>NW_024429230.1:2762500-4105000 GCF_017639785.1 Mesocricetus auratus
GGCTTACTGCCTTTAAGACAGCATCATGGAGACACTAGAGGTTTTTCCAGTGGTCCTTTGGCTCCCAGCTCCTCTTTGAGTCTATGAAAAGCCTATTAGTTTTGCTTTTTCTCAGTAGAAGGGTATCAATCACTTTAAACAGATGCAGATTCTCTATTACTGTGTTCTTCAATTTCAAAGAGTTTGTATGTGTTTAATCATCAGGCTAGCTCTTTTTGGATTCCCCTTACTCCTACACACAGAGGTGGTTGCAGCCCTGTGATTCTTCTCCCATAAAGTTCATAGAGCCAATATAATGGGTTTCGGCTCAGTAACACTGAGCTGAAGTTTCTGGCTTGCATCAGTTTATGTTCACAAGCTCACGCTTATTATGATAATTTTTCCATGTTTACTTTCTCCTGTTGGTACCTTTCATCAGCTTCTACACCTTCAGAAGCAGCCTGGTGCTTTAATTTTCTCCTTCTGAAGGACGGGTGATTCTTTTTCTAGCATCTTAAACTGTGTGTCAAATAGGGCCTCCATGGACTAGGCTTGGACACCTACCACCATTGATAATGCTCTTTCTTGAGAAAGTTCAAAGATGAATTACCAGACACAACAATGAAAAAAAAAATGCCTTCCAAATGGAGCCTGTAAGCCGGGAAGGTTTGTGACTAGGTCTGAGGTCTTGGATGGGTATGTGGAGTATTACTACACCTTTGAAGGTCTGGCTTCCAGTAGATTTGCTTTGAATATGATGTGGTGGTGAGATTCAAGGTTCATGACAAAAAAAAAAACTGCTTTAACAATGTGGCCAATTTGACCTTTGCCATTTGATGACTTCAGCAAACATATATTCTTTTTTCTCTTGTAGTCTCTGATGTCACCCCCACTCCCACCCCCAGCATCTCCTAACCATTTGTGGGTCTGCCTTTTAACAAACACAATCCCACTGCCCGCCCTCTGGAGCAGCATGGTCTACAGAGAACAGAAACTAGAAGGAAGTTTGCCCTGCCCCACCTAACAACTAGCTTTAGGGCCTCGGGTCTCTCTGGTCACTTAGGTGAGCCTCAGTTTCCCCACGAGGAAGAAAAGATGAAATATTCATGAGTTTTCACCTCTTTCCTTCCTGATGACTCTTCGGTGAGGGGAGCCTGGTGTGTAGCCCCACCCCCTTTCCTCTGCCCGGCGCTTGTCTCTTTATTTTTTTATTCTGTCAGTCTTCTGCAAAGGGTTTCACTTGGGAAGCAAATGATGGTGCTCAAATTTTGAGAACTGCCTTCAGTTTCCCATTCAGTATTCAGATTTTCATTGATTCCCAGTAGTCTTTGTGATACTTTGTCACACGTATATTTCATGTTTGCTCATGGAACACTGTTCTAGTTCCTTAGCTCTTTTCTTCCTCTGTCATGGGGTCCTGAAGACTAAAAGGTTAGGATCAAAGGTTAGGACAGAACTAAGCTGAGGACTTGTGTGTGGGAGTTTGGTTAGGCAGGAACCAGAAATAGGATATCATGGAATACTACATTTTTGTACCGCCCCCTTGTCCCTATCCATCCACACCCCTGGTCTGGGTGAGGGACTGAAGAAACCCTTGACTTGTATCTTTCACATTGTGTAAAGAACTAATGATGCCTTCTGTGCTCAAAAGTTTAGCAATCTCAAATATCATCTTTCTTTGATCCCTTTCAGGCTCTTACAGAAGAATACACTAGACGGGGTAACTTACAAAGGAGCGAAGTCAGTTTTGGTTCACAGCTCTCATAGCCCATCAGGCTCTGCTGAGGACATCTTCACACGTTCCTGCATGGCAGAAACACAGTAGAAACTGGAACAAAGGAGGCTGAGCCCACTTTGTAACAAACTACTCTTACAACTACTACCCCACTCCTGTGAGAAAGGCACACATTACTCCAGACGACCAAATAACCTCTCAAAGGCCTCACTTTTCAACACCCCTACAGTGGCAACCACATCGGAACAGCAGTTTCAGAGGGGATAAACCACATTGTAGCCACAGGGTCCATGGCTATGTTAGGTTGGGTTGTGTAAGTACAATGAGAAGGTAAGGAGGACATTGGTGACTGTTGTAGGTCAAGAGCTGAGGGTGTGAAGTCCCAAGGAACAAAACAATGTGCCCGGATTACAGACAGTAAGAATTAAAACCGGGACTCAGATTTTTCAGCCCTCCTTGTCTTTGTTGTAATGATATGTCCCCCATTGGTTCATGTTTTGAACATTTGTTCCCAGCTGGTGGCACTGGAAGGCTGTGGAACTTTGGGGGAAGTAAGACTTAGCCATCAGAAGGCGGTCACTAGGGTGAACCTTTGAAGATCATATCGGGCACCTCCTTCCTGTCATAGTCTCTCTGCCTCCACCATACATCTCCAAACTCATGAACCAAACCACTCCACTGATCTCCCCCGCCCCACCATGATGCTCTGAGACCATAGCTAATGTAGACAATTCTTCTAAGTTGATTTTGTTACACACTCAGTTGCACTACCTGCCAGTCTCTGTCTCTAGTGGCCTCAGCCGGTACTGCAGTGTAGAGAGAAAAAGTGTGAAGAGAAAAGAATCCTTTTCCTCTGGACACTTTCCCATTTCTTTCTATTATTCTTTCTGCCATGATTTCTTTCTCCTCCCAGCAGGAAATCGGGGTGATTATGGGGCCTTCTCTTAGCCAAGGTGTTAGGAGTTTATGCTATGCTCCCCAGTGGACAGCTAATGGACTCAGCTGGTTTGTTCCAATAAAAGTTTCCCACAGCCCAATGCTGAAGTGGAAGGCTTGAGTGAAGTTCTTACCTCTCTTTCAGCAGGCTCATCAGAGCTTCCTTTTCCTCTCTGGAAATTGTGTTTCATGCCGTGTGTATTTCTAATCCAAGTGTTACATCAATCAGCAATCTGGATCTGGCTTGTTCTCCTGGAGTGTGTTTTACAAGGAGAGATGGGGTTTCTTATTCTGGCTTACTCAAGCCCTCCTGGACTCTTGGAAAAATACTCAAAGTGCAATTTCCTCTCATCTATTAGGATCTGTTTTTGGGGGTTGCTATTTAGAGTTATTGGGTTTTCTGAAGCATTACCTTAATAAAGGCATTCCTTTCTGAGTTGTGCTTGACCTGGGGGTGAGATGGGGAATCTGTTTCTTCTCAGGGCTATTGTAAAGTTAGGGCTCACAGAAAACAGAGCAAATGGGGGCCTTTGAAATGTGATCCCCTTGGCCAAGGACATCTTGTAGTTAAAGGGAGGGCTTACCAGGGCTCCCTTGTTGTTCAAGTCTGATTCCCCTGAGCATTTCAGCCTAGAGATGGGTTTAGTTTTCAGAGAACTTTGCAAATGTTTACTTTCCCATATTTTCAGTGTCAAAGAAAGAGGCACAGTTCTGTAGGGGACCAGCACAAGAGGAGGCATTGGCTGGGAGGGGTAGTGCTGCCAGGACCAGCTCTTAGATGTACTACCTAGCTGTTTACTGAATGTTTGACCAATACTTTGCTTTGGCTTCCCATATTGGGATTCTAATAGCTAAGTTGATCTCTATGGCCAAGATGGCCACAAGTTCACCTAAAAACCAGAATCCAAGGCCATGAGCTATCTCAAAAACAAAAACAAACAAGAAACCAGAGGGGAATTTCAGAGTCTGGCTTTTGGAATTTGATGGTTTGGGGTTCTTTGTTTCATCAGTGTGTATGCTTATGGAAGTTACAGGTCAACATTAGATGTCTTCTATTAGCTTTCGTTATGACTTTATTTGCATTTATCTATGTACCCATGAAATGATATCTCACTGAATCCGTGCTCACTGCTTCACCCAGATCCTCTGGCTAATGTGTTCTTGGGATCCTCTTGTCTCCTCCTCCAAGGTGCCGGGGTTGCAGGCACACACTGCCACATGCGGCTTCTCTCCTGAGGGTCTAGAGATCTGAACTTGGGTCTGCATGCTTGCAAGGGAAGCACCTTACTGATAGAGCGACTGCCGTTTCTACAGTTCCCCTCCATTTTCTGTTGTGTTTTAAGCAGATATTTTTAAATATTCAAGAACATTTCCTGTCCCTAAATGAAAGCATCCCATCTCACTGACATTTTCGTCTGTTGGGTCCAAATGATAGGATCTGCACCTCAGTTCTATCTCACTCTGTGAAGGACTGATATTAAAACGGGGAGAAACCATTTTTTCTTCTCATTGCTTAAATTCATCCATAGCTCCTCTTTCTTTTTCTTTTTTCTTAAAAAACAAAATAAAACAAAACAAAATAGAGACCTGTCCCAGCAACTGTGACACGGCATTGAGCTGCCTGAGGTTTTTTTTTTTTTCTGCTATCTTTCCTTTCTTTAAGAAAAGAGTCGTCGTTTCAGAAGCAGCCCTGACAGCTCTGTCACTTCACTCACACCTCTAAATTTCCCTTTCTGTTGTCAGTCAGCAGACAGCAGACTGGGGATCTGATGGGCCTGAGTGATGTCCAAATACATAAGACATCGGAGAGAGACCCAGAGCAGCCCGTCAGAAGCCGTCATTTTCTGCCTTTATTCTTAGAGGAGCTGTCAGGACTTTCAGAAGTTCCCCCTGTGCCAGGATCTCATCTCCTGAGCCGCCATCTGCAGCCCACGCAAATAGGCACACAAGGGCTGAGGCTTCCTCTGGCATACTTTCCAGAAATTACAGTTTGGGTATGATGTTGAATTCCTCTGGCCTGTGTGCTACTTGGGTTGTCAGCAGACCCACATGGAAGACATGGCGCCTGCACTGGGAATTCGCTGCGTAGACAGACACTCTGACTTGGGGTTGCTTGCAACTACAGAAACCAGACAGCTCTGCCATTCGGGAACAGGTAGACATTATATCTCACATTCTAAAATAGGAAGAAAAACAGATGTTGGGTTTTAAAATGCTTGCTTCTGAGCCTAGAACCTAAGAACTCATCCATGTCATTCCCATTGATGTCACTGCCATTATTGTGTCACATGGTTTCATGTAACAGATTTAATCCCATGAAGGGAGGCTGATAACATGTTCTGTCAGACATGCCTCTGCCTGGGACTCACAGCATATCAGGCTTAGGTCATTCGGAGCACGCATCAGCCTGGAACTAAGCCTTCCAGATGCAGTGTGAAGCTCTGACTTTTGGCGATAGATGCTTGAGTATCAATTCTGTATCGTCTTTGGGGATCTTGCTGAAATTCTGGACATCCTTCTTTTATTTTAAGAGTTATTTCTCTGTGTGTATCTGTATGAGTGTATGTGCATACGTGGGAAGGTGTGTGCTTGTGCATGTACACAGAGGCCAGAAGAGGGTGCCAGGTATCCCCTCCTATCACTTTCCACCTATTCCTGGGAGGCAGGGTCTTACTTTGAATGTGCAACTCCTGTTTCTGCTGGGCTAGACATCAGAGAGCCCGGTGATCCTCCTCTTTTTATATCTTCACGGAGTTGGGTCACAGGTGTTCCAGAGACACTCAGCTTGTTATTTGTGTACTTGGATCCAAACTCCAGCCCTCATAATTGTGGAGCAAGTACTCTAAACCACCAAGCCATCACTCTGGCCCCATGTGCATTGCTCTTTCATTGTCTGTAAAACAGGACTCCCCAGCAACCCCTGACTCACATAGACTTGTCGTGGTTGAGTGCCATATTTATAGCTCTTCCGGGGAGCGTCTCATCTATGAATTCTTTGATCCTCACGACTCAAGGAGACCAGTAAATATTTCTTCTGAAGTCCTGGTTTCAATCCCTAACTCTGCATCACTACACACATAAACTAAACATGGTGGGGGCGTGCCCTTAATTCCAGCATCTGAGAGGCAGAAGCAGGAGAGTCAGAAGTTCTGGGTCATCCTTGGGTACACAGTGGGTTTGAAGCTCATCTGGTTCCTCTCCTTATGTGCCTCTTGGCTTTGGGTTAGCACTAAGAGAGAATAAACACAGAAAGATATTTAATAAAATAGACCCTTTGTATAAAGCATTCTTAGTTAAGTTGTATCTCAGGTCGGATGTCTCTTCAAAGAGACCTCTAACTGTTAACTGACTCTAAACTGAGTCCCCACTTCTAAGTGGCCCCCATTCTCTATTCCACAGTATTGAAGTTTCTTTTCTCGGAAGAGTACCTGTTACTGCCATTAAAAGTGTTGCTTATTCATGTGTTTTTACATGTACTCTCTACCCTTAGTACAATATAAATTCCATGACCAAAGGCCTTCATCTTCCATGTTTACTCCTGTACATAGTCCAGCTGGCAGAAGGGCCCTAACATAATGGTAAGTAATAATAATGCACAGTTAATATTTCTTAAAGAGTTTCTGTTTTCTAGGCATTGCTGAAATTAATTCACATATATTAACCCATTTCATTTTCACAAAGACCATGGATCTTGTTATTTCTGGTTTATAGATGGGGAGTTGGAAGCCTAGAATGTTTATACAGAAGCCCAAGGCCATACAATCAGTAAGTGACAAAATCTGGATTAAAAGCCAGGCCACAGGGCTCAGAGAACATGCTTTGAATGGCCACATTGCCAGTGCCTTGTGAATACTTGTGTGGTAAATGAATTAATGAATAGGAGATGTCCCACAGAGCCTCATTGGGAGGACACAGTCATGGGTTGCTGTGCAAATGGGTTCCACATCGATATTGCAACATGCATCCTTTGAGAGTAGAGGGTGTGGCACTCCCTACCGTGTGTGTTTTAAATGAGTTTCAGTGACTGCCACAACTGCTATTTACACTTTACACTTGATAGAGCCTCTGGCTCCATTGTCCTTTTCTGTTTTTCCTCTTTTCTTCCTGTTTTTCTTAAGAGAAGAGAATTATGGGAAATATTTTGTTTTCCCTGGGAGCCAGGCTATGTATTTACTTCAAGTTTTATTAAATGAGTTATAAATTTTCCCAGCAATTTACTCATAGCTCAAGAGGTTTAATTTGCATGTGTTGCCTTTTGCAATATGCTTTTCGTAACATTGCAGATGCGCCTTCCCTAGCTTCAGTAAACAGCAGGCACTCAGCCAGGTTTCTGACTGAGCACATGCCAGGCCTGGGAAGTGGAACTTAACTCTGTGGTGGCTGTGGGCTAGGGGTAAGCAGCCCTCCATGTCCAGGGCATTCAGGATTTCCAGTGGAGTGCCTGAGGGACAGAGACAAATGTTTTCAGGAGATTCTTTGTAACTACCCTTAAAATACTGTTAACGTGTAATATGGAAGAGTAGACAAGTGTTTGTTCTTAAGCATCTGATTTCCATTAGCTCGTATTTTAGATACAGTGCTCTTAGCAATCACAAAAAGAGTTTCTTGGAACCCTGGGCTATGTCGACAGATACTACAATCTGTGCAGAGTTCTATGATAAGTAAGCCAGTGTGACGTGTATTTGACTCCAAGGGAAGGGCTTTTGTGGGTTTAGAACTAGCCCTTACGGACACTCTCTATTGGGTTTGAGTTTGGGTACAGCCATCAGATGTGGTACTGGAGTTCCTGATGAATGGGCCAGGTATATGTATGGGGAAGAATGAAGAGAATGCAGAACATCAAGCACCTGGAGTGGAGAGCTCCGAGACACCAACTCTTCTTACCCCAGGACTACTTTCCAGGCTACTGAGCTTTCCTTGGGGGATGCATTTTCTGAGTGAGGGTTTCTGTTAGTGTATCTTCTCCTGGAGAAGGGAGGCGCTGGAGTCGGAAACAAATAATAGACAGGTTAGAATGAGGTTTGACTGCATTCAACAACAGCAACGACAACCTGAAGTCAGGGCTACCATCATACTGTAGGGATTTAAGAAAATAAGTATGGTGGTTGGCAATGCAGGCTTGAAGTTTCATAGGGTCACGAGGGATCCTGTTTCTTTCTCGTTGCAGCTTTGGTCTGATGTTGTTTTGCATGTTTTCTCATGATTCAAGATGGTAGTTGGTTCCCTCGTGGCCTCATTCTCATTCTTAGGATCAGAGCGAAGGGAATGAAGAGCAGGTTCAGTCTCCTACGAGGACATGTCCATCCTGTCCTTCATGATTAGAGTCTTTGCATCTTATTGGCCATAACTTACTCACAGACCCACATCTGAATGGAAAATGCAATTTTTCATCTTTGCAGCCATTTGCCAAATGAAATTCTAGCTTTTGTTGTGAAGGAGGAAGTGAGGATCAATTTTAGTACTGTCTCACGGCTTTGTATTTGAAATAGAAGCATGCTTCCATGTATAACGTAATAATCTTTCTCCCCAATAATTGTTTCATTGGTCATGGTTGGAAACACAAGGAAATATTTTTAAAGAACATAATAGTTACCGTTTGCATACACTGTTTGAGAGATTCAAGATTTAAATGGCATCATAATTTTTGCATTCTTATTTTATATTGTCATAATTTAAAACATTTTTCAAATTCAAATGTATTTTGATCATATTTTCCCCTCCCCTAAGTCCCTCCAGATCCTCTTCCCCTTACTACCCACCCAACTTCAAGTTTTTTTTCTCAAAAAAAAAAAACCAATATAACAACGCCCCCAACAGCCAAGAAAGTAAAATAAAACCACATCTAAAAATTAAAAAATAAAAACACCAAATGGTAACTAAATAAACCACACACACACCCTGTAGAGTTCAATTATATGTTAGTCACCTACTCCAGAACATGAGACCTGCTCATGTAGCTGATACACCAAGTGTCACAGTAGGTGCAAGTGTGCAGTTCAGTTGTTGCCCTACTGGCTAGGTTTCCATCCATTAATTATTTTTTGAAAAATGACAAAATAATAATATAATAATATATAATATATACTATAATAATTTAATAGTATAGTTATAATAATATAATAAGATGAAACAAAAACTATCACATCCAAGTTGGGCAAGACAAACCAACAGAAGGAAAGAGCCTAAGAGAAAACACATGAATCAGAGACCCACTGATTCACACATCCAGGAGTCCCATAAAAATACTAAGTTCAAAACTTGGTGCCAGCCTGTGCAGGCCCTGGGCATGCTGCTCCAGTCTCTGTGAGTTTATATGAGCTTTGCTCGGTTAATTTAGAGATGTCCTCCTACCTCTCTGACTCTTACAATCTTTCTACCTCCTCTTCTGTGGGGTTCCCTGAACTCTGAGAGGAGGAATTAAGACATCATACAATTTTACACTTAAGTCTCAATTTAAGCAAATCAATTAAAATGTTTTAATAAACACAGGCTTTTAGAAATGAGAGAGGAATTATGAGCAGTGATACAGGGTGGCTTCTGTGACCAGAATGTGTGTGAATCTCTGTCATCAACTGGTAAAGTAATCTTGCTCGCTCCCCTGTATGTATGTGTGCATGTATGTGTATATGTATATATACATATATTTTTGACATAGAATATGTAGCATAGGCTTGCCTCCAATGCTTTGTGTCTGAGGTTTACCTTGAACTTCTAGTCCTCTTCCCTCTACCCTGAGTGATGAGATTTTTGATGCCCATTTGTACAGTATTGTGGATCAAACCCAGAGCTTTTTATGCATGCTAGGCAAGCACTCCACAAATAGAGCTACACCCCTACCCATCTATGCCATTTTTTCAACAGTAAAATGACTTCAGAGTTGTAAGGGCGAAAGTCTGGTACTTGCTGAGCTCTTAGCTTAGAATCAGTGGGGTCAACGAGATCTGTGAATCTGGTCATAGTCACTGTTGTGATTATGGTTTATATTGTTAACATGCATTGTTAAAAAGTGTAAGAGATGGAATTTGGAGAGAACAGAAATAATGAGGATAGTGTACATACATATGATGGAAATCTGGGAGACACTGGCTTAGAGGAGTGAGATTGGCAGTTGACTAGGACCAGTCTTAGCCTCAACAACAACAACAAACAACAGCAACAACAAAAACTTTCATCCAGGCGGTGGTGGCACATGCCTTTAATCCTAGGACTCGGGAGGCAGAGTCAGACGAGTCTCTGTGAGTTCAAATCAACCTGGTCTACAAGAACTAGTTCCAGGATAGGCTCCATAGCCACAGAGAAACCCTTCCTCAAACCACCTCTCCCAAAAAAACTTTTATTAAGAGGTGAGGGGAAAGCAGTGTTTTTTCATTGCAAGTGGCACAGTAATCTTGAGTAGTTTATTGAGCAGTTACTGTATGCCAGGTACTATGGGACTTGCTGGGATTGTATCACTGTTAATTCTCTAAACACTGTCAGCTGACTTTTCCTGTTATGCTGACGAAGGACCTTTGTCAGGGTGAGGCTATGGTAATTGCCAGCATCCTCCACCACTGTGGGGCTAGCCTCAGAGCATCTGCTAAGGAGCATCCCTCCATCTCCGTATGGCGTTTTTTCTCTCCTCCATCCCTGCCTCCCATTTGGATGTCTAGTCTTTCATTGTCCTCACCTCCTCTGACTTCCATCTCTGCCCTGTTCTTTCCCACAACCCCGTTACCAGTAACTACAAATGTTCCAGGCATTTCATAAGCTTCTTCTTGCTGTCAAATTGACCTGTCCAGCCTTTGTGTGCAAGACACAGCAGGTGACAGCTTCTAGTCTGCTGAACTGAGACATGGAAATGGGCATTAATGAACCCATGGCCTACATCTCTCTAGGTTATTCACCCTAGAATGTGTTGGGCTACTTGAGGTTTTGTTTGTTTAATAATTGGTCTCCCTCCCTCTCTTCCTCCCTCCCTCTGCCTTCTTTCTTCTTTCCTATAGTAGAATTTATAAGGAGCAGTTTAAGGCTTACAACACAATTGAGCAGAAGATGTTGGGTTTTCTGTGATAACCCCCATGCCCACACATGTGTAGCTTTGAACTTGAGGTCTTTCACTGAAAGGAATAATTAGTGATGGAGATTAAAAGCAGGAAATATCTCAACAGTCCATGAACACGTCTTAGGACATCTCCTGGGTCATTGTGTAAGGTTTTTTACATTGCTCCATCTTAGAGTCCTGACAAAAATTGACCACAGATGTTATGGCAGAGCCAACACATACTGCTGAGTGATCACTCAGGGCCTCTGCTGCTTTCCCTACAGCCCCCTGTCTGGCACATAGCATACACTCAGTCAGTATTGTTGAGAGTATGAATCACTTACCACAGGCCTTTCAGTTGGGAAGGGAACAAAAGGCCCCTTAAGGAATGGGAACAATGAATTATAGTGGGTAAGGTTTGGTTGGGCCTCATGGAGTTGATAGATTTTTTTATTATTATTATTCCAGCTATAATGGTCTGTCATGCAGGTCAGCTTGCTGTCATCCAGGGGCCCTGTGCATCTCTGGCTAAGTGTGAGCTGAACATGAGCAGCATACTGCTGGGATTAGGGGACATTCATCTTCCACTATCTTCTCATCTCTGGAGCTGGAGGCTCAATGTGTTACTCCTGTGATGTCATAAAGCAACTGATGTCTTAGTACATGCTGCAAGAATTATTTCCTTTTTTACTCTTCCTACAAATTGTACCTTATGATCCATTGAATTTCACTTTCCTATTTTTCCAACATTTCTCATTTTCTGACCTTATTTTATCCTCTCTCTCAGACCATCCAGAGAAAGAAGAAATGTTGCTTAGCAACCAGTAAGGAACTAGTCAATACTTTCTCTAATATTAACCCTTTGGTGGCAAGCAGCCAGTTGCTGAATCACTTTCTGTTAGTATGTAAGAGTTCATACAAGTAGGAGTTCATAAAAGTTGGCAGCCCAACTTCATGGTCCAATCAAAAGCATCAGGGGTATGCATGGGTTCTTAGTTATGTTAGTGAGTGCCAATGTTCAAATCACATCAACTTATTTCATTCAACTCATTCAGATTTGCTATGATTAATATAGAGTGAACTTTTGTTTTCCTATGCAGTAGTTTTTCACAGTTTAAGTGAGTATTTCATATATGTGCTGGTTTGTGTTTTGGACACTTAAGGATACAAGCAGAAGGTACATTTTCAGGATTGTGATATTTGTCTTCCTAATTTGCCCCTCACCCCAGGGCCTGAAGTGGTGTGTTGCAGCACTGGGGTTATTATTCCTCCACTGGCATGGTTTCTTATACTTTTACTCTTCAGTGTTCTCCTAAGGTCCTTTAACCTTTTATCAAGTTAGTAAGTAAGGCAACAGGAAGATGAGCTTGACCTGTGTCTCTCTCACATATAGTCATTTGGAAGATTTACTTTGTCCCTTATAAAATTATGTTTGTGAAGCTGGTTTTCAGTGTGTCTCCTCTTATCTATGTTTGCCACCAACTATTTTTGTTACAATTGACAAGGCAAATCATCTCTCACCCCTAGCATCCTTGAGACAGTCACTGCTACCATGAGTAGATAGGACAGTGGGCTGATGTCCTCTTTTCTCTAGCATGCTGTTGGCTTGCTGTAGCTATTTACAGAGCATATCAGAAGTGTGTAGGGACTGTGATTCTCCTGAATGTAGACTGAGCAGGTTTTGACTAATTAGTCTTTTAAGGTTGACTCATTGTCTCTCTTTCACTTTGTGCCTTCTGGAGCAACCAGCAAGTCTAAGAGTTGGAGCATGACTACTATTGGGCTTCCCACATGAGTTGGGACCCCAAGACTCCTATAAGTTTAGTCATGGGTGGATTGTTGATTTTCCAATATTCCACAGTCCTCAGACTTGGTGCCTGTCATCAGTTGTTCTAGTTGATGTAGAAAAGTGCCTGTGGTGTGTGAATTCTGTAAAGCAAGCCAAAGACTATGCCAGCTTTAATGTTGTTGGAGCTCACTTGTTTTCCACAAGGTCATCAAGAACATGTTTCTAACTGGAGTTTGGCAGTTATCTCCAAAGGGAAGCATGCATAGAAAGCTCCTAGAATATTTATCATTTGAAGCTTGAATTCTTGACTTCCTTCATTTAGAGTAGAAAAGGAGAAGCAATATATGGATGCATGTCTGAATAAGGGCATGATTCTAGGAACTTCCATTATTGTACATAGACTATGTGGCAGACATTCTAGATGGGTTCCTTGCTTACATCTCTTCCTGTGTTTCCAGATTCCCTGCAAAAAAGGTATTGACCTTCATGTTTTGTAGATACAAAAACTGAGAATGAGATAGGGTGACTTCTTTCTTAGGCAAGCCCATATGATGGAGGAAAGTCACTAACTACAGCTAGCAACTGGCTCTGCATGTTCTGCCCTCCCTGATAACTGTGTTCCTCTTGTGCCAGCTGTTTCTGTTGGAAGACAGGAAAGAGAAGGAGTTGTGGTAGATATGAGTCATGTAGGATTCCAGTCATGACAGACCCCAGGCTAGTTGTCACCCCATTAAAGAATCTAGTCATCCAGCTTGTACAATTGACCAACTGGAGCTGTGGCCACAAGTGAGGAGACATAAGAAACAAATTAGACATCCCAGACTTGCTAATATGGAAAGTCTTCCTCTGTTCCCATGTACTGCCTCATTGACCTAACCCTCAGCTTGAAATGCAAAACCATCATCCCAGTTCAAGTCCAGTCACTATGTGTGGCTGGAGTTCTGCAACTCAGTGGTGACTCTGAGGATGGTGGTGACCTACTGCCAGATGCTGCAGATGGCTTGCCCTAAGGCTGAGCATTTTACAAAGAGTATTTCCCTCTCTTCTGCTGACAACCCTGTGAAGCATGTGATCTGACGGCCACTTTCAGTTGAGAAGACAGAAGCTCAGAGAGGTTAACACCATATTCCAAGGTAGTGACACAGTACTGAATCTAAACCCTTTTCTGGTTTCAAAAAGTTCTTTAATTTTTGATTATTTTTTTATTTATCATCACCATCATTACTTTCATTTGGGCTTTTTGAGACATGGTCTCACTCTGTAGTCCAGGCTGTCATGAAACTCACTGTGTAGCCTAGCCTGGCCGTGAAATCCTGATTCTTGTGCCTCAAGCTCCCAGGAGCCAGTGTTTCAGGAGAGTTACCACCATATTGGCTTTCAAGCTGTTCTTAACCAACATACCCTATTGAGGTGAAAGCATGTTGGCCTCTATCCTCAGGGATTCTACAGTAAATTGTGTTTGTTACATGTGTTGGAACTTTGATCTTTGTGTTGCACGTCAGGCATCTATTTGTACAGTTAAAGTATAAGCCTATGACAGGCAGGAGACATGCCTTCCATTCCTCATGAGTAGTGTATTCATAGATTATTTGGGGGCACTCAGCGTTCAAGCCACCGATTGCCTTTGCCATTTTGGTCAGCTGTTCAACTTTGTCCCAATTGCTATTGATGGAAAGACCTTGGGTCCTAATGAGTTGCAGGAGAGAATGGTGCCATCTAGTCCCCCTCATGAAACGTGTGTCTTTGTCTTCAGCCTACTTTGGACTTTTTAAAATATGCTGAGAAACAGTAGATCGTGCATATAAGAGCTCCTTGGCCTCTGTTGGGTGCCTATTTCATATGTTGTAGTTTTGTGAATCACATGAGATGATGCCCAAGCCCTTGGTGTAGACCATAGTCAGTAAAATGGATCTTTGTGTGCTTTCATTTTTTTATTCATCAGGTAATAGAGTTCTGAGTTTTCTTACACAAGCAGGTATGAAAGTATAGTATCAGGTTAGAAATTCCATAGGGTAGGAATAGTTGGACCTGTAGTGGTAGGATAAACGGTTGTAGATCAGCTCACAGTAAAGGATATTCATGTCCTTGGCTATGGTTCTCTTCTCATTCATTCCAGCATGTTGTTAGGATATGGACATGAAGCTGGGACATTTGTGTGTTTATGACCACCCCTATGATAAACCGTATTGAGAATAGCTCATCACACAGACTCCCCATTCCATCTACAACAGTGTTCTATTGCAGAATATCTGCTTCTCACTTCTTCACACAGCCTACCAGCCAGTGTCAGCAGCAAGAAAGTCAATGAGCTGAGAAGCAACTTTCTTCCTGTTCACACCCTGCCCATCAAAGACACAGACAAAGCAGCTTTCAGCAGCCACTCGCAAAGGCTGTCTAGGCTTGGGGCACGCAGAGGGTGAGGATGGTGGGGTCTTGCTAGGGGACCCGGTGTGGAGGGGAGGAGGAGAAATGATCACGGGAACAGGAAAGTGAGAGACCTTCCCCCCCCTGCTCATCTGGAGGTTAGATCTGTCTGTTCTAGGTGGGGATGTAGGAAGGGCTGCAGTTATACACACGGCGCTTCTCACATGCTTCCCATGGCCCAGTCACCATGCCTCAGCTACTTTGTACTTCACATTTCTGGAAAGAAATCTGTGCCATTTCTCATTCCTCTGGCTATTGGCTTTTCCTGTCTCTCTTGGGTCCTGGGCTGAATAGGAAATGGCTTTACCATTTCGTCTCTAAACCCCTTACATCAGTGATTCTTAGCATACCTAACACCACAACCCTTTAATACAGTTCCTCATGTCATGGTGACCCCAACCATAAAGTTGTTTTTGTTGCCACTTTGTAACGGTAATTATGATATTGTTATGAATCATCATGTAAATATCTAATATGCAGGATGCCAGATATACAACCCTTGTGAAAGGGCTGTTCGACTCCCAAAGGGGTTGTAACCCATGGGTTCGTAACAGGTACTTCATATTCTTCCTTGATCAAAGGCTGAATTTTATACATAAATTAATTGTTTCTGAAAATTTCTAGCTCCATATCAGTGATCATTTAAGAGTTAGAAAATTTAAAAGATGGTTAAATGCAGAGGGAGATGAGACTGCTGTTTTTAAAAGATATTAAATGGTGGTTCATATGTGCCAGGCATGCAAGTAGAGCTGGGTTTGTGGGGATCAACTCTCTTGTTTCATTGTATTGACCTAATAGATTAAAATTAGACCCCTCGCTCAACAGTAAGCTCTTTTACTCTCTGAGCCTTCTCGCCAGCCCCGGTAGCTCACATTTCAAGTTGTGTATCTTAAAGCAGAGTATATATATATCCATGTATGCATATGTGACTGTATGTGTGTATTTATGTCTCTCTCATATCTCTATCTGCTGTCACACCCCATGTGTCATTCATCTTTCCCACATTATAATGAAATACCTGACACAATGACTTGCAGAGAGAAAAAGTTGGTTTAAGTTCATGGATTTAGAGTTCACATTCCAAAACTGCAGACACATTGTCTCCAGGTCTAAGGTGGGATTGCCAGATGGTAATAGAGCTGTAAGTGTGTGTGAGCAATCTGCTTGTCCATGGCTAAGAAGTCAAAGGGAAAGGGGGGCCAAGGTCATGCAGTCCATTTTAAGCATATGCTCCTAATGACCTAAGGACCCCCTACAAGTTCCTTCCTTCTGAAGGCACACAATGGACTTTCACTAGGGACCAGACTTTAGTGTATGGACTTTTATGGGCATTTTATGTACAAATTGTAGTGTGCCAAATGGAAATTTATTACATATATATAGATATAGATATAGATATCTGGTGTGAGGCAGGGGACATACATATGCCATGTGGAAGCTGGAGGAAAATTTGTAGGAATCAATTTTCTCCCTCTACCATGTGGGTCTCAGCAATGGAATTCAGGTCATCAGGCTTGACTGACTGCAAGCACTTTTATTCACTGTGATATCTTAACTGACCATGTTACTCCATTTTGATCAACAAGAGATTGCATATGAACTAGTGAGTGGTCTGAAGATTATAATGATTACCTTTGCAGTCTCTGTCCTAATTTGCATGAATATATTCTGTTTACACAGTGACAAAATTATCTAGTGATGTATTTTGAGAATATGCCCCTATGATTAGGCAGCACATGACTATATATCGTGTATAGATATATACATTCACAAATATGCATGCATATAGATCCCTGAGTCATATTTATTTTCCATAGGTTAGATTTTGTTTATATCTAGAAGCTATGCATTTAAAAATATTACATATGTGAATATTTATATACTGTACATGCAGTATGTATGCATGCACTTTTAAGTTTTTCTGAATTTCCTCTGTCTTCACTGTACTCCTCTTGTTGAGTACAGGCCAGGTGGTTCTAAGGCAAGGGGAGCCAGTAGAGGGCAGGGAATATGCTGGAATCATTCTACTACATCAGTGTCTACACATATTCAATGGTGGCCCTCTCTTTCACAGTGCTACAGTGCTACAACTTGTCCGATAGAGCTAGGTCCTTGCTGAGCTCACCCTTGTGTGGCAAGAGAGCAGTAAGGGCTAGCTGTATGACTCGAGTAAGCTATCCTGTCCTGTCAAGGAGGGGTTGCCTGGGAAATCTGTACCTTGCACGCAGGAGTCCCAAGGCAGCAGCTGGAGAAAGAGACAAGAGCTGATACCTCACAGCACTTTTATGAGACCTGTTCTACAGAGCAGCAAGGAACAGTCAAGGCCTTAGATGTGCCAGCATCTCAACACTGTGTTCTCCCTGCTGGCATTGGAAAGGCCTGTCAGGCCTACTGACAGAGGCAGCCAACCATGTCCGGTCACAGTCTGAGATTACCATGCCACATACGTGGGACCGGGACCAGAAAGGACACTTCCTTCATGCAGACTGGGCAGGAGTGGACTATATTTGCCTCTTTTGTCCCTGGCCCCTTTGGGATAATCAAGAGAGTATATGCTAACTTAAATAGGTGATTGCATTTCTACATCTAGGAAAAGGGCTCAGGTGGCATGCCCATCAAATTGCCTCTGTCTGGGCAGTGCTCGGCGTAAAGGCCTTGCTTCCTGGCAATGCATTTGAAACTCCAACAGGAGCAACCAGGATTTGCCTTTTTGAGAAAAGTGAGCTCAAGGTCATGAATGATAGAGTCAACTTGTCCTTATTCTCTGCTCTAAAACTTAAGGGACCTCAGTTCACACAATTGTATTCAAGACCCATTTATTATCATAGAGTTATTTATTATAATAATAAACATAATTCTTTTCTAATGTATGTTAATCTTTATCAATCTAAGTCTGAACAGGTTCTGTGTAGACAGCTGTCTGTGGCTGAACTACTTGTCTCTCTAGAAAGGGACCATGGTCATAGTTTGGGGTACAATATTGTTTTACTGGAGAGGTCAAATGTAAGGTTCTAGAAGAGTCTTTATTGCATTTATTTACTTTTCCTGACTCTGAGGGAGAGTAGAAAATGGGAAAATAAGAGAGTTGCAAAGGTAATTTCAGAAAGTGAAGGAGGGAAAGTAGACAGGAGAGAATATATATGCTGCCAAGCATGGTGGCAGACATGTGCTATGTTTTACTAATCTAAATCTCTCTCCTCTTTTGAAAAAAGCATTTTAATACAATATATTCTGTTCATGCTTTCCCACATCCAACTCCATGCCCCCTTTCTCTCTCGTCAGCAAACAAATAGTTAAAAAAACAACAACAAAAACAAGAAAAATAAAAGACAAAAACACAATAAACATGACCCCCAAAAGCCACAAAACTGGAAACCATAATATGCAAGCCAAAGATCAGTAAGAAAACAATTGTCCAAACAAGGCAATATTAGACAAAAGTCTACATGAATATTATTGAGTTTCTTTAGTGTTGGCCATCTACTGTTCAGCACACAGGGCCTACCCTTGAGTGTGGTTAGTACAACCAGAGAGACGCCATTGGAGAAAATTAATTTTTCCTTTGCAAGTGAGTGTCAGTTGCAAATAACCTTTTGGTTAGGTATGGGAGTCCATATGCACTTTCTCCTCTCAGTGCCTCATTTCTGTACATATTTTAGGAAGCCTCTATAGTAGTAGACTTCCATATGACCCCTCTATAGTAGTAGACTTCCATATGACCTCTCTATAGTAGTAGACTCCCATATGACCCCTCTATAGTAGTAGACTCCCATATGACCCCTCAAGTTGCCCTTAGTGTCAGTTGTTCCTCCCATATTTTCTCTATTACTCCCCTCTCCCACCCCTCTCCCCACTGACCCCTCCCCCTCTGGTCTTTCACCATTTTCTCTATAACTGTATATTCTGCTCCTCCTTCTTTGTGAGACCCGACTACCACCACTAGTCCCTTATTATACACCTCCCCTCTGTGGCTATATGACATCATTCAAACCTCAGTTTAAATTAGCATAAGCACAGTAATGCGCAAGAGTGCACATGCATGGGATGTCAGACAGAAGTAAGACTGCAGGGATCTTACTTGGATCAAGCCATGGATGCAGATGTGCAGTCACACGGTCACAGGCTTTCTTTAGACACTTCCCCCTACCAGTCTAAACCTCTCTATTTTCATCCTACCAGTAACTTGCGGGCAGGCAAGCTCCTCCTCTTGGAGACAAGATGATGCCAAGTCCATAAGGCTTAAGTTTTCTCTTTTCATAAAAAAGATTTCAAATTATTACAAGTTTTAGGAAATCCCCAGTTGGGCCTTATGGGCTCTGACTGGCTGACATACCCAACAGACCTCAGCACTAGGTAAGTTCTGATGCCCAGATGAGCCTGTCAGTTATACAACTGTCAGTTATACACCTTCCTGGAGTCTCGCATGGAGTGGGCTCCACGGTATCTGGGAGTCAGGGTGTTAGGTGGTAGTGGGTCCACCTCCCATTGATTCAGCAGAAATATGGTTGTGTGCTTGGATGGCAAAGAACAAATGTTTTGTTTTTGAGTGACTTGTACAGCAGATTAAAAGGTCACCGAGATATGATTTCTTTCCTCTGCCTGAGGGAGAGGTGATCTAACCACTGCGATCTCTCAAAACACTTGTCTTCCTTGATGGAAAGGGGGCATTTTCTTCTTCTAAGGCTCTGCTTTTCAAAATTGTACCCCCTGTAATTCCAGAACCTACTATTTATTTCATAAGAAGCGAAAATAGCACCTCTTGATGAATCTGACAGAAGCTGTGTCTCCTTCCCTTGGGGACAGGAGAATTGAAATTTGCCACCCTTGTTGTCTAGTGAAAGACCTTGAGAGTTTGGCTGTAAGAAAATGCTTAGGTATTGTTACACCTAGAATCTGCTGTGGCCACTAGGTACTTTGCCCATGACATTAGTTAAGTGTGTGCTGGGGTTCACAAATTGCTGCCTGCAGAGTCAGCCGGATTGTCATTGATTTGCACATGCAGAGCTGGCTGGCAGGCTGTCATCATTCATTGTGGTTTCAGACTCTCAGGCATTGGAAATCTGAGTAGGATTTCCCCTAACCTCTATACCATAACACTCTTACATTAGCATCTCATTGTAACAATGTCCAGTTTATAATGCAGGTACTGCCTGCTTCTTACTGCTTTGCCTCTTCGGGCTTCCTTAGTAGTGAATGGTCACAGTTGCAATGGTCTTGGGAGTCTGAGGAGACTTATTGATATTCCCTTTACCAATATTGCCTTCAGCTGGAAGTCTTTCAGAGAGCCTGGGATGTCCACATCCATGGTACACCTTTAATCCCATGAGGGTTAGCTACACGTTTTAATTCTCATTCTGTCCTTTCTACCACAATGACGAGAAAGCATCAGTTTGGAGCGGAAATGACTTTAACATTGCTATTACATATGTGATTTCTTTTCAGCCAAGAGGTCTGCCTTCAATGTGATATTATATCTATAAAGTGAAACTTAAATTATCTTCTCGTCATTGTATGTATATTTCTGGGTGCATACCTCTATGTCAGCTGGCTGTCTTTCATTTGTGTCAGTTACTTGGGATTCCCTGTGAATATCTATATAAGGAGAAATGCATCAGCTTAGGGCAGGTTTCTTAATCTTGGTGCTGCTCTTATCTTGAACTAGAAACTTCTTTATTGTGTGGGACTTACATGGGCATCTTAGGCTAGTAATATTCCTTGGCCTCTGCCCACTGGAGGTCACACCCAAAATTATGACAACAAAATCTATTTTCAGCCATTGTTCTAAGCAGTGTGAAGCAAGAGTAGCTGCGACCTACATAGGACTTGCGGGAGGCTTAAGCCCACCCCCCATCCCCCCCCCCCCCCCGTTCTCTGTGCTCTGAAGTTCTGCTGGTGGTGATGTGTGAAATCTGTGCTTTTAGTGGATGGCTGGTAAGAGAATGAAATTTCACTGCGATGCGTGTGGGCTTGGTCACTTCTTGTAGAAGTAATAGAAATCACACTCAGCCACAGGACAAATTCCAAGTCACTAGAAAAAAACAATGCAACTTTGAGTCATAACTCCCTACTGAGGGATTAGCTTGTGCTTCTGAGGAGCTGGTGACTGTGAATGAACAAGGTTTGAACATTAGTTCAACATTACCGTCAGTGAGAATTGCTGGATGCTTTCATTAATTGGAATCAGGTTATATGGGTTTCACTCAAAAGCAGTTCCAATCACTAACGGAATGACCCTCTTGTCATTTTCTGCTCTGAGGCACGGAGTGAGATGGCTTTTTAGGATGTCGTGTTTGCCACATGCACTGACACCAAACGCCAATAAATATGGATCCAAGCTCACCAACCAAGCTCACCCACTTTTTAAAAGAAAGCCTTATTTCCATTTTCAATGAAGAGCCAGGCCTCTGGGCTTGCAGAAGCCAGGGCACCATGCTATCTCAGGAAGCCATGGGATTTGGGAGACACTGGTTTTCTTTTTCTTTTCATTGTCCTTTCTCCTCTCTTAATTTCCAAAATCATGTGCCTTGAGAGTCTAAGCCAGATACATAGAGGCTGATCTGCGTGTCCAGGCTGCTCACTGATCTCCACTGGACTAGGAAATTATGAGTCTCATTCTTGCCTTTCTGCTCTCTACCGGAACATAGACAGATCCCTCTCTAGACACCCCCCAACTTTACTTTCATTGCCTTTCACTCTCTTCCTGTCAGGATCCACAGAGCAGAATCTCCAGTAACAGACATAATGCTAGCATTGTGACCAAATAACAGGCGTGTTATTATTCCCAGCAGAATGGATGCAGAACATTGTACTGAAATGGTTCTAGTTAGATCCTGTTACTCCTCTTCTCAAGGTTTTCCCTGTGCTTATTTCCCCCATAGTCCCAGGAGGTGGAGGGGTACCCTTCTGCCATTGTTAGATTCCTGCCCTAGCTCCTACCCTACCAGTAGCCTCCAGCCTGTTCTTAGACCTACTCAGATATCTTTACTCTGTTCTCAATTTTCCTTCTCTTTCCACCACAGTATGTGGAGAGGTCACTGTTTTTGCCTCTTCTAGTCTTTACTTAAAAGTTTTGTTCCCCACGAGGTCTCCCCTGCTCTCCCTGTTAAAAGTAGCATCATCCTACCCATTCTGGCCCCTCATCTGCTTTTGATTTCTTTCCAAACTTACCACCAGCCTCCGTTATACTTAGCCATTTGTATTTCAAACGTATTTCCCCCAGAATCCTATTGCACTAGGGCTGATAGCTTGTCTAATCTGGTCACTGAGGTGCCCCTCATACCTTGGGCATCCAGCAAACACATGTGAACAAATGCCTGGACCCTAGTGTGTGGGGACCAGAAAGGAGCCTCGTCTTCCCCAGTGCTTCTGTCTTTCATCCTAGTTCTCTGAGGCAGGTTCTGCAAGCATTGTAAACCCAACTTTATAGATGTAGAGAGAGAGGTACAGAGATAACCAGGTCTCCATCCACACCCGAACAGCTAAAGACAATAGATACAGAGATACCCAGGCCTCCGTCCACACCCGAACAGCTAAAGACAATGAGACTCGGACTCCTTTTCTTTTAAAAAATGGTTGAGCAGTGATCGATATTTTATTGGCATTTGGTGTCATCGCAAGTGGTAAATGCAACACCCTGAAAGTGCCATTTACTTTTGCTATCTGGCGTCCTGACTCTGGTTTCTAGAGTGCTAGGATGGTTGCAGATGAAATCAGCAAACTAGGGTTATCTATTTGGGTGCTGAGAATCATGGGGAACCCGCTCTGCTCCTGGACCATGTAACCTCCCAACCTGCAGGTATCTCACGGAGTCCCTGGTTTCTCCTGGCTTTTGGTGTAATTAGCCTGGAGGCCTTCGGCCTGCTGCAGCCGATTCTAAGACACTCTCCATTACTGCCATTCATTAAGAGAGGACAGACAAGATGAAGTATTTTAGGTGAATCATCTGGCCTAATTTAGCATGGCTGTGTAGGTCCTGAGCCTTTGATTTATCAGGCAGAGGTGTATCTGTTATCAGAGTGAGGCACACAAGGACTTATTTATTATCTAGAATCTGTTTTTAATTTCAGAGATTGTTTACCTTAACTGCGATGTGCCAGACTCCAGGACGGATTTCTGCTTAGCATTTAATTTTAGATACTTGCTTTGGCGGACAGTAAAAAATGGGTCTCCAGAATTTGTAGTTTCATTATGAATCTTAGCTCCCGGCAGCCCCCACCAGCAGTTTGTCTTTGAAATCTCCTTGGCACTTGTTAACCCTGCTCTGCTGTGAAAGAGATATAGTTTATTTATTGGATTTTTCCCATTTATGAAAAAGTGCAGGAATTATTAATGGTTTAGTATCTATTAATGCATTACTTGGGTGGAATTCAAATTCTAATATTTATGGTAAACCCCTTTATAATGAAACAGTAGAAATCAGCTTTCCTGCTCCTCGAGTTTGGAAGGTTCTGGATGCTATTGGAATGGTGGCTCCCTTTGAAATATGATTCCTGCTGGTTTTATATTTACACCCATAAATAAGAAATAAGTACTTTGTGTTGGAGGAGAAATAATTAAGAATATTTGTGTAGATAATAAAGAAGAAATGGTCCAGTTTGGTGGACTGCATGCTTGGGAAATTCCAGAGGCTGCTGGGACCCTGATGAGAGATGTGGTAGAGATTAGTCCTCGGGAATTGTGGGTAAGTAGATCTTCTGAGGACAGTAGGAAGGGAAGTCTGGTGTGTGTGTGTGTGTGTGTGTGTGTGTGTGAGTGTGTGTGAGTGTGTGCGTGTGTGTGTGTGTGTGTGTGTGTGTGTGTGTGTGTGTGTTGGGGGACTATGACTGCTCAGGTTTGAGGTCTGGGAACCTGGTGAGATCCCAGCTATTCGTTAAGGCTGGACAGAACCTTGGGTACCTCACCTGTTAAATGGAGCCCATATTTCACATGAGGACAAATAAATTTTGTATGATCAGAAGTGATCGTATATCTGTGCATATGAGGTCTGAACAGAGAACCTGGCTAAGATAGGAGTGTCACAGTAAGTTTCGAGTGGTGTCTGTGCGTGTGTGTGTGTGTGTGTGTGTGTATGTGTGTGTGTGTGTGTGTGCCCACAAGCAGACACATATACACGCATATTTAGATATATGTATTTAGGGTATATAATTGCTACTTGTTGACCTGAAGATGGAGAATGCCAGAAAGGTACCTGAAACAAAATTAATCTTACAAAAGTAGGGTCAGAGCTGGGTGTTGGTGGTGCACGCCTTTAATCCCAGCACTCGAGAGGCAGAGGCAGGCGGATCTCTGTGAGTTCAAGACCAGTCTGGTCTACCCAGCGAGTTTCAGGATAGGGTCCAAAACAATACAGAGAAACCCAGTAGGGGCTGGAGAGATGGCTCAGTGGTTGATAGCATTTACTAGTCATGCAGAGGCCCTCCATTGGGTTCCCAGCACCCCCATGGTAGATCACAACTGCCTGTAATCTGATGTCCTCTTATAACCTTCACAGATTCCTGGATATATATGTATATAATTTTATTTATATTTAAATATATATTTAAAATAGGATAATGAATGAGTTTGCCTTACTCCTAGGTTTTTCCAACTGTGGAAGTCCATTTATGGGTTCATTTTTCTGAATCTTTTCTAGTCAACCTAAACAGTTTCCTGACCTCTTCAGTGCTATAAGCTGAAGGTTTGGTTGCTTTTATATATCTCCCCAATATAGTCATCAGTGGGTTATAAAATCGTAACATGTAGTAACAGGTGTTTCTAGGATTGTCTCGTTTGGTGTGCTGAGTAAGTTTTATTGCATATACCTATATGGTACTGGCTTATAGAAGTGTGGCATTAAAAAGTAATTGAATCACAACCATGTCAGCAGTCAGGAACTCCATGATTGACGAGTGATGGTGACCCAGGTTGGTGAGTGGGAAATTACAATGCTATGGGTCACTGAGAATTCTCTTGGTTCTCTATTGTTTGTGTAAGGAAATCAAAGTTGAGAAGTGTAGTCAACTGGACAAGCTCACATATTTAGTGCTGAGCAGGGATTTCCGTCCTGAATGCCACTCATGTTATACCATACAACTTATGCTACCCCTATACATTCATTGTCCCTGAAGAATCCCCAGGTGTTCACCAAAGTGACAAAGTGGACAAAGTATGGGCATCTCCTTGGTGTGTCTGGGGATCTGCTTGGAAATCCTAGGTGAGGAAACTGTCATATTGCCATGGTGTCAATGACGGTGATAATCCACTGATTGACCATGTTTATGTCCCAGACCCTGGGCATACATCTAGTATCTATCATCTCATTCAAGTGTCTTACCAGTGGGTAATGTATAGAAAATGGGATCTGGCTATAGAGTTACAAGCTAACGAGTGTAAAACAAAGTCTCAGAAACTGCAAAGCATGTGATTTAATCACTGGACATGCATGACTACATCCCCTATGGGCTTATGAATATGACCTCCTTACAGGTAGTCGAGATATCTTCTGAATCACCATGAATAAAGACATGCTTTTATACTACCAAGAAAACTAAGAAAAGTGCTAGACAATACTCTTAACAGTCATTGATTAGAGAATATGGAAGAATAGTTTTTCATCTCATAGAGAAATTCCCTATTTCTCTATATACTGCCATGCCTCTGGAAGAGTTGAATGGAATTGGGTAAATCAATGCACAGTTTTTCATATGTGTGTATTGCAGGCAAGAATTAACCCCATAATGATTTGTAAAAAATTGAATTTCTAGGAATCATACCTTGCTGTGCTAAGATAATATGGGGTATGTGATGATTTGAAAGACAATGGCCCACAAAAGGGAGTGGCACTATTAGGAGGTGTGGCCTTGTTGGAGGAAGTGTGTAACTGTGGGGGCGGGCTTTGAGGTCCCTACGCTCAAGCTTCTCCCAGTGTTGTAGTTCACTTCTTGTTGCCTGTGGATCAAGATGTAGAATTCTCAGCTCCTTCCCCAGAACCATGTCTGCCTGCATGCCACCGTGTCCCAACATGATGATAATGGATTTAAGCTACCCCAGTTAAATGTTTTCCTTTGAAAACATTGTAGTGCTCATGTGTCTCTTCACAGCAATAGAAACCCTAACTAAGACAAGATGTTAGTACTTTCTGACTTTGGAGAGACATGATTCCTGAGAGCAGAGAAAGGGACAACTTCCTCTAACAGTCAATGTTGACTTTGTAGCCCCTAAATTTGTGGAGAACATGAGCTGGCAAACTCATTTTGAGATGTGTGAGGACTGCCCTATGATGACTCACGATGCTGGTGGGTAGATCTCCATTTAGCTTCTTGTTGTGAGCTTTAAGGAGCAGACCTAATTTCATATGAGTGGCTATAGCCTGCAAGCCCAACCCTTGGCTTCATATTGGCTTCAAATATTTGTGCTACAGGATATTAGTTTGACCAACAAATAAAAATAAAAGTTAAGATGAAAAAAGAAGCATGTGTCTTTACTTACAACTCATATTGGAGCTGTTTGGGAAGTGACCTTGGCCTAAAAGATTCCTGTCTAGAAATGGATTAGCTACTCTGCACAAGTCAGCCTGATATCTGACTGAGCTCAGGTTGTAGCTCTATGAGGGATCATGAACAAGGGGGCTTTGAAGTTCTTCATAGTCCAAAGAAGTTAGTTCCAGGGAAATTCCATTTTCCCCTGATAGGCTAGGAGGATTGTGGTGGGGTGGAGGACAAACTGTTAGCCATGATGACACTGAAGGAGGGAGACAATCTATGTTGACATTTGAGTAGTTGAGTAGACTCTTCATTACTTGGCATACAATTCTGTAAGCAAACCACTCAGGACATCCTTCTACATCAATCTGAGATTGTCTTAGAGAAATCGAGCTTCCTTAATAAGTTCAAGGTCATGTTATTGGTGCATGGCAGAGCTGGGACTTGGGACAAAATCTGGGCTTAGAGCCTTGAACTGGTTCTCGGAGAGGAAGGCTACACTTGACCTATGGTATTCCAGCTCTGTCTTTTGGGTTTCAGTGGATTGGTTGATCAAAATATACTGCAGGGAAAGAGGGAAAATCTGTACAGGTCAGCTCTACAGGATCTTACTCTCAGGGTTTGCACTGGCTTTTCCTGCCTGCCCCTACTCTTATAAAACTCTTAATACCTATCTATACTTATGCCACAAAAAGCAGTTCTCCTAACCTTTATTCACCCTTAGTAACTCATTACAGACAAAAACTGAACGTGCCACTTTCCTTAGTAATATTTGTATTTTAATTATAGCCCACATGTTGGGTTTTTTATTTTTAATGATACGTATGTGTTGTGTGTGTGTGTTGGTACACACAAGGGCAGGCTACTGCAGGTCAATGCAGAGGCTAGAGTTACTGGTTGTTGCCGGTCTATAACATGTATTTTGGGAACCAAATTCTAGTCTTATCTGTAAGAGCAGTATTTGCTCTCAACAGTTGAGCTGTCTCTCCAGCCCCTGTAGTTTTGTATGTAGATGCAAACATCAGGTTCGACTCCATACTCTATGGCAATTTGTGTACTTAGACTAACTTGAGAGCCTAACTAGGAATTCCCTTTAAATAGATTCCACTTGCTTGGTGGCCCATCATTAATACATTTGACAGGCAAACTAAGTTTCAGAGAATATAGATGGCATCTTGGTCCTTTCTTCATTGGAGAGTTATGAAGTGGCATGGTCTTCAATAGCATCTAGTGAACATGACCACCATATTCATGATGTAATTCATTGGATTCACCAGGTAAGTTCAGGCTGTGTTTAGTCACCTGACTTGAATACCGTCAGCCTTGGATGCTCAAAGCAGAAGGGAGGCTGGTTGTTCCAAGCTTCTAGAGACCACTGCCTCTTCACCTGAGCAGGAAATCTATGGTGCCCATCTCTGGAGAGCCCCGGTATTTCATGTCCTGCCTCCTTTGTTCAAGATGTTTTACCTAGGAGGCCACCTCCTGAAGGTCCTGAAGGCACTGTGTCTTTTATATAACATTTTGTCCCTTTAGAAATTATCGTGATGCATGTCAAGAGCTTTCACACTGAAAAAAAATATGTCACATTAGCTTCCAAGTTTCTGATTGTCTAAATAACGCAGCAACTCAACATACAGCTGTCTGGCATTTTGACAGTACAATAACCCATAATTCTTCCTGCCACTCAACACTTCAAAGTTAGCATTTTGTAGTTTGCTCTCAAGGAGTATTCATTTAAATTTTCAAGAGCAAAGAGTAAATGTGACTGCCTCATATCTCTCTTTTGATCTTTGCTTCATTTACTTGGGTGCTCTTCCCATTATTATACATATTTTCTGGAATGATGATGCTTACATGTCAACTTTATTTTAAGAGGTAGAACGTCTTCAGATTTCTGTTCTCCATTCTGTGGATAATTAGGGGTAAGAGTGGAAACCATCTTCCATGTTTCCAAGGTCAACTGTCCTGCTTGCATTTTTCTATGTGTTTGCCCTGAATGGAGCAAGAGGGACTTGGTTAGGTGAAGTCATGTCTTACTTTCTTGCCTCCTTGGAGAAGGCAAGCAAAATAGTTGCACCTGCAATCCAGGAAGAGCGAAGTTTCTAATTATTGCCACCTCTGAAGTGAGGTCTACTTACTTCATCCCACCTGATCCAGGACGACTCCTGGACTGAGACAAAGTTAACATCTTTGACTTAGCTACAGGATTCCAAACCTTACTGATTGGTTATGGTACCACTGGTCATTCTTGTAGCAAAGTTAACATCCATGGTAATTTAATTTCACTATGGATTTGCACCCCAGATCCTAATTCCGATTGGTGGTAAATTGATTGACTTGTACTCATTTTCTGGGACAAAGGTAGCAGTGTTAGAACTTCTGCTATGGACTTGGTCCATTGAGTAGCTGTTTCTGTATTCAAGGATGGACTTTTTCATCTTGGGCATTCTTAGGACATCTAGAATTTTAAAGTGCTGGAGCAAAGTAAGTTTTCACTCAGTGTCTTACCAACTGACATGTTGAATGTGCTTGCCCTGAGAGAACTTACCTTGCCAACCTCCTCTGCAGCCTGTAGAGTTAAGTGTAATTTGAATGCCTCAATGTGTGTGTAAAAAGAATTCCTGTGTTTATCATGTAGCCTGTTTATGCTTTTTAAGCTGTTAGAGTGATAAACATTTTACCATCATCAGTCCCTAACATTTCTATAATGGAATTTGCTTGGATAGGCATGTAGAGAATGATCCTCTTGGTGTAGAATTAACTATTTCTGGGTTTGCCAGGAGTCACTTTGACATAGCTGGTGTGGGCTGTTTGTTGGAAATTCAAAGTGTTTGAATCACAGTAGATGGTCAGTTTTTGAAATGAGGCACGCCTGGAGTATCTCTGGTTGATTGGTTTTGTTGGACAGGAGTCTGGGGCAACTCTCCCTTGTTTATTGGTGTTCTCATGAGGACCTGGTGGTCTTATTTAGTGTGTATTTGCCAGTTACTTGTAGAGAATGATGCAGTGTGGAAATAGCTTGGACTTGGAGGGGAATGTCTACTGATATCTCCCACAAGCACTGTGCATTTATGCCTGAACCTGACATCACAAGAGGGTTATGAACTAGAATGGACCAGTGTTGCTGAAATTATATTTACACAAATTTTGGTGGGTGATAAAATTACATGTATCATTCTAGAAAATTCTAAAATCAATCCAGAAGGAAGTGAAGGTTGCCTGCATTCTCCATTTATCCAAAATAATCATTTGTAGTCTTATAGAAAATATCTTTCCTTGTATGCCCTCCTGTATATATGTATTAACTCTGAAGTTTGGATCACTGTAAGTGATAATGTATTATTTCAAGTCTGTTCTAAATATTTACCTTTGTTGTAAAGTTTCAGAATTGAAACTTTAAGTGATGGCTGGGTATTTTGTTATAAAGAGTATATTGTAGTATCAGTGAGTAAGTAGGTTCCTTGTTCTATTTAGCACAATGAAGTATATCCTACACTCTATTTTATTTTCATTTTGTACATACCTGTGACTATATTCTTAGGATAAACTGTTAGAAATGGAGTGGCTGGCATATTTTTATTTAGTTTTTGAAAGTCTATTTCAAAAGAAAGATAGAAAGGTGTGGTTGTTATTCCCAGTTTTGAGCAGGAAAACTAGAGAAGGGAAGCCTAAACTATGCCCAAATAGGGCACATGGAGATCCAGGTGCCCCCAAGGCTCTGCTAACACCTGGGAAGTGAGAACTGAATTGTTGTTGGGGGCTTGGTTGTGTTAGTTGGTGGCAATGGGACTCTTTACAATAGTTGCTCAGTGTGGCTTATGGTCCCAATAAGGCTCTGAAGATTACCTAGTGAGGATGAAACCGCTCCCATCTCCTCTCCTCACTTCAGGCCCCTGCCTTGGAGATTTATCTCCTCAGTACTATGGAGTTCTGGCTAGAGTGCTGGCCAGGCCTTATGCTCTCCTGCTTAACCCTTTCCTTCTTACTTAGTTTTCCTTTGCAGTACTTGGGATTGAACTCCAGGCCTCACACACCCATTACAAATGTTCCACCCAGAAGTGTATCCCCAGTTGCTTCTTTTTCATAGAAAGCACTCATGAAGTCCCAGACTCTCTGTTTGGAGCAGATGTGTTCAGATCATCTCTGATTCCCAGAATTCATTTAGTAGTGAAGCCCCAAAGGGTCTCAAAGATGAGGCATGGTCAATATCTTAGCTGGCAAATGTCTTAGTGATGTTCCTGGTGTGTGACAAATGTCTGCTTTGCAGCCACCACAGGCATTGTGGACTCTTATTCTTAAATATTTTGTTCTCAAGCCTTCCTACTTTTTGGGCATTCTGTTCACTGGGACTTGTTTCCGATTGTTTTTGTAAACAGCAGACATCTAATAGTAACTGATACAGTGGCTGGACATGACTTCTGGGTGGGAATTCCTTGCCCTATACTCACATTCCCTAGACATTGTGCCAATGTCTGAATCTCATTTTCCTTATTTGTATAATTGAGGTTAAATTAGATAGTAGCTATTAAAAATAACCAGCATTGACTAAGCATCCATTTTGTACCAATAAGCTTACAAATGTGAGCTTATTAAAATCCACATGTTTATGGCGTAACTGTGGTCCCATTTCTCAAGTGGTCATCTAGAATCCAAGTCACACAGCTGGAGTGTGGGACCACAGAATTAGCAGACTTTAGAATTTGATCTCTGTCTTGCCCCCCAATCTGTAAGAGCCTTGTCTTGCCCCATGGCTTTTGGCTAAGACTATATGTAGAAAACGGAGCCTTACAAAGAACCCAGGCTGCCACAACACAAATGATAATTCTGGGAGTTTAATGTTATTAGCTAAGGAGAGCAGAAACTCCTGAGTTCCCACCAGGTACATGAGTGTCCAGGATCTTAGCTGTTCCCCATATAGAACTTCAAAGCATTCCAGAATCAGAGGACTGCAGCTGAGAGGAAAAGAGCCACTTTCTACCAGCCATGTAACTGCAGTCACTAGCTTCTTCAGAGTCAGCCATGAAGGGATTGCTCTATGGGTTATTTCTTCAATGTCAGCCATGAAGGGATTGCACTATCTATGGGTTAGTGTTGTATCAGTGACCCAAACAGCCATGACCACTAACTACCCTTGGGAAAGCCACAACCCAGAAAGCTCAGAAAAACCATGGCACGCTGTGAGGGTGGATTTTTTGCCCACACTGAAAGGCCGGATCTCTTTTGATTTTAGAAGGCAGTTGGCCTCATCTCTCTTCTCTCCTATGAGCAGCTCCTGTTCTTTGGTCTTACAAGGTCAGCTCTAGTAATAGAGGTTCTGTCCCAGCACGTATCTGAGGGCCAAGATGTAGTATCCTCATGGTACCTGGCTTACCAAAGTCAATTCTGTCCTAATAGAGAAAGAAGAGAAAGGAAAAGAAAGCTGGGTTTTAGGTGAGTTGTGGATTTTTTCCCTTCTCCCTATAGAGGTTTTATTGAAAGGCAAAATCCCTGTTTCTTGGATTTATTTGAATGGGAAGAATACACACACACACACACACACACACACACACACACACACACACACACACACACACATCCTTGAACAATGTCAAGCTTCCAGTGTCTCTAGCTCCTCTGCAAGCTCCCAATCTTGGGACTTCAGTAGCTTGATTCCAGCAAGTACAGGCGCTGCTTCAGTATTCATTTCAATGGCGTTGACAATACTGACAATATAATTGACCTAAAAAGTTCTGGATTTCCTGTTAATGCACTTTAGAAATGTACATCAACTACCAAAAAAAAATCATTTCTATCTACATTTCACTTGATTTCCATTTTCAAGAGAGCAGCTTCGTCATTATTATTCTATTTGAATAGTACTGATATCTTGAAGGATGGAAGGAGATTTCTATTGTATGCAGGAGTACTTTATTTCGATATTTTCTTTGTCTGATTATACATGATAAACACACATTAGTGACATTTCGTGCATGTTTGGAAGATAAATGGGGATATCTCTTTAAACCATTCCTGACACTTGCTAACCTGTGAGCTTAATGGCATTTTCTCTTTGATTCAATAATTTGTCTGTCAAAAAAAAGCTGGGCTGACATTCCCCTTGTTGTGGGGCTGAGATGGAAAGGAATTTCTTCTCTTGAAGATGTATCTTTTTTTCAAACTGAAGGGACCATTTTAAGATATGAATGTTTTTGAAAAATTTGGGGGTTCAGATGGTGGAGTGGGGGTGGGGTTGAGAGGCGGCACTAATGAATGCCAGAGCCCCTGACATTCTGTGGATAGCAAGTGATAAAAAGGGAGCCCATTCCATCCTCCTTCAGGTCCTCTTAAAATAATTAGGGCACTTGTGAAACTTGCAAATGGAGATGGCTCCCACTAACGCTGGGGGTGGCTGGCAGCTGCTTTTCAATGAGGTGATCCACAGTGCACAGTACAGCTCTGAGTGTCTACACCTGCCCCAGTGTCCCTGAGACTCACTCCAGCTGAAGGCTTGAGAGAGGATGCAGCCTGAGGAAATGTTGTGGCAGTGCCCCCTGACAATATTGGAAAGGATGAATCCTGAAGGTCTCCTTGGAGTTTGGGGAGAGACTGGTGAGCTAGCAGTGAGGTCAGGGTCTACCAAGGAGGTCCTTTCTGCAAACGGGACAAGAGAATACTTCTTCTAGACCCACATATGACCCGTGGTGCACAGCTGAGCTTGCTTCTCAGACCACCTCAGCCCTCCCTTAGAGGCTTCTTTATTTATTTTAATTGATTAATTATTCTTAGCCTGATCACAGTTCCCCTCCCTCCATCCTCCCTCCCAGTCCCTCTCCCAACCTCCCCTCCCCACTTTCCACTCCCCCTTCTTTCTTTTCAGAAAAGAGCAGCCTCCCATATTTATCAGTCAGCCATGACATATCAAGTTGCAATAAGACTAGGTACCTCCTCTCCTAATAAGGCTAAATAAAGCAACCCAGTAGGAGGAAAGCATCCCTAAAGTAAGTAACAGAGGCAGAGACATCCTCTGTTCCCACTGTTAGGAGTTCTCCCTAGAGGACCAAGCTATACAACATATGTGCAGAGGGTCTAGGTCAGTCCCATGCAAGCTCCTTGGTTGGTAGTTCAGTTTCTGTGAGCTATGAGGCCATGTTAGTTGATCCTGCTGGTTTGCTTGTGGTGTCCTTGATTCCTCTGCCTCCCACAATCCTTCCTCCCCATCTTCCACAGAATTCCCCAAGGTCCACCTAATGCTTGACTGTGGGTGTCTGCCTGTGTTTTCATCTGTAGCTGGCTGAAGCCTCTCTGATGGCAATTGGGCAAGGCATCAGTCTATGAGTATAACAGATTATCATCAGGAATCATCTCATTGACATTTTCTTCCCAGTTATGCTTGGTTCTACCCTGGGTCTCTGGGCTGGCCAGCTTCTGGGTCCTGGCCCTCCAGGTAGTGTCATGAGTGGGTTCCCTCTCATGACATGGGTCTCAAACTGGACCAGTCATTGGTTGATCACTCCTCCAAGTTCTGCACCACCTTTACCCCTGTACATCTTGTATGCAGGGCAAATTGTAGATCAAAGGTTATGTGGCTGTGTTGGGGGTTCCAATTCCTCAACTGGGATTCTTGCCTGATTACAGGAGATGGCTGATTTGAGCTCCATATCTCCCATTGCTAAGAGGCTTATCTAAGATCACCTCTGTAGAGGTTTCCTTAAAGTCTAATTGGAGGAAGCTGCAGAGGAGAGGGTGCTTGGTGCGTCCCTAGACTACCCTAAGGTACCTTCAGATACAGTATTAGAACACTCTGACTCCAGATTGTTTAGCAGGTAGGTTTGGGACATTTTTAAAATAATTGTGATACACATAGAGAAGAAGAAGGCAAGGGTAGGTGAACCTGTGTTTTGAGCTAGTGTGTTTACTCCTGCCCTCGTGTACACTGTGTGTGTGTGTGTGTGTGTGTGTGTGTGTGTACATGTATGAATGTAATGGTAGAGTTGCACCTGCCATGGAGCCCACCTCAGTTTCTGTAAACGTGGGTGAACCAGTTGGTAAGGACAAGGAACATTAAGGCCAGTGAAAGCAGGCTAAGGCTACCACTTTCCTCACATCCTGCTTCATCATTGGGAAGGTACTGGAGTCACTTTCAGATGCTTCTTGTCCATTCATGTGGACTGGATCATGAGTCTGTGCTGATCCTGAAACCTACTGTACAGCAGGAAGGTGGGGAGGTACAAAGGGGACCCAAGTTTGAATGCTTTTATTAGATAAAGGCCTCCTGTCTCAATGAAGGAGCCAGGTTGGTCAATTGAAACTCATAATCTGGGCTTCAAGAAAGTAGTTGGGCTGGAAGTGATGGTCCACACCTATGATATCAACACTTGAAAAACTGAGGTAGGAGGATCATGGGTTCAAGACTAGCCTGGATTATGTATCGGATTCAAGGCCAGCATTAGGTTTATATATAGCAAGACCTTACTCCTCTGTGACTTCTAAGGCCTATTCCCTCTAGTGTCTGCTCTTCCTTGTCCCACAACTGGAGAAGAGGCAGGAGCTCACACCTAGAGAGGCTGTGGGTCTCTTTATCTCAAGGAAGGCTGGCACAGAACTGGGGTGTGGGAACTGAGACCAGGGCAACCCACTCCCTATCCTGTGACTTCATCCTGACATTGCATACTGGAGTCTGTTTCTTCCCATGAGTCCCTGAGAAAAATCCTACTTACTTATTTGAAAGCCCCTCCACCATCTACTGTATTTTATTGCAATGTATTTTCATTTAAAAGCAATTTTGAACAGAGTACACCCCCCACCTCCTTGTCTGAAAAATCCAGAAATGCATATAGGAAGGCTTGATCTATGATGCTGGGGTGGGGTGGTGTAAGTGTTCTGTGAGTGTGTTTCAGTTCTGACATATAGTAGCTAAAGGAGGTTGCCCATTCCATTCCTTTTTTCGCCTAATATTCAAGTAGTATTCTTTCAGGTCTCAACAACCTCATCTTGAATATGTGGCATGAGAACCTGGTTAAGTGTGGCTTAGAACTCTTCCTAAGCTTAAGGCCAACTATGCATGTTTTAGCCCTTTTAATTGTCAAAAAAAAAAAAGGAAAAACATAGTTCTGGGGAAGAAAATGAAAGCATTACTTCATCAGGCCCCCTTACGTAGACTTGTTCAGTCTCTTATTGATTGCCTATTGAGCACCAAACACAGGTTTAGACACTGGGGGCACAGTTCAAGTCCCACAGCTTGCCAGTGGTAGTATTGATGCCAGGAGTACGGACCCAGGATTTTTGACTCTTGACCTGATGGTTTTCTAGCTCATCACACTGTCTTCCTGGCGACTGGGATCAGCTGTTTCTCACTGAGTTACGCTAATAGACTGCAACAATCAACACACTCAAGAGTAAAAACAGTCAGTGGCTGTAACATGCATTCTTCCCACCAGCCACCTGGGTCCCGTTGCTGCTTTAGCCCCCAAATAACACACGAGACACTATATTAACTGTGAAGCTGTTGGCCATTTGCTATTGTTTCTCATTGGCTAGCTCTGATTTAATTACTGACCCATAATTACTAATATATATTTTTATAAGGATTTATCTTTCCAAGAATGCCCTCCTGACTTATCCTTTCCTCCTAGGAGATCACATGTCGACAACTCTCTTCACTACATGTCCCAGAATCCTCCTAGACTCCTAGTCCCACCTATCTGGCTTCCCTATTGGCTGACAGTGCTTATTGACATATACACAGAAGAAATTCCCCCATCAAGAGGCCATGATGCCACTAGCACATTGGAACATTTTAAATGTTAGGCACCCTGAGCCCTTACTTCTGAGACCTCATCACACCACCCATCCCACAGATGAAAGTGAAGCCCCAACCTCACACTAGCTGAGATTTATAAAGTTTCAATGTGAAAATTTTGGAAGGATTTTGAAAAACATTTCTAAATTGATAGTTAAAGAGTAATTATGTATGTTTATATGTATGCATGTATGTGTGTGAGAGAGGGGTAGGGGGGAGAGATATTTAAATTTAGTTGTAACAATGAATGATCTTCAGGGTTCCACTTGCATTTGAAGTCACATTGGTGAAGAACTGCGATCATCTGTTAGGTAGCTTATCCCATCCAGATTTATTTTATCATTTGGGACTTTAAAAATAAAATGCATACACTAGCTAATTTTTAAGGAACTCATACTAGTGTTTGTCTAGCACCGTGACCTGGAAGGGACATAGAGGCCAGGAGCATGGCAGAGGATAGGAACCAGATGAAGTCCTCTACAAGAGGCAAGACTGGGGTCCTGAGTTATATATACAGAGTTACATATGTACTTAGTCATATATACAAAGCTTAAGTGCATCTGTGTTTGGCTGATAAATGCACATAAGGGTTGCTTTGGTTGAAATTTAAGAAGACTTTTATTGGCATGCTTTGAAATTTTATTTCACATGTTGGGGGTCATTTTTTCTTATAGATCCCAAATATTTCATTGACTTTTGAAGAGTTTAAAGCTGTCTATGCCTGTAGCTCCTTCAGGATGTAGCTAGCACCATGTCTGCCTGTACATCCCCCAGGCTCCCAGTCATAATGATACTGGACTAAACCTCTGAACTGTAAGCTGCCACCTTGATTAAATGATATCCTTTATAAGAGTCGTTGTGGTCATGGTGTCTCTTCACAGCAATAGAAACCCTAACTAAGACAAATACACTTGCTAAGTTTTGAAGAACTCAATCTGTTTTTATCTCAGACTCTTACCTAGAAGGCACAAGCAAGGGGCATAGAGGCCAGGATCATGGCAGAGGTAGGGACCAGATGAATTCCTTGGCACAGAGGCAAGATAGGTGTCTGAAAGGGGTTAGCTTCTAGATTTTCAGAACATTGAGGCTCCTGGCACAGAGGATGCATGATACAGGGCTGGAGGTTCCCAACTGATGTATGGGAGGATACTTACCACAGAAGGATATACACCTTGACCTCATGGAGCCTCCTGTGTGCCATTTCCAAAATGGGAAACATAAATTGAAATTACTAGATCAGCAAGGGTTGATCATTTATACACAAATGGCTCTAGACAAATCTAGCATATTGGAATGAACTAATGTCTAACAATTAGACAGCCATTCAAATAGGAAATGCCACATTTTTTAGAAGAATAGTCAGGACTGGGAGAGATTAGCAAAGACTCATGACTTCTGAGTGCCTGGCCCATGATGGGAAGAGTTGCCTTCTTCTTGAGGTCCATGTGGGAACCCTAAGTGCTTGCATTCTAATGCTTCGGGAAAACTGACAGGCATTCTTCAAATACACATCAGACAACACTCATGATTCTTAAGTATTTGAGAATGCAGTGTGTTGGGAGGAGCACAGGGAGAGAAAAAGAAAGTAGACCGTGAACTCTGCAGGCTGACGGGAAGGGGCAAGCTGTGTGGAAGGGGCGAGTGGTCGGGAGAGGGGCTTCATTAGGATGCAGGGAGGACGGGGGTGGTGGGAGAGTTGAAGAAAGATGTTGGGAGGAAACACTATTATGCTGCATTTGCCCTCTCTGAGCTGCTGGCGTATTGATAGATAGATAGATAGATAGATAGATAGATAGATAGATAGATAGATAGATAGATAGGAAGCAGGAAGCCAGCCGACTCTGGAAGGCCAGGGACATAATTTCTTCCTAGTAAGTCTACGTATGCTTTGATGGAGCTGGAGAATGGCCATGCCTGCCCTTCATAGTCTGTGGTTGCAGTGGGGACCGAGGAGGGACTAAAGCCAGAGTTCTGTAGCACAGGTAGGTTTGGAGGAGTCTCTAGTGGCTGAAGGATCTCTTAGCAACCTGAAAGGCTGAAGGAAGAGCAGAGTAATAAGTTTATGAGTAGGTGAGGGAATAGTCAACAGGAAAGTACTAAGATCATTGTTTATGCTAAGGATGGGTGCATTCTGAGTCCACACTTTGTTACTAGCTGTTAGTCTAGGCTCAAGGGTGCTTATTTTAAGATGTTTTTCTTTAACTCTGTGAATTAATTCAGCACCTATATTTTCAAGTAATATCAAAAAGTTTAGGTATTGTAAGGTAATAAGGTATACGAACGACTTAGTAGTTAGAGCAGTTAAGCGCAGGCCACCTTTAAAGAAACAGCTGACTTACTCTGCTGTTGGAACTGGGCGCCTACTCTAGTTGGTGAACATTTTGATCCCTAGTCCATGCCAATGGTCAGCATCTCCTTTTGCCCTCCTCTCATGGCATGGTGATGGAGGCAGAGGCCAGCGTGTTGGTTTAATGAGGCTGCTTCAGTGATGGCTGCCAAACTATCATCTGAAAACCCTGAGGAAACTGCAGGACAGACAGACAGCATCAGGCAGGCACATCACAAGTTCCAGCTATGGTTGCAATTTCAGAAGAACTCACTGCATATGGTAAGGGATTTGGGATGCATTACTCCAAGGTCCTTTTTACTATATTTATTTCGTTGATGTTCTACATTCATTGGTAGAGTAGATGATCCTTATTGATCTAGTGTTCTTTGTCCCTCTCTGTCTGTCTTCTATTTGTCTGTCTGTCTGTCAATCTATCTATCTATCAATCAATCATCTACCTATCTAAATGTCATCTCCGTGTGTAATTTTTACCTAAATATAGGAAAACTCTAAATATTTCTGTACTCTGTTTTCTCTTTAAATATCAACTAATAAAATATCTTTCAGGATGTTTTACAACTATGTGATATTTTAGAGTGTGGACATCACCATCTGTCCATCTTACTGGCCTCCACTGATTTATTCTACAGAAAGTATTTCTCTATAGGAAATGTAAGGAATCTTTGGCTAACCACGTTACTCAGAAGGCAGGTAGCCACTTTCTGCCCCCCGGGCTCATGCCCTTATTCTTTGTTTTAAGGCTCATTAGTCATTGTTCAATTTTCTTTTTCTCTTTTACAAAAGTAATTTGGCGGTAAAATCCATCAACTTGGTTTTCTTTCGGGAGGGTTCTGGGCTGGGGTGAGAAGTCTATCATTGCCAGGCTGACTTCCCCTGGCCTTGGTTCTTATATTTTTGGTTGTGAGCATAGCCTTTAATGGCTGAGCCATGTCTCCTGCCTCAGACATTTTTCTTAGCGAGAACTCTGTCCCCATCAGTCAGTTATGTGGACACTGCAGTTATCCTCAGGCAAGATTCAGACCCTGTCCTTCAAAGTCTATAAACCCTGTATGGAAAAAGAACCTTGTCTTTCTGGAGAGTTCATCCAGTAAGAAAGGGCAGTGGGCAGCGAGGTTTGGAGATGCCTGTGGGCTGGAGGCGGCCAGCCAGGGCTGCTCAGAGGACTGAGGGCTGAGTCCCTTGGCACTCTGCAGTGAGAAGACTGTCCATGCTGGCCCCTTGCCTGTGTCTGCCGTGTTGAGGGCAGCGGGCTGGTGTGCGTGTTTGTCTGGGGGAAACGTTCTGGGAAAGCAGGTGGGTACAAGCCAAGAAGAATATCCCTTCTCTGAGCCCTCAAAGAGGAGAGACAACAGTAAGAAAAAAAACTCCCCTCTCTCAGACAATAAATATTTAATAATCATCTGTCTACAACCAATCTTGAGGAAAAAAATCTTTAAATAGACTGCTCAAAAGGCCAGAGCCTGAATTTTAATTGAGGTACTTTGAATCAGTCCCATTAGTCAGTCGCTCTGACTTTTTCTTAGTGAGAGGTGGATTGCTTTTGAAAGGGGAATCAGAATTATTAGCAGGTCTTAACAGCAACCAAAAAAAAAAGAACTGTTCCTACTAAATAATAAACGCCATCGTGTGTGTATGTGTGTGTATAGATATGTGTGTATTATATATGTATGTGTGTGTAGGTATATGTATGTATATGTGTATGTATGTATGAGTATGTATGTGTGTATAGATGTGTTGTATGTGTGTACGTGTGTATATGTGTGTATGTATGTATGTGCACATGTGTGTGTGTGTGTGTGTGTGTATGTGTGTGTGAGCATACAAAGAAAGAGGCCATTGAAAATCCAATTTGAAAACCTTCATGAGTACAGCTGCCTGGGTAAGCACTTTCTGCCAGTCACCTGTATGAGAAGTTCAAGTGTCCCCCTAAAGTTTTCAGGACATAGGAGAGGGGCATGTGTGTGTGTGTGTGTGTTTATATATTTATTTTCCCTTTTTCTGCCCCTAGGCCTCCAGTCTCCTGCAGCTGATGTAACAGCCCTCTTGGACAAGTCCCTCGTATCTCACTCTAGCCAATTTCGACAGCCTAAAGTGCTCAAATTGAGCCATTTTGTTCTCTGTAAAATAAACCTCAGGCCATTATGTGTGTTTTTTCATTCACCCGCCTCCTTGTCTCCCTGGTCTTGGCCCCTCTCTGCCCATCCTCCCCTCCTTTCCTGTTTTTCTCTCTCAGAGGTGGCCTGGGAGTGGAGGCAGACAGCCTTCCAGAGAACCCCATGCTCAGTCTGCCCATGTCAACTTCATTCTGGCAAAATTTGCTTTGAGATGTGTCTCATGGTGCGGGGCTGCAGGCCACCACCATAATTGATCTTGCTTATTCATCTGATTCTCGGGGAGCACCTCTCTCCTTGCTTATTCATCTGCTTCTCGGGGAGCACCTCTCTCCTTGCTGGCTTCTGTTTGGAGACATTGTTTGAGGGTTTAATGTGATGCTGAGCCTTCCTGCCCTACGTGTCCCCTCCAACTCTTTCCAGATGAGAGGATGGAGTGACTCTTGGGGAGGAAAGCTTCCCTGGTCTCTTGGACCCCACCTGGGAGGACATCTCCAAGTATCACAATGAAGGCAATCTCTAGACTGATTTATTATGGAGATATTTGCACGGACCCTGATTTATTGTAACCAGCAAAAGGAGCCTGTGTCTTTGGAGTCTGTCCTCACTTGCTTCAGATGACTTAAACCGATGCTTATGATGGATCTGAATCCAGTAATTTATTCGATTTTGGGTCATTAACCCTTGTTCTGCTTATGGCAGCAAATGACTTCATCTTCAGACATGATGGGTGTTCTAAACTATGGGGTACTTGGCTCTCGGCAGCTCTCATCTGAAAATCAATTTTAAGCAAGTGGCAGGCATTAGAAATCCTCTCTGCGTATGGGTTTGGGCAGCGCTGCCTCCGGGATGTGAGGATGCAAGGATAGCAGCAGGGAGATGGAGGGGTTGGCGAACACCCCGGGAAAGAGCTCTTATTGCCGAAGAGTGTTTGTGCTGGGGTGGCTAATGTCCTGAGAAGGCCGTGCAATAGGCTCTGTCACAGTGCTTCTTAGAAGTGGGGAATGGATTGCAGTTTGGAAATGGAGTGGGGGAAGGAGTCCCCCGGTCTAGTGATCCCTTCTGTAGACTGAATAAACTAGCTGGAAGCCTTTGCTCTCATTCTCAATGACTTAAGGCTGGGGCACTTCGCTGGTTAAGCTTTTAAATCACATCAGTTCAAACATTTTTTTCATCTGCTTTTTGCCTGGTATACCAATCACCAGTTGACCTTGAAGCATACAAACTCAATTTTGAGGAAAGTAAATAAAAAGAAAACAGAAACACCTTTGCCTTCAAAACTGAGCCGGCTTCTGTCTCTTTTAAGGTGCTATATAAATAGGCAGTGTTGCCTAGAGTAAATGGACCCAGGAGAGAGAAGACTGGTATGTCCAGATGGCTTGCCTCACAACTGGGCAAGTGAACAGATACCCCTGTTGTCCCTGCCACCATGTCTCTGGACCAACTGACCAACAAGACTTGGGGCCAGAGAATTCCTTTTTTCCCCTCTTGGAGGATGAGACCAAGTCTGATTGGCATTTGGGGAACTCTGAAATAGGCCCATCTCTAATTATGACTTATACCTTCCTTGGCCTTGGTTATATGAGATTTCTTCCACTGCAGAATGTTTACATTTAAATATTTAAGAGAAAGAAGATGAATTTTTAGGAACTTTTAGTATAGACCTTTCAATAGTTACTTAGTGAATCCCCTTAGGCTCCACTGATGAACTTCTGTCTCAGATATCTTTTTTTTTTTTTTTGATTTTATGAGACAGGGTTTCTCCGTATTGTTTTGGAGGCTGTCGGTCCAGCCCAGCCTCGAACTCACAGAGATCCGCCTGCCTCTGCCTCCTGAGTGCTGGGATTAAAGGCATGGGCCACCAAAGCCCGGCCCTGTCTCAGATATCTTAAGGGCTTCAGCAAGGTCACCCAGACTACCTGGTATCTAAGTGGGTCTAAAATCATTTCTACTGCATAGTGTTGCACCTGAACACTGGGGCAAGAGATGGCTCTTCCAAACGCATTCAAAGAGGGCTTGAACTGTTTTGAGTGTGTGTGTGTGTGTGTGTGTGTGTGTGTGTGCTCCTGTGTATATGAATGCTTATATTGTGTGGTGCACATGTGTGCATGCATGAATGTGCCATGCCTGTGGAGGCAAGATATCAAGCTTGGGTATCTTTCCACAGGAGCCATCTGCCCATCTTGTCTTTTGAGACTGGGATCTAGAGTTCACAGAGTAGTGTAGGCTGGGTGGTCTGTGTGCTCTAGGGATCCAACTGTCTCAAGTCCCCAGTGATGGGATTACAAGCCTTTATGAGCAGGTCTGGCATGTTCTGTACCTGACAATATCAGTAGGAATGTCCCTGTACTTTCCAAGGTGGGCATTTGCCAGCTCCCTTCCTGCCTCTTCAGTATACTGTGGCTCTGGCTCTCAGTCCTGTTTTTCCGTAAACCAAGATGTATCCCTTGCCCAACAAGCAACAATAAACACAAACCACATCTTGAATTAGAAGTGCCCTCTCCTCTTCAGAATTAAGTAAGAAAATGACCTCTGGGTAGGCCCCTTCTGCAAGGATTAGTGCAGAAAAGGCTAATACCTTGGGTACGAGCATAGGAGGACCCAAAGAAGGAAGGGATAGATTAACGGACTTCCCTCGCCTGACATGTGAGTGCTGGATGCTGGACCAGGGTCCCTTAGCCCTCAATGGATTTTGGAAACTCTAGGCTACCCTCCAGACCCCATTCTCTAGAATGTCATTAACGCCTCCATGGACCCTTCTGGTGGTCTGAGCGCCTGACTGTTCTTTTGGTCTCTGTGGTCATCCTGGCTAGACTAGGCCCTGGCTGGATTTCCTTTTCTCCAGCCACTCCCTGAAAGGGTGGGTAAACATTGTCTGATGTCAACTGCAGAGCCATCATTTCTGACAGAAGGTTGTCTCATGCTGAGTATCACCTGCCTTCATTCCCTCAATTCAAGTCACCTTTGGCAGGAATCTCATGCAAACTAGAGGCAGTTCCAGAGAGACACCATCAAGGTATTTTCCATAATTTTCAAAAATAATTCCTGCCACCCCCCATTCTTCCCACAGTAATTATGTCTTAACAGTTACTCAGATCTACTGAGAAGCTGCCTCCACTCCTTTCCCAGACAGCAGGCCTGGAACAAGTCCACTGGGCAGAGAGACCCAACAGCCCAAGGGTCCTTTACCATGAGATTTAGAAGCAAGCCAGTGAAGTACTTATTCTTAGTATGATTTTATAAAGTAGGGAACTTTTAAATGGTATCTTGATATCTTTGCTCTAAGACAGCACTCTAAGTCAAGGCAGGCCCACCAGAATATTTGGAGTGTTCTTAATTAATTCTGCCTACTAGTAGGTAACCCCATCCCTTAGCATTCTGTGTAGGGTCTTGACACCCTCCATGCTTCTTCTCTTTGCCTCCTCATTCTCTCATAATGGGGGAAAACAAAAATGGACCCTGATCTCTGCCTCCACCCATCCCAGAATCCCATCTCAGTGCTTGTCAACAGGTAGCTTATCACAAGGCAGGAAGAAGGCTAGCTTGTGCTTTAGCCCCTCTTCGGAAAACCACATATGGCTAGGCGACTGTTCTGGGGGTAAATTATCCTCTACCTAGGAATCCTGGGACTTGAAAGTCAAAAATTCTATTCATTGAAAACAGACTAGCCCTGAAACCTGGTTTAGTAGATAAAATCTGTAACCACAAGAGGATAAATCTAGTTTGGCTTGTTTGTACTGGTCTAATTTAATATCATCTCCCTTGCAGTTTTCAGCATCTAGATTTTCTAGATCATTAAATCCATTACTTTTCACTGTTAGCTTTTTATTTATTTATTTTTACTTAGGATGATGGGGTTGTAGAATGGATATGTTTTTAGAGGAACCCTACACTAATCATCAGAGCTCATTTGGCTGTGAGCTGACTTCTGCTACCAGGGGCTCTGAAGGTAGGTTTCTATGCATTAAAGACGTCAGCCATAGAGTCAGAAAAAGAGTCTGCTTGCTACAAACACTGGTGTCATAGGACTCACACGGGGTTGCAGAGGGATGCTTTCCAAACTCCTAGAAATGGCTGAACACCTGGAAAAGAGGCGCGGAAACACACTCATCTAATAGTTTCTACATCCACGATGGTATAAATGGTCTAAAGGGACTTGGTATGAGCTTCATTGTGATCTTTACCAGCCAACTCCTTTTCCATCTTCAGTTCCCTGTGTGAGCAGTGGAACGAACATCATACTTGTCTCTTCATTTGGAGGACACCATGGCTCAGAGCCATGTTCAAGTTATCAGGGGTTAGTGCAAGCAGTCGTCACTCTTTCCTTATCCCTCTGAGTCTCAGATTACCCATCTGTAATAAGGGTAGTCTGTGGGATTAACTGAGCTTTTGGGTACAAACTACTTGTTCCTTTGATGAGGAGAAAGTAACTATGTAGGGTCCCAGGAGCTGAGGCGTTGTAAAGAGCCAGTGCTTTGACCTGGCTCTGTCCTTCAGCTGTGAGAGATCGTTGAGCCGCCAGGAAGCACAGGCATGGGTAGTAAGCATCGAGCTCCTTAGGGGACATGCAAAGGCACTCGCCTGACTTCCCACTGATGGATGGAGAGTGGAGGAGAGCTGGGTGCTGGTGAAAGGCATGCTGAGTAGGAACTTTCCACTTGCTTCCACGGGCCAGGCTGAAGAAGGGTCAAAGGAGATGGTCAAAAGATATGTGGGAAGACTGCTGTTCGCAGGGTAGGACAGAGTCCAAGCATAACTTCAGTTGTCCAAGTTGGAGAACAAAGCTGGATCCTAGGGCACTGAAGCAAAGACCCGTTGTCAACACTAACCCTCTTTCTGTGGGTCATTGTGGCACTTAGTCTGATCAGGTACCCCTCATCCTGCATGGAGTACTGTCTGGCCAGCTACAGTCCTCTGCCCTGCCTCCAACCATGGTGCCCTGTGTTAACAAAAGCAGTTGCAGGCCTTGACACATCTCAGAGACTCAAGTTAAAGCTACACTCTTTCCAGGACACAGCTCACGACCCAGATGTCACTACTCCCTGGCAAAGAGCCAATAGAAGTTACAGCAATTATTCATCTGAATGTGAATTTGCACCAATAGCTCATTGTGTGTGTGTGTGTGCGTGCATGCACGCTGTGCGTATGTGCACATGTGCCTGTCCTGTGTGTGTGTTTGCCTGTGTATGTCTGTCTCTGTCTCTGTCTCTGTCTCTCTCTCTCTCTGTCTCTGTCTCTCTCTGTGATGCATGGTGTTTATGTGTCTTAATATAGTCCTCCTCGTCGTCGTCCTCCTCCTCCTTTACTTCTTCTTCTTCCTGGCACTTTCTCTTCAATGTCCCCTGTGCTATAGCCACAAACGGAAAGGTGAGCATGGGAAGGAAATAAGGACATGTTTGTGAGCATCTCACTTGGGGTGGAGACACCATGTGAATTACTCAACGTGTCTGTTAGTTCCTTCTCTTGTTGGCGTTATGAAACACTTGACAGACAACTTAAAGGAGATTTTTTTTGGCTCATGGCTCAGGGGCTACCATGGCAGGGCAGGCATGTCTGTAAGAAGGCCCGCCCACCATGACAGGGCAGGCATGTCTGTAAGAAGGCCCGCCCACCATGGCAGGGCAGGCATGTCTGTAAGAAGGCCCGCCCACCATGGCAGGGCAGGCATGTCTGTAAGAAGGCCCGCCCACCATGACAGGGCAGGCATGTCTGTAAGAAGGCCCGCCCACCATGACAGGGCAGGCATGTCTGTAAGAAGGCCCGCCCACCATGGCAGGGCAGGCATGTCTGTAAGAAGGCCCGCCCACCATGGCAGGGCAGGCATGTCTGTAAGAAGGCCCGCCCACCATGACAGGGCAGGCATGTCTGTAAGAAGGCCCGCCCACCATGGCAGGGCAGGCATGTCTGTAAGAAGGCCCGCCCACCATGGCAGGGCAGGCATGTCTGTAAGAAGGCCCGCCCACCATGGCAGGGCAGGCATGTCTGTAAGAAGGCCCGCCCACCATGGCAGGGAAGGCACATCTGTCCATAGGAAGGCTTCCCTTCCTTAACTGCAGAAGTATTAAGTATTTGGTCACTTGAAGTCATCAATGAAGAAACTGGGCTACGGCACCCCAAATGGAAGGAGGCTCTAGCTCTCAAGGCCCATCCCTCTAGATGCCTGTACCATCTGGTTAGGCCGTGTTATCTCCCAAACAGCACAATCAGCTGGAGACCAAGTGCTTAACTGCTGGAGCCTGAGGAGGAGATTTCACATTCAAGCCATAGCAGCATATAATAGGGGGTGCTGCAGGTGTGTGTGTGTGTGTGTGTAGAGAGAGAGAGAGAGAGAGAGAGAGAGAGAGAGAGAGAGAGAGAGAGAGAGAGAGAGAGAGCACATGACAGACGCTGGAGCCGACACTTCTTTAAATGGTGTCTTTCTTCTGCAGAAGATACTGCCCGGTGTCTTTTTCTGCATAATTGGACTGTCTTTTCATAGAAGCCTACAAGCTGGGGCACTTGTTTCCAAACCTAAGCCCCCTGCACTCTCCCCAGTCAGGTGCGATAGTAAAACCCTGTTGTCTAGCTTTGTATTCTGAATAATGGATTCACTAATCTACTTGATCTGGCCAAGTCAGATAAAGAAGAGAGGGAGGGATTCCTGTGTTTTGGAGATGGAAGGTACTTGTAAAAGCAATTTCTTTTGGGGAAGGGGGAGGAAAGAAAGACACACGGTGGGGAAACAAGGAGCAAAGACTGTTGGAAACCTTTTAATTACTACTAATTACCTCAGCAGAAAATGTTGGAAGCTTGAAAGGATTTGTGTCAGCAAGTGAAAGATCAAAGATTGCCAGGCTCGCATTTTAATCTGTTGGCTATAAAGAGGCATGAGGGGGTAGTAATGGGACCCAGGAGAATGGCCGCCCAGGTGGCTCTGCCCCTAATCCCATTTTGACTGCTGAAGCCTGAGGCCTAGTCCCAGTTACATAATAAGATGATTTAACTTCATTTAATTTTTTTCTGTCTTCAACTTGAACCTCCTGCAGAGGAGACAGGAAGGGATTCTCCCTTCCACCGAGAATGCAATGAGCTGGGCCTGTAAACTGCTCAAACCATTCTTTAATTTATTGTCACACTCTCTTCATCTACCAAAATGATGCTTTAATCCGGAGTTTCAGATCAGCAGCAGCAGCAACACCCCCACACCTCAAACAAGAATTCCTTGAGGGTGAAGGAGTCTCTGCATGCCCAAAGGAGGGGGTTGGATTCTTAGTGGAGACTTAGGGAGGATAATGGGTAAAGTGCATTACTGCAGAATTCTACCTGTTAGAATCCTGGTGGTGTTCCTTAGGGAACGGGAAAAGGAGAAGGGAGAAGAGAGATATTGACCAACACTACACCCATCCCAGAGGGCTCCTCTTACCTTCTGGCTTCATTCCCCCCTTCTTCTTGAAGGATGGGTCACACTGTGGCACTCTTTTGGCAGGATGTTGGTCCTCCCCCACCTGCCCTTGTCACTCACCTGTGCCTCTGCAACCAAACCGAAAACTTCTGGCTTCTAGTTGCAACTCCTTCTGGCCACTGAGACCTTCTGCAGGTGAAGTGGCTACTGTCTGTGGCTTCTATCACAAGAGTGGTGTGTTAGTAATGGTAACCATCTGGCCCACAAGTCCTACTGTACTTACCATCTCGTCTTTTACACAAGCAGACTGCTGATCCCTGACCTAGAGGGGATGAGTGACAGCCCACCTCATATTGTATCTTTTTTTTTTTTTTTGGTTTTCGAGACAGATATTGTATCTTTTATTGCCTTGGGTCTACTTCTTATCTGCAGTGTTGCTTATCGATCCCTTCCAAATAAACAGCTTTCCCTCACTTCCTCTTTCAAGATCTACTTCTGGGAGATCTACCCTAGCATTGCACATGCAAGTGTCCACCAAAAGGATAGTGTCCCAGCAGGATGTGGCCTTTCTCTGTCTCTTCTGGCAGGCAAAGTTTGCATTCCCAGAAACTCAAGGAACCAAATTGCAGCTCACTTTGAAAACTGCAAGCTACTTTTTAGCAGGTCGCTTCTGCAAATGAAGGACCTGATCCCAAGTCATGGAGCCTCTTCATGTCTCTTGACCCCAGATAATTTTCCTATCTATTTATCCACTTATCATGCACACAGAAGAGGCTTAGTTGGCAGATTAGAGGAAGAGATGCATTTGGATTAGTTACATACTAGAGTATGAAATCAACCCCAAATTGAACAGCTGCCAATGATAAACACGTAACATACAGTCTCTGTAGACTGGGTCTTGGATGCCTAGTGAGACCTTGGCTGAAAGGGGGAAGGAGAAATTCTGACAGTGAAAGTCCAGACTTTTTGTAACCTTCTTAGAAGTGACACCCTTCACCTTTGCATTATTCTTCAACAAACAGCTCTCAAGGTGTGTCTCACATTTAGATGTCCAGATGGGTTATGCAAGGATATGAATACCAGGAGGAAGGGGTCTTTGAACTCAGCTAAGAAGCTGCCTACCATACCACTGACTTAGTCGTAACACCCCATTCTGGCATTGTCCACGTAAACAAATTTTCCAGTTATCTTTAATTATGAAATTATATTAATTGCTTTAGCACTATGCCTTTCTGAAAGTCCTGCTGTGACCTAGTCCTCTCCCCATAAAGCAGTGGTATGAATATGCCCTGGTCATGTCAAATCTCAGCTCAGAGCCTGCTTTTCTGAAAGCACCATACCTCCACTCCCATCTGCAGCAATCATTGCCTCTGAGCTCCTGTTCCATTTATTTTCTATATTGTTTATGTGACATACAAGCATATATTGCTTTGTGACGGTTCTATTGTTGCCTCGAATTACTCCTTGAATCTCATATTGTTTAATTTCCACACGTCAACATCTTGTCTCTCCATGAGAATTATAAACAATTGGAATGTGGTGGTTATCTAATCCTTCATATAAAAACAAGCTCAGTGGAGGCTCGATCTAAATAGATGTTGGTTTTTTTCCTTGGTGGATGCTCATTTCAGAGTCGTGGCTATGATGTTTTGAGGGCTCCTGACGGGAGAAGTATTGCTTGTTACTATGTTAAGAGTGTCTAACCTCTACTGTTACTATGTTAAGAGTGTCTAACCTCTACTGTTTCCCCTGTTGGTTTATTCTTCAGCTGTGGTGACGTTAGTACTGTTGAGTATTGCCAGGGTATTAGCCCGAACTCACCTGCATTTCCCGAAGCATTGTTGAGAGGCAACATTTGCTCAATGAGTCCTCTGGTTCTCTTGTGTAATATCCTGGTTTTGTAACTTTGTCTTCAAGTCTGAGAAAGGAACAAGACAGACACTTTTATTAGTATCAACCATGCTGGGGGCTACTTACTAAGTCCATGGCTGTATTTCAGAGAATGAATAATGGACGTGTGTGTGAATTTTAGTGCATTTCTTTATATGTGCATGTATGCAGCTGCATGTTTTTCTTGTTGTGTATGTGTGTGTGCCTGATTACTTTCTGGTACATATAACCCAGAGGTCACTGTTGAATGTCCTCATTAGTTGCTCTTTACCTTATTTTGTTTACTATTAATGGACAGGGGAGATACATAGAATGGCGTGTGTGTGTGTGTGTGTGTGTGTGTGTGTGTGTGTGTGTGTGTATGGGGAAGTCATGGGGCACCTTTCAGAAACTGGGTTCTATTGTTTCCAAGGTGTCGAGCTCAGGTCTACATGTTTATACACTGTAGATGTTTATACTGTACTGTCTTGTCAGCCTTCCACCTTGTTTTTTGAGATAGGCTCTCTCATTTCAACCTGGAACTTTCCAGTTGTCTTGGCTAGCTGACCAGAAATCCCCCAAGATCCTCCTGTCTCTTTCCTTGTATGTCTTGGGTTACACTATGCCTGACTCTTATGTGAGTGCGGAGGGTTAGCCATGCACACATTTACACATTGTGTCATCTCCTTGGCCCACAAGAGTGAACTTTTAAAAAGTGTGCTGTATTTGAATATTCTGAGTGACAGATACACAGTGTGATACATTTTTATATTCTTCACCGTGGTTGTCTTAAGTTGGGCATAGGAGGCCAAGTCTAAGGAGAAGAGCGCAAATGAACACAGCTTTGAGGGATTGGGTTTGGCCATGCTGCAGAGGCTCCTGAGTCTCAGTTCTGAATGCCTGGCCTTCACACGAAATTCCCTTAGGTGTTCCTCACAGGGATTGGGGTCAATTAGGAAGTGGACAGCACTAAATCCTGCGTCCATACCCTACTTTCATTTGGCGATGTACCTATGAATGTGAGCATGTTTGGAAATTTCTTGGTTGTAGAGACAATGTGTTAAAATGAAATCGCACTGCAGCAGGATGGGTCTGTAATCCAGTATTATGACTAGCCTTGTAAACTGGATGCCTATGCACAGGGCAAGCACCTTGTGTTTGGCAAAACCCACTGGCGTTTTGCTACGCTGGATGGTAGCGGAAGCTAAGGGGAGAGGGCCAGCGACAGAGCCTCCCAGTGCCTTCAGAGGCAGCATGGTCCTACTGACATGGAGAGTATAGATTTCTAGCTCCAGGACCCAGAAATCTCTCTGTTTGTAAGCTATCCAGATCATGGGAATTTGTAACAGTAGCCTAGAACTAACGCAGGAGACATTAGGGACCTAGGTTCAAGACCCTTTCACTTCACTTCTTCCTGTGGTTCTCAGTGTGTCCCCTTTCATTTTATCTTCCTGTCCTTCCTAGTCAGCAGCTACCTCTGGGGTTCCATTCTCCAAAAGGTCTGTATATGGGTAAGTGTCTCCTTGCTCACTTCCAGCCTGGTTCCTGCTTCCCTACACATTAGAGACTGAGCCCATGGGGAGTGATGTTGGAGTCCTACCTGCACCCAGGGCTGGCACAGACCTTAACCGTTGGAAGGGGATTGTCTTAAGCTCAGGACAAGCACATTTTGCTAAGGGCACTCTATGGGCCAGTCCTTGCTAATGAGAGTGACAGTTTCAACCTGCCTTATATGTTTGCTGTCACTCTCCTTCCCACTACTGTTGGAGAAGGGAAAAGTCACAGAATCTGTCAATCTTGTCTGCTCCCATCAAACCAGGGAGACTCTTTCTCCTTCACTGTAGAGGTTGACAACTCTGCTTTCTCTTCTGTGCCTGAGTAGGTGCCTTCCCACATCCCAAACTGAGCCGAGAGGATGGCCGGGACCTCAGCGGTACAGAGGCACATACCCGGGTGTTTGTCAAGGTGAAGATAAGACAGCAGGCACCTCAAGGCAGAATGGCAGAGGCTCCGGCCTCTGTCTATGCCAGGGCCTCTCAGCCCTGACTCAGATGATGGCACTTTGGGTCAGATCATTCTTTATTGTTGTGACCTGAGTCTTACAGTTGGCAGTGCCCTTGGCCTGTGTTCAGTGATGCTAGTAGCACCACCCTGTCATGACACCCCAAATATCTTAATTTCCCACATGTTATCCCCACGCGGTACTGCTGACCTCCTCGTTTAGATCATTGTATCTTTGAGGGTGTGGATGTTGTGTGTTTCTCAGACACCTCATATTAGGAAGGGAAGTTATGGTAGTTACTTGGCAGCTGAGGTCTGGGGGAACGGTGCAAGGCACAGACGTGACATATCTGGGGATTTTTAAGACACAGAGTAATAAGTAAACCCTATCTACATCTCACATTGCAGATTCTGAAGGTTTGAATGAATCACATCTTGTAATCATATTATTCAAGGTTACAGTTCGTGGGGATAAGTAGGTTAAGTTTCATTCCATTTTGCCCAGCTCAGTTTGGGTTAATGTCTGCTTTCTAAGTGTGATAGATAACAGTGTCCCCTATGTCTTGAAGTTGTACCGGTTCATACAACAAATTACATGCTCATCTTGACGTAATGATGATACAACATAATGGGATGTCAGAACGTACAGTGTGAGCTCTCTGGCCCATTCAGTCCTCACCACTCTGTATTCTTTTTTATGAAGACAGATATTTCTTTCACGTGTTAACGCCACCAAGTCTACCCTAAAGTGCTTCAGAAGATCTTCACAGCTAGCAGGCAGGTGCCCTGGGGTTACTGTGAATACATACTTGAGTTGGGTTCTGGTTATTCTTGTTAAAAGATAGTGCCTTAGTTGGCTTAGACATATTTTTGATGTTTCCTATGTCATTAAAGAATCCACTATGATTTGGCACTGAAAGATTGATTCAACCTATATCCAGAAAGGCCATACTCTTCATGTTATAAAATAACAAACACTTGTCATTAGATTAATGACTTTGGTTTCTTGCCTTTCTCAAAGAAACCTGCAGGATACATAATAAAAAGTATGATCTTTGTTTTCTTTTCCTTTTTGCTTGTATGTGATGTGTGCATATGTCTATGCATGGTTGCATGTGTATGGATGCAACTGGGCATTCTGTGTATGTGTATGTGCACATGCACATGTTTGCATGTTTATGGACTCAGGTGTGTGTGTGTGTGTGTGTGTGTGTGTGTGTGTGTGTTAGCCAGAGGCTGACATTTGCTTTCTTCCTTAATTACTCTCTGTTTTATTTATTGAGGCTAGATGTCTTGCTGAACTCAGAACTCACCAACTCTGCTAGTCTCATTAGCTAGTTTGCCCTAAGGATTCTGTGTCCAACTGGGCCACTGAGATTTCAGGAGGGCTGCCATATTTATCCAGAATTTATGTGGATTCTTGGTTCAGATTCCAGTCCCCACATCTTTGTGCAAGAGCTTTGTCTACTGAGCCAGCTGTCTAGCCCTAACGTGAGAAAATCTGAGATATTTTAATGTAGGAAAACCTTGTAAATAACCCAGATTGGATTACATTTAATTAACAGTTGGTGTTTTTCTCTTCCAGTACACAAAGACATGGCCTATCTATAATGGACACTCTCTAGTTCAATAAACATAGTATGTGACTAGACCATCGAGTGGTCTTTGAGTTAGGGATGTCCTTGAGTCCCAGACCTTGATAGACATAGAAAGAACTTGGGAAATTAAAGTTAATACCTAAGTCTGCTCATGAAGCATCATGCCATGCAGTAGTACGTGCACTCTGGGCTTCTGCACTGGAGTTCTAAGTAAATGTTTCTGGAGATTCCGACATAGTGAGCCTACAAAGAGCCCTTTATACCCACTTATCTAGTTACTCCTCCTTGCTCTGGAGCAAAGGAAGTCCACTGAAGGATGCTCTGTGTACTGTGTCTCAGCTGTGGACTCAAATACAGGGCTCTTCCTCCCATACATTGCTGTGATTACAGTGGATTTTATCACTGGACCAGAAAAGTAACTAAAACAGGAGCTGAGCACCAGCACTTATCTTTCTCTTCTTCCTGACTGTGAACGCAATGTAACTGCTCTGGTCTCCATGGTCTCTCCACCATTATCAACTGTGCCATCAAATCAGAGTAGGCCGTTCCTTCCTATAGCTGCTCTCCTCATCACAATAAGAAAATAACTAATACAGGCTTCAGGCCAGAGTCAAGTGGGCAGAGGGTGCCTTTGAGAACTGTCTCTGTGTACAGATTTAGTGTGTGTGTGTGTGTGTGTGTTTGCTTTTTTCTCAATGGAGAACACATTATAGAAAAGCAGGGCAAGGCATTTTTGAGAAAAGATAGTGAGGGTTTTAAATAAGATGATAGGATAAGACTAAGGCCTGCACAGAACGTTTTGAAGTAAGTCAAACACAGACAGTGGGCCTGGCAGTGAGAGGCATTCCTTCTGTTTCTGTGGCTCTTACTTTGCTTGGTAATAGAAATGGTAGAGCTGGCTGATGTCAGGACTGCTTATGTCCACATGCTCAATGCAGACTTCCCCTATAAAGAGAAAAACTAGCTCATCTACAGGCAGTAGACAACAATTCTAGGTCTCTGGCCCAGTACCTGCTGAAAGTGCCCAGGGTGTGGGGCGCAAAGATGGACACTCACTTGAATCTCCTCCAGGTTCTTCTAGTGGCTTTTTGACTGGGACTACCTCCAAGATGGTGCTGAAGACCCCAGGGAGACTCATTTTTCTTTTCAGAAGACCTAGAACTGACAGGAATAGAGTATAGATCACAATGAGGTTTGTACTAAAGATACCCATGTACCAATCCTGAGCCCAAAAAGGACAGCCCTTGCCTCTTCTGTGACTCCCTGTGAGTGTTGTTCCTTCATCACGACTCTTCCTTCAGCTCCTGTGATCTCTGTAAGTGGTGATTCCCAGGCTAGTTTCAAAGACACATTTTAATAAGTCTGTCAGGAATAGGATCGGCATCTGAGGCACGTCGATTGTTTATTTCCTCCTGCTCAATCAACCATCACTAGACATAAAAGCCACTATGGTAGCCATCCTAAGAATTGACTGTCAAGTGGACAAGTAAGCATCAGATGCCTAGGACAACTGAAAGACAGAACAAGCCCTTGAGCAGTGGTAGTAAGAAGCTACAAATAGAAGTTCCTAGAGAATTCAGTACAGAGACACTTGGGCCTGTTTGGGAGATGCTAAGTCTTCTCCAAGGAATAAGCTGAAGCTCCACCTTGAACTGTGGGTGGGACATACATTATCACTAAGCAAGTAGAAGCATTTCAAGTGAAGATAAAATGACCAGACAGGTTACTCAACCTTTCTGTAGGTCTTGGCGGGTCCTTAGAAGGTGATAGGAATAAAATCTGGAGGTCTGACTTGAAAGAAAGGTCAAGACTGACCAAAAAGTTAGCTTTGTCAAAAGCTTCAGGCCCATTCTTACCTACAGACAACCCGTGGTGATCTGAAGTCATTAATCCACCCGAAAGGCCTGTCCTGACCTGAGTTCCCTTGCTTTGAAGTGTGCTGTCCTCTGCGGCATGAGGAAATAATTTGCTGCCTGCTTCAATGAACCATCAGGAGAGCCAGCAGACCTAATGACATGTGAGAATATTAACCTCCCACCACGAAGAGCTGTGAATCTTGAGCGGCAGTCTATAATTCACCCCGAACTCCTGAGCCAGGGTTTCTCTCTCACTCACTTTCTCAGTTAAATCCAGAGAGAGGAGGGGAGGCTTGCCCATAAAACTTTATATTCTCCAACAGTACAAACCTTGCTGAGCTGTTTAGTAATGAGTGACTTTCCTATTGCAATGGGAAAAAAAAATTGTCCTTGCAGAAGCAGGAGGTGGGGGAAGTGTTTTCAGCAGTGATTGGCATAGATGCCTTTTTCTCACCGTGGACAATCATGGTGTCATGGAAGGTGGCTGTTTAGTACTTGGGTAACCAAACTTCTTTGTAATTCTGTACCTTCTTGTCAATATCAGAGGAGAACAGATGTAGAACACAAATATAGACATATCTGGATGTTAGAAGGGGCTCTAAAGATGTTTAAAGAGCCACTTGAAGGTAGGAGCAGAATTCACATATTTCTGAGTTGAGATGATTGTGTGTCTATACCATGGTTTTGTGAGATTATCAGATTGTTGGGAACAAAGTGTTGTCTTAACCACCTTTGTACTTAGAAGTGCTAGATATGCAGAGGACTTCAAGTGACAATTGTTAAAAGGTACAGCAGTCATCTACTATGACCCAGGGTAAGCCTCTGGAGGAAGCCAAGGTCCGCAGGGTGATTTATCTGCTGCCACAGCTGGAGTTAGTCCTCAGGTTAAAATAAGGCTTTGTGTCTTTCTGGTCTGTCTGGTTGCTGCTCTTGACATTGCCATGTTTTTACTGCATTGTGTGATACTGGTGGAAAATGTCTTGTAATCTATTAAGTAAATTCCAACACATGTTCCAGGGGACCAACAGCAGGGGATAAACAAGTAAGTAGACAGTGAGGTGCTGTGGGGCTCAGTGTGTGAGGACATGTGGACATAGTTGCTTGGCAGAGAACACCTGGCATGGGGGCGGGGAGCCCTGAGTCCACGAGAATCTTCTATGTTTTGCTAGAGAAGCCCAGCCCAGGAGAACTCACAGTTCTGTAGCTTCCATGGCCTGGGAGAAAACTCGGTGCGTTCACCCTGGTCCTGGGGAAGGGATGTTCAGTAAACAGTCTTAGAAGAAGAATAAGAGAGTCATGAAAGATCCATTAGTTGTTTATGAGGACAACTCTCTATGTAGCCAGGCCATTTCATCTCAGGATCCCAAGTGTTGAATGCAGGGCATATACAGGCATTTGGTGGATTAATGAAATCCAACTTTGTCCTCCTTCTTATTTGACTGGCATGACAAATGGAAAGCCAACAGTTAATATCTTTTCCATGTCCACATCATCCTCAGCTTTTCTGATCTTCCCAAATCACCATCCTCTTCCTTCATCCAACTTCTCCATCTGAAGAATTAATTTTACTAAAATCAGTCAAATTAAAGCGGCCTCTGTGCAGGGCATCGTGAGGCGCCATTAATTCCGGTTTCTTATCTTGGAAGTGATCAGCATGAAAGTCAGCTTGGCCATTACACACATACAATGTGTCCATTCTGGACCAGTGATCAATTCATCAAACATTTGTCTTTGCCATCTGAGAAGTGTGCCACTTTACCTGTGATGGTCTAGCTTGGGTTGACATGAAAATGAGGCAAAATATGCGGGGAATGAGTTTTATAACCCCAAATTTCCCATCTTTCCCAGATCTTTTTATTAATTAGATTTCATACTTGAAGGTTTCATACACACTTTGACCTCAAACCGATCGGTTTTGGGCAGTATAGAAGTTGGATGTGGTACTTAATGGTGGAATGATTGAATCAGCAAAGAAACTTTGGGCTGTGGTGTTTCCTCCTACCTCCTATTATTTACCCAGAATGTAGGATTTTGCAGGTTGAAGGGACCTCCAAAATAATGTTGCTGCCTTAATTGACAGATGTGGGAAATGAGGCCTGGAGGTCCTTGCAGACTGCAATCACCCAAGCAATCATATGATATGTAACACATATCTATATTCTTTGGAGGGATTAGTTGCTTGCTCTTCTGAAATAACTCATTTTCCCTTTTAAAATAAAGTACTCAAATTTACATTTTAAGTAGTATTTCTATGAACAGACTGTGCTTATCTAGGTCTGTTTCCATGTTCCTTATCTCTGAGGAGCCCCCAGGGAAAATCTACAAGTTGTCCAACTTGGGGACCTTCTCGCTATGGTGATGGATTGAACCTTAAACTTGAAATGCTTCGTTCCTGAGACCTCACGGCACACAAGGGCTCGGAAGCAGGGCCCGTGTCCCCAGATTTCAGTCTCCCTATGCTCTTCCACATCTTTCATGCAGTTGGCTTTACTAAGTTGACAAGGGACACCCTACCAGAGCCATGTGTCGCTCTGAAAACCACTTTGGTGTCCTGTTGCCTCTAATAACAGGGGTCAGAGGAGGCAGGGACCCCAGTGTAGCCCTAGGAGAAGCTCACTGAGTCATTTGCTGATCTCCACCGTGCTGTTAAGGATCAGATACACATTGTATGAAATGGGAAGCTTGCTTCACTAACTTGTTCTTTGGGAGGTTTTCTGAGGTACAGAGCTAGAGTTGTCTTGGGAAGAGAATGTGGCTTTCATACAAGGCCTTTGAAAGGTCTGAGATGTCCCAGAGCCCTCTCTCCTTCACTCATAAAAAGATATCTTGTAGTCTGGGGCTGAAAACATGTTTTCACCCCTTCCAGCCTCCAGAGACCGCAGGGTCAACATCTGGCACGCTTTTGCTGGCTGAACTCCACTAGAGGGTGCCTGGCCTATGGAGAGCTGATCTTTGGACAAAGTATTTGGTTAGGGCCCCTCTTGGATCCTAGGAACAGGAGACCCAGCCATAGCAATGTCTTCTTTTCTGGTTGGTTTGCAGTGAGTAGACACCATCTGTTGAATTTTAAAAATTCCCTTTCTACATGGTGGTGAAAGGCTTGGGTGGAAGAGACACTGTTATCTTTCAAGCAAACAGTTCACGAGGTTGAAGCACTGTGTTCTTGGCCCAGCTTGTGTTTGCCCAATGGCCATGGGAGCCTCCCCAACCAGCGGTGCCTTCCGCCCCATGGCGACGTGCAAGCATACCGCGGCTGCGGCTCACCGTGTCCGCTCCCTCACAGCTCCCCAGCAAAGAAAACCTCCATTTATAGGACCCACCACACAAACTCACTCTCTGGACTCTTAAAAACAAACAAGATCCTGAAGCCGCAGGCTTCATGCGGGCTGTGTGGTTTTGTAAAATCTCAAACCGTGAATCAAAATAATTTTTAGAGGCACAGTCAAGGCTCGGGTCCAAATGCTGCCACTGGTGGGAGACATGCAGGGAAGGTTCCCTTAGACCAGTGAGGATAGCTGAGAGGGGGAGAAGGACACAGAGAGTGTTATCCATCTAGGGAGGGTGCCTGACACCTCATCTCTGTCTTGAAGGCCTCACTAGATGTATTAAGTTGGGGCAAGCAGAGCAGTGATGGGCGGTAAAGGGACCGCTTCACAACCCGGACCTCTTCACAACCCGGACCTTTTCACAACCGGGACCCCTTCACAACCCGGACCGCTTCACAACCCGCACCTCTCTTAGCTTCCAGCACGGGTTCTGTCTGCATTGCTGAGCAATCTGCTTTGCTGCCTGCATTCTCCTCACTTCCAGTGCCATTTGTTCACTCTTCCACAGGTGACAAACTCAACCGGAGCAGACTCTGTGACTCTTGTGTGTCTCCACATGTAGGATGTGAGTCCTTCGCAATGATGCGAGTGGGTACCACATACATCACTTTTGATGCTAGGCCAGATTTTCATCAAGGGATTTCCTGAGCATCAGGATCCAGTGATCTCTTCTTTTATGCCCCCACCCAGCCATGTGGGGATGAAAGTTCAAGTGGGTACTGAACAACTAGAGTTCACTGGAATTGAGATGTAGCTGAAGACCATCTCAAGCCATGGCAAGTCTCACCCTCTTAGTTCCTTTACATGTTGCTGTAACAAAAGTGCCTGACCAAAGCAACTTAAGGGAGAGAAGGCTTATTCTGGATTCTGTCTCCAAGGGGATTTAGTCCATCACGGTGGTGTCTGCAGCATAAGGCCCCCTGGTGACACTGCATCCCTGTCAGGAAGCAGAGTGTGGACAGTAAGTGGGGCCAATCCACAGAAGCTCTGTGCTCCCACCAGGGACTTACTTTCTCCATCAAGTCTCTTACCTCCTAAACCTTCCACAGTTTTCCTGAATGTACCACCAGCTGGAGACCAAATGTTCAAAAAACCTCATTAAAGTAGCATCTGTCATTCGAGCTTAATTTATGACCCTGTGTTATCTGGTAACTACTTCTCAGTATGCAATTACCACTAGTAACAGAGGACCATGCCACAGTCACCTTTGTAACCCAGAGACTTGCAAAGAACAGAGAAAAGTGACTAAGTGGCTAATTACATTTCATTTTGCACGCCAGTGCACACTTACGCTATGAGGGACATACCTATCAGCATACCATTACGCTATGAGGGACATACCTATCAGCATACCATTACGCTATGAGGGACATACCTATCAGCATACCATTACGCTATGACGGACATACCTATCAGCATACCATTAGCTGATAAATTTCAGCTTCACTCCACCCAGTATTGTCCTCACCCTCCTAAAGGTTATGTGAAACTTCAAGAGCTGTTTATTCTATGTGGCTGTGAGAAAATTGGGGAGCAGAAGATCTGGAAACAAGCCTAAGCTGGTCATTATAATGACGGGGTTACAACCCAGAATTCCAATTGTTTAGCTTAAGGTTGTGGCATGGCAGAGGGTGACCTTGCATTTCTGAACCACAGCTATGTGTCTTTCAGGCTCAAAGATAGGTGGCTCACAGCCGAGGCAACACTGAAATGGGCGCTCAAAGCTTCTAGACGTGGCTTGGTCATTATCAAAGTTCAAGGCAAACTATTTTACCTCCCGGTATATTCCCTATCTTCCGTGTTAAGTGGGTGGTGGGACAGGGCACTCTAAACGTGTTTCTAGGACTCAAACTCTGAATGCATAAGACCACAGTAGGGTCTTCCTCAAATCAAGCTGCAGCTCTGATGTTACTTGACAGTGTTTCAGAAGCCAGTGTGTGTTGAGATGTGCTGTTTTGTTTATGAGGGTGCTCTAGCAGGGAAACAGTAAACCTTCCCAGGCCCAGCTGGAAGACAAGGACAAGTTTAGGGTTTACTGTTGCCAGGAATGGTGCAAATCAAATTCTGCATTCCTCTTCTTCCCAAATGGACTCCTCTGAACCCTCTAATAAGGTGGAACCGATTCTTAGCAGCCATTGCAAACTATGGCTACAGAGGAGGGAAACCCCAGTGGACTAGCCGTAGTACCTGATGAATAGATTATAGACATCCCCAAATCTAATCCCTGTAGAGAAACATGCACCAAGCAGTTTTCATGCCTTATTTTGGATCACACCTGTATAGAGACTTGGAAGTTGGAACCAGCCTGCGTTGAACAACTCCTCTATTTTTATCAGCGTAAAACAGTGGTTCCGGACTTCTCTCGTGTGTGTGATTTTCCTCTTGGTCCTGCTTCCTGGAACCCAAGATGCCTAGTGATTTGCGAACACTGATCTCTGCTTATGCATATGGATTCTTGGCCATTTTAGTCACCACTTGGAGCCTCCTGTGCTTCCTGATTGTCTTTGGGTTGGTGGTGTCAACCATGAATATTGGTGCTCCCTCTGAGTTTGGCATGAAGAACTGAAAAACAATTTCAGACAGAGTTACTTACGGGCTGGAAAGTTATACTGAGCCCTTCCTAGATACTGCCCTGTACCCAAGTCTCTTCCCTGTTCGGATTGTGTTTAGAAATGAATACTGAATGGAGTGGTGCTTGCTTATAATCTCAGCTACATACGGGGCTGGGGAAGGAGGAGGACCTGAAGTTACAGGCCAGCCTCTGCTAAATAGTGAGTTCAGAGGCAGCCAAGGTGACTTAGTGAAACACTGTCTAAATGCAAAAACTTAAAAGGGCTAGGCTGTACCACAGCTGGTGACAGCTTGCTTGCTTAGCTCACACAGAGCCCTGAGTTTGTCCCCAGCACAAAAACAATGAAAATCAAAGTAATATTTCGTAGAGATTTTCCCTATTATAAAGTATTTACTTGTAATAGAAAATGTAGTAACTGGAGAAAACTGTGAAATGAAAATTACTAGAAGGCTTAAAATGTGTACTTGAGGGATACAGTCATAGACATATATGAATATCTGCATATATAGACATATGCATAGATAAATATGAAGGTACATATATTATATACAAATATATTCATTTAATTGAGTTGTATGTATAGTGACTTATCAAGTCTGTATTAAATTGCATAGTAACACCAGTTTATAAATGAAAAACAGTTAATAAACACTACTTGGATGCTTTGATGACTCTTAACAATCAACATGGAAGAAAATAATCACAGAAACATGGCACAGATAACATTTGTGTGGAGAATGGAGGCGAGCCTATGAATAGCTTTTAATTTCCATGCATGAGCTATTGGTGTGTGTACAACAGTTCCTGTAATTTAATTTTAGTTACGTAAATATATAGCATGAAATTCTACTGGCTCATTAGATCTCTGTCTGTAGAATTTTTAATTGCTGTGTGGTATTTAATTATACAGATATACTGGGTTGTTTTTAATCGCCCCTCTGTTGTGGGATGGTTATGCTGCTTGGGTTGTTATGAACAATATTGTAAAGCTGAGCATACTGGCACAGCCTGCAGTTCCAGGCAGAGGCAGGAGGATCCTGAGTCCCAAGCTAGAGTGAATTACATGGCAATATCCTTTGTTTCTGGTCTTCAAGGCAGGGTCCCACGTAGTCCAGGTTGGCTGCACACTGGTTGTATATCCTAGGGAGGTAAACTCACACTTTTCACCCTTCAGCCTCCACTCGTGTGGGCTGCTGGTACAGCTGTGTGTGCCACCACGCCCATTTCAATTGGAGCCGTTTGTGACTTTGCCTAAAGTTGTCATTTTCTTTTGTTTTGTTTTGTTTTGTTTTGTTTTATGAGACAGGGTTTCTCTGTATTGTTTTGGAGGCTGTCAGTCCAGCCTGGCCTCGAACTCACAGAGATCCGCCTGCCTCTGCCTCCCAAGTGCTGGTGGCGCCACCACCGCCAGGCTAAAGTTGTCATTCTATCTGTCCCTTTGTCTTCCTGCTACAAGGGTATCATTAAACGTTTCTTCAGAGCCACTTGGCTGTGGACACCCTATGAACCCTCTTCATTCCTCATTGAGTGTCTCCTCAAAAGCTGGTCTCACGGAATTCCCCCTCCCTTGCCCCCAGGCACGGTAACTACGTGAGAATGCATGAAATACTGTGTTCCTAATAGGGCCCCCTCCATCAGCAAAAGGTTTGAACTAGTGTATCAGAGTTCATCCAACTTAAATGTGTTGTAAAAGTAAATAAAATACCAGGGCTATAAACTATAATCCTTAAGAATGATATTAGAAAGCAGATATTAGAAATCACAAATGATTACCTTTTAGTGGGTGTGTCCCTCAGAATTTAGATCTGAGCTTCCAGGTAGCAAGAGGTCAACATGATTGAATATCAGATACATTATCCACTGTGTTCTAAGGAAAGCAAACATCATTTCCTCAGAGGTAGAGGGTCAGAATCCCAGGTAGGTTAATGTGTAGCCTGGAGATCCAAAGTACCAGAAAGCAAAAGCCATATCTCTGGGCTTCTGGATCTTACTCATTCTCTGTTATTTTCCAGGTACCATATTTGAAAGATACCTTAGTGTTCTTGGAGACCAAGCATGAAACTTTCAAATCTAGTTAACTTTATTATTTTCCTTGACTGGTCTTGCCTTTGAATCGCTTTTCCTAGTAATGAATTTTATTTTATACATCTCAGGAATTGTCCCCTCATGAAGGATGTCCTATAGGACTTCATACTTGACTTTAATCCCATGTCCTGTACTGCCACTTGTTGTTAATATACCCTAATACAAAACATAGGGCTTCTGCTACCTCCTATTTCTTAGACATATTATATAGTAATTGATTTATATTATTGTAGTGTGTGTGTGTGTGTGTGTGTGTGTAGCTTTGCGACCTGAATAGCACAAAAACAGAAAATTATAGAGTCAAACATATAGGATAATAAATGATGATATATATTTTATTAAATATAGTAGTCTGTCATCTATCTACCTATCATTTTCAATCATCTCTCTCATTTATTACCTATCTGTCAACCCATACATCCATGCAACAATTTAAATAGGATACTATGAGAGTCATATGGCAGATAGAATACCCCTCTCAGACCTAGGTGGCATGCTGGCTCTGGGCCCCTTACCCGAAACCTGACCAGTCACACAATCACTTCCCAGCCCCCTTCCTCCTTGGCTCCCCGTGGATGAGCTCTGGCGTGTCTGTCCTGTCCTTGTAGCTTTGGCCATGGTCTCTGTGGGAAGTTCATTTGCAGACGTCTCTAATGGCCACTGCATGCCAGGTGTGCGAATGAAAGAGGGCCAGATTTTTATTTCTGCACTCAGATATACCACTTAAACCCTTTAACTGACCAATTAGAGCAGACACTGGCCTGTGGTAGCCCCGTGTTGGCCCCATGCTGTGGTTGCGGGGTATCAATGACCTAGTTGCTAAATTATAAAGATTATTAAGGTCAGTGGAGGGACAGGTCTGAGAGTGGCCAGATAATAGGGAGGTCTCAGAGGTGAGTCTGTTTACCAGATGGTAAGCAAGTATTAAAGGTTTTATTTATTTATTTATTTATTTATTTATTTATTTATTGTCACAGGCTTGATACGGTAACACACAATCTTTACTCTTTTTGTTCCCAAACACATCTCCGCACTGCTAAAGATAGGAACTCACACTGGGATTGCCCTCCTCCCCGCCCATTGACAGCTAGCTGGGCTGGTGCCCCTGCCTGGTCCTTGGGCTTCTCTGGCTTTCTCTATTAGACTCACAGCTCTAGACTGAACAGCCTCTTAGACTAGGGAGTTGGCTCCCAGTCTTCTATGAACCTGACAGATTTCCAGTGAAAATCACTCTTCTTTATATGAGGGCTGGGCAGACTGAGTTCTAGGAAGACATAGTCTAGCCCTTAAGATAAGACGGTTGGTCTGGGTGGTAGGTTTTGGTCATGTGGCAGGTTTTGGGAGTTGCCCCCACTATGTGCTGCCCTTTCTGTGTCCCCACTATGTGCTGCCCTTTCCGTGCCAGGCACCAGTGTTACTTCTGTAGACTGGAAGCTGAGGGAAGAGAGACCTAAACCTTTGGCAGAGCCTGTAAGCTGATGAGACTCCAGGAGCACATGGAAGTGACCTCTGGTGACTTTTATGGTACTGTGTTCTGCTGATTATGTGCTGGCAAAAGAGCGGTGGGCATGGGGGAGTGGGTGTCAAGGTCTGAGTCAGACAGACACATCTCCCCAGCCTGCAGCTCCTGGGGAGTGGTTATCAAGGTCTGGGTCAGACAAACACTCCTCCCCTGCCTCCGGCTCCTGGCCTTTCTTACTCCCATGCTCACAAGTGGCCGGTTTCCAAGGAGAGGATGAGGAGGCCGAGTTTGAGTCCACCCAGTAACTGGAGAGCTCAGGAAGGTGCTGCCATGCCCACAGGCCTGTGTCAGCCTCTTTAGCGCCCCTGTTTCTATAGGCTAATGAGGGAAGTGTGTGAGCCACTGGCAATGATGGCGGGATATTAACTGTGACAGGAAGCTTGATCATAATTATCTTAACGAGGATAGGGTTAATTACAGTGGAAACTTAAAACTTTCCTCTGTTTGACTCCACCGGAGCCAAATGCATTGTGATGTTTTGTCATTTTGATGTGACTTTGGAAAATGCGCTATTACTCTTCCCAGGACAATCACAAACTCCTGAGAGAGCCCAGGGGGCAGGGTGACCAAGATGGTACCTATGGGTGTGGTCATGCCAGCTTTCCCACTGGTGCCTAGGGAAGGAAGCGGCCTGAAGCCTGATCTGGAGATGTGGATGAGATTGACAGAATAAACCACCTGTCCAGAGTGGGAGCCTCCCTAGTCTCTCTACTGGTTTCTCCCTGTAGTACAAGAACACTGTGACTCCCTCCAGCCTCCAGCTCATAGCCCTCAGGCACTGCAGCTACCACCCAGGGAGTGGCCCTGGAGTGACAGTCAACTCTCCATCCTGGTGCATTTTGCAGTCTACACATTAGCTTAGACCACGTTATTATCTTCCCTGTAAACCACTAGTGCCATCGAAGGAAAAGGAAGCGCTGTGCCTGGACTTCGACAATCTTTTTTTTTTGTTTTAGACTTGTCATTTTATGCAACAGTGGTATCTCCACCTGCAAGAATCTGCTATGGGGATAATGAAAGCAGGGATTATTGCAAGAAACTCCTTCCTGATCATTTCTTTTGGAAAATATCAGTAACAGACACTGGAAAACATTACAGAGTAAAAAGTGAAGCCCTTTTCCCTCACATTGCTGCTTCCGACGTGCCATTGGAACTCCACAAATCCTTTTCCCTGCTGCCTCTCCCTCATGTAGTCTGCTGCCTCCAGTACATTAGCTCTATGCTAATGTGAACACATCCCCAAGAGCTGACACCAGCGTTGAACACAGCACCCTCCTGTATAACACAGTCTCCTTTTCCTGAGCACTAATAACATTACAGGAGGAAAAAAAGGAATGTGGAAACCAGATTTGGATTTGGTGGGGCTGGCCCCTGAGGTCTCCCTCCCACACGGAGCTGTGACTACAGCAGGTTGTGTGGGGAGAAAGACGCTGCCTTGGGGGCGGTGCCCTTGTACCTTGGGGGCGGTGCCCTTGTGCCTTGGGGGCGGTACCCTTGTGCGTTGGGGGCGGTACCCTTGTGCCTTGGGGGCGGTGCCCTTGTGCCTTGGGGGCGGTGCCCTTGTGCCTTGGGGGCGGTGCCCTTGTGCCTTGGGGGCGGTGCCCTTGTACCTTGGGGGCGGTGCCCTTGTGCCTTGGGGGCGGTACCCTTGTGCGTTGGGGGCGGTACCCTTGTGCCTTGGGGGCGGTGCCCTTGTGCCTTGGGGGCGGTGCCCTTGTGCCTTGGGGGCGGTGCCCTTGTGCCTTGGGGGCGGTGCCCTTGTAGTGTACTGGCATTGTCCCTCTTCATGCTGTGTCGTCTTGTTTTGCGCTTCCTCAGAAGCAGTCTGGGAAGGGAGCTTTCCTCTGCTTGCCAGTTGCCAGCCCTTTGCTGGTTCTCATGATAAAAATGCAATATTTGCATAACATAACTTGGAACAGTGTGTATCTGAATGTTGCCTTTGACCAGAACCCATCTGATGCTGGTGCACAAAGAACTCGTTAGCTGCCCAGAAGGCTTCCTGATGGGGAGGGAGGAGGCAGCTCCACTCCCCCTGTGGCAAGCATGGACCTGGCCCTGAAGCGTTGTGGTTAATGGGCTTGGTTCACTGATTCCCATGGAGAAAGGGACTCTTTGGCTAGAGAATTGGATTTTATGATCAGTATTTGATCCCCATAAACCCAGCAACTAGGCCTGGTAAAGCATGCCCAGAACCCTAATACTGGAGGATCAGAAGTTCGAGGTCATCCTTGGCTACAGAATGAGATTGAGGCCAGCCCAGGATATGTGAGAGCCAGATGCAAACAAACAAACAAACAAAACAAAACAAATAAAACCCAAACTAAATAAAAGCCAAGGACTTTAGAGAGCCCGAAGATTGCCTGCACCTGGGCTGTTCATCAGCACTCCTGCTGTCTTTGCCCCTACATCAGATCACAGTTGGGATAACCCAATGGATGGCGGCAGGAGGAGGCTACACTGACTGGGAACACAGTCCTTGTTTGGGACGGAGGGGAGCTTGAAGCACTTGTGTACAAAAGTCTCCTCAGTCTCCCTGAAATCCTGAGCCAGGAGACACACAGAGCCAGGCTTCAGTATGCCCCAGCTCAGGCTGTGAGGAGTTGGAGGGGCTGAGACCAAGCCCATAGCCCACCCCTAACCCCCAAAAGGGAGGGCTTTCTTCTTTTTCTCTCTTTATTTCTCTCTCTCTCTCTCTCTCTCTCTCTCTCTCTCTCTCTCTCTCTCTCTCTCTCTCTCTCTCTCTCTCTCTCTCTCTCCCTCCCTCCCTTCCTCCCTCCCTTCCTTCCTCCCTCCCTTCCTTCTCCCTCCCTCACTCCCTCCCTCCCTCTCTCTCTCCCTCCCTCCTTCTTCCTCCCTCCCTCCCTCTCTCCCTCCCTCTTTCTTTCTTCCCCCCAGAAGCTTACAAAACAGGATGACTCGTAAACAAAAGTGCACATTAGTTTCAGGGGTTTGTGTTTTGTGTTGGCCCAGACAGCAGGTGCTGGAACCAGAGTGGGACCCCATGAATATCCCTTAGACACAGGGCATGCAGATGGGAGCAAGCTGTGGACCCAGGGGAACCCAAAGATTTAATGAGCATGCTTTTACACATCTCAAGGGTAGGACCCCCACCCCCACACCCCTTGTTTTGTCAACCCTTTGTCAGAAAGCCCACCAGGGAGCCATAACACCTTGGGAAACTCCCATGCTCAATGTCCTTCCTGCAGTGCACCCAAGACACATACAAGATGACAGGGTCTTAGCATTGGTGCAATCAGTAAAGGGATCGCATGGCTGACACCATTCTGATCTGCTGTACTTTCTAGAGTAGCCAGGGACAGAATGGGTGTCTTTGCTTCATGGACACCATGGCTCAGCCGGCTCCAGTCTGTGCAAACTCAGCAGTCTCCTGGGCCTGGCAGGTGAACAAGCTGGGAGTCTGCCCAAGCCCTGGGACCTTCAGCGGGCTCACTTTAATTAACATTTGTGTGTGCCTGGGCAAGCATTCGTGCACAGCTACCTCATGCTCCCTCCACCCCACACACTCACAAGAGTCCCTTAGGTGAAGCGCTAATTTCAGACTCCATGGGCAAACAGGACCACCTTTTCCTTTCTGTCGGAGTATTTTTGTCTTTGAACCTGACACTTAATCCTTTTTATTTGCTGCCTCAAAATCTACATTGCTGTACTCTATGCTTAGAGAAAAAAAAAAGTCCACATTCCATAAATTAGAACTTGAGACCAAGGGCTTTGAAGCAGAAACTCTCCCAGCCCCCTGTCCCCACACAAAACCAAAACCGAGTAAAAAGAAATAAAGAAGAAAAAGCTTTCTCTTGGCCTGGAGTGATTATGTAATTCCTCCCTGTCGGGCAGCCATGGGGATGCTAGGCAGGAGCAAATTAAGTGATTAGTAAAGAAAAAAAAAATAGAGGGAGAAGAAAAAAGAGCCCACGGATGTGAAGGGAGAGAACGGCCCCTTCCTGGCCATTTCCCTTATGACTGGACAGAGGAGAACCGCTAAGAAATGATACTTGAAGTTATATTTATTATTGTAAGAGGGCTATGAGATTTCTAGGCAGGAATGATGGATGACAGCTTAAATTTGTGTCCAGGGAATGAAGGTGAACTGTGACAGAGTTATTTATCTTGGGAATGGAGGTTAGGGTCAGCCCAGGCTGGGTGCCTGAAGGCACAAGACATTGACAAATTTATCCTGCAGGCCGTATCTGAAGCCCTTTGTTTTGGATCCTGGCTTCTCAATAAGCGACCCTCATCCTTCATGTTGGCAATTCGTGAAGGATGCGGTGAGTGCCAGCGGGGGCCCCCTTCTCCCCCTCCGCCCCCACCCCGGCTCCCTGCTACTAATTCTTGTCATTCACTCTGCTGACAGGCACCAAGCCCAAACTATTCCCAGTTCTGAAAGGGAAGGTTAAAATATTTATTTCGGCTCATAATGGCCTCTCTGATTTACTGCAGGATCGTTTTCCCCCTTGCCTTTGTCATTGCAGGTCACTGGAAGGACTGAGCGCATTCAGGAGCCTGGAGGAACTCATCTTAGACAACAATCTACTCGGTGACGACCTCCTGTTGCCACGGTTACCCCGCTTGCACACCTTAACCCTCAACAAGAACCAAATATCCTTTTGGGCACCCAGCACGCCTGGTCCTTCCAGCACCCCACTTGCCGCCCAACTCCACGGGGGTCCCATTCTTCCACCCCCACACCCTTCTCCGCAAAAATACCTGCAAAATGTCAAATGAGTTTTATGTGTCAGCTAAATTAAAGTATGTGAAATACAGTCGGTGGGCAGACAAAGCGTTCTGTCTTCTGGCACTCAAGACACTTCAGAATAATTTATTATAGGTCATTCATAAATGAAATGCACCGTTATATCTTCCTGTTGCTCCATTTTAGTGTAGAGATCTAAGTTATGGCTGCGAGGAAATCTTTTTAATAGATAAAAATAGAGAAAGAAAATAATGTCACGGGCGCCTGGGAGGAAAAGCTGCTTCTGTTTGCCTGGGCTTGTGTGGGAGGGCGACCTCTGGTGGCCAGCCTTGGGTAATGCCGCTAAGCTGACTTAGTCCTTCTAGGCCTCAGGAATGGTTTTAATGTAGGTTTGGGGAACAGTTCTGGAGATCCAGAAGGGAGAGAGAGTTGAGGTGAAAAGAGAGGTGTGAAGATGGATACAGCCTTGGGTGTGATGACATGCCCATGAGAGTCATGGTAGGTTTCTGCCTCCTTTAAGTAGGTGAGTATGCCCATCCTGGCCTGAGAGTTAGGAACTAACCTCCCTGATTCTACAGTGAGACTACATCAGAAGACTTCTCTAACAGCATAGAGTACGTGGCCCCTCCAATGCTAGTGCTCTCGGTTACCAGGTACTAGGATAGGATGTCAGCTCCACCAGGCAGGGATTTCGGGATCCTTGCTGTGCACAATTCTGCCTGGCAGAGTTCACATTCCACAGATGTTTGTGGGATAAACAACATACTTATTTTCACTAGTTTCTCACAGAAGCCGTGAGTGCTGGGGACTTGAAGCACCCTACTTTTCGTTCTTACCAGGTCCAATGAGGAGGGCATAGGTTTTCCATTTATCTCGTCTTAGAAACTGAGGTTATGTATAAACTCCTAGTCAAACAATGAACAAAATTCATTGGAGACCTGAATTCAAGCTCAGCCACGATTGTATGCTGAGGGTTTGTTTGGTTGGTTGGTTTGATTCTGCTGCAGATCTTTGGGCTTGGAGTCCGATTGCCTAGCATATTGATGTCAAATCACTTATTCCCACTTCACACAAGTTAGAAACAGAGACCCAGCATTATTCTTCCTGGTTATAAAGTAAAAACAGATTCATATGTTAAGTTCAGCGTGCATGCTTATATCAGCATTTAGGATGCTTTGCAAAATTGTTTATTAACCCCCATTGGTGCTGAAAGCTGTAAGTTAATATTTTCCTTAATGTATAAAATATTGTCTCAGTCAGCTCTTGCTGCCGTGACAGGATACTGTTGACTGGGAAGCCACAAACGAGTATTTGTCGCTCATAGTCTGGAGGCTGAGAGTCTGAGAGCGGGGTTCAGCAGGAGAGGGGTTTGACGATGAGTCCTCTGCCTGCTCTTACGTTGGGGGTGGAGGGGGAGGAGGGAGGATGGGAGGGATTCTTGTTTGTTCTTATCAATGGACTAAGTCACCCTACCGTGGACTTTGCCTTTAGGACTTAAGGACTTCTCAAAGTACTTGGAGTCAAAAACACATGAGTTTTGAGAGTGGAGCATAAACGTTTAGTGCTCCTCAAATGTGCTCCTGAGGCCACTGTCAGTGGACCCTTCAGAGGAAGCAAGCTCACCGTTTGTGTCGTGATGAAATTCAACAGGGTTCTCCTCATGCACTCTTTGGGCAGCTGAACTTCCAAGTCATCATTTGCAAGCATGCTGTGTTCTGTCTGTTCCTCTCTTCCTCGGCGGCCCTGGGTGGTCAGCTGGGCCTCATGCACAGCTGGGTCCAGGAGAGAAGGCTCACTGGGCTGAACTCTAGATGACACCACTCCTCCCTTGGGCCTCAGCCCGTGTGTTGTGTCTCATGTCACCAAAGGATACTGCAGTTCACAGACTTAGCTTCCTATGTCCGGTCATCTTTAGCTCTGTGGCCTGGTATAAGTCATCTTCCGGGAGCCTGTTCCTCATTTTTAAAGACATAAGTTGGATCAGGTGATGGCTTTATTCTCAGCACTGCTAAGATTGGTAGGCCTGTTGGGATCTAGAATTCTAGGAGATTAACTGTGTTTTGTTAAGTCCTTTTCCTATTCTGTGCCTTAACTTCCTTGAGCTGTTGTGATCTGCTAAGAGAGTAAGGGGAATAGCCTGGGAAGTCACTGTGTTGCTGAAGATCCAGTTACATAGCTGTGCTTTTATAGAGCATTAGGTTACTTTGTGATTTATTTCTTCTTTTCCTCCCGATCTACCAGCAAAAATCAGCTTCCCCATCCTTTTGTTCTGGAAATCACAGTCTGCAAGGTGGGCAAAAGCAGACAGCATTGTATGCCCTCCTCTTAGCCTAACACTTTGACCCTGCCCCTTCAGATTAAAACTTCCTGCTTGTGCAGATGCCTCCGTCTGCACAAGGGTGCTTCTGGAGCTGTCCCATGAGATGCCCCAGACACAGGCTCTGTCAGCTAGCTCGTGTAGCATAATGATCCACTCCACAGAACAACAAATGTTCTCTGCACTCCAATTCTGTGTGAATTGGGGCTCAGCTGGGTGGTTCTTCTGACAGTCTTATTTTGTGTCACTCGGGAAGCCATGATTGTTTATTTTTTTACCTGTGCTATATAATCTAAAATAGCCTCACTCTTACGTGTACAATTAGTGCTGGCTGTTGGCTCAACTGCCCGTCTCTAATGGGCTACACACACTGTAAGACTTAAAAGGATTATTCTAGGACGTAGGCCCTGGTGCACAAGCACTTGTCAAGTCCTACTTGTATCATGAAAGCAAGTTGCATGCAAAATGCAGAACAAATGTGGGAGACGACACAGGTGCACCCATAAGGAACAGCTCATTTCTATATGTGTCTACTACACCAGCCTTGGCGTCGCATCTCCGGAGACCTCATTTCATTTTCACGATAAAGCTTCCTGCTGGCTCTCTCAACCTGCCCAGGGATGGTATCACCCTACACCACTTAGCAATGATGGAGTCAATTCCTCCACTGAGACTCCACCTCCCCTGGTATGGCTAGGTTTGCGTCAAGTTGACAAAAGCTACCATGACATCATCCTACACAAAATGGGAAAACCACTCTCATCTGACTAAAGCCATCATCACTAAGAGCAGAATGTATTTCGTAGACATTTATAATTTACTATAATTCTGATCTCATTCTATGAGTTGGCAATCACTGGCCAATAAATCTCCTTTGTTTGATGTTTTTGTTTGTTTTGTTGTTTTAGAACACTCAGAGATTGCTAGTGTTTGGGAGACACACAGAATGCCACAGGCATGGCTTCATCTAGACCCCACTTAGACTGACTCTGACCCCCCACCCCCAGATTCTGAAACTCAAAGAGAAGCAACCATTTTGCAAGAAGAGGGACTTCCATGTGGGAGGAGTCAGCTGCCAGCTGGAACAAGACCCTGCTCCCAGCTTGGGCTTCAGGGATTCTGTTCCCGGAAGAGATCCTAGGGTCCAGACTCTGCAGCATCTGGAAACTGTCTTGTCACTTCACCATCCCCATCTCTATACATCCTTCTGCTGTCCTCCCCAATGCCTTCCTTCCATCACCTCAGTTAGGGTTCCGTCCTCAGGTGCAGAGCGCTGCCTGGGCTGTCTGAGCCTGGCTGTCTCAGTTCATCTCTTCCTCCCTTGCTCTTTGGATGTGTACGCCTGTCACACCTTCTCCTTGCTTCCTGTGGAGTGGCCGGGTAATTAACCAGAGGCCATGGCTAGAACGCCCATCCCCGCCCCTGCCAGTGTTCTCAATCTCTCTCAGCCATCAATCTCACACACCCTCTCCCCGGGTTGCCCACCAGCAGCTCTGAGGTCTTCTATGTTGGTCTCAGTCATGTGACCTCCTAATACTCCACCCCAAGTAGGGGACTGGCTAAAATTTTTGGGCTGCACAGATGTCTAACCTTTGCACAATTAAAGTATCTTCTCCCGCCTTTCCTTTTGAGAAGGAGCTGGCTTTATTGGAAACTATGCTTCACTTTCTTTCTCTCTGTTTGTGTTAATGCATGTGCTAAAGGTGTGACCAGTTTAAGTTGTAGCGCAAGTGGGAAGAAAGGATTAGTGCTGTATGTCACAAAGCTGGGCTTTGGCAAGGACATCAGTGTATTGCGTCCCAAAGCTGGACCTCGCATTTAGAAAATATTAATATGAATATGTGTCTACATGTGTGTGTGTGTACATGTAAGTGCAGGAGCCAATGCAGGGCCGCAAAGAGCCTCTGGGCACCTGGAGATGGAATTATGGGAGGTTGCGAGCTGCCAGAAGCATGTGCTGGCAACTGCACTCCCACCTCCTACAGGAGTAGCAAGCCATTTCTCTAGCCCTGGATCTGACTTTTAACAGCAGTTTCTTGTCATCTTGAATAAGTATGTTTTCTTTCTCAGGGCCCTTGGAGTCTTATATAATACCTACTTTAGAGTATCTTTGAGTAGCATAAGCAGGGTGATCTATGGGAAGTCACTCTGTTAACACCCACAGACTTTTGTTGCTTCCTGGTACATTTAACTAAAATTTCTTGGTACATTAAGATAAAACCACAGTGCTTTGAAAACATAAGCCTAAACTGAAATATCCGAGACAGATAGCACAGCCGGATGACGATGTATGATCTTCCCCCAAAACATGTTAAACTCTTCATTTCTCAGTCTTTTAATTTCATCCTTTGTGCTAGAAATTGAGTCATTTTTCTTCCTAGGAATGACTGAGCCTTGAATATAGTCTCTGTCATTTACTGGCTGTGTGACTCTTAACCTTGCTTTACTTAGTTTTTTTTTTCTGGCATGATAATATTTCAGATACATATATGCATGCAGGGGTGCAAATATATCATTATAGTATGTACTTAGTCTTCAAAAGTCTGACATTAGGATTCTCCATGCCTATAATTTCCCAGTGTTTATCAAACCTTTTCCTTAACCTGGAGATGAGCCTAAAGGTTGGGATGTTGGACTCTCACCTGGGAAACTACCCTGGCTTATGTACAATGGGACCCACATGCTAGTAGGCTCCTGACTTTCCATCTTCAACAAACTTGTAAGAAAGACACCACTTTGGTCTTGAAATCTCCATATAGAACCATTCTTGGCAAGTCTCAACATGACAGCTGGGCTTCACAATGGCAACTTCCTGTAGATATCAGAAAAAAATCCTGAATGCCCAGTCCACTGAATAAGGCTTGATGAGGGAAACCAGGTATATCCCGAGAATCCAGCTGGGGAGAGTAGACACAGTGCCAGGGAATTGAAGAAAAGGTGCCTTCCAAGCATCTCCCAGTTCATCTCCATTGCCGTGGTCTGGGTTCGTTGGAGACCCCAGAGTTTCTCCCACTCGTTGTCTTGGATTAATTTTCCAAGCAACTTAACAGGTTCCATGTCAGCTCACAATCAGATGGGGCAGAGCTGTGTTTGCTCTGGCTGATCCAGGAGATGGAGGAGCCCACTAAAGCTCCATAGCCTATTCTGGTTGAGGAGTCAACAGAGATGAAGGCCTGGGCAGAACTTGCTGCAGGAGGAGAACCCTGTTGAATTTCATCACGACACAAACGGTGAGCTTGCTTCCTCTGCTTCCTCTGAAGGGTCCACTGACAGTGGCCACAGGAGCACATTTGAGGAGCACTAAACGTTTATGCTCCACTCTCAAAACTCATGTGTTTTGACTCCAAGTACTTTGAGAAGTCCTTAAGTCCTAAAGGTAGAGTCCACGGTAGGGTGACTTAGTCCATTGATAAGAACAAACAAGAATGTCCCCTCATCCTCCCTCCTCCCACTCCACCCCCAACGTAAGAGCAGGCAGAGGACTCATCGTCAAACCCCTCTTTTTATACTAGATATGCCCGTTCCAAAACCTTATTTCTTACAAATTCCCTTACAGCTTCATAGCATAATGACATTTGAGATGTTTTTTATAGAGAGCATAGAATGGCAATTCTATCTTTGAGCATGATTGACTGAAAATTGATTTTTGTTTTTAGGAGTTGAGGCATATCTGTGCTGTGATTTAGATGGGTGTTTTCTATTAGAAAAGTTCACACACACTCCCCAAAGGTGTGATCCACAAAGGGATGCTCCCAGGACCCTGTGAGCTAAAATACCTCCTTCCTTGTCTTAAGTTGCCAAGTGGTGTTTGCCCTGGAGAGGCAGAACTGACTTCCACAGCCGGGCCTCTCACTCATGGCCCAACTTCTTGCTAAGCCTTTGTTTTCTCAGAACATAATCTTTAACCTTTGGCACATTACCGATTTGGAGTACCTCCTTGATCACCTGGCGAAAGTGACACCAGCCCTGGAGTACCTCAGCCTGCTGGGAAACATGGCATGTCCCAATGAGCTGGTCAGCCTGGAGAAGGATGAGGAAGACTATAAGAGATACAGGTGAGTCTTCATTCGGTGGCAGAAAGGAAAAGGGAACTCCAGGCGTGGAATGCTGTGGACTACAATGTTGGTAAATATCTGCAGGCTTCCTTCCCATGATTGTGTTACCCTGTTGTCTTTCAGAAACAGTCATTTTCTTTGTTGGGTTCCTAGGAGCCAAGAATGGATATGGGCTGGTTGAGATTAGGGTCTGAGAAAGGCTTTTCATCATGGGCCAGCTCATAAGCATTTTGGGTTCTACTGGCTCTTGGGACACAGCTCTGGAAGAGTTGGGGAAAGAGGACAGTGTTTTGAGGAGGATTTGACCTACTAGAGTTTATTTAAAATTCTTGTGGCCTACAAAGAAATATGGTGAGAATAATCACTGTGTATCAGTGTAAAGTTGTAAGAAACACTGGAAGTTATTACAGATTTTTAAGGGAACAAAGCCCAAAACACGTAAGATCAAGCAGGGATTCAGCTGTATTTCTATAAAGAAGAGTTTTGTGACTTTAGCTCATTTCAAAGTTTCATGATTAATTTTGTAGAGCTTTGAGGCTGTTCTTATATTGACACAGAACAAATAAGAACCCTTCTTGAAAAAAATATTCATTTTTAGCCATGGGGTGATATAGATTTGAGTGCGACTTCTGGTAGGAGAAATACAGTTGCCCTCCAGCCAGAACAAGTCGCTAATTCCTCACTTTGAGTTGTTTAATTGCTTAGAAGTTAGATGTTTCTTGGAACATTCTTTTTAATTTTGAATCATGAAATTGCTTGATACAAGGTGTGTGAAGTGGTCACTATTTATTTTTATTTTTAAAAGTGTGTTTTTCACCTTACATATCAACCTCAGTTGCCCCTCCCTCCCCTTCCCAGCCCCCCCACTTCCCTCTCTCCACTCCCATCCACTCCTACCAAGCACTAAGACATTCCTTGGGGAGTCAACAAAGTCTGTCCTACCAAGTTGAGGCAGGATCAAGCCCCTCTCCCTGTCTCAAGGCTGAGCAAGTTATCCCAACCATAGGGAATGGGCTCCAAAAAGTCAGTTCATGCCCCTGGTCATGGCACCACTGCCAGGGGTCCCCCCCAAGAGATCAAGTCACATAACTGTCACCTACATTCAGAGGGTCTAGTTCAGTCCCATGCAGGTTCTCCATCTATCAGTCTATTGTCCAGAAGGAGTCACTTTAAACACAATACCTTCTTAAGCCAACAATTTTCAGAATTACATTTTTCTTTTTTTATACTTCTCAATGCATATTAATTGACACATTAATTAGATTCATTATGATATTTCCATATACATGAATATATTATATCCATACACACACACATTGCTCTTTGATAATATCAAACACTCACAACTTCCTTGTTCCTTCTAGTTCACTTAACTTTCCTCAATGATGTCTTTACCACTACTTGAGACTGTATTTGTTGTTTCTGTTATTGTTTAATTCTAGTTTCCACGTATAAGATTAAACCCATGATACTGATTTTATTCTGTGTAATGAGCTTTAGTTCTATGCATTTTCTCTTAGACAAGATGATTTTGTTTTCCTTTGTGACCAAATACTCCATTATCTGTAAATGTATATTTTTTATCCTTTCACCTGTTGGTAGGCACCTATATTTCTTCCTTATCTTGGAAGAAATTTTGAAATCTATCTTGGAAGGTCAAGTGCAAAAACAGTTTATCTAGTAAAAATGTTTCATTAACCATTATTTGAAAATTTTCTCTTCACTTTCTAATGTTTTTCTTTATATTTTTTGTTCCATTCATCAACGCATTTAACTTTTACATGTATAAGAATATGCATGTGTGTGAATACTCACACATTGACACATGTCCACTTATTCATTCGTGTGCCCAAACACAGTGTGTGAACACAAGCATACGTGAGTTGTTCTCTTCTTTTAGGATGTGGAGGGAGAGAGCGAGCATGTGGGAGGAATTTTCTGCCTCTACCTTCTTCTGTTTAGTCTCAGATGTAGGGCTTAGAGGAGCGTAAACAGAAGGGAAGAGCAAACATTTCAGTGTTGACTTTGTAACTGACGAAGAATACTGGGACTCACTGTACAAGCAGTGAGACTGGAAAGCCTAACGTGGAGTTCTGTTTTGACAGGAAGACCATGAAAGCAGAGGTGGCTGTCAGTGGTCCTTAAATGGCTCCGAGTCAACTCAGGGGCTATGGTCTTTCAGCAACAGCTCCATGCTTGGATTTACTGTCTCACCCTGCGTCATGCACCCCACTAAGCGTATCCCTCTCACCACCGTAGACTTGTCCACATTGAGAGCACAGCTATCAGTGAGTAAGGTAGCCCTTGTTCCTTGAAGCCAAATGCAAACCTGAAGTCATGTTTAGTGTGGGAAAGTGGCTGGGTGGCTATCCTGGAGATGCTTGGAGTCAGTCTTCCTTCTTAGAGCTGTGTTGCCCCAGGGACCTTCGAGTCCGTGTTTTCCCCCTGCCCTCTTGGCACCAGATCCCGTTAGAAAGCAGCAGCTACCATTCGGAGGACTCAGTCCAAGTCTCAGTGGTGGGTCACAGTTTTTGCAGAGGGTTTGTTCCTCAGGGATTCACCTGGGCGGTCCCCAAGGATGTCCTCCCACCCCGTTTGTATGGCTGGCAGGGTGTGAGAGACGGAGCCAGGAAGGCTGTCTGTTAGTGTATTTATGACAAGGTTTCCATGAGGGAATGGATTCTAGAGCTTGCACACAGCCCAAATCACATCTAGCCACAATTGCCTTTGAAATCCCACAAGCTATCCACACGGTGACTGCCAGCTCCTCAGACCCGGAGAAAAGGCTGCAACCAGGGACCACAGAAACAGTAAATGTGTTACACCTTCACTCCATCATGGGGGGAAATGCTGGGTTGGTTCTCTAATGTGCTTAAATCTTTTATTCAGTTTTTTATTGTTGACTTGATAAGTCCTCGCCCTTGCGTTTGAAAGGGGAGATGCGGGCCAGATGCAGTTCAGCTCTGTGGTCTTTGCTTTCTTTACCCTGGGTGGTGATTCATTTGCTCCTGAGAAATTGTAGGGTTTCACAACATGACTTTTGGATTCAGAGTCCCTGTGGCATATCCACTTAGACAAAGCACTACAGCTGCCTTCCCTGAGTTGGGTAAACTGTTTTCATGCCCCTTCACCCACCAAGTATGAAGTCCACTTTCTTTCTAGCTGCTACCTAGATTACTAGAGTGGAGTCTATGTAAATTTATAGGACATTTTTGCTAGGAAATGTCTTAAACCATGAATAATATTTCTATAGTTTACTGTTTTTCATTTTAAGTATTTTTTGACAATCCATCTTCTATTAATCATTTAAGCAATAGTGGGAGCCTTAAAGGAGTGTGTTCAGAAGCAAGAACCCATGGTTCATTTAGTGCTGTTGAAAAAAATTTCCTATTGATTGGCATCCTCTGTGGTCATGTGATGTAATATTTATGTCACCCAGCTGTCCATCAAAACAAGTGTGTCTGTTGTTTGGTTCCCATGGGAGATGTTGATTTCAAAGATTTCAGCTCAGTGTTAGTTTGTATTGTGGCCAACCACTGGACCTTGGATGGGAAGTGACCAGGTTTATGGACAATGTGCTGTTTGGCCATCTCTCCTCCCCTTGCCCCAGTGCCCACCCCTTTGGTTCCTCACTTAACCTCTGTGTGCCCAGTTGGATTTTCTTGGCATATACCCCCACGGTAAAAGAGGCTCACTTAGGTTCTTTGTGAACATGGACACACTACTGTGTGGCTGAGCAGAGCCCTGGACCTGCTGGGGTAGGAGTATAACCATGTCCAGGCTTCCCTCTGCCACTTGTCATTGCTGATGGCTGAGACATGGACATGGCCGTCTTACCACAGGACCTTCAAGCCACTTGTATTTCCCTGTGTGTATACAGCACTGCTGTTACAGAATGAGTGCTGAGTGAATTTGAACTTGGACCTCTTGCAAATTTCGATACCATCCAAAATCAAAACAGTTCTATGTCAGGGGGGAGAGGCCTGGCTGCTCTGAATAGTTTATCTGAGTCTTTCCTGGTAGTTCTTTTGAGGGACTAGGAGGCAGACAGATTTCCTTGTAGACAGACAGTCAGAGCAGGCCATTAAGAGATAATAGATAGTGAAATTCCAAGATGGCCGGCTTCTTCCTTATCCTCCTGACCTGAGAGAAAGCCTGTCAGTTTAAGACAAAGGCGTTTCATCCCACCACCAGCCTCCGGACAAGTTCAAGCCTCGGCAGGACATGCTAACCCCATCAGCCTTCCTGCCTTTGTTCAAACTGACCAACTCTACACTGGGGGAGAAGGCTTCCCTCACAGACCCTTAAAACGGTCAGCCCTCAAGGAGAGCCTGGGCCGTAGCTTCCTGAGACCCTCTGCTTCCTCAGGGTCTTTCTCTCAATGTTCCTGCTGTGTGTGTGCGTGCGTGCGTGCGTGCGTGTGTGTGTGTGTGTGTGTGTGTGTGTGTGTGTGTGTGTGTTGCAAGGTTTTGCTGCCTCTACCTGTCTCGCTTCAGATATTTCCTGCCTTCTAATTCTTTACCTGGCAAAGAAAACAAACCCCATCAAGACCCCAAGATGGTAACACTTTCTGGACTTTTTTTCTTTTTCTTTAGGAAGAATGCTGGCTGACTGTTAAGAGGGAATGAAGGCTGAATGTCCCCTTTCAAATAAGAAATCTGGACTCTGAGGCTTGGGGCTGATCTTTTGTGACACGCTCTGGTGTGCATTTTCTTCAATTTCTGTTCCTTCAGGGCTCTGGTTGCATACATTCCTCCCCCCCACCCCCAAGTAGGTATTCCTTAAAACTTTAAATTATTTAAAATATGATTCCTTTTCTTTGTTCCCCGTAGGCAGCAGCCCTGAGGCCTGCCCAGTGTCTGTAGCACCCCACCAAAAGAAGGGTGGGAGGGAGCCTCTGGTGGTGTCTGGGGCCACCTTGGGCTACCACCCAAGGCTATTTCCCACTAAATGGGGCTGTAAAACCTGTGGCTTATAGAACCCAGCTAGCATTCCCCAGCTAATCTGCAATCTGGGCTTTGATGATCACAAGAAAGCAAAGGTCATGACCCAGAGATCAAAGTGACAGAAGCCCACACAGTAATTGCTGGTTACCCTCCATATAGGGCCATGGACTGTCCTGTGGGTATATTGTTTGCACAGAGACTTCAAACATGCTGTTGGTGAACTGAAAGCAAAATCAGCTGGCCTTTTCCAGTTGGCAGGCCAATCCCTTAATGCTGTAGGTGAGCTCACCTCAGCTCATTGGAGTGAGATCATTGTTGTCTCTCAGAGCATCGGGAGCTGTCCCACTCAGTGTTTGTTCCTGGAGTCTTGGTCTCCACTGGTGTTTTCTGGCTGCCTTTCTCTCCCTGGAGTTGGGAGGCGATGGTTTATGCAAACTGGCATATCAGGAAGGGGCCATATGGGCGCATTTATTGTCCATCAGCTTTGAACACAGAGAATCCAAGCAAAGTAGTGTTTCAGGAGCCCATTCCCATGGCTCAGATAGGAAAATGAGACTCAGAGGGGCAGCTCAAAGTCTTAAAGCCTGAGCCCTCGGCTCTGCCCTGAAAGTCCCCTCACCCAACGTTTCATCATGGTGGCCTCTCTTCTGCAATTCTCCCCCTTAATCTTTAAGAGCTCTGGTCTCTCAAAGAGGCTATGTGCAAGCCATTAGTGGTTTCTCTTACTAATCAAACACCATCAGTAGCTCACTTGTGCTCTTGATCAGCGTGAGATAACCAGTATTCACAGAGCAGCCTTACCCCTTCCTGTTATGCTTTGGGGGGGATCATCATCAGCGGCTGCCTTCAGGGTACCGGCAGAGCATCAGAACCTCGTACTCTGTCCCTGCAATACTGGTTCTGGGGAGTAAGAAGAGGTCAGGAAATAATGTGAAGAAGCATTGAATGCCATAAATGCCACGAAAAAGCCACCCGGCACTCTGAAGTTTGGTTGTCCTGAGAACCCATGAGAGTGCTGGTCAAAGAAATATGGCTGCCGACCCCACCAGCAGATCCTAGAGATCCTTGGGGTTTATCTGTAGTTGATGCTGTTACAAGGCAGTGAACAATTCTTCTGGAGTAGGGAGAACAAGAGAATCATTTCCTTTCTCTTTGACATCTAGGCAAATAGTAGTAGTAGTAGTAGTAGTAGTAGTAGTAGTAGTAGTAGTAGTAGTAGTAATAATTTTATTGATATCAGAGCAAAACAAAATGATTTTTCAATAATAACAGAAGGATTGGAATAGTTCCTTTCACCTTCCAGTTTTAGCTTTGTCCTTAAAGGGTCCTTTAAGAAAATCTACCATTTTACATGAGGAGAGACGGACCCTGATAATCTTCAGGTATCTGCCTCTGATTTTCAGGAAATTTACCACCACAGGGGAACAAATGGGTATTTAAGCACCTTTGCCAGGTTTCCTGTTGTCCCCATAACAACCCCTTCCATGTCACAGTTGACAGCAGCTCCAGAGTCCCACCACCTCTAGCTGTGGGGATTTCCCCCCAGCCACCTTGAGAAGGTCAGGCAAATTGGAGTTGCCCTCCGCAGCTAGGGATGGGAGACTTAAGTTAGACTGATCTCTTCTCATTAAGCAGTGTTCTGGCTTAACAAGCAGTTTTATAAATCTGAAGCTGTCTCCGGGTGTCACAGGATTTATGGACAGGGGGGCTCTGCCATAAAGTGGTTTATGATGGCTGCCTTCTGTGTTATTAGTTGCTGTCTCTCCCTTCAACCATTGCTGTTTGATAATAGCCTTAAAACACCCAGAATTACTTACCTGCAAGTCCCATTCCCGATAGCCCCTGTTGACAGTCTGAATAAGTTTACTGGCCTTTTGTTGTTCTTTCCCTTCCAAACAAACCGATTGGACCATCAATAGCTCCTGCGAGCTGACACAGGGATGTCATCTGGACTACCCCTTTTGATTGCAGGCTATCTGGGGGAGTTAACCTCCCTGCATTGTTAACTGAAATGTTTTATGTTCTATGCAACTTTAGGATACGGCTATGATAACCCCAGTAACTAAGTCATACATCACAGTAAAGAGATTTGGGTGCAACAAATAACCCCGGATTAAATTTACAAGGGTTGAGTTGATATTGTAAAAGCCTTCATTCTGTGGCTTCAGCAATCTGCCCTTGTGTTTTTATGGCAAACTTGTATTATACTAAGAATTGAAGCTGCAGCTTTTGGCACTCCAACATGACCTAGAACAAAGGGAAATAGATCTCCCAAGACCAGCATGGGACAGGCAGGCTGGATGCCCTCTGGCTTATCACTTGGCAGGGATGCCGGAGCCTGTTCTAAGTCACCAGGGGACAGGAAGCTCTGGTAAACGTGACTTTTAGCTGGGCTCCGTGTAGCACAGGTGCTGGGCCAGGGCAGACTGTTCATTGAACTGGGAAGGAGGCTCCTGGCTGCCTCATTGCGCTCATAATTTCCCAACTATTAGTCCTTGCGGTGTTGTTTTCGCTAGGACATTGGTTCTCAGCAGGATGGCAGCAGTGACAGCATCACCTGGGAACTTATTAGAAACATAAATTCCAGGCCTCGGTCCAGATCGCCTCAGTAAGGAGCTCCAGGGACGGGCTGGCGTCTGCATCTGTGCTTTAACAAGCCCGTGGGTCACGAGGATGCCTGCTCCATGTGAGAACCACTGGGCTAGGGTGTCAAGGCTGTGCTAGAACGCAGGACGTAGTGTGAGCAGGGGGCATCGGCTGAGCTTCCTCACCTTCTCAGCCCTGTACAGCTCCTTCATTTAAAAAAGCTTCAGTCTCCATTTGTTTATGTGTCTGTGTGTGTGTGTGTGAGTATGGGTGCCACTTAGGTGAGAAGTCTCTGTGGGTGTGTGAGTGTGTATGTGTGTGTGTGTGTGTGAGAGAGAGAAAGAGAGAGACAGAGACAGAGACAGAGACAGAGACAGAGAGACAGAGAGAGTATGGGTGCCCACTTAGGTGAGAAGTCTCTGTGGGTGTGTGAGTGTAGGTGTCCAATTAGGTGAGAAGTCTCTGTGTGTGTGTGTGTGTATGGGTATCCACTTAGGTGAGAAGTCTCTGTAGGTGTGTGAGTGTGGGTGTCCAATTAGGTGAGAAGAGGGTGCCAGATTGTCTGAGCTAAGGTTACAGTTGTTGGGAGCCTCTGGTCATGGATGCTGGTAACTAATTTGGGTCTTCTGGAAGATCACAAGATGCCCTTAACTGCAGTAATGTCTCTAGGCCCATTTCAAAAATTTTTTAAATACCATCTATCATTAGTGTGTATGTGTGTATATGTGCATGTATGATACATGTTGGGGGTGCTTGCTTGCCACAGAGCACATGTGGAGGTCATGGGATGACGCTCAGGGATCATTTTTTTCCTTCTGCTGTGGGCCATGTGGATCAAACTCAAACTGAGCAACATCTCACAGTCCCCTTGGGATGAAGATATTCTAAAGAGTCACTTGTGCCCTCCTTTTTGGCTATCAGTCTATAGATTCCAAGAAATTGGAGTTTCTTTCAGAATCTCATTCTGGAAGAAAGAAAGCCTGGATGCTTGGTGCCAACCAGAGGGAGCTTGCCTCCATGAAAGAGATTCACCCTCCTCAGCTCATATTGCAGGAGACCCTGAACCAAGACAATGGTGACAGGCAGAATCCTTCCTCCAACAGAGCTGCTTCGCTGTGCAAACCTCTGGGCCTCTGCTTAAAACTAAACATCATCTTAGGACCATAAAGATGGACTTGGGGAACATTGGACCTCCTCGTTCCTTTTCCTAATGTGGCCACATCTGCTTTTCACCGTTAATTTGTCTTTTTAATTGGTCTATTGAGAATGGGTAGGTAGCCCTATGCTGGTTTGCTATCCTGCCAGGGTCCACACTCTGATCCTAACAGGTTGGGTAACCCTAGAGTTCCTCAAACTGCTCTGGGAACTCACAGTGGCCCTTAGGATGGAAATGAAGTCAGTCAGAATCTCAGGGTGATTGGCAGACTGTGTCACAGGCTGTCTCTCTGACTGGAAGAAGAATGTCTGAAAACAGCAGCTCTTTGTCATCTGAAAATTTTTAACTAGCTTAAAAGCCAGCACCTCTCTGTCTTCCTCCTTTGATTTCAGAGCTGCGATCCAAAGTGAGGTGAAATGACAATACTCGGTCTGTTGTCATCGCGGTTCCTGGCAGCCCCATGAAGGCATCTTTCACTCCATCATTAAACACTGGCTGATTTTCTAATACTGGTGTTGTCCTCACCTGAATATTCATCTTTCCCCACCCTACACTTAGTGGGTGTCTTTACTCCTTCGAGCGTCACTCCTGACATACTGTTTCTGTCTGTACATGTCTCCATTTGAAAGAATCTGTTGTCATCAAGGCTTTGCCAGCACAACCAGGAGATGGAAGTTTTCTCTGACAGTCTGAGGCCGGTGGGAATTCTGCTAGAGGGTAGAAAGAACATTTGAGCCCTTTGCCTCATTTTGGATAAGATCTGAGGGGTTGGGGAAAGACTTAGGGAGAAAAGGAAGGGATAAAAGATTGAGACCAGGGTGGAAGGGAGGGAGGAAACAGGGAGGAGAGAGAGAGAGAGAGAGAGAGAGAGAGAGAGAGAGAGAGAGAGAGAGAGAGAGAGAGAGAGAGAGAGAGAGAGAGAGATTGGTTGATTATAAGACCTTGGGATGGACTGTAAAGGAATTTCAAGGGTGAAAACAAAACAAAATAAAAACAACCATGATGAGTTCCATCCCTGGGACTGTCATGGTACACATTTCTAATCCCAGGAACTCCCATAAGGAGATGCAAGGCAGAGACAGGAGCCCAAAAGCTCATAGGCCAGCTAACCTATAGTACATAGCAAGGGCAAAATCAAAAGAAAGGCCCTATGTCAGTGAAGTCAAAGGAGAGACCTGGCTCTGGAGTGCTGGCCTTTGACCTATGCCCAGTGTTCAAGTGTTTGCTCACTCACGTGAGATAATAATTTAATTCATAAGAGAATTAATTAAAGTTAATTGTGAAATAATTCCAGTGTGTTTTGACGTTAAGAGTCCAGAACCTTTAAACCACTGCTTCTGGCTTTTGAGTGACAGCCAGGTCTTTTACCTGAATAAGTTTACGAAGGTCGCTTGGTGACATGGATGTGGAAGGAGAATGTGAGAACCCAAGGTTCCAAAAGAGAGGGAGGCACCACACATGCTCAAGTAATAGCTACACTGGTAAAATATTAAGTGGATCACGTCTGAATTTCATTATCTGAAGTCTGTTTGAGACGGCATAGTCCTCCTTGTCCCTTTAGTTTTTGATTATTCTTTCTTTTCCCATAACGACTCCATCTATAACTTAACCTTACTGATTTCTAGTTGGCTGTGTGTCAGTACATATTCCTCATTACAGTAAGAGTCCCTTTGAGAGTGGAGAGGTATCATAATCATTTCTGTATCCCTCAGGCTTAGCAGATAGTAAGTACTCAGGAAAAGTTTGTGTGGCTGAAATAAAGGGATAGGCTATTGAATTCATTCTTGCATTAGTTTCCAAGATTCAATGAAGGCAAGCCCTAGAGAAGGTTGGAGTAAAGGTAAGGATATTCATTACTTGAACAACAAGGAAATAACTAGAAATGACAGGATGTTGGCATGGATGCTGATAGTGCATTCTAGGAGTGTTAGAGGTGAGGCATATGCTGCAGTTGGGATTTGGAAGATGAGAGAATTCTGAAGATGTAGATGCAGGAAGTGATGGGTTTCTTTAGAGACTGTTCATTGTTCTTGACATTAGGTGTTCAGCTTTTCTTCTAAAGCAGAAGAGGCCCTGAACATTTTCTCATTTGACAGATAGAGAATATAGTCTTGATGGGAAGCAAATGTGTTGATGACTGTTGCTGAAAAGAAAGTAGAGGCAAATGTGTATACTTATACACATATAAATATATACCCTGGCCAAGTGTGTCTTCTTGTCAATACCCTTCATGCGCATCTGTTTGAGGGCAGTTAACACACTCATAGCCATTAGCTTATCCTTGGTGGTCCATAAGAGTACTAATGATTCTTCCGAAGAGAACAGAGGCCACCCTGCATTTACTGGCCACTAAGAGACCTAGAAACTTCCTCTGCTTTCTGTTTGTCCTTGATGGAGGTCATCTCTAGACCACATTGTGGAGTCGACCCAGAAATGACCTCAGACTGTCTTGAGTCCACAGTGCAGTCCTCAGCTCCATGCTTGTCCTGCTTCTACCCCAAAGCCATCCAAGCTTATTAGCTTTCATTGAAGGTTCCATCTGGGAAATCCTGGCCTGGATCGAGCCTCAGCTCCAGTTTACAGATCAATTATATCAATAATGACAGTGATACAGAAGCCTCCTACTAATGGCAGTTACATATATGGAGCAACTGAGAAAAGTTTATGTTGGTATTACTGAGAACTTTCCATGTTGAAGCTGGGTCTGTTTCCTAGAGTGGAAGATCCTGTTTCCTAGGGATTCATTGACAGGGTCCTACTAACTGCCTAGTTCTAATGAGTTGTGTATCTACCCTTGAGTCAAGGGCAATTTTCACTGAAGTTTGGTTGTATGTCTGTGTAAAGTACAGCCCTTCAAATATCCCTTAAAGGGGAAAAACCTGTTTTGGGGGGAGAGAGAGGAAGGGGGTGTGGACTCCCAAGGTTCACACACATTACCCACATCCCTGAGGCTGTTACTCTAACCATCTTGAGTTGTTTCTGCCTTTTTTCCCCAGGTGCTTTGTTCTGCACAAGTTGCCAAATTTGAAGTTTCTGGATGCCCAGAAGGTCACCAGGCAAGAACGGGAGGAGGCAATGGTCAGAGGGGCCTTCATGAAGGTAGTGAAGCCCAAGGTGAGCTGCTACTGTCCAGTTTTCCTGTGGGATTAGAGCTTACTCCATTGACTGCTCTGAGGAGCACGGGTGATATCTTCTTGTGCATTGAGAACAGTTGTGATCTCATGCCATAGTTCAGTCACAGCTGCAGAGCTGGCCAATAATGAAATTGACTGGGATCTCCCTATCACTCAGTCTTAGGAGACTTTCTTTATAGCACACTGTGGTGGTCTGGATGGCAATGGCTCCCATAGACTCATGTGTTTGAATCCTGGTCTCCAAGCGGTGGAACTGTTTGGGAAGAATTAGGGAGTGTGACTTTACTGGAGGAGTGTGACACTGAGGGTGTGGGTTTTGAGGCTTCAAAAGCCCGTGCCATTTCCAGTCATGCGGAGCAGGCCGTAAGGCCTCAGCTGCTTCCCCAGTGCCATGAGTGCCTGCCTGCTGCCATGATTCCTGTCATGATGGCCACGGACTCACCCTCTGAAGCTCTAAGCCTGCAATAAATGGCTTCTTCTGTAAGTTGCCTTGGTTGTGGCATCTTAGCACAGCAGTAGAAAAGAAACTAAGATGCACAGAAACACGAATGAAGCTCTGAGGAGTTCTACAGGTGAACTCTTAGGCCTCCACCTTAGGCCTCCTCAACGCTTTCTTCTCAGCAGGTGTAGAGCTGAAAAAGAACACACTGGGAATTTTGTGTTGCTTGGGTGGACTCAATTCCTCTTGTCATTTGGAGGGGGCTCTTGCTTCTTGCTACTAAAAGGGAGTAATTTTCTTCTATCAGAGAGGAAGCTTTTTCTGTTCCCTGAGGAGCCCTTACTGCAGTAGGGCTGTTTTCTGCAGTGTGTGTTGGGGATGCTATGTGCTCCCTACACATAGTTCAGCAGGGTTTATTGGGAGAGTTGGTTTGGAATCCTGGATTCAGACTCAAGGAAGTTTTAAAGATGTTCACAATAATTTCTCTGGGAGACATTTGGGCCCTTCTAAGAAGTCTGTGCCTAGTGAGTGGATTCTGTGACCCTGATGACGACCCCTTTCTAGAAACTTCACTACCCTGAAGCACTGTGGAGCTCCTTAGTTACTGCCCATGAAATTGCAGCTCTATGTTAAAAATGCTGGCATAGGAATCCTGAAGGCCTAGTTTGTCCTCTCCCGGTGACTTATAGCCCTCTGTACATGCATTGGAAGTGATTAAGCAGGGAAGCAAAGCCAAACAGCGCCAAAACCGAGCAGAACAATGAAACCTCTTCCATCAAGTTGTGCTGTTGGCAGCAGACCTCAGGCCACTTCTTTCCCTGAATCCATGAGGTGCGACTGATTTCCTGTTATGCTGAATGAAATTGCTAACAGTTGTGGAAATATATGATATGGAGGGTATAATTCTGGCAGATAAATGTATTGTTACCTGTTTCAGCATGTGGAGAATTAATTGAGTGATTCATTTCATAGCTATTAAAGTGTTAACAGTTCTCCTTATTGGAGCATTGGCCTGACATAGTGCACATGACTGACTCCAGTTATTCCAGATTTTGCCATTTTCTCCAAATGAAAGAATTTATCTCCTGGCTTCGTTTCTTTCTCCCTTCTTTCCTTTCTCTCTTTTTTCCCTCTTTTCTTAGGATTTCAGAGTCAGCCAACATCACCAACCCCAGCCAAGCGCAGCAGATGAAGTCTTTGGGGTCAGACTCTGGCTATCCTGCCTTCTTGCCCCTCCACCTCTGCACTGCCCTGAGCAGATCTCTCTTCATCTTTCCCTCCTTTGCCTTGGGATCGGAAGCTGTAACCCTCCCTGCCCATGGAAATCTGAAGATGTACTGACTAGGCTGCCCATGCACTGGGATGCTGCATTTTGTATGTGCTTGCGTCGCTTCCAAAGCTCCATGTCTCACAATCCTGCACACACAGAAGAAAGGGGACACCGACTCAGAGAAGTTTGTGGGATTGCCCAAGGGCACTTGGTCATGTACTCCAGAGCTGGGATTTTACCCTTCTATCTGACATGGGGCCTTCTCACTCTGCTGTTTTAGCACTGGAGAGAGAGAGATCAGTATTTTTCCTGGGGATGACGTGGCACACATGACACTCCCCAGGAGAGCCTGAGTGAGGAGGGCAGGTGGGGTGGACTGCTTTGCAGAATGGAGCTAGGGAGAGCTGGAATCCCCTCTTGCCTTTGAGCATGGTGGGAAAGGGTTCCTTGAGACCTGCAGTCAGCTGTCTGAGTCATTAGTGACACCAGCAATAGTGCTCTTCAATGTTCCCAATTAGCTTCCAATCAATTATAGAATTAGCACGTTTGTGTGACTGACTCCAATGCCCTTACTAACTGCATTACACCTAAAAATTCCCATTAATTATTTCAGGAGAGAGACAAAAATACCCTTGACAAAGCAGGGTGGGGATCTTGGCTTCTCTTTCTGTGGAGTCACAGGATTTCCCAGCTGGAGAGCACCTCAGAAGTCTTTCTGGCTTTGTGCGTGAGGGATCTGGGAGAGAGGCAGAAGCCTCAGTACTGATGAGGCATAGGAGTCTTGGGTTCTGGTTAAGTGTGCTATGTGATGATGCTTCAAGCCTGGAAGAAGATTCCATGATATTATTGGCTTATCATATTGCACACATCTGCTGAATGGCAGGCACTTCCCTTTTGTCTGTTGCTTGCTGAGATACACAGTGGTATTTTTCCTCCAGATAGAAGGAAGCCAAACGAGCTTTTTGCTGAATTAATAAACTGGCATTCAGAAGGCTGCTTCTTGCCTGGTCACCATGTATACAGACACAGTTTGTGCCTATGCAGATATATATATCTCCTTCCTATCACTGTGTATACATACATATGTATGTTCAGGGAGGCATGTGTACACCTGGAGTCAGCTTCTAAGTGGAGAGCAATTTCCTTCTCTCAAATTGCTGGAGCTGCTCCCTGCACACTTGCTGAAGACCTATTTTTCATAACAGAATGGGAATCTCGAGTTGGCTTCTGTCCTTTTGGGGGCAGCGGGGCCTGTTGTGCTTATTCAGCACAAAGTTCTGATAGATGATCAAGGAGGTTGTGATTTGGGGAGCTGTTTTCATTTTATTCCTGACATAAAGTATTTGGGAGAATGGAAATGCCGCTCCAATCACAGCCCTTGCCTTGGAGGCAGGGAACAGGCAGTCTGGGTGTTCTCCGCTGATGCAGATGCAAAGCCATCTAGGAACCAAACAACCCCATGTCTCCTGTGTCACCGAGGTCTGCCTTGGTACCTGGCAGGCCTGGACACTGCAGGCCAAGTTCTCTCTAGCTCTTGCTCCTGATGACACATTTTTGCCTCTGTGACTGCCCTTTGCCTTTTGCTGATTCATAGCTGTCTTTCTTCTGAGTTTGAATTGTTTTATGGAAAGATGCTGTCATTTGTGAGAAACTGATAGCTAATGTTCCAGTGGCTTTTTCAGACATACAGGCACACTCTGTATGAGTCTCTCTCTCTCTCTCTCTCTCTCTCTGTGTGTGTGTGTGTGTGTAGTGTGTATGAACATTTAATGGACCTGCAACAGCTAGGATTTACTCCTTTCCCAAAACTTTAAAGAAAATATCTATCTTTGTCGAATACTGGCCACTGAATCAAACCATTGTCAATAGAGAAAGCAATGAAGTAGACACTGAGAAGCTCAGGACCCCCAGTGAAAGGCATCGAGAATGACCAACCACGACCCCACTGCTACACTGGGAAATGAAGATCAAAGGAGCGCAGAAGCCTGTCCAGGAGGGCTTGTATGGCAACACACCAGCCCTGCACATCAGAGAAGCAGCTCAACATCCCGACAGTCACAATTGCTTAATTATGTCCTGGCTTTGTAATTATTCATCCCTGTTCTGGCAAAGAGCACAGTTGTCATTTCTCTGACACAATTATTTAAAGCGGAGCCCTCTTGTTTACATGCACACACACAAAGTTGGCTGCCAGCTGTTTAATCTTGAGACCCGTAGAGGAGCCATAGGGGGTGCAGACACAGGGGTGCTGGGCTGAGCATCACCGCTTGTTTTGGAAAGCATTCAGGTGCATATGATTCTGCTTCCTTCTGTGGTTGTTTTCATACGGTGAAAGTGCAGTTAATACATGAAGTCTTGATGTGAACTGGTATTCTATGTTCCTTATGTAGTACGCCTGGGTTCCCAGCACGGGCAATGTGTGTCTTGTGTGCATATGAGTAATGTTTTGTCTAGCTTGCGTTTTACTGATTGTTGTGTCTTCAGATATTCAGAAAAGTGGGGTGGGAAGGAGAGGAGAGGAAAGAGGAAGAGGAGGAGGAAGAAGAAGAAGAAGAAGAAGAAGAAGAAGAAGAAGAAGAAGAAGAAGAAGAAGAAGAAGAAGAAGAAGAAGAAGAAGAAAGGGAGAAAAAGAAAATTGGCAAAGGAATAAACTTCAGTGTACTTGCCCTGGAAATACACCAAGAATCACCTGGTCCTATGACTGCTCTATACAGTCCCAGGCTTCACATTCTCAAATGTAAAGTCAGTTTTTCTCATCTTGTCTTTAGGAGTTTCTATGAGAAAGACAATGTAAGATAAAGATGGTCAATGGGATTAAGAGAATCCAGTTCTTTGTTGGTGAGGAAGACGCCCATTTTTGGAATCCAGCTCCTTGAAACTGTGAACTGGGCCTGTTTACTTTCATCTTGCATCACAGATAGGAGGGCAGGAACCATGAACAACAAAGCCCGTTGAGAGTTTCATACCCAAAGCCTGCCAGTTATTCAAGTGCCTCAACCATGAACAGTTGGAGATGAGTTAGGCCTCTGGACTGGACAAAGAGAGAGATTTTGGGTTGGACATTTACTTTTCCAGAACTACCTAGAGTTGATACAAAGACCTGTGGCTACCATACTATCTGTTCCCCAGCTTTCTCATTGGGCAGCGCTTCTAGGTGAGGCAAGGGTGTGGTCTGTAACTCCTGTAGCCCATTTCTGAATGTGTTCCTCAACTTTTCCTGTCAGAACACACCTTCTTCTAATAGGGCTTTTAAAGTTAAGAAATAGCTTTTCTCAGAAGTATGTGGGTGCCCCTGCAAGTCTACATAAAACTGAAAGGAGATTTCTTCCTGTTGCAGCTGCTACCAGGGAGGTTATCTGCTCTTTGATGGAGCCCTGCTGAGTGGCTTGCTTTGGGTCATGAAATCAGGTTATTTTGATGCCTAACCTAGTGTTTTCATACATTCTTTGTTATTCTAAAATAATGTGTGTATGTCTTTGATCTCTTCAGTTACCCTCACTTAACCCAAGGGCAAACATGAAGAGGCTAACAAAGTGCTGAGGAGATGGCCCAGCAGTTAATAGCGCTGTGTACTCTCCTAGGGGACTTGGGCTCGATTCTCAGCACCCAGATTCTGGCTCACAGCTGTCTGTAACTCTAGTTCCAGGGTATCAGTGCTCTATACTGGCCTGTACTAGCACCAGATAGCAATGTGGTACAAATACATAGATTCTGGCAAAACATTCATACACTAACATAAATTAGTTAAAAGAAATTAAGATAAAAAGTCCATCAGAGGCTACCTCCAGATTTATACCAACTGTATTTTATGTTAACCCGGACTTCCCCATAAACAAAGTTTGTGAGCCACGGGTACAGCTCACGTAGTTAACTAGATATTTAGTCAATATATGTTCAAAATTCTCTGCAGTGCCAAATATCCAGAACAAAAGGTATAAGTGTCACTTAATTTTCTGGATGTTTCTAACCACCTAACTGTGTTTGTGTTCTGTGTTTTGTTTCTGTTTCTGCACAGATGTTTCTTGTCTTGAGACACACTCAAATTCTATTTTTAGTTACTCTCAAAAAGAAGGGGAATTTTTTAATTAATTTCTTTTTGGAAAATGCTTAGGCAATATGTTTAGAAGCAACTTTGGAAGCCAAACATTTGTGGTTTGTTTATTTTTCATTATTGTCCCTGACTCTACTGTTTGTCACATTCATTTGAGGGGGAACTCTCTGATGGATTTGCACCTCTGATTTTTCACACCATGGCATCTCCTGTCTTGAGGCAACGCCTCCAGAGCATTGTTCTTTGGAAACCATTTCCATGGCCTTGCACTGGGGTAGCAATGAGCTGAAAGCAAAGAACCCTGCCTTCAGATGGAGATCTGAAGCCCACAATGAAGATGTCAGGCATGATGTGCCTCTGTAGCGCAATGCAAGAGGAAAGCGGAGTAGGGAAACAAGGCCTTGTTTGGGTTCACAGTTAGTTTGAGTGTACAGTCCATCACGCTGGGCAAGGCATGGCGCTCAGAACTTAGGCAGCTGGTTAAATGGTATCCACAGCTAGGAAGCAGAGAGAGATAATATTGGGATTTAGCTAGCATCTGTCCCCCTTGTTTGAAGCCTAGAACCCTAACCATGTAATGGTACTGCTCATACTTATGATGGCTCCTCCCATCTCAGTTCACATAATCTGGAAAGTCCCTCACAGCCACGCTGACATATTTGCTTCTTTGGAGATTCTGGATCCTTCGAAGAAATTGACAATCAGCCATCAAGGATGAGGAAAGTGGTAAAAATTATAGGTTCTTCTAGAATCCTCTGAGCCTACTATAGAAGCTACTCTTCATGGATTCCAAGGCCCAGGAAACAGTGTTACGTTTCCAATGGAGCCAATAGTTTTCACACTGTCCTCATAGCCGGATTCAATTTGCCTGCAGTCTGCTTTCTGAAATGATCACCTTGTTCAATGATATTTGAATAGACATAAGACAGAGGATCATACAAGTCTGACTCTTTAAACATGACGGATGAGATAAAGACCGGTGGGAAAGTGCACTATGTCTGGAACCCAGCATTTGGGAGAAGCGTGCCAGAATGTATTTTGTCTAAAGTTGATGGTGCCCTTCTCTGTGCCCTGACTGTGGAAGCTCCTGTAAGGGAAGAATACCTATGATGCTGACAAAACTTAGAATTAAATGAGGTGATTGCAGTCTCTAGCACGAATTTCTGCAGGCTTCCTGATGCTACTGAGGAGAGCATGGCCTGCCTAAGAGCTGCCTGGCTGCACGGTAGTATTTTACTAAATGCCTAGAAAGTGTTTCAGGGTGTTAGTTCGGATATCACCTAGCATGTGCCCAGTGTTCACTGTCTACTAGGTATTTTATTAGCTACTTAATTAATACATGTCTCATTTCACCCCCCTTGTATCGAATCTATGATACACATCCAGATTCATGGAGCAGAGGGATGGGGAGGATGTCCCATGGCTCATGAGCTTATCCTTGTATATCTTACTTTAGGACAGTCAACTTCAAACCTTGGGATCTCTCCATTGTATATCTTACTTAGGTTTTATAAAGCAGGTCTGGATAAGTGTGGAGACAGAACCCAAAGGTCAGGGAGACTAATAGGGGATCTATGTGATTCCCATACTGATATTGTGACTCCATTCCCTGAGTTCTGTGATGACACACATGGATTGTGCAGAGACTGAGGAAGCAGGCAACAGAAGGCTCCACATTTAGGCTCAATTTGTGATTTCTTTTGAGGGTGAAAATGATCCTTCCTAGGTAGGTTTGGAGTGGCAGGAATGGTTGAGCGGTGTGGTCTTTGAGTTCTTGGGCATTGGGGAAAGCAAGCATTAGAACTTTGTGTGGAATAAGGGGTATCCTCTGGTCTGAGGTCACCTGGTACTGAGAACACCCAGCCTCTTGGTGCTTAAGTAGCCATGGGGTTCAAGGCCAAGAGCCTTCTCTCCTTAGGATTGTGGGAAAGATCTTCAGGGGCAGTGGTGGTAGTGTGTGCTGGGGTGATAAGGTACTCAGAGGCAAAAGTAAGGAGAAGGCCAATGGTATCACAGATCTCATAGTGACTGTCTTGACTATGAGTCCTGACATCCCCAAATGTACTTTGGCACGTTCTTGCTCAAAATATCTTTCTCCTACAGGATCTATGATTTTTCTACTGAGGGGTGACTTTTCAAGGCTCAGTCATTCCTAAGAAGAAAAATGACTCAATTTCTAGCACAAAGAGTGAAATTAAAAGACTGAGAAATGAAGAGCTTAACATGTTTTGGGGGAAGATCATACATCGTCATCCGGCTGTGCTATCTGTCTCGGATATTTCAGTTTAGGCTTATGTTTTCAAAGCACTGTGGTTTTATCTCAATGTACCAAGAAATTTTAGTTAAATGTACCAGGGAGCAACAGAAGAAGCTGAGGCTGGCTCAATGGTAGCGGGATCGCTTAGCACATGCAAGGCCCTGAGCTCCGTTTCCAGACCCCTGAGCTCCCAAACTTGTAATAGAAAGAAAAAGAGGCAGCTTCGAGCACAAGAGGAGATGTGGCATAGTGACAGAGCACTTACCTAGCATGTGTGGATCACTGTCAATCCCCAGCACTCCCAGAAACTCAGTTCATGTAAAGAGGTAAATAAGAAAAGCCACCAGTCTTCCTGAATGTCTCTAAATGGCAAATTTCAGTGTGTGTGTGTGTGCACGCGCGTGCGCGTGTGCATGTGTGTGCGTGCATGCGTGTGTGTGTGTGTGTGTGTGTGTGTGTGTGTGTGTGTGTGTGTGTGTAGAGCAGGTAAGCTTTTGGTAAATAGCAGGGTGTGGTGGTATACACCTTTAATTCCAGCAGAGGTAGAGGCAGGACGTTCTTTTGAGTTCAAGGCCAAGGCTGGTCTGCAGAGCTAGTTGTAGGATAGCCAGGGCTATACAAAAGAACCTTGTCTGACAGAGGAAAAATGGAACAAATAAAGACAGAAGAAAAGAGCCTAAATTATGGCATTTCCTTCTTTGAACAGTGGGTTTATTGAGTAGTAGATACTCAGAAGGAAAAGAGCCCTAATTCCCACTCAAATAAAGTATCTCTGTACCTAGAGGCATCCGTTGTCCTAAAAGTCATTCAGAAGTAGAACTTGTTTTGCTCACCTAAAACTTTGAATAATGTCTGGACTACTCAGCTGTTAGATCCAGCTTGGAAACCTGCTACCTTCCCTGCATCCAGGGAGTGTGTTTCATCTCCCCACCATTCTGCCTGCATGGGTCAGCGTAGATTACCTTTGGGGACTCATGAACACTCTCTCCAATCCTTATGTATCCTGTCTGTCACTCAGATCATGGCAGATCTGCCCTGGGGTCCCCAAGAGCTGCCGGGACAATTTGCTCTCCCATTGCTCCTCAGCTTCTTACACAGAGCACCTTAGAGGAGCAGGCAGGGTGCCATCAGTAACGCTTGGCGCTCTGATGCCTTTGATGTTAATTGAGCCACGCTCGGTGCCATTGTCAGTGGCAGCAATTTTACTCAGTCTTTTCACTGAGGAAGCTTTGGGGTAATTTTATTTTTCATGAGCATTTTAAAATATGGCAGTAAATTTTGAGCTACATTACCTGAATTAGAACTCATTATTTCTTTTCAACAGCAAACTGATGCTCTCTGACTAGGCTCTGTGTATGTGTGCACAACTTGTACACACACACACACACACACACAATTTCCCTTTTGATGTGTGGGATTTTAAGTGGGGCTTGTACTTAGTGAACCTTTTAGCTCATGAGTGAAATGTACACGTCACCGTTCATTTTTTTTTTTTGCTGTCAGGCACTTGGGAGTGTCACAGAGACTATCTGGCTTGGTGACCTGTCCGTATTTTGTTTGGCACCCTTTATGTATCCCTCCCACCTGCTCAGCTTTTGCTTTTGTTCTTGTTCTTGACATGGTTCGAGAAATTGCCTTCAGTACAACAGCACAGTACCTATCATGCTTCACAAAATACCTACAGTTCTTCACTTGTCTGTGGGCTCTGTTGGAATTGTGTTCCCTGTAGAAGGTGGCTGTACCCCACATTTTAGGATTGTGCTCGGTGTTAGAAGACAGGCTGAGCCTATACCTCATGCTGCCTTTCCATTGTGAAGGTAGGCGCTATAGTGTGTCCTTCAGAGTCTGTTGTAAGGATGAAGTAATACAATCTGTGGACAGCACTGGCAGTCTCTTTCATGCATAGAGACTGACAGCAAATGTTCTTAGCTGTGCCATTTCAAAAGTCTGTGGCATGCCGTAGAGAGGATACTTTTGGTTTACAAGAAATGCTGGGATATATGGATGTGCATCAGTCAGCTCAGATGCTATAACAAAATGCCTCATACTCAAGAGGCCAAATGAGCACGACTCCATTTTCTCACAGTGCTAGAATTCTAAGATGGGGATGCTAGCATAGTTTGGTTCAGATGCTGGCTCTCTTCCTGGAATATGAATAACTATCTCATTGCTTCTTATGTCCTATTGTCATATTTAGATATGGAGAAAAGAAAAAGAGTATCTCTTCCTGTTCCTATAAACCACAGGCAGCTCTATTGGATCAAGGCTTCATTTAACCTTAATGGTTTCCTTGGGGTTGTCTCTAGACACAGTCACAATAGATTTTAAGATTTCAACAAGTGAATTTCTGTAGGACACATTTCAGTCCCTAATGGAGAGCCCTGTCCTTACCCCACACAGCTTCACTAAGTTTTCTAAGATTTTTATTTTAGGGAATAATTGGCAAAGCTTTCACTAAGCGTCCATTTCCCAAATATGAGGGGGAAAGGAGACCATACATTCTTCCTGGGAGGATGAGGCTTCTGAATTTGGGAGTCTTACAGCACAGAGCAAAGCCATTTGTTCCAGAAGAATGGTGGACAGAGGCATGCAGGTCCAAGGAAGCATTCAAGGATCTGTGTAGTGTGGACAACAGAGGAGGCTCTGGGGTCACTGATAGACTTCAGAGGACGACAGGACAGCTGCAGGGAAGTCTTCTCACAGCCCCAGCTCAGGAGAAGATGCCTGGTGCAGAAGTAAGCCCTTAAGCCCTTTCATTTGGATGACCTTGGACTCAACTCTCCTAATCCCCCTCTAACTCCCTTGGCAAATCTGGATGTCAAGGCTGAGGTTTAGATCCTGGAATCTGTCATTGGGATCAGGCTGCCTTCAGCCACAAAGCAGAACAGAAAAGGCTGGGGAGTGAGGCAGGGGGCTTATTACCCACGTCCAAAGAATATTATCTCATCTTTAGAAGGGCTTTGAAACCCAAGGTGGAGATAGCAGATCTTGAGATAATTACAGAACAGCCAAGTGCTGAATTAAACAAATCCACATTTTTAAAAAAAAGTATCCGTTAAGTATAATGTGTTAAAAAAAATGAGCCTGACTTCTACATGCATTCTGATTTTTAGTCATGGGCTGTTTGGGAAAAGATTAAGTTACAAAGGATTCGTTCCTTCCTTGTATTGAGAAAAATTCCATGGTCAACTGGCAACTTGTACTTAGATGAGAGAGGCCAAACAGGAAGATCAGGGATTGTGTTTGTACAAATGAAAATGTGCAGTGGGGAGAAAGCACCCAGGGAGGAAAGAATTTTCCCCTTTCTCTCCCTTCCCCTCTCCCTTTTCCAAGCACTGTGGGATTAATGTGCAACTTTGTTCAAGTAACTGCTACAAACAGTTCACTGTGTAGGCCAAACACTCTCTAATGCAGTAAAATTAAGAAATAATACACTTTGAAAGTGATTTATGAGTGCGGTTAAACTGCCAGATTTACAAAGAAATAGTTCAGATCTTGGGAAGCCTCAGGAGTCACGTCAAAAATGAACTTGACCATGATTTAAACTGCTACTTTTCTTACATGACATTTAATATGTGTACTTTAGAGGCCCATATGTCTTTAATAAAATAGCATTAAGTTTTAAATATGATATGAATGCAGCCAGTTTCTAAATTCATAACCTTTTCCACAACTCCAAAATGCTAACCAATAAGGGAGTCATACACGCAATAAAACATAAACCTTAGAAAATAGCTTTTTATTAAAATGGTTAGGCAGTTGGCAGCTGGGTTGCAGTGTAATAAATACTTACAGTGCTGTGGCTTTATCAGACGTTGTTTACCCTGCTAGCAACTGGGACCAGACAACTAATTGTAGACCCTGTGCAAAAGCACTCCGTGCTCAGTCCCTAAAGTGTGTCAGAGAGGAAAAGTATCTCTGCTGAGAGTCTCAGTCCAATGACTGGTATTCAGGTCCCTGGCCAGCAGTTAAAGGTGACCTTGGACAAGTCCCCCCATTTCTCTGACTTTGAGTCATGTAGTGATGGAGACAGTACCATCTGCCAAATATATGTGTGTTAATAATAAGAAGCGTAGCCCATAGTAGGTGTTCAGTTAAAAACCAAACAATTGTTGGGGACTGGAGAGGTTATTCAATGATAAGGAACATCATTGAGGCAAAAATGAAGACTAGAGTTCAATTCCCAATACCCATATATCCAGCCAGAAGCTCCAAAAATACCTCAACCTTCAGTTCTGAGTGACCTGATGCAAGCATAGGAGTGGTGTCCCCACACACATGGCACATATACCCCCCCACACAAAATAGAATAAAATAATAAATGCGTAATATGTTTTCAAAAATCTATTCTTTCAAACCCTTTTTGTTGTTAATGAGTTAGTTTAGGCCACATCTTCGTTGTTAATCTATTCTAAGTTCCAGAAACGGTTAGGAAAGTTGAGCTCTCCAGGGCTCAATGCCATCATTTGGGGATGATTTGAAGGATCTGAGCCTCACTCACCTCTCAAAGGTACTGGAGTGTTACAGATGATAGACGATGTGCTTGGTCCACAGGTGTGGGGCTCAGTCTCTCCGTGCTCCTAGAGAGGGATGTGAAGTGCTCCACCCAGCCTTGTCTAGCCTTTGTATTTAGAGGCTTCAGTGTGTCTCCATGAAGGAGTCAGTGCCATAGCTGCTGCTCCTTTATGTTTGGCTGTATCAGCAGTGTCTCAAAGGGATGTCTCTGATGTGGAGCTCCTCAGGCTCTGTGTCCTTGCGCCGTTGCATACAACACATGTGTACACACACTGGCTGTACACACTGTGGACAGCATGATTATCCACGTCTCATGTGGAGCAGCTGGCAGGGGCTGTTCTGGAAGGGTTTATCCACACAGTCAATTAATACAATTCACAGACCAGTTTTCTGACAGATTCTCACATTTTCTAAAGCGGGGGCTGGGAGAGCTATATTCCAGCTTGCCTTTGAAGCTTGGACACAGACATCTGTGTGATAATCAGAGATTAAAACGTCAAGGAACCATTTCACGTTATTTTATTTTTATTCATTTTTGAAACAGTGGTATTATCCTACTAAAGGATATTGTGGTGGTTTGGATGGAAATGGCCTATGGGGAGTGGCGATATTTGAAAAGATTAGGACACACGGCCTTGTGAAAGTAAATATAGCCTTGTTAGAGGAAGTGTGTCCCTGGAGGTGGACTTTGCGGTCTCAGAAGCTCAAGCCAGGCCCAGTGTCTCTCTCTTCATTCTGCCTGCTGATCTGAATGTAGAACTCTCAGCTACTTCCCCAGTGCCCTGTCTGCCTGCATGCCTCCATGTTCTTCACCATGATGGTAATGGACTAACCCTCCAGACTGTAAGCAAGCCCCAATAAAATGTTTTCCTTTAAACAGATGCAGTGGTCATGGTGTCTCTTCACAGAAATAAACTGTAAGACAGATAATAACAAAGAAATCATTCCTATGTACTCCCCATATGCCAACTTTACAACCTTCTATTTTCCTCTCTTCCCCTCACCGCAGATTTTATATATTGAAAACTTTACTTTCCAGCCAATTTTTTCTTGTTTTCTCTGTATTCTTCTATTCCTACCATAAACCGTGTAGTTCCCTGTCAAATTTATTCTGAGTACCATCAGTTACCATGCCATGTTTCCCCTGTTTCTGGATTTGGTATGCTCAACACTGGAGTTCTGAGTCTACAGCTGTGTGCGTGTACATGTGTGTTTCCTTTAAGTTTCTTATCTGGGATAACTTAACCTCCCCATGCTTATTGGAATGCAAGTGTGACCCTATGAACCTGAGGTGCTGGATTGAATTTCAAGGTGCCACGTTTCAAGTTGATGGTCTGTTCCAGGTGAGACATGGCATCCAACCGGGCTTGAAAGAAGTGGGTCTTGAGTTACGTTTAATACTTCAAGACCCTCTTTGGAATGTTTTCTAGAATCTTATTGGTTGGTATGGCTCCGTTAATAATGACTTAGACTCTGTAGGTACTCCTACAAAGCACACATTGACCTGCTAAGTTGCAGTCCAAGGGAATTATGGGTTCCCCTGAGCATCCCGAAAATTATTCACAGCATGAAGTCCTGATCAGTGTGAATGTGCCTTCAGACTGTTAGCCAAATCTTTGCATAATACCAATCATTCTACCTATAAAAGCACAAATATGTTATTGTTCTCAATAGGCAATTTAATGCAGCTTTGGGGAGGAAAAAAGAGAAAAGAAGATTACAGGCTGGCTGATCTCGCTTTTCTTTCTCTTAAATCTCTCCACACTTCTCAGGGGTTGCACTTGTTTAAACATTGTTTGCAACTGTGCAGCCTGTGTGATTTGGAAAGCAAATCAAACTAAACACAAAGTCTTCATCGTGCGCTGTTTTTAAAGGATTTCATGCATTTATTCCAAATATGTATTTCTCCCCGAGTGGTTCTGAACCTATAATCTTTTCCTTGTTACATTTCTTTTGGTGGGGAGGGGGGCCGGGAGGGTGGCTTGGTCGGGAGTGGAAAGCTCCTATTAAGAGCTCCCTCCTCCCTGTGCAGTGTTCTTCACAGCGCCCTATTAGGGCTAATTATTTTCAGGTTTCTATCAAAGGGGGATATTTGAGCTGACAAAAAATGCATTATTTGGAAGAAAAGTGGCCTGTTTAAATAAGAAAGGATCATTATTATCTGCACCTTCCCTTCTCCTCCCATTTACTAGCCTTTGTAGGGAAAAAGGGCTGGAGGCCCCCTTCAGAGTCTGTAAGTCAGAGAAGGTTCAGGAGGCTGTTTATACTAGGATGCCTGGTACCCCAAGAAGGGAAAATGCATTTTCTCTCTTTGCCACAGCCCACCTGGATCACTCACTGGGGAAGTGGTATTAGTCTAAAATTTGATGAGCATTGATGTGTGCTTGAAAGAGTATTAGTTGGTTAAGTTGAGTGTATTAGTCCGGAAAGTCTGTCTATGAAAACAAATGTTCCCTAGATCTTGGCAGCACGCTTGGCTCCAGTCCACTGAAAATTCTTAGGTGGAGAATGAGGGGTGTATCTGATCACTCAAGGCTCTGGGCTCTTTTCATGCAGTGATGATGCATTTGTCTTGTTCCCTGGAGGCCTTCACTGAACTCAGCTTGTTGGTGGAGCAAGATTGAGAGCATGGAGGATTGTGTGAGATTGATTCATTGGCCTTGTCTTTAAATGGCATGTTTCACTTCTGCCTGTCTCCCATGGTGCAGAATTTAGAGATATGAGCATCTTTAACGGAAGAAGGAAATGAGACTGGAAAATGTGACTGATAGGGATTTTAACCTACCTGTATCTCCTCCCCAAATCAATGCTGAAGCTTGTACTCTTGGGAACTCAGGATGGGACTGTATTTAGCTATGGACCCTTTAAAGAAAGGATAGAGTTCAAATGAGACTGCAAAGGTAATACTAACCCAGGCTATCTTGTGTTCTGACATGAAGGAAGATTAAGGCACACAAGGTGACACCAGGATCTTCCCAGGCACAAAGGGACAAACACTGGGAGAGGCAGAAAGAGAGTAACACCTTGATCTTGAATGTATAGCTTTGGAGATATGAGAAAATAAATGTGTGTTAGTTGAGTCATCTAATGTATGGTATTTTGCTGTGTCAGCCCTAGCAAATGGATGCAGTAGCTCCACCGAGTCCCTCAAAGCAAATGTTGACATGCTTGGTGAAGTCTGTCGCACCCAGCACTCCCTGATGCTCCATCCCAGCAGCCACCTTACTGGGAACCATGTGTGTCTCCTTCAGGCCTGCACTTGACCACATATTACATGGGTAAAGCTCTGGGCTTAATGAGCTCTGAGAATCTATCCATGACTTTGTGGTGTGCCCTCTGCATAGACCTTCCCCCAACATCAGGGCCAGCTCGGAGTCCTGCAGGGTCAGCTCTGCCTCCCCACAGTACCAGATGAGATTTCCCTGGGGACTGTGAGGAAATGACATGGTGACATGCTGAAGGACACAGGCTTTAGGGATTTGCAGCTAGGTTTCAAGCTCTGGCAAACTTACTTTCTGTGGGACTTCTGGGATGGCAACCCTACCAGTATTCTTTGTTTGGCTCAAGATTGCTCTGGATCTCTGGGGTCTTTTCTGGTGTCACATGTGTTCTAGGATTGTTTTCCAACTCTGTGAAGAATGACAAACCCGCAGCCAACACAATCCTAAGTGGTAAAATCTCCAGCGGTGGCATTAAAATCAGGAATGAGACACCGCCACTCACTATCACCACTCATCTTCTGACATGGTTCTGCAAGCACTAATGGAACAATAAGGCAAAAGAAAAACATTAAAGGGATATGAATAGGAAAAGAATAAATGAAGTTATCCTTATCTGCAGACATTACGATATTACACATCAAAGATCCCAAAAATCCCACCAGAAAACTTCCAGAAACAATTGACAATTTCAGCAAAATGGCAGGACACAAAGCATGCCGAAAGAGATCTCAGACACACTCTAATTTATAATCACATCAAGGACAATACAATGTCTTGGGATAACCATAGTCAAGGAGGTGAAAGACCTCTACAATAATAGCTTCAACTTTCTAAAGACTGAGAAAGGCATTAGAAAATGGAAAAAATACTATGTTCATGGATTGGTAGAATTAATATTGTGAAAATGACCAAGCTACCAAAAGCATTTTACAGATTCCATGCAAACCCAATCAAAATACCCACAATGTTCTTCACCAAAATAGAAAAAAAACCCTAAAATCCATGTGGAACCAGAAAAGACCCCGGATAGCCAAAGCAATGTCGAGCAAAAAGAATACTGAAAGAATTGCAATTCCAGACTTCAAGATATATTATAGAGCTATACTAATAAAAAACAATCTGGTACTGGTACAAAAACAAACATAATGAAATAAAATAGAATACCAAACATGAGTACTCATAACCAAAACAAATATACGCACAGGAGAAATGACAGCATCTTCTGCAAATAGTGCTGGGAATTCAAGAGGTCCACATGTAGAAGTAAGAAATTAGACCCATGTCTATCACCCTGCACAAAACTGGACTAATACGTCAGTATCAAGTGGATGAAATCTGAAATACTAAGACTGCTAGAAGAAAACACAGGTAGTTCCCTACAACATATGAATGTGGGAAAGGACTATCTGGACAGGACTTCATTTGCTAAGGAATTAATGCCAACAATCAACAACTGGGACCTCATAAAACTAAGATGTTTCCTGTATCACTAAGGAGTTTACTTTTTAAAATCATCATCATGTGAGTCCTGCATGTGAAGATGGAAAAAATACTAACTTTGGAAGGCATTTTCAGGAACACTAGCATCAGATCCTTGGGATTCTCTTAAGAGAATCGAGGGCACATAGGTAGTGCCTTAGTTTAGAGCTGATGATATTTTGCAGACAATTAGATGTGTCTGTATCAGGACTAGATGTATTGCCTGCAAATGTTCCTGAATCTGCCCAGTGGGGACTGTGCTGGCTTGTCCTAGTCTGGGACCCGGCTTACTCTTCTTCTTCATGCTCCATGACACCCAGACTTCTTTTGTACTCATGGGATGCCCTGACATGCCCTTGAAATAATGTGTACATTTATGCATTTAGATTGCTTCAGCCTCCATTTCCAAACCACTAGAACTTGGTTTTAAACACTGCAGAAATGTGTCTCATATACCCCAGTCACCCCAAGGCATAGGTTGGAGAGTGAGAGGGGAGGAGAAGTGGTTCTGTTAATCATGCTTGAATTTCAGAGCCTGGTTCCATCCCTCTTCCCGGAGCCCATGACAGCCAGAAGCTTCTCCAGGAAAGGTGGAAAGCGATATTTTATGTCACTTTTGTTCAAAACAAGCTTTGTAGCAGGGTGAACTTTTGAGATGCACCACAGACAGGAGAAGGTCTTCAAGCCATAAGAAAATGACAGCAAGTTCAGATTTTTTACTCTCCCTCTCCCGTAGGGCAGGTTATCTGTCTTTGTCACAGCTAATAGCAATTTATGCTATCCATGACCACTGGAAGGAAAAATTCATATTTAAAAAATGAACTGAGACAGATTCCTTCTCTATTTGGAGCAAGCTCATGCCGTGCAGAAGGAAGTAGAATATTCAAGGTCATGGTTTCCCAGTCTTTCCTGGGAGGTTGTCATTTATTTATGATCTTATCATTTAGATTTCAAACTTAGGAGACATTCTTCTGGTGTCTTTAGAAAGAAAGAGACTCTGAATTTTTGAGGATAAAAGGATCTTCTTAAGATCTTCCAGTTTTCAGAAAAGGGTTGCTTCTAAGCCTGTCAAGCTTCAATAACACTATCACCCAGAGAGCAAGATGGGAAGAAATATGAACGGAGTCTCAAGAATATGAACATTTTAAAGCCAGGTCTGAAAATGAAATATTCCAAACCCAGGATCTGTGCATCAGGCTATTAAAGATTCTGGTATCTTGGTTCAAGTGAATGGAACTTGTTCTGTTTTTTTTTTCAATTACCCATCCTAATTCCAACTCTTCAAGTGGCTGTTTAAACAGAAACATACACAATGGGACAACGTCAGCACCAGACATCAGCTCATGAAACCCACAGACACTGTAATTCACTAGAAGGTTGAAGGCAGCATTAGATGATTGAAGGTACACGTCTAGGATGTGAGAGTCTTTAGCACATAGCATTCTCTCTCTCTTCTCATCCTCCCAAAATGCTCAAAGGAGTCTTCAGTAAGTGCCTTGTTTTGGGGGGAGGTCTTGTTTTCCATTCAATTTTCATTTCTATAATCATAAACACCAGTGTTTCAGGCCTTCTTATTCATCTACTCATCTATCCATAAACCTATCCATCATTCATCCACTGTCCTGTCTATCTTTTCTATCAATCCAGTACATCATCCATCCATCCATGCATCCCCTAACTGTCCATCATTAATCTAACGTACATCTGTCCACCTGTCCACCTATCTAGTCTACCCATCAATTCATTACCTTGTCCATTTATCATATATCTAACCATCCATCCATCCACACACCCACCTACAAACCATCTAATACTAAGTATATCAGTCTGTTTGGAATGATTTGACTAGAAAATAACCTAAACACTTCCAGAAAATATTTTCCTTACAAATACATTCCTAGATTGACCTCTTCCATAGTATTTTGGTGCTATAATAGTTTTTCATCTGTATATGCTTGATAAAGCATATTGATAATACAGGTTGAATATTTTAAATAAATTTATCTATATACATTATATGCTTACTTATTTTAGTTTTGTTGTTAAGCACATTCTTTCAGAATCAGATAGACAAAAGCTTTCAAATAATCTTTCTGATTTTAGGTTAGTCTCTTAAGGGGGAATCATAAAAAAATGGGCTCATGATTGCAAACTCTTCTGGGTGGGTAAGCCGAATTCATGCTGTCTGCCTCTTTTTATGACAGTCACTGGATCTCTTCAGGAAAAGGACACTTAGCCACTCTGAGCAGGTTTCATTAAATGTATGCAAGCCTTTGAAAGAAGAATTTTAAGTGATTTGTGATGGTTCCTCCTGGAATGAATGGGGCTTTGAATGAATTAAGTCATTTGAAGTAGGAAGACCCACTTTCAATCTGGAGGTGGGAAGGTCCACCTTTAATCTGACCGACACCTTCTGCTGGCAGCCTTTTAATCTCAGACCTGGATGTGAAATGCTCTGGCACATGGGAGAAGGAAGCTCGTGGTCTTTGCCTCCTTGCTTTCATTCTTCCTTGCAAGTCCATTCCTTCACCAGCATTAAAGCCCACTTCTTCCAGATTCTGGTGTATACTGAAGACTAGCTTAAACATCCACCCTCTTGAACTGAACAACTACTGGATTCTTTGACCTTCCATTGGTAGACTGCAATTGTCGGGCTAGTTAGACCACATTCTAATAACTCCCCTTCCATACATAATATATATTATATATGTGGAAATATATTACATATATAATATAAATTCTATAAGTTCTGTTCCTCTAGAGACCCTGAATAATGCATGGTTTGTAGTAGTGAAGTGTCCCTGGGGTTACGTGGGAGGTTTGTGGTAGATCATTAGATGGCTGCCAATATCACATTTCTTTGGTTTTAATAAGGAGTGTCCCCCAAAAGGCCCATTGTTGAAGGTTTGGTGCTAAACTTCTCAGTGACTGGATTGTGAAGATATTGGCCTTAATCAATGAAATAAACCTTGATAGACTTATAATTAATAGACTGTTTTAAGTTGGTGGAGACTGTAGAAGGTGAGGCCTCATTAGATGAAGTGGATCATGGGCAGGGTTGGTTATTTGAGTCTATTCCTTGTTCTAGGCCTTTCTTTTGTCTTTTTCCTCAGTTTCTCAGACACCATGACAGGAGCCATTCTGCTCTGCTACACATCTCTCCCATGATGCTCTGTGCAACCACAGATACAAGGGATGAGAGCAAACGATTGTGGGCTGAAGGTTCTAAAATGTTAAGCCCAACTTTCTTCCAGCTGTTTTATCTCAGGTATTTTATTACAGCCATTGACCATAACTAATACATGATAAGAAAAAGAAAATCTTGATAATAAAATATCTAAGTCAAGGCCAGCAGTGATGGCCTTTAATTCCTGCACTCAGAGCCAGAGTCAGGTGGGTCTCTGTGAGTTCAAGGAGGCCAACCTGGACTACAGAGTGAGAATAAAGACAGTCAGAGCTATTACACAGAAAAAACCCTGTCTCAAAAGCCAAAAACAAAAGCACAAAACCTAAGTTAAAAAGTTTCCAAAGAACCAGGAGAAGGAAAAAAAGATAATGAGCAAAGGGAAGAATATATATAATACAGCATATTGGAATATAGGAGGCCAAACCAAGATGTATGTATGTATGCATGCATGCATACACACACACACACACACACACACACACACACACACATATGTATATGAAAAGTCACTTTAGTATCCTTTTATTAATAAAGGAAAAGACTCCCATCTTGTAGATATATTTCAGTTGTGTTTATCCTCACCTGGGAGGAATCGTGTGTTTTTCATAGGATCTCCTGTCTAGGATTACTATGGTCATTGGATGCCAACTTTCATCTTTTTCTTTGTGTCTCCTGATCTCACTTCCTCTTCACAGTTTCTCCAGTGTTGTCTCTGGTTTATCTAAGCTAGTGTGTGTCTCAAGTTCTTCACACACACACACACACACACACACACACACACACACACACACACGAAAAGTCACTTCACAGTGTGTTGTTTCTGGCTTATCTAAGCTAGTGTGTGTCTCAAGTTTTCTCTTTCTGTTCCTTTACATGCCATAGTCATTGCTACCTAATGTCTTCACCAATTTTTTAATTCCTGGGAAATTGACTTAGTATCCTCACCTACTCATCAGTCCTTCAAACTCCTTATCAGATCTTGGACCCTCTTCCCAAAGTTGGGACTTCTGTAATTCTCTTGATTTAATCAGTTATAAACACACACACATTAAATGTGTGTATATAAATATGTATTTGTAATATATGGTAGAAAATACAAATAATGTATATATACTATAGTCTAGAAAACACAATACAGTTTATAACAGACTATATTTTTTTCAAGTGGAGGCCTGAGGAAGTTTCTAATCTACTGTTTTGCCCATGAGCCATGCTTAGAGATGCTTCTACACTAAACACAACATTCTCATCTTTCCTGTCAGTGAGTTACCCTGAGTGGATTGCTTCTCTCCTTGTGGCCTGTCATCAGGGAAGACCCAGTTCTCCAGGGCTCAGTTCTTCCACAGCTGAGCTTCTGAAAATATATGTACAAGACAATGGCCAGCCTTGGGCCAGAGGGAGACTCTGCGATTTATTTGGATGCTTGCTAGAGGTCATACCACAAGGCCACTGTCCCCATATCAGCTTTGTCTCAGGAGCTGACTCATGTTTTTCATCTAAATCATAGTGAGTTACCCATTATAAACACCTTGTAAAACTCAAAAGGCTTTATGGCTGTTATTAGCTACTGCAGTAGTGATTTACTGGCAATTTCAGGCTGATGTGTGGATGAGTGTGCCCAGGGCACCATTTGTCCCATCTACATGAGTCAGAGCAGAGACTCTGGAAAGCAAATACCCCTTCCAGAAGCCTGTGGCATGTCAGAGTTTGCTCTTGTTTTAAATGAGCAGTACAGTATTTTCCCTCTTTGTGTGGGGTGGGTCTTCATGCCACAGCACCTCCTTCTGAGAATCCTTAGTGGAAGCATGTTTGGAGCAGCCAGCTCACTTTTCTTGGTTCTAGTAAGGTCTTCTTTATGGGGGAGACAGAGAGAGAGAGAGAGAGACAGAGAGACAGAGAGAGAGAGAGAGAGAGAGAGAGAGACAGAGAGAGAGAGACAGACAGAGAGAGACAGAGAGAGACAGAGAGACAGAGAGAGACAGAGAGACAGAGAGAGACAGAGAGACAGAGAGAGGTGAGAGAGAGAAATGCCGGTGGTGATACTCGTATGCGTCCCTGTGGTCAGCACCAGAGTTTTGCATGTGTTTCTGGCTCCTAGTATTCATACTTAATGCCCCCCTACTTCTCCCTCCTTGACTGGCCCACAGTGAAAGTATCACCAGTTGATTGTGTGTTGTATGTGTGGTTATCATGAATCATGCATACAGAAGACAGTTTTTTAGAAGACACCTATTCACATATTAGTTTTAGTTATTCACTTTCTTTTTAATCTCACTAATGGCCCTTACATGAACCAATGACAGCTCATCTCTCCAACATCTCAGCAACATCTCTGCTGTTTTAGATTTGAGAGAAGGACGATGCACAACTTTGAATTAGGTTTGTAGTTTATTGGAAGGGGAAACTGTCTACAGTAACACAGTATATGTGCAATATATAGGTACAAATACATCTATGATCACCAGATAAGCACATTGTGTGTTTGCATGTTTATGTGTGCGTATATATACATGTTGTATAATATAATGTGCCATACTTCACTTCTTGTCTTTTAGATAGTTGTACCTATCTCTGGTCTCAGCCATCAAAGTAAGAAAATAAAGATGCATGCGTACCTGCTATCATTAGTGCCTTGCGCATGAACTTAAGAAGGGGTAGGCAAGAGAGAGGTGGCTTGTGCATCACCAGGTCTCAAATAAAATCTATTCCGGCACTTCCCATTAGGTGTTTATTGCTTACCTGGAATTGATTTGGCAAGCATGTGTTAGGAGGTTACAGGGAACAAAAAATAAATGAGATCAAATTTTGTAGAAATCAGAGAAATGTAAATTGGTATGAGAATAAATGATCACTTTGTGCTTACCAGACTGGAATAATTACAAAAGTGGACCATGGCAAGCATTATAGATGTTAGGGAGGGGCCTGTGCTCATCTGGATGAAGCAGCAATTCTGGAGTGCAGGCTGGCTTCACTGAGTTGAATTAATATACTCATACCCCCTGACCCAGCAATTCCATTCCAAGATATATAGCCCAATGAAATTCTTACATAGGTCCGTGAGGAGGTGTGTATAAGGATTTTCATTAAAGTATTATTTGTAGTACTGGAAAGCTGAAGGCCACCTTGAGTAGAAGGAAACAGTGGGAGACTGGAGGGGAAATGAGGTAGATGCCTTGGAGTACAGCACAGCCGCTCCTGGTGAGCTTCTGATGGACGCGTGGCATCATGGGCTGGAATTATTGATTATATATTTTTTATTTCTGATATCCTAGCGTCTGGGACTTTGGTGACCAGGGAAAGGCTGTCCTTCCCAGAGCTAGGTAATTCTAGGATATTGTAAATGAGTCACCCAGGAATGTGCTTTTCAAACACGGGCTAGCCAATGGGGAGCTCATCTAGTTCTAGCAGACATATTCCTCTATACCAGTCCTCCCAGGGCTACCCCACACCCCAAAGCCCCCTGAAATGATTCAAGCAGCTCGGTCCCAGGGCATATTTACATTACCTTACTATTTTTTTTTTACTGATTCTTGCAAAAATCACCACAAAGGCTCTGTCCTCCTTCAGCCTTCTTACCTACCTCGGTTCTTCTCTGAGTGATCCTGCACAGCATGGCATGCCCGGTCCTTTCCAGAATGGTGACTCCTGAACTCCTCGGTGGCTGCAATCTCCATCTCCTGCTCTGTTGGCTTCACTATACTTTAATCGTAATAAAACCTGTATGTTGTAACAGAGATGCAAAAAAGATCACTTAATTTTAAAACTAAGAAACGAAACACACCAGGCTTTGCATACCTTGGGACTCCCAGGAGTGGGGGAAGAGGAGAGTCTCAGCGGTTAAGAGCACCTGCTGGTCAGGCAGAGGACCCGCCTCTGGTTCTCAGCACCCTCCCTTTGCAGTTCCAACCTCTTGTGACTCCAGCTCCAGCGAAGCTGACACCCACTTCTGGCCTCTGTGGACACTGACCTTGTGTACAGACATAGAGAATAATAAGAAATTAAAAACACATAGAAACCAAACCAAAAACATCCTTTTCACATCAGAGTAGGCCTGTGTGTTGGGAAGTGAGAAATAAAGGAGAAATATCGACCAGTCAATCAATGAGAATCCCAAGGTTAAGGAAGATGAATGAATGCCTTCCCTGAATCCCTTGGATTCAAGGCCACAGATATAGACAACTGCCTAATGGGCTGAGTAACCTAGTATTTGGTCCAGGCCTTCCTCTCCAAGGTCTGTGCCTTGGTAATCCTGTTGTAGGCAAGAGCTCATTGGTAGGCTGCATACTCTCAGAGAGCCTACCTTTGTTTGTTTGGTTGTTTTGGTCCATTTCTTCAGCTTTTCTCAAAGTCTAGTCAACGGAGGATTATTCTGGTGTTTTATTTATTTTCTTGTTTGTTCTTGTGTCTGTGCAGACACACATGCATATGGGACCTGAGGTTGACGTCTAGCATCTTCATTAACCACTCTTTACCTTCTGTGTTGAGGCAGATTCTCTCACTTGTCTGAAACTCACCAATCTAGCTGCACTGTCTGAGCAGCAAGCTCCAGGCCCTCCCTGGCTCTGCATCCACAGCGCTAGGGCTACAGGTGCATGCTGCACGCCTGCCTTTTACATGGATGCTAGGCATCCAAACCCAGGACCTTACATTTGCACAGTAAGCACTTTGCTGACTGAACCATCTCCCCTGTCTAGGGCTTTTATTATCGTTCTTCCTTTTAAAAAATGTTTACTTAATAGGTTCCTTGGATTAAATAAGGTTAGGTATAGGATGGTCTAGTGTACAATGGAAAATTAAAGAAAGTAAGTTTCGTGGGCAAGGAAGTGGACTGGACATTTCCTAGCCTCATCTGAGAACATAGCACCCTCCCTGGCAACACCTGCTAACTTAAATACCTTAAGAAGGAGAGATGCTGTGATGAACCATGAGTCACTCAATACTGAAGCCATTCTGCGGGACAGAGGACTTGAGTCTAGGCTACAAGTAGAGGGAAGGCCAGGTGTTCAAGGAGAGGGGGAGCGTGGGGGCTTGATAGGACAGGAGCCGGTCTTTTAGACATCACCTGCTTTCTTTGAATTGAGAAGGCTCAGCTCATTAGGATTCCTATGTTTTGTCAAACCTGCAAAGATTAGATTCAAGACACTGGTTTTAAATTGGTTTTTATTAACTTGATTTAAGTGTTTATGCCACACGGCTCTTGAATTCAGGTCATCAGGCTTGGAGGCCCTTCACCCACTAAGCCATTTTACTGGTCCTTTTTCTTTTAGTGTGTGTGTGTGTGTGTGCGCACACGTGCGTGCGTGCATGCGCACATGTGTGTGTGCACATGTGTATGTGTATGCATGTATGTGCACGTGTGTGCGTGTGTGCACGTATGCATGTGTGTGTGAGTGTGTGTGAGTGTGTGTGTGTCCATGTCGCATTATGCCTGTGAAGGTCAGAGAATGGCTTTTAGAAAGCAATTCTCTCCTTCAGTTTTGTTGAGAGATGATCTTTCTTGGTTTTACTATGCTGGGTCCTCCAGACTAAGTCGTTCATTAGGCTCTGAGTGAGTCTCATGTCTCCACCTCTGATCTCATTGCAGGGGTCAGAGATTACAGATACATGCCACCACATGTGGCTTTTCCTCTTGGGTTCTAGGAACTAAACTCAGATGCTTAGCCATCACAGGAAGTGCTTTTCCCTGATGAGCCATCTCATTGGCTAAAAAGAACTTTAAAAAAAAGTCACCGTGACCTTTGGCAAGTTCGGAGATTCTTGCAGTTTGGTTTTCTTCTCAACAGAACATAAGCTGAGTTTACCTCATAGGTTTAGGGTGAACATTAGAAATATATACACCATACTGACTGGAACATATTAGCAGCTTAGTAAAAAGTTGTTCTTGTCAGTGTCTGAGTAATTAGTATCTTCCTTCAACCTTTTATGAGGCTTACACTGGCTTTCTTCACTTCTAACTAAACAAATGTGGAAGTGTCTTTGTCAAGGTCACAGTTTATTACTGTGGGATCTGGGACTGGAATCGACTTTACATGGGTCTTGGCTCAATGCTGTTTTCATTACACTAGACCAAGGATCCCTCAGCCTGTTTCATGATGAAGGGAATTCGTGCAAAGCTCTTTCAGTGCACTGAACGGACTCCTTCACTGCAGCCTTGCAGGGCACGTGACACAATTCAGAGGCCACAGGGTGCACGGGGATTGTTGTATCCATTGTGCTCTGCATGCTTGTTAATAACCTAGAAAAGGTTGTAAAGAATATGCTAATTAAATCTGTATATTGCCCTAAATGGAGAGGTATTATAAACCCTACCAATGACAGAGATGTGACATAAAGGGACCTGGAGCTGTCAGGCATATGGACAGGAAATCACTAGATGAGAGTCAGCTGCAGTAAATGCATCCTAATACATCTGGGGACGAATAATCTGAAACACAGATATTCAATGGGAGGAAGATATTTGGAAGGCAGTAAATGCTGAAGGGGACCTGAGGGACAGTGGACAACAAATTAGATATGGGTTTTCATTGGGTTAGGCCAACAGAAATTGGTAATGCAATCTCGAGCTGTGTTTTCCTCCAGTCCCCTGGAGCTGCTGAGAGGAGAAAGCCTCGTTTGCCAGCCAAGATCAAGTCTGTTTGTCCTACTCACTCCTGAAGAATGGCCTTACTGGGGCTGGATTGGGAGTGGGGGGTCACTTAACTGCTTTATGGTTCCTACTTATAGGGGTGGCAATGATTTCTGTTCTCTAAGCCCTCGCAGGACCCCATGTGCTTACATAGAGGTTTGCTATCCTGCCTGCAACTACCATGCTAGGCATTATGGTGATGCGTCCAGCTTTCTGGGAATGCCCAAAGGAGGAGTATCCTTCAGGAATGTTCCTTTGTTCTGCGGGGAAAGCTTGGCTCCTAGTATTCATTTCCCCATGACCCCAACATTGACCATCTCTCCTAGCAATACTGGCTCCCTTCTCCCCATCCTTTTCTTGGTAAGGAAGAGTTCATCTGAAGACATCCTGTCTGTGAACAAAAGGGACAGGACCTGAGAGACTGTCTCAAGAAGAACAACAGGAAAATAGCAAACAGATGCTAAAACTGTGTGGATGATCAGAAACAGCATCTGAAGGTGTCCGCTAGCCTCACAGTCATACTACACATGTACGTGCTCCTGACACGCGCGCACACACACACACACACACACACGCACGCAAGCACACATGCACACACATGCACACACACGCACAAACACACGCATGCACACACACGCGCACACGCACACACACACACAGAGGCTGCTTCACCTTTCAGGAAACCCTTCCTGGGATTCTTGGGAGGGGCTCTGTTAATGGGGCTGGTGAAAATCAAAAATTACTTGCCAGGCAGAGGAATTTCTCAGCCTGTTTCTTCTACCAGTTCCAATGTCTTCCAGTCACCATGGCCCTCATTCGTCATTGCACCATCAGGGCTTGTATTTAGAGTTGTTTAGCTTAGTTCATGGTCACAGGACAATTACAAACAAGTGATCAAACTGAAAGTTGCTCCTTGAACATTTTTTGAGCATTTGAGTCCCTATTCTTCCTACTGCGTGACCATGTACCTAAGGGTTTGTATGGGGTTAGAAGACTGAGTGCAGCCTGTACTCTTCTAGAATCTAGGGGCCTAGCTCGGAAGGCATCTCTACGGAAGAACTTGCCCTTTCGGTCCTCTTAGGTCATGGATATAAATGGGTGGCAGCTGCCAGCAGAGTGATTTAGGAGTGACCCTCCCAGCCAAAGGAAGCCAGGCACATTCTGGAACTGCAGACCATGGTATACAGGGCATCTTAGTATATTTAGCAAATGAGATTGCAAGGCACAGGGGAAAAAAGGCTGAGTGGGAGGAGAGGAAGAACATTCTCTGGCCAGAAACTTGCTGAACTTTGAGGCGAGGGACCGGAGGCTTTGCAGAGGTGGAGAGAGACGTTCCTTGGCTTGTCCTAGACAAATAAATCATGGCTGGAGAGCTCGACCAAAGGCCAATTATGTGGAGTGTTTTCTTGGAAAATTCTCTCACAGACTATGTAAATCATCCCTAGCAATGGTGGACATGCAGATCTGCCTGGGGGCAGGGGTGAGGCAGCATGCCAGTGCACCCCAGTGTCAGGTGGAGGAATTGCATAGGGTTGGTGAGTCAGGCAAGGGCGTAGGCAGGCTTGGGTACCAGCTATCTCTTTCAGGGAAGCTGTATAGAGCAAAGATATCTGTCTCATGTTGGCCTTGTAGACCTGAGGCTGCTGAGCAGGTTTCCTACTTACAGTGTTTTGTGATCTTCGGATCTTCTACAGAGAGGGCACTGCATTGTCTCTGAGGTTCCTTGAGATTCTGATGTATTATGTATTGTCTTCTTGGTCTCTGATGGAAAAGGGCTATTGCCTCCCATACTTCAGCCTGGTGACTGAGTGTCCAAAGGGAATCACAAGATTCCCAGATGCCTCACAAACTTCAGTCCCACAGAATCGTCTGAGGGCAGTGTTTGGGTTTCTCAAAGCCACCGTAGAGGAAAGTGGAGACTTGGAATATACAAAGAAGTCAAGGGGGTTGCCAGAAGGCTCAGGTTTGCTGCTGGAAAGACTTCATGTGGTAGAGGGCAACGAGGTCTGTGGCCCTGCTTCTCAGGCCAGAAAACAGAAGCCATCGGCTAGGAGATCTCAAAGGAAAGCTAAGCCAGCTGTCCTTATCCTCTTACTAAGACACCACCTTTGATTTCATCTATGCTTGAAAATGTATCAAAAACTCTTTGACCAGCAGAACTGACACATAGTGGCTCCTAAGCTTGGCAGAGAAAGGAATGATCCACCCCTGCTGTTCTGTAGCAGAACCTGGGTGGCCGTAGAATCACAAATCATGACAGAAGGGACAGGACATGTTGTTCCCCCCCCCTTCTGTCCCTGGAACAGGAAGCGGTGGCTGTAGGAGCAAGGAACATTCTCCCCCTAAAGGAGCTCTCTGTTCTTTGAAGAGCTTTGTACCTTGAATTCAGGAGGGACGCCATTAGAATTTAACTGCTCCTTAGAAGAACTGTATCTGGAGATTTGAGGGTAGGAATTTAATAAGCAGTAAGGTCCCAAGGGAAAGTCATAGGAGTTAGAACCCAAAACATAATATCTGAATGGAAAGCCAGGCAGGGGGAGGCTCAATCCTAAAGGGGGGAAGTGACTGGTAGGCATACACTTTGCTTCTTAATTACTTGTTTTGTAGATGCCCTGTGGACCCATCATTGGCAAGCTTATGTAAACCTTTCCAGAATGATTGGTCATCTGTCAATAAAAACATTCTTCCATCATCTTAAAAATATACTCCTTCACCTCTTCTTCCTTCCCACATTCTAGGGCCTGATGCTCAGCTATTTCCTGCCTGTGAGTCTGTTGGTTCTGATGGACCTATTCCCTGTCTTAGTCAGTCGATTCTGGTGAGATCCATTCTCCATCCTTGGTTCTCTTTCTCAACAATAGCTTGCCCAGTTCTTCTCAATGAAGGTTCAGAATACAGTGCTCCTCCTTGCCCCTGTAGAGTACAATGCTCCTCCATGCCCCTGTGAGTGATTCAAAATGTCCCAAACGTCTAGTGTTCGTTCCTCGGAGCAGTAAGACACAGAGGCAGTAGGTGAAAAGACACTTCCTCAGTCATGCTTAATACGGACTTAGAGGGAATCTTAGGAGATACAATGAACATTGTGCACTGGTACTCAGAGAGTGGTATTTGTCTACATCCTATTACAGATGAAAATTTCAAGACTTACCCACAGCTGCTGAGTGGTGGAACTGGGATCTGAACCCAGGTCTGTCTGACTGCACAGCCTGCATTCTTTCTACTGTGCAGGAATTCCCATACTGCTTTCTCAAATATGGAAACAGGACAAGGAAATGAAATGTAAGGGGGAGGTGGAGAGGAGGTGCTGGGTAGATGGACCAGTTGGTAACATGCTTGCCTTGCAAGTATTAGAAAGTGAGTTCAATCCCTGGAATTTAGGTGATGGACTTGATGATATGTGACTATAATCCGAGCTCTGGGCTGTGCTGGCACAGCCTACTTGGTGAGTTCCAGACCAGTGAGTGACTCTGTGTCAAATAAACACATGAAATAAAAAACAAAGGTAGACAGTACCAGAGGAACACATCTGAGATTATCCTGTGGCTTCTATATTTACTTGTGAACCAACACACATGTAAAGATGCATACATACACAGAAAGAATGAGTTGGAAATGTTAAATATGTTTGTAAAATTTTAGACTTTATAGTAAAAGAAGTAGGAAAATCAAGTAGGAAGTGTCTTGGATTCCTGGAATTCTTAGCAGCCACGTTGCTGTGGGTGTCGGAACCGTGGGCCCATGTAGTCGGTTGTGGTTCCAAACATGGAACGGTGGTGTTAACACAAGGTTCCCGCCCTCTCACCCATGTCTGTTTTGTTTGGAGGCAACAATTCCGCATAAACCCATTAGCTCAGCGCTCCCGGCCAGAGTCCTTTCTTTTTCAACCACTGGATTGGGTTCTCCCCTCCGCTTTGAGCCAATCGGCTTTGTGTCTGTGAAAACCACCCTTGCCCGCCTCCCCATCTTTCATCACCTCAATGAGGGCAGTTAATGTTTAAGAGTAGAGAATAGGGAATGTAATGATGGATAAATTATAAGTTTGGGATATGAAAAGTCAAACTGTGTAAATATGTATTTTAAACCACAAACAGAATGTTAATGCGTCTTTCCCATTAACTCGCTAACTGAAATTACAGAGTGTAATGTGAGCCAACGCCCACAGCTTGGTTATGATGTTTTCAGATTTAGAACAGCAAATGATAAATGCCCTTCCTTCAGACAAAGAAGCAATTGACACAGCTTTTCAATGTAGTCTCTCAGGGTGTGGGTAACAAAAAATAAACTGAGAACTCGGGGACAGGGGAGGTCATGAGACACCTGGGGGGTATTCTCAGATGTTTGTCTGGATACTGGGGGATATCGGAGGATTTAGGGTGGTCTGTCTAAGCAGTGAGGACCCAGGCATGATTGCCTGGAATGCCTTCCTGGTTTAGAGAGCGGGTGTCTTTTCCTAAGCACTAATACCATGTTGCTTGGTTTGTGGACAGCTGACGAGAAGAAGGTCCCTTTGGGTAGGTTTGCTGTGGGCAGAAATGGTTTATTTAGCAGCCCATGTCATTGTGATGTGGCTGAAGGGCATCAGAGTAGCCCAATCAAAAAAGGATGTGGAGAAATTGGAACGCCTGTGCACCGTTGGAATGCAAAACTTGGCAGAAAGGAAACAAAAGTTTAACATAGGGTTACTATATGAGACAGAAATTCCACTTCTGGACACACCAACCTGGTAAAAATGGGGACGAGTGGGGAATTTCTGTGTACCCATGTTCACAGCCACATTTTCATAGTCATCCAAAGGTGGCAGCAATCCTAGTGTCCACTGACAGATGAGAAGATGACTAAAGCATGGTATAGACACTCCTTGAAACATCGTTCAGTATTTGAAGGAAAGGATATTTTGACAAAAACTTGAAGATTGTTGAGCTCAGAAGATGTGCCGTGTGCAACCAAACAGTCACAGAATGACAGATGTGCTATGAATCTCCTTTCTAGAGTGACATAGGATAGTCAAAATCATAGTGACAAAGAGGAGAATGGAGGCTTCAAAGTTGAAGGGGAGAAGAAACTGATGATTTGCTTCACAGATACAGCATTACAATTTTAGAAGAAGACAATGGGGGGGGGGGATTGAACAATAGGGTAAACGCACTTGCCACTACTGAATTACAGAATTACAATGGTGGCAAAGATAGGATATTTTGTGTTTTATTTTGCTGTATTTAATTTTTGGAAAAGAGAGAGGCAGAAGAAAGGGGAGGTTAAGAACCATGGCCTTGGGTGGGACAGAGACCTACAATTAAGTTCTGTCATGACCACTTATAAACTAAGGATCGTGGTTAATCAGCTTGTACCAATCCCCAGGGCATCAGGGAGTGCTGATCATAGCGCCTCTTTCCTAGAGGTGTGTGGTGAGGATTAAATAGAATTGTGTGTGTGCTGAGCGTTCATGTCCTGCCTTTAGACAGCAATGACTGAACGTAGATGTTAGCTGGCATGTTTAGGCCCCTTACCCGCTACCCCCAGAGGCTACACCTTGTTTGATGCAATCTCCAGGGGATGCCAGTGTCAGAAGCCTTTTTAAATTCTGATCACTTTACCTTGTAATTCCCACATTTTTCTTATTAAGCAATGCCAAGCTTCATGCCCTGCCCCTGCCAGGAAACCCACTGTCACTCATAATTCATGGCTGATCACTAGAAGAATCTGGAAGAATCTAACATTTGCCCAACTCTCTCTCATTTTTCTCTTATTTTTTAGCAAGATTTTCTTGGGCCTTCAATGTGGAAAACAGGTGGCAAAGACTTGTTTGTTCTCATTGTAAGTGGATAATGGTCTAATGTTACTGATGTTATTTCTTTGAGACATGTCCTTGTTGCCGGTCATGCACCGTCTGCGTATGAAGACCCATCCTTTCCCCACAAAGGTGCCAGTTCTTTGACATTTGGCATTGCATGTGTGAGTAAATAAACTTTTGGCTATCTCACTTCCGTGTGTCAACCCAAAGAAACAAAACACTATAACATGGTAAATAAAAAAAATCCAGAGACAGATACTGGGGTTCAAGCTTCAAGCTGAAGATCAGAAAAGTAAAGCAGCTGGTCACTAGCTTTTACTCTACCTCAATAGGAAAGGTGATTCTGGCTCTACCAAGCCTCAGACTGTAACCTCTCTTCAATGTGCCTGGAAAATCTTGAGACTTCAGTGTCTTCCTATCCTCAATATTGCTGGAGAATTAATGCCTGGTACTGAGACCTTGCTCCTGTCTTGTGTATCTCCCTATTGTAGTATTAAAGGTGTGTGATCCCAGAGATCATCTTTGTGTGAGCTCTTTCTCTTTAGTACTAGATCAGTCTTGTGTAGATCAGTGTGGCCTTGGTCTCACAGAGATCCATCTACCTCTTAATCCTGAGTCCTAAGATTAATGGTGTATACCACCACCAGCTAGCTTCTAGCTACTGGGATTAAAGGCATGTGCCTGGCTTCTATGGCTAGTGCCTGACTTTGCTTTCTGAATCCTCAGGCAAGCTTTAATAAATCCACAAAACACTAGCCACATATAAGCAATAATCATGCCCTCCTTAAACCTCAGAATGTGACCTTATTTGATTTGGAATAAGGGGTTTTGCAAGTGTAACTGAGTTAGGAGATAGAAGAGGAGGTCATCTTAAATTAGATAGGCTCTAAATCTAGCATGTTGCATCTTATTAAGAGAAAAGAGAGCTATTTGGGTCAGAAAGAAGAGCTTCCTGACTGGAGTCATTGCATGATCAAAAGGAAGACCGGGAACACCAGAAAATGATACAAGCAAGGTATGATCCCTCCCTGCATCACCAGGGAGCTCATGGCCATGCTCATACCTTTATGCCAACCTTATACTGTTTCATTAAAGAAACATTCCATGTGCAAATGTTTGCATATGCATATACAATGTTTGCATGCAGGATAAGTTTTGCAGAAGCTTCTTTCAGTGAGACAGGGTCTCATGCACCACAAACTGGCCAAGATGAACTTGAACTTCTGGTCCTGCTGCCTCCAACTCATAACTTCTGGGATTACACGCATGGATGGTCAAACCTAATTTATGGTATTCTGAGGATCAAACCCAGAGTTTTACACTTTCTGGGATGACCTCAAGTCCAATTTCTCCTTCTTCATGAAGATCCACTCCTTTGACCACAACCCTGCATTTTGGCAAGTTCCCTTTGCATGCCTTATGCTGAAGGAACATAGAGAAGGTAGGATGACTTGGAGCTGAGAACTTTGATATTTTGTGAGTATTGTGGACTGAGTCATGACAGATAAGCATGACACAGAGGAAGTCACCTTCACTTGCTACAACACTAATGATTATATCCCAGCATTCATTCTTCCCTTCTAATTTCTTTCCTTCCTAATTTCATTTGTCCTCAGATTTTACCTCTCACTGCTGACACACCTTTGGCCTACCTCGGCCCAGAGCCAAGAAATCTGAGGTTTCTTACAGGAGTGCAATGTTGGCATTTCTGAGGCCTGTGGCACAGGTTGACTGAATGCAGGCTACCAAAGGTCTCTTTTCCCTGAGTGTTAAAGGGTGACCTTGGTCAATGTTTAGCTAATGTTCACTTCGATAATTTCCCCTAGTTAATGAATCATGGGACAAATTTGTTGAGGACTTTCACACCCTACAGGTAAACTAGGGTGGTTAGAACTGGCAATCCCAAACTTGCTACTGAGTTTACAAAGAGATGCGGCATGCAAGCTGTCCAACCCAGCTCTCTGACTCTTGGATCCTGATGGCCAGTGTTTATGGTCAGAAAAGGCTTCTGACACTTAAAGACACACCTTCTCTCCATCTTAAGGGGCTCATGTCCAATATCTATCTCTATTCCCACATCCCTGCAATTCCCAAACAGTGTGCCCAGGCTCCCAAGAATGCTATGGTAGATGTTAAATGTTTGAAGGCCACACAGCAACATGCAATAATTGACAGATACTGTCAATACTAGACCATGCTATTCCATGTTTCGGCAAAGTAGGGTTTTTGTTTGTTTGTTTGTTTCTTGTTGGTATATTTGGGGACAAACAGAAAGGATAGTAGAAAATCCACATGGGAGAATAAATACAGGTATCACTGCCTGTCATGAATGAGGGAACAGATTGGGACACATGTCCTCTTAGTAAGTAACTGCAAGTCATGAGAAGAAAAGGGTTTCTTCCAAGTTATGCTTCTTATTTTATGTCAAATGCCATTAACCCACTATTATATACTCATTCACTTGTGTATTCTAATGAAGTTTTTTGGAATTTTGGCCTCTCTTCTCTCTATGAATACTTAGGAGATCCTTAGGGTACCTTGAGCTGAGAGGTTAGTGTGCCTTTGTCACAGCCCAAACCACGACCCTCCTATCATGCCTCTATCTGACCTCCTCCAGTCAGCAGCATTCCCTCCAGACAAACTCAGGCCAGCTTCTGTGTATTGTGTTGGAGACAGGCAATACAATACTATCACCTGTTTCTTTCCCTGGACAATTAGTTCCTTCAAGGAAAAGGAAAGTCTGAGTAAAGCTGTCACCACCCCTGCGTTGGCCATGCTTCTCCCTGTCTTACCTCCTCTTCATGCATCTAGGTCTTGGTCATACTCTCCCTTTCTTCATGACCTTACCAGCCTCACTCCTCTCTTACATTCACCTTGTACCACACCCTTGCAAACTGGCTTCCTTTCTTCCTCTCATGTACTAGTCCTGACTGTCACGCTCAGAGTCATTGGCAGGTTCTAAAGAGCCCCCGAGATATATGCCTGCATTGTCACCACAGTGACCTGGGGAGCTCTAAGTCCCCACCTGATTCTTTTGCTCTGCTGGGCCATGTTCTGATGACATCCCCACATCATCTCCAGAATGACACTGGCAGTGATTATTCACCTTTAATCTCCTAGTCCTGTAGAGCCAGTTTGGGTCCTCTGTTTTCTCCTTCCCTTAAACCTGCAAATTCTCAGAGGTCTTTATGACCAAAGTACACATCCCTCAATATTTTCTATGATTTCTGTAGTATCTCTTATCATAGAGAAATGTGGTAGATATATGTTAACTATAAGTAGGTCTTTATAGAACATGGAGTCTAGGATTTGGTCCCCTTGGAACTCTACTGATGTGACAGGAACTAAGGATATCTGATTCTAGGCATGGTCTCAGATTTTAGTCTAGACTTCCCTGGAATTCTCTGTGGGGACCAGGCTGGAACTCATAGCAAACTATTTGTGTGAACCTTCATAGAGCTGAGATTACAAGCATGAGCCAATACATATAAGAATAGGTCTTTGACCTCTGAGATAAAGAAAAACCAAATATTTCCTTCTATTTATAAAACAGAGACCCTTTCCCTAAACTTGTATTTAATAGATAAGCTAGAAAATAAATACAAAAAGAAGAAAACTTAGATATAATAAACCTATTTAGAAATATTTTAATATATCAACTGCTATAATTATATGTGAAATATATATGTATATGAAATAAAGACAGGATTCTGTTTTACATATTACTTTTTAATACCCTCTTATGGCTCAGGAACACTGCTGAGGAATAAATGAATTGAATAGAAATTCCATATTTTATATTATACATTATGTTAGTTGTTCATCATTGCTTACTTTTAGTTTTGAAAATACATATTACATCATCATTCCAGGAAATTGTCTGTGTCAGTACTGCTCAGAGTTGTACATGGTCTGGTGCCAGTCTGAAGATAAATCCAGGTCTATGAGATAAGTTCTGAAATCACGAGTAAGCATTCAGAACCTTTAAATAAATGCAATATTCCCATGCCTACAGCTCCTTTTAGAAGCTCTTTGTGATGTAAAAATGATGCATGCCGGTGTTTAAATCATTCTGTGTTTTACATCTAACAGGCTCCCACCACTCCCTGCATCTTACCCATACCTGGGAGGACAGAGCCAGCACCCTTCCACTGGCTTGTTCATAGATGATCTCTTTCCAGGTAGTGCCAAGGTTAAAGTAGACACGATTGATCAAAGACAATTTAAGGAATAATCTAGACAATGTGGAATGATAGGCACATACGTTTGAATATTTGGTTCCCAGTTCGTGGAAATGTTTGGGAAGGACTGGGAGGTGTGGCCTTGTTAAAGAAGGTGTGGCTTTGAGGTTCCTAGAGACTCATGCCATTGCCAGTCCCACTCCTGGGGCAAAATGTAATCACTCACTGATCTACTGCCATGCCTGCTTGCTGCCAGCATGGAATTTATACACCCCAAATTAAATGCTTTATTTTATAAGTTGCTTTGGCCACGATGTTTTGGCACAGCAATAGAAAATAAAAAAGACATACAGTAAATATTTACATGTTGGTAAACAATTCACATCATTTGTATTCTAGTAATCAATTTGCATAATAACTTACCCTTTTAGCATACAGTTTCATGAGCCGGGCTTAATGTGTAAGATATGATAATTACCATAGTAATCATGATAAAGAAATACTGTTATCCCCACAAATGAGCGCCTGTCCTTTTGTCATCCTCATGTCCTCCACAATGCCAATTCAGCCTTAGCCTCTTGGATACTGTTTGGAATTCAAATTGGCTTTTCTTTCCCTGACACCATTCCTATGGCTTATGCTGTTGCATCTATCTGTATTTTGTCTCCCCTCTCCCACCAACCCTTTGGGTTCTTTCTTCCTTTCTTCTTTCTTTCTTCCTTCCTTTCGACTTGTTCAACGCTAATTTTTTTATTTACTTTTGTTTTAGCAATAAAGCTTTCACTATCAAAACATATGATTTCACTGTATGATTATATCTGCTTGTCCATTCGTAAGGTAAGGGCCTTCTGGGTTGTTCATAGACTTCCGTGATTTCATTAAACTGCTTAAATGGTTGTGTCAAGTCCTTAAGTGAACATGAAACTATATGCCAGCATGTTTACATCTCTCTGGGTTAATTACCTGGAGGTGGGACTGAGTTTCATTAAGAGTGCATGTTTCCTGCTATGGGTGACTGTACCATTTTTCTTTTGCTTTTGCTTTTCAAGACAGGGTTTCCCTGTGTACCCCTGGCTGTCCTAGAACTCATTCTATAGACCAGCTGGCCTCAGACACAGAGAGATCTGCCTCCTCTGCATCCTGAGTACTGGGATTAAAGGTGTGCACTACCACCAGTGGCTATACCATTTTTCATTGCTTCCAGCAAAATGTGAAAATTCCAATCATGATGCCTATTTTCCATAACTTCATCAATATGTTACTGGTTTTTATTTTAATATTTTGATGTTCTGATAGGTGTGTTGGTAATATCTCATTGCAGGTAAAATTTGCCTTAATGCATGATGATGTCAAACATCCTTTCAAGTGATCATCTACAATCACCCGTCTCCTTTGCTAAAAATATGCTGAAATCCTGTGCCAATTTCAAAAATTGAGCTGATGGTTTCCTTATATTGAGTTTGAGATATCATTATGAAATCTAGATATAAGTCAATTCTCAAATACTTGCTTTTAAAATATTTCATCCCGATCTGTGACTTACCTGTTAATGTTTATTAACAATGCCCTTCAAAGAAGAATCACTTGGATTCTAAAAATGTCCAATTTATAATTCTTTTCTGTAATCAACTTTTATTATTCTTTTCTAGGAAATCTTGGTTAACACATGAGCACAAAAGTTTGGTCTCTTGTTTTTGTTCTGTTTTTTAGTATTTCCCCCCAAAATTCCATAGTTCTAACCTTTGCATTTAAGTCTGTTTTTAGTTCCCACTTGTATACAGTACACATTGTACATATGTACTTGATGTAGGTCAGTTTGTAGTAATATAGGGTTCTTAATAGTTTTTCACTTGGATATCAAATTATTTCAGGTTCCTTTGTTTGAAGAGTTATTACATCTCCATTTACTTTTACACATTTATGAACCATTAGTTGGCTTATGTGAGAGGCATCTGCCTTCAAACCCTCTGTCCTGCTGTATGACATGGATCCCTTCATCAAAACATGTTGCTTAACTTCTATGCCATGCATTTTGATAGGATACAACCTCTGATTTTGCAGTTTGTTGGCAAAGTTGTTTGGATAGTTCCCTTGCTTTCTCTGTACATTTTCATATCAGCTTATTGACTTCTGTACTTTTTGATGGAATTTGGGAGGGATTATACTGAATGTATGGCAAGTTAGGGGAGAATTAACACCTATGTGACTCTGAGTCCATCAGTGTAAGTTACCTTCTCCAGTCACTTTAGTCATGTAAAATTTTTCTCATCTGTTTTATTTATAGTTTTCTTTTTTTTTTTTTTTTTTGGTTTTTACGAGACAGGGTTTCTCTGTATTGTTTTCGAGGCTGTCGGTCCAGCCCAGCCTCGAACTCACAGAGATCCGCCTGCCTCTGCTTCCCGAGTGCTGGGATTAAAGGTGTGCTGGCTTTATTTATAGTTTTCATAACACAAACCTTGATCAAGCTCTGTTAGCCTTTGTTTGTAAGTACTTATGTATTTTGTAGCACAGTAAATGGTGTTGTTTTATATATGAGTTTCTGATTATGCATTATTAGTTTATATAAATATAATTGTTTCTTGTGACATTGTTAAACTCATTTCTAGGAAAGCTTATATAATTTGAGATTTGCTCTTTACAATAAAATAATCATATTAGTTGCAGAAACAGTTTAATTCTCTACATTACAACTGTATGTTACATACTTCATTTTAGTGTCTTAGTCTACAGCTTAGAATCATGACTCTTATGTGCCACCATTTCACGAGACAACGTAGAATTTCAACATGGGGAACATTGTTTTTTCTTGCTTCCAATCTTTAAAGGGAAATGGAGTGTTACAACTAAGTACCAAGTTAGCTGTAGACTTAGGTTCCTATAAACTCTCCTATCCACGTCCTACCCATGTCAACACCCCTCCTCTGCACAAATACCTTTCCCATTTTCAAGTTCTTTTTATATCATTTCATTGAATTTAGTTTGGACTGTCTGTATAACCATGGGTTTGGAACTATCCATTGGAACTGGGGGCTCACCAAATGGTGTTCAACTGATGATGGTGAAGCCCCCTTTCCAAGAATCTATCAGTCGTCAGTAGTTCAGCGGGGAGCTGTAGGACCCTGTTATCCCTCTAATTTATGACTGACTATTGATAGGACTTGTCTTAAGGCAGGCCCACTTTAGGTAAACAAAGCTGCTAAGGATTCATGAGTCCAATGGTTGTGTCACATCTAAAACATGGCATTTAACAGTCTTTCTCCTTATCTTCCAGCTCTTACATATTTTTTGTTCTTCTTCTCACTAAGGGTAGCATAAATGTGTTGTTTATGACTGAGTATTCATGCACAGTTGTTCGAAGCACCTGGAGTAGCCATGAATCTCTGTGTCTACCACTATTCACTGTAAAGAGAGCTTTTTCTGATTAAAGTAGAGGAAGCCATTTGTTTATAGTATAAACAGAGATATTTAGAAAGCAATTTGATGCTATGTCAGCTTAGCTAAACAATGGTAATAAGTTTCCCCTAGGGCCCTTGATTTCCCTAGCCTTGTGGTTTTGGCTAGTCTTAAAGTACCAGGCATAGTTTTCTTCCTGTGGCGTGGGCATTAGATCGATTCAGAGAGCTATTGCTTGCCCCAGAACAGTCCTGCCACTGTTGCACAAGTTTAAATATCTTGCCTGACAGGTTGGTACTGTAGTTCATAGGGTTGGTTAAGACTATCAATGCCCTTTATCCCCCACCAGCCTGCATCCTACCTTCCAGCCAATTCCCTTATTTGGCTAGGTCTCTGCTAAAATCTTACCTTCTCAATGAGCTTGACCCACTGTGATCCATGCTATAAACTTTACAAACTGTAAATCACATCAGTGGCTATGAGTCTTGTACCTGGCTCTACATGTTCTTTTTATTCTCAGAACTTACCACTTTTTAAGAAACTTCATTTATTAATTACCCTTATTAAGTCTTCTCTCTCATCTGCTAGAATTTATTGGGAGATCTGTACAGGCAGAGCTTGTATTACGTTTTCTTCCACTAATGTATCCCATACTCCCAGTTCATTGGCAAATGATTGTAACAGTATAAATAGCATCCCCTCCCCAAAATACACCAACCTGGAAACTATGAATGTGATTCTATTTCTCACAAGTATTTAAACATACCATGTAATTATGGAATCCAAGATGAAATCCTCATAGACCAGGGTAGGCCCCAAATTCCATGACAAATCCATAGACACAAAGAAGGAGAGCCCCAAGACAGGCAGACTGAAGCTGTGAGGCTCCAATCCCAAACGTGCCAGAACCTCTGATAGCTGGAGGAGGCGAAGAGAGATTGCCTCCCAGAACCTCTGAACTGCCACGCTCTTGATTTCAGATCTCTGGTCTCCAGAACTACAAGAGAATGGCTCTGTTGTTGGAAGCATCCAACTTTGTGGAAACAAATGCAGTGTGGAACAGTCAGACCTTCTCACGTTGAGTCAGCTTCCATTAGGAATCCTTGTTTTCCCTACTACCAGCACCTGTGAGTGAGTGCTAGCAAGCTTGCCATCTAAAATGTATTCTGGCTTAAAATGGTACATTCTAGCAGAAGGACTTGAGCATCCCAGATGTTTTCTTCCATATCCTGGATGTTATCTTGCAGATAATCACCATCACTACTGCCTGTCAAAGGCAACCAGAGAGTGGATTTCTCAATGATTTGATCTTCAGGCCATGGATGGAAACCCCTATTGGTCTCTAACCATAAAACATGCTGATGTCATTTCCTCATTTCTAGCCACATCCCTCCCTCTCCACTTAGGCTAATTTTCAGTTAATGTGTCTTTGGAAGAGCCAGTCACAAGCTTCCTTGTGACTGCCCTTCCTATGCTTGACAATGGTTATTTACTCTCCCCCAGGCTCACTCCTGGTTCGTGCTGGGCTCCTGATGCAGCGTGGTACTAACTATCCTTCCCTTGTAGGAGGTGAGGTAAATCAAATTGAAAACACCCTTCCTGGGCAGTGCATCTTCCAAATGTCCTCAGGTTTCTCTTACATCTTCTGGAGACTGCCAGATTCTCTGCGGGACAGGAGGAAGCTGGAGCCGCTTCTCGCAAGCGACAGAAGGTGCCATTAGCAGAAATACATCATCTCCCAGCGGTGTTAGCAATCTCAGAATCCTGATCATGTCCATTCTTCTGCCAGAGTGAGGAGGGAGTCCTCAGAGGCAGAGGCTGCTGGTAACAGAGTGTCCATCATTCTAAAATATCCCCCTGGAGTCCCAGAACAGCCATTTCTGCCCGGACGAAGCGAGGGCTTCAGAGGGCTTATTTCAGGCATTGATCTTTTGAAAGTGTCTCTCAGCTTCCTGGCTTCTAGGATGCTGGCAAGGGGATGCTGGGGCAGAGGCCAGTACCTGGTGAATCAGGTGCCTCTCATAAGCTGGCTCACCCCTTCCGGGTATGGCTAAATCGCTGGGTTTATAGCAGGGGTTATCAAACCAAAGCTTGCAGGGATTGGTCAAAGAGGTCTCCAGCCCCCAGTCCTGCACAGCTGATTGATTAGGTCATGGGTGGGGCTTGAGAGTTTACATTTCTCACAATTGTTGCCTTGGTTTTATGCTGCAGGACCATGGACCACAGTGAGGCCCCAACCTGAGATACTGAGCTGTTTTTATTGGGTAGAGCATACTCCACTTGCTATGACATATGCGGTTCAATTCACGGCTTCTGATCCTTTGAGGGTTGGGCCCACGCTTGTCTTCCTTTGTTCTAGAATGCCTTGGAATCACTCCATGGATCTCTGCTGACCCATAGTGCTAGTTTCCACGGCCCTAGGAGAATGGAGAGATGGGCCTCCTTCCATTGTAATTCTCTTGCCTCAGTTATCAAGTCTCTACTGGTCCTTCAGCACTAGGGAAGGAACGGCCCCTCCCCTGTGCCTTACCAGGCCTGTAGGATACCCGGCTACTGCCCTTTAACACACAGCTCTCTAGGCAGCTATCATCAAATTTAGAGTGATCCTCCTGCCTCACCCTTTCAAGCACTAGAATTTCAAGAATACACCACCAAACTAAGCCTCTGCATTGTCTTTCAAAGTTCCATTTAAGTCTGATCCATTCAAGGTTTGTCCTCCACGTCTGCCCTTGGTTTCAGAGAGGATTGGCTTCTGGTGCTCCAGAATTTTCTGTAATCAGAGGACCATTTCCTTTCTGATACATGGGATTGTTGCTAGTGTGACTGCCGGCATTATAACATATCATAAACGTTTGTGTTTGCTTGTGTTCCTTTCATTGAAATGGTCTCTCTCTGTAGCCCAGGCTGACTTGGTATTTACTGTGTAGCTTAGGCTAGCTTCAAACTCATGGCAAACTTCCTGTTTCAGTCTCCCAGATGCTGGGATTATAGGTGTGTGCCACCACTGAAGGCTATAGCTTTTTTTAAGTTTCTCTATATAAAATTTTGTGTTATCTATAGTTGCTACTGGCATCTTATGTTTGGATATCTCTTCCCTTGGGAGAAAAGATTCTTTTTAGAATGTAAGCCTAAATCATGGAGTCTCTATTTTAAGAGCAGTGCTGGTATCAGTACTAGAAGGCAAACTACTGTGGTGTTTAAAGCACAGGAAGGTTTTAGCCAAAGCAAAGGTAGCCCGGTCAGATTGCTCATCTCAGTCCTCACTTCCCTCTGGCTCTCAGGGTCAGAAGAGGGCTTGCTTGCAGCCTGGAAAGCCAGGCTATAGTAATAGTCCTCTGACCCTAGCCATCCAGTCCATCACTACATCTGTCATGAGGAAGTCACCGGAGTATGTCCCCAGGCCCTACCCATGTACTGACTAGATGTAGCTATCTCTGATGTTGGGATTTTATTCCCAATTGTGAATGAACGTAATGGAAATTACTCTTAATAACCAAAGAGGAAAATTATCTAGCAAACACCAGCCTAGTATACTCGGTTCCATGTCCCATCTGGATGCCTGCATACAGTGTGTACATGTGAGCATGTGTGTGCATGCACATGTATACAGACCTGCCAATACACAAGGAGGGAAGTCAAGTCAGATGACAGTTACCACATTTATTGTGCTTGTCTTAGTTTTCGAAATTGCTATGATAAGACGGCAGGACCAAGGCAACTTACCAAAGGAAATGTTTAATTTGGAAGTTTACATTTCAGAGGATCAGAGCCCAAGGTGACCTTGCTGGGGAACAGGACAACATGGTATGTCATTAGAGCAGTAGCTGGGAGCTTAAATTCTTATCTACAAGCAGGAGGGAGGTGAATTGCAAGTAGGACTAAGAGAATGCTGAGTGGGAAGAGCATGGGCTATTGAAACCTGAAGTCCACCCCCAGTGACATACTTCCTCCCTGGGGCCCACACCTCCTAATCCTTCCTAAATTCTACCAACTTAAGTATTCAACTATGTGAGCCTGTGGGGGGACACGCTCACCCAAATCAGCTCAGTGCTATTGCAGTCAATGGTATTTTCTTTTTATTTTCCCTGTTTTCTTATCTTTCTTCTGTGAAGTATTGTTGGCAAGACAGATGTAAACAGTGGCGTGGGGAATGGACCTCCGTAGCTTCTCCTTTGCTGGGCTCTTGTCCAAGTCTCACTTGACCCACCACACAACTCAGGTGCTGCCTCCTCCAAGAAGTCTTCCCTGACTAACCCCTGTGTAAATTGTGATTATCTTATTTCTCCCAGTGCTGAAAGACACACAGTCATGTTCTTTCTCCATTTTACCTCCTTTTTGACCACATGGACCCAATCCTAAAAGGAGAGAAAAGATACCCTCTCCTGGTCCTTAGAACACGGGTTTACCATCCACCATGGCTGTAATCTTTACTCCCTGAATGCCCATAGCTCCAGGAGCATGGCGGTGTTGGGGGAGCCCTCAAACCCATCTCCTAGGTTCCAGGCAGAGTAACATGACTATCTGTTTCTCCCCTCGTTAATCCAACTCAATTTGATGCCCTTAGAAGCATCCACAAAAAAGACCCCATTCTTGTTTGCACCTTTTGTTCTGCTGATAAAATAAATGTTCAGTCCATCCCCAGGAGAAATCTCCTTGTTGTACAACACACAGGCCTAGCAGTGAAGCCTCCCTCCTGTTTAAGGCATGGTCCTCCACCCATCTGATGGATGTCATCAGTTTCTTACAGGAGACGGTCATTTTCTTCTTTAGATTGCAGAGCCTGCCTCTCCCCTCACAATTCAGACTCAGAGGAGCTAAGGTTTGTAGTCAGCCATGGCTCTGCCCAGAGGCCCCTCCAGAATCTTCTATCCTGTTTAGTGTTGGACGAAAGCTGTGTCTCTTCCCATGATGTCTGATTCTCTACCTTCTGTTTCACTAGCTTCTCTCCAGTCTGCATTCCTGTGGATTTGGGCCTGTCTTCTCTGGGGTTAGAATAATTCCCTGCCACTTCCCCACTGCTATCCCTAACGGGCTTCTGGTGCCTCTCCCAGCCATTTAGCGCCACTGGAAACTGTTGCTCACCCTGTCTTCTTCCTGGGGGTGGGGGAAGTACCTCTGGGGACTGAATATCATGCCTCATACTTTTTAGAAACAAACTGAACTGCTTATCTGTAGCCCAGCCCTCTTTTGTCCGTTTTGCTTTTGTTTGGGGGGATTTATTTTTAAGACCGAGTCTCACTAAGTTGCCTATCTTGACCTTGAACTCTCTCTGCTGCCCATGCAAGCCTGTCTTCCTTGGCCTCCTCAGTAGCTGACATCTCAGGCCTGGCCTTGCCTTCTCTGGGCATTCTCTTTCCTTGGCCCTTAGGACACATGTACTTTTCCAGCCACCTTCTCTGAACTGGCCTGGGTCAGATTCCACAGCCAGTGAATGCTGATGCATCTCCAGAACAAGTTGAGCACCCATTTCCTCCATTGTGCTGTCCCTGTTGGGGGTCTCCTTCACATCCAGGATTTCAGGCACAGCCACGTAAATTCAACAAGTCCCCCGAGCTCTGTGATGGACTTGACCCTAGTCCTTGACAAGTCTCACATGTCCCAAAGCCCCTCATGCTCACATCTCCCCTGCCTTCATAAACCCTGGGCTGTCCGCGGCTGGCTCTGGCACCCAGTCAGCTGCGTAAGCCACAAGTATGGGTTGACCGGTCAATCCCAACAGCATACCAACTTCTCTGCTCACCTTTACTGCAAGCCACCTAATCTATTCTGGGCCGTCACTCCACATGTTCAAACCACTTCATGGGTGTCTTTGGTTAAGCTCTGGGTCATTATGAAGTTTCTGAACCAGCCCACTTCCATCACCTTTGAATGAATGCCCCATGGCCTCCTTTGCCTCTTTCAGAAAGTAGCTCTTTCCCAAATATGAAAAACCATGGCATCCTCCTGCTTCAGCTCTTGCATAGGCAAAGTCGTCATTTTTAGTCGACCCCTTATGCGTTCTGTGTCACCCTTGGGTATCTGGCCTGGCCCTGTCACCTACTGTCCAGCTGCAAGCCATCCATTTTTATCCCTGGCACCCATCCACTTACCTTTGGAGGCCCTGGATATATTCCCCACCCCACCAGGGGCCCTCACAAATGCTTTTTCTCTGCCTAAAACTCTTGAAATACTTTCTCTTAGAGCCCAGCTCCCCCGTCTTTCTCCTGCTGCAGGCTACAGTACCTTCTATGGGGCAGTAGCCTCCTCCGAGAGCAGATCTCAGCTCTGCTGTGGGTCCCTAAAGCAGCACACATCTCTTTCTTAGCCCCATTGGCCCGCAATGTAAAGGGTCTGTGTGAGCGACTCTGCTCACGTGTTCACTTCATCTCTTAAGGGCCTTAAGACAGGGCCTGCACATCTCCCTCCCCCACATGGGTCCACCCTCTTTGCCCAGTGAAGTGTCTCCACCACACTAGATACGCAATGCCCACTTCCTAAATGACTAAAGTATTTGGGGAGAGAAAAAAATGAACTACGTGAATTGGCTAAAAAGCCTGGGTTGTCGAGGAAGCTGTCACACCTAAACATTCAAGCTGCAGCCCACCAAGTCAGAATCAAGAAAGTCCACATGCAAGGCAAGCTTTGGGCTTGAAACATAAATTCTATGCAGTTGTGCAAACATGTCAGAGTTTAGTAAATCAAGTTTGTTTTGTGTAAACAACTTCTGACCAAAATAATAACACAGCTTTAGAAACGACATTAGGTACCCACTTTTGAAGAGTTAGTATAATTTAACACACAGGAAAACCTTACTGTAATTATATGCAGACATATACAAAGGATCGATGCTATTTACTTGGCCCCCCCACCATAAAAAGAAACTGTACCCATATTTCAGCCTGCTGCATCAATCCTAATTTAGAACCCCCCACCAATGTGGGCAGAGGCCCCTAGTTGGGGGCTCATCTTTTGATCGTGTCAAAATTAGTCATTTAAATTAGAACCACGTTGGATAGCCTAGGTGCAGCCAGTGAGTGCTGCGGCTCCAGTCCAGGGAGCACTTAAATGTAGCCACCTGAAGTTGATTAAAACCTCACCTGTCAAACCCAGTGTGCCCACATTTGAAAATCTTTAATGTAATTAAGAGAAGCACATTATGGGAGGTCAAGTGACTTTCCTTTTGAATCCCACTTCTAATCTGTCGTCAGACGGGTGGAAATTGCCGGCTGAGGGAGCTAATGAAAGCTGCAAGAAGGAGTGCAGGGGAGAGGGGGGAGAAGCTGGTGGCAGGAAGGCCAGACGGGGCTCTGCCTCCTTGCAGAGGAGAGTAGGGAGTCTGGGGGAGCCTTGCAGAGCACTCTGGCTTCTGCTACGAGGCTGGGGTGGAGGGTCCGTGTGTCCGTCCGCTCTGTGAGTGCCTGGGGACCGTAGGGCAAGGCCTGAGGGTGGCTGTACAGCTTTCGAGTTTATCACCAGGAGAGATCTGAGGCCCGGACAGCCTGGACAGGCAGAGTGGAGCCGGCGCCGGCCCTCATCACCCTTCACTCATTGCGGCCCTGATTAACATCAGGGTTCAGCTTGCTTCTTGCACTGATCCCCACAAAGAGCCTGGGAAGGGAGGGCAGGCACTTCAACCTAGAGCCTCCCACTGCCCAGCCCCTGACCTCAGGCCTTTCCTGGGGAAGCGTTTTCCCCCAGGTTGGCAGCCTTCATCACCTGAGGGGTGGGGAAGACCCACAAGGCCTGGGTGTGACCCCTTATTTCCTTCTGGGCCTGTGGTTTCCTGGCTGCTAAAGTCATCTCTCACTGTACCGGGTGTGGCCCTGCCGCAGAGCCCCTGGCGCGGTTTTAATGGCAGAGTGCTGCCTGTGGATATTAAATTACTCAAGGCTCTGCTGTGTGTTCTAGCCTGAGGGCGCTAGGGTGCTGTTGACAGGAGGCAGAGTGTTTCTCCTCAGTTGCTGTCTCCCCCCACCTCTTTTCATTTTGCTTCGAATTTGTGTACATTAGTGGAGGTATGTGTTTGAAAAAGGATTACATCTGTCAGAATGTTGCCACTTAAGATTTGCCCCCTTCCTAGGAAACTGACATGAGAATAAGCAACACATGACGTTTTGGCCCTGCTCCGGGATGAAGTTTCCAAACTGGAAGACGGACGTGGGCCTCTCCCCTTTGGCTTGCTACAGGGGACAGAAGGGTGGGGGTGGCAGCACTGGGACTTTCTAGTTACAAGTGTCTCTGATGTTGTCTGGAAAGTCTGAACATCTCCACGGCAGGTAGGATACACTCAGTGTTTGGGATGAGGTAGATATCTGGGTCGAGTTGAAACACGAAGGAGCATCCTGGACTGTCTTAGACAATTCAGGATGTGCCTAGGGGGCTCTTCTCAGTTGTTCGAATTAACAGGAGGGTTTGGGAAGCAGAGTAAGCATTTCTTAGAAGGGCCTCTGGAAGGTTCTCTCTTCTCTCCGCTTGAATGTTGTTGGACTTGGAGAGCCGCTAGTCTTTGTCTCCCGTGAAAGAGAGAGACTCTGGGATGGAAGAAGGACAATGAAGGGAGTGAGGGAAGTCCAATCTGAAATGCCTCAAAGGAAGGAAGATGTGATGAGACTCACATTTAGAAATATTCCCTTTCTGCCACGTTGTTCTTCTTGGCCAATGAGAAGCCCTCCCCCTTCTCCTCGTCCTGCTTCCTGCCCCCAAAAGGAAGGGAAGTGTTTCTAGCCACAGCTCCTTGTCTCAGGTAAAAGCCAGCAGGAGGAGATGAGGGGAAGCTGGCTGCCCACTCCAGCCACCCCTATCTGCCCTCCTCCATGCTTTCTCAAGCACAAGTTCACAGGTAAAAGTGAAAAGGTACTGCAAGCCTGTCTCCCAAAGAAGGCCGCCCGCCAGGCCCGCTCACCATGGTAGCCTGCCCCCAGGTGTCAGGCTGTCAGGATGAGGTACAAAGTTCACAGTGCTCCTCACTGTGTCCTCCTCTTATTGCCCCCCACCCCGCCCCGCCCCAAAGCCATGAAGGCCATGAAGGCCAGTTGGTTTACAGCAGTATTTAAAGCTAAGATGCCAAATGAAAAGTTCCTCTTTTAGGTTGCTGCCTATACAAAGCTGCTTTGTGGTGTTTTTCTCGGCCTGTCAGAGTTGTCAGGCCTAGTAAGAAAAAGTATATTGTTTCCAGCACTTGGATTCCTTCCTCCCTGACATCTGCCACTCTGTAAAGATGATAAATCCCTGCCTCATTAGCCAAGGGTGTGGGATTACAGGCTGACAACACATTAATCACCAGCCTCGGTGGCAGGCTGACTAGCAATAGGCATTGTTAACAAAACTTTCCTAATATGTCACTCTTCTCTATGACAGCGTGTAATCAATCATCGTGATTGACAGCGCTGATAGATTACACTATTTATACTTTGTGTAATGAAAGATAGTGTTTCCACCTACTGTCATTTCTGGGCTAGTGGTGGAGGATTGGTGAATGGAAACAAACACAACAACAGGGCAAGCCCTCATCGCCCCCCAAAATATCCACAGAAATCCCCCACCCTCCCAAGCCCCAAGTGGAGTTCTTGTTTCGGGAAATGAACGAGGTATCAGGAGAGGACGCTGGTGATTATTATGGGATAGGGGCGATGGTGGGCAGGGCTTGCGTGGACACAGGCGTTTTGGACCTTCAGGGAGAGCTGTTGCAATAACATAGCCCCAGGTTCTGTTAGGTCAAGTTGATACAGGTAGATTCCCCAGGCAGCTCCCTGTCAGCTAGCGTATGCTTGTACTGCTGAGCATGGGGCTCCTCCTCTCCTGCCTGATGAGAGATGATGTAGATGTTGATAAAATATTTGTTCTCTCCTGGCTCTGAGGGCAAATATTATCCTTGTTGCCCATAATCGTACAGCACTCCGTGAGTCAACAGCACCCCGAGTGAGTGCAAACCAACAGTGGAAGAGAGGAAGGCCTCCGCTGCAGGTTCTGCCTGGCCCCTGCTTCCCCAGCTTTTGAAGCCTCGAGGGATACCAAACCAGGAAAAGAAGGAATCAGCAATGCATTCTGCTCTCATGCATTTCTGGAGTGTCCTTTCCATCGTTTTATTTTGGTCTATCACAAATGTGTAAAGGATGCGGGCTATTTTTGACTCCCTGGAAGCTCTCCTTTCAGCATAGTGAGGGTAATGTGGCTTGCTGGCACTGTCTGAGTGGGGAGGGCTCTCGCTGCCAGGGAACCACTATTCAGCATCCTGTGCCACAGACACCCACTTGAAGAAGCTGGTTACAAATATTTTGCTTAACTTCTCTTGCTGTTGACAAAACATGAACATTCTTTTCCTTAGTTCTTTGAGGTGTTTAAGAGATTGTTGAAGGCTCTATTTGACTCCGCAGATCTGAGTAGGTCTATAGTCCACAAACTCCCCATTTCGTTCCGGGTTGAGCTTTGTGTCCCTGAACTGCGGGACGACGGTTGCAGGGGAGAGAAGTGTATGTGTGCAGCGCCGTGGGGTGTCCTCTGCCCAAGATAAGTGCAGTTGGTAGGCATCAGACCCTTGCAGTCACCCTGACAGTTGGCAAAGCGGGAGGAACCTGAGACCTCCCCCTGCTGAAACTTTTAGAGGAGGGTGAGGTGGGAGAAGGCCTGGGGAGCCAGTGAGACTAAACTTTAATCTCTCTGTGAAGTTTGAGTGAGCCTGGGATGATTAATGAGAGGGCAGGGCGTCTGATTAAGCCCTTCCGAGTCATGAGACATGATTAGTGGGTGACAGGGACGGTAACAGTATCCAGCCAAACCCTTGTTTCTTTCACGGCTCCGGCTGTTATATGATTAATGTCCCCAAGGGCTATCTTGAGGTCAGGCAGGGGAACCTGTCAGAACAGGTGGAAATGACAAAATGGGCAGAAACTCCTTAGGGGGGATGAGAGCGATGAGGGAGAGAGTGGAGGGAACAGGGTAGCCAGATGGAGCCTGCGACCTTTCTGTGATCCAGGCAGGCACAGGGAGCATTGTGGGAATGGAGACAGGGAGAGGCACAAAACTGCAGATGTTTCCAGGACCTCAGTGCATCAAAGACTGCCAGTTTGGACGTGGAGAAAGCGCCTTGTGACATGCTAGTCATTGCACATGGTTTGTGTTTGGAGCCGGGCTGGCCTGGGCTGGGACTACTGTGGGCCCTACAGGATTAATGTGGGGCACCCACACCTGTGCCTGTAAGGGCTGGAATAAGTGCTTGCCTTGCTCAGGGGATTACGTGCACATCAAATGGGCAGAGTTGATATTTCAATCTGCTGTTCTCTGGGCCCAATCAGCTATACAGTCTTGAACAGCCTCCCTGAGTAAGGTGATACAGGACTGGAGAGGCATCTCGATGGTAAACTATTTGCTGAGCCTGCATGAGGCCCTGTGTTCAATCCTCAGCACCACAAAAATAAAAGGGATGAATCACACAAGGAGAAATAAAAGAAGGTTCTCGGGAAGGCTAATGTGGCTTTACAGAATTACAGGTTTTTATATTTAGAGCGAAGTGTAGAAATGCGAAAACATAGACTACAGGTGAGGTGATGGATAGCCCTGCCTGATGAAAGACTGGAATCCCAGGCTTCCTGCTTCCAGTTTTGTATATCAAACCATCCAGGACCCAGAATGTATCTAATAGAAACAGACCAACGAAGACGACCTCAATCTTGGTTTGGTTCTTACTCTTTTGAGACAAGGTTACATTCCGTAGCCCAGGCTGGCTTTGAACTTCTGTCCTCATGCCTCAGCCTCAGTGCTAAGATTAGGAGTCTTTGCCACTAGCCAGGTTATGGCTTTGGTTTTGCCCTCCTTAACAGAGTTCTTTTCCTTCACGAGTTTTGCTTATCTAGACCCTATGTGAAGCTTCCCTGAACTCCTCAGTCTTCAACAATGCAATTGGATAGCAGTGACCTTGATTGACAAAGTTCAGGAGGGTAGCCATCTTGACATTCAAGTGAAACATTGCATTTGGTTTTATCTGGAAGTCCTGGTTTTTCTCCTTCTGTCTTTGATGCCCTGTGTGTACCATTAGTCACACTGCACAGCCAGGCTAGGCCTGTGATTGATCACATAGAGCCTCCATCTTCAACTGTTTCCAGGAAGCCAGTTGGTTTTTGGTTCCTTCTGCTAGACACATATAACAAACAACTTCCACTTTAATGGTCATGTAGCTAGAATACTAACAGGGTTAGTGCTCAAGCTGGGAATTGGCCAGTTCCTTCCATATACATGTCCTCTGGGAAAGGAGTTTACAAATTGGGAATCTATAGTAGATAGTCCTATCTACCGTGCTGCTTAGTTTTCCCCTTACAGATGATGGACATATTTCCCTGAATGGTAGCTATGAACATAATTTCAAGACCACATTCATTATCATGACTACAAAGGATGAAGGAGGAAGATGGGGATGAGAGAACTTATCAGGGCATGCTAATATTTCTGAGTCCCCAAGGTGGACTTTTAGAATTTTGATATCAATTGTTACATTTTTATTTGTTATTTTATGTGTATGAGGGCTTGGTCTGCATGCATGTTTGCAGGACTCTTGCATGCCTGGTGCCTTTGGAGGTGCCTAGCAGGTGCTGCTGAGAGAGTAGCCATTTCTCTTAACTATAACACAGTCTTTCCGGCCAGGTGTTAGTTGTCCTTATGTAGCTTTTCTTGCTATGGATAGAATCCTACAAGGGTCTGGCCCATTTGAGGATCAAGTACAGGATACTATAACTTTCCCAGCGTTATTAGTTATAAGGCAAAATCCCCTGGCAGTGGTTTTTCCTAGTTTGTACTCCTATAGCCCAGGGCTCAGGGGATTAATTATGAATAAATTAAATGTTCCTTGGCTTTAGAGTTCTGGTATTTGTTTTGTGCTGTGGGATTTATTTTAGAATTATCCAACCTCACCAGGGCAAGCAGAGGGTGGCCTACACTGACTCTTACAGGGAAAAATGAAACCTAGGTGAGACTCTGTCCATCCCACAGAAAAAGAGTCGCCCTTCTGTGAATTGATAGGACAACTCTGGGAACCACCATGGTCCATGGACACAAAGGGGTGCTTCCTCCTTGCTGTAGCATGCAGGGTGTCATCAGGAGGACAGGCAGTGTGGGTGGTAGAGCGGCTATGTGCTTTGTTTTAGAATTACTTGGAGCCCCTAACAGCTAACATTAGTTGTCAAACTGCCAGCTCTATATTCACCTAAGAGGCAATCCTCCAGGTACCCCTGTAAGGGGTTCTCTAGATTCTGTGAATTGGGATCCTAGACTAAAACGGAGAAAGTGTTTGGAGTGCTAGTATTCTGTTTCCTACCTGTGGACACAATGTGACTAATATCTCTTATGACATTCCCACCATGATGGACTGTATCCTTCAACCGTGAGCCAATACAAATACTTTCTTCCTTAAATTGCTCTTGCTGGGGTGTTTAATAACAGCAATGTGAGCCAGCTACGTGGTGGCCTTGGTGGATTATAAAGTCCCTGTGACTTTCTTATGTGACTACAGAGGTTGAGGAACCTAAAATTCATCATTCCATAGTATATCAGTACCCCATCTTTTCCAAGGTATTGACCCCCTTCCTCTACTGTTCCAATGGCGGTGGCTCTAGGATGGGCCCATGGGCTATGTAGATGTCTCTAGGCTTTTCTGTTTACAAGCTCAAAATTAATTTGGGGTCTTCCCATGACCCTCTGTTAAGGTTCAGATATTTCTGTGTAAGAAAAAACATGGTGACAAATGGGAGATACACAGTCACACGAATACAGACTGAGTCACTCTGCCTTCTTCTGTGATTTTTTTTTTGAGCAATGAGAAGAATGGAGTAATGACCACACATTTACACCTCACCTCAAGGGAAATCATGAAAAGGTTGAACACCATAGTATTAGCCAACATGTACTCAGAAGTCTGATAACCAGCGTGTTTGGTTGTGGTATGTGATAGCAGTTCAATAAAGAATGAGCCGTGCTCTGGAGGACAGATGCTTCTCAAAGGTAAAGAGAGACTATAATTAAAATTTAGAAAGTACAAACTCTATTTACACGATTCTGCCCTCTCTCATGGGTGGAAACCTAAGACAAACCTCTAACAGTGACATTTTTTCTCACCTTGCAGGAGGTGACCATACCCTGGCCTCTTGAATGTAAGCAGCAAACCCTCTAATTTTCTTCAGTTTGAAAAACATTGTATCTTTCCTATCCTGTTATTTTATATGTTTGGAGACTTTCTGAAAATGAAATTGTTCTGTGTGTTGTTATTTAAGGAAACCATTCAGAAAAAAAAATATATACATATATATCAGGTTATATAAGTATATTTATTTTTTTAAGAAACAATGATTTTCTCTTTTCAGTTTGGAACTTGAGGCGACTGAAGGTCCCTGTGGTACCCTGGTCACCCCATCCCTTCTTTTAGCATTTTTCAAAGGGCACAGGCCAATCTGCCCATAATGAGCTTGGAAAGTGGAGATGAAGTTCCCGATAACATGACACAAATTTCTTTACTTTTTGCTCCTTATTTCATCTTAATTAGTCCCTGTAGAAAGGATTGATTTTTGAGAGGCTTGTAGTGAACATCTGTTGGCATTCCTAGGGTCATTCTTAGCCTGTCCTGTGTTTGACATTTCTTGTAAAAGAGAAGGCATTTGTTCATATTGACATTAGCTGCCTCTGTATCTCTTGGTGGTACAGATGGTCTGTGAATAAAGACATCAAGCTAATAGGCAAGATGACAAGCTTCAATAGCACCGGGGCTCCTGGCACCTAAATGGCAGGGCAGCATAGATTGGCCTGCTGCAGAAGCTGACCTCTTTGGGCAGAAAAGCGTATGGAAGAAGCTACAAACAAGGAAGCATCCTAGAAAATGTCTACAAAGACTCCTTGCAAATAGAAGGGTTTGTAACAAATTATTATGGTTAATGTCATTATTGTTATTTATCAGTCTGTCCAGTATGCCAAGCTTCAGAAGGAAGAAACTGAGTTTTATTACCTGTCCTGCACCCTATTTCTCACCCTGAATGGCTCATGAGAACATCAGAAAGGAGCTATTGTTCTTGTGGTCCTGCTGAAGTATGCTGGCATTCCTGTTTCCACCAGAGGATGGTCACGCTCAAGGTCAGAGGCTATTCCTCTCCTGAATAGCTCAGTCGTTCCCCAGAGGCTGTTGGGCAAAGTGGTCATCTGGGGCCTTCTTCACTCCTGGGATTTTGGGCTTCCTCCCAAGGACACATCCCCATTTGTCATGATAATCAATCATGGATTTGGTATATGTATATCAAACTCAATTTAAGTCTGTTTTATATTAATCATGACCCACCCATTAATACAGGGTTTTGTGTTTTGTTGTTTTTTTCAATGTGAATTGTCATATGTGATGCATGTTATTCAAGTATGAGGGTTTTCGGCTTTTTTGTTTTGTTTTGTTTTTACCAGTTTGGGCATCAGTTGTGTAAGAGCCCCGTTTGTTCTTTGTTGCAGGCCAAACGGAACTGCGTTCTTGTCGCATGTTGCAACTTTCCCAACACCTGAGTGGCTTGTTATGCAATAACAGGAAACTTCTCTCCCTGTTTCATTCTCCCACAAGTTCCCTTTGGCTTCTCCCTCGTTGGGAGAGGCCATTGTTCTCCATCTCTCCCAAGGAGGGTAGCTGGGCTCTACAGAGATGGGGGCTCCATCTCTGCTGTGACGGGGTCCAGCACCTCTAACTGTGGAGTTACTTTGCTTTATGCTGGATACCCAGTAACTATGGAAATGAATGTCTTTTACGTTATTTTAGAAGCATCTCAGTGGGAGAAATTCTTCCTTTCCTCTTTCCTTCTCTCAATCCCACTATGATTCCGAGGATCCTGGAGTCCCTTCAGAAATATTTCCAGACACCCTTTGTACGCCAGGTACCACTTCAGGCGGTGGTGATTCAGCTGTAAGAGAGGCTGGTCCATGCATGAGGCTCTTGGCTTCTGGGATGTGGGCCATAAGAGAAGTGGCAGAGTAAGAACCATGAACGTGTGCAAACAGAAGGGGATGCAGAAGGCCCTGGTAGCTCATCCGTGGTGACAGAAGCGGTCTTTCTGAGGTCACTTCTGATGCCTAGAACTAGGATGCTAAATTATTTGAGTAGGGACACTTGAAGGCAAGCACACCTATTCCAGGCTCTGGTGTCAGCAAATGAGTGTGTGAGCCAGGCCCAGGGACACCCAAGGACCCAGGGACACCGGATCACCTTATCCATTAGAATCAGATGCTTCAGCAACTTGTCGACAGCTTGGTCTGTGTCCGGGCTTACTGGGTAAGCAGCCACCAGCGCCTTCATGTGCTTTCTTTCTCCTGCCTGTGTGGGATCATTTACACACAGAGCCAGGCAGCCTGAGTTCAAATCTTGTTCTTCCTTCTTGACGGTTGTACAGCATTAAGCAAGTTCCTCGTCTGTATAGCATTATCAGTAAAATGGACAATAATTGTCTCTAGCTCAGAGATTAAATGAGTTGCATCAGAAAGGTTTCATCCACATTTATACAAAGTATGTCATACACACACACACACACAGAGAGAGAGAGAGAGAGAGAGAGAGAGAGAGAGAGGGAGGGAGGGAGGGAGGGAGGGAGGGAGGGAGGGAGAGGGAGGGAGGGAGGGAGGGAGGGAGGGAGAGAAATTTCCTTTACTGTTGCCCATGATGAGAAATTTTCCCTACATTGTAAGTCCAGTATTCTTCACAAGACAGGGGATGGACGTAACTTGAGTATGACCACTAAGATTTCACGGGGCTTGCCTTTCTCCATTCTACACTGAGGCACATTAGCCCTGGGTTTGCAATTCAAGGCTATGTTTCTCCTCAGGGTTCAGGAAATGAGTCATTATTCAACCCCAAGTTCCTTCAGGGAAGGGAGAAGGGGTCTGCCCTTTTCTTCTCCTACTGAGTCATGTAAGATAATCCAAAGTGTCCCCCAAACCTGGACATTTTGCTCTGTGATTAAACTGGAATTTCAGTGAAATTCCAGCATGCTTCCCTCAGGCTTTGCTTTTGTTATGTTTAGTCCCTTCTCAGTGCAGGCCTGCGTTCTTCATGCTGTCAATGTCTGGTGGAGTGAGGCTACCAAGGACCCCATAGTCAACATCATGGGCTTGATTTGGATCTGCCTCAAGACCTTGGGGACAATAGTGATCCCTTTCTGAGAAGGGCTAAAGAGTCCATACATGTGAAGCGCTTAGGAAAGAGACTGCTCACTGCTCTGTGTGGACTTGCCATTGATATTGCTACTGTTGACAATGTCTCTACAGACTATTCTATAATGTAAAACTTCAAGAGTCAGGCAGACAGCAGAACCCAGATGCAGCCCTTTCCATTAGAAGGAGATTGTGTGGCAGCTTTCTGCGGTGCCCCTGGCTCTTGCTTATTAAGGTTCAGGATCTTGGCTCGGGCAGTGGCTGTGCCCTTATTCTTGCTTCATAGTCCAATTAGTTGCTCAGACTTTCCATCCCCTGTGTGGATTGTGAGTTTCTTGAAAGCATGCCGTCTTCCTGTGAACCTTGCACTCTGTGCCATAGTAGATGTAACCCTGCAAATATTCACAGAATTAATTACTAACCAGTTAGTCCAAGGCATGGGCAAGAACCAACTCCTATTAAAACTTATTAAAACTCCTAGAGAGACAAGTCTTTTACCATGGTTATTCTCTCCCCTCCCCCTTCCTCCTCCCCCACCTCTCACCCCTTCCCTTCACTGGGATTTAACCTAGAGCTCCACACATGCTAGGTGGGGCTCTGATGTTGAGCCATATCCCCAGCCTTCATCTTTACACCTTCCCATAATTCTTGCTTTCTTCTATTTTGTCTGTTGCTTCTCCTTATCACCTCCTCCTCTTCCCATGCTACTTCTCCAGCCTAGCTCTGGGTCTAGTCACATCCTGCTACAACTACTGACTCTTGACATCAAGTCAAGTACTAAACACACCTGAACCCCCCAAGGGTCCAAGTTGAGAGCCTTGATGGTGCAGTGGCCCAGGTAGGAACCTCTTCCTTGGAATCCATTCCCCGGGGTGACTCAGAAGCACATGCTGGGATGACAAGATGATGGGGACCCCTCCCTTGCCTGAACACCCTCATGGCAGTGTTTTAGAGCAATTTTGCCAAGTGCAGCATGGCCCAAATAGGTGCTTCTAGGACACATGAAGCGCACACCGCTCCTCAGATGTCCCTCTCTGCTCTATACTTGTTTAAATGCCACTGCTACTGAGCAAACTGTGTCAGGGAGACAACTAATGCTGTTATTTGGTAAGTTCTTATAAAAAATGCCTCTGGCAAGCTATTTGCTCACAATGAAAAGACTACCTCCTGGGCTTGCTGGCAAAACCCAGTAGTAATAATTGTAGCAGAGCAAATTCTAGGGAGCCCGGCCATTATGGGACGCCTTCACACAACTTCTTTAGCTCAGGAGGAGTGAAGGTTGGGTTGATGTCCTCAACACTGTTGAGGCCAAGGGGTTTAAGTTCTGTTCCACCCTTGCCTCCTCCTTAGGAATCAGAGGAAGACTAACTTCTGAGTCTCACTTCTGAGGTCTCACTTTTACCATCTAAGATGTGGATTCCTCCTCCCCCCCCAATCTATTCTTTAGATAACCTGACCCACCCTATGTGAATTATCACGTTGGAGGTAACTGGGGACCAGCAGTTGGAGGCTGCTCAGTTTCCCTTTTGCTACAAAAACAGTTTTGCAGCCCCGTAATCAGTAGAGAAGTAAAGGGCTTGATGTTTGCTTCCTGGGGCAGTTTTTCATAGCTAAGCAGGTATTTTTAGAAGGTATCCTTGAGATCAGGGACTTTAGGAAACAAACTCTAAAGGAATTCAGTATCTAAACACTTTCTCCTTTATGCTTCTTTGTTTTACCTGGCTTTGAAGAGGGGAAAAAATATGTTTATCTCATATCTTGCTCCCTCTGAAAATACTTAATTGATTCTACTCATTTCATTCGTCTGCGACAGAAATAGCAGCAGTTTTTTATGCTAACACTTTTTTTTCTAGAGTATAGGACTACAGGGAAGCTGAGGCAGGTGCAAGTTTTCCCATGTTAGGCTGGGCTGTGCATGAAAATGAGAGAATTTTCTGGAATTTTTCCAGTCTTCAGAAGTTCCTCTCTGTCTTATCAGAGCAGGCTGTAGTGAGGTGAATGACTGCCACTTTGGCTAAGCAATGGTAGTATTTAGAACAGCTGAGTGGGTTAGAAATGTCAATTAGATTTGGAGTATCTATTTTCTTTTACATTTGTGTGACACTTGAAATGATGAAAGATTCTTTATCCCAAAAATATGACCCTATTGAAGGGTACATTAAGAGCCCAGAGGAAAATTGCTAACACCTGTGAAGGTAAAACAGTCCGTGTGGGGTGGGGGTGGGGCACCAACAGGTGTGGGTCTCTCACCTGGGGTCACGGTATGGGAGCTGGCCAGTACTGTCCTGATTTATACACAATGACCACATATAACTTCCTAATTTCCATGAAGGCATTCATAGGTGTACAATCATGAACTAAGCCTAGAATGGTCTGTTATGTCTACCACAATGGGTTGTCTCTTCCCTTGTCATTGTTGAGTGAACCAACACAAAACTATCACTAGATGTTCTAGGTCTTTCCTGGGGGACTTAAGGAAGAAGCAATAAAGGCCCTGCCAAAACAACTCACATCTTCCCTTTTTTAAGTGTTCTCAGAGAGCTGTGGAATTTGAGAACATGCAACAAAGATCTATGCCCTTCCAGAACTTGCCACAAAAGTCGACAGAGAGAAGATACATCCACATCCAGAAGATAGCTAGACCTATAGAGTCATGAGAGAAGCTAGCCTGTGATGTATTTATCCCCAGAGCCACTGAGCATGTTTGTGATAAAGCTGGCTTTCCAAGTGTCTGGAACCAATGGGGAAGACCATTCTCATGTAGCAATTGTGGATTTCCCCTCACAATTACAGACAATCTACATTCTGAGAGCATCAATCAATCCCGTTTTCCGTGTGTGTGTGGGGGGGGGGGTAAGGGCAGGATGTTGCCTGTGTGTGTGTGTGTGTGTGTGTGTGTGTGTGTGTGTGTGTGTGTGTATGCTTGTGGAGGCTAGAAATCCATCTTGAGTGTACTTTTTCCAAACACTCCATACCTGTGTTTTGTTTGCTCATTTGTTTTGCTTTTGAGACAGGATCTCTCTTTGGACAGTCTGTCTGGACAGCTAAGCACAGGAACCCACTCATCTCTCTGTCCACTGTGACCAGTTTTTAACAGGGATGGAAGTGATGCCCCTGTGCTTTTTTAGTAAGCACATCTACTGAACCATCTCCTAAGCACAAGTTCTTTTAATGGAACTATTTCTTTGATAGGTGCTATGACAGATGACTGCTAGGATTGTGGGAACACTGACAGGTTGCTTTTAGGTAGCAAGTGAGCCATGGCAGGGAGGTATGGAGAAGCAAAGGGTCCACTTGTGATCTAGGTCCTTTATCCCTCCCCCAACCTGCCAATCTTGTTACCTCTGACCATTATCTCCTCCCATCCCAGACATCCTACCTTTTGTGGCTCTCTATAAAATAGACTTTTCATCTCATCATAGACTTTGTTCTTTTCTGTAGATTCCATCCAGGGGAACTCTTATACTGCTGCCATCCTTCTGGAAGAATTGTTTAACTGAGAGTTTCTTCTAGGCCATTTAGCAGTGCACAGAATGAGGGAATTTATGTTACAAGCCACCAGAGAGCTACAGTGTTCACAGCCCCTTCCCAATATGATTGCCAACCAAAGTCACCACCCTCAGCAGATGGTGGTAGATGAGAAATCCTCCTTAGACCAGATACCTGCTGAATATGCCCCTGATGTGAAGTCTAGGGATTAGGCTCCAGTTTTCTAGGAAAATGCCAAGTCGAGGCTCACCATGGAAGCACCTTGAGCTCACATGTTTGCTGACAGGGACATCAGGATGCTAGACTTCTGCCCAAACCACATTACTTGTGCACAGAGCAATAAGGCATTTCTTCATATTGTGTTGCCAGATAATCTCGAAGAATTACTACCTTTCTCTGTAAAGCTCAATACCATCTTGAAAAATATGTGTGGAGTTGCTGGTCTTTTGTCCAATATGCTTTGGACCATGAGCGTTGCATATTTGGGAACATCATCAGGGCAGTGGCTTCTAGTGTCTGTGATCCTATTGCCTTGTGTTTGGCTGGCCCCTGGACAGCACAGGTGGGAAACACTGAGTGGCTGGTGTGGATGGGTACAATGAGGAGGAAGAGCAGGAGGTGGCAGCGGTGGAGTGGTGGTGGCTGCGCTGGTGGCGGGGGCAGCAGGGGCGGTGGCAGCGGTGGCGGTGGTGGTCGTGAAGTTCTGTCAACACCAGAAAGTTGGAAATGGCTGTGAAACAGTTAGCTTATCTGGTTTCTGACATTGGCCCATACAGCTCTCTTGTCAATACAAAGCCTTCCAGTTACAGAAATCTAAAGCACGTGGCTACTTTGTGAGAGAGGCCTAGTAGGACATAGACTCACAGTAACACTGTTGGCTCTGCTTTCATGGGGAAGATGGCTGAGGTTTGCACTCACCAGAACGGAAAGACAGTGGAGTGGCAACTATCCTTCAAATGTGTGTTGATGTCCTAAAACTGTAGGGGGCCTTGGAGATGGTCCCTGTTCATACAGGACCAAGGGTTTTGTGTTGTTGGTGTGACCCATCCTTTTGTCTAATCCAGATGCCACCAGAGAGGTACTCAATAACAGCTTGTGGACACTGAGCAGGACATGGTCCACACAATGCAAATTCCTTTGTGATAAGCCGTCTTGTCTGGGCACCCAGCAGCATACATTATATTCTGACATATGGGAGGAATGCTTAGTAGGTTCAGGTAGGAGATTAAGTTGTTTGAAGCAAACCCTCTGTTGCATACATGAAAATAATTAGTCATTTAAATGCATCGTTTAAAACAGTGTGTTTCTCTTTATTTAACACCTTCAGTTTTCACATCAGGAGGGTTTCTCTGTTCTTAGGAACCATGTGGTGTTCTTCCATGAGAATTTTTGTATTTTTTTCTCGTTCTATGAAGAGTATGATTGGAATTTTGATGCCAATTGCATTGACAACACATAGGCTCTTATATGTTCTACCATGTGACCACCATTGCACTGGTGGCCAAGTTTCTAACCCGCGTAAGCCTGTTGGAAACAAGCCATGTGTAAACCATTACCCCAACCAGCACCAGAGCACCCCTGCTACCCAGTTCACAAACAAGGCCCGGGCTGGGCTGGCAGCCTCTCTGCTGTCACTCATCTCTGGGATAACCTGCTTTCATATTGGAACTCTTGGGAATTTGTGCATCTTGAAGGTTCTGCCTTTAAGATGCCAGGACAACTGCCTTGGAAATCCAGTCACCGGAATCCACTCTTCTCCTTCCACCCAGGCTACTGCCCAAGGCACCATCTTCAGCATGCAGATCCTATCTGAGTCTCCCATTGCAAATGAGTCCCAGGCAGCTGGTCTCCTAAGAAAGACCCTGGGTTGGAGAGGTCTCCCAGCAGGGCTGATGGGGCATGGGATCCTTACCTCTGCTCTCCTCCCTCTAGAGGGAGTAGAGCAGCCCAGCAGTTCTGTGTTCTCCTCACAGTTCCATCACAACTGTCCCACTCCTCCCATAGTGGACACTGCAGCTCGTCACAGACTTTCTGAATGTGCACTGGCAACAGTGTAATTCAAAATTAAACCTCTACTGAACCCAATGTGTCCCTGTCAGTGCTTGCTCGCCTGTGTTGCATCCGGCAACTTCACGGCAGCCTGGTTCTGAATGCACACTCATTTGACACTGCGCATGCCATTACACTGTGCAGTGAGTGCCCCCCAAATCCAGTCAGAAATAACTTAGAGTCAAGACTATCATAGGTTATGAATTCTAGTGCTTTCACTGTGCATGCCAATTTGTTTGCTCTTGTAGAAGCATACAAATTGCCTAAAATATTTTAATAGTTTCTCATAGTAATTCTTCATCATGTAAATACCAAGTTAGTCAACCATTGAGTTGTTCCCTATTAGAACGCTTGATTTTTTTTTTAATTGTGATTTAACCTCTCACCTGAATTTCCCCAAAAACAGTTCAGTGAGTTTTGGCATGTGAACTTCTGCCATTTTGTGCTACATATTTATATAATGCAGCATTTTTAGCATTGAAGGCATTGATAAAAATCTGAATGTGGGTCAACTCTGAAAAATGTTAAAGATGTCCTACATCATGCAGAATCAAATGTTCAACCAATATCATGTCTTCATGTAAAAATAAACCACTCTGGTCTCATTAGTATACAAATTTCCTTTGGTCTTTAACAGTTGAAAAATTATATGCATTTTAAATAATTAGTTTGAAAATTATGTTTTTTTATCAGAAAATCTTGAACCTATATGTCTACCATATGTATCTATATACCCAGAGTCACATAAAAATTTCCTAGAGGAAGAGGGGTTCCTACTGTAAAAAAAAAGTTGAACCTTGATCTGAAGTGGTAGTTACTATTAACATCTCTTAAGTTAGACAATATCAGTCTTTTTTGGGGGCTTCCAATCTTACTGGGTTTGTTACCCTAAATAAATTACTCTTTCTGAGGTCAGTTATTTTCTTCTCTAAAGAGGGCTCATTAAAAAGTATTGGCCTCACCAGTTTATAAATTAATCCATACCCCTAGTTTAATGTAAGTAGGATGCACTTGGTAAATGTTAGCTGCTAATATCATTATCCCTTCCTGTTCATAATTATCTTCTTTGAACGCCAGTCACAGACACTTCTTTATGAAGTTATTTTAAGGCTCTTCTTAGAACTACTATAAATCAACAGATAGAGAACTGAGTTTGGGGACAGTTAGCTGAGTCACAAGTCTATATTCACATCCACCCAGGACCTTTTCATAAACATTCGCCTTTAATCATGAATATGCATGAGTTACTCCTTGTTCCCTCTCCATGAGGTCAGGAGTGACCCCACTTGGACTAACAAGTAGAACATCTCTGTTACTGTCCTCAGGCTGTGTTTAAATGCCTTCTCGGAGCTCCTTGTATCTTGAAATTTTAATTAGCAATTGATAGCAGGCTCTGATAACTTGTAAATGGAGACTGATCATTTATTGGCTTGTGTTTTGATCAGCAGTCTCTTATGAAAACAATCCTTGGGTCAGAAGTTGCTGTTGTGTGAAATGAAGCCAGCCTTGGTTTTCCCTGGTGTGCTTACAGAGAGCAGAGTGTTTCTTGGTGGACAGCCCACACACTGTTGTCATACTCCACCCAGTTTCCCTGCCCCTGGCTCCACTCAGCCTATCCAGTCGTACACAATATACATACGGTAATCTTTTAGAGTCACAGTTTTTGCCTGTGTGTGTTTTACACAGAGAAGCAGCCTGGATTACTCCCCTGTCCAGCAGATAAACCTGTCCCTGGTCCAGCCCATCCCAGTAGCGTCGTGGCTCCGGGAGCTGCGCTCTCCATGGCTCCCTCATGACTATGGTGGTTTCACACCCATATTTGTCACAAGTGCTCACCCGCACACCCTCTCTCCTATGTGCCGTTTCTGTTCCTACACCGCACCCTTCTAATTAGTATTCCCAGTCAGCATGCTGAGACCCTCTTTATTTCCCACCACTCTATACAGAGCCTCATCGCCCCAGAATCTGCCTGTGTTTCTCTCAGCCACCTTGAATCCCTTGAAATGTTCCTACCCTGAGTCCCCCATGCACACGGCATGCATGGCAGTGCTAGGGGTAAAGATCTTTCCGAGTGTCTAATGAGCATACTATGAGCAATTTTGAGAAATAGTTGAAGTCTTTGATGTTTATTGCCAGATTTATTTTAGGCATTATTTATCTATCACCCCTCCCGTCTTAGTGTCAGGGCCCAGTCCCCGACTCTCCCTGTAATCCTGGGTATTATTTTTCTCCCACTGTGGCTACTTTGACAGGCCTTTCAAAACAGAAAACTCTTTCATCTTAATTCTGTTGCATTGCTCTAATTTGGAGCCAGGCTGACCATCTTACAGCTGTGTTTATTAGTGGCTCACATGCTCTCTGGATCGCCTGTTGACAGGGCACTTGACATCCAATAGCACAGCATACCCATGAGCCGGCCAGCTGCCCAGCATCTCACGATAGATAGCTGTATTTCCCTTGCAGCACTTGAGAGGGGCACACTAAACATTTTTTGAAGATTACATGAATGACTGTTTGTGGCCAGTGGTAATTAATGTTCCTTCAACTTTCGAGAGTGTCTATAGCCGGGGCTAAGTTTTATTGGCTCAGAATTTACCTAGCACACACAAGGCTCTAGGTTCAACCCTTATCTCTGCAGTAAGTAATAAATAGATCTCGACATATCTCCTATCCAGGTCAATATACAAAGTGTGTGGTGGGGGTGTAAGTATGTGCACAAGTGTATGTACAGGTACATGTATGGAAGCCAGAGGTTGCGGGTGGGTATCCTGTTGGTCTCCAGTTTGTTGTCTTGAGACAAAGTCTTGCCTTGAACCTGAGTTTACCATTTTTTTCCAGCTAGACTGGCAGCCAGCAGGGCCCAGAGACCCTGTGTCTCCATTGCTCCCCCTCTGCCTCCTATGCTGGAGCTGCACTTGTATGGGACCACACCTGGCTTTTTACATAGGGACTGTTGGGAACCGAACTCAAGTCCTAATGTCTGTGCTCTGACTGAAATGACTGAACCATTTCCTCAGCTCCAAGACACACATCACGTTGAGTGTAATCTTCACGGTGTCCCTCCATTCATAGGTCCCCCACTCATAAAGGGGGTTGGGAGAGTTCCAGGTTGGATTGAAAGCTAAAGAACAGTGGGAGTAGGACAGAGGTGTGGTCTCCCAAGACTGTTTCTCACAGTGCTGCACGCATACGAGCAGATGCAGTACGAGCCCAGGCAGCACAGGGATGCAGAGCAGAGCAGCCCCTGCTTTGAAAGATAGCCGCCTCTGAGCAGAGATGGCATCTTGACAACGTCGGGACTGATGCCTGGCTATTAGGATCGAGTCTTCTTAGATGTCAGCTCATTTCCTTGTAGAAAATGAAATCCGATAAAAGCTGGTTTATCTGGCCTTCTATCAAGTGGAACATTTTATATTATATCATATCCCTACGAATGACCCCAAGGCACAGCAAGATGGTGTTTGGGGTCACTTTGGAGTTAAGGGTCTTCTGAATTACATTATTATTCTTTCGAAAGTTGGTGATTGTGGCAGATGTGGTCATTTTCTATTTGCCACAATGCCTGAGTCACCACCAAAGCAAAGGTTTCTGCAGCCTTTCAAGGGAGGGAGAGGGATGGAGAAGGAGGAGAGAGAGAGAGAGAGAGAGAGAGAGAGAGAGAGAGAGAGAGAGAGAGAGAGAGAGAGAGAGAGAGAGAGAGAGAGAATGTGTGCTTCTGTGTGTACCTGAGTGTAAGGGCTGCCACATAACAGTGAATCAGAGTCAGCTTGGACAGTGACGCTTCCCATTCATCTGGACTATTCAGAGAGGAATCTGGGCAGGGGGCTCAGTCAGTCAAGTGCCTGCCTTGCAAGCAGGAGGCCCTGAGCTCAGATCTCCAGTACCCACACAAAACCCAAGCACAAAGCACAGATCCATGTAGTAGAATCCCAGTGATGGGAGGGACTGGAGGGAGAGAGATCTGAAGCTGAACTCATTAACTGGTTAATGGGTTCCAGATTCAGTTAGAGACCCTGTCTCAAAAATTAAGGTGGTGAGCACGCAATGGCGACACCTTATATTGACTTCTAGTCTTCACATGTGCATACAAACACAGACACGTGAGTGTGTATGTATAGCACACACATGCTCATGAACACACACACATACACCCCCCCACACATAGAGATAGAGATAGATAGATAGATAGATGGAGAGAGAGAGAGAGAGAGAGAGAGAGAGAGAGAGAGAGAGAGAGAGAGAGAGAGAGAGAGAGAGAGAGAGAGAGAGAGATCTCCTAGCTCACTGGCACCTTGGAAGGTTGGCTTCACTGTGGAATTGTTTGGTAGAGTCACGAGAAGCAAGGGAACCCAACTTGCTTGGACTCCATGATAAAAGGAGTTACTAGGTCTCATTTCACTAAGGAATGTGTGGCCGGGTTACTTGCATCCCACACGTGGGCTTTTTTCTGAGGAATGCATAAGTGGTTTCTTCCCTCTGTGCAGGTAGCATCTGCCAACCTGACCCGTTGATGGATAATTGCCTGACAGCTGAGCCTTTGATGCTTAAGCTTCTCTTAGCTAGAAGGAAAGTTTCCTGCACCACCTTCACAGTCCTGGGTGGTCTTGTCTGAGTTCTACCGCCACCCCAGCAAACCCACCCATCAGTGGGGATGGGGATGGGGCCAGCAAACCCCAGAACACTTTCCGCAGTGTGGAGGGTAAGAGGGGGAACCCACCAGCAGACTCCGCTGAAAACAAACAAGTTCTAAATTAAAAAGAATGTTAACTACAGATCAGCTGCCTTGGCTCCTGACAGCAGATTGAATTCTTCCCTCCTCACCTGACGGAGCTTCGCCCGCAGGGTTTGCATCAATTATCTGTCGACATGTGGAAAATGATTGATGAGCTGCCTGCGGCGCCGGAGTACACTTTGTCAACCACTCATCATTTATACATCTTATCTCTGCCAGAACAAAAGCTAGGACAGCCCCACACTGATGGGGATGGGAAGGCGGGTGTGTGGGGGAAAGAGGGGTGAAGGCAGAGCTGCTGGGGGCCCACAGAGACCAGCTTGGGTGAAGAGGCACTAAGCTGTTGACTCCAAGTTCTCTGATCAGCCAGCTCTGCCCTTGCCACCAGCCCTGATTTCATCAAAGCGATTTGGCTGTCCACTATAGAAGGGCTGGAGATGCAGGGAACTGCATGCAATTTTAATTACACACCTACCCAGGTTGGGTTTGGAAGCATTGCAGCCATTTCCACAAGTGGCCATTGCTAGAAGACAGAGGAATCAATCAGCCTGCTGGATCTGACTTGTGAGGGGTGTGTGCATGGGGGAGGTGGGTGGAGAGGTGTCTAGGCAAGCTTTGGGGAAATTGACCTTCTTTGATAATGGCAGGCTGAGCAGTGAAAATTATGATGATTAACTTTTTTCCTTAAAGCTAAAATGAATATCAGATGTTTTCTCTCCGTATGAAAGTAAAGACTGGGGACAATGCAGATTTCTTGCTCATTCCCAACCTGAGTGGAACCTCTCATTCTTAGTCTTCAAGTCCGTGCCAAGAGGTAAGCAGAAATTACTGAGTTCCACAGATCTTTCAGTCATGCTGGTATTCTCTGGCATGGGTGACATACCAAGACGATGACCACTATTTCCAGAAATCCTTACAGACAACAAAAATCCCTCATGGACCCATCTCTGTGATGTTATTCTCTTAAAGGCATCTCACATATCGATTTTTCTTTCATTTAAAGAGAAAGCACTAACAAATATAAAGCCAATTGACTTGATTATGTAATTTGAAAACTAGGTCCAACAGATCCCTTGGTAAACAGTCAATAGGTGGAGAGGAATTCTGGAAGGCATCATCAGTTCTGTAATGTCATAGGAATCACAGTGTCACTAACCAGATGGCTTAGACAACACAAATGGGGTGTCTCAGAAAGCGGAAGTGAGAGAGCTTTCAGGGTTAGCTCATTGTGCAGGCTGTGGGGAGCTTTTATCTGCCCAGATCTCCTTCGCTCTCATATACCCCACACATTGCATTGCTTGGTTTTCAGGTGAGATTTTCCCTGTGTCTTCACACTGTCTTTCTTCTCTGTGTAACTGCTTCTGTGAACAGACTTTCCTTTCTCCTAAGGGTACTTGCCACTTGAACCCACCTTGATGACCTCATTTGGGCTTGATCATCTGAGATGATTTTACTTTCAAGATCACACTCATGGGACCTTATTATAATTCCATTGTCTTTTCTAACTGAATTTCTTGGGATCCTTCCTATTTTAGGTTCCAGCTTTTGAAGTAAGATCTTGTCATATACCCCTTTCAGGCCTAGAACTTGGGGTCTTCCTCCCTCAGCCCCCTCAGAGCTGGGATTACAAGCATGCAGCACCATATTCAGCATCCAGGGAGGCTCCTGAAGAAATCTCCCCATCTTACTGCTCCCTGTACTATAAGGCTAGGGTTTGTCTTCGAGAGAAAATCATGCCGTAGACATTCAGTAGCTGCTTGTGAATGTCTGTTGGATTAGAAAGTAGAGGAGATTTAAATCTCTACATCTTTAGTCTTGTCCTGTACTGTCGAGGCGTCCTACTGAACTCAGGCCCTTCCTTCCTTGCTTGAGCTAGTCTCTGGCTGTGTAACCTAGGCCAGCTTCAGGCACAATTCTCTTGTGTCTGCGTCCCAAGTGCCAGGCTTAAAGGGATGTGCCTCTGTAACTGGCCAGCAGAGCATTTTAAATATGCAGTCTACATCTGTACTAGGCATGTACAAGTCATGAAGTCAGTGAATTAATGCCAGAGGCTAAGACACTTAGAAGGGGTTTTCTTGAAAATGCATATCATTTGTCCCTGTGTAGGAAATCTTTTCTGTCTTTTTTTTTTTTTATGGATGGTACACAGAGAGAGGAAACCCATACTGATTCTGTTTTTGTAGAAGTCAGTCTTTAGCCTGGCCTGGAAGTTTATTTTCCAGAAGAAAACATCAGCACTTGAGAGAGAAAATGTCCCCAATAGAAATCTTTTATTGAAACTTTGTCAACAAAGCAAAACCAACCAGCAACAAACTCAGTATCATTTGTACTCTGACTCGTATCCTGGTAGCGAAAGGCTGTCTATTATGAACAATGATTGAATTTCAGTTGGCAAGGGGTCAGCATATGCCTTGTATCTCACAGAAACATCTATAATTTATGAACAAATATGTTTTAGTAGGCAAATAATAAGTGACTATATTTAATTTTAAAATATATTAAAATAGAAATTACACACAAATTAGAGATTAAAAATACAGCACTCAGGATGCAGAGGCAGGTGAATATCTGAGAGGCCAAGGCTAACCTGGCCTATATAGTGAGTCCTAGATGGATTAGGGCCACATAGTGATACCTTGTCTTAAAGTATTTATATAAAATAGGTGCTATGCTCAACATTTTTGTACTTAAGTTTTCTATATACTTATCTATGTAGGGCTACTGTAGACAAGTCTTAAAAATCATGTAGCTAGCAGATCCAAACTTTGACTTGGAGCAAGTCTGCATTGGGGTTCAGTTAAAATTGGGGATCCTTTTAAGAAGTTTGATTAGGAAAGAAGACTGGGGTGACAGCTCACTCTGTAAAGCATTTGCCCCACAAGCACCCAGAGTTTCATGCCAGAATCCTTGGAAAAGAAGAAAGGGAGGGGGGAAGAGAAGGAGAAAGAAGACAGCCATTACGTTAGCTTGTGCAGTGCTTATACTCCTAGCGCTGGGGAAGCAGAGCAAGACAGGAACTCAGGGATCCCTGGCCAGTCAGCCTAGCCTGCTTGGTGATCTCCATGAGGGACCTTGTCTCAAAAAGAGAGAAAGAAAAGGAGATGTTGCTGAAGGAGCAGCTAGTCAAGGCTCTCCCTGCTCCGCCCACCATGTGGTCCTTGGGAAAAACTGGCCAACTCTCCCGCGATTGTGGTTCTAAAGCAAGGGACAGAGGATGACTTAGGAAATGGTAAGAGTTAGGACAATGCTTCGAGAAGGTATCATTTCAAGATGAATAGTCCATGGCAGCTGCATAGTGCCCTCTTGCAACTGAAGACATTTTTTACTTTGTAGTTCCCTATTTAAACCTGTACACGTTTAATTTGGGACTTAAAAATGATGGCTGAACACAGAGGCGTGTTGTCATGATGAAAGGCTGCGATTTAGAGACCAATTAGCCTGGTATTTGTTTTCATTCTGCAATACTCCCCAGCACTCACTTCCCCACACTACCAAGAAAAGTAGTTTTCCCATCAAGGCTGACTTTCCAAAGCTGATGGCTGCCACATTCTGGGAGGTGGGGCACAGACTTCCCTGGCAGCCACTCCCTGGACTGAGCCCTCTGCTGTGGAGCCACTCTCCTTACAAAACAATGCTATTTAACACAAGCTCCGACATTGGTCCCATCTCTATTTCACATAACTAAACAGCCCCCCTACACACACACACACACACACACACACACACACACACACACACACACACACTTTTTGCTTACCTCCCCCAGGTCAGGCATTCTTCAATTACCGTCTTAAGCCTGTCCAAATGAGAACATATTGTGAACCTTAAGTTATATCCTACAGTCCTACCTCACGTTGGGACTTGGGGAGGTTTTGTGGTGCTCCCATTGACAGGCTGCTTGTAGATAGAACAGTTTTCCATAAGGAATTGAAATCATACATCAAATGTATTGTTTTATATGTAAGCCACCGGAGACCAATGAAAGCAGTTGGTAGAGCCCAAATACCATTACAAACAGATTTATTGTAGTGTGTTTTCTCCCACCTTTTTCTAGAAGTTATTACTTTAATCTTAAGAATTTATGTAAGTGTGCCTGTGGCTTTTATATGGTTTAGGCATTCACTTTGAGACTTTTAGCTATTTAGTGGCGGGGTGTTTAAAACAAGTGTTATCAAGGAAATAATTTTGCCTTTACATCATTTTTTTTTATATTTGCCTCTGAATTCGTCATATAGAATAGCCGGTTGGCGATATAAAAGAGTTATTGCCGATGTCATGGAAACTTATCTTTCTAGTGCCCTTTAGTTTGGTGTATTCATCCACTCTTCTAAAATGCCAGCAGAGATAAACACACACAGCTTTCCTGTTTGCTGCCAAATCAGGAAAAAATAATAAAAAAAATAAAAAATAACCTCTATGCCTGCCTTCCTGGATCATTTCAAAGACAGAGAGTATTAGACTTTGAAGCAATTAAACTCACTCTGGTGTACATTTGCTAAAAGGACCGGGAAACATTTTTTTTTGCCTTTGCCCAGCCCCATAGTAACAGAGCTGTTTGAACCTTCAGACAGAAAGATCCTGAGTGATGTCTCACATGATGAGTCAGATGACCTTGCAAGGTTCAGCTCATTTATCATACCAATCTTTCAGCTAAGGCAGATATCATATGTTTTCTTTTGCAAACTCTTCTGCTCTCAGCCTTGGGGTGTACGCATGTCTTCTGAATGTACCATCTTCACACACACACTTGCTCGCACATCGTCCATACATGCTCTGTATACACAGGCTTTAATTTGAGAACCGTATTTTCTAAGGATGTTGATAGAAACTTACCGGTCACTCCTAACACACTATGTCCCAGGGTAACCAAGTTGATATGTGTAAACTAGTTTATTTTGGTGTTACAAAGCGTGTCATGGGCTGAGGATGGCTCAGTGGGTAAAGTGTTGACTGTACAAGCATGAGGAGCTGAGTTCAATTCCACATCCCAGGGGAAAAAGCAACCTGTGCAGGTTCACACTTGTAATCGTGGGGCTGGGGAAGTGGAGATGGGTATAGTCTGGGACTTTACTGCCCAGCCAGGCTAGCCTAACAGATGAATTCCAGCCACCCAGATGCGCTGTCTCCAAACAGCAAGGTGGACGGGTTCTGAAGAGTGACATTCGGGGCAGTCTCCCAGCCTCCGTTTGAGGACCTCCACCTCTGTGTACACAATGCACAAAGAACATCTTCACATCCCTTTGACCTTTCCGTGTCTTAGTGTAAAGGAGTGAACTTTCGGGTGTGGCTGCATTTGCACACCCACACTTTGCAACCATTTAACTCATTGTAGCATTATGACAGAAACACCCACATAACTAGGGACTTTGCAGATCTAATTTTTACATCAAAACAACAGAACAAGTGTTGTTCTTCTCATGATTACTGAGATGAGAAGATGGGCTAAGGGTTTCTTAGCCCACCTCAGGTCGTGGAGAGTTGAGGGCAAGTGTCTCTTGAGGGCTAAAGGGCCAGTCTCCTTTCAATGTTATTTGGAGAGAGGGGTAGACCAAAATCAGTTTTCTGTTTCTGTTTGATTCATCCTTACAGAACACAAAAGGCACTTCTCATGGATTGAGAGTTTGTGCTTAAGACCTGCTCCTTTCTGAGACAGTCTGTCTGTGAGGGGCACAGGCCATGTCACCCTATTTATGCCTGTTAGAGCCGATCTATCTGTGAGGGTTGCAGGCTACATCACCCCTGCACATGCCTGTTTAGCTTAAGAATTCTTTTGAGCTGACTGTTTTTCTAAGTTGGAGACCTGAGTGACATGGAAAGGAATCTCCCTTCACCGGGGCACCTCTTTCTACTGTATCACTGGAGACACTTAGCAAAGATGCCAAGCAAGTCCTCAGATCAGGCTTCACTCCACATTTCCACATTCTTCCTGGATGCTTCTCCAGTCCTGTCTCCCTACTGAGTAAGACTTTGCTTGTTTGTTTGTTTGAGCATTTCATTTAAACCTGAGCTCCTTCTCTCAGGTAAATTACTCTCCCCATGCTAGGCTCAGACATACATGGGGCAGATATGCTTGTGTGTGTGTGTGTGTGTGTGTATTTATATTTGTGCATGTGTGGTGCTTATGTGAGTGCATGTGTGTGGATGTGCATGTGTATATGTACGTGTGTGCATACTTGAGTGCTGCGTGGTGCATGTGTGTGTGCATGTGAGTGAGTGTGAGTGTGTGTGTGTGTGTGTGTGTGTATGTTGTGTAGGCCAGATATTAAGGCTGGGTGTCTTTCTCAATTACTCTCCACTTTATGGTTTTGGAGACAGGGTCTCTCTCTCATTAACCCTGGCACTCACTGATTCTGCTAGACTGGGTAACCACCAAAAACCCTAGGATACACCCGCTGACACCTCTCCAGCCCTGGTATTGCAGGTGTACCTTTGTGCCTGGATTTTTTTTTGCATGGATTCAAACTCAGCTTCTTATGCCCGTTCAGCAAGTGTCATACATATTGAGCCATCTTCCTTGTCCTATGTTATTAATAATTTGTTTCAAGGATCGATCCCAGCCCAAAAGGTATGGAGAATGGAGGCAAAATAGTGTGTTCTTCCTATGACCCTTCAAGCAGCAATGAATTACAAAACAAACAAACAAACAAAAACCAAAAAAAGCTGTATTTTTTTCACAGCACAGCTTTACTACTTTAAGATACCCTGGTAACATCTACCACCTAATATACTGGCTCTGGGTTGCCGATCCTTTGTAATGACTAAAAATCATCTGTAATTAGCATGCAGATTGTTATAGAGTAAATGAATGCAGATATGCATGCCATGTTCCTGCTCCTAAATAGGTTAAGTACTCCCCACCTGATGTGTCTCCTGCCATTAATTTGCTGAGTAAACACTCTTTTTATAGTTGAAAGATCAGTTTCATTTCAGCCTGATTATTCCAGCCATTCCAAATTAGGTTTGTTCAAATTAATGAGACTTTATTAAATTAGAAAGGTGACCTGGATTGGAGATTATAGTCTTGTCACAAATCTCTCTGACACTGGACCTGTGTCTGGCTTGTGGGCCCCTTTACTACTCAGAGACGGTGAGTAATCCCTTCTGAGAGCTGCAAACCAGAGTGCCACCTGCCCCTTCAGCTTTGTCCTTTGACCATGTGCGTAAAGCAGCTGTCATCTAGCCCATTTCTGTCTTGGTTCTGCTCTGCCCAGAGCTCTGGTGTCTTCATCCTAACTTCACTGACTCTCCTAGGTGAGTATACCTGCCAGGGCCCCTTGCCCAGATTCTCCTCTTGACTGGCAGCACTTCCACAGGTGGGTAAGTTTGGGGAGAAGTCTTTACATCTTTCTCCATTCCTGGTGTCTAGGCTGGCAGGCATTTCTCACTTGGCAGAAGCCCTTGAACCTTCAGGGCTTGGCTTACTCCTCATGTAGACAGTCTCTTTGTTCTTAGTCAATTTTGGGTACGTGCAATTGAATTAATCTTAATTCTTAGTTACTGTCACACCAACATCAGTGGGTTCACATGCAGCATTCCTTAGTCCACCTATCCACACATTTCTAATAGCATAATGACAAATGATTCAACCTAAGAACAAGAATATATATGCCATCATTTTTTTCCATCTAGGCTTTCTAGTGTAGCCATGTTATTGATTTGTGTGTTTAACATGTGATTCCAGCTTGTTGTGATGTAGTTCATACCTGGAATCTCAGTACTCAAGAGGCAGAGGCAGGAGGATTCCAGCAAGGTCAAATCCAATTTGTTGCACACAGTGAGTTCCAGTTGGGTCAGGGTTCCATAATGAGATGAGATGAGAGAGAGCAGAGAGAGATGAGAGAGGACAGAGGAAAGAGAAAGATGAGAGAGAAGAAAAATAAAAGAAAGAAAAAATAGACCAAAACCCAACATTAATAATACCTATATTCAATTTTTAAAAAAGTTTTTCTTTTTTTTTTTTGTTTTTATTTGGTTTTGGTTTGTGTTTTGGTTTTTTTTTCAAGACAGGGTTTCTCTGTTGTAGCTCTGGCTGTCCGGGAACGCACTCTGTAGACCAAGCTGGCCTCAATCTCACAGTGATCCTCCTGCCTCTGCCTCCCAAGTGTTGGGGATTAAGGGCATGTGCCACCATCACCTGGCTTCAATCTTTTAAATATTTTTAGCACAGGGAAGTGACTGCATAATATGCTGCTTGTCTTTAAATTTTTTATAGAAACGTACAGGGGTGGGAGCTGGATCCCAAGGGTTTGCCCCATCTCTGAGCTTCATCTGTACGCGGTTCCAGAGCTCCATTATAACAATGGCATGGGTGTAGAGAGATGCCCTCCTATAGTCTCTGTTTGTTTGTGTGGGTATCATTTCCAAAATCCAAGTTGCATATTTCCTTTGCAAGAACAAAGAATAACTCATTCTCAAGCTGTAAAAATAAAAACAAACACCCCACAGGTTAAGAAATAGGGCCTTTGCAGTCCAGAAAATGTCAGGATGTGCTCCCAAGACAGAAAGAAGGAAAGCCATTGCTGCTGTGCAAACAGGAGAACAAAAGAAGCAGTCAAAGCCTGGCCCTGGTTCCTGGCCGTGGTTCCGTCTGAGAATCCTCTTGGAACTCTCGTGCAAGCATGGCTTGTCAGCAGCGTCTCTGCCACCGCGAGTGTCCACTGACAAGGTGGCCTCTGTGAGTGTGTCTGGGTTTTCATCCTTCCCTGGGTTGCACCGCCTCTCCTCGACATCCTCAGTCAGGTGTTCATCTTCAGAGTACTGGGCACCCACTTCCTGCCGTGCCATTGTCTCCAGCATGGTGGCAGCACGGGTGGAGGGAAGGTGAAGTGGGAGCCTGCAGACTCCAGTGGAAGTCCGGTGGTGAACAGGAGGTGCGTCCTGCTGGTACACACCTCTCCCCTGGCCTGCCTAGAGCTCACAGCTCCACAGTCCTTGAGTGGCTGGATCCTGGAGGCCTTGAGGCTGTTAGAGGCGTCCATTAAAATGCAAATGTCCCTTTCAGCTCATTATCACCTAAATCTTCCATGGGGACTAATTTATCGGATCCTTTCCCATCAGACACCTGGCTGGAAACAGAGCCCATGGGAACAGGCACCTGGCTGGCAGGGAAAACTCTGCAAGGGAGAGGGAGGTGACACAGAGGAGGGGAGGGTGTGCCTGGAAAGCAAGCCCAGGGTCCCTAGAGCTTGGCCAGTTGCCAGTCCCGGCCAGCTCACGTCTACCCAGACCATTAAGACCTAATGTGGTGGAGCATGTGAAGACTATGGCTGTGCCCTTGGGGAGGAGCGAGGCTGGGAATGAGCTGGAAGAGGGTGTACACAAAGGTCTCCAATCAGCCACAGGCCGGCCTGCAGTGCTGTAGAGAGCCCTTCGGCTCTCGTCACTGAGTTCTTTATCAGCTAGCCCCAAGGCCCAGCCTGCAGCCATTTTGAGGCCTGGGCAGGCCCTGTCAGACAGCTTCAGCTGGGATGCTTGTGTGGTTGCCTTGTGTGGTTGACATCTCAGGCCTGCCTCACAAAAGGGTCTCAAGAGTGTTGTCTGAGGCATTTGGACTGCCTCTGTCACTCAAACAAAAATGTGCTCCTCCCCACCCCTGCAGGACAACTCCCCCAACAACCTGTGCTTTTGCCTCTGCTGACCCTGGCCCTTTAACGCGTCAGAGTGTACTAAAGACATGTTGGCTGTCATAACAAGGCGAAATGAAGTCTTCACAGCCTGTGCGTTAAACAGACCTTTGGGGTATTGCTTTCTGTCACCTCTCTCTGGGTAGGGCTTGTCTGGGTTTGTGGGTAACAGACCCACGGGCCTTTGTTTTCTCTCACTGTTGTGTGGAATTCCCCCCTCATTCATTAATCATCCCTTTGCCTATTTATTCGGGTGGCAAGTATAGCGAACACACTTGGAGTGTGCTTTTGTTTGGGTGGCACCCTTTGTGAGGACCAAGGCAGAGCTAATTATTGACTGCAAAAGAAGGCAAAGCTCTCAACTAATAGCCAAATGCTGCACGCATCAAGACTCTCTCTCTCTCTCTCTCTCTCTCTCTCTCTCTCTCTCTCTCTCTCTGTGTGTGTGTGTGTGTGTGTGTGTGTGTGTGTGTGTGTGTGTGTATGTGTGTGCATGTTTCAAAGTCTAAGAGGTTTGGGCCAAGCAACTGGGGTGGCTTTATTTAGCTGGGGGCTGGGGGAAGCAATGCCAACACTCTCATAATTAATAGAGGCAGTCTATTAAAACCCAACTAAGCAGACAGTTCAGGGACCCTGTGTGCACCCCTGAATAGCCCAGCTGGGGCCTCAAGACCCTAGCAGGCACAAACAGGACGGGCAGCTCCAGAGGTGAGGTCTAAGTGGGCCCCTCCAGTCCCTGGGTTTCTATTTCCCAAAGTTTAGAGATTCTCCAGTAAACTTGTGAGCCTTTCCTCCCTCCCACTGGTTAACTGTTGAATATAGCTCCTTTGTCTTTTTGACTGTCACCTTTGGGAGAGGTCTTTCCTCACCATGGATGCTAAAATCATTGAAGTTCACAACCACCTCCAATCTCTTCTCTTGTTTTATTCTCTCTGTGAAATCTGCCACTGTTGGGATTCCATTTTGTTTATGAATTTCCTGACTGTTTGACTACTAAAATATAGATCCCTGTCCCCTCAGCACTGAGCTCCCAGACCATTTCCTAGCATGACCCAGAAGCCCAATACATTTCTTACACAAATAAGAAAGAGAAAGTTCTATTACCTACTCACCAACTATGGTTCATTGACTGGATGACTGCAAAATGATTAACAAGAAAAACCAAACCAAAAAACAAACAAGTACCATCCCAAAACCCAGAAATTCACTGATTGTGCACAGAATACCCAGCAGTGAGTCATTATAAAAAGCAGTTAGAGCTTGGCCATAGAAACATCTTTACAAAGAACAATGCAGGTTCAAAAAATGAGCAGGACAAAGGAAAAGGACTTTGAATTTCTAGGACAGCAAATAGAAAGCCAAGGATGTGACCGGGCTCACAGGGTGACCTACTGGGCTAGCATCTTAAGTAGTCTCCTGTGGCCAGTCATCTGTTCTTCCTGGTATGACGAAGAAAAGGACACCTTTAAACTTTTATGTCTTGCTTTTAGGCAAATAGGACAGGAGCTAAGATCTTCCATCTGCTTTGTCTCAGCCATCTTTGGGTGAAAATAATCAGTCTGTCAAAGTGGCATGTATGGGAGTTCACATTCTGATGTTGTATCTGGATCTTTGGATGACTAAGTGAGTGAATGAGTGTACAGGTTTTTCCCCATTGGCAGGGCTGTAGCTTTTCCTAAGTTAGGTTCACAGTTCCAGGATCTTCTCTCTACATAAACTCTTCTCTATCCTGACCCATCTTCTGTCATTGTTCTAGAGGATCCATGGGTCTTTGTTTGTAAGACTTAAAACCTGAGGCTTTGTTTGTATTGTGTCCACCCCAGCCTCAGATCTCCTCTGTGCATTACTTTATTCCTGATGGATAGCTACTTGTCCCTGTGCCTATACCATATAGTAGGTAGTTCTTGCCCTCATCGCAGGGTCTGGCTCCTTCCTTACGAAACATGTGGGCTATATTCCTAAATGAGTCTATTTCTCAATTCTTTTTTAAAATTGTATTTATGCATATGTGTGTGTGCACCTGAGTGTATGCATGTGCGCGGTATGTGTGCAGTCCCATAAGGCCAGAAGAAGACATTAGATACCCTGGGAGAGTTTCCGGTGGCTATAAGCACCTGATGAACTGGGAGCAGAACCCTCCCTCATTAAGGTCCTCTGTAAGAGCATCAAGTGCTAACTGCTGGTCCTCTCCTCAGCCCCACGTCCTCGCTTCAGAACCCTTTGCTCTTTTTTGCTAGTGTGTTTTCTACTGATGAACCAAAGCTGCCTACTTGTTACTACAAAATGCTAACAATGTATAATAATTTTATTTATGTATAATTAGTACATGTGTATAAGACCAGAAATGGTGAGATCTTTTAGGAACATTTTGAGATCTAATTCACACAATGAATCCTCATCACGGAGTGTCCATTTGTTTAGTGTTTAGTGTGTTCACAAGGTCATGCAGTCATCACGATCTACTTTCAGAATAGTTCCTTCTTTCCAATAGAAACTTTGCACACCAACTGAAAAACATAATTTACTTTCTGTTTCTGTGTTTTTGTCTGTTCTGGAGATTTCATATGATTAAAATCAGATAAAATATGTCTGGCTTTCTCACTTAGCAAGCATTTTTCAAAGTTGATTTTTAGATCCTATATCAAGACTTCATTTTATGGCTAGATCATATTTCATTGGATTATTTATATTTTCCTTATGTGCTTATCAGTTGATAGACACTTTGGCTATTCATACATTTTGGTTATTCTGAATAATGTGCCTATGAATGCTTTCATGTGTGTGAACATGCTTTCAGTTCTCTTAGGTAGATAATTAGGACTGGGATTTGGGGGTCACATGCAAACTCCTAACATTCTGAGAAATTATTATAGAAGTAGCAGTTGTCAAATGGAGTTGCAGTCAAGTTCTTGCTTTTACAAAGGACAATATGCAGTTAGCTTTTTATTTGAATCTGTTATTTGTCAGATAAATTACTTCACATGCAACTGTTAGTATAAGAGTTTAAAATTACATAGTAGTCTCTTCATTAGAGTGCAGGGATATACAGCATTATCATCATGGGGAGTGTGGTCCAGCAATGCAGTCCTGACAACAGAGATTTAGTAACTATTGTATCTAGATCAGTCAGTGCACTAGAGGCAGGCTGAGGTGCCTGTCAGCACCCTTGTTGCCTAGTCACTGGGATGAGGGAAGATGTTCCCACCATGAGTTTATATAAAAAGGAGATCCTGGAACTGTCAGCTTATGCTTAGGAAAAGCTACAGGACTGCCAATTGGGAAAGTCTGGGACTGACCCATGTATCGTATGATTGTTATCAGGCTCCAATGTTGCCTATATGAATTATTATGTCTGGAAGTTGTTAGAAACTTCAGGTTTCTCTGATGTCACTGTGCTTGATAATGACGCTTTCCCCCTGCCTGCAAAGGGAGTTATGACTTACTCTCCATCCTTGTCTGTTGGTGACATCATAGACGATCATTTTTTAATTACATTACTGCCTGGATATGACCTTTTGTCTTTGGATTTGGCCATTCTTCCCTTATATTTGAAAGCATGTTAGTTATTTGTTTTGTTGCTATGACAAACCCTTGACAAAGCAACTTAGTAAAGAAGGAGTTTGTTTGGCGCCACAGTTTGAGGGGACACCCTTAGTGGTAGGGCAGTGACAGCAGCTGGTCACATTCATCTACACCCAGGGAGTGGAGATAACGGCTGGCACTCAGCTTGCTTTCCCATTTTTGTCACACTGAAAGCTTAGCTTGTGAAAGCCACCCACATACAGGGTGGGTTATCTTTTCTCAAGCAAACCTTTCAGGGAGCATCCTTACGGACACACAGGAGTATGTTTATGGTGACTCTAAACCCAACCAGGGTAATAATAAAGATTAACCTCACACTAAGGTCTTTGCAGTCCTGGTCCCACATAGTCTGCTCTGTTTTCAGACTCCCTGTCAGACTGTGTGCCACAAGATCATGCCCTATCTGAAATTAGAGAATAGTATGTGTGTGTGTGCTTGTATGCATGCACGAGCACACACACACACACACACACACACACACAAGCATGCACGAGCACACACACACACACACACAAGCATGCACGAACACACACACACACAAGCATGCATGAACACATACACACACACACACAAGCATGCACGAACACACACACACACACAAGCATGCACGAGCACACACACACACACAAGCATGCATGAGCACACACACACACAAGCATGCACGAACACACACACACACACACACAAGCATGCATGAACACACACATACATTTGTTATTCATAAAAACTGTTAGTTGTTCCCTTGTCCTTTGTTAGCAAAAGGAGTGCTAGGCTTTTTGTGGGAAGCCTGTACAGAGGTGTAAGGCTCTCCTTCACTACTAATGGGAAAACGAAACAAAAAAGAGTTTTGGAAGATAGTCTCACAGAGTCTTGGGAAACTAAAGTCTTAACATGTGATCCTTTTTGTTGTTGTTTACCCAAATGAGCTAAAATTTTTGCCCATACAGAAACCTGTGCAACTCTATTCTTTTAAAAATTCTTAATAATTCTTTGAGAATTAAATAGAAACTATTTTGATCTTTATCTCCCATCCCTCCTCTAATGCCTCCAAGATACCTCCTACTTCATGTCCTTTCCCTTTTAAAAATAACGTATTGAGTCCAGTTTGTTTTGCCCATATACTCCTGAGCATGGACCCCTCAACCATGGTGTATTCGACCTACCAGGGGCCACACTTAAAAAAATCTGACTTCCCTATTCCTGAATCAATGAACTGTTCATGATCCTCAGTTAGGGGTAGGGTCCGTGAGCCCTTTCTGCCTCCATTGTAGAATTCTGGCTGAGTCGATCTTGTACAGGTCTTCTGCAGACAACCATAGCTGCCATGAATTCCTGAGTGCAGTAGGTCTATCATATCCAGAAGTTAGTGCTTTACTCTGGTCTTCCCTGGTCTCTGGCTCCTACACTCTTTCTACTCCCTCTCCCTTGCTGGTTCTTGAACCTTAGGGTGGTTGTAATATAGATGCCCCATTTCTGAATAAACAGTCTATGGACATTCTCTCACTCTCCCCCTAATGGTCAGAACAACTCTGACCTCAACTGCCTATGCTTGGAAGCAATCGGGTGCCTTTCAGTAGATGACTGGAAATTCAGTGAGAATATTACTTGGCACTATAAAAAAAAAGGAGCCGTTAAACCATGACCAGATGTGAAAGTCTTACAGGCATATCAGTAAGTAACAGAACCTAATCTAAAGGGAAGACGTGTACACTTTCAACTATATGTCATCCTAGAAAAGATAGAACTATATAGTTAAAAGATCAGTGTCTGCCAAGGATCCAGGAATGACTGCATATATACAACAGAGAGGATGAGAATACAGTGAACATTGTCATAACTGACACTCATCACACATTTGTCCGAAGCCACTGCGCTTTCAGTGTCAAAAGTGAACCTTAATGTATAGAAAGAACCCAGGTGATCATGATGCATCAGGAGAGGTCTATTCATTGCTGAGTTATTAAACCACTGGAGAGGTTATACATGCCTGGAATTGGGCATATTTGGGAAAGCTATGGTCTACTCTATTTTGCTTTGATAGTAAAACTGCTTCCAGGGGAAAAAATTTAAAAAATGAGAATCTGTGGCAAATATCAGATAAATAGATGATGGATTCCTGCATGCTACTCAATTTTAAATAGTTGTGGGGTTTAGGTATTTCATTACTGAGGATACATTTATAAGCAAAGTTTTTGAATATGCATTGTGAGATAATTAGGGAAATTTGAACACTCAGTGACTATTTGATATGAGGAATTTTAAGATTTTTAAAAGATATGATAATTGTATTGCTATTATATTTTAAATACAGGATTCATTATCTTAGAAATACCTAGGCATATACATGCATGGCATAAATGGTGTGATGTTGGTGATAGGCTACAAATTGTTTTCCATGGACAAAGAGTCGAATGGAGAAGTGTGGGTAGAGTGGAAACACGTTAACTGTGTATTGATTCATAAAGAGTTTCTACAGTGTAGTTTGTTGTTGGCTTTACGGACGCTGTAACGATACGCGACACACAATTACGGAAAGTGAAGCTAAGTATTTTATGTAGAAAATTACTCACAAGATACCAAACCCCGAGAAGCCCAGCAGATCTCCGCTAGCGACTGGACCGGAAGCCGAACTCCAGGAAAAGAGAGCGAGACTTCCTGTGCGCTGTCTTTTATGCCTTCCCCCGTAACGCCCCTAGCCATGCCCAAAAGTGGGCCTGGCTAGTGACGTAGTTCCGCCTACGTACGTATACGTCTTTACGTCCAGCCGTATACGTCTTTAGTCCTGCCTAAAGTGGGTGTGGTTAGCGGTGTGGTAAACCGCCCTTTTATTACCTCATCTGTATGCGCCTCTAGTAAGTCACATGTTTAATAGCGGCATAGACTTAGTAAGTCACATGTTTAATGGCGGCATCAGACTTCCTCCTACAGTTTGTGATTATGAATGTTATATAAACAAAAGGTCCTGGGTTCAAAGCTGAATGTGGCAGCCTGCCTCTGTCACATTAGTGCTGGATTTGGAGAAGACAGGCAGATCCCAAGAGCTCATTGGCCAGCAGTCTAGCTGAATAGTTGAACTTCAGGTTCAATGATAAATCTTGTCTTAAAAAGGAAGTTGAGGAGTGACAGGAAGATAACTGATGTCAACATCTGGTTTCCACATGCAAAGGCGTACACAGGTGCCCACACACAACCACATGACCCTTGTGTACAATACACACATGCATGCACGCACACATGCATACACTGTAGAATTAGTGTTTCTTGCCCAGAGCTCTTTTTTTTAAGGACTTATTTACTTATTACAAATCCAGTATTCTGTCTACACACCAGAAGAGGGCACCAGATTGAATTGTAGATGGTTGTGAGCCACCATGTGGTTGCTGGGAATTGAACTCAGGACCTCTGGAGGAGCAGTCAGTGCTCTTAACCTCTGAGCCATCTCTCCAGCCACACCCAGAGCTCTTAATAAGGTGTCAAACAGAAACTGTGATTAGAAATATGCCCTCCTCTCTGCAGAGTAAGCTGGGGTTCTAGAAAAAGTATCACATCACGTCTAGTCCTCTTGATGCATAACAAGAGAGATCAGGAGCCCTATTGGAGGTGTGTCTAGGATTGCTTCCCTCAGCCCCCACTATATGCCAAAAACCTAGAGCCATGTGATTGAAAGTGTGAGGCCCAAAACATCCAATAAACAGCCTCGGAAGGTGAGAGGCAGCTCATTCCAACTTTGTGATGCCCCCAGAAACTGTGCTGATAAGAGAAAAACACTAAAGAATAAAGGAGAGATCAGTGAGATAATGGGGAGAGCAGGACAGGACGAGACAGCACTTTCAACTCTCCGGCTTGAGAAATGCATCATGCCAAGGAAGACAAATTGGAGAAACATGAGAAGGGAAAGAGATCTTGTCTCTGACTCTTGGATTTCTCTTTAAGTGAGTGAGCAATAACACAGGAATAAGAGAGTGCAAACTGGAGCTGAGGGTGCTCCAAAGTCACACTTCCTAATGACCCCAGCTTTGGCGGAACACTCCCGTGTTGTTCTGGAGCAGTTTTCTTGATTTTGAATTATGCATTTAATTCACCCTGATCAGAGTGTGACTTGGAAGCCAAGAGCCATTTGCTTGTCAGAAGCGAGCCCACTGGTCCTGTGTTGACACCAGAATTCATCCTCCACATCATGGAGGCACTCTTGAGGCTTTGGCTAAAGTTCAGAAACAAACAGAACTTGTGAAGTCAACTGTTTGGAGCCATCCTAATGAATAACTTCTCATGTGGGATAATTTTCCTTTCCTACTGGGCTGCTGAATGCTGAAAAAGTGGTCCTGCATAGTCACATGGAGACCTTGAAAGACACAGACAGTCACAGGTTCTACCAAGGGTCTGTAAGTGGCCAGCTGGCCTTCCTGCCCTATCCTTTAATAGGACAGAGGAAGATGAAGGAAATGAGATAGTACTGAAAATGGAAATTAAGTAAATAAATAAGGAAGTAAATAAATAGACAAATAAATAAATAAAGGAATATAGTGGACAGACAATCAGGTCCATGTCTCTTCTGTTTTTAACTAGAGAATGACTTTTAGCTCCAGTTTCAGACAGATACCACCTTCAGGGTCAGAACAACACTCTGTAGCATACATTCACTCTTGTTCACTCTTCCTTATAATAGAGCACTGACTAACTCCAGCTGGCAGGTCATTCCTGCCAGCTACAAGTGGTTTCCCTGGAGGTCGAGGTAAAAATCCCCCACATGAGCATTTTTGCACAGTTTGCACAGCCTCAGGATTTGTTAAGGTGCTGTGTTCTGTGTGTTCCCCTGGAGACGGAATCAGTCATAATAGGAAGCTGCTTTAAGACAGTGATTTCTGGAGAAACGGAGTAATGTTTTGAAAAGGTGAGCAGTAGATGGAGATATAGAGATATGGAGAAAGAGGCCAGGTCAACAGAGAATCTGAAACAAACAAAATGGCAAAATAGAAAGCAAATCCTCTATTTCAATTCCTCATTCTCCCATCTATGGGCCCTGTGAATTTGGGCAATTTTTTAAAACAACTTTTCTTTGACTTTTAGATTTGTTTCAATGGAAAGAGTTATAGATAATGGCATTCATTTTTTCCTCAATATATGTTTTTTTATTTAAATTAGAAACACGAATGCTCACATGTCAATCCCAGCTCCCTCTCCCACCCCTACTCCCTTGCCCCTCCACTAGCCCTCCAGCCCCCCACCCAATCCCCATATCATTCCCCAGGGAGGCTGAGGCCCTCCTTGGGGGATCTCCAGAGTCTGTCATTTCATCCAGGCCAGGACCTAGGCCTTTCCCCATGTGTCTGAAATGTCTATGGCCATACCACCCTGAACGCGTCAGATCGCGTCTGATCTTGGAAACTAAGCAAGCAGGGTCTGGCCTGGTTAGTACTTGGATGGGAAGCACTCAATTTTTAAAAACAAGCAAGATAAAAGGGAAGAGAGAGAGAGAGAATGTCTTCCTCGACAGAGTGGATTATTTTCAAGGTTCTGTTTCTATAATCTCAGGTTCCATTCTCACAAGAATCCAGAAAAGGAAGAAGCACAAATGAGGCATCTTAAGAAGATACATGAGAATTTCCCTTTATGCCATTGATGTGTACATTTCTTGTGACAGTAGTGGCATTCTTGGGCATAAATGGCAGCTCAGTCAGCATGTCCTTGTACCTAGACCAAAGACAGACAGTTGTTCTCAGTGTGACCCACTTGGGGCTGGGCTGATTGTTGATGGATATTATCATTTTTAATGTAAGTAAATAATGTGTTGTCAGATAAATGACCTGTTTCCTTTCTGCAGTAAAAGGCTCATTCATCAAGAGGGAGCTTGAATGCTGGAGAAACCTCAGCCAGGCCGAGCGTTTCCGACTGTGCAGGATGCAAGATGTTTTATTAATCCTACTTTCCCAAGCAGTTGGGTCCAACTCTAGACAGAGTTCTGGTGAATCAATGAAAGCATCTGCAGTCTCCATTGGCCATGTTCTACTGACTGGAGAGAGAGTAAGCACTTTTTTAAAGCTTGAAGCTTTGCTAGTACTTACAAAGCATTTCCCAGCAAGCAATGTGGGCAAGAACTTCCTCTGAATCATTTGGACTTACCTTGGCTAAGCTCTTATTATGAGGAACCATAATAGTCTAAAATGCAGAATCAGAGCAGTGTGTTCTAAGTGATTTGATTTCATCAGCTTTGAGATCACAAAAATTTAAAAAATGGTAGAATTAAAGAAGTTCTACAATCCTAGCCTGTTAATGCCTGGGACCCATGCTCTGGGTCCTTCTTAAGGTCACCACTGAAAAGCCACACCTCTTATTCCATTGTCTTACTAGAAAGTTACCCTGTCTCCTTTCTTTGAAGAGGGGCATAAGGAGTTAAGGCAAGGGAGATAGTTTACTTCTGGAAGACTTTAGGTAGAGTGACAATTACTCATACTATGTTTTTTCTCATGTAAGTGGCTATATTTGAGAATGTTTCCCTAAAGCAAATAGCTGGAATTTTTTAGGTCAATTCATGGATTCTTAAAGAACTTTGATTGGCACCTTCTTGAGCAATCACTTAATGAAAATATCTAATTTATCCTTTTGTTAAACAATTACATCAGTGAGAGCTCAGTGGTGGAGAAGTATTGTCGGTCATGAAAGGAGCTTGAAGTTAAGAGACTAAGCATAAGCAATGTATTTTACTAAGCAACTGTTACTTTGTCCAAATATCCAATTAAATCAATGATTTATGAAAGTTGTGTCACTATAGTTTTCTCAATCCCATAAAAGCTTAGGTACATCCCAGAGACTAGAGTTAATGTGGATTTTATGCCAGTAAGCCATATCTAGAAAGGTGGTCCTGTCTTCCTATTCTTCTAGAGTAAGGTTTGGTAAACAACAGTCCTTGGGGCCAATAGTAGCTTGTGTCCAGTTTTTGTATGTCTGAACCTGGAATGGCTCTTACACTTTTAAAGTGCACGGGGGGGGGGGGCAGGGGAGGAGGAGTGGTGAGGGAGGGAGGGGGAGGAAGAGAGATGAGACTTGCAAAACCAGAAGTATTTATCCCCTTTACAGAAAAAGTTTGTTGATCTGTGTTCTAGAACATTCAGATAAATACATTCTTTGACTTTCTGTGTAGATCCCTTGGTATCTTTTTGTTTCATATTGTTCAAATATTTATTTTTTTATGTGTATGGGTGTTTTGCCTGAATTCATGTCTGTGTGTGCCTGGTGTTTGGCAGAGAGTGTTGGGTCCCCTAGGGTTGGAGTTACAGATGGCTGTAAGTCGTCATGTGCATGTTGGGAGTCAATCCTGGATCCTCTGAAAGAGCACACAGTACTCTTAACTACTGAGCCGTCTCTGCAGCCCCTTGCGATGTATGTTTTAGAACGAGTATTATAGATCGCAGGAAAAGAAAGTAGGGAAACCATTTTGAAAGGGCGCCTGCTTGTCGATAATTTTGGAGATAGTCTTGTTTGCAGGAGGGACCCACTTGCTTGTGAATCATGCAGAGAATACTGAGCTGATATGCAGGCAGGCCTATTGTTATATCTTTCCACAGAACATTTGCTGAATTTTTGGCTACAGCATTTTTAATTGTATAATTTGTCACCAAAAACCACATCTCTTTCCTAAGATACTCAAAATATCCTTGATCTCCAGAAAATTCTTACTAAAGAGTTGATGCACTGCATTACTGGGGTCCTATCTGGGTTGTCCTGGGTTCCTATGCTAATTTGGAAGCCATGTTCAGTGGTGACGTAGAAAATGTGCCTTGTGGGTGAACGTGTGTGCTGTAATCCCCATAGCTTCAGCTCCCTGTTTTGAACAACTTCGTTTAAATGTTAGCACTGTTCTGTAAGTTGTGGAACTTGGTTGTGATGTTTGGTGGTTAGAATTTGATACTGAGTGGAAGTGTTTGGCAGTTTAAGGGTGAAGATAGCAAGGAAAAGGAAAAATTATAGATTGACAAACTACTGTTTCTAACTGTGTTTCTCAGTGAGAATACTGGTGCATTTTTACTAAGAAATTTTCATCACATTTAATTGGATGAAAAACTCAAATACAGCAGAAGTTTTCTGAAGAAACTGTAACAAATACTTGTTAAGGAACAGGGAAGTAGGAACTTATGCATATCTTATTGAATAATATCTTCCAGGATAAAAGGATCTAGTTTCATATTCTTCTTTCACACTTTGGTTTCACATTCTGAAATTTAAGTCTTACCTTGTCATTGTCTTTGGCATTCTGAAATATGTGAGAAACTTGTGACTTAGACTCAATAAGTATGGCAGAAGAGAAGCAAGCTGTAGTTAAAAAGACACCCAGATAATGTGTTAGTTGTGGTTAACAGGGAAAGAAGGGAAGAAAGAAACCCACGATGGGGAAATGAAAACCTGATTTGTGGGAACTCTATTTCAGGGAGTTAAGAACTACCGCTAAGCAGCCCCTTTTCCTTGGGGTCACTCCCTCCAGCTATGCCCATAGTCACTCTGAAATTGTTGGCTGCATCAGATTAGTTGCTGATAAATTTTGTTTAAGCTAAAATCTGGATCTTGTTACAATTAACCATTCCCCACTGTTTTCAGTCCGTAAGATAATTCATTGTTTTAAAATGATGTATCTGCCTGAATCCATTCTGATCTCTGTTCTCTGAGGGCAATTGCCCAAGGACTCTCTCAACCATGGACTTCAGAGCATCCCAAGGCAGAGTTGACTTTTGTAGATGTCTGCGCCTTTTTCCGCTGTCCCTTCTTGTAGGTCTTCTTATGTCCATCCACCTGTTAGATGTTCTGTTCATATCTAACCCTTCTGTTAGGGCAGATAGGAGGTGGCTCTCTGGAGGATGTCAACCTTCCTGAGGAACAAGGACATTGAGGCTGTTTTCTTAAGGATGCATCTCTGTGGTCTTCTGGGAAGAAATAGCAGCAAGACCAGGCTAATCTCTGAGGTAGGATCTTGATGGAGGGTACTCCCAGCCAGAAGCTTCTCTTGAGTCATAGTTGTCCAAAAAGTATGTTCCACATTCATGTGAGTTCTAGGTCCTTAGGGCTTAGAAGTGGATCAAACCATATTACATCCTAGTTTGTTGAGTAGAAATGGTAGGCTCTAACAAATGGTGTTCGATGGGAGGAGGAGTCTACACTGCCATTTCAGGGTAGGTCTAGTCTTCTAATATGAGGCCAGCCCATGCATTCTAAGAGGTTTAGCCTCACATTCTTATCCACAGCGCATAGTAGTACCCCCATAGTTTGGTCTCTAATACAACATGCTGTCTTAACTTTCAGATTTCCCTCTTGATATCCCCAGGAACAAGTCACAGAAGCCTCACTGAAAAATGGTTGTCAACCAGGGCTAAGAGGGTCTTTCAACAAGTGTTATTTTGTTCTTGTTTTTTTTTTTCACTACAAAGTAACTGGAGATCTGTGAGCACTTTGCTGTGTCTATCCAGGAAAGTGTGGGCTAACCTAATGAACGTGTCTAAGACTCAGAATCAGAACAGAACGACAGCGAATTCATCTAACTTTCTGCAGAGTTGAAGGATTTGTCAAGCATTCTGTGGTTGAGTGGGAGAAGCTGCCTGACTCTCCTGCCTTGCTTCACCTTTAGGTGCTGTCTTTGGGTCTTTCACAAAGGAAAGGTGGACTCCACTGTGCTGCATCCTGAATGTGGTCCATGACTATGTGAAGCCTCTCCATTACTCCCTGATCTAGTCTTCATTTCCATACTTGTCAGAAAGGGAGAAGAGTTAAGGGGAAGAATTCCAATTGCTACCATAGGCAAAGAGTTCTGGAGCCAGTCAGTGGGTGATCTTTCTAGAAGTCTCTCTGACCCTTAGAGCATAGAACACAATCTCTACAAGAAGAAGGTTCTGGGAGTAGGGGAGGCACATTTTTATTCCAGGCCATGACATAACAGCATGGACTCAGTTAACACTCTGTCCTTACACAGTTTAAAAACTAGACAATATGAAAAAATAGTTGTCAAATATGGGATGAAAAAAACAGAACAGGTCCCAGAAAAGAGAACAAATAGAGGGAGTCCCACAACTGCTGTCTGGAAAATCTCTCCAGGCTACAGTGTGGGAGAACATACCCAAACAGAATGGCCAGTTCACTGAGTTGAAAAGTCAGAGTTACAAACTGAGGGAGGCCAAAATAGTTAGGATTCTCTGAGAGAAGAGCTGATGGCAGGGGCAGCTGTGTCAGGGGAAACCTCTGAGACCTTGATAAAAGATTCTCTGTGTCCTCAACAGAGAACTTAATGATAGAACATGTGGTGATAAGCTTCTGAAAGCTGGGGGACCATGTGAAAGAAGCAGATGGAGCAAGCCTGGGAGCTCTGTTATTTTCAGCGCCGCAATGGAGAAACTGGGTACACAGGATATCTTGGGGAGTACTCAGTAGGAGGGCAAAGTCAAGACCTACCTGTCCCTGTCTAATAAAACTTGAAGACAAGCTTCCAGGAGAGCAAATGGTTTATAAGCACCCAATGTCTTAGAAAAAAAAACAAGACTTCAAAAATATTGAAATGAATTTTTAAAAATCTCCATTGTAGTGTCAAATTCACACTGTCTGTTATCCAAAAACTATAAGAAATATGATCCATTGTGGTGACAAAAATTATCAGTAGACATAGTCACAGATGAGAACAGCTGGCAATGACAGATATGACAATTGTAGTTGTAACTGTTTGTTAGAAAGTAAAGGTGGACAAGGGAGAAGATGAGAAGTTACAGAACGGATGTGTGGGATCAGAGCCAAAGTAGATTTCTAGGGATGAAAACTGCAACATCAAGATGAAAAACTACACGGGGTGGAGTTGAGAGATTGAAGAACCTGAAGATGCAAAGGTAGAGACTACACAAAATAAATCAGATGGAGCAGGGCGACCATGTAGAGAATGAACAGAGACTCTGAATTGTGTGACAACTTCAAGTAAATGAATGTGCTTGCAATTAGAGTTCCAGAGTTACCAGGAGGAAGAACGTAATAAAAATATAGTCACGGTGGGGTGGCAATAAAGCGACACAAGCAAGGGATGTCAGTGGGAGCAGAACCTTGTCCTTTGAGAAGATTAAGAGAGTCAGTGGGCTCCTCTCAGAATAGTGAGGAAAATAAAGGAGGCTGCACTGGTTGGTGATATCGGGAATGAAGGAGGAAGCGCCCCTGATGGTGAAAGTGGGATTCAAAATGCCACGTGCAGCTGACGTCAGTGAGTGTGATAACTTGGAGGAAATGGACTTGCTCCTTCAAAGACATACAAACTGTATTGTGAAAAGGAAGCATGCGAACTCAGTAATCATAGCACATTTCACAAAATGGAGTTTGCCATCTTCCCTCTCTCTCTCTCTCTCTCTCTCTCTCTCTCTCTCTTTCTCTCTCTCTCTCTCTCACTCACACACACACACACACACACACAAAATCCAGAGCTAAGATGGATTGGCACATGAATTCTAAAAAATACTTAAGGATCAAAGACACTGCACTGTGGGGCATCTTCAAGCAGGGAAAAATGTTTGGTGACAGAGTTCTAAAGTTATCAAAAAATAACAAACCTGCAAGCAGATGCCAGTGAGATGGAGGGAAGATGCAAACTGGGAGGCCTAACAGAAGTGAACAAAGCCGACTCCATTGCCTTCTAAGCCTCCCTAGAAAACTGAAGAGCAAACACTCCTCTTTTGAGCTAACTAGTATCCACACAGTGAGACAATGGCTCCCGCAGACAAAGGAGCTTGAGTTCTGTAAAGATGTCTTGTTGCAAACCAAATCCAAACACATGTAGAACTAAAAATGTTCCCTGACCAAATGGAGTATTTCTAGGGATGCAAAGTTATTTGAAGAGTGGTCAGGGATGCTGGAACAGAAAGAAGGCATTTCTCTCCCTTATGCTCAATTCTGAAGAACCTTAGCCTGCCTTCCGTTCAGTAGGAATCTGCTGATGATCCAAAAAGACCCACTTGTTCTTATGGCCTCATACTTGTCACCTGCAGGGTCCCATCAGTCTTGAGGGAAAGTGAGAAGAATATGGGTTTTGAAGCCACAAAGACCTTGGTTTAAATCCAGGTTTCATTATTCAGTAGGAAATTTATATAATAGCTTTAGGCCTTAGAGGTGTGTTGGGGATTTGAATCATTCTGAGCCTTAGTGGTAACCTAAGTAAGGCAAGAGTCAAGCAGGCACCACACAGTGTGTCCTGGTGGGTTGTCACTGTCACTGTGACTTTAAAACATGGTGGGTAACAGTGGAGACTCCTGGCCTGGGGAGGTGGCGCAGACAGAATAAGTTTGCAACACCAGCATGAAGACTTGGGTTCCTATTCCTGGTGCCCACATAAAAAGCTAGAGGCATGGAGACAGAGACAGGAGAATCCCTGGGACTCTCTGGCTGGGCCATTGAGCCAAATCAGCAAGCTCCAGGTTCATTGAGAGACCCTGTGCCCAAAACTAAACAGCAATTGAGGATGACAGCAAGTATCAACATTTTGTCTTTCTGGGCATGCACACCCATATAAGCAAAAGCAAAAGAATCGTCCCCGTTACTACCAGTCCTGTCCTGTGTTGACTTGTAAGACCTTATCTCATTCCCTAGTCAGTGCAATAAGATTACCCATGCTACCTGTCCCCATAGAGTTCACGTGAGGTCTCTTTGAGTTAATGCTTGCATAGCTCAGCTCTTGAAGCAGTGTTTGGCGCACTTCCAAGTAAGTGCTCCACGTTCATTCACTGCCATGATTAAAGCTATCAGCGTGGCTTCAGCCACTAGTGCGGCTGTGTTTGTTGACAGGCCAGCTAAGTCTCTGCTGTCCTAGCAGGAAAGAGTCACAAACTCAGGGAGGGTACCAACTGACAGAGTCACTGAGCTCATGAGTTTATTCAGTCTCCAGGTTTTGTTTGAGGCCTTGGAACACAGACCTGCTAGGTTCTGTCTGAGGAGGGAAATATGACTAGCCACACCTGGGGGCGGGGGTGAAGCCTTGGGGGAAAGTGGAACAGGAGCAGACAGGCCCTGACAATAATCTCTGGGATATTATGTAGAGACGTGTCTGATGTCGGATCTTCCTGGATGGTAATGTGATGAGGTGTGAATGGAGACCCAGGCTATAATTGAGAACCATGGGGCCCTGTCAGTAGGTGATGGCCTCTGAATGGCAGTGTGACAGGGAGCAGAGACAACCACAGAGATGGGTGGTGTACAGGTTTCCAGTTAGCTGGGTCTGAGGTGGGCCCAGGGAGGCCTGCCAGACAGTGGGCTACTGATTTCTTTCAGCACAGCCTATTTCTCCATTCATAGCTTCTTGCTATTAAGCAGACCGAAGAGCTCATATCCTGTGGACAGATGATAGATATGTCAGATCTCTGAAAACCTGTTTGTCTTGCACAGGTGTATGGGCCTCCTTCTGAAGCAGACAGGTCACGTGACACTTTTCAACACTCTCTTCTGTCCCACTTGGCATCTAGCATCTATCAAAAGGGAAATCTTTCACACGCAATTACGGCAGAAAATAAAGGTGATGAAGTGTTGTGTGCCAAGAAGGGAGGAGATCAAAGGGCGGTAATGAAAAGCGCTTGTGCTGAAAGGGGTGGCTTTAACTCCACAAGTTGTGGGGGACTGTGGGGTGCCCCATGCTGCTTGGAGGCGGATTCTGAGACACACTCTACAGCACTTGGAGAAGGGGTGTCCGCAGCTGTCATAGACACCATGACTCTCATAATATTATCAGTTGCCGGAATTCTCTGTAGGCCAAGAGAGGTTTAAGTAGCACACGGGCATAGATAACTAGGAGACGCTAAGGCGTCTGTTTCCCAAGCACTTCACACAGAGGGTAGCTCACCTACCATCCTCAGATTCGCAGGACTGTTTGATCTTCTGAAAGTCTAATTTTCACAGCCGAAGGTTTGGACACCCAAAGACCTTCGTTGTCTTTGGAGCTCTTTGAAGTTAAGGAGAAAAACAATCATCCAAACCTTCACAGTAACATGAATGTCTTGGGAAGTTGCTCAGAGAAGGGTACGTATGTATGCAGATTATTTATGTTCAGGCAAGCATCTTAGATTTCTATGTGTGTTAGTAGAAGAGTGTGCACAACCTAAACCAAATAGAGTCTCAGGTTGCTGAACTATTTCCTATGCTTGCTGCCCTCATATCTAACTTTGTGGTGCCCTTTCTATTTGGAAAAGAATTCTCCTCCATGCTAAATATGATTTCTAGTGACTGCTGTCATCTTGACAGTATATGTCACACTGTAATATTTCCAGTTCCAGTCAGCTAAACAAGGACTAGAGGTTTGTGTATCCAACCCATTGCTTTGAAATATTCAAGACAAAGCCAACAATTTTTGGTTGATTGCAGACAAATCTACTTGAATTGGTCAAAAACAAAACCAGGAGAAAGAGCTCTTAATTATAGATTACTGGAACTAAATCTGAATATTTGTACTTATTTCAGTAAAGTTTGACTATGGTAATCCAAAGGAAGCTGAATTTTGCCAAATGCATTCTTGATTTAATGGATAATTAAGTATAATTTATCAAGTATTGTAAATAGTGCCTTGGTTATTTGAAAATGGCTGTTTTCTAAGTTAGTTTGAAATTCTTCCTATTTTCTCAGCCTCAACGCTGAGTAAATATGTTACTCTATTGACTTTTGTGTTGCTCTCACCAAAAGTATAGCAACTTAAAGGAAGAAATACTTGTTCTGTCTCTATCAATCTTTTGCATCAAGGAGGCTATGACAGAGAGGACATTTCAAATCATCATGATCAGAAAACTGAGACAATGGTGCACAAGAAGCTGGGTAGAGGTCCAGTCCCTCAGGCTCTATGACCCACTTACTTCAACTGGCCCCACCTCATGACTCTTAGTACCCCACAGTGCCATCACTTCATGGATTTGTTAAGGCATTGATCCATTCTTTAACTCAGAGCCTTTGTGATCTTGACTGCTCTAGAAACACCCTCACAGACACAGCTCTTCACAACTCCTAGATCTTTGTCAACCCAGTCTCAAGTTGGCAATTAAAATCAACCTTTTTGGGGGTAAGTGGCTGAAGAGGTGGCTCAACAGTTAAGAGTGCTTGTTGCTGTTGAAGAGAACCCAGGTTCTAGTCCTAGCATCAGCACAGTAGTTTACAACCATTCATAACTCCAGGGGATCCGAAGTCCTCCTCTGACTTCTGGACGTATCAGGCATGCACACAGAGAACATACATGCACACAGGCATAATATTCATACATATAAAATAAGAAATCTAAAAGTAGATTAAACAACATGTTGACTCGCCTGTGCCTTTGCTCATGTGATGGGAACTGAGAGCTTGCCAGATTGAACATTGTAGAGGATGAGAAGACAGGGACTCTATTTGTTGACTGTCTGCTCTTTTACATGATCTTATCCTCTGAAGCTACATTCATTGATACAAACATTTTCCACAGGTGAAACCATTTTCCAGAATTCTAGTGAAGTCAAAGCACTGGAGCTTGTCTATGAGGTGGCACTGCTGCCGTTCCCCTCACTTATATAGTCCCCAAGTGGTACTCTGTTGTCCTCACTCTCCTGAACTACTTCTTTCACTTTGCCAGTCTGGCAATAGTCTTTGGTCTCTGCTCAGGAACCACTAGTCTTAGACATCAACACACAAACGCACATGTCTCCTCTTAGCAAGAGTAATAGGCATTGCAGGAGGAAGGGATGCTGTCCAAACCCAGAGAAATGGGATCACAAAGGGAGTAGGCCTTGCACACCTACCTCTCCAAAGCTCTCATGGATCATGTTGGAAGCTGAAACAGGTGTTCACAAAAGAGCATTCAGTGAGTCTTGACAATCCATACATCTTAGAGAAGGCTTTGTGGTGAGCCAGAGAGACCATGTGGAGGACTGCCCACACAGCAGCTTGAGTGGGATGGAATGGGGAAGTACAGATTGTCACTTTCGTTGATTGCTGGGAGGCCTTTAAGGCTTCTACCAGTGTGTCTTTATTGTGTCTTGGCAAGCACAATACATGAGTATAATAGTACAAAAAATCTCTGGGACATTTTTACTTAGTCATTGGGTAAGAAATAAGTCATTAGAGTAGAATATTGTTTTGGGAGAAAATAGTCTTAGAGAAGAGGGGTGCCAAAGATAGCTACCAGAAGCCAGGAACTATTCCAGAAAGTGCCAGAGTTGGGGTAAGGAGGTCCTGCAAACTCCTAAGACATGTAGAGGTACAGGCACAGTAGAGAAGTGTTCCTCCTTTAGCAGTTATGCTCAAGGCCAACTCTACTTAGTAAATGTCATGGGATCAGCTTGCTCCATTCAAAGGGTCCAGTCTACCAGAAGACCAGCACAATCGCTCCCTCTGTGACAACTTGGCCTTGCAGCTGCCAGCACAATTCTACCCAGAAAAGCTGCTTATGCAAGTGGGAACTTGTTCTTTGTCTCCTCTTTGAGAAACACCCAGTGACACTCGCTGAGGAAATCCTTGTTCCAGCTCTCTCTGCTCTCTTCTGCAGGTGGGAAGCACCTTAGGAATGTCATTTGTTGGCAAAGTGGGTCCAATTGGTGCTCACCCGATCTGTGTTCATGAGAAGCCAGCTAGGTAGCTGTGTGCAATGACTAGCAGCATGGAGGGTTTTCTGGTCATGATTTTAGATTTTTAGGAGCTGTTGATTGAAGACTTCATTGAAACCAGCCTGTGTGTTCCCACCCTCCCCATTTCCTTTTCCATTTAATCCAAAGACTGTTGTTCACTGGTGGAGAATGGAGTTGATGACTGATTGAAAACAATGTTTCTGCAACTTAGGTTGCTCAAACAGAGTGTGTATGTGTCGGGGGGGGGGTTCCTGTAAGGGAGAAAATGTAGGGAAATAAAAGGCATGTCTCTTGTGCTCTCTAGACCTGAAAGTAAGTCTCTGACCCAATTCTGAGAGGTGTTTGCCTAAGGTCCTGTATCTGGTCAATGAGTAATACCAAACATCTGGAACATGTCTGGTCTGTAAAGGATAGTTTAAAAAACTATGCAGACACATGGGAGCAGGGTGGCTGGGGTGGTTAGGAGTCACATGAGAGGCATTGCAGGGGTCCAGAGCTGTTTTGTCAACAAGAAAGAAACTGCTACCCAGGGTCATAAAGAAATGATCTTCAAATACCCGAAAGGCCACTCTGAAGTGTGTGAAGATTTAATCTTTGTGATTTCAGGCAGTACAGTTAGTGTCTGTAGATGTAGTTGCGTGGAGACTGAACTGGACTTGGTGTGAGGAAAATGGTGGCCTGGCCCCCATTAGGGCCTGGAATGCCTAACAGTGGGCTAAGGGCACTGTGTCAGATGAAGTCACAGTTCATGGAAGACTGAGTTCAGTGGGCTTTCTCCAGAGAGCATGTCTGTTGCAAAGCTAAGATGACCATGAAGCTTGTCATCAAAAGGCCTCAGTGTTCTGGTTGGGCAGAGAAGTGAGTAGAACTAATACGCATCCTTAAGATACCTAAACTTCAGCGCTTCAGTCCTCAGCGCTGTGTTGTAGATCTGTGTGGGCCTTGGGGCCCTTAGCCTTAGTTCCTGAAAATTCCAGATAGGACAGAGCTTTAAAGGGAGGTAAAGCTGTTCCATGGATACATTTTAGCATGGAAGTTTTGTTGGTTTTGTTCCAGAGTAAACCTAGTAACAGGAAACATTAAAACCCCACCCATGACTGAGATTCCCACTAGTCTCCTAAAAGCAATAACTCAGTTCTCATAAACTCCTTTGAGCTTAGTGGAACCAGGTCTGGGAGGGGGGCAAGGTCAAAGCTTTGGTGGAAACCTTTGAAGGGCTCTCCACAGGCATGCTTGCATTTAAGGATTCCATGCACCAGAATGCCTTATTCCCAGAATGCTCTGATGCAATTGAGTCCCTTCTCATGTCTCCCCCATTCCTGCTGTTTCCTTCCAGTGGCTTGCTCTTCCCAGCCTCACCAACAGGGCTGTACTTTAAGGTGCAGTATCTTGACACCACCTTGTTCCATCATTAATCTGTATCTTATTTGGAATCTCCAACTGAATTATCTTCCAGAAAATGCTGTCTTGACTGTCATCCCACCATAGAGTCTCCTTCCTCTCTGAGTTTAGAAGGAGAAGACAGGAGATGACAGCATAGCAGGATATTAGCTTCCTTCTTGGGTTGCCCTAAGAATGTCACTATGAATCCCCAAGAATCAGATTCCTCTTTGACCTCTACTGGTCACAGTCATACTCTTCTTCTAGAAGGAACTGGGTCCCTGAGACACCAACCCATAGCAGAAACACAGCCTCCAAGGCCTTCTTCTCCCTTTTTGTAGTATTTCTTAACACATATTTCTCAAGGGCCTACTGACTTCTCCCAGAATGATAAAGCTTTGTGCTCATCCTTGCTGAGTCATTCAGACTGTGTTCCAGTCTTTGTTGATAGCTTTGCTTTTGTTCTGTCCCAGGATTTCATTTGACTTTGAGGTGTCTGACTCATTCTCAATACATCCAAGTTACCCCTTGAAGGCATCAACCATGTTTGTTAACTCAACTGTCAAACATCCCGTCTGAGTTGACAATCCCTGCCCCCCTCTTGGGTATTATTTGTGGCCTCGTAAATCTGAGTGGGGAGAGTAAGTTTATATGATGACACTGTTGAATCTCCTTTCTTGAACAATGTTTATGCTGGGGAGTAGCAGAGTGTGTGTGTGTTTTACTAGGACTCAGGATATGAGATCAGGCCAGTGGCCAGAGATATAGAGCTCTTCTTAATCTTTGCTATAGTTGGAAATAGCCAATTAAGTCAGTAGCATTTGATTAGTTCATACCACATTCAAGAAACAGGAGAGTCAAGAGTCATAGGACTAGACAAACCATCTTCATTAAAGACTTGATCTTTCAGCCTCTGTCGTAGGTTTGTGTCCTTAGTGAAGGAATAGGTAATAGGTCTCCTACATAAGACAGGAAGTGCTTTGTCCCATTTGATAGACCTGTGTCTTAGGATCGTAGAAATGAAATCTTAACCTTATGTACAGAAACTTGCATAGTATTTTTTGGATATGGGGTGGGGGAGGCAGATCTCTGTACTTCTCTGTTGATTCCTATCTAAAACCACTGATTTGAGAACTACAGGAAACAGTTTAAATCAAGTGCTCCATATTGCTACTTGGTGCTTAGTGGGCACTAATGAGTGACAGGCAACATTGCAGAGGGATCAGTATTATTGCCCCCCCCCACACAAAGCATGGGAACAAACATTGTTCATGTTGTGATCTATCTTGTCCCATGGAAAAATCTTGATTCCCAGATCTCTTTTCTCTGTCAAATTTTCTATCTTAAAGCTGGCACACTACTTGGAAAAATGTTTGGCATGCCAGGGGGAGAAAAAGGAAATATTTCTGAAAGAGAGCTATGTGGGTTCTTTATTGACAAAAATTACCAAGAAGTCTGAAATGAAAGCAAATAGCAAGCCCTAAAGTCTGAACTGAAACTTGTCAAACACCAGGCCTGTGTGGGAGAAGCTGGTGGAAGGAGATGGGAGGTAGAGTCATCCCAGAAAACAGTGAAGGAGGACATCAAATGCAGTAGAAATTGGACTTGAAAAGTTGAAGCCAATTGAGAGCTAAGTTGGTGGTTGTCACTAGGCTTCCCCTTCTTCCAGTCACTCAACAGAACTGGCTTAGATTCTGTTTGGATTTGAAGAAGCCAAATGACAACTGGGACCACAAAAAGGAAAACCTACACACATCTAGGCAGGAATTTCATTTTGTTTTTCTTGTAGAGTGTCTCCGGGAAATAGAAATAGGCCTCAGCTTTCCTTATAAAGCAAACTTGCTGTTACCTCAGTTGTATGCCTCACACTTAACCTCCACTCAAACAGCAGGAATTCTTTACAAATACAGGAATTGTTATTGTTACAGTAATTTGTTGCCAGGGAACAAAGGCCACAGCAGGCTGGTATTATCTTTTGCCCCACCTATGGCCCTTTCATTAAAAAAAAAGCAAAAAAAAAACCCACAAAAAAAAACCCCACCAAAAACAACAATGATACTATTTCCAATGGATTCTGGGGTGATTAATGAGATATTTGCAATGCAGATTACCTGGAATTTCCACGGACATTTCAGCTAGTTGCTGGCGAAATTAACTTGGTGCTCTTTGAGCCACTTTTGAGAGGAAAAAAGCATCTGGATTCCAAGGGAAAGGTCGCCATTTATTTGCATCCAGATGGGATGTTCCATCGTAGCCACAATGAGTTGTAAATCAAGGAATGGTCTCTAGGGAGAGGGCAAATTGATCAGAGTTCAAATGCCCAGGTGGGAGTTAATGAATGAAGATGCATAAGGGTGTGGAGGAGGTCTATACAAGTGTTCAGCTGGAAGAGAGATCAGCGTACATCTTCCTAATATTCCGTCAATTATGATAAGGACACAAACACTATGTTTTGTTTCTTGGGATAATGAGTAGATGTTACAGCATTCCCACTTAATAAAGAGGGCAAAGGTATCTGACAGGCAAGGATTCCATTGAAACAAGGCTCCATCTTATGTCTTGATCCGTAGTTTTCACGAGACTAAGCTATTTTGAAAATCTGGGAAAGTAAGAAAGAAAAATAGGAAGATCTTGGGGAAAGCTATGGAAGATGGGTGAAAGTATGCTGAGGTTGTAGACCTGGGTTGCAGCAGTAAGTGGGTACTGTAATGGTTAATCTTGGTTGGCAGCTTGACACACCCGTGTGGAAGAGCTTCACCTGAAGAATTGCCTCTATCGGTGGCAATTTCATGTGGGCATATCTGTAGAGCATTTTATTGTTTGCTGGTTGATACAGGATGCCCGGCACCCTAGGGAATTACCATTCTTAGGCAGGTGGCCTGGGCTGTACGAGAAAGGCAGCTGAGTGTGACCTCTGGAGCAAGCCAGTGATCAGCGTCATCCCATGTGTCATAATTTAAGAAAAGTAGCAAGGGAGAGAAAGACGCCATGAGGCAGGTTCAAGCCAAGGGTTTGTTTTGTTTTGTTTTTAAATTAGGGAAAGGGATCATAAAAAGGGAGATGGGTCTCCAGGAACAGGAGCAGCAGGAGAGAGTAGAAAGGAAAGAGAAGGAAAGAGGGGGAGAGAGAAAAAGAGAGAGGGCAAGAGAGGGAGAGAGACACAGAGAGAGAGACAGACACAGAGAGGGAGACAGAGAGAGGGAGAGAGAGAGAGAGAGAGAGAGAGAGAGAGAGAGAGAGAGAGAGAGAGAGAGAGAGAAGGATGGGAGATGGGCAAGGCCCTTTTAAAAGGGAACATGGTGAATACGCACAAGTGGTGCTCTTAGTGGCTGCAGCTGAGGGCGTATCCTGTCAGAACCCCAAGGACAGGCCAGGACAGATGCCTGAACACTAACACCTTGGTCTCTGCTTCAATTCCCGCCTTGCTGGAATTCTGCCCTGACTTCCTTCAACAATAGACAGACTGTAACATATAAGGTGAAATACGTCCTTTCCTCCCTAGGTTACATTGATCATGGTACTTATCAAAGTAACAGAGCACCAACTAGTACAGATAGAGTGGGGTTCTCTCCACTCCCCTCACCAACCTCCCCTGATGGCCAGTCTTAAGTGTGGGCTGTGCATCACAGTTCTTTAAAAAGATGAATTTATGCCCCTAGCCCCTTAGTACTCCTGCGTGGTGTCTCCTTTCAGTCCCCCTGAATGTGTACTAATGAGCCAAATGAGAAGGACTTAATGATAGATGGTGTTCATTTAATTGGCTGAAATTGAATGATATGCACTTTCTGAATCCTCTTAATTCTTGGGGTAATCTACATATTGGCAAGTTGTCATAAGAGCTGAGCTGCAGGCGCTGAATCAGAGCTTGTTGAGCTTGGCAGAAGCGCTGTAGCAGTGTGCAAAATGCTCTCTTAGGAGTCTGGGGTGACAACTTTGTGTGGTGCAGTGCAGTAACTGAGGTAAATGGGTCAGCTAGCCTTTCTCAGGATATCGCTTCTCAATTAAAAATTAGTTCTTCCTTCCCTGGGTTTTGGTATGGCTCTTGAACTCACACAATGTGGATAGTGGCCAGTGATGTATCAATATGGAGAGAATTTTGAATTGTATTCTGCACTCCGAGGTCAGCTTTGGAGTTTAGGTTACTTCTTGGCTAAACTTTCCTTTTTTTCCATGAAGCGATTTGGAACAATAGCAACTGGGGGTCCTGCGTGATCTTCTTTGTTTGCCCACTTGGAGATGCTGGGCAAGCGCTTCAGCTTTGTCTCTGAGCATGTGGGTCATAATACCCTGTGTTTCTTATAGAGAAGTTCTGAGGAACAGCCAGATGGCTGTATGAAAACACCGCACAAAGCACAACGCTATGAACAAACGTTGTTAGGAACAAAAATGGTCTCCATGGCCTGGAAGAAAACATCTTCCTGTATCTTCTCTCAGCCACAGTGAATCCCCATCAGTCCCTGGGCCCATTTTTTTCCCTAAGGCATCCCTCAGATCTTCTGAAACAGATCTGGTAAGAATGGATGCTATGTCTCCAATTAATTTCCTAAGTACACACTCGCTCAAAACATGTTTTAGAAATAAAGAATTCAACAATACAGGTTGCTGTTTGACTGTATGGAGTGTCTTTGGGTTGAGCTCTGTTTAGTATGATCTTGTATTAAAGTGTGGTTCACCACCAACCTTTCCCAAGCACCCATTTAAGTTCAACTTTTATGTAGTTTTTATCAATCCACTGCTCATCTGTTAAAAATACCCCCCTTTAATGAAGCATTTGATGAAATGAAACTTCTTACTACAGTCATTAGTTGGTGGGAGGTTTTTTTTTTCAATTTGTAAGTTCCAAGCTGAGTCTGGTTAGATGGCACTGACATTTAGCTGAGGTGTAAAATGTTAATGGAGGCATTTTGGACAATTTGTTTATTTTTTATTTATTCCCTCAATGTGCCACTCACAGCCATATAGGATATAAAGGTCCTGGAAGGCATGAGTTTTCTGCTTAGCTGGGGGGTTCCAAGAGATTGGCAGATTAACCCCCACCACAATGGCAGTGCCAGCTTGATAGAAAACAGGCAGGCGAGTCACATGCAGTTGAAGTGACAGGGCAATTCTGTCTTTTGGTCAAAGGAGTATGCATACAGCATGTATGCAGTGTGTACAGTGAAGCTTCCTCTACCATTGTTAACTCCACTGTGGGGACACGAGCATAGGAAATGTGCTGCTCCTTCTGGTACAGTGCCCTCCCTGCCCAGAGGTCCTGGAACCTTGCAGTTTAGAACTTAGAGGTACACCATCCTGAGCAAACGCTTAGTCACCTCCTTAAGTCATCACTCTGGACAGTCATCAGAAGCTACCAGGGGCCCGATGTGGTATCTCAGTGATCACCTCTTGGGCCCTGACTCTGTGCTCATTGGGATGCTAAGCCCTGAGGGTGCGTTAGAAGACTTTCCCTCTAGCCAAGTCTAGAGCTGAGTTAAGGCTGCTGTGTATCTGTCTTTCGGTTTGTAGGATTCAGTTTATACTCTTGTCATTGAGTTTCAGGTCACTGAATGGGGTTCATGTCCTCATTGATCACCCTTTGCCTCTACAGGCATTCAAATAATGTTATACTGAATTACTGTGTAGTGGGTTTTAAATCTTTCAGAATACGGATTATGGTTCACTTGGATTCAGCATTTGTTTACTGGTAAACAAGATGCTGTGATTGTTGTTCATGTTCTCCATACTTGTTTCAGTAAGTGTTCCCTTCTTTCTTGCCTGTCCCATCCAGAAAGGTGACTAGAAGACTCCATAAAGACTTCATCTAACCCTACCCACTTTCCAAAGGCCCACGTCTGAACACTACGGTCAGATTGTTTCTACTCTTAATACCTCATAATGGGGATGAAATTTCAAACCAGGAAACTGGGGGACTGGCTCAAGCCATAGCTAAGTCACAACAGACACTTTCTGTATGATAGAGACTGTAGATTTGTGTGTTTATAATGATGCTTTTCCTAGAAGATAGCAGTGTGCGCTTTAGCAGAACTATTGCCTATTAAATGTGTCATTCTCCTATGAGCCTAATGACTCTCTTGCCAGGAGAGGTGGTTCATTCCTTAAAGCCTGCCATAGGGAGGCCCGGCAAGAGAATCTTCATAAGATTGAGGCCAGCCTGGTCTACACAGTGAGTTTCAGAGTAGCCAGGGATACACTGAGAAGCCCCGTTTAGAGAGAAATTTTTTGTTTTCTTTTGTTTTTAACTTGATTATGCTAGATTGAGGTCAGAGCCTTATACATGCCAAACAAGCATATTTTCCCTCTTTCTTTTCTTTTTATTCTTTTAAAAAATTAGCATAGAGACAGAGAGTTCATAAGTGGGCCTGTTGCACTTCTCCTTATCAAGTTGGGGCTCAAGAGAGGTCCCCCTGTCCAGTATGGAAGCATCGGGAAAGACGGGGGTCTTTTAGATTCCCATCCTGACCCCCATGTCAACCAGCTGTGCAGCTGCCAGCAGCCCCAAGCATTTCAAGCTTCAATTTCCTCATCAGTAAAATGGGGATTATCCCCACACCTCATCGAGCTGTTAAGAAGATCAAACAAAGCAATTCTGGGAACACGATGCCTTGTTCTGCGGACTTGGCTTGCTAAATGTTATTTCAGTCTGGCTGCTCGTGTGGGGACAGAAGTATGACCTGCCAAGAGGTCTGATGGGAGGCAGATCTTCTGTGTCCTCTGAGTGACTATGGGGTGCGATCAGGCAACCATTTTGTCCTGGGAAGGCTCATCACCAGAAAACTTGAAAGCTGCCTTCATTTTTAGCAACCCAGAGAAAGGCATTCAATTTTTCTTATTTCTGTCCTGGGAATCACAATGTACATTTGCAAGAAAATGAGGGTGTCATTTTCCTACTTCCCAGGGACCTAGGCTGATTCATTGCAGCATTAGGAGTGGTTAATGGTAACTGAAGTAGCAGCAGGTTTTGGCGGCAAGCAGGACCCCACCAGGGACCAAGGGTGACTCCCAGGTGTTATTGCAACCTGTCCGGCTTGCTATGAGCTCACTGGTTTTTCCATGGAGTTATCTGCCGCTCTCTGCTTTCATTTCCTGGGCAGAGAGGCAGAGGTCATGGGAAACGGTGAAGCATTGCTGCTGGAGGGGGTGATGTGTCTACTGAGTCTTGTGTTTGCTTCTGATCACAGGTTGAAATGAGAGTGCTTCCTCTCCTGGCCTGGGCTGTGATAGCACCGTGTAGTTTCAGAAAATTTATTTGCTGTTCATTTTGTTTCTTGAAAAGCCTGGCAATTTGTTTCTGTCCTCTACTCAAAGAGACTTAGTTCAGGACTGGCTAGAGTCCAGGAGTAATGAGGTGTTGGTGAGAAAAACACCACCCAAAGAAATGGATCTTTATTAGCCTCTTCCTGTGGTGGTGATGGCAATATTGCAGCCCACGAGGTGATGGCTCTTGATTTCCTTTTGGCTTGACTGAGGTTGGCCTGGGGTTGGCCTGTTCCCTGTTGTGGGGGCCTCTGCGTCCCAGATGGAGGAACGTGTTTGACTTTGGCAGCTCATATGTGCCTGATGGAATAACACTTACCAAGCATGCGTACCAGTGAGACGATGGGAGACATTTAGCACACAGTTTTGGGCCTTGTGTACATTTGTGCCTTCATTTCGAGTTGTCTTCCAGCCTCTCTAGGGAAGATGAGTGCCTGGATATGAATGCTTTATCTGTAATTATAGCAAGCTTCCATGGGCTCCCAAGACAAATCCTGCAACTGAAACTCATTGCAAAGAAGAAATAAACGCAGGGAGGGTTCAAACCTAAGAGTAGATGATAGTGGCCCAACTTTCTCATATCGTGCACCATAATGTCTCTGTGATATTTTTATGCTGAACATATACCAACAATTCCATTCAATAATTAATCAGATCCAAATAAATTAAGTCATCCTAACAATTTTGTAGCCACTTGAAAAAGAAGTGAAATAAGTTGAAAGAAAGAGTATTTTTTATTTATTCTTAACCACAATGGCAGTGTGTACTTTTAGGGGACTGTACAGCTTCTCAAACCTTGGAATCAAATTAGATAGCACTGGCCTCATTTCACACACATGGTGAAGAAGTTGCCTTGTAAAATCACCAAATTTCAAAAACATATAATAAAATCAAAAGAAACATAATGTTATCCAATGTTCAGATAGGATCAGATAGGGCCATTGTGAGCTAGAATGTGAAGTTTATTTTAATTTTGATGTCTCAGCTTGCTTCTGTGAATATCCCTTCTCCAACCAAGATGCTCTAGTGCAGTTTGAAAATCTTCTAGGTCCAGGTAGCTCTCAGATGATCCAGGCTAGAAGAACACTCGAGCCTGTTCCATCCACCTTTGTCTTGATTCTCACGCCTCCTCTCTGACCCACAGCCCAGGGGTCCAAGTGCCTTCCCCATTGCACATCGCTGGAATGGTAGGACCTCAGATGATACTTATCCCAGCTCCCCGGATGTTTTCTGTTCTCCCTGGGCAGCCCCCATCAAACAGGGGAGCTGCACTTTTAACCTCACCCTCAGGGAAAGTGCTATGGTGTTGAGACTCTTGGAACCTCAAGGCAGACAGGGAACCTAGGTCCCAACACAATTCTACTTTGACATTTTGCCTGTGTCATGCTCATTCCTTTCCACAGATAGCAGGCATTAAGGTGAATTCAATGATTACATCGTGATTCACTTTAATTAAATAATTGGACATTTTCTCCTTCATCCTCCATGTGGACTTGTTTTCTAAAGTGCCACCATGTTTAATCTGAGCAAGAATGCATAGCAGAGATGGCTTACACAAATGAACAACAACAAAAAAAAATCCCTGCCTCAGAGGCTGAGTGGGAATAATTCAAGTGGGAAAGGGCCTCTTTGCTGGCAGGGGGCTGGTGAACTCCTCTTTCAAGATTTCCATTTCCGGCAATGTTGATCAACATACAGGTTTCTATTCAGTTGCCCATGACTGAACACCTCAGGGAGGCCTAAGGCCTCAGCCCCTTTCTGTCAAGTTTAAAGGAGGAGATGCCTTCAGGCCCCCTGATGGTTGGGTGCTAGCAGGTGGGAACTGCCATTGAAGAGTCAGGGGGACCCTAAATCTCCTTTCGTCTGATCTAAATGTTGGTGGCAATATAGAAGTGCATTGAAGCGACTCTAACAATGCGGCCCTCCCTGCCTGCATTCAGAAGGGGGAAAGAGGGTATTTTGCACCATGACAACAGGTGACCTCTATTTGGAATTGTCAACAAACATTAATAGACCTTCCAAAACACATAGGCTGTGATGTGGGGCCATCAGCCGCCTGAAGGGAGAGCTGGGCTTTCAGTGGTACAGGGGCTGCTCTAGCAGGATGTCAGCTGACATGCTTAATTGGGAATGATTAGGGCTGTCTGCAAGCTGATTCCCTGAGTTTGGTGCACACATAATTGTTGTATGTAACCCGGAGCGGCTCTGCTCTTTCATCTCTATGAAGAGATCAGAAAAGAGAGATTTACGGCTTAGGTTGCCCCAAGCCACACATAGCAGGCTTAATTTTCCTTTCCAAGGGAATCTGCCGACTGCTGTTGTGACTAGTTCTCTTTGGCTTAGATGGTATGTCGAGGTCACCTGTGTGGGGTTTTTTTGTTACATGATTGATTGACTGAGATTAATTATTCTGTCAGAGCTGTAATGGAGGCAAAATGGAGGATAGTGATAAGTGTAGACGCTCAAGCGATTCTTCCAAATGCACTTATGTCTCTTTCTATTTAAATAAATCAAACAGAACGCATATATCCCGGATGGTGTTGCCTGTTCCCTCCCCGTGCTCTATAGCCCGGAGGTGTTTTCTCTGGAAGTCTGAAGCTCTGAAATGAGTGGCTATTTATTCAACATCAACTACAGGATGTTTGAGTCCTTCCTTGCTCCATTCCTTCCTATGTTTCCCTGAACACCTCAGCCTGAGATAAGCAGCAGGTTTCAGGGACTGCCCTAGATCAAACCCACTGTGCTCAGGGTCTACGTCTGAGCTAAAGGCTGGGTGGCTTGGAGAACCTGAAGTAGAGAGAGAATGCGTAGCAGGTGTTAACATCATAATGTCAGATTTCTGAGGTGTAGAAACTGCCATAGACAGTAGGGTTTTTTTTGTTTGTTTTTGTTTTTCAAGACAGGGTTTCTCTGTACTGTTTTGGAGGCTGTCCTGGAATTTGCTCTGTAGACCAAGATGGCCTTGCACTCACAGAGATCCGCCTGCCTCTGCCTCCCGAGTGCTGGGATTAAAGGCGTGCGCCACCAATGCCCAGCTAGACGGCAGTTTTTATGGAGGCAGAAAAAGTAGTTGTTAGTGACAGGTTGAAGTTGGACTTCTTCAATCTCCTGAAGGAATCCAGTGGTCAGCTAAGGAAAAGCTACAGTGACTCTGGACGGCCCTTCAAAAAGTACCCTTCTTCCAAAGTGTTGTGGCCAAGGGCTCCCAGAATCCCCTTCTCCCAGGCAAGCATGACAGCAATGGCATAGCTTCCTACAGTGACCCCCTGTGCAAAACAAGTAAGAACACACTGGACAGTATAAAGGGAAAGTTGGCCATGATGGCCAGAGTCCCGAAGCATATCACTCATGTTGAGTGCCTTTGGGCGAACGTGTGTGTATATGGGTTAGCAGTGGCTAGTCTTTTGCATAAATGGGAAAACTTAATGGGGTTGGAGTCAGTGGGTGAGCCTGCCCAAATCCATTGGCAACATCCACAGTGTTAGAGGCACCTAGCAATCACATGTCTTTCATATTCTCCTGGGCACTTGCAGAATAATCTAGCATGCTTGTCAGAGGACCAGGTTGCAGGGAGACACCCCATAGAGGATATCTTCAGATAGTCCACACAACTTGGGAGTCATCAGTTTCCTCACCAAATTCCAGAGAAGGGCTATTGCAGCCTGTGCCAGCTGCCCGGTTCCCTTGTGTAAGCAATGATCAAACCCAGAGCTAAGAGAGGCAACTTCAATGGACCCATTGCCTCACGAATGAGGTAGAAGAATGGTGCTCATCGTAAGTCAAGCCCTGTTACGTCGTCAGTACCTCATCTTGAAGCATTACAGCTAACTGAAAGCATGTCTCCTTGAATGTCTTAGAGGATGAAATGTTTGGAGCAGTGGAGATTTTGAAAATTCTCTTTCTTGATGATGAAATTTTTGTTGGCTGAACATACCTAAGGCATTGGCATAGAGTTGATTTAGACCGCCAAAAGTTGAATTATCTCGGGACATGCTACACCCTAGAGGGGGATTTTCAAAGGTTCCTTCCTAACTATTTAAGAAAAATAGGACTAATAAGGACTTTTTTGGTGCACATCCATGCTGAGAAGTTTTGTTGCCTCTCTAGTATATGAGCCCATGATAGTAACCTCAAATTTATACTCTTCAAGTAGAAGTTTTGTGGATTAAACTTGAGCACTTTGTGCTCTCTGATTAGTAATACTGTGCTGCAATCTTGAAAATAAATGAGAAAAAAAATTATTTTTCTAAAAATACCCTTTCCTTTAAAAAATAAGTGTTGATGGCTTCTACATATGCCCTAGAAAATGTTTTTGGAGAATGATCAATACAAGACATCCAGCTAAAGTTAGGTTGCATAAATATTCAGTTAGTCATAAGCATGTTTCTTAAAGTAGGACACATATCAGAGTTTCCTTAGTTGCTCCTACAAAGGCGGGCCTGTTGGACTAGCAGGAGATAAGGAACAAGAAGGAAGATTGGAGTGAAAACATGTAAGGCAGAGCCCTGGACTAGCTGCCACTGTTTCGCTCAACAAGTTAGTAATTTGAGATTTGTCAGGGTGGGTTGTTATTGTAAATTTAATCTCCATTTTCAAAAAGATCACCTGCTCCTTTCCAGATGGTTTCTCAAGTCAGTGACTGGAAGGACACTGTATTTAAAGGATGGTAGGCTGAAAACTCGTTTGTTGCATGTAGCCCAGAAGACTTGTGTTAAGGGAAGATTTTTCTTTGCTAGCCGCTTTGCTTTATCACCCGCCAGTCGCCTGGGCTCTGCTGTGTTGTAGTCCCCAAATAACACACAAGACGCTGTATTAATTATGAAGCTGTTGGCCTTGCTTGTTTCTTACTGGCTAGCTCTGACTTAAGTAATTACCCCATAATTGTTAATTTAAGTATTTCTCTTACTGGAGAATAGTTCCGGGCTTCCTACCCCATGGCGTTACATTGTGACTCTCCTGTGTTTCTCCTTCCCAGAGTCCTCCTGGACTACTAGTCCCACCTATCTAGATTCTCTATTGGCCAGAGAGTGCTTTATTGGCAAATGCACAGGACTTTCCCAACAGACTTGTCCCTGGATCTCAATGGGGATCCTTTGCTGTTTAAGAATATTGAATATTAATGTTGCCTTAACTCTCAGGACAGCATGTTTCTATGATTGATTGCATGTCACCTCTAAGAAGTAGGACAGCTATAATGACTGTGCCCTTGTTTTTTTTTAAACATACTTGAGTGGCAGTGGGTAAGCTATGACCATGAAACCCCCTTAGAGAAGGACAGAGATAGGAAATCATTGAAGCAAAGATTATGGAAATCCACCTTGTGTGAGTACAGTGATAGGCACTGGGTTTCAAAAATGAGTAAGATGTGGCTCTGAGGAATCATTGGGGTTCTAAAGAGAGAATCCCAGCAAAGCAGCACATTGTAGTTAGAGAAGTAATCTGAGCTCTAACTGGGGCATTCTCAAACAAGAGGAGAAACCCATCTATCCAATACTAACTTGACAACTCTAACTTGTATCCATTCATATATGAAATTTGAGTGGTGGACAAAGCAGGACCTTTATTCAGAAAAAGGGTAAAGCCTTTCAAGGGCATGGAGACTTGAAGGAACAAGGCATTTAAGACAATGAGAGATAGTAATAGAGAGTATGGGATTACCATTGGGTAAAAGACCAGAAATATCAGTAAGAAAGATTTGATGCCAATCACAAGAGTTTGCATCTTGGCCCATTTGTAGCAAGGGAGCATATAAGTGATCCTGAACAGGATCAGATTTGTGTTTGAGGATGAAATCTTTGGAGTTAATAGTGCCTCTATCTCTCCCCAAAACATGGAAAATGGAAGCCAACTCTGCTAACTTTCTTATCACATGGTTCCACTAAATTATCATCAGTGGCATAGTCAGAGAGGTCTGGGCTCTGAGTTTGTTGATGTATCTGAAATGGACAACACAGAAAGAACTGTAAAACTCAGTTAATAGAATTAGGAACTTGAATTCCACATAGGCACACACATATTGTCATGCTTTGTCCAATTTGGGAATCCTGTGATGACAGAGATCTAGAAAGTTCCAAGATGTATATAAGGCAATAGGAAACCATGAAGCTTTGTTCTTGAGAGAGTTTAAGTTATTTACTGGAGATGAGATGGCTTGCCTATTCACCTAGCTGAGGATCAACTATAGAGCAAACCCTTGTAGGAGAAATCTTACACATTCTCCATGCTCATCAGAAAGCGTGACCCTATATTGCTACTGGGTATTACATGAAAAAGGAGCTCCCTGGCAAAAGATCATGGCATGCCCCCAGGAAACAAGAAGACCAGACATTCTTTCTTTGGCTTTCGTGGGCCAATGTTTACTGTGGTAACACTGCAAGTCCAGTGAGGTGTTTGTCAGTGCCTGCCCTCTGTGTGTGTGTGTGTGTGTGTGTGTGTGTGTGTGTGTGTGTGTCAGGGGTGCAGATGTGTGTGGAAGCCAGAGGTCAGTGCCAGGTGTCTTTCCCAATCACTCTCCACCATACATTTTGAGACACCAGCTCTCAATGACCCCGGAACTCAGGTTAGAGAGTGGGCTCTTCCTAGCTACACCTCTTAAGCCCTAGGATTACAGGACAGTGATGCTACGCCAGGCTTCTAAGTGGGTGCTGGAGTTCAAACTCAGGTCCTACTGTTTGCTTGTTAAGTAATTACAGACCAAGCCATCTCCTAGGCCATGGAGTCACTCTTAAAGTTCTTTTTTTTTCTGGACACCTAGATGTATGAGTAGAATTTCCTTCAAAAGGTGTGCCCACTTATTCCCTAACTACGATGGAAGAGGTCAGAAAGTGGTCTAGTTATCAAGAGCGGCAGGCCCTACTCCCACACAGTCCCTGTAGCAATTTGACATTATAATAATGAAATCTTGAGTTCCTTTCAATGATCATGTTAGTACAGACACAACTACCTGTTTAGTTGGCAGTATGCTGGCTACTGAGAAGGTTCTGGCAACTCTTCTTGACCTTGTACCTTTGTAAAGTCACAGCTCTATTAAAGTGTTGACCAGGGCATTCAGAAGAGCTGTGACTGGGCATAATGTTCCCGTTGAGGGTGACCATTCGTCTGTCCACCTAATTAGCACTCAAAACCTTTGATTGCCCCCATATATTCTAAAACATCGAAAAGCTCAGAGCCTCTTGGACTTTGGCAATCGAGGCCTGTCCCTGTATTTATGGGGGTTTCTTCTTCCCAATTCATCACACCTGTTTCCTCAGCCCTGTTTTCAGTAATGCCTGCCACAAAGAACCCCATAAATCCAGCATTTGTGGCTGTAAGTTTGTCATTCGTTTCCTGAAATAAGATCAGGCCACTATTATAAAGCAGCAGAAGGCTGCCTGTGAGAGCAACCAACATACCATTGACTGATTCATCAGGGGCATTTAGTTCTTCAAAATGGAAAAACAAAAATAGCCTCCAAAAAGCAAACACAGTAAATTAAAGGAATGTTATTCTGTGCATAGAACAGCTGTGTGAATGCTTGCTTAGTAGGGTCGCATGACTGACCCATTTCTTTGTAGGAACAGCTATGTCTCCCTTTCAGGTTATTATTGAAGACATATGATGTCATTTACTTTGGCCTCCTTGTCATTGGGCTACATTTAGAAAACATCAGACTTGCTGTTAAAAAGCTGCCATCTGCATTGGCTTAAGTACACACCGTGACTTACATAGACTGATGAGTAATTGTGTCCCTGGTTGATAACTGAAGTTTAGTTAAGGGGACTTTGCCTTTTGACCCAAGGTGAGGCACAGGCTACAAAAACAAACCAAAAAGAATTGTAGTGGCAGTAGCTGTTTTCTTTTTAAGCAGTTAGGCGGTGGCTTTTCCTGTTTTACTAAGTGGAGAAGATAATTCACAGAAAGTGAAAGATCCATTGTCTTCATGAGCTAGGACTGCTATTCACTGGAGAGAGACCATTGTACATTCACCATTTTGTATGGTAGACTCCCTGCTTGTGTTTTCCTTTCATTAGCAAATGCTGAGGGCCTTGTGAACATAGGCCCCTGGGTTGTGCATGGCAGAATTTGAAGGTCTTAGATGACAAGGAGCCCTGGGAATGGTCACCTCAGGGCAGGTGTTCTGTGGTGGTAGAGCAGCCAAGAAGCAGAGCCCAGATCCATTCCCCCCCCCCCATTGCTCTCTCCACAGCTACTTTCTGCCTTAGATTGCTCTCTCTTCATCAGCATTCACTGAGATTGTTTAAGCAGGGAGACACTATTGCCAGAGGCCTCCCCTATAGCATCACCAATCTATCCTTGTCCACGAACTTCTTAGAAACAAAGACCAGTTCTGTTGCCCCGTACCACATACAGTTCTGTATTGTTTTATGTACATGTGATTCTGTCATATCAAAGTCTGCTGAATGCATGCTTGATAGAATGTATGTGTACAGGATTGAACACGTGTCGGGAAACTGTCTCCTTGGAGATACTGGGTAATATCTGGATACCTTAATGATTTCATCATTGGGCAGATGGTGATACCATCATCTTGTGAATTAAAGCTAGGGTGCTGTAAAATACCCCACCCTGCACAGTCATCTATCTTATAGAGTTACCTAGCTGAAAATGTCTTGCATAACTCTGATCTAAACTACTTCAGCCTTCTCCTTGATGCCCAAGAAGTAGACCAGGTCTTCTGCTACATCAGGTTTTGAAAAGCTCCCCAAGAGTTGAGTAGAACCAATTCTGTCTTGGTGAATCTTCCCAGACCTCATTGCTCATAACTTATAACTTATTCTCTTTTTTCTTTTTTCTTTAAACTAGAAACAAATTTCTTTTACATGTCAATCCCAGTTGCCTCTCCCTTCCCTCCCCCCCTGCCCCCCACCAAGCCCCTATGCCATCCCCTTCCTGTTCCCCAGGGAGGGTGAGGCCTTCCATGAGGGATCTTCAAAGTCTGTCATATCATTTGGAGCAGGACCTAGGCCTTCCCTTGTGTGTCTAGGCTGAGAGTGTATTCTTCTATGTGGATTGGGATCCCAAAGTCCATTGGTGTATTAGGGATAAATACCAGAGGCCCCATAGATTAACCAGACCTCCAAACTAACATCCTCGCTCATGGGGTCTGGAACAGTCCTATGCTGGTTTCCCAGCTATCAGTCTGGGGTCTATGAACAACCCCTTGTTCAGGTCACCTGTTTCTGTGGGTTTCAACTGCCTGGTCTTGACCCCTTTGCTCATCCCTCCTCCCTCTCTGAAACTGGGTTCCAGAGTGCATCTCAGTGTTTAGCTGTGGGTGTCTGCTTCTGCTTCCATCAGCTACTGAATAAAGGCTCTAGGATGGCATATAAGGTAGTCATCAATCTCATCATCGGGGAAGGGCTTTTAAGGTAGCCTCTCCACTATTGCTTAGATTCTTAGTTGTGGTCAACCATGTAGACCTCTGGATGTTTCCCTAGTGCCAGATTTCCCTTTAAACCTACAGTGACTCCCTCTATTATGGTATCTCTTTTCTTGTTCTCCTCTATTCTTCCCCTGACTCAATCTTCCTGCTCTCTCCTGTCCTCCTCTCCCCTTCCCTTCTCCCTTTTTCTTTCTTCTAACTCCCTCTCCCCTCCCCGCATACTCCCAGTTAGCTCAGGAGATCTTGTCCCTTTCCCCTTCTCTGAGGACCATGCATGTCTCTCTTAGGGTCCTCCTTGTCTTCTAGCTTCTCTGGCGGTGTGGATTGTAGGCTGCTACTCCTTTCCTCTAGATCTAAAATCCATATATGAGTGAGTACATACCATGTTTGTCTTTTTGTGACTGGGTTACCTCACTCAGGATGGTTTCTTCTAGTTCTATCAATTTGCTTGCAAATTTCAAGATTCCATTATTTTTTTCCACTGAGTAGTACTCCATTGTGTAAATGTACCATATTTTCTGCATTCATTCTTCAGTTGAGGGGTATCTAGGTTGCTTCCAGGTTCTGGTTATTACAAATAATGCTGCTATGAATATGATTGAGCAGATGTCCTTGTTGTATGAATGTGCATATTTTGGGTATATACTTAAGAGTGGAATTGCTGGATCTTGTGGTAGACTGATTCCCATTTTCCTGAGGAACCCCCATACTGATTTCCAAAGTGGCTGTATGAGTTTGGACTCCCTCCAGCAGTGGAGGAGTGTTCACCTTTCTCCACATCCTCTCCAGTATAAACTGTCATTAGTGTTTTTAATTTTAACAATTCTGACAAGAGTAAGATGGTATCTCAGAGTTGTTTTGATTTGCATTTCCCTAATGGCTAAGGATGTTGAGCACTTGCTTAGGTGTCTTTCAGCCATTTTAGATTCCTCTATTGAGAATTTTCTATTCAGTTCTGTGCCCCACTTTTTAATTGGATTATTTGGTGATTTGGTAACTAGCTTCTTGAGTTCTTTGTATATTTTGGAAATCAGCTCTCTGTCAGATGTGGGGTTGGTGAATAACTTTTCCCATTCTGTGGGCTGCCTTTTTGTCTTGTTGACCTTGTCCTTTGCCTTATAAAAGCTTCTCATTTGCAGGAGATTCCATTTATTAATTTTTGATCTCAATATCTGTGCTACTGGTGTTATGTTCAGGAAGCATTCTCCTTTACCAATAAGTTCAAAGGTACCACCTACTTTCTTTTCTAAGAGGCTCAATATGGCTGGATTTATGTTGAGGTTTTTGATCCATTTGGACTTAAGTTTTGTGCATGGTGATAGACATGGGTCTATCTGCAATCTTCTACAGGCCAGCATCCAGTTATGCCTACACCATTTGTTGAAGATGCTTTCTATTTTCCATTGTATAATTTTAGCTTCTTTGTCAAAAATCAGGTGTTCATAGGTGTGTGGGTTAATATCAGAGTTTTCAATTCAATTTCATTTTTCTACCTATCTATTTTCGTGCCAATATAATGCTGTTTTCAGGATTATAGCTCTATAATAGAGCTTGAAGTCAGGGATGTTGAAGCCTCTGGATGGTCCCTTATTGTGCAGGGTTGTTTTGACTATCTTCGGTCTTTAGTTGATTCTCTTAAAAATAATGTTATGATTATGTATATGGATACATGGTGTGTATCTCTCTCTGTCTCTCTGTCTCTGTCTCTTTCTGTCTCTCTGTCTCTCTGTCTCTCTCTCTCTCTCTCTCTGTGTGTGTGTGTGTGTGTGTGTGTGTGTGTGTGTGCCAGCATGTAAAACGGCAATGTGGTGGATGAGGTTGATTCTGTCTGCCTTGACCTGAGTGTCAGGGAACTTGGTTGCTAGGCTTGCAGGGAAAGAACATTTTTCCACTTAGCCATGGAACCATGGACCCCAAGACTTCTGGCTTCTTGCTGTACCTGGGAGTTGGTTCCACTGCGTCTGGAACCAAACATTGTTGAAACCAAAGGTAACACTTCTCAGAGTTCACTACTCACAAGAATAACCTAGATGCATTATTGAAATCAGACGGCTCAGCACTTAGGGCATGGGGCCAACCTATCCATTTCTAACAAGTTTCCAGTTGGTACAAGTAGAGACGGCCAGTGTACCACATTTTGAGTGACAGGTGTATGTCTCTTTGGTACATGCCCCCAACGGCATGTTTTAGACAAGGATTGCTTCTGTATACACATGTCCAATGCTGAAAGCCTTTGTCTGTTACAAGCAGGCCTGCCCTATGACAGGAGTAAAATGGCTGAGTACCAGGATGCTGTGAGGCAATCGACTAGAGGTCAGTTTAGTGGCTAAGGTGGGCTTCTAACATACGTCTGAGATGCACCTGTTCCTGGATGAGGGCAAGGAAAACATAGTGGCATTCCTTCCCCAGCAGAAAGGTGCAGGCTGTAGTGAGGGAGAGCCATCTCCAATCACAGACTTGCAGGAATGAAACATCTAGTTGTGAGACGGTTTCTCCAGATTATGCATATGTTTATAAATTACCCTAGGTGTTCCTTTGCCTCATTCCCTTTATTGTAGAATGTATTTCTCTAAAGTGACAGCTTTAATTTTTTCCCCCACTCTGTGCAGATTTCATGGATGATGTAGCTTAATAAATCAAGGCTATTTCCACCATTGTATCATGACTCTTTAATCAGTTCTTTGAATTAATGCAATCAAACGGTTGAATTCTTACATTCGTCTCTGTATTTATGGCTCTGTTGTGCTTTTTTATTGAATTGGAAGAGGAATATCTTCATTTGCAGCCAAAATAAAATAAATCTAGGCAGGTTATCTAGGAAACCGTCTAGGGCACAGGATATGTGTTGTTTATGTATGCACATACATGTAAACTACAAATGCAATGGCTATTACTCATTAAATTTTGCATTAAGACTTCATATTCAAGAAACTAGCATTCTACCATGTTCTGTGATAGTGTATCTATTTTTTTAACCAAGTCTTTATTCTTGGGGTCTCAAAGACACCCAAAGGGGCATTCAAAAATTAGAATCCTCTTTTGAGGTAAGAATCTCTGTGCTTTGTATGTCCTCTGAGTGAGAACACAGTCTCTGAAGTCAGGTTGCCCAGAGAACATTCTGGTTCCCCCTAAACTGGTGGCAAGTGTGCATCCAATGGAGGATAATAGAAATATTTAGCATAGGTAGGTTTTAGTATTTTTATTTCATTAGTTAAATCGGCCCATGTCTTATCCATTATTTTGCTTTGTCCAAATAACCAAGCAGATAGATACTTCTAGGTGATTTGCAAAGAACAGACCTACTAGCAAGTGATGGCTCCTTTGGTACCTTGGTACAGTGATTGCTTTTCAAGAATGAGGACCTGAATTTTGGACCCAGTACCCTCATAAAACCTGGGCATGATGGCATATGCTTACAACTCTATTTATAGGGAAGTATAGACAGGAAAAATAGCCAGTCTAGCCTAATTGATGGATTCCAAACCAATGAGAAAGTCTATCTTGTCGCACCTGCTGTGCAGCCTGCATCTGAGAATGTAGCGAGGTGGTCGGGATAGATGACATAGAGACCGGTCGGTTGCTTTAAGAAAACTTTATGCTCCCCAAGTCGGCTTAGGAGAACTCCCCAAGAACAAAGGCTTCCCTTTTTAAGGACTTCTGTCATCCATCTACATACAATTCTCCAACCAAGCTCTCACACACCTCTCACAGTACCCAGACTTCTCACCCTTCTGGCTGGTGGTTTAATCTCATGCCCCAGAATCAGGGAGAAACTGCAGGGAGCAGGAAGAAGCATCTAGCCTTAGGGGGGATCAAAGTCATGGTGTTTCAGTGAGCGAGCCCTTATCTAAGCCCTATCAAGAGCTTTATAGCACTGAATTGTTTTCAGTAAACATTATCTCACAGCTGCCTGCTCCCAGGCCAAAGGGGAAGTGGGTTTCTGCTCAAGGTCTGGTGTCCCCACACTATCTCAAAGGATATGGGCAGTATTCCTGAGCATGACACATAAGATTTTCCTCCAGCCCCCATGTGCGTGCATACACATGAGCATACATGGGGACACACACACACACACACACACACACACACACACACACACACATTTTTTCAAGACAGGATTTCTCTGTGTATAAATCTTAGCTGTCATGGGACTTGTTTTATAGACCAGGCTGACCTCAAACTCACAGAGATGAGCCTATCTCTGCCTCCTGAGTACTGGGATTAAAGGCATGTGCCACTACTTCCCAGCCCAAACACTTTTTTAGAACACATGTATTTGGTTCACAGTGCTGGAAAGTGCAAGAGCATAGCACCAGAATCTAGAAAGCACATGAACTTGACTGATAACAGACTCATCCCTGAAATACCGAATCGACTCCAGTGATAGCAACTACGGTACCCTCTAATCACCTCTTTAAGGATCCAGGTTTTGATGTTATCCCAGTGGCAACTATACTTTCAGTATCAGTTTTGGAAGAAATAAAAAATAGTTGGTGGGTTGTTTGTTTGTTTTTCTGATGCAGAAATGTAATGTTAGGGTACATTCTTTGGGAGGCATCAGTCAGAAACACCACTAACATAGGAAAAATGATCAGAGGACAATTTTAACTGTGAAGGAACACTGGCTTCCATGTGTGAGGTCCTATCTCCATTAATGAATTTAATCCAGGATCTCAGGAAAAAAAAGAGATTCTACTGAGGTGGGAGCTGTACACAAGTATCACTTCTGCTTACTTTTTCATATATTTTTAAAAGACTTTAGTATATGACTCAATTGGAAATCAGTGTAATGAGATCAGTGTGGCACAGCGGTCAACTACAATAGTTTGTACATTTATGCTCTGCAAACAGTATATTTGTTTTCTGTTTTGAGACAGAATCTTACTACATAGTCTAGGCTGTCCTCAAACTTGTCATCCTTCTGATTTGGCTTCCAGAGTCCTGGGATTACTGGCATGTATCACCTTGCCTAAGAACTAATGATAGTTGTTCCTATAATTACTAAACAATTGACAGTAGAATTTCTTAAAATAGGGCTTGCCTCTGTCTCTCCTTTTTTTGCGGCTTTTGAATATGTCTTATGAATATCATAGGTCTACCAGACAGCTATATTGTAATCCTAGAACTGGGGAGATAGAGGCAGAATGATCTGGAGTTAGAGGTCATATTCAGTTACCTAGTAAATTTCAGACTAGCCTAAGCTAAATGAGACTCTCATCTCAACAGAAACAAGAGACAAAACCCATAAAACCTCTATACCTTAGAATTTAGATGGCATCCATTGCTCTAGTTGTATGACATTTTGTAACTTGCTCAGGAGAGGACTGAGTTGGGACATCATAGATGTGTGAGAGTATAAACAGCAATGGGCCTAAACTTATTTCCTAAATTTGGGCCAGCAGCAACAGACTTACTCCAAATCAGCTTTGTCATAAAGATAATACTTGGTATTCTATAGCATGCCACTTTGACATGCTATATATTATTTTTTGTGTGTTCATTACTTATGAGACTTCAGTGCTAAGAAGTCTTATGTGCTTCGAGTTACAGTTGAAGATTCAGTGGCAGAGGCAAAATGCCTTGTAAGGTTCCAGATCTCATACATACCAGAGCTAGCTTGATGTCATAGTCTAGTTCTCCAAACCCAGTGGCCAAGTAGCTAGGCTATTTCTAGTTGTGCTATCCTCTGTGGCTAAGACTGTCCTGTGCATTCTTGAGTCACCCCAAGCACCTACTACTATATGGCACCATAATCTGATCCTATTGGATATATTGAGGATGCTGTGGACTTCCTGGAAAATAATTTAAAAGTCTGGAGCGTCCTGACCTTTAGGAATGAGTTGATGACTCCCAAAAAGTAGATGAATTTTCTTCTGGGTGAGAGACTCTATCAACAAGCTTTTGTTACATATCTGCTCTCCACATCATGGGCTATAAGAGCACACGTTGATTTAACTCCCAGTTGTATATACAATAGCCATTGGATCCAACTCAGTTTTTCAGTTCTTTGGATCCACAGTGATCTCAATTCTTCTTGGTTGGTCTCCCTCATGATCTTTCATCTCAGCTGGGGTCTCTGGGATGGTATGGAACATAAGAAACTTGCTTGTCTAAATGCTCACCCTCCAGCAGAAGACTGGTCCTGAATTGGTTCACATGGCAGCTACAGAGTTCCAAAGTAGGCCCTGGGGACACTTTTCAGTGACCTTTTGCTATTGTTGTGGTGGCCCAGAAAAATGACAAGCACAAGCATACAGTCAGTGTGAGAAGGGACAGCAGAGGGACCCACATACGGGGAGGTCTGAGCAGGCTGGGGCCTGTGACCACAGCAGCTTTCCTTACTACCACTTCAAGTAGCCTTTTCCTTCCAAACTTTTACAAGGGCATTGCTGTCCTTCCTGACTCAGGAAACACTTTTACAAGGGCATTCCCATTCTTCTTGACTCAGGAAGCACTTTTACAGGGGCATTCCTGTTCTTCCTGACTCAGGAAGCACTTCTTCTCTGAGGTGCATCCTCTTTGGGGCTCCATCTGAGCTCCTACCTCAGGAAACCTGGCACTTGACAAAGTCCTGACTCTAAGCAGCCTTGCTATCCAGTGCCCCACCCCCACCCTGGGGGGGACTGTGTGGTTTCATTAATGAGTTGAAGATTAGCCTTAGTCAGGGCTTTTCTGACTTTTTAATCGTCAGCTTAGAAATGCGTGTAGTTTTTTGTTTTGTTTTGTTTTGTTTTGTGGAATCCGAACACTGGAGTTTTCGTTTGGGAAGGAATTTTAATGAAGCATTCTCAGGTTTGTTCACCAAAATAAAGAAGAGTCTTTGGTGCCCTGGGAAAGTTCTGTGGCAATCAAGAACGCCTTAGAAAAAGGAATGCAGAGTGAGGGCAAACTAAATTCTGCTTTAATGATTGCTCTCTTTGCATGAGAGTTCAGTTCACTGAAGGAAGCGGTACTTAATGATGTGAAGGCAGGGGAATGACGGACACTGGATGGCAACTCCCTAACAGATGAAAGGGAAGACTTCTCATTGCTGAGACACATGTGACTTCTTTTGGTGCAAATAGCATAAAGGATGATGACAGTTGTACCAGCCCCCTGCTCTGCAGAGAAATCACCAGCTTTGCAACAACAAATGACAAGGAACTCATGGCAGAGTTCCTTCCCTGACTAATTGGAAACACAACTCTGACTTTTCCTGTCACTGAGAAAGAGCTACTCTTTGGTAAATGGTATTCCTTGGTTTACTGTCCCAAAAATTCAGCTCAGCATGGGGTCATAGAGACAAATGCAAATGCTTCCTAGAGCCAGGGAGTGTGGCTGTGCTCTTGGTGGACTTTCTCTAGCTCTAGCTGAACATAGCACACACTCTTTCTAGGCTCAGTTTCCTCACTTGTAAAGCAAGGAGAAGGGAGTAAAGGCTTCTAAAGTTTTCTCTCAGAAAAACCTAGAAGTGAGTAAGATAGAAATCTACTTTTTATTTTTAAGATTGGGATTTAGAGGTGCAGAGAAGGAAGTCTGAAATGCTGAAGTCATTTCAGGAGACCCTTTTCCAAAAACAAAACAGCACAAATCTCTGCCTGGTGGAGATTTGCTGTATCTGTTCATCCTCCTGTTCATATTACTCAGGCATTTGTGTATCTATGGCCCATTCACCTACCCATCCATCATCTATCTGTTTATTGATTGGCCACATCACCTGTTTAGCTATTACCCTATCCTCCTATCTATGCATAAACCTACACTCCTCCCATGCCTCTATGAACCCATCTACTCGTCTCTCCATGAATCCCTCTCATGCATCTGTGAATTCATCCACGTATCTGCACTCCCCCTCACAATCTGTGTATCTACTCAGGTTCTATCTGTGCACCTAACCCTGAACCCATCTACCCATGTATCCATCCGCCTATCTGTCCATGAATGCACCTGACCATACACTCATCAACTCTGCCACGTACCTGCTCACCTACTCACTCACACATAACCCGTTCATCTACATGGGTTGTACCCAGTCACTCAGTGAGAAACTCATCCACTTATCTCTCCAAGTCACTATCTACTGCCCTCTCATTTTCTTCATTCCTTCCACACCTCAGTGTTTAAAATTATGTGTGCTTAACTCCTTCACTCTTTCTCTTTTGTACAAACAAGACAGAGTTTTAAACTAACAGATTAGGAAAGTCAGATAAAAAAATTAAGTAACTGAGCTTGATGGGGACAAAAACAAGATTAATCCCAACTCTAGGGTCAGGGTTCTGTGTCTCTTCCAAAATGCTCCACAAAACTCAGAACCTGGCATTTCCTTCCCAAGGTTGGAGTAGACCAAGGACCTAATCTGGAACTTAATTATCTTGTGAGAAAGAAGTAGACTCTGTTGCTCTCTGACTTACTTATCCTCCAGAAAACTCTTAATTGAACTGCCATCTTCCAAAGCAGATTTCTATGTGTCTTGTGACTTGAATAGTCAGGAATATTATATTATGAGCTATTGTCCCAAATTAGGAAAGCTGGTATCTTCTGGGGTTCCCGCCTAGCCCCTAACACTTCAGTTGTCCATTACAAGGTAGTATTAACAAATGAGACTTTCAAACAATACATAATAAACTGTCATTTGCTTGTGATTTCTGGGAGAGAAACCATGGCAACTCTGAACTTTTTTTGTTGTTAATTGACCCGAGATCTTAAGAAAACACTTAAAGGGAATGTTCTGGAAAACGGCATTTCTCCCCAGGGTTTAGGGAAAAGGTCATTGGGCATGGAATAACACATTTCACATGAATCTTTGAGTAAGAAAGCTGCCAGAGAGGGTTCCCCTCTTCTCCTTTTCAAATATAAAAGGGATATATCCTGTGTCTTGAGGTAGATTCAGTTCTTTAAACAAAACCCATCATCCACCCCAGGCAATGTTGTTTGATCCCAAGTTCAATCATGTGAAGTAAAGTTTCCCTTACTTTAATGGCTTAAAATGAGAGTGAATCATGTTTTCCTGTCTGAAACTAGGAATCCAGAGATTTGGTCAACCAGAGTGTTCAGACTTTCACCTTGTAGCTCACTGGCAGAAAGTGGGGAAATATGGGTCAGATGTTTTTGCCCACATTCTAAATAGGAAAAGAGTAAGAATATCTGAAGAATCATCTGGCTCATAATGCCACTAGGGAGACTGGAAAACACAAGATTAGTTTTCTGTTATTGGGAATGTTGGGATAGGAGACACGGTGAAATTGTCTGTAGTGAGAGATGCCTAACATGGGTGCTTTGTTTAAAGCATCCCCATAGGATCATTCCACGGGATAGAGAGGATGGGCTTCCTGGATGCCAAGTCATTGGTAGAGGTAACTGATCTGTGAATCCCTGTTGGCACTTAGACCTGGGACATCACCATTACCAGCATGTGTCAGAAATGAAGTGTCTTCGAGATCTCCATGGCAAACCCAAATCCAAAGCCACGGTTTTCACCCCCTGCGAGTATTTCAAGCATGCATTCAATTCTAAAAGGTCATCATTTCACTGGGATGTTGTAAGGTGTATGTTTTCCCTTTCTTTGAGCTGACTGAAAAATACATATGGATCTTCTGCTCTCTCTCTCTCTCTCTCTTTGTGTGTGTGTGTGTGTGTGTGTGTGTGTGTGTGTGTGTGTGTGTGTGTGCGCGCGCGTGTGTATAGTCCTGTATGGGGTCATGTGAATTCCGGGGGAGTTTTCTATTGCTCTCTAACTTTTTTTGAGGCAGTCCCCAAGATCTAGCTGTCTCCACCCCTACCCAATTGTAGTGAATACAGATATGCCCAACAAGTCTGCATTTTTATATGTGTATTAAGGATCTAAACTCAGACTCTCATATTTGCACAACGAGCACTTTACCCACTGAAATATCCTCCTAGCCTCCTGAATCTATGTCTTGACTGTATTGTTGGCATTTAACATCCATGGACAGAGCCCAGCAAAGGCTTCTCCATTCACCAGTCTCTTCAGCTGTGTCTCTGAGCATCAGTCATCTCCACCACCCTGACTGCATAACTAAATGGAAGCATGGGGGAACTGACTTTAGAATACATGTTAAGGTATTCCAGGAGGCTCTTGCCTTTGCATGTGGCTCCGTGTCCTATCAGTGTAACAGCTGTTTGGATCCCTGAGGCTGCTCAGCTCGACCAGGCCAATGTTAAAATTACATTGTCAAATGGACTGATAGCATCCTTGGGCATTCTTCTCTCATGCCAGGTATCCTCATGCGATAACCCCCTTGATTATTCCAAATTCGTTTTAAAAATGATTTATTTATTTTTATGTGCATTTGTATTTTGCTTACATATATGACTATGGGAGGGCATAGCATCCCCAGAACTGAAATAACAGACAGGTGTGAACTGCCATGTGGGTCCTGGCATTTGAACTCAGGTATGGAAGAGCTGTCAGTGTTCTTACCCACTGAGCCATATCTCTGGCCCAAAATGTGTAGCCTAGGCTGGCCTCGAACTTGTGATCCTCCTGCCTCTGCCTCTTTCAGCAAATCCTACCAGTTTGAGTCACCACAACCAGCAAAACTAAGGCGTCTCTGGGTGGACACAAACCAAAATTCTTAACAAGGCTTGAACAACATTCCACATCACCAAATTTCACTCCTATTTCCTTAAAGGGCCAGCAGCCATTTATCGAGAGTTTCCCCTGTGCTATAAGCTCCACACAAGCTGCTTTGCATACATCTTGTTTTGTTGCTCCAGCAGCTTTGTAAATAGAAGTTTCATCGTTCCTGCTTATAGAGAGAATGCCACAGCTCATGGTGGTGAAGTAATTTGCTCGCAGCAAGGTGGTCAGGCAGAGCTGAGATTCAAACTTGAGCCTGTCGGACTTACTAATTGGTGCTTTGAATTGCTGTTCTGTGCCACAACAGGGGTAATGAATCAGCCAAGGAACCCCAGGAAAGTGCTAACCTACCATTGTACATAATTGATCAAAACACTCGCTGTGAATGGGCAGCTGTTTTAGATACACTCTACCAGGGGGAAGAGAATAATTACAAGTGACCACAGTAGATTCCTCTATCTGGTCGATTTTAACTTTCTCAAGTTCAAACCAGCCTTTAAGGCACTCTGTTTTTAAGACTGAGGGCTGCTGCCACCAGACTCAGTTAACCTGGACAGCCTACATCTTTGCAGCCCTGGGAGGGGAGTGGGTGCTCCCTGTCATTCTTCCTCTGTGTCTTGTTAACTGGCAGGCCACACTTCTGGCGACTTAAGTGTCTGTTTATGTGGAAGTATTTAGTTTTGTGTACAGTTGTGGGTGGGCTAGTCATTTAGAAAACAATGCCTTGTCACGTTTAGTGGAAACCTTCTTCAGCCTCCACCACCTAGTCACTCTGCTGTCACCTCTTCTTCTCCATTGTCTCCATGTTATCTATGATGAGATAAAGGGCCTGATGTACCTTCAAAGGACTAAGGCAGCTACCTTCTAATCTGCTCTTATGTTTACTGCAGAAAATGGAAAGGAAACTGTAGAGGCAACCCAAGTGGTTAGAATTTGGTAGCTGTCTTACTTGAACCCGGTATAAATGTTCCGTTGTGTGACAATGCTTGAAATGCAGCTGCTGTGATCATCTGGGACAGAGCTGCATTTGTGAGAATATGGTCTTAGGTTAGTGTTACAGTTATACATAGGAAGTTATGTGCAGCATGTCAATGAGAGTCCAGGATGGAGGCCTCCACAGGCCAAATTTAATTTAACAGCAGTATGAAATTTATCTCCTCGTGTTTTTGTGCTTGCTTCTCTTGTCCAGTGTCTGTAAGCATGATTTAAAGGCACAAACTGGTAAACGTAAATTGTCAGTTTTGTGGTCACCGAGTCAGGTGCTTTTGGAAGATTTCATAAAGAAGAGGGGAGGGGGAGGGAGAGAGAGGGGAGGAGGAATAGGAGGAAGTGTATAGGCAACTCATGAGTGTAGACAGGCAAGCAAGATAACTTCTAAAAAGTAGCTTCACATCTAAAGGGATCTGTGTTCAGTTCACATTCAAGGCTCTTTAAACTCTGTTTTGTTTTGAAGAAACGCAAACTGGAAATGGTGGGTGACATTTGTAGGTACTGCGGAGTTAAGAAAGATGAAGTAAGATTCTCACGGGAGGGCAAGGACACAGATTTCAGTCCTGGAGGTCAGGGGAATATTCTACCAACAACCTAGATGAACCTGAGAGCAGACATGCCCCTAGAGTCTCCAGGTGGGCCCATTGCCCAGTCAACACCTTGACTTTAGCCTCCTGAGACCCTGAAGCAGAGAAGCCAGCTGAGCCCCTTGGACTTTTGGCCTAGAGATGTGAGATCATAAATTTGTGGTTTTTAAAGCCTCTAAGCCCGTGGTAATTTGTTAGAGCTACAGAGAAAAAAAACTTAACAGGCGGCCACATCCTCATTGTTATGCCCTCTCCCAAGCCCCAGCCCCTTTCATTGTTGAGAGGGAGTCTCATTCTGGCCTAGGCTGGTGTGAGACCCTCCTGCCTCAGACTTCCAGGTGCCAGGGTTGCAGGCATACACTGCCACTCCTCAGAACACCTTCAGGGCAGAGTCTCCCTTCCCACCCTGGCATTTCTTTTGCTTTCATCCAGATCTCATCCGACACTATCCTTTGCCCTGGTAAGGCAAACAGAATCTCTCTCCTAATGACAACTCTGCTTTGGGCCACTGAGCATTCCCTTAGTCATGGCCTTGACCTCACAGCTGGGCCTGTGTAAGCCAGGCTGGTCTTTCTAATGAAGTATTACCTGCCATGATCACAGTTACATCCCAAGGGCTCACTGTATGTGTTCCTCTCTGGGCTTTGTCCCTCTCCTGAGTGCTCAGTGTCCTTGACAATGGCAGGAGTGCATGCATACAAATATGTTATTTCTTCTAGTCCAGCACAAAAATGAGCATGGAGCATATGACCTGTGGTTGGATGAGTTTTACCCGAGAGCCTTGCGGTTCGTGTCAACATCTCAGCTCTCTTTTGTGATCAGGGGTCTGTGCACCAGGGTGATACCTCCTTCAGATCATGGCAGTGAACTGACTTCTTCTTTAACTCTAACACCCTCACTATTTTGGTCCCAAATGTGGCACCTCTGGTACCTTTCCCAGTGTGGAATTTATCCCTTTGTGCTTGTGACTGCTTCCAATGTTGATAGGCCACCTGAGCATCAACTTTATTAATTACTTTGCTAATCAAATTGACCAGGTATTTGAAGGAAGCAACTTACCACAGGGAGGATGGTACAGTCCATCATACTGGGGAAGTCATGTCACTGTCAAGAGCCCAGCTTTTCTGTATCTGTACTGTAAACAAAAGCTCATATCACTTACAAAGCCAGAGACTCACTTCTGATAGCTGGCCCACAAACCCAGTGGTTCTATAACTTCTCAAAATGGCACCACCATCTTGGAAATAAATGTTCAGGCCCATGAGCCTGCCTATAGGGAGCATTTATTTTCCTTTTTTGTTTGTTTGTTTTTGTTTTTTCTACGAGACAGGGTTTCTCTGTATTGTTTTGGAGGCTGTCAGTCCAGCCTGGCCTCGAACTCACAGAGATCCGCCTGCCTCTGCCTCCCGAGTGCTGGGATTAAAGGCATGCGCCACCACTGCCTGGCTATTTTCCTTTTTTAAAAAAATTAAATTAGAAACAAATTTCTTTTACATGTCAATCCCAGTTCCCTCTCCCTCCCCTCTTTCCCTGCTCTACCAACCCCCTATCTCATCCCCTTTCTGCTCCCTTGGGAGGGTGAGGCCTTCCATATGGGATCTTCAAAGTCTCTCATATCATTTGGAGCAGGGCCTAGGCCCTCCCCCATGTGTCTAGGCTGAGAGAGTATCTCTCTATGTGGATTGGGCTCCCACATAAATACTGATCCACTACCAGAGACCTCATAGATTAACCAAACTGACATTTGTAGGGGACAGTTTAGATGAAACTGTGACAGCCAGCTCCCCTGGAGCACCAGCACAGGAGAAAGCCATCCATGGAAACGTGGCAGGATGCTGGGGCAGGGGCTGGTAGCTGGGGGATGCCTCGAAAGCCTACGACTTTCTCCCGCTGTAGCTATCTGTTCTTCCTTCCATACTAATAAGATCATCTGCTGGATGGAAGCACCGGGGAGAGGCAAGAGATTCCTAAGAGTATGAAAGCATGCAGCTGCAAATGAGTGGGCAGATCCACTCCTTCTCCGCGGAATCGAATCCGTCTGCCATCCGCGTGCACAGGCTGAGACAGGCAGATCCGAGCCTTGGCTTAATTACACATAATTTGGGTGACAGCTGAAATGCAAACCTAAACACTCAATCAGTTAAAGATACACAAAATTAAGCATTTCACACAGTGTCCAACCCCTTCAATCTTTATTAATACTTTAATTATGTTAATTATACCATGGTTTCAAGCCCTGCTACTACAACAAGCAGGGGGTGGCAGTGGGGGGGGGGAGGCAGGCCCCTCAGCAACACAGTTACGCAATCACTGTATTCAAATTAAAAGTTCGAATTGAATGCCAAGTAGGGGAAATCACAAATCTGTAATTGAGCAATTGACTCACTCCGGCTCTCACACTCCTCTCCTCTATGACTGACAGTATTCCTGAAGACTGAACCCAGGTCTCTCTCACTTTCTACACTCAATATACGTAGTAAGTGCTCAGTAAACTTCAGCCAACTTCATTTCAAATGGAGCCTGATGAAATGGTATGTTTAGAGATCAAAAGGAAAGGCAGACAAACAATGATTACTAACTTGTTGGCAGTGTGGATGCCAAGAGTGGACCCAGACGAAGAATGTAGGACAGAAAATGATCAAGGTCCCAGAGGTGCACCATGCCATTTCCAAGTTCTTTAGATGTCTAATCCCATTCTCCCCCCGCTGTCCCTGAGGAACGCTTCCCGGAAACCGCCAGGGATGCTGCAGTGTGGCCCTTCTATCCACGTGAGAAGCAAGAGCCCTCCTGTGTCTTAGGCACCTCACAGCTGAGGTTTTCTTTCTGCAACCTGCTGAGAAGCAGTCTGAATGTTCCTCAGGGAGTGTTTTTTCAAACTCCAATAAAGGCAAGGATGTAATTATTTCACTAGACCCAAGATAAATGATAAATGGGTGTTTATTGGGGAACAATTACACAGAACAATACAAAGAACCGCGGGAGCGTTTCCTTGTTCTTCCTACCGGATCCACTGACCCACCAGAAAGAGCACACAGGAAAGCCATGCCTCAAACTCCTCTCTTTCCACTTCAGTCTGCCTGAAGCCACACCCAAAGGGGTGTGGCCACCGTTACAGGTTTACAGACCAGACACCTATACTGCAACCTCCTGCCCATCCTCTTCCTCCATTTCGTATTGTGGATTCCCATCCCTTGGTCAAGCATCTCACCTACAGCGCTGCGCTCTGTCTCTGGGTACATGTGACTTGCTTGTTCCTCTCCTTCGCTAGCCTCCATCCCACCCTCCCATGGATTCCTCTCACATCTCCTGGGCTTCAGCCCAGTCTCTACTACAACGCCCTTCCTCCTACTCTGACATCAGTAATTCACTAAGCCCAGCTCAGGGTTGCTTGCTTTTCCAAGAAGCCTTCCAGCCCTGAACTAGTCAGGGACACTTTTCCCACTTTCCAGATCCCTGTGGTTCTTACATCTGACCCTTTGCCCCTTTCTGCCACGCATTTCCTCATCAGGTTCTCAGGCGGGGCATTCGGTCATCTCTGGAGGTGTCCCTTCCTTCCTGCCTTAGATTGAACATACAAATTTCAGCACATGCAAGTATCTGAGAGGGGGTTAACCACATCAAATCAGTCAATATAGTCACTAGAGAAAATTCAGTTGCCCAAACTGCACTTGTCAATAATGTATTTTGTTTTCAGATCTTTGACTTAATAACTGAGCAGAAACAAAACTGTCATCGGAATGACTTGTACAAGATAGGATTTTAGGCATGGCTGGACAGACCTTAGGCAGAATCGACATTTGTTGGGAGAGTCTTTTTAACATCACCAGAGGAAACCTTTAAGATCCTTCCATCTGAAGTAGCAATACACTGTTTACTGCAGAGAGCAGTTCTGTCCATTTGCTGTTGGCATGGATTGGGTCACTCTCTTAGCCAGGTCCTCTAAATAGTCTTTCCATTCTCTGCTATCTTCCTGGTCTACTGAATCACCATTAGCAGTTTCTGTGCAGGCCTTGAGGGCCAACCTCCAAGACAGCTGTTCTATGTTCCTCAGTTGTGAATCCCACATCAACCAAGGTGGGAGCTGATGTTGAGGAAAGAAGTGCTTGCTAGAGTCTTGGTCTTGCAGCAGAAACAAAAAACTCTTCCTGTCAAGGCCTACAAGGTTATCAGACGGAAACATGGCCCAAGGCCATTAACCAATGGCTAAATGGTGATTATTTCAAACCAAACTAGGCCAGAATGAAAATATGGAAGTAATATCTGGTTTAGTTTCTTTCCTACAGAGGTTTCTTTTTTTAAATGACATAAGACATTATAATCACACACAAACCCCAGTATAGAACAATGTAAAAAAGACCAGCTATTAAATACAGTAGGAACTGGGGAGAGGAGAATTTACTATGGAAAATTAGAAAGAGCCAAACTGATAGCTCTGTTTTTCACAGCCAAAGCTCCTTTTCATTATTGCCCTTATTCATAGACCTCCTTTTTAATTTTGGAGAAAATGTACTTGTCAATGTACATTTACTAAATAATAATTCGTACCCCAAATAAAATATGAATATTGCTAAATAGCCCTTCTAACAAGAAAGTGACAGGAGGGTGTTCACACTGGGTTAACTGAAAAGGCTCATGTTTTCATTAGCCTGCAGATCTCACTGCAAGTGAATGTATAGTTTGTTGGCCATTTTCAGAAATTTAAATTAGCTTTGAGAGTAACCTGGTTAGAATATTTTAGGGGACCACTAGGAATCCTGAAGCCACACAAGAGAACTTGTACCAGGGAGTGCACTCACAACGTAAGATTAAAATCCTTGTATGTGGAAGTGGTTAAGGCCTTGTAATTGGAACTTAGTGGAGATGTGAGTACAAGGAGGTGGTGTAGGGAGGAGTTTATGGAGTCAGTCCAGTTAGGGTGCCATTACTGGGTGTCCTGAATCCAGTCCTCTGACTTCTTTATTTCCTGGTTCCCGGAGCCTGTACTCAGCTCCACAGGTGTTGTCAAGATGATCAAGATAGTTCACAGTTTTCTGAGTGGTGCCCTGCTATACATCTTAACCCCCAAGTACACTCTAAACTCTTGGATGTGGGAACAGTCAGGAGTTCTCCACTCGCTGAGACCACCAAAGAGCTTAATTTTGTGACTAGCTCATGTGCAGGTCCTCTGTGCATCTATACTACCAACCATTATTATGGACATAGCTTTCACTCAATGGTTGGCCAGACTGTACATGACATCAGCGACCCCTACCCAATCCTGATACCCATGCTGAATGTGAATGAGAGATACTGCTTTGGGATTTTCCCCAAGACTTTGGTTGTATCCATATAATAAAATTAGAACTTGTATCATTTGAAAAAGAGAACTAATTATTTCCATTAGTTGTAATCTCCACAAATTCAAATACATGATATCGAAATTTCTACTCAATGGCAAAGTTATAGACTGGGTGGTTAATTAAACATCTTTTCTAATCAAATTAGCTTTCATTTCCTAAGTAGAGGTTTTTAACAGGGAAGTGCCTCTGAGAAGCTGTTTCTTTGAGCCATCACCTGTGAAAGGAAGGATAATGTCCTTTCAAAGGCCTCCCTTAGCAATGAATAATTATTCTTTGTTTGACTGCAAACGCACATTCCTGAAATAATATATTCGTAAAGTTTCATAAATTATTTCAAGATGTATTAAAGAGCATGGGAAATAGTTCTTCTCCCTCCAGGAGGTTGCCAAGAATGAGTTTTGGCCTTTAAAATTTGAAACAAATTATTATCCACTAGGGGAACATCATCAGAGCTACCCCCAGCTCTAGCTGACAGGAACAATTTGAAGTAACCTGCTAATGGCAATGCTTTTAAAACATAAAGGTGCCCTAAATGGGACAATTTTTAAAAATTAAAACCATACTACAGGGAATTGCCTTTTGAGGTCATGCAGAGTTAGGGGCACTATACATATACCTGGATCAGGGCCTGGATTCCAGTTGCTTTGATTATATGATACATCCTAGTCCCAAGAAGGTAGAGAAGGATTGGCATATCTCTGGTGAGTTTTACATAAATGCTCCAAGGCATAATTCCCCAGAAAATTTCAGCCTGGATTATAAAGCTCAGCATAATGAAGAACAAAGGCTTCTGCTGGGTGAATTAGGAGAGCAGAGATCCCTGGTAAAATGTCACACGCACCATGGCACCACATTGGTAAGGAGAAGGGCATGGTTTTAGGGACCCTATATGAGCTTCCTAGGACTAAACATTTGTGTTCCTACTGTAAAATGTCACTAAGACCAAATATTTATGGAGCACATGCTTTAATGCAAACCATTAACTCTAACCAAGGGCCACTGAGATCCTCTTGGGAAGTCACATTGAAATGGCTCACTTGCTGTTTTGCCTGGTCAATGATGCCTGAATTCCTGGAGAACTGTAGCAGGGGTGGTTATGGTTAGAGGCATGCTTTGTAGCGTGTTCCATCCCAAATGAAACATCATCTAACAGAATAAAATGAAAAGTCAAAGGAAGCCCTTTGCCTCGTGGTCACTTACGTTGTGACTGGAGTTGTACCCTGTGATTTGGAGTTTTCGTTTTCTTCTTTTGGAGGTGAGTGAGTGCAGGGCTGGGAACAGTAGAATGTTCTTCCAATTATGCCTGCATTAAAGGGACCCACCTGCCGCATAACTAGCAAGACCGGAGCTTAGACAGAAAGCCAGTTTCCTTGCAGCTGATTTCACAACCTGCCTGTTCTCCATCAGAAACCTAAGCCTGCAGCAGCATCTCACAGCCAGCAAAACTGGCTTGGTGAGGTTAGATGGAAAAGTAGGCTTGGGGGATATCTATCTGTACCACTCAATGAGTGGACCTGAGCTGTGTCCATCCTCCTCTCCTCCCGCCTCCCCATGAGTTGCTGCTTTGTTCTCTGGTTGGCATGAGCCAGGGTGTTTAAGAGAAAGTTACTTTGTTTCAGCCAGTGCATTGAGCAGTTGTAAGCTTGAATCCTCTGGTGCTGTGTCATGATGACAGAGTTTGTGTGTAGATGGAAGAAGGGGAACCTTGCTCTGCCTAGGATGCCAACTACAAGGCCTTTGTGCTCCCATTGCCAATCCCCAGCAGACATTGCTAATTGATCACAGCTTTCCTTAAGAACTCAAACATCATCAGAATCCCTTCACCAGTGCTCTCTAGATAGCCATTATCAAGTGACAGATGTTGGCATAGAAGATGAAATCCATTTGTCAAGATTTAGACTAAGTCATAGATTCTTTCTTCTAAAAAATGTGTGCATTTGTCACATTGGAGGGTAATCCAAAGCCTTCTCTTTTAGTGTGTGTGTGATAGGACTTGACTCCCAAAAAGGACACAGGGGACATCATTTATCTTCTACCTTAGAAGGTATCCACATCTCAGTTCTGCTTAGCCCCTTTGTTCTTAGGAAGGAAAGTTTGAAGGATGTTAAATTATCTTAAAGAAGGACTAGATGGAGTAAAATTATGTATCACGGACTGTCTAGGTCTTTGGAAACAGCAGAGTAGATAGCTCTATGTATTCTTAGAAATGTAGGACTTGAGTAAAACATGAGAAGAGGATGCATACCATATAGAAATTTTAAAGTACACAAGGGAGGAACAAAGTTTCCTTGTAATGACATGCCAATTGTTAACCATTAAAGCTGATCAGCTGAAATGAATATGTTTGTTTATCCCAAGGCACCTTAGATAACTTGGAGAAGGTAGTACACATATTTGACAGTGGATAAGTACTAAGAGCAAAAGAAAAAAAAGCCAGCAAGTCAACAAACAAACTCCAGACAATTCTGTAGGAAATGCAAAGAAGATACAATATGATGTTTTAAATACACAAAGTTGGCATTTTTAATAGAGTTGGTTTATCAGAAGATGAAGGCTCTCACAAAGCCTTCTAAGTTGCTAGTGGGACTATGTGAATAGATACAACTCTTTGCACAATTGTTGTCCTAAATTACCTCATGGCCTAGAATTTCACTGATGCACTTAGAGGCATGCATAGGAATCATTGGAGATGAGGTGTTTTGAATCCCAAGGTTTTTTTTTCTTTTTTCATATGAAAAGCTATAAACAACCTGAAGGCCTAGTAATTAGTAGATAAATGAATTGTCATATATATTTCCAATGGAGTTTAAACAAACTAAGTAGCAGGCATCAAGAGTATGTGTATCATAAAATATTACAGATATGCCTTGTCAAAACTCACATAATATAGCCACATCACATATACTATAATTATTGCCTGTGAAAATGCAAGAGAATTACTGATAAAAGGAAAAGAAATTAAATCAGTTTATGATATAAATAAATTATATTTGCTAATGTGTGCATGTACATGTAAGTATATGTGTGCATGTGTTTGTATGTGTATATATGGTTAGATGGTGTATTTTTTATCTTTTTCATGTCTTAGGTGGCCTATAGGAGCATCTTTGGAATGAAATTGAAGAGATTTCACAGGCAGGTTTCATGTCCTCCAAACTGCAGCTCATAAATTTAGCAGTTACATTTTCAAAGTCAGCAATGACAACTGGTTCCTTGATGTTACATCTCCAGCATCGATGCCTTGGTTTTCTATGAGTGTAGACTACAGCCAAGACTTCTCATGTGCTTTGGTTTATTTGGTGAGCACAGAAGCCAAAGGACATGGGAGCTTCAGTGTTCAGGGGCAAGTCCTGAGCTGCTCGTGTTAGGTGGCACTGGTGACAATGAGGGAGGGCGTACCACCTAGGGATCCCCAGAGTACCATAAGAGCAGGAACTCTAAGTGAGTAACAAGAAAGGAATGCTGCTTTATTAATTTTATATGGCTTTCCTGAGCATCGAGGGGCAATTCCTTGGGAGAGAGAAACAGCTGGGAAAGGAATACTGAAATATGGAGACATCATTTCACCCTTTGAAACAGCTTTTGCCTACAGGATTGCATGAGATTTGTGTCCTCCATGGGGGCCTTGTCTGCTTTTACTTCTCCTATTAAGAAGCACGCTATGAGGCTGGGCATGTGACTCAGCCGGTCATCAAGGCCTTCAGTTCATCCTTCCCCTCAGCAATGCGCACATCGGGGATAGTGTTGCTTACTCCTGCAATCCCAGTACTCAGGACATGAAGGGAGGAAGAAGAGTGTGTCAAGGCCATCCTTAGTCATGTAGCAAGTTTGAGGGAAGCCTGGGCTACAAGATACCCTGTGTCAAACAAAACAGGAAGCCTGCTGAGCCTCTTCCTCCTGTCTTGTTTTTGGCAACTCTTTCGATAGACTAGGTGATGTCCAGAATCCAAGGAGGTGCTTGGTGCTTCCAAGTTTCCATTTCCAAATCTAAGAAGCCCGAGAAGTGCTATGCAGACTTGAGAGATACAAGGAAGTTCCCCAAACATGGATCTGCTGCTGTCTTTGTGACCTCCCTTCTCTATGCCTAAGCCACAGTTTTTCATCCTGACGCCATCCAATCCGGGGACATTCAGCGACAATTGCTTCTGGAGTGGCGGGCCTGGCAGGCGCTGTAGAATGCCTGTATTTGGAGTGGAGTTGGCTATTGGAATACTTAGTGAATGGAATTTCATTAGGTCCTTATCTGTGTGCAGTGAGGAAAAGAGGTCCTTTTACACAGTGCTTGTAATGGAGTGGAAAATTGCATTTCCCCCTCGCCCGAACAGTGCCATTAGTGGAGAAGCTGCCGGTCTGCAGAGAGTGGGAAGCCACCTCGGGCGGTGAAGGGCTGACAGCCCAAATGATGGCAGTGCCGAGGGACCCGGAAGATATTAAAATAAAAACAGGTTGTGTTGTTCTTTTCTGTCCTGTAGCAGTTCTGCCCCGCAACACAGAGAGTGATTGGATTTGAAGCACCGAGCAAAACATGTTAAGTAAGAAATTGTTTAAATAAAGTTGTTTGAGGTTGAAACTCTGCCCCAGGCATGGAGGCCAATGTAGTTAGCTGCCTCCAACTTATAGATATCCAAGAGGCATTGTGTTGCTTTTCTTTCTTCAGTAGGGAAGGTGTTTGGGGAAGTTGTAAAGTGAAGTATGTACTTGAATTCACTGCTTTGGTGATTTGGTCGGTTGCGGCTCCAGTGCCTGGCAGTAGACATGCAGGTGTCCAGTCAATGGAGTGTGACTCCAGTTTCCCTGTCCCTGGGTCCTGAGACCTGCCAGTGACAGGAGCTATGGGCATCTTGCCAAAGCCAGGGAAGTTTGCTCTGCTCTGGGGAAATGCTTGTTTTCAATCTGATAGGGAGTCTATCACTTTCTTCAGGGAAACGAGCTAGACTGAGTCTCATGGGCAGCACTTTGTGAGGGAGAAGTGGTCCATTGCAAGCCAGAGCTGGACCGTGGTGAACACCAGATATGCAGCAGTGTTCACTGGAACTGAGAGTTCTAATGACTTTTGTAGGTGTCCAGGTGGCTGCAGCCATAGGCATTAAGCCCATTAACAACCAAACAGAAGAATGAGGTCATCCATATTTGAGTTACACGCAGAATTACACAAAAATGAAAATGTTTCTTTTAAAATGTGAGGAATTGTCCTTGCCATGGGGAGCAGAGATCAAAGAAAGGTCGTCTGAGACTTTTCCTACCACACTGCACTGTAGGCATGTGTTGTGGATGGAATGCTTGTGTCACACACTGGAATATTGTCAGTGAGATGGTTTGAGAATGTGGAACCTTTGGGCTCTGATAAGGTGTAGAGGATTATAGTAGTAACTTTTTTTTTGGTCCAATAGCCAAATAACTTACAAAATGTGACTTATAGGATGCAGGATGTATTTTAGCAGTAGTGTCTATCATTGCAAGGAAAGAATAGTGGAGTTTGTGGCAATGGTAGCATTTAGCCAAGACTTGTCATATCTCATTGGGGTCTTCTGGTTCTAAACCTCTGGGTCCATACTAAAGAATCACTTAGTTCCTCCCTCCAGCTTGGTCTCACATCCCAAAGACCCTGTAGCTTCTCCCAAACAGCATCACGGGTTGGGATGCCGTGTCCAAACGTAAGAGTCTAGAGGGACATTTCACATTCAAGCCACAGTCATGGAACCCTTCTGAATGGAATGCCTGCCCTTGGGTATAGGCTGTCAGGCAACTTTTCTGCTCCTTCTACCCTCTGAGGATGCAAATATGAGCCAAAAAAATGTAACTCAGCAGGCAGGCAGTCCTTCCAGGATCTGACCATGACAGCAAGGTCTCTCTTCTATAACTATCAAGAAAAGTGTGCTGTTTAAGCTACTCATCTTTTCTCTACTCTCTTACCATATATTGCTCCAGCCATCTTCTTTTATTCCTTTTTCTTGGGAAGTTTCTTTATCCTTGGCCTATGACCTTAACTTCAGTGTTTTGTTGACAGACATCGAAGACATACTAGGATCGCCTACATGTCAGTCAATCGTCCCAACATATATCCCCTAGTGTTATTAAAGATCACATGACTCAGGGTTGAAAGACAAAGGAAGTGAGCATCAATAGACTCCCCAGCAGTATAAAACTTGCTGAATTCTGTCCAGGGACATGGTCAAGTATAATTTTTAAAAAATTAAATATGATTCTCAATTAAATATTATATGAGCACATCTATCATTATTCTGAAATTATTACTTTGTACAAAAGTTGTTGATGAAGTAACTGGCAATAGTGTAATGTTGGTTCTAAGAGCAGTCCAGGAACTAGGCATCTATCTACTGGTGCATCTGAACTCAATGGTGCTACCTTTTGCACACTTGTGAACATGGACTTTTAAAAAAGACATTAAAGTAGGAAAGGATGTATTTGGGGAGAGCAAGGGGATGAATAGGAGGGAATATGATCAAAGTACTTTCTATGTATTCATATACACATACATTTGTGCAAAAAAAGTCACAGTGATCCTATCCTTTTTATGACTAATGAAAGTCAACAATTTTTTTAAATGTCAGAATAGAATTTCCACCTGCCTTAAAAAAAGGGTCAACATTCCACAGAATAATAAAATTCTAACTTCTGGGATTTATTTTGCTGGACAAATGTCTGCAAATCACCACACAGCTTCACTGTGCTTGGGCTGTAATGAGGAAGTACTCAACAGAGGCAAAGCTAGACATCATCTCTGGAGGAATTCAGTAACCCTGGGAAGATTTGTCACAAGAGATGTCATTGGAAAGCTATTTTCCCTTTCTTGCCTTTCCCTGCCTATATCCAAGCTCAGATCATTTTCTTTCCTTCTTTGTTCATCTATTCCTTTATATATATATAATTTTTATTAAAATATGATTATATCATTTCCCCTCTTTCCTTCCTCAACTCCTTTCTTGAACCCCCACCTTTCCTTCTCAAAATGCTGGCCTCTTTTTCTTTGCTACTGTTACACATGCGGGGGCACACACACACACGCGCACACACACACACACACACACATACACACACACACATAAATATAAGCTGCTGAGTCTGTTCAGTGTTGTTTGTATGTGTATAACTGCAGGACTGGTGACTTGGTATTGGACAGGCAATTCAAGGGCTTCTGCCTTGTGGGTTTACCCCTTTTGCTCCTAGCATCCCTTTGTTTCCTGTAGTTCTTTGTCTAGGGATGGGCCCCACAAGATTTCCCCCTTCCCTGTGAGCCTGTCTATTGGTGTTGTCCTTGTTCGGATCTTTTTTAGGCAACCATATTGTTGAGGTATCTTGCATAAAGCTTCTCTGTCATTTTTAGGAGACTTGATCTCACAGGGGAATTTCTGGTCCCCTAGCTCTTATAGTCTTTTAACCCTCTCTTCTAAGACATACCCTGACTCTTAGGTGCAGGAGCTGTGTTATCATTTATCTAATGGGACTGGGCTCCCCATGATCAGTTGTTCTCTGAACTTTGACAAGTTGTGATTTTCTGTGATAATAGTCTATCTATGGCAGAGTAGTTTGGTGAAGGTTGGGAACTATACTTACCTGTGAGTATATGGTCACATATTTAGAGTGAAGTTAGGAATTTTGCAGATTTAGGGAAGTGGTGGTAGTAGTAGTTTCTCATCTAATATCTATGACCTCACTATTCACAAAGAATACCAAGTATCATTTGCCTATTGTTAAGCAAAGTGTAAGTCCAATTAGACTGATGTTGGTTACTGCTAAGCTGTGAGTGCCCACTATTGTGCCTTCAGGGATATCTGGCCAAGCTGGTCATTTTTGTGGTTAGTAGACTTCACAGTTGAGTAGGACTATTGATTGTTTTCCTCTCATGCCGGACTGCATGGTACTTTCTGGGACTTTGAAAGTTATTCCTCAGGAAGGAGGATTTGTGGTCCAGGTCTGACTTGGATCCAGTGAGTTGCATGTTCAAAGTGCATATTGTCCTCGGCAACAAGGATTCACTTTCAACCTCTGGGAAGTAAATATCCTATATGTTTTGGGATCTTTTGGACTCTTCTGATCAATGGCTCAAAATGGATTTTTTTCTTAATCCTTATACTGGAGTTTTTAATCAGATGACATATATCTATTGAGAGGAATATTATCAGCCCAGGTGGCTTATCTTTATTTAATTGATACTATACATATATATATATATGTACATATGCACACCTATGTATGCTATATATGATTTTGAATAAATAAAAATAATGACTATGACTTTTTAAAAAATCCTTAAGGTTGGTTTTGTCCCCTCTCCTTCTGCATTTCTATCTTAAATTTCTATTATTGTGTGTGTGTACATGTGCTTGTGTATGCTTGGTTGTTAGCATATACCATAGTACACATGAGAAGGTCAGAGGACAATATTCAGGAATTTGTTCTCTCCTTTTGTTGTGGGTTCTGGGGATGGAAATCTGGTTCTGAGGCCTACACGGACCTTACATTTTGCTAGCCCTGGGTGTCTTTTCATAACATAGTCCCAACATTAGAACCTGTATGTCACTGCAATGAGTCAGATTTAGTAAAACTAATTCAGATGAGACATAACTTTGGAGTGAAGCCTCAATCAGAAAGTTACCTGTTCACCAACCAGGCTTTTAAAATACTGGATAAGTTGTCTGTGCGTGCCAGGTTTTAGTATACATGAGTAAATAAAACAAGGTCATGATGCCTAAGATAAGAGAAATACATATGAAGAAAAGCATTATAGAGAGCTTGTCACATTGCCTCTGTTTGCTATCTCAATCCCATGATGAATGGCATGGGCTTCCCATTACTCTGCCTGGAGTCTTTCAGATAAGCAGGAGTTGGCTGTGCTCTGTCTGATTCTGTGACGAGCGAATGACAAAAGGGGCGGGGAGGGAGTTGCTCTGTTCTGTGCTGACCTTGGTTTCCCTTGCCTCCTTGGACTTGGAATCTCCCTGATGAGTGACATCCATACATGTATCAACATAAATGTGTCAATAATACACATTGAAGACTTGACTGAAGAGCTTTTTGACAGATGGTTTAAGTTTATTTTTTGTGTGAGAGTCTTAAAAAGAATGGCCACATACAGACCCCATAGATGTGGGCAAAAATATCTACAGAATACTGTTTTTCTTCAGGTGGTCCTCTTGCAGACTTTTGGAAGGACAAATAGACCTCATGGAGGGTTGTTAATAGCCCTGGGGTTTCCAACACTTAGATACTTTTAGGTTGGTTTTTGTTTATAGAGAAGCTATCAACTGTGTTGTAAAGTGATCTTTGCAATCAGCTGAATGTCTTTTGAGATAACCTCTTGCAGAAGAGTGGTTAAATTTGGCTTCGGGCTAGAGAATCATAGGGTATATCATCCAAGCTTCCACTGTATGCCCAGCTGCCCAGCAATGGCTCCAGAGAAATGGAGAGTGTAATTTGTACAGTGATTTGTTGACTATTTGCCAAGCATAAGGCCCAATTAGGCCAGGAGATGTTGAGGCAAAAGACGAGAAACTCACTGTATGGTGTAGGAGGTGAGAAATGCCTATATGAAAGCGTGTGCAGACTGCCCAGAGATCTGCAGGCTGTCCAGGCAGCCACTGGTCTTACCATGTGGTCCGTGTAGACACCGGTGGGCAAGGCAGATGTTTAATAGGAATTGTTGGTCATTATTTTAATTCTAGATGGCCAAATACAGTCAAGATTATAGTAAGAGGTACTGAACCTTTTAGGAAGGATAGAGATGGGATCCTAGAGAGCAAAGCTTTGGGGTGAAATATGAACTGGCCCCCTATGGAAATGTGGGAGCTAGCGAGTACTTGGGCTAGATTCAGGATACTTTGTCTTCTTCTTCAATACTTGCTAATCAGCACTTAATCTGAGTGGCCTGTTGTCTTTGACATTGACAGGAATGTATGTCAATCCCTAGTTTGTTCTAACTAAATTAGAGCTAAGAGGGGAACCTGCCTCTTACAAGCCTATTAAGCATTGCCCATTGATTCAGTTGTCCTCATGGAGAGGAAACTTTGCATCAGAAATGGAGCAGGTCGGTGGTTCTAAATCAAACCTCAAATGTGGCATCCTTCACATGTGAAGTGACTGGGGGTCTGTCGGTAAATACCAGGGGAATAGATTTCCTTGGATATAACTCTAGCTTTCATTTCCAAAAAAGTAGATAAAATTTGGAGGAAAGATGAATAAACACCATTAATTAAATGAAGTATTTATCCTAGGCTTAAATTAGAAAAATTACTGTAAGTTGCAGAAAATCTCAATTAAAACAACCAGCCTGATTTTATTTTTCACTGTTCTAAAGGGGGGAAGGAGAGCATGAGTAAAATAAATATATATTTAGGGATGACACCATCTTGGCATCTCCAAGCTTTCTTTTCTAAATATATTCTTTATCTGAGCTGTCTCCCAATACTTTTAATATAATTAAAAGCACATAATGAGTGCCAGACTTGTCAATTCCAACAACAAAGTGCTGAATTTTGCAGGGAACCGGAGAGATCCATCTCCCACACATTGTAATGAATAGGTTCATAAAAGGAAAATAGTTTAATTACATTTTAGTTCATGGATTGTTAATAGGCTGGAGTATCTAAATTGAATAATGTGATTCTGGTAATAATTATGTGTAAATGAACTTGTTTAAATGATATTTTACAGCTTCTTTATAAAATTACAGCTAGAGGCAATCCGGTGATAGACAGACAAAGGCCATGCAAAAATTATCATAAACTATTAGCTTGTTTGCAAAGGGTTTTATGTTAATCTTTTAGTACTTAAAGCAATCTGCAATTAACATATCATGGGGAGCTGCCTCGGAGCAAAGGCATGCAAATTGAAGTGCTTAGATAAAAAGCCATTCATGTTGGGGGTGAAAGAGAGAGAGAGAGAGAGAAAGAAAAAGGAAAAATTTTCAAAGAAAGGGTGGTAAAGTACTCAGAGGGTGCTGTTTTTATATCTGAGATTAAGGAGGTGTAATGACTATATTATCTAACTATGGCTGTAATTAAAGCGTTTCTCTTGCACACATGACAATAGACACCACATTGATTTCAGTGTTTTAATTGTGGAAGTCATTTTATTTCAGGGCACAGGATAGGAATAGCTTGAATCAAAGGGCTAGAAGATTGCTTTGTTGATAATATGTGTTCAACAGCTGCCTGGCTGCTTAATACACAAGTGGGGAGAATGCAGGGAGAACCAGGGAGGTGCTGGGGATTGTGAGGCTCCTGCTGGCTGCCTTTCCTTCTGTGAAAAAGGCAGGGAGCTGGGTTCTGAGTGTAAACAAATAGGCTTTCAAACCTCACTCCTTTTCCTCCCTAACTTGGCAGAACAAAAGAAAGTCTTCAAGGGCCCTGAACCAACACTCCTCTTGCTACCCCTGGGAAGCATCAGCAGTTGATGCCAAGTCATGAAACCGTCCTTGCTGGTGGGACTAGCACCTTGCTAATGGACAACAAAGGTCTGGGAGAAGCTGCAGTGGTTAGGATCACACTTAGACTTCTGACAGGACCAGTTGGCTGGGGAGAGCAAGTTATTTACATTATGGGTATATCCACAAAAATCTCACACACTGTTAGTTTGAGATTAGGGGTTCCTTATCAGTGTCTATATACACATTCCAAGTGGGAAATTAAGTGAGGGTAGAAATCACATCCAATCCCAGAGCAAAGGGAATTCCAGTAGGGAAGGGGACTCAGTCTGGGCTTTCTACAGTATCACATCCATGGGAATTTCTTTTGTTAGCAATTCAAAGCAAAGCAATGGTGGTGAAACTCTTGAGTTCTTCATTCAGTTAGTGAGCATCAGTGAACATACTCAGTTTGTTACTGACTCATCATAATAACCCCAAGGAAGTTCATGGGATGCTCTCCACTAAAAATAAAAAATAAAAACAAACATTATAATAATTATCATATGAATAAATGGGCATCATGGCTGAGACACCAAGAAAATTGTTCAAGGTTGCACCCCCTAATGAAGAGGCAGGTTAGAACCTAGGCAATCTTGGATCCTCTAGAAGTCTGTAAAATGCCAGAAGCCTCACCCCGACTAGTTTTATAAATATAAAGATGGAAATATAAAAAAAGAGAAAGCAGAGAATTCTTGTTAAAAATCTTGGGGAGGTATTTAGGATCTGTTCTGGTGGTGAACACCTGTAGTCATAGCAGTCAGGAGGCTGGCTCAGACTTGAGGACTGCTGAATTCAAGACTACTACGTTTGGCTGGTCTGGGCTAAAAATAGAAAAGGGAGGGAGGGAGTGGAGAGAGAGAGAGAGAGAGAGAGAGAGAGAGAGAGAGAGAGAGAGAGAGAGAGAGAGAGAGAGAATGAAACTTGTGACTTAATCATTTAATCATTCATGAGTTTCTTTGTTGATATAAAGCAGCCTCTGAAAACAAGTCTAATAGATACAGTCATTTCAAAGAAATGTGTCATCTGATCCATAGGTTCGGGTAGTTGCCCTTATTTTCCTAGCTTCAAGTTCTTGGTCAACCTCCTGCTTAGTATCTTTGGTCACCTCAGGCTGCTAGTTCACTTCAGGTTGCATTCTGATAGGTGCTAGTTTTTTCTTTTCTTCTTCTTTTTTTCCTTTTTGGTTTTTCTCACATGTACAATCTGAAATTTCTCCATAAAAAGAACTTTACACAAAAATGGTTTTAACATTTTTATATCAGAAAAAAATCTTGGTTTAAAGTGCATCTTCTAAAAATAGTGTGTAGGGAACATGACTCTGAAATCAAGATGGCTAAGTACATGTGGGAGACTGGGGGTCCTCAGGCTTCCCTTCATATTCTATTCCAGGGTAGGAGAGCTCATGAGCAGTTGGGTTGCAGTCACGCAGGTGGGGCGTGCCCTGGTGAGTGACACCAGCATACTGAGCCCTGCCCGCATCTGGCATATGGGTGGCATCTGAGGAATGAAAGGCACAGCACTTGTCACTCACCAGCTTTGTGACCCTGAGAGTGTTAGCCCAAGACACACTTGTGTCCCCATCTATAACCACTACATAAGAGAATGAACATTGCAGACGTTGAGACTGTTCAGTGTACTAACGTTTAAAAATGCTTTACGTAGAGTCTGACTGATACACAGGCCTCTGCTACTTTCCACACTCCAGAGAAATCTTTCTGAGTTTCTGGAGGTTATCAACTGTCCTATATCAGTCACCATGCCATTGTCTGCACCTCTTACCACATGTCCATCTTCTCCTTGGGCATCTCCTCCCATGGTGCTCTCTGCTTTGCGCATTGACATCATCTTACAAGGACACTCGCCAGGGTCTGGAGAGCAAGCTCAGTCACTATAGTAATCTTGAGCATCCAAGTTCAATTCCCAGAACACACACAACACAAAAGGCTTAAACGTAGTGGCATGTGCTGAGAATGGAGATGGGCAAGCATTGAAGGATTGCTGGCTGATCAGCCAGCCTACCCTACCTGGACAGCTCCAGGCCAGTGAGATACACTATTTCAAAAACCAAGATGGATGGATAGTGCCTGTAGAATGACTCTGAGGTTGTCTCTTAGCTTCTACATATATGCATATGATGAACACACACACATACACACAGAGAGAGAGACACACACACAGAAAGCAAGAGAGAGAGACAGAGAGAGAGAGAGAGAGAGAGAGAGAGAGAGAGAGAGAGAGAGAGAGAGAGAGAGAGAGAGAGAGAGAGAGAAGAGAGAAACTTCACGTTGTGTTAAGGAGTCCAATTTCCAGCATGGCTCTGTCTTAAATTGTAACTACAATGATTATTTCCAAATGAGCTCAAATTCTGGCACGCCAAGGTTTAGGATTGCCCTATCTTCTAGGGGGACATGGTTCAAACTCAGGACCTATGTAGCACAAAGTCACATGTGTGATTGCACCCAGGGCTCTTCGTGTTTCCTGTCTCATGAGCCAAAGCCTTTACCCTTGGCTCTCATCCTCCTGGTATGTATACTCTGCCGGGCTGCGTGAGAACAAACCCGAATTCTCCCGCACTTCAGTCCAAAGAGAATAAGCGAATTTTAGTCTTCCACCTCTACAGAGAGGGTTGGAAAAGAAAAAAGAATATCTGTAAGCAGCATTGGACATACTGCTTAGAGAGGTGAACTGGCCAGTGCCATTCACAGCAACATCTCAGCCAAGGCCACATTGGCAGGTACCTGAGGTCCTCCCATCCCTAGTGTGAACAAACTATCAGTTCTTAATTGAGTTGCTACTTACTTGTGATTGTAAGCAGGTGATTAATTTATTGCTGAGTTCCAGGAGTCAGATAGTGAAGAGATCATTATGAAGAGAAATAATAGAGTTCTCTGCACTCTGGGGTCTGATAATAAATGATAGACTGACGTAATTACATGGAACTTGGTAACAAATACTAGTAGGTTATGTCCAGTTCTTATTTAAATGTACTGGCCTTTTCTCTTAAACTTGTTTGTGGGAGGCCATAGGTTAAGCTGCTGCTCTTTTGCTCCTGCAGAGGTTAGGCCTGGGTGGTAGGAAAGAGCATGTCCCTTTAATATTTAGATATGATAGCAAGGTGAAGGACACAATCTTAAATTTCAGTCATGCTGTGGGATTCCTTCATAACTCAGAAACTTGGGGCCTCTGTCACTCTAAACTGTGTGGTTCTGGTCCTTTTGGAAAGTTTGTATTGTTTCAAACCTCTCTTGAAAGGTTGGTAAGTAAAGTTCTGGAAATAACATGGCATTACAATGAGAAAGGAGGTGTGGTGTAAGACCTTGCCTTAGAACCCAGCAGTGATGGCTAGAGGGTGGATCCTCTAACAGGAAGGACCCCATCCTTGTGCTGGGGCCTGGGAATGACTTGATTTGGGAAACAGGTCTTTGCAGATATCACTAAGGAGCAAAGGTTGCATTAGCCTGGATTAAGCAGGTAGGTTCTATATTGAATGACAGGTGTGTTGTTAAGTAGGAAGCAACCACAGGGGAGCCACATAAGAGGAGGAGGCTATGGGAAGATAGGTTGAGAGACCACGGGCCATGGGACGCTTTCTAGCCCTCGGAAGTAGGGAGATGAGAATGAAGTTGCCCGTGGAGCTGATGGCAGGAGCACAACCCTTCATGCACCTCAGGCCTGACTAGTTCTATGTCTACTTGACACGTGTTAGAGTCATCAGGGAGGAGGAAGCCTCAAGTCTGAAAATGCCCCCAAAAGGTTAGGTGGTAGACTAGGCTGTAGGGCATATTGTTAACTAGTGGTTGATGTGGGAGGGTCCAGCCCATTGTGGTTCTAGGCCCAGACTGGGGTTGTAGGTTCTAAGAAAGCAGGCTGAGCAGGCTGTGAAGGAGCCAGCAAGTATTCAGGCCTTCTCCATGGCCTCTGCATCGGCTCCTTCCTCCAGGTTCCTGCTATGTTTGAGTTCCTGTCCTGACTTTTTTCAGTGATGAACAGTGATGTGGAAATGTAAGTCAAATAAACCCTTTCCTCTCCAAGTTGCTTTGGTCATAGTGTTTTATCACTACAATAGTGACCCTACACTTCATTTCAGATTTCTGTCCTCAAGAGCTCTGATTGAAGGCATTTTAATTTGATTAAAACTTCTTGATACAGATATATTGTCTGCATGTTTGTCTATGTACTATTTACATGCCTTGTGCCTGTGGAGGCCAGAGGGGGGCTCCAGGTCCTCTGGAGTTGATGTCACAGTCAGAGATATGTCACCACGTGGGTGTCGAAATCAAACCCTGGTCCTCTGGATGAGCGGTCAGTAGTGCTCTTAACCACTGAGCCATCTCTCTAGTCTGGTTTATTGCAATCTGACACCATAGCACAAGAAGGAAAACACAGCAGTTGTAGGTCTGGGGAGTTCAGTAGTAGAATGAATGCTTGAGGCTCTCAACTCAGTCCTTCACTTTGTAGAAAGCAAAGCACACAGACACCATCATCAGCAAACACCAGATAGACAACACATTCCTTCTCTGTCTCTGGGCAAGTCTCCTAATGTTTCTAAGCCTGCTTTCCCATCTGCAAAATTTTGGTTATTACATGCATCTCTCAGCATCACGAGGATCAGATTTCTGAAGCCTTGGGAACTTTCAGAGCCCGGTGCTTGGTACATGATCGACATGTAGCACACGTCAGATTCTTTCTTCCGTTGTCACCTCCCACCATTTTCCCCACATGACGTTTCAGCTTGAAATCTCTTTCATCTTCTACGCCTCCTGAAATGTCTGCAAAAGCAACAGCCCTCCCCTGAAGAATGTTCTGTTCTTCAGGGGCAGATCTTACTGACTGTCAAATTCCCGGAGACGGCATGGTACAGCTGGTGTTTTTAAGGCAGTTGGGCGAGAGCCATGTGGATGTTATTTTTTTTTTTTCAATGTGGTTTGTAGAATGTGGTCCTAAAGCAAAGCAGCTCAAGTCCACACTGGGGCCACAGCATGGCTGGCCAGCTGGGGTATGTTCCCAGCACATAGGAGGTCTCGGGGTACATTCTCAGCTGCAAGAGGGGCCAGCACATGGGAGAGCAGTGGACGCACTTGGACTGAGGGGAAAGAAGGTGAAGCCAAAGACTGTTTGCCACATGTCTTGGACTCACTGAATTTAGACCTTAAAAGTCTGAAGTATTTCTATCCAGACGCACACAGGTGGGGATTAGGATTTCGAATGTGACCTGTGATCCACTCTAGTGTTTCAGAAGTGTTTTGTTCTTTAGCAGTATCAGAAAGGGGAGACAAGCAAAAGAAAACTGTACTAGGAGCAAATTTCATTTCTGTCACAGCATTGTTCTGTGACCCCAGGCAAGCCACTCACCTTCTCTGAGATATGACATCTTCACATGGAGTGGTTGGAGTAGATCATTTCAACGTAAACATTGCACAGCTTTAGGGAAGTCCCTGAGTTTGACTGTAGCCCCGTGTAGTCTACATCTGTCTGCCATGCTTCCGGAGGGTTGGAGAATTGTGGCAGGAGAAGGGGTGTAGGATGCCTCTTCTATGTACATCCAGGACATTCAGTAGTCACCAAGGGAAGAGTCAGAGACTTCTTAAAGACCCAGAGGCTTCCACAGCACAGTTCTGCTCAGTGCCCTGTGTTGTTGACACTCTTAGATAGCACTGGGAAGTCATAGCCTGGGTATAAGGAAGTGGAGAAGCCCATGGGTGTGGGGCAGTCTTGTTATGGTGTATTATCACTCTATCAGGAGATGCCTGAGGCAATAAACTTTAAAAAGAAAGGGTTTGCTTTGGCTAATAGTTTTAGAAATTCCAATCCATGGTGGGTTGGCCCCATTACTTTTGGCCTACAGTGAGGAGAGAAGATACTAGAAACAAATGGTTTATTTGTTTTGTTTTTTTGAGACAGGGTTTCTCTGTGTAACAGCCCCGGCAGTTCTGGCCTCACTCTGTAGACCAGGCTGGCCTTGAACTCATAGAGATCTGACTGCCTTTATCTCCCAAGTGCCGGATTAAAGGCATGTGCCATGGCTGCTCTGAAAAAAGTGACTTCTTAAGAGCTAGAGTACAGAGTGTTTCAAAGTCCCCTTGAGGACACAGTCATAGTAGCCCAAGGACTTCCGTCTAGGCTTCCTTCACCTCCTAAAGAGTCTGTGTTTTTCTAGTAGTGCCACCCCAGGGACCTAGCCTTTCCTATGTGAGTCATAAGGGACTTTCAATTTTGTCTTTAGGACTTTGGACTCCTAATCCCCCCTTTGATTTTTCTGTTTCCACACTTCACACGTTTTACCAGTTTTCCTGGCACCAGTGTGACTGATTTATTAGCAGTGAGAAGGAAACAAGTGAGTGCTTTTCAAGCACCCCGAGGACCTCATCCCCACTGTGAAGGAGCTCCTCAAAGTCACCTTACCCCCACTGCTATCCCTGTACCATAAGGCCTGAGGCTGCCTGGTAGGTTGGCTGGGGTCACTTACCATAAAGAAGCATCAGGAACTGAGCATACCTCTGTTCCATGGCCAGGGCATTCACCTTTAGTTTTATAGCTATCTGTAGGTGGGCATTATATACAAGACTCAGAGCTCATAGAGAGGCAATGGAGGCATGAGAGAGAACAGACTGGGTGAGGTAAGTATGTAACATCCATATGCTTGAACTTACCCTCTACTCAGATAGGGGAAGGCAGCATAAGAAAAACATGTAAACTAGCATAGTTGAAGGGCCTCGTTAGAGATATGATAATAGCAATTGTCACCCACCATACAGTTATGGTGTGGCTTTACTACTATTGCCTTAATCCACCGAATGAGGCAACTCCAGGCCCAGTTCAGGTTCACTGAGAAGATCCGTAGTTTTCTAGTAGTCCTTGTAGAACTTGAAAGTCCAGTATAGAAGGGGCCATGTGTCACACCAAAGAGTACATTTCTCATGGGGCTATTTCCTGCCAGTGTAAGATGGGACCTCACAGTAGTAGCAAGGCTTTTCTGGCATTCCTAATCTCTTCTCTCTTAGTTAACAGCCAATTCTTTTCGAGTCTGTATTTTAGCCTCCTGAGAATTCCCTTTGAAATGACAGGTCACAAGGAGATAATTTTGGAGTACATCTTCTGGTTAAGGGAGTAAAGCTTGAAACCAAGGCTGCAGGGGAAGTCATTCCAATCCACGGCTGGTTGTGGACCGTGATAGGCTCTGGGGGTGCTGGGTCCTGTGGCCTCTCCCAAAGCCGGGCAGGTACAAGTGCTGCTGATTTACAGTCTTGGATCCTCCCCGCTGCCATTATTCATGCAAAGAAGAACCTTGCCATCTTTACTGCCCCTGGAAAGAGTGTATGCAGCCGAAGCAAGGTGGCATGAAGGAAGGGACCGACACAGTGTACTGCTCTTCTCTGGTCACACAGGCACCCTGATCCTCATGATCACAGAAACTGAATGACTTCGGAGTAGTTGTGAGTGTCCATTTGGGATGTGACAGGGAAGACAGTGGCACACGCCACGGACAGCAGGGCCAGAGAGAGCTGAGAAGGCAGCTAGTCGCATGCTGCGTTTAGATCTGTGCCAGTGTAGTTTAGACAAGATGATGCTTGTCAAAATCACTGACAAGGGCATGCGTTCTCCAGGTTACCTGTTCCGCATGGGAATAGTTTGAGCCCTCGAGCTTACAGATAAGAAAACTGAATTGGAGAGAATAGAGCCAAGTGATTTATGTAAATGATGGCTGAGTGAGAATTCCAAAAGCCATTTTCCGATTTTTAATTTGATATCTCCAGACTAAGATGTTCTAAACTCCAGATTACCCTATCTGTAAGAGAGGAAAATAGAATCTTAAGGCTTCCCTGATTTGACTTTGGGATTAAAGCAATTCCACTAACCTAGAATGAGCTGGTTAGTTCATAATCATGAAATCTTCTGGGGTGGCCCTGGCTGATGGCATTTAAGGAAGTGTTTTCAGATCCCAGAGCCACTGTGACAATGACAACAACAACAAAAACTTGCTGTTTGGAAAGCAATTTCATATCCTTCTGGATTGTTTAGGAATGAATAAAAACTAGATTCGCTAGGTAAGAAGCATGCCTAGGAAGTCCATTCACTAAAATGACTATTTAATAAGCATATATTCTTTCTGAGTTCCTGCATGTCTCTGTGAAATGTGACTGTAACTCTCTCTACTGTGAGTGAATTTCTCTAGTATTCTTGTGGGCTAGAAACTTTGGGCTTGACCTTGTGTCATGGTTGCCTTTTAGAGTGTTAGTAGTGTTTGCCTGTTGGACAATGTCTTCCCTCTTAACACCATGAGGTTGCTGTGCGAGAGGTTAGGCATCACACCCCAGACCAAGCAGCCCACCCCTATGTGATGCCTACCAACAGACACAGGGATTATCTCAGACGAGTACAGAGGACTGTCTGTCTACCTGAGTGTAGCCCACCACTTTCCAATATGACAATTTTTGTTCTCTGCCCTGAAGTCTTGTGTTCTTTCTTTACACAGCTATAGGTAACTGTTATACCTTTTTAATTTTTTCCATACCATTTCTTCTTTATGTTAAATATCATAACCTCATAAAATTACTCAAGAAAAATGTAAATCTAGGTTTTTAAAGTTCACTTTGGTCTGGGGGGTGGAGGGGTGGGGCATTTTGAACATATTTTGGGAGCAGTTTTTTCCTTCAACTATTTTTTCCTTTTTATTTTCTTTCCATTTCTACCCAGCAAGTCCAAACTGTGTTCAGTTTCCCTTTAAGCTAGATAATTATATATGTTACTTTTCTTGTGACTGGACACCTGCTAGAAGTAATTTAAGAGAAGGAGTTATTTGGCTCAGAGTTCAAGAGAATACAGTCCATCATGGTGGAGAAGTCATAGAGTTCACTGTAGCAAGTGCATGCAGGTGAGGCTCCACATCTTGGCAGATCCAGAAACAGCATTTAGCTGCCCTGTAACTCTCAAGGCCTGTGTCCCTAAACCTAAGTCCAGAAGGCCCCACAATCTTCTAAAACAGCATCATTAGCTAGGAAACGCTAATGGACATTTCACATTCAATGTGATGGCAGTCATACTGGCCATTTGTCTACTTACTTCAGCATGTATTCTCAGGCCCTTTCTGTTTGATTGTATATATGCGTCAGAAGCTGTTCTCATGCGCTGGAATCCTTTGCCAGCTAGGGTCCAATTAAAACTCACCAGTTTACCAAGTGGAGGCTCTAGTGAGCAGTCATTTGTCAGAAAGGAGAAAGAAGCAGGCATTTCTTTCCATCCATCCAATGACAGTGGCTATCCCTCTGCTGTGGTCATGTCTCTTCTTAGAAGCCCCTCCCAGCTCCTGTAGTGAAGCCCCTCCCAGCTCCTGTAGTGAAGCCCCTCCCAGCTCCTGTACTGAAGGCCTTCTGTGGGTCCATCTTCTTGGTGAACCTCGGCTCTCAGTCTCTAGCAATATTGCCTCCTTTCTTAGTTCTTTGACTGTAGGGGTGGGGGTGGTTTTGAAGTTACTTTTCAGATCTAAACTCTCTTACAGTGAACCAACATTCATCTTTACTCAGTAGCCCAAGCACGAAAGTGGTGTTCATGCAGAGTTATCTGGTTTCTTCAGATCATGAAAAAAACACGTGAGGACAGGCCCTTAGGAATCCAGTTTCTTTGTTGGATACCAGGGCCAAAGAGATTCACTGGAATGGACTGGAAGGATAGTTTAGGGCAGTGGTTCTCAACTAGGGGGAAATTTGACACCCTCAATGTCCATTTAACGATCTCCGAAGATGCCTCTGTGTTATAGTTATTACTGTGTGTGTGTGTGTGCACACATATGTACATGTGTGCAGGCAAGAGGTCTGTATTGGGTATCTTCCTTGATATTCACCATATATTTCAAGACAGAGTCTCTCACTGAAAATGACACTCACTGATTCAGCTGACAGTGGACCAATGAGGTCCAGGGATCTCCTATTTTACATCATGTGACTAAAATCACCACGCCCAGGTCTTATGTGCATGCTGCAGATCTTACCATGGGTCCTCATGCTTGAGTGTCACACTGAGTTGTCTCCCAACCCCTGAAGACATGTTTTTTTTTTTTTTTTTTTTTTGGTTTTTACGAGACAGGGTTTCTCTGTATTGTTTTGGAGGCTGTCGGTCCAGCCCAGCCTCGAACTCATGGAGATCCGCCTGCCTCTGCCTCCCGAGTGCTGGGATTAAAGGCATGTGCCACCACTGCCCGGCTGAAGACATGTTTTTAAATGTCTTCTCTTAGAGCAGGTGTGTGCTTACTGTCATATACAGACTCTTGGAACAAATAAATTATCTAGCACAGAGTATTATTAATGGGGGCTAAGACGCCTTGTTGAGGATATTACTACTTCAAGTCAGTTTGAGCTCTGCCCCACCCCAGACCTCTTACACAAGACCAAGTCCTCTTCTCAGAGTCCTCGGTGATATCTCTTTATGCTCTAAAACGTGCCTCCAGGTTTGGGCAGAGATGGCACGCCAATTTTATAATTTTTAAATTAATTTTTATTTAAATTAGAAGCCATCTTACTTTGCATACCAATCTGTAACCCAGTTTCCTGTGTTCAGATTGCCAAGAAGTAGACTGAACTCTAGAGGAAGGACCAGAGTTGAGAGGGGAAAGTCAAACAAACTTCAAGAGAGCTGAGTTGTGGGCTCAGCCTAGTTCCTGTCCTTGTACCATACAGATGGCCATTGTACCCCAGTGCTTTGAGAACTCTTGTTTCTATAATTTTCTCAGCCAAGGAACATCTCTCCTCAAGTGGATGGCTCTGTACAGTGTCGTATTATCCTTGGCTGGAGAACAGAGTGAGCGTGTGTGGATGGATGGGCCTGCAATATTTAATAGGACATTGGCTATAACTTTTCATGTCCTACCACCCACTCACGGTGGCCCCGTCACATGAAACACCAACTGCCTTTCTTATCACCAACATTTGATGAGAAAATACTGTTTGGCATCTTCCTCTAGGCAGAGGAGACATCGAGCCGTGTTCCTTGCAGCCTAGCGCTCTTTCCATGAGATTTGACTTGTTTTCTCACCCCAGAATTTATAGACAGTTAGAAGGAAGTACATCCTGTTTGCTGTCTTGAGGGGCAGTGGAGTAAGGGAGAGGATGATCTAGGGAGTTTGTTTTTCTCAAGACTTCCTCAAGCTGCTCTATGACTTTACACAAACCTCTCATCTATTCCTCTTCAATTTTATGAGCAGATTGCTCTTCTCTGCTGATTTCCCCCACTGCATTTTCTTGGCTGACCCATGGACCAATTATCAGAACTCCCAGGCATAGTTGGAGCCTCCCTAGCATGAGTAGAGCTGTAAAAACATTGACCCCAGAAAATAAGACTTGTTTCTGTGACCTCAGGTGAAGTCCCCATGCATTGAGTTAATGGCATGACTTAAAGTGATTCCAAGGTGGGATCCTTATTTATTTTCGTGTTGGCTGACGAGGATGGATGTCTGCAGTGAAGCATAATGCAGAGCACCCATGGTGCCCACGTCCCCAAGGCCTGGCTTTGCAGGGTGATAGAATTGAAGAAAAACTTTGTCATACCACACAAGCGAAGGTTGTTTGTTATATTCGTGGGAGATGGATAATTAGAGGTAAATGTCCACTTTCAGAAAAGTGTTCAAGGCAACGCAAAATGTTCCTCCATTATAGATGGCTGCCTGAGTTGGATCATTGAATAACTTTTACTAGGTCACAGTCCAGCCTTTTAGATGCTATCAGCTAAATACTCTGAGAGTGAGGCCTGGTTCACTTAATCTCCTCTTCCATTTAAGGCAAACCATACATTTTCCTTTCAATCCAGTTGTGTCTGATTTAGCAAGGTCTCCCATTGCCCAGTCATCCTTCTTCAGCTTCCCATTGTAGGATACACTGAGTCCTAAGTGTCCCAACAGATCATGAAGACAAAAACAAACAGGCAAAATATCATCACCTGGACACTTTTTAGCTGCACTCTTGTTAACTGAGTGTTTGCTTATTTAAGCTGGTGTCCCAGACTCTGTGGACATAATGACTTCTGGAGGTCACCACACTGCAAGTTCCCAACAAATTCTGTGAGATTGCAGATATTAGAGCATATGTGCTCTTCACACTTATTTGTAAGCAATGGCTTTTATGGCACAATATAGGTACAGTATTTCAAGAATGACCTTGAAGAAAATACTGATGCAACTTTGGAGGGCCATGCCCTGAGTAGAAACAGAGGGGGATCCATTCTTCCCTCAGAGAAGGTTTCAAAGCTTTTATTGCAAGGGTTTAAATTCAAGTTTGAAGACATGGGACTGAGGCCCGGTCCTGCTCTGCTGGCCATTCTTTCTGATGAATAAGTATGAAAACTGCTTTGAATTTGGTTTTCCCCTCCGATAAGGATTTATTTTTTTCCATACAGTCTTTTCTTTGCACCTGAAGGAGCACTGAGGGTGAAAAATAGAGGCCTGCTTCCTGTTCCTAACTGGAGCCCTCGGAAGGTTGTCAGGCGAGAGCAGCAACTCCGTGGGATTTATGCCTGGGACCTGTCAGAGTAAAATGATCATAGCAAACCCTCTCTGCCATCAATCACTGAGGGACCAGGGATGGCAAGGACAGGCATTTTTCAAATTTCTTTACTGTGCATATTTAGTTCTGTGCCTGGAGGAGGACTAGCTCCTTTGAACCATTCGTGAAGATTTCTTTTCCATCAGATGGCAGCTCAGAGAACCACTTAATCTTCCCCAAAGTGTTTCTCTCATTGGCCTGCTGAGGAAAACAGCCAGGGGGCAGGGAGAAAGGGGAAGGAGGGCAGGGATAGCTGCCAGTAAGTCCAGGGAGAGAAGACACTGATTTGGGAGCACAGGAGCTCCAGCCTTGTGACTTTGGCACTCTCCTGTCAGCCTGAGGTTCCCTTCCTCCATTGTTTCAGTGTCACGTGGTCATTTAATAACAGGAACACAGAGCTGACACTGCTGGCCTTATCGCTGGGAGAATTCCTCTATCCCTAACAGCTGTTTCCCACATTTGTCAAGGCAGCCTTTGAAGGGAAGAGGGGCAGGCATTCCTGCCCATCACAGAAGTCTGCTTTGTCGTGATAACACTCAAGGAGCACATTCATTCCCCTTGCTACCGAAGGTGGAAGGCAAGGGTCACAGAGAGAGAAGACAAGAAGAAACCTGTTGGGAAAGTTTGTAAATCTTGCCATGAGTGCTCTAAACAAGAGCTGAGCCTGTGACTGGATGTCTAAAGCACTGCCACATTGATAGGGACCGGTTCCCCAGACCTCGAGAGCCATTCGTGTAAACAGAGAGCTGTTGCTTGAGTCAGGTCTGTTTGGGCTCAAAGCCTGAGGAACACATTGCCTTCAAAGTGAATTCTTAGGTGTCACTTCCCGTAAGTTATGGCAGAAGATTACAAAGCTACTGATATAACATATTAGTTTGATAGACAGAATTATACCCCCAACGCTTCCTGCTCTCCCCAATGACGCACAGTAACGAGTGTGTCTTGGCAGCTGCCTTGATTTACCACCAGTCTGGGAGGCCAACCGGGAGAAGGAACACTCTCATGGATGCAGGGCCTGAGACTGGCCCCAAGCCTAGTTTATAAAGCTGCCCTGTAATTCACCACAAATGTGTCACCATTAAAAGAGGAAAAAAGGATTGCAGATCATAAATACTCTCTAATTTATTAGCTAACAACAAAGAGATCAGAGCCAGTTGTGATGTGATTGTTTGACATAATATTGTCAAGGAAAAAAAAGCTAAGTTGACCAGAGAGGTAAATTACACATTCAAGCAGATACATCAACTCTTGGCTTGTCATAAGCCCAACTAAGCAAAACACCAAACGGAGGAGAGAGCTGGCAGTGCTCAGTGCTATTTATCTCTGGACGAGACATATTCAAGAGCGAGTGAAATAAGACATACTTCTTTTGGACTTGGTCGGAGGCCAGGTTTTAACTGTTATAAATTAAATGTTTTGTGGATCGGATTTGGCAGTTCTCGTTGCTTTTGTCCTGGTGGGGAGATGAGCCATCCCACCGTTTGTCTGATACTGGAGGTTTGGCCAGCTGGGATACGAGCCTCCACAGTTGGGTGTTGGGAGGATTTGCAAGTTGTGGTGACAGAAGCACAATGCAGCAGAAACGTTCTTGAATGTGGTTCTTTATGAATTTGGTGGCATGGAGTGTTGTGCCCAAATTGTGAACCTCAAAATCACCAAGAGGCCCATTTCTGTGCAAAAGCAAAGAGTCTTTTATTGAAATTGTTTAACAAGCTAAGCCCATTAGTTCAGGCCCTTCATCCCTCCACCATGGGGGATGGTTGGAGAAAGACCCCAAGCAACCTCAAGGCAGGGATCTTAAAGGGCAGAGTAAGGGGAGTGTCTAGCGGTATGAAACAGTCTCAGGACTGGTGCCCTTCCAAGTTTGGGCGACCTTCCCTGTGTTGATTGGTCAACTGGTTGTTATGGCCTATATATAGGCCCTCCCAGGGCAGTTGCTATGCTCTGCTGTGCACTCTATGTAAAGTACACCCAGAGCCGTAAAGCACAGCCCTGCCAGCTAACTTCTGATTGGTTCCTTGCCACGAGGAGGGCATCTGACCTCCTAGTGCTAGTGAGCAGGACAGGAGCTACAAGGTCATGTAAGCACATGGTAGCCTGTCATGGCTGCTAAAACGGGAGGCTGGTCACTATAGGAGAAGATTTAAGTCGCCACCCTTCTTGTCATGTCTTCCTCCTCTGTGTTTTGGGGTAATCACCTGGGATGCCAGGCCCAGATGCAGACTTAGGGTGGAGTTGTGAGACCTTAGGGTTCGAGGAAGTATTCTGTTTCATTCCACCCAGGATCTGCAACCATCAAGTAGCTGGAGGCATTTCACAGCCTCCAAGCATCTGCTGTGAGTTATCCTAATGGAGTCGAGAGTCAAGTGAATTTATCTCCCAATCTTGAGGCAAAGATGGCAGATGACATCCCATAGGAAGGCTCAGGAGGGCATTCTACTCTCAGTGATATGGATTCACGAGCCACAATTCAGTTTTTTTGTATAATTAATAAATATGCTGTCAATTGATTTGTATGAATGGATGAATATCCCTCCCCCCTCTCTTCTTTCTCACTCCCTTCTTCCTCTTCCATCTCTGTCTCTCTCCTTCCCTTTCCTTCCCCTGCTCTGGAATTTGGTAGATTATTGAGACTGCAATTATGATACAAGGCATATGGTGAAAATCTTAGTGAGAGAGAGAGAGAGAGACAGAAAGAGAAAGAGACCCAGAGAGAGAGAGAGAGTGTGTGTGTGTGTGTGTTTGATACAGTGCAACCTAGATGAAAAGGCTCTACCTCTTACAAATTATTTAAGAGAGGAAGAAAATGAACATAAAATTGAGTGGGTAGGAAGGCTGAGAAGATCTGGGAAAAACAAAAGAAAGGAAAACATGATCAAAATATGTTGTATGAAAATATTTTTATCAAAATTAGTTTTACATAGTTTTAAATATTTTTAATCTATTTAATATGCTGGAGATGGAAGGCAGGGCCTTGTGCTTGTTACTGCCTTTTAGCATTGCTTGAGAAGTGGTAAAGGACTCTGATAGAGTGCAGCAGAGTGGTCCTATGTAGCACTAGTAGCTTGACATCTTTAATCTTCTTCGGCCTTGCTTGCTGACAAGTTTGGTAGATATTGTTCTGGAATTTCCCTGTGGTTGGCTCCTTCCTTGGCTTTCTTGCTCTATTTGAGTAAACACCTATTCCCATTTTGAATGGAGGAACTTGCAGATTTACATCTTTGGATCCCTGAGGTCAGCTTGTCACAAGCACGGTTACCTTCTTGTGATCACTTGCTTCCACATAGCCCTACCAAACTCCCGTTTTGTGTGTTTGATCATACTGGCATTTATTGTGCTCTACAATCAGAGTTCTAACGCTGTCATTTTATATGTTCACGACACACTTGCTTGTTTTACTTTCCTGGCTATGGTGACTTCCCTTCCTTCCCCAATCCACTCTATCTTCACAACAAGGTGTTCTATACCAGTGCCACATTCTGGACTTGGTTACTGACCACCATGAGTTTATTTCAAGTTCACTTGATCTCAGGAAGTTATGGCTTGTTTTATAAGAACAGTATGTTTTTATCATGTCAACTCCCCCTTTTGCAAATCTCTAAGAGTGCCTGCTTGCTTTGGGATATAGTCATGGAGCCTTAGGCTGTCTGCTCAGGTCCTCTGAACCTTAGCCTAGGTGTTTTTGTTGAACAAATCAAAGAGACTTGCTATTTATTCATCCTGTCACACCAACTTGCAGGGTGTTTTCTCTCTTCCTGTCTTCCCACTGGGCCTCTTCCCCAGATCATTCCAAGTTCTGTTGGTTAGGAAGTGTATTCAAAAGGTCATTAGGATGGTGTGCCTTTCACTGCCTCTTTGCTTGTTTTCCTTCATGGAGAATAAAGTCATCACATTGTGCCAAATGAACTTTAGAGGTCTTAAGATGATCATAAAAATCCACAGCAACCTCAGTCAAGTAAGACTCATGATGAATGCTACCAAAAGAGGTAATCCCAGCTGTTCTCTATCTCAACAACTATTTCAAGAGTGGGCACTTGGTTGTATATTGTGTTTCATCTATTGGCTATGGTACCTAAACTTCAAAAGCATTGAATCTGATTCGGAGGATGACTTCATACTTAGTAGGCCTGCTATTACCCATGGAGGCACTGAGTACTTGACAAACACTGACATTCAGACACAGGGCTGCTTTGCACTCTTATTACTCACTCACTCTATGACCATTGCCAGCATAGATTTAAAAAAAAAAGCAAGCTTCATTTCACATCACACCAAGCTAAGAAAGTGAGTCTTTCCTCAACCAAGAAGATGGAGTATGCACCAGGCCACATGGCCCACTGGATAGGAATGACTGGTGTATTCAGTAGCTTTAAGGCAGTGTCAAGCAAAATAGATTTAAATCATTCTGAAAGATATAAATTCTAAGAATGGATATATTGTGTAGAATGAAATGAGGCCCACAAAGGAATTGATTGGGAAGTATACTAAATGGAATAGAGTAGAGCAGAAAGGCACATATTGGAGAGAATAAAGTATGCTTCAGTTTGAAGGATATTGAATTTACAAAGATACAACTGACTGGTTATAAAGCAAATGAATAAAATATGTAGCCACGTTGGATGGACAGTCAATGTGAATGACTTAATATAGATCTATGGTCGCACGTGATCAGCTACAACCTACATTGTGGAGACTTTTCATGTAATTTCTTTAGATCTCCCAAGAAAACCTGAGGCTTTAACCTTCCCTGAAGTACTGAACCTTTCTTAAAGGGGTGGGGATATGATGAATGGGAAATTAATTGGAGATATGTTATTTTTGTTACATTGCCTTAGTCCAGAGAACCAAAGTGATTTTTTCCCTTGAATTGCAAGAGGATTTCAGATTAAATTGCAGCAAGTATTGTAAAGAGGGCTGATTCTCCAGGGAAAGTTATTTGTAACTTATTATGGTGTTAAGGGGCTACACATGCCTGGTGAAGTTCATGGTGGTTCAGAATGACTTACAGATGCTCCTCAGTTTAAAACAGGGTTATGTCTTGATAAACTTGTTGTAATTGAAATTTCCATGAGTCAAGATGCATAGAATGTACCTAGACTATTGAACCTCACAGTGTGGCCAGAACATCTTAAACTGAGCAGAGCTGAGCAAGGTCCTCTCCTACAACATAACCTACTGAGAAGACCAGAGTTCACCATGCAGTGTCTACTGTAAGCACACTGATCTCAAAGCCTCCTAAGAGAAATCCTAAGTCATTGTACACATTGGCTATACATATTGGTGTATTTGACAAGTAGATTTAAATTAGACAAACAGAATAAAATCATTAAAAAGTAAAGAAATGGGCTTGGTTTCCCAGTAAGATTTTCAGCAGGGCCATGTGCACTCTCAGTGTCATGTTACCCAAATGAAATTATAGGGTGGCTTCATTTGTATTTCCAGGAGTGAGCCCTTTATTCGCCTTTGCTGGATAGGTGGTACCACATGGGTGGTGTAGTTACAGGTGTAGTTGCAGTCATACAGCTCCCTCAAAACAGACTCAAAACCGTTTATAAATGGAGTCTCATAGGCCAACGCATGACCTGATTTAAAAATAAAAACCCACTGTTTTGTGCAATATGAAGTTGTACAGAGTATGGCACAGCCTGGTCTCAAAAATCAGAATGACCATGTGCCCAGATTTAGAAGAGTCTTGGTGCAGGGAAATACTATCTGGAGAGCAGAACAACTTCTGTAGAATTGGAGTGCGGACTTCAAGTGCTCGTCCCTGAGAGCCAGGCGTCACCGTAGCTGAGATATCTGCCCACCAGCCTTGTGCTGCCAGCCTGCTCCACCGACACTTGGGGTCTCCCAAGTGCTTTACCATTAGGTGGGTGAATCTTGGCAAGGGTGGAATGAAGGGAAACACGCTGGCTTGCTATTCAGGGTTAAGTTTGGTTCTGCTAGCATGTGAAGTTTTAAATCCTTCCTCTTTTGCTTGTCCAAAGTTCCACCATCAAGAGAAGGACTGGAGGAATGGACCCCAAAGAATTCTTCTGGCATGTATGCTTTGCATGTATGTCTTCTTTGACAGTTATGGAGGTTTTTTGTTTTGTTTTGTTTTGTTTTTTGTCATCTTTCATCTGTTCAACTTACTTAGCCCTTGGTTTGGGAATGACCAATGGCTTGCTTTAGATCCTCTCCCAAGCTTCCTAGTTTATGGATGTTGCTTCTTCAGTTTTTCTGACCTCAAGTAGCATCCTCCTAATGCGCTCATGCATTTCATCAGGCTCACTTGAAGCAAGTGTGAGCCTTCTTGGTCAACACCTCTGTTGGCACAACTGAGCTCGTTCTGTGCCTTATTCATGCTGAAGCTCTCTCGCTGGTCATCTTCCCCTTTCTCCAAACCCTTCGTGTCAACATGCTCTAGCTAAAACACAGGTGTCCTTTGGTGTGTCTGGGGACATTTCCAGGACACCTCACATGAACCAAATACTCGGATGCTCAAATCCTATCTATCAAACGGCAGTGATTGCGTGTGATCTGTGCAACACTGAACGTTTATTTGAGATTCCTTCCAGATCTTAGCCATCTCTAACTCAGTGTCAGTGCTGTGTTACGCAGTGGTGAGTGTTAAGACAGTCATTACACAAGAAGTCTGTACAGGTACAGTGCAGATGAGGATTTTTTTTTCTCAAATACGTTTGATCTAGAATCAGTTCATAATAAAAATATGAAATTCATGGATATGAGAGGCTGGCTGTGTAACTATCTCATAAGAACATTTTTCTCATAGTAAAACCAATCTAATTTTCTGTGGAATTTTGTGAAGATGGTGACATCTGTTTTTAGGGGAAATTCTTCTTTCATAGTTGTTTATAAACCATTTTTTTCCAGAATTCAGAGAAGAAGTCAAATGTCATTGTTGGAAGGGTACACCCTGAATGTCACAGGATTGATAGTTGCTTGGACGGCACTTCTGAGGCTATCTTTTTCTAGGAAGTTGATTCTAAGGCAGACCCATTTTTTATGTGATGCTTCAATTTGTTTTATTACAATGTGTGACCACAAAAGGAATTTCCAAGACAGTTTCTTATGGTCATCAATTTATCTAATTCTTTCTTTTTTTGGTTTTGGGGAATGCCAGTTTAGAGCAGTCCAGAATGCAATGAAAAGTCAGGTCAAAGCATGAACTCTGCACTTGGGAAATGGGGTTGATGCTGTTTGAGCTTGTTAGTGCTTCTGCTAGGACATCACTCCCCTAGATTAGCATGTTGTCACATTGATTTCTTTTTTGTCTTCTATACAATAAAAATGTTTTTCTGTAGCACACTGTTCAAAATTCCACAGAACTCTCTCACAAATTTACACTTTTGTTCTCCCACAATTGAACCATGACCCCCCCCCAGGCAGCTCATGCTCATTTTGGAGACATCGCTTTGTTCATTCCTGGATGATTGGCACATGCAACACCACTCACCAGGTGGTCCACACTTTTGATGTGCCCAAATGGAGGAATGGGATATAGGAATCAGACGTTGTGCATTGTTAGCTTTTCCTGAGGAGACATAAGCAAGCATCTATTTAGCCCACCACTCAATGTGTTTATTGGGCTTACTTATACATAGATGAAGTGTTTTGCTTAGAGCAGCTTGGGTGACTCTAGGATACCAGCATCACTACGGAAGACCCACTCTGTGTGGACGGCAAGCTCATGGGAGCTGCATCATAGAGTCCCACAGTTGTCAGCCTTCTACTTCATACATAATCCTAGCATCTCCCAAGACTGTGTGCAGGAGAGAGCAATGTCTAGATGCTCAGGTGAGGGGTCATGTGATTCTCTCTTCCTCCGGTAACTAAGGAACAACAGAAAGTCTATCATGTTACCATAAATGTAGCTATCTCCTCAGTGTGGTATCAAGTTATTTCTCATGGCTACTGGTAGCAGGTACTCTATTCTTCAACACAGAATTCATGGTATACACAGAGAAAAGGCAATACCACAGCATCATGTCCACCAGACTCTTTGTTACTGTGCCAAATACTTGACAGACACAGTTCAGAGGGGAAAGGTTTATTTTATGTCACAGCATCTGATTTTGGTCTACAGCCAGCAGGCCATATAGTTTCTTAGATGAGATGAGGCAGACTATCATAAGGACATGTGAGGAAGAACATAGATGCTCACCTTATGGAAACCAGGGAGCAAGGAGAGAGAAAGACAGGAAGGTGCTATGAGCATGTCCTTCTGCCCCTGGTAACCTACTTCCTCTACCTAGACCCTACCGCTTAAAGGTCCCAATAGCTCCTAACATAGCAACACTAGCTGGAGATCAAACCTTGAGCACCTCAGCTTCTGGACGACTTTACATTCAAGTTGCTGTGGCATACCCACTACAGGGCCTAAACATTGAGAAAAAAAATGAGTTAATGGTGGTGCTAAGCTAGCCTGAGATACTCAGAATTGAACTTGAGGTCCCTCTTTTGCTTAAGTGGCAAAACTTCCCTTAACTCCATTGCTTCCTATGGGGAAACAACAACAGCCACAAAGCTCAATTCAGCATTCTTAAAGGTTCCCTTGCCAGTGAGGGTTTACTTGCATCATGACATACTCACAGGGACCCTTATAAGAGTTTGCTATACCACCGCCGTTCAGAACGGTTCAACTCTGTAAAGGAGACCTGAGGGCTGGAAAGAGCTCTGTGGCTAAAGTGCTTATTACACAGCCTGAGAAGCTGGGTTTAAATCTCCAGCACCTGCATATAAAGCCTGGTGCAGCAGCATGTGCCTATAATCCTGGCACTGGGAAGGCAGAGAACAGAGAATTCTGGGAGCTTGTTGACCAGCCAGGGTAGGCAAATCAGTGAACTCAGGTTTTAGTGAGAGACCCTGCCTCCAAAAATAAGTTGGGGAGCAATCAAGGAAGATATCCCATGTCAGCCTCTGATTTCACATGTGTTGAGTGAAGCCTTTTTCTTGCCAGCCGCTTTGGTTTTTCCCCACCAGTCGCGTGGGCTCTGCCGTGTTGTAGGCCCCAAATAACACACAAGACGTTGTATTAATTATGAAGCTGTTAGCCTTGCTTGTTTCTTACGGGCTATCTCTGACTTAAGTATTTACCCCATAATTGTTACTCTAAGTATTTCTCTTACCGGAGAAAAGGGTCCGGACTTCTTACCCCTAAGGCAGCTGCATGATGACTCTATGGGTTTCTCCTTCCCAGAGTCCTCCTGGACTCCTAATACCACCTATCTTGCTTCCCTATTGGCCAATAGTGCTTTAATGACATATACACATCACACACGCATATGTTACCATGTGCTACATGTACTCAGCACCCTTCTACATTCATGCATGGAAATGCACGCACACACACACACTCATGCATGCATATACATGCACATACATGCACACACCTCAGAATCCAGGTTCTTGGAAAAATACACACACACACACACACACACACACACACACACACACACACACCCCTCAGAATCCAGGTTCTTGAAAAAATACACACACACACACACACACACACACACACGCACGCACGCACGCACGCACATACATGCACAGATATGCATACACCTCAGAATCCAGGGTCTTGCCTTTTTCCCCCCTTTGTGACAGTCTTAATGCTGAATGGTTCATCATCGGACAAATCACTATAGTTATCATCTTGAAGAATTTGAGGCAACTTGGTTGGTTTCACAGAGTCTGTCCAGGTGGAGTAGATCAGATTTTTGCTCCCCTAACTTGGGGACACTTTGACCCTCTGGAAAGAGCTGAGTTCCCAATCCTTATGTCTGGTCTGTTTTCACATCTGGGGAGAGGAGTACTGCATCCTACAGAGAAAGGTACAGGAAGATCAGATACCACAGAGGGTGAAATTGAACGGAACACTGTAGTAATATGGCAAATAGGGACAGATAAGAATCCCCCTCCATGCTTACCCTTTGGAGCTCATCCTTGCCAGTTTCCAGGTGAGGTTCAGTAAATTAAATAAGCTTTCCCTTTTCCTGCAGCTGCCTGTGACAGCACAGCACTTCATCCTGGTATCATAGACAGGCACTCACCTTCCAAGACAGGAGCCTGACACCTTTCAAAAGTGAAGGGACCTGTGGCAATTTTAAGCATTCCAACCATATTAATTCTGGTGACAGTTATCCTCTGAGCCATTTGGAACAGCTTCCCTCTTTTCAACTCTCAAAATTTATATTTGATCCTTATAACCTCTGGGGCCATAGCAGGAGCACTCTGTGTGTGTGTGTGTGTGTGTGTGTGTGTGTGTACATGCATGCGTACGTGTGTGTGTGTGTGTGTGTGTGTGTGTGTGTGTGTGTATGTGTGCAGCAAGAAGAAAAAGTAAGGGGATTGTTGAACTGGTCTGATTTAAGTCTTTTCCATTGTTTATATGTTCCCATTCTTTATTCACCTTCCCAGGGAGAAACCTCACTTTTCCAAAGGAAAGGCTGGGTGGCGGAGAGTTCCCCCTCTGAGGCCTAGGTTTCTGTTGTTGCTCCTCTGCCAAGGCTGAAGGCAGAGCACTGCATGTGAAGAGTCAGTCACTAGGATGAACTAAAAGACTGATAATTTTTGCTTTAGAGGCATGTATGGTAGTCACAGAGCTTCTAAGTTGTTCACATCTGCTTCTTACAGACCCTCTTTCTGGTATTGGGAAATAAATTATTTGCAAGATTCCTAAATGGGCATGAATAATGACATTGTTGTCAAGGTTGCAAGTTAGATGTGGTATTTGCCCAGTTAACTGGCAGCACTTCAAAGTGTGCTATGGGGGCTTTCTGCCCCTACAGTTTGGGAGCTGAAGAGGAAATAAGCTGTAGAAGTTGTTTCTGGGTGGGAAGGCCAAGGCGATGGATTAGGAGTCAGTCAGTAGGACTGGGTGCTTGGTTAATAATGCTTTTCATCAACCATGTAATCCTGAGATTGTCTTCTATGCCCTAGCTCCCATTCTACACTGAGTGCTCCATTCCTCTCCTCTCTGTGTACAGGAGTGACTAGGCTGATGCATAGCTCTTAAGTTTCATTCCATGGAGCTACAGCAACGACATTCTGTTTCTTTGTCTTTGTGATGCTTCTGCCCATTCTCCTTTTGCTTTCCTTGCCCACATGAAGTTAGCTCAAACTCAACCTGATATAACTCTTAATGATGTTGTGCGTAAGGATTGCACTGGGAGAGCTTGCTTGCATCATGGATACTACTTACCTTCATGGAGAAGTGTGGTCCTCTGCAGTGTCTCCATTGCTAGCAGCTGTGAAATGACAGTAAATCAGAAAGTGAGCCATGCTCTTTGAGCTTTGGAGCATTCTGTTTGAAGGGGCATTGGCTTGTAAATGAGTAAATCAACTCTGTCCTGCTCTCACAGCTTCAGGGACATCTTTGACTCTATGGGATGGGCTTGATTAGTCAGTCTGTCACTCTCCCTCACTTAGAGGTTGAGAGTGTATCTCCTCCTAATTTGGTTTTTTTTCCTGGTATGTTTAGTGAGCTTATTGGCCTCCTAGATTTTATTACCAGCCACTGACTTAGCCCTTGTCACAGAGATTATTATATGAACCCTGGGTGACTTCTGACTGCACAAGGCCTTTAGATTTACATTTTTGCATTCCAAAGTCAAGAATATAAATGACTAATGGAACACTCAGCCACTGGATATTTATATATCTATTTTGAAATTTACATTTCTTCCATTCTGATGATGAGGTTTGCTGTTTCCAGGGTCATAGTTGATGGACTAGGAGCACCAACAGTGACATAAAGCAATCAGCCAGGGAGAGAGCTTCCCAGGCCCCATGACACACTGTGATGTGCTGCCAGTTATTATGCTGGCAATTCTGTGGTAATCAACCACCCCCCATCTCCTCGACTATCTCCCTGCTTCTCTTTTACGATGTCCAATAAATTTTACATGCTTCAATTTACCTCATCTACCAACCTAATACTGTTTGAATTAAATGCCTCCTCTTTAGCTTTCGACAATGGAAACTTTGCCTTTCCACAACCACATTGTTCATAAAGACCACTCATGACTGTGGTAAAAAGTGACTGGTGCATTGGTCACACACAGGGGTATGTTGCAAATTTTCTGGTGCCTATTGGGAGATGGGATTAGTAGGTTGTTGAGCTTCTTGGCTGCATGATGTATTGATAGAGAAGAAAGCATCTCTAAACAGGCATCAAGTCATTTTGGATGAATGGTCTGTATAAGATTACACCTACAGTTGAAGAGTCCCTGCTTCTGGATACCTTCCATAGTATATAATAAGTATAAATGGCAGTAGCTGTGAAAATGATAGAAACATTCTTACACATCTATACAAGCTGAATGGCTATTTTATAAGCATACTTTAAAAGAAAACTGATCATAAGATTAGGTAGAGAAGCTGAGTTATTCCTAAGAGCCTTAAGGTTAACTCACTAATGGGTCGTGGGGCTAAGGTCTGGTCCTTCTGGTGCATGGCCTTAAGGGAGATCTGAAATCAGTGGCCTCCACATGAATTGTACTAAATTTCTCATTCATTCAATTCACTTACCAATTCCTCATATTTTCCTTTCATATTAGTATTCACAAAGTGTCTCCTGTGTTCAGATCCTGTTCTGGACACTGAAGTCACAGTACTAAAGAGGACCAATGTTCCCTGCTGTCATCTCTTTAATTTTTGAATAAATTCAGTAAGGCAATAAGCCTTGAGAGCAGGTATGCTTCCTAACATTGACTAGTATCTCACACAAAAGGAGGTAGAACTGTGATAGAAAATATCCACCTGGGGACAGGGGATCCTCTACCCATGATGACCACAAAAGGGCATGGTGGATAAAAACTCATGTAGACACACACACACAAACACAATTAAAAAAATAGATAAAAACTTGGGGAAATAAAAGGCTCCTCTGGCAAGGGCATTTGAGTAGGGCCCTAAATGATTAAGATGAGTTGAGAGCTGAGTCCATATAAGCAGGACTTAGGTAAAGAAAACCCCAGCACAAAGGACCAAGTCAGGAATCAGGCTCTTGTGCGGAAGTGCAAGGAAAAAGCCAGTTTGGCCCAAATGTAGTTCACAATGGAAAGGTGGTGTTTGGAAAGGAGTTTGGAGGCTGTGCTGTCTTCCATGTTTCCTTGCTTGCTTACCTACTTATTTTCATTAGCATTTTATTGTTTCTAACACATTCTCTTTTATGAAGAGTCTTGTTTTTCCTTCTTGCAGGGCTGTAACCTCACCTCATAACGGGCATTTTAATCCCCTTCATGATGCAGTCTATTGTTTCTCACCGGGCTATCTCACCTTGCACCAGTCAAGGCAGCATCTGAAACAACAAACAAACAAACAAGCAGACACCAGAGGAAACTTCGAGCTGAGCATGGCCCAGGAAGGCTGCAAGTCTTAGCATATTTAAATAAAAGCCACTGTGCATCCTGTCCACTGAGCAAGGGAGGCACAGGTAGTAGTAGTTAAATGCTCTTCACTGACGCCATGATGTCACCTAAAAGTTGTATGACTTCACAGAAGCAATTAAATTGTCCTGTCAAATCAATAGTGAGGCCACCATCAATATTAATTATTCCTTGTATTGATTTGATAAGTGCAATGAGACTAGTCACAAAGATAAGCTGTTAGCTATGGCCAAACCATGGACTCTCCAAGCTGAATCTAGAATAAGTTCTCAAACAATCTTCCCACAGATCTATAGGCAACTAAAGATTTTGCCTCATAAAACATCTCCCCTAAAAAATTAATTAATGAAGTCCTGCTTTTTATTCAGGATAAAAGTTTTAACCTTTTAGGCCTCAGAGGCAAGGGTGTGCCCTTTGTAGTTAGTGATTAAATATGCATTTTCTCTCTTTTTGTTGTATTGATTATCCATACTGCTTTCCTGTGATCTCATTTTAGTCAGAACTATAGGTTCACTAGACACAAAGAAGACCCAGATTTCCCTTAGTGGAGGATGTACTCCCAGAGAGATGCTGGGAAATCTACAGGGAGACTTGAATAAAGTCATCGGAGTTTTGGAATCTGCTTTTACCCCATGGTGTTACCATTCTTCATCTCATTTGGAGTTTAATACCTTGGTGTGGGAGTTCCAAAGTCCTGCATGACTTCACCTGAGCTTTTGACTTATTTTGTATACATGCAACCAAGGGAGAGATGAGGACTAAATAGTATACGGAAAGTAAATGAACACACCATGTTAAGTTACACATGCTTGAAAAAAGTGATTGACACATTTGAACTTTGCTGGTCCATGGTACTTTTCAGGATATTTGATGAGCATTTGTAATGACAGCCACCTTGGGGGATGGAAGAGTAAACATTGGCTCAGGGAGAAAAGACAGGATATATAGCTTTATAAAAGCAGAGCTGTCTAGTTGGTGCCATATGAATGCAAGACACTGTGCTCCTTAATTTAGACATGCTGTGTAGATCCCCTTCAATTCACAAGTTCCTAACCTGGTTTCACTGAATTAGAGGCAGTGCTGTGGGTAGAGCATACCATTAGATTTCAGAACTCTGTCCCTTAGGCAGCCTTTTGTTAATTTTACAGAAGTGTGTGATGTTTATGCTTGAAGCTAGTGAAATAACTTTGAAAACTGATCCCTCACTGGAATCTTTAGTTATTTCTGACATACTTAGGAGTTAAGAATTGACTAGTAATTTATTTTAACTTCTGAAACTTAATGACATCGAAACCATAAAGGATGTACTACAAATGACCCATGCACTCAATTTTAGGTAGGCCCATCATTCTTTGCTCTTAAAGACCCCTTCAGCAGCACCTCTGAATTTTTCTTAGTTATGGCATCATCTTCATGTTGTTCATGATAATGACATTCTCTCTTCCAATGCCATATTTGCTTAGTATTTACTCAGCATGGAATCTTACTGGTACTTAAGAGCACTTTAGTTATCTCTTTTATTGTTGCATCTCTGTTCTTAACTTTTTATTCAAATCCTAGTTGCCTCTGGTTGAGGCAACCCAACATTAAAAAAAAAAAAAAAGAACCAACCCCAGAACTCATGTGTTAGTAGCTCACATTCATATTCTACCTTCTTTTGTATGCTTTTCAACATTCTGAGAATTCTAGTGTCTTGTGAAGGGTTTTAGTTATAATCAGTGAAGAATGATTCACAGGGTATGTTATAGTCACTTAATTCCACCAGACAGAAGTTAAAACTGTCATTCAATTAAATTGCATCCATGTGGGCCTTTTTTGTTTTGTTTTGTTTTGTTTTGTTTTTTGAGGCAGAGTTTCTCTGTGTAGCCTTGGTTTTCCTGGAACCCACTCTGTAGACCAGACTGGTCTTGAACTCACAGAGATCCGCCTGCCTCTGTGTCCTGAGTGCTGGGATTAAAGTCATGCACCACCACCACCACCACTGGACTGGGCCCTTCCCTTCTTAAAGTACAACACATACTCTTTTATTTTGCATAAAGCTATTGTGACTTTTTTCCTCAATTACTTGAGTTGATGGGTCTTTGTCTTCTGGTTAATAAGCTACTGTCTTCCCTTTCCAGTTAGATGATGTTTTCAACTAGACCTGCATACTTGGCCATGTCCTCTCTCTTCTATTTGTGTTTGAGCGACAGTGTGATTCTACACCAAGAGCAGGCTTTTAATTATCTTTCTGCGTGGATGACATACTCCTTTCCTGTTCCAAGGTTTGGTTTGAGAAGTAAGGGTTGACTATTTTATCTAGGTTCCTTCGCTTGAGAAAATGTTGTGGGGAGGAGGCTGATTCCGCTGAGAAGGGCTGTGATCTTCAGGGAAGATGTACTCTCTTTTCTCTCATCAGATGGTCTTTGGGGGGCATACTCAGGGTTTAGTCTTGATCTCTGAGTGTTTGCCCAACTCTGTGTGGAGTCTTAGAATCATCATGTCCATTAGTGAGTCTATCCCCTTCTTAATCTCCTAGGTCTGGACTATTTTTTCTCCAGTATACTTGTTATTTAGAAGAATTAGAAGATAAGACTATCTACCTAGAGTTTACCTCTTCCTGGATTTACAGACAGTCATGAGAAACATCAGGGGTTTGTGATCTCTCTGTGTAATTCCTGATGATATATGGTGGTATTTGGACATGAACTATGCTGTCCTTCAGATCAACCCCAGAGCCCTGTGTCTTTAATCAAATTCCAATTTCTAAATTTTATTGCATTTGCTTTTCTTCCTTGCTTTGCTTGGATTTTATTCTGTTATTTGGAGTATGTGTGTGGATTTTATTATTTTTAATTGTATTTTGTATAAGTGGAATAGATTCTATGGCCAGCTTATTTTGCATTCTTAAGCATTTTTACATGTAAATATAATATATATGACTTGATATGCATTCAAGTATGTAACCTCGTTCTTTTAACTATCTTCGGGATTCTTTGGGGCTCAAGGAAAATCCTTGACCCTGTGTGATTTGTTTCTTTTTTTTTCTTACTTTTAAAAAGATTATGCATTATTTTCAAGTGTGTGTGTGTGTGTGTGTGTGTGTGTGTGTGTGTGTATGAGTACAGATGCCTACAGAGGTTCGTAGTAACAGGTCCCCTGGAGCTGGAGTTACAGTCATTTTGTCACATGATATGGGTACTGGGAACTGAACTTGGGTCCTCTGGAAGAGCAGCAGCACATGGTCTTTTGCCATGAAGCCATCTCTCTAGCCCATGATTTGTGTTCTCTCTGGCAGTCATCTCTGCCTACCTGAAGATGGGCAGCATCTAGGCACCACTGCCCTCACTAGTACCCGTGAACTTTTATGAATGTGCCCCCTCTCTTCAGCTGGAATGAAGTCTCTTTGAATGGAGAGTCCATAGGGTTATTGGATTGTTCTGATTCCATTTGAGATGAGGACTCCATGAGCACGTGTGAGTCACCCTAATTAAAATAGTTTTTGCTGAAATCATGGAGCTCTGTTTTATAAAGTGAACTTTTCCACTGATGCTTTGATGACTAACAAGTGCAATTCCATAAAATCACAATGAGATAATGACCATAAAGGTACTTCATAAATTAGTGTTTTAGCACATATAGGACTGTGATATTATTCTCATACATGCCACCTATGTGCCACTAATCGTTGTCACTGGTCAGCTGAGGAGGCAGGCTTTCTTCATTGCTTCTTTGTTCTCTGGTTTTATCCTGACCTTGACACTGGAGCAGTGACCCTCAGCGAGATAACCTGACAGTCAGCAGTGACTCACCCTCTGCTATTACCTGCATTTGTCAGGAGTGCTCACGCAGCATGTATGTAATTCTCCGTGTTTCTCATCCATTGTCTCTGTAATAAAGCATTTTCTATTACAGAAATCTTGAATCTAATTTGACAAAAGCCCACTAAGAACCCTCTTCTGTCTTCTCCCCTCCTCCGGACTGCCAATAATACCTGTTTCAGACTTGAACTCACTAGCTAATTGAACTTCACTGTAATACTTTGCATAACATCTTCCCATAGAGATGTGATGCTGTTGTCAGCCATTCTCATAAGCTACCTTCCTGACCAGAGACAAGTCACCCTGAAAACGCTGAGTGGATCTGAACAGGCTTGGAATTTATCAGGTTGTGTTTTCATGTGGGTTTATGTTGTTTATTTGTTTTAACTGTGAAATCCTGAGGGTAGGAAAAATTATTAAGAGTATTCTAGAAAAACATGGAAGATGAAGGTAAGCGATGTATAAGGAATCTTGAAGGAGCCAAGTCTGATGGTAAGGAGTGCTAATCAGACACACGAGCACCGTACACAACCTTGGCAAAGAGTGCAGACCTCAAGTGTGACCAGTGATAACTATTTGTCCTTGCATAAGTGACTTAACCTTGCTAGGTCACTTCTGTAATTTAGAGATAATAAGAATGTCTGCCTCCTAGGGATGTTGATAATAAATGTAAGGTGTTTTTATCTTTTTAGCAGTGCTCTCAACATAACAGAGGCAAAAGCATGTATCTACTATCGTCCCCATCATCGTCCTTTATAAAGCATCAGCAAAGTAAGCAAAGAGCAGGAGTGAGGCTATCAACATCATGTAACATAAGCACAGGAATGCAGATTTACATTACCAAAAGTAGATACAAGCTAAGGGCTAGAAAAATATCAAGGATTACTCATGAGCATTGTTTTAAAATGTTACATGTGCTATATGATATTAATGACACCACCAGTTATCTATCACTTTTGTGGTGTATCATAGACAAGGAAACAGGTATTGAAAGGTTAAGTAATCAATCCAGAGGCTATGGTAAGTAATTGCTAAGAGTGTCTTCTGAAGATCTAAAGCCATTTATTCATGAAGTTAATTGGGCATTTATGTATGTCTTCGTATTTAAGATCATTGCCTTTTGTCAAAAAGAGAATTGAGTGAGGGGCATGTGAGTTCTAAGCTTGGGATCAGGTACTAATGGTCATGTTCAAGGTACAAAGAATTAACCAGGAAAATTGAAGTGCTCATGGGGTGTGTGGGCAATTAATCTGGGATGTCAAAGGCAGATACTCAGGTGTTTCAGGACTTTAAAATTTTGTGACTTTGGGCAAGCTGGTTCAGCTTGATGTGGGAGGCTGAGTTTCTCCAGTGGTCAAATGAAGGTTTATGCAGAAATAGTTCTGTGTGCCTTTAACGTTCTGAAACTCAGACATGCTCATGTTGCCTACGCTGATATTGGGAATTATCAGTGCCATTTATTTAACATTTGTTTTCTATTTTGCGTTTGCACATTGGACATTCTTTTCATTTATCCCAACTGTTCAGGCTGTCCTGTGAGCTTACTGTGTGATTTGTTTCATCAAGTACCAGAATATTCCACATCCTGGAATTCTCAGCCTTCCAAGGGTCCTAAACTTAATGGCCCACAATCAGTGCTGTTCATACTCTTGATAGTGATACAACAATATCCAGGGTCACCTGGAATTGAGTGTAACATGCCTGACTACTCCATAAAGTCCAGTTTTGGGTGCTTTTAGAGAGAGCCTACCATTCTTGTAAGGTACTGGGTTAGATTACCCCAGCCTTTAGGAAGCTTACCAAAAGAACAATCCACACAACCATACTAGAATCCAGGCTTCCATGGACTGAGAAGCCCTAACTGAGTCCTTCCCTAAACACCTTCAATCCCCAAGACAACACCCCCACCCTGTGGTTGCCTGCTATCTCCTTGACCGGTTCACAGATGTAGAACATAACACTGTCCTCTCTGGCCTCTCAAGTGGAAGGAGAAATTCTAGTGAAGGGCCACACACAGTACCCTACACTGGTGCTGATCCATGGAGGCCATTCAAGATGGACATTTGGAAGATGAAGGGAAATGGACTGGGACTTCAAAGGTCCTTTGTTGGGTCACAATGATGGCAACATAAAAAGTAAAGGGCATGTTGTGGGAATATCTCATGTAACAATGACAGACTGAAGGTAGGGGGTCAAAGGACCAGTTAAAGACAGATTGGAGCTATAATTTGGAGGACTGTGCATGTCGAGTAAGGGAATGGCCCTCATGAAAGTCATAATTCTGCATCCTGCAAGTGGCTGGTCGAGTAAATTCCCATCTGTAATCAAATCTGACGTATTTCCCCATATCCCTAGCCCTTCTACTCACCTGGATAGCTAACCTACCTGCCCCCATGGTTTTCATTCAACTCAAAGAGACTTGGTTAGACTAGGAATTACATAAGGGCCCTCTGCTGGCCTGGTTTTCCATGCAGACTTGTTTTCTCTGCCTAACAGTCCTAAGGGGAAGCTGTGTCAGTCTGCCTTACCTGACAGAGCCTTAAATCCTCTAAACTCTGTATTACTGTTGGAAATGTGCCAAGTAGCACACACACACACACACACACACACACACACATACACACACGCACGCACGCACGCACGCACGCACACACACACACACACACAGAGAGAGAGAGAGAGAGAGAGAGAGAGAGAGAGAGAGAGAGAGAGAGAGAGAGAGAGAATGAATTTTGATTTGAGGGTTAGTACAGGACAGGTAGGTGTGGGTGAGTGATAAACAGGTTTTTACCCATGACTTTGTCTCTCCCTATGATAATGAACTTATCACTAGCAAAGGGATTTAATGCAATGATTTCTCCAAAAGCCATAGACCCCCATTGCAACTCTACCTAAAAATATAAATACACCCTTCCTGGGGGACATATTTGCATTTTTGGGTGAAAGAAATTCATATATATGGCAAAGATGCCTCTGTAATTATAGAAAGTTTATTTCTGTCCCCAGATGTCAGCAATCAAATTCCCCATAAATATATTTCGTGTAAATCTGTCGGCAGCTGGTCTCCATTCAGTTTTCTGGAGATATTAGCCTGTCTTTGAGTTTATGACAAAGTTAAAAATTATTCATTAAACTGACCTGCAGTATATTCAGTAACTGGAAAATTGCCTTGCAGTTCTATTTGGTTTGTAGATGTGATCACAAGTAAATTTTTAACTTAATTAATTGGCCGTTTCTGTTGACAAGAAATTTATGTGGTAATAATTTGCTCGAAATAGATGCCGACTGTAGGAAATGAGATATCCATCATAGGCTTGTGTTCCAGCAGCTGCACAGTGGCTATTATGAAAGTATTTCAGCCTGCGTCGACCCCAGTGTTTGTGCAGTCAAGATTATATATACCCACGATCCATGGCCTGCCAGAGAGGCGCTGGTGGAGGTCTATGATAACAAAGACTCTGTGATTTATGGCTTGCTGTGAAAGCAGAGCTTGATGAGATTAAACAATTTCATAGCACAAGTGTTTCTCAAGACCTGATTTGTAGTTGCAAGCTGATGGTAAATCACATTTATATATCTGCAAGCGTGCTCAGCAGAGGACTGCAATTACAGTTTAAGACAGCTACTTTTTATTTAATTTTTATCCTGGTTTTGTCTCTTTTATATCCCCTTCGTCTGCAAACCGTTCACCTTCACAAGTCCTTTCGTGGTTAGGAGGCCAAAGATTGAAGTCAATGATCTTCTGCCAGCTGGGGAGGGAGGCAGGGGAGGTTCTCAGAGCTGTGTGGACTGGCTCAAACTGGATTTGACTGGTGTGAGCTCTTTGTTCCGTTCCGTGTCCTGTTTTGCTTCTCCGAGTGGGTGTAGAGCAGACTCTTGTGCTTCGGGGCACACAGATGGAGGCCGGAAGGAAGCCTTCATCGTGTTAGTTTGGGCGGCATCATTAGATACATGATATGCAGCAAAGATGAGTATTGCATGCATTTCTGAAGTTGGATTGCAAGGCGGTAGGAAAACTCGGGCCTCACAGATGGCCCCTCTGACATGTGTGTGGCATTGAAATGGTGCTTCCCATGCGGACCTGGGAAGACTAAATTCTGGAACCAGTCCATTTAGTCATTTGGTCATTTTTTTAAATTTTCTGCTGTGACTTCATCCCTGTGCTAAGCTGTGTTACAAATGTCTCTGCCTTCATCATGATGTATATATGTTGCTAAAAATTATAAAAATAGTGTAACAATAACAACAGCAGCAGCAATAATGATAATATAGTCTTAAATGTTTGGTGCTCACATTACTGGAGGTCAGAAGGAAAGGAGACAGCATCACTCTTAGCAGAGGAGGCAGGGGAGAAAGAACAAGGCAGGGACTTACAGAGTAGATCACAACAAGTAGTAGGAAGAGACATTTCTAGACATCGCAGTGGTCTGCACAGTGACAGGCTCAAGCTCAGGCTCACTGAATAGTTATGACAATGATAATTGCTTCAGTTGGACGCTTGTGTGCTCTGATATATGTTTCCAGTATGTCATCTTACTGATCCTTGGAAACCCAGAGCTTGAGCACTCTTGAGATCTTTAACTTTGGAATGTTTTGTTGTTTATCACCAAGGAATGCTAAACTAGAAGGAAGCATTCCTTGGTGATAAACTAGCAGTCTCAACCTGTGGATGGTGACCCCTCTGGGGGGTTAAATGACCCTAAGACCATTGGAAAACAAAGATATTTGCATTATGATTTGCAACTATTAAAATGACAGTTATGAAGAAGCAACAATAATAACTTTCGGGTTGGGGCCACCATAGCATGAGGAACTGTATCAAAGGGTCACAGCATTAGGAAGGTTGAGAACCACTGCTGTAAGAACTCAGGGTGTTTCTATTTCCTTCAAAGCACTCAAGCTCTGTCTTCACGGTGGTCTGAAAAATGGCCTCCCTAATATATCCATATACTAAAGCTGGTCCTTAAAACATACCAATTGGAACCTTATGTAGCAAGAGGGATTTTGCAGATATAATTAAGGGTTTGTACTATCCAGATGGGACTCATGTAAACACAGTCATTCTGTGGAAGGACTCAGGGAATGTCACCAAGGTAAAGGAGGTATGATGGTGACCACTGAGATGGCACTTTTGATGATGGAAGGAAAGATCTACATAGTTGCAGGGGCTGTTCAATGCATCTTTACCCATTGCAGCTTCAAAAAGGGACACAGTGATTTCACCTAGTAGGACCTGTTAACAAATGTTAGAGGATATTCAGACAATGTGTCTGTGCTATTTTAAGCTACTGAGGCCATGGCAGTTTGTAGTAACAGCAAACAGGAAATTATACAATTCAGCACATTTTACTGGGCTGACAGTGAGTGTGTACCTGATTTTAATAGAATGGTAAAGAATGTTCAAGATAGATGCTTTTGATTTCTGTATTTCCCCTGATTCCTTTTCAGTTACAAGGACAGTGATATTTCTGCCTATTTTGCCAAGGACAAGATGTAAGATGTACTAGACATTCATTAAACATGTGTTTGGTGATTAAATGAATGGTGTCATCATGTCTCTGGGCGATGGTTGGTCATTCTGTTGAGGATCCAGGTTTTTTCCAAGTCAGGTTTCTTATGTCAGAACTCGAGAGGGAGCAATGATTCTCCATTTCTTGTTGATTATAAAGTTGTAATATCTCAGTGTGATAAGGAGGTCACTAGAGCATAGATTGACAATCTCTAATAAGTCCATATGCATTAACTGTGCTAAATGTATATTGTATGCATATATATATGTATATATGTGCGTGTGTATGTGTAAATATCCATGCTTATATATATATGTATTTTCATAGATTACATTTTTATCTTGGCAGCAAGAGGGTAAATGTGTTTTATTAAGAGTTCCTGTCTCCTAGACTTTTACATCCTTCACTCCTATGTCAGCTCTTGTCTTTTATTTGACAAACAGTGTTTTCTTTTCAAAATTTCTGACACTTCTGGATCTTTTTATCTTTATTTTATGTAAATGAATATTTTACCTGCATGAACATATATGTACCACATATGTGCCTGGTGCCCATGGAAGACAGAAGAGGGCATTGGATGCCCTGGAACAGGATTTCTAGATGGTAGTGAGCCCCTCAATAGGTACTTGGAACTAAAGCCAGTTCCTGTACAAGAGCAGCCAGGGCTCTTAACCACTGAGTCATCTCTCCAGCCCCATAGGTGGGATAGTCTACTTATTTGTTAGTCTAGGTTTTATGTCCCTGGAGTCTTTTAGCTGGGTGCTTGAAAGCCAAGGCTACTTCCCCAGCAAGGCGCAGATGCTAAACTGGCCAATGAAGATCTTTACTGGAGAACAATCCAATCCTCTATCTCTGGCCAGGCTTCCGGAGACCTGCTTTGAAAATCTGGGGGAAGCAAAGAGCTGTTTCTCCCTCTAGGGTACTAGTGTATTAGCCTCCCAATAAAAGTTAATTGAATTTAATTTTATGTTTTAAGTGTGATGCATTTTAAAGTTCTCCCCAGTGCTAGAGTCCCCATTGAAAAGGCAGTAAATTCATATTATTAAACCACCAAATGTAATTCAGCTCAAATAAGCATATTTGGCAATCTTTACTCTGGGTGTGTGGGACTGACCTTGCCTTGGAACTAAATCATCTCATCCCAGACAAAGTCTGTTTGGAGTTAATTGAGGAAGCAGTGGAGAAGTGCAGGGGGTCGCCAGGAGCTTTTGATTCTTTTTTTGGCCCTCACTCAAAGGGTTGCCATGGTATACATTTTCCAACGCTAGGGCCTCCATCATTTTATAAATACCAATAGTTACCCCGGTGTGGGAGGTGATAAAGTGGGGTAGGTCTTCTCTGGAGACTGCTCATCAGATGACCTGCTTCCCCGGCCCATTTTAATGGGCTTAATTTGTTGCTGGAACATTACAGAGTAGTGTGTGGAAGGAGAAAGCACACTGGGCTGGAACTCAGACAGGCCGAAGAGTGAACCCAGCCCATCCATCACCCAGCCTGCTGGCCTCAGAGTTGGGAGAGAGCATCACTTCTGTAGACTGGATGCTAAGAGGTTCAAATGTTCAATTTAGGTTTCTTGGCCACTCTGTGGAATGAGCAGAGGGAAGACAGTTGAGTGGTGACTCAAGGTCAATACATCCAGAGCTTCAGGCTCTCAGAATTTTGTCTCTTTGTGCAAAGACAACAGTTCACTACTCCAATGGAAACCAACCTTCCAAGGGTCTCCAATGTTCAGAACTTCCTGCCAAAGCTTTATGTGTCTGAGACATCTGGGGCACACTCTTCCCTGATTGCTACACTGTAGATGGGTCAAGCTCCACGCTTCTAATCTTCCCATCTTAAAAGAGTGAAAATGCCTGAAGGGATTTACCTTTCAAATTCCAAGGTCACCACCTACTCATAATACCACAGCTCCATTTTGCTCCTTGATGTGGAGAAATTATCACGGTGATAGACGGTTGACTTGGCATCTTCTTTTCAGAAGTGACCATTGTGCTACATACATCAAATAGTGCTATTAACATATTATTCTGTTATCAGTGGCAGATTACAAAATTACAGATGCCCTGACTCATGATGGAGTTCATCCCAGTTAACCCCTGTAAGTTTTAAATACAAGTTTAAAAGAAAATCCATTTAACCCGTTGAACCATCATAATCTCCTAACACAGCCCATGCTGGCTTTAGTGTGTTCAAAACACCCATGGCAACCCATAGCTGGGTAGAGTCAGCTACCCGTAAGACTACTTTGTGATGAAGTGCTGTATAACTCATGTCACTTCTTGAATAGCTGTATCTAAGATAAACTGAGAACAGAGGGCCCGTTGCTCCTACTAGGATCATGTAGCTTCACGGCTCCTGCCCAGCATCAAAAGAGACCATTGCACCTGTGAGACCAGATGAAACTCAAAGAATGGCTTGTATTGAATGCGCGTGACTTTTGTGGCACTGTGAAGTTGAACAACCCCAAGTTAAGGGTAGGATGTTGGAGATTGCTCGTAGTATCTAAATTAGTGGTTTGAATTTACATTGGACAGGAATCTTTGGGGGAAGAAAATGACGATAGAACATCTGCAGTCTGTCTCTTCTCATTGCCAAAAGGATTTCTTTCATCTGAGAATGCCTGCTTTACTTATCTGAACATTTTGGCAGTGAGATTAGTTTTATATCCTGCCCTTTCTCATACAGATGCATCTTGCCTTATAATTTGATTGTATCCTATTAAACTCTGAACTGAAGTTGAAAATGCTCTTCAAAACTCCTTCCTTACCAAGCATTATAGCCCAACATCACCTTCCTTACACCTCCTCAGAACACTTACACCTGTATTTGAGCATTATCATTCAATGTGAAGCCTCTCTTCTGATTAAATGTTGACTATCTGGCACAATTTAATGACAGTTGTAATAAAAACAAAAATAGAATAGTTGTATGGATACGCTTCTGTACCACCATAAATTAAGAAGTTCCTTGTTGAACTGTCTTAAGTCTGGGTCCATATCTATTCTCATCTGACTGTGCTGCTCCCAGCACAGGTGGCTATGGACTATTTTTGTATGTGTCTGTGTGTATGTGTATGCTCTTGTGTGCAGATAACAGATGATGGCCTTGGGTACTATCCACCTGGCCACTTTTCAACAGGTTCTCTCATTGCTCTGGTGGTTAACAAATGGTTTTGGTTGATGACCAAAGAATACTAAGGGTTTGCCCTTCTCTGCCTTTCCAGCACTAAGATTATAATTACATGTTGCCCTACATGGCTTGTTGTGTTTGTTTGTAAGTTAGTCTATAGATCTAACATCAGTCTTCATGCTTGTAAGTAAGCAATTTATTTATTTACTGAGCTGCCTTCTCAACATCTTAGACTATATTTGATCACCCAATTTTTTTGTCTCTGTGCTGTCTATTCAAACACATCCCATTTTTTATTCACCTATTTACTGTATATCCTGGCAGCAATCTCCCCCCACATCCTTTCTTCCCAGTCCCTCTGTCCTATTCCTGTCCTTCCCCTCCCTGTTACCATTCCTCAGTGCTCCTCTTCCTTCTCCATTCTGGAACATAAGCCATTTTCAAAGGGTCAGGCCAACTCCCATCTTCATAGGCACCTTTCATACACACCTTTGCCTGTACACTCCCAATTTCACAAAGATCCTGTTCCGAATTCCTGCGTAATACTGGTGGGACCAACAATGCTTGTGCTATGTGACATGGTAGTCTTCTGCTATTTTCTAGTGATTCATGTGTCTTCTGGCATTCCATCAGTAAGTTCCCCGTGGACAGGGATACTGCCATCCTATAGTAGCACATAGTGAAAAGTGGTATCATTGGATTATAATAAAATGTCAATTGTGTCAGCCTGCCCTCATTTAGAGAGGTAGTGTACTACTCTCAGTATGTAGAAATCCGGCTGATGTCTTTTGTTTGCCCCTGTCTTTACAGACATGTTTTGTTGACATCTTGTTGGCTCATTTCTAAGGAAGGAAAAGGTGCTTACTGAGAACTAGCTCTGCTCACTATCTGCTAGTAAAACAAAACAAACTAAAATCCCAACCCCAAAATAAAATAAAATGAAAAAAATATAAGTCAGCAAATCAGCCAGTTTCCTGGAAGAACTCACACCACAAGTGAAGTTGTTACATATCAATATGAAGTTTAATTTGATTTGAATATCTTTGCTGTGGTAGAGCAAATAGTTTTGGATTTGTTTTGAAGTATAAAAGTAAGAATTGCCCGGGAAAGAACTCAGCTTCCTGGTTTAATTCACTTATTTGGACAGGGGCAATACAACAAAATTTCAAACAATTTACATTACATTTGTAATTGGCTTTTATTAGTAATTCATGCGGTGAGCAGTGGATAATCTGAAAATTAAAGAGGTGCTTCTTTGGGCATAGAAGAGCAGTTATTTTCACAGGATATCTTGAGCCAGAACTAGGAACTAGCACAATACCAACTATAGCCATTTACTTCCTTGTAGGGAAGGTGCCTTTTCTGTTCACATGGGAACAGAGCTTAGAGCCCATGGGAATTCCCTGTGAAGCATGGTAAAGCTGGCCTGTTTGGGAATGTATTTGTCATTTCTTTCCCTGATTTCTTAGAAGATCTGATAATGTCTTAGTTTTGGATTCGTGGCATGAACCTTTGACATGACTTACTGCATTTTGGTTTGGTCTTCAGGAACCTTAGCCCAAAAGAATGGACTGACTTGTAAATTTCACCCAACAGTTTGAATTATTTAGTTTTTAAAAATACTATAATAGGGAGTTGGAGAGATGGTGCTGGTTGAGAACCCTTGTTGCTATTGCAGAGGACGTGGGATTGGTTCATAGCACCCACATGGCAGCTCACAACTATCTATAACTCTAGTTTCAGAGAATCTGACATTCTCTTCTGATGTCCATGGCAACTGTGTGCAAGTAGTACACAAATATATATTCAGGCATATTCATAAAATAAAAACAAACCTTTAAAATACTAGTAAGACTTGTACCTTCAACTCCAAGTGTCATTTCATTATGAGGAAAAATTGTGGTTCATCCTAGAGAACCTATGAATTAAAGATGTTTTCCCTTGTATAGCTGAAAGAGAGATTCTTAGAAAAAAATAAGAATGTAATGTATTCAGCCTGAACCAGTCAGTCATTTGGGGCACATGATGGTATTTCAAGCCAAAGCAAATTAGATGAAGCTTTGGTCTCTGCTGAAGAAATACAAATTCCCTTATAAGGATACATTTCCTCTAGAAATGAGGCAATCATTGACATCTAATAAAGAGGATATGTTGAAGAATTAAATAAATGAATCACTTGCCAACAGCCTTTCCAGGTAGGACGGTAGAGCTGGAATGTTGACTTTGCCTCTGACTAGACATATTCACTGGATGCTCTCTCTAAGATGGGTGAAACAGTCTCTATGATTTTTTTTTAATGAAGAGGTAATTTGGAAAAACAAGCAAAAACGGAACATGGAATTTGCTAAATTTTTTTCTGTTCCCAAGCTTTTTCTGTGTACTGTCAGGAGAAAACAATGACTCTATCTTTTCAATGGTCTAAGTTGTACCTGCTGGATCAGCAGAGTGGCAGAATTAGGCTTGGAGAATGAAATTTCTCATTCTTGTAGAACACCATTGGTGTTCTATTGTAGATGGGGACATTTTGTTTAAGATGTTATTATAAGCAGTTGGATTATCAGTAGACATCAAGCACTCCTGTACTGGGGAGATGTGTCAGCTGGATAGTGTTCATTGTGCAAACATAAAGACTTGAGTTCAACCCCTAGACCTCAGTGAAACAGCCATGCAAGATAGTATGCAGTAGTAATCGCAGACTTGGGGAGGCAAAGATGGGTAGATCACTCGTGGTTTGCTGGCTAGCCAACCTAGGCTACTTCGTGAGTTCCAGGTCAGAAAGAGAGACCCTGTCTCAAAAAAACAGTTGAAGATGACTGGAGAACACATCTAAGGTAGACTTCTGGACATCTACACACAAAGAGCGCCCCACATACACATATTATAGAATATAGGGAAAAATCCTTTAATAAAGGCTATTGCCTCTTCCCCTGTTTCAGAGGGTATTCAGACACACTCTGGGTAACTGTGACCCGGCGTTTGCATTAGGGTTTGGTGAAACAAGCATTGGACTTGAGTAGAAGTGTCACTATTCAAATAAAACCCTGATGGCCAGTTCTTAAAAATGCCTCATCACTGACAGCATGACATGGATGAGCAGTTACCTTGATAAATTACTCTGCAAGTAACTACTTAGATTCTGATGTTTTGGAGCATCTGATGGTACCAGGTTACCTGTCTTAGATGCTGTAAGTATTGAAAAGAAAGGGGATCATCACAAAAGGAACATAAGGGTTTTCCATGAGGGTTGTGGATGCTACTGAAAGAACTGTGAAGGGAACCATTTCCATCAGGTTCTCGATGCTTCTTATTCCCACACTTTTGTCAACCTGATGAATGCTTTGAAATCTTCAGGACAAAATCAAGTTGTAAGTCCTACTAAACCTGCATCTCAGTCTGTATTCATGTGTGCCTCTCCTTGCTTAGTATGGCAGGAGTTACCAGGCTATGTAGCAGAATCATGCATATACCTGTGCAATATTCTGAATACTCCCCAAATTGCCAATTACTTGTTATAATCTTCTTAATGGGCCTAATCCTTCAGCTGGCTTATAGATTTAAGTAGAGTACATTAGCCCTTAAAAACATTTCCTTAAGCGCTTAGCTGAATCCTAGAATGAATTTGCTTCCCTGGTAAGGCTGGGTTGAAAAGCTGAAGTCTGCAATAGGACTGAATTATTGTTGTTGAGGCAGTCTTGCTCTGTGACCCAGTCTGTCTTCAAATTCTCAGTCCATCTGTCCCATCCTCTTGACTCTTTGGATTACAGTTAAAAGTCACCATGCAAGACTGAAACACCCTTAAACACTAAATCCCTAAATGCAAGAGAATGCATCGAAATTTAGATTCCTTTTATTTCATGTAAAATTATTTCTGGAGGCGTTCCTGTTTTCTGGTGGTCGTGGCCAGGGCCATGCTTCTCCAGAGGAAGAGCCATGCTGTCTCTACACCTTGGAGATGGAATCAGGCTGGACTCCTATAATGTCCATGGGAGAGACCAGGTGACTATGAGAGACAGTTACGGCCATGGTTCTCAACCTTCCTAATGCTGTACCCCTTTAATACAGTTTCTTGTGTTGTGGTGAACTCCAACCACAAATTATTTCCTTGCTACTTCCTAACTGTAATTTTGCTACTGTTATGAATGATAATGTAAATATCCGATATGCAGGATATCTGATATTTGACCTTTGTGGGGGTCCAGAGGTTGAGAACCTCTGGGCATGTATGACATGAAGAGGCATCATAAGACAGTTTTCTGGTCTTAGATGTGAATCAATGCAGGACACTAGTGAAGACCCTCAAAGAGCCGTAAGTACAAGGCATTTTATTTACATGATGACTTCCAACTTAGGAATTTTTTTGGTACAATTTTCTTTTGCGCTTCTACTTCATCCTCCAAACAGAAAACAATTTTTTCCTCTCAAGGAATAGCCAATGATTGTTACTACAAAATGAATCTAAAGTGTTTGGGGGGCTCAGAGGGGATGCAACATCCAGTATTTCCACTTAACTGTCTTCTTCCTCCTCCTCTCTTGCTCCCTGTCTTTCACTGTTGGATCTAAGAATAAATAACACATACACATCTTTAACTCAGACAATCAGAGGCACAGTCATCTGGGATATTATGATGAACAATGTACATTTTATGTACACGGTGTCATAATAATTTAAAATGTCATCTTAATCTATTTACGATCTTCTAATGACTGAAATGTTTTACGGTTGCGGGGGATATTTTATCACTGAAGCTTTAATGGCTGAATCCCTACCACCTGGCTGTCTGGAATGCTTTTCTTCTTCCCAGTTAGGCATTTAAATGCATTTCTGGAAGGCCCAAGGGGTGGGATGTGACACATAAGCTCTTAAAAGGAGGGAAATCAGTTCTTGATATCTTAATGATACGTGAGTATCTGCATGCTTAGCATTAGTGCTTTTAAGTAGAATGGCTTGATTAAGGCCCTTGGTAGGTGTGGTCCCCCCACTTTAAACATCCTTCCTTGAGAAATCACATATGGAGAGGCTATTATGCCCACCCCTTTAAAAATCCTTGCGAGTTCCTGTGTGTGTGGGTTTTTTTTTTTTGTTTTGTTTCTTACTTTTCCAATGCATCATTTTCCATCACCTTTGTACTTTTCTGTCTTTGACTGGCTTCCAAAACAATTCGATTATTTCTTTATTGAAAAATTTCTGTAGTCTTTTGTTTTGTTTATTTGGTCGCTGGGTGAAATTTATATACAACCTTCTATCTCTGTATATACAGTTTCTAGTCCTTGGGTCACCAAACAGTTGCTTAAAGAACACCACAATTATATACCTCTGTGTTCACAGCTTGTGGTGCATGGGTCAGCACACAGTTGCTTAAAGAAGACCAGACATGTCGGCATGAAAGCATCGCTGAAGCATACAAGTCAAAGTGTAATTAAGCCTATGGCAGGCCCTCTGTGGATGTTTACTAATGATGATAGTGGCACTAAATTATCTGGTACAGGCCAGGAGAGGTCAGTCCAAGGTTGCCCAGCAGCCTGGTGTAAACACTCATAGAGAAGACTGTGTTTCAGCTCCTCATGTAGACAGCCATCCAGGAGGTGGCCTGTGCGATTTCCATGGTAACCCACTGAAGGGATTCAAGGTGATGCTTGCATGCACAGTCAGAGGAGAGACTATCTGAGGCCATCAGATGAGTACCAGGCTCACACAGCTGGGGAGGTGAGAGATCACAGTGAGGAACCCAGTCTTCCAGGTGCATGTCTACATTTTAACCTTTGCCGGGTCCATAGCAGTCACAGGGTTCCTAGCAGAGTGACTTGTGACCAAGGTGTTGCCTTCCAATGGGCACATGGCACTAAATGTTGGATGTGCAGCACCTTTTCATATGCGGTGCCTGGAAACATAACATCAAATCTCTGTATATTTGTTTCCAATGAAGATTGACTAGACTGATGAAATAAATCATAGACTTTGCTTCCTGTTTTATCGGCTAACGGTGTTCCTGGTGACAAGTTCTTGCAATATGCTTTCTGATTTATGATGCATGCTCTGTGTTACTTCTGTTTTCCAGGTAGATTGGGCTAGTGTTTCCATACAAGCCTGTTTTGACTGACACCAGGAAGCCTCATGGGATGGTTTTCCATTGGGCAGTTAATACAGAGAAACACTCTGTCCCCATAGGGAATTATGAAACTACAGATATGGTTGAGTATGGTAACCCCATGTCTTTGAAAGAGCAACTGCTCTAAAATTTTGGCAACAAAAGAAATTAGAACTGCTGTGCATAAAAGATCTGTAGATTGCCACTCTGACACCTGGGATCTGTGATGCCGCCATTTGCAACTACAGTCAAGGGGATCCCACACCATGCTCTTTTTGCCTCTGTAGTCACTGGCACAAATGTGGTCTATACGCACAGAGACACATACAACACAAACAAATCTTGAAAAGAATTATACATAAAATGTCTTATGTGTTTTGATGTCATTTCAGAATTTTGTTCCTAAGTATCACCCTAGTAGAGTCAAATAGGTGATTTTAGTTGATATGGACTAAGTCAATGGCATCATGATTTAGCTTTTACAAGATACATGGTTTGGTTCTTCATGTTTTAGCCTGAGGGAGATAACTATTAGGAGTTAGGGGTCTTTATAATTAGTCAAATTAACGAGCCAAAGGCCACATATGACAGGGTCATCTACAATTTCTACAGACTTTATAAGGTTCCAATGTTTGTCTTACACACACACACACACACACACACACACACACACACACACACACACACACTTCCAGGAGGGGTATGAAAAATGGCTCAACCAGCCATCCGTCCCTCACAGTTATCTCCAAGAAGTAACTCAGGCTTCTTGAAGGAAATCTCATTTTGAGCTTCAGGGTCAGTGACCCGGGGGAACTCCGCTGCTTCTGTCTCAGGCCATGCTGTCTCCATCCTTTCAGGAGCAGTAAGGTTCAGCTGGAAAATTTGTCATTTCTCTTTTTAAGTCATGAGAGATCATGCCATAGAAGTTCATTGCTCCAGCCCTAATTCCAGAGGGTTTGAGGACCAAGACAAGTAGCCAGGGCTGGGGAGGTAGTTAAGTCGTTGAATTGCTTGCCATGTACACAGCAAGACCCAAGTTCAGATCCCTGACACTCATGTAAGCAAGCCAAGAATACTTGCATGCACCTCTTATCCCAGGGTTAAGGACACAGAGAAAGAAGAATCCGGGGGGTTGTTGGCAAGATATTCTTGTTGAATCAGCGAGCTCCAAGTTCTCTGAGAGAGACCCTCAAAAACAATGAGGAGGGAGACTGAGAAAAGACAGCAGATGTTGTCATCTGGTCTCCACATATATCTGTGCACTCCCATATACTCATGCATATGCATATGTGCTACATATACAAACACATAACACACATAGGTAGCATGGTTCTTTTAAGTACTTTACTTTATGTGGTGAAGTCATCTCTTGCCCAAAATATCTGTGAAATGTATCTTGTATCTTTTACTAAGCACCAGGCCAAAGCCACATGTTTCGACTTTAGACTTGAATCTGTCCTTGTCCCCACTCTAAAGTTAGCATCTTTAGCAATAACTTGTAAGGACCTGGGACCTCATTTACTAAATTTAAAAGACAAAGTTAAGCAGGAAAAGAACACATTAGAAATTTTAGGTGGTGTTCCAAGGGGTCTCATCAAGCTATGGCGTTATCTGACATCCACCAGACAGTTTAATAGGATTATAAGTTTGAAGGCCTAGCTCTATGTTTTTAATCAATTATAGGAGCATGTGCTTGAGATGTCTGGCTGGCAGTGTTTCATGTCAAAGGAATAATTTATTTGAGATTTGTTTGGAAAGATTGCTTTCTTGGGTCAATGTGGGTGTCACTGAGATCAACAGTGGTTCACAATCCCTTAGAGTGCTAAGGCCAGCTCACGGTTTCATTCTTTGAGAAAAATAGAGAAACCCATGGTCATACTCAGAAGAGGGACAAACTTGTTGAGTACCATGGAAATGCTTGACCAAGAATAGATGAGGCTGGGGGTTATACATAGAATCTGCTTTTAAGTACTAAAGAACTTATCATACACATGAGGTTTTATAGTTTGTAAAGGACAAACCTAGGACTCTGGGTTAGTGGTAATAGAGATAGAAATTTGAATATAATATAAAAAGGAAATATTATGACAAGTTCTTAGTAAATATAATTGTGTGTTACCTGGTAAAGCCACGAATATTATTTTCACTGAAAAGCTACCATCAGAACTGGAGGACCATTTTAGTGATGGTACTGTTCAAGAAACATCTTCAATCATGTAAAAAGCTTGGCAGATCTCCCCATAGAATGCAAAGATCCTTTCTAATTCAAATTCATTGTTATACTGAGAACCTTAAAGTTTACCTATACATTTTCAGTCATTTCCTTGTTTATATTGAAGTATGAAAATAAGCATGTTGGATTTCACTATCATTATGTATTATTCATGTATGTACATCCAAGTGAATGAATATATTAAAAAGCTGTGTGATGCTTGCTACCATCTGTTGAAACAGAACAATCTTTTTATTTTGTTTGCTTTGAGTCAGTACTCTGCTAATAGTCCAAGCTGGCCTTGGACTCACAGTCCTTTAGGCCAGCCTTCTGAGTGTGTGTGGCCTGAAGAGGGCATTCTTGTTCAGTCACTCTCCTCCTATTATTTTGATGCAAGCTCTCTCCCTAAACCGGGGGCTCTTATTTTCTTGGCTAAGTTGGAACCCGGTAAGCCCTAACAATCTTCCTAAATTCACACAAATTGCAGGTGAGGCCTGTGTGGGACACACAACTTGTTACAATGGTGCTGAGACCGGAACTCCAGGCTTCACTATTGTTAAGCAATCATTCTTAATGGGGGAATCTTTCTAACCCCTTCATGTCTCCTTATTGTGTTTGCCAATCTCTACAATAAAATGTGGGATCGATTTCCTTAGTACTCAGTGAATACGTGTTATTAATTTACTGATTGTGTTACAGATATGATCATTAAATACAATGCCAAAAGAAAAAAAAAAAAAAGACAGTGCCAGTGCCCTGATCCTGTTCCCCAGGACCCTGGTAGAATAAAAGCAATTTATTTTAAGTACCTGAAGTATTGGATGACATGCAAATTATATCAACTACCAAGCAAACCTAGCTCATTTATTATTAAAATATTTTTGAAAGCCCAGTACTCTGTTGTCATGGAAGCCTGAGACTAAGTATGAATGTTTTGAAACTGAAAGCTTGAACAGCAAACCCAGGGGTACATGGTCATTCACAGACTGGAAAAAATTCATTCCTATGTCTCTGACTTCCCAGTATAAAGTCAGATTGGCCTCTTATGTTAGAGATGTTCAATGGGTTAGCATTGGCTTCTTCCTCAGACCCAACCGTTGAGTGTTTTTATTGGCATAATGTGTTAATAGCCACGTGTAGAACTGCTCTCTCTCAGCCTCTTCCTTTATTGAGTTAGACACCATTTTGTAGGCTGAGCTCAAATTGTAAACAAATTATTTTTGCATATGGATCAATGAAAATTGAATAAAGTTTATTAAAACTGTATATTGGACTGAGGTGTGCTGTTTTCTCTCATGGATCTAAACCAGCCTCATTAGGTCAACCTATATTAACTTAATCACAGGGAAGAAAGTATTTGTGGTTCTTTAAGGATTATTAAGGTTGGGCTCAGCAGATGGCGGCTATCTTCATCATGCAAGTTTTCTTGTTTACTGATTCATTTGCTTGGACACGCATGGATGATACCTGGCGAGCACCTAGCTCAGTATGCTTGCTTTCAGGTTTTGGGTGGCTCCCTGCACTCACTTGGAGCTCCATAGGAAGGAGGGACTGTGACCTCATGGTTCAAGTGAAAAGTGGTTTGCTAACAACCACCATGGCTCATGAGCGCATGGGCCCAAAGCTGTGTAAGAGCCCCAGACTCTCTGCTGCAGGCCTCTTCTCACCCCACCAAATGGCCCTCTGTTGATTCATGGTCTGTGAAATGTCTAAAATGTTCTACAGACCTCATCTGCCTGTTCTCATGGCAATCTCAGTTTATGTTGCAATAAATGTTATCTTAATCTCAATTGATTGACGAGTTCTTAAAATAACAGCATTACCCAAGCTCCCCCTCACACTGTAAATCACAAATATTCCACTCCTTGGGAGGCAATTGGGTGGTCAGTAACAGTTGGGGGGATGACTTGAGCAGTCCCAACATTCTGGGAGGTATCTGAAAGGGTCTGGACTGGGAGTCCAGTAGTTATCAGCTAATCCAGAGTGGGAGGCTTGCACCAGGACTGTGTGGCAGATGCCTAACTACTATGATGTGACTCTTGACCTGCAGAATTGATGGAAAAGAAAGAAAGAATTTAATATCAGCCTGCCCTTCTATTTTTATCTGAACGACAGTCATTGGGAGAATTAGCCCCTTTGGATTAGTGGAACATGGGTAAAGATGCTGATTCCTTGCTGAAGATGGATTCCTTGATTCCTGTCGGCTCTGCCTGGAACTCTCCTAAATGGGGCAGCTAGAAAGGACTGCAAGTTATAAGAAATGGAAATCATTATCCCCACTGCCCCCCCCCACCTTGGTGCTACTTGAGGTAGAAAATAATGCCCCCTGCACGCACCCTGTTTGTTTTGAAGTCTTTCATCCAGAGAGAAAGGGATTTGCCCATGGCTACAATAGTGCTTTCACAGCCCTTTGGCTTGCTGCAAATGTTTACTTACCCAGGTACAAATAGGTAAAAGTACAAAGTTAGAGCTTGCAGCTGCAAGGTCATTTACCTTCTTAAAATTCAGCCTCATGTGCCGGCTGAAGTCGAGGGCTTGCTGGTATGAGCCATTAACTGCCTGTTGTACGCAACCTTGCCTTGTCTTACACACAGCTGTGTGCCAGGGCCTGGTGCCGTGCAGCCGGCCCACCACGCATGCCTTGCGAGCAACAAAAGCAGTTTAACTTGTGATCGCTGATCATATGATCTACTTACAGGGTGCAGGCTCAGTCAAGTAGAACTGGTAAATCATTAAAAAAAAAAAAAAAACAACAATGCGCCTTGGTGCTGTGCCTTCTGAGTAAAACATCGTGCTACTACCTCCCACCTCACCCCAGCCCTGTAGCGAGCGAGGAACACTGTGACAGCGACGCTTGTACCAGCTGTACTGTGGGGGAGCCATCATCTCCAGAGCCTGATGCAGTGCTTCCGTGGCAGAGGAAGGCTGCAAGAGAGACATCATCTGAAATGGCTGACCCCCCCCCTTTGCCCTGTCCTTTACCTCCTCATTAGCTGGGTGGGGCTAGGGACCCCCTGACTGTGTCTATCCCGCGCTAGTGCTTAACTTACTAAGATGGTAGTAAAACTACGTTCTGACTTAAGAGACCCTCCAGGTCTACTGAGAACGTGCTCACTACTATTTTCTATGGTATAATCGCCCAACAATCATGTTATACCCAGGGTGGTCCAACAAGAGACGATGTCCAAGTTGAACCTTGAAGGAACAAAAGAATTTTGTTAAGGAAAGTCTTAGCCAGGGCTTAACATTGCCACTCAGTGATGGCCAGTTCAAGGAGACCTCTCTTAACCTCCAGCAGTCATCGCCAGCCCAATTCCTGTCCACCAATACCACAGTGCTTCTAAGAAGGGAACACCCGCCCCCATGGTAGTCTTGACTTTCCGCATAGCCCGTAATAAAAATGTGGGCATATTGGATGGTAAGCACTCTTTTATTTTCTAATCAATCAGTTAAAAGCTGAAATTTGTATTCCCTCAATTGGATATCCTAGATTATATATGTGATATGCTTTTATTATTTAATTATATATAATCATATATACATACATATATACATACGTGATTTGGAAGTAGAAGTAAGATTGGCAGGACAGAGTGGGGAGGGAGGAAAGGAGGCATGAGGGGAGAACATGTACAATACATTATATACATGTAAGAAAGCTTAAAAATTAACTCTAGTTTCTAGGAGCAAATGGGAAACCGTATAGCTGAATTATAGTAGGCTAGGTCCTTTGAAAGGGTCCAGAGAAATATTCTTCCTGTGTGCATGGTAGATGCATCTGATGATGGACGAGAGAGAAGAGCTCAGAGAGCAAGAAAGAGAGTCTCTCTCTCTCTCTCTCTCTCTCTCTCTCTCTCTCTCTCTCACACACACACACACACAGACAGAGCGACACACACACACACACACACACACACAGAGAACTGTGTTCATGTCAGCACAATGTGTTGAATACAGTGTGTACGTCCATATGTTGTGGGATATTGTGGTCTCTCAGGCTTGCTAAGTTTGTACGGCTGATACAAACTTTAAAACCTGCTTGCACTTCAGGAAACCCCAGAGAACAGATGTATTAATGGACTCCTTCCTTTGGAAAAGAGGCAATGCCATTTTAGTTGATCCAAGTACATTTCCATGTGACCATGGCCCCCAAATTCCTGGGTATCACCCAGGGTCAGAGAACACACTCCAGCTCAGCACTGGGAAGGGGATCCTGCCTGTGAGGTTAATGGTCCTTTCTTACTGGGTCTGATTGAATGGCACAGTGAATATCCTGTCTTTGATTGGCCCAGTCCCTCCTAAGGTGGGGACCAGCCCTGCAAAGGCCTTAGGGTACTATGGAGTGACTTCCTAATTGCTTAGGGACTAGGTGTTTGCTCTGAGAGGTTTGGAGGCCTTCCTGTGGTCATGTGCACCCTGCTGTCCCCTCTCTGGAACAACGCCAAAAGTATCCTAACTAGTTGACTGACTAGTTAAGGAAAAGAGTTTGTTTTTCACAAAGCCACAGAAACTGGAACTCAAGCTTCCTGGGATGGAGATTCAAGTGAAATACACCTTCTGACCCAGCTTGGCATCTGTGTGAGGCATCTTTGACTCCCAGTCTCTCCCTATTCTCCACCCGGTCTCCAAAAGATTGAAAGTTTGAGAATCAGCAGTAATTGGTAGTCAGAGAATTGGTTACAATTTCTTCCTGTCAAGTGACAAGTCTATATGTAATGGCAGAACTGAGAACAAATAAAACAAATAAGGGTCTTCATTAGAAATGAATAAATAACTAACTGTACACCTGTAAACAATTATAAATGTTTAAGAGTAAAGAAGGATCATGAGATGTGTAATCATTATCTATGATCTCTCTACCTGTAGAGGCAGGGATGTGTTTTTAAACCCAGGAAAACCATGCATCTACTTTGGGAGGCACTTAAGACTGATAACACAAAATTTAAACTCAGACCGTTATTACAAAGAGGAAGGAGGAATTGTGTTAGTGTGAAGGTATTTTATAAAGCCCAGATATTGCTGTCTTTTGATTGTAGTGAAGAATACACCTTGTCAATTCTTGGGGAAGACAGTTTGCTTTTGTATATGCAATAAGGCTGCTAATATCTTCCCAAATTACTTCTTAGAAGAGGAGGTACCTGGCTTTGCTTGTCGCAGAGATGTCATCACTTTCATTGTTCAGCCCCTGGCTTATCCTGTTTGGACCTTCTCAGAACATGGATGTTGATTCTTCCTTCATGTCCTGTAGTGATTGGTTGTCATGCTTCCCCGCCACTAGAAATAAGTCTCAGGTTTCCTCTTCTTCCTGTTGTGAGAGTATGACACTTGACTTAGGACTTAGGAACAAAATTAGAATGATGCTCTGTCCTGGAGTCCAGACCTGTGGTTTCCTCGAGGATGTGACTGTGGAATGCCCTGTCTGCTGAGTGGACTTGGTTTAGGGAATTTGACAAGATGGCTCGTGTGCTGTGGTCAGGGGACATTAAGTTTCTTCTCCTTGGCTTCTTGCACATAGTGGCAACCTCAAAGCTGCTTCAGGACCAAATTAAATCCTTCATCTCTGGTTAAGCTGTGCAGTGAAAAAGCCTGCACTACCCTCAGGGTCATGCTGAAATTTTAAAATGTACAATGTCAAATATAGATATGAAGTGTTCTGAAAGATTCCAGAAGACACAGTGAAAATTTTATCATGTCAGCATTATCCTTGTCAAAGAAATGAGTTTAGTTTTCTCATTAGTATCTACAACCTTTATAAACAACAGGGAATAATTCTATGAAACAGCTTATAAACTTTTACATACATGTGAAGGAATCGTTTAAAATCCAAAGCTGCCACTAGGAATAATTAGGAGCCACAGAACAGATCTCAGTAATGTGACAGCAGCTCCTAAAACATCCCACAGGATAGAGAAACACAAGCTGGCATGACCTATATGTTTAATAATACAGATCATTGCCCTTGAATGCAAGTTAAAGGGTAGGACCAAGTGCTGGCTTCATCATGTTTTCAGAAAAAATATTGCTGAAGTTTATTTATGAATTTACCATACAATGGTCTCTCGCTCTGATTAGGAACCAGCAGAGCTTTCTAGGTAACGACTCAGCATGCAGAAAATTAAGAAAAGAAAAAAGAAAGAAAGAAAAAAAAAACAGAAAGCAAAGACCCAAACCACCGGCAGAGCTTAATTTCTTATATTCTGTCATGCTTGGCAAAAAGTATTAGGTAAGACCCAGCTTAGACAAATGACTCTGTTAGCAGTAGAAATAACCTTTTGTTTAATTAGAAAATAGGAGCTATATGGGACAATAAAAATGGTTACTGCTGCCTTCCGTCACTGCTTACTAAATAGGATCGCACTGGAGATAATGGTAAGTGTTATTTATTTGTGCAATAGCACACTCTTAGTAATTGTTCATGTTGGGAGTTATCCTGTATGGATATCAAGCAGAATTTGTTTCCTTTGAGCTAAAGGAAGAAAATAGCATGCTCTTTACTAAAAATGACCAGGGCTTCCCTATGGCCAGTATATCTGTAGAGTCTTAGCCTCTCTCTGGCAAGGATGAAACCTTTATGGAGTTGTCAGGTGAGAGGTGGTGAGATGTTTTGAACTGGCTGGTTTTGTCTAAGAGTACCCTCAGGATCTTATGGAACATCTTTTTCAGCTGTACTGCTTCATGTCCAGTTCAGGTTTCCCAGAACAATCACATCCCATAGTCAGGTTGTCAAGGAGAAAACAGTCTCACACCCAAGCATGTGTTCATTGGAAGAGGAAAATCTCCTTGTTGGGTCTAATACCATGAGATGACGATCACACTGAAACACACTACACCAGTAATCTCTTGGTGAGGGTGGGGTGGGCCTAAAGGTGTCATGGGATTTCAGAGTAGGTTCCATTTGGTTTCTGAAGGGCATTCTCTCTCTAGTTGTGAGGCTACAATTGGGGTCAGCAGCTAGATTGGATTCATTGCCTGCACTCCACATAGCAGCTTTTATTTGGCTACCTATGTGTGTGTGTGTGTGTGTGTGTGTGTGTGTGTGTGTGTGTGTATTAGCACATGTGGAGGCTAATACTAGTTTTCTTCTATAGTGTTCTACCTTTTTTGTTTGAGATAGGGTCTCACATTAAATCTGAAGCCCACTTATTCAGCTAGGCTGGCTGGCCAGAGAATTCTGGGGACCCTTCTGTCTCCATCTCCATCTCAGCTCTGGAGCTAGACATGTTCCTTTCCTATGCTTGTTCTTACCTCAGTGCTGTGGAGCCAAACCCTGTTCCTCATGCTTGAGAAGTAAGCAGTTGACCCATGAGTCAATTCCCTAGTCCTACCCCATACTTGGTTTCTTTTGGGGGGCTCAGGGGAGTTCCAGTTTTACATTTTTATTGTGTTTGCAAGAGTAGATGCTCCAATTCCTGCCTTCTAAAAAGAAAAAATGTGTGTAGCTTATGATGTTGGATGATTTATTTTTATTATGGCTGTCTAAGGATTTATGATTTATCCCTCCTGACTCTGGTGAGTGTGAGATATTTCCCTGGATCCTGGACTAGCTAGCATCAGGCTTGAACCAACTGGAAAAATCCGCAGAACTTTGTATTTTGCCCAATCTTCCTCCCCTTAAAGTCCTAAGGAGCCCTTTCCAGAAAGTTTTTCCATGGACTACCGTTTTAAAAATATAGGTAGTATGGCAAAAGGAAAACCACAACAAAACTCCATTTCTTCACACAATTCATTTTAAGCTTCAAAATCCCTAAAAATCCCCAGTCTCCTTTTGCAGGCTGGTTCCCACTCTCTAACTTTCCTTATGGCCCCCCCTCAAAGGGAGAAAAAAAGCATTTCTTCCAAGGACTGATCAGTCGTTGGCCGATGCTTAGCAACTGCATTCCTGTGCTGTAAGTAGCTGCAAGCCCCTTTGATGTGTCTGTCAGGGCAGATTTATTTTGTTTTAGCACATTGTCTACTTGTCCAGATGTATCGGGAGATAAAAAGGAGTCATGTTTACACTTCTCTCTCTCTCTCTCTCTCTCTCTCTCTCTCTCTCTCTCTCTCTCTCTCTCTCTGAGATGTAATTAAATCGTGATTTTGATGAGTCTTGGGGAGTTCCACTAGAAGGAAACAGGAATTGGCTGGAGTCAGGGAAAAAGGAACCCTCCTTTGGCGGCATAAACAGCTGACTTGGTCAAAAACTAAGGCTTGGGCACCAGCTGGCTTGATTCTGGGAAGGCAGGGACTCTGCTTTGAGTTCTTTGTCCTGGTTTCTATGCAAGTTCAACCCAAAAGAGGAGTGGTGTCCCCCAGCACTCATGTTTCTGGCACTGTGTGTGTGAAACCCTTCTGTTTTGATGTGCACAGGCATGCACAGTAGGCCTGACCTCTATCCTTCTGTCTGTCCCTTCTCTTCCTCCTCCTTTTTCCTACCTTCTCTTCCTCCTCCTTTGTCCTACCCTCTCTCCTACTTCCTCCCTTTCCTCCTGCTCCCCCCTTTCTCTTCTCTCTGTCTCTCCTGTTTTCCCTCTTTCATCCCTCATTCTTTCCATGTCAAGACATCCCCTCTGCCACTTTTGTGAGCGGCTCATCTGTTAGGTTGTTGTCACTTGAAGCTCACACAGTCACTTGACTCCCGTGTTTCTGTATACATACATTTTCCCTGGGGGTGGGGGTGATTCCCCATGGGGTGGGGTACTGCCTTGTCTTTTCTTTGCTGACCTGTGTTTCTTAATGTTCACATTTAGTAACACCATTGTGAGTTCTGTTAATGATCTGCTCTGAACAGGAACAGGACATTTAGTATTGCCAGAGACTGGCCAGGCACCAGCTCCTAACCACACAGACAGACTCTAATACGCTGCACTACCAACTCTGGATTTACATCCCAAATAGGTTACACTACAGCTCCCCCTTCTGCTGACTGAGCTGCTCAACACTGAGGGCTGCCTTGCAACCAGGTTTCATTCACAATGACAGCCCTTAAAACCCCTTCTCCTGGTATTTGGAGGATCAGGACAGTGACTAATGGATGCTGCCCTGCATTCCTTCTATCTTCATTTAAATTAAACGTTTTATGCTGCACACATCAAAACTCACAGGTTGCAGGAGTGAGGGAGGAGTGTGACAAAAGGCAGGCCCAATTAAAGTGGGCTGTGTGATGCCTCACTTCCCGTGGGAGGTTCGCTTGCCTCTTGTAGAAGACCCAAGCCCAGCCTGAATGCATCTTGGAAGCCATAGGTTCTGCTTTTGTTTCTATCACTTGTGAAGCAGACTGAAGCCCAGGAAGGAAGTTGCCTTTTGTTCCAAACAACCTCCGGATGACTCCTTTTGGCAAAGTATGTGCTGTAACTTAAGCCCTTGCATACAGCAAGAATCAGCAGTGCTCCACTTGACAAGTGCCTGTATATGCGGAATTGTGGGTGTCGCCCCTGTGTGTGCTACTCTAGGGGTCTAAAGGGGTTGTTACCTTTAGAAAGCAGTGTGGATAGTGACTGGGATGTTGGATATGAATGCTTTGTTACTTTGAACCCTTGGAGACTGAATAGTGGTGTTTGTTTAGCATGAAATAAATTTATTTTAGCATTTGACAAGAGAAATTACTATGGGTCAGCTTTTCTGAATGAGAAACCCAATGTGTGAAGCATGTGCTGTCTTGTAGAGGACCATCACTAAGGCAGAACATGCCGGAGCAAAAGGGTCAGGGAGAAATATTATACTGTGATGATCTCCAGTCGGTAGACTGAGCACCTGAGGGAACAGGAAGGCCCCCAGACAGGTTCTGGCTTGCCAAGTAAGGGAGGGGAATGAAGCAAGAGTCAGGCCTGAGAAGAAGGAGAGACTGTGGCCTGAGGCCTTGTTGGCCATGTTCAAAGCTTGAAACTCAGGCCAAACATTACATGCTGTTTTAAGCAGAAAAGCAACTTTGTCAGATGTCTGTTTTAAAGGAATATTCTAAGGATTATTGCTTCAGCCAGGACATTTATAGGAGTAGGCCAAGAATTCAGTCCTCTTGGTTGTTTGTCTGTTGGTTTTTGAGACATAATTTCTTGTGTCCTATGCTGGGCTCAAACTATATAGCCATGATGATTTTGAATTTCTGATTCTCCTAATCACCTCTCAAGTGCTGGAATGATGGGAATGTACCACCATACCAGGTTTATATAGTACTGTAGATTGAACCTCAGGCCTCATTCTGCCAACTGAGCTACATCCTTCCCCCAAACTGGGCTTTCTGAACAAATTCACCCCACTAGCTGAACTGCCGGCATTCTTTGGTGGCAGAAGGCAAGTATGGCAGAGGGAACTGTGTAGAAAATACAGTGGAAGTAGTTTTCGGTGGAGCAAAGCCAGGATCCATAGTCCCAAACTAAATCCTTTTAGTGTCCCTTTTCTCTTGGTTTGCTGCCTCCACACAGGATTCATACCCACCTTATACTTCCTGTCACTCTGGCATTAGCCTCTCCGGACAACAGAACAAGCAGCTGCAGGCTCAGCCTGACAGCTTGGTGAAGGGTGAGTTGGGTTTCTGTGTCTGGGTTTGCCTTTCCAAACCTGGCAATCCTGAGTGTGAAAAGAATATATGGGCCCTCTCTGCCTTAGAGCTGGGGCAAAATGCAGTTGAGACAGTAGAATCAGGTCAGGAAAATTGTTTAAGTATGGTTTTATGATGGAGAAATTATTGGAAGAAATTATTTCCACGCCTTGGCCTTCCTCTTCTCATTTTCCTTCCTCTCTTCCTTTTCTTTAGGCTCATTCATGCTTGGCACCAATTCTCCCTTAAGCATCACACACATCCTCCATCCTAGAATGGGATTGCCCACACAGGGAGCCTCCAAGCCTCCTTCTGTCCTGCCAGACCAGGGTGTATTACAGATTTGAAGACTTAAGAGGCACGTGGTGGTGTTTCTTTAGGAAATATGGCTTTGAAACATCCTTTTATTTTTCTTTGGCCATAGGAAGAATGAAATTGCTGGAATGATTAGAAATACTGCTTAGCTGGACTTAATATTACTGAGATTTGGTCCTTTCCCAGGATGGATTCAGCTTCTTGGATCTGGTCTATCTCAAGGAAAGAGCTTTATACATTCATGTTTTTATGAATGGAAGTTTGGGAGTCAACAACTACTGATAGTATGGAACAGGTCAAGACCACCTCATTCCAGAATACTTTTTTGTGTGTTTGTGATTGATTGTGAGATCATTTGGGAAAAAAGCTAAAAACTGAAGGCAAAACATATTTTGAAGGCCATTTTCAACCAACTCATCAACTATGAAACCATTTGCTCCCATTTTCTTGATTCTGTTCCACTGGAAGAAGAGGTCATGTACTAAAAAGCCACTGGTGTAACAGTTAATGCTTGATGTTATAGAGCCTTTAACTAAAGAGTGGAATCCTTATCCAGAGAAGCTCAGAAACTAGGAGTTAACATTACGCTTACACAGTGGCTGTGTTTGCAGTCAGCACCCTGTATCTCTGTCCTCCCCTCTGCAGTCAACACACTATTTTGTGACCCTTTGAAAGCTGCAGACCCGAATAGCCCAGCTGAATGCTGCTTCTTTAGAGTTGAGTTGTTCTAGTGTAGACAGGACATGTGGGTAGCTCTAGCATGGGAGACTTTAGTAGCAGACTAATCAAATGTTTGAGCATGGTCCAGTCTGGATTGCCCCAGAAGATACTGTTAAGTTCCTAAACAGGGAACTTAGCCTGTTCCCTTTGAGTCTTTAGTGGGATATACATGACGTGTTATAAGTGATCCAGCATCTGCTGGGTTCCCAGTTTCAACTCCTCTCTCACACATGCCAAGATCATCAGGGAATCTCCTAAGTGTTCCATGTTCTGTGGTCCCCGTAAGACTTCAACCAATGGTCCTGGGTTGTGGGTTCTATCAGAGGAAGTATCCACGAATCTCTCTCTGTGTCTCTGTCTCTGTCTCTGTCTCTGTCTCTCTCTCTCTCTCTCTCTCTCTGTGTCTCTCTCTCTCAGAGAGATACTGGAGAGGTAGAAGGGAGCATGTCAGGGTGACAGAATGACAGGGACATGTCTTTGAGAAGGAAGTTTATTAGAAACCACTTCCCTAGACATTTGCAGTTTATGTAGGTATTTTTTATGTGAAAAGGGACTTTTCAGAATGCGTTTTTTCCTCAAGAGAGTTCCCTGTGCTGTTCTTTCACGCTGTCCTGTGTTCTTGTGTTGTGTTATCTGTTGTTCCTAGTGTGAACAGGATGACAATGCTGTATTGTTCCAGGGATGCATGATAGAAGCTGCTCAGTGCCTTCCAGTTAGTGATTAAACCTTGCACACAATTCTTGACTTACATAAAACAAGCTGAACTGAATTTCAGGGTGTGTGTGTGTGTGTGTGTGTGTGTGTAGGAATAGATGCACTTCTTAACTTGTTTGGTCTGTTTCTCATGTTGTACCATGAGCAAAGCAGCTACTCTACCTCCATTCCTTCTTGCTGTTGCCTTGAAACAACTATTTGTACTTTAAATCTTCTATGAGCTCCCCAAGCTTATTAAAGAAGAATTGTATTCTAAAGCTGTTTGTGACTGAGAGCCTGGGAAGTATAAAATTGTGCAAGAGCTGCGGGGAAGTATTTTCTGGATATAGAAGACTGAAGAAGACTGGTCTATTGTACAAAGGCTTCCCTGTGATCCAAATATGACAATAAGATGCTTCCAATGTCTGAGATACAGATGGGACTCCAAAGCCTTATGGAAAAGGCTGTCTGCTATTGAAGGGGAATTTGCTCCTCTGGCATTTTTGGTGTTCATTACGCTGAATTCTTAATAGTTAGATGTACCCCCAAGGGACCACTGTCTCACCCTCCCCTAATCACCTGTATCCTAGGGTGGGGCAGTAACTACTTCCAGCTAGGTGACTCTCACTGGAGCAGAGCCTAGTCCCTCAGAGATGGCATGCAGCTCAAACAGACCATGGATTCCTAAATTTTGCTGGAAACATATTTCCTGATGCACTCTGAATTGGATTTCTATGAATATGACCCAAACAGTAATCTTTTCTCCTCTGAATTGTTGGACAAGGGAGCCTCTGTAACTCATTCTGGATTAACGGTAAATGCATGGTGTCATACTCATCCACAGTTCTTAAGTCTGTGTAACTTCTATTCCTGTAATATGAAAAAAAACTATACTTAGTCTCCCTGCCAAACTTCTAAAGCCCCAAACAAAACCCCATGCATTCACCTCCTTTCTTGAAAGACATGCTCCTGGGTAAGAATGTTGGTTTTCAGTGATTCTTTCATCTTCCATGCTAATTATTTCTGTAAGTCAGTCCTGGCCCTCTGGTCCTGACAGATAGGAAGGGATGGACATTTGTCTGACCCTCAGAGGCCCTGCTGTTCTCCTCCCAACATTTCTTCCATACATGGAAACTACCCGCTACTAAGCGACTGGGACTGCGCCTTTGCTCTACACCAGTGACAATGGTGTCTTTCTCTTCCTCACCATCTCTGAGGTGTGTCAGAAACAGCCAACAAACTACTCCTCTCATGCTCCCCTTTCCTCATACCATCTCCCCACAGCTGTGTCTGAACCTGCAAGCCACAGCTTCAATTGAGACATAGGAAGGAAAACATATAATTTCTAAGTCACTGGGCCTGGCGATACACACACGGGAACTGAAGAGTGCAAGGGTGTGTGGGGGCTTGGATACCCATCCCGAGCCGGGCAGTCAACAAATCAATTCCGCCTTCAGAGTGCCCTCTGTTGCCTTGTGATTATGTTTGTGTAAAGTCTTGGGGTCTTTGATCAAAGAATGGCCTTTCAGGCCAGGCCCTAATCCCCTCTGCCTTAAGGTGTTTAATTTTTTTTTTTTATAACAGCTGGGATTTAAGTTTGTCTCTGCCCAGCTTTTGTTTTGAAAGGACTTCTATTATCCGTGGCTTCCCTTTTGGAGGCCAGGATGGATCATTGGGTAAACTGAAAAGCGAAAGAGGATATGGGAGGAAATGGGCGGGGACTCTGAATTAATCTTCTGAGGAAGAATGTTTGATCAGTGGGGAGGATGGAACCTCGGAGGCTGACAGCAGGCACCTTTGGGAGGCGGCTGTGATTGGCACCTTTGAAGCCTCCTCGGGAGCCAGAGTCCAGTGTGTCCGAGCTTCCTCTGTCTGTGGGTGGTGGTAGTAATAATGTCGCAGCTCAGAGGATTAATTGCAGACAAGCAGAAGGATTATGAGGGGGTCTCCCGGGCACTAAAGGAACACTTCGAAGCAAGCCTCTGATCTCTCGGCCTTGGAGGAAATTAGTAGAAGCCAGCTTTTTGGGGGGGGAGGGAGTAGGGGCATTTAGGATATTGGAATGAAATGTAAAGAGGATATTGAAACAGGGAGAGAGTGAGCAAAGAGTGCTGGTCTCCAAAGACAGTGTCCCCCTGTCGCCCTGTTGCTGCTTGGATTGTGCAAAGTTTAACCCGTTTACACAGACAGCGCCTTGGTTATGGTCAAGCCAACGGCTTTGTACATGTTACGCAACAAGTTACAGAAGGCAGACTGGCTTAGCCATGCTCACCACGTTCGTGGGTGGGGCATTCTTCCCCTCCTCTGCCAGATCTCACAAAGTCCTGACAACAAGACTCCGGGTATAATTTTAAAACAAGTCAGGGCAGTACTGATGCCCTATCTGCATTAGCTATCTATTGTATATTTTACTTCTTACCCTCTGGTTCCAGTCGGGGTGCTGCCAATAAATCCTGTGTTACCATTAAAGAGGCCATTCATCACAAGTCCTAATGCGATTAATCAAGATACACCACAGTCCCCTTAAAATGAGATCATTTTGATAAATCATGTATGACATGAAAAGACTTTATTCCTTTTAAGTGCAATTTAGACTGTAATTTTTTCCCTCATTCATGATTCATGGGAGAAACATGGATAAAATTCCTGTGCACAGTTACACCTTATCTACAGCCATAACTCAAAACTGCTTTTAGATGAAAATTCAGGGTCTTATTCACCAAAGCTGAATGCCAGCTCGTTATTTTCTGGCGTTCAGTAGTCCAAAAATAATGTCCATGCATTAAACAGCATTCTCAGAAAAAGAAAGGAAGAAAAGTTGGAACTGGCAAGGCACCAGGCCCATCAGTTATGCTGTGTCATCTTTAATAAGGAAGATATATCAGATGTCCTCTTGGAGAATCTGTAAGGCCTCAGCCTTCTCTGCTCCAATTTAGAATGATCTGGAAACAAAAATGGTGGTATCAGAAAAGTCAAGACTTCAGCTGCCTCGCAGGACCAGTCTCCTGTTGCTTAAGAGAGTTGCATTTTTGTTTCCCTCCATCTGGTGTGGTTCTTGCTTTCTTTCCTGGGCCTTTTCTCACTTCAGAAGTGAGTTCCCCATTCCATGAGGTCTAAGTTCTAGGTTGGAGAGCTGCTTGGTCTGCAATAGCCCCCACCCCACAGCTGTCACGATAATTTGGGAACAATATTCATAACCCTCCAATAGAAAAGTAATTTGAAAATGTGCCTTCTGGTGAAATCCATCAAATTTAAGGTCACATTTCTGGTTAAACGGCAGACACTGATGCTATTCATTAAACTGAAAAATGGCTTGTTTCCCACCACACTGAAATAAACTCTGGGCAAATGTGTAGTCATGCTGGCATGTGCTCGCAGAGGAAGCCAAGGGGAAGGCAGCTCTGTTTAGTTTGGACATGAGAAGTCAACAGAGTTTCAGGCCTCACTTAAAACAGGGACTTGAGAACATTGGTTGAAACAAACTCAAACTATTACAAGTTCATTTGCCTTATTTAGAGAGTGAATATTTGAAGCATCTGGGGGTCTAAGATTATAGATTCACTTGTTTGTTTTCAACACTGATACCTATGAATAAGGACTTAACCATGATGTATCATGATTCTCCTGCTGTTCTTGGGGATGTTTTTTTTTTGAGGAGTGAGTTGAAGTACAGTATTTGGATCAGGATTAACTCAATGATACCAGCATCATACACATATCCTTTCACAGAACACAGCAAACATGACAACTGATTTGGACTGTCCCGTTTGTACTCATGGTTTCTGTCAGATGCTGACACCAAGCAAAGCTACCCTGTACCTTAGTCATTTTTGTTTTTTTAATTTGGTGTGGTTATTTTTCATTGTACCTAGTTATGAGTCATGCAGGGATTTCCATGGAAGTGGGCAGCATACTTGGTATACTCCCACCAGAACCTCTTGTTACTCCCTTTCTTAACTCCTTCCTCCCCTTGGTCCTGCTTACTCCCCCCAGCGAGCTTCACTCTGCGTCCATATAGTCTGTGCCTGTGTGATTGTCTGTGTCTGTATAAACTCTGTGCTCCACAGATGAGGGAAGGCATGCAGTTTTTCCTTCTGAGGTTGACTATTTAGCCACATCCATTATTCGTTAATGACCTAACTTCCTTGTGTTTTATGGCTTAAAAAGCTCTATTGTGTGCACACTCCACATGTTCTTTCTCTGTCCCTTTGTTGTTAGATGGTTGGACTATGTCCATAATCTACCTACTGTGAGTAGCGCCACAGCAAGCATTGATGTGTGTCTGTCTAGTAAGTTTTATAAAATTGCACTTATTTATGTGGCTGTGTATGTACGTCCATCCATATGTATGTATGTATGTATGTATGTATGTATGCATGCATGCTCATGCATGTGTCTGTACACATACCATGGTGTATATGTGGAAGTCAGAAGACAACTCCCACCATGTGGGTCCCTGTGAATATTGGAGTCAGATTATCAGACTTGGCAGCCAGCACCTTTATCCACTGAGCTGACTCACCAACACCCACGGTGGTAAGGTGTTTTGGACATAGATTTCGTGATAGTTAGGGCTGACCTTAAACTTTTAATAACCCCCTTCCATCAATTACCAAAGTTGGATATGAAGGAGGTGTGAGTTACTACACCCAGTTATTATCCATTCACATTTAAATGGAATCTTTAAGATTCCCCTCACTAATACAAAGATTGGATTGAAAACATAAAGTGAAGGCTGGAAAGGTGATTCAGTGGAGGAGAGTGCTTGCTGCTCCAGAAGATGCTCCCCTTTCATTTCCAGAACTCTCTTTGTAGCTTACCATCCCTCCCCACAGTTCTAGCTTGCTTCAAAGCCTTCTGCTTCCCTCCTTGGACACACATGTGGCATGCATTCTCTCTCTCTCTCTCTCTCTCTCTCTCTCTCTCTCTCTCTCTCTCTCTCTCACACACACACACACACAAATAGAAAAAACCCAAATCTTTTAAAAATAGGTCATTTAGGCTATGCTTATCTTGTTTTGGTTTCTGTTCCATACTGATAGCTTTTCTTATGGTGAGGGATCTGTGCATTTGGAAGGTTTGAATGTACCTCATTTAAAAAAGCTTCCTAGAGGCTCAAGAGCTGGCTCAGTGGTTAAGAGCACTTACTGCCCTTGCAGAGGGTCTGAGTTCAGGTCCCAGCACCTACATAACTGCTCACATAACATGTAAGTCCGATTCCAGGGGATTTGATGCCCACTTCTGGCCTCCATAGACTCCTTCTTATACATGGTACACATAATCTCATGACAATACATACATACCCACATAAATAAATAAATACATAAATTAATATTTAAAAATAATATTCCTAGCTGTAATAACTTTAATTAAACCTCTAAAAAAACTGAAGTCTGAAATACAAATATGTTTAAATCTCACACAATTGACAATGAAAAGTTTTCTCCTCTAATACAATGTTCTTTCACCCTAATTTACTACACCGTTCTATTTTCTGAGAGAGTTTTTAATGCAGCACACAATTATTTCACACAAGGTTCAGCAGGTTGTCTCATTAAGCTTGCAGAGAATCAGTCCCCTTGTGATCCCCAGAAATATTCTTGCATTGATCCGCCATTAAAATGGCCCTTTTAAATTGTCTCAAGTTTATCAATAGATATAAAAAGCTGAGCAGAATATGTAGGGCAAGATGACCTCGTCCCCAAATGTCAGAGACAGCTATGGCCTGTACTCAGGATTGTTCTGCCACCTGTTGGCTTGGCTTATGCATAACAGGGTCTTGATGTCACTCACAGAGGTCTGTGACCCTCTGTGACCTCTGTCCCAGTTCGTCACCCCTGAGAGAAAAGGAGAGGCCTTTGAGAGTTCCAGCCGCCCGACTTCCGCCATCATTCATTGCCTTGGCCACATGGTCCTTCTCTAACCCTGAAAATATATGGCCAAGCACACTAAGGGCAGCACAAGTCCTCCCCTTCTTCTGGATTATTTCAGTTTCCTGTCATAAGGAAACCCAAGAAGATGTGTCCTTAGCGGATTGCATGTGACAGCGCCTGCTTCTATCTCAGGGATCTGAAGCATGATGGGTAAGCTGTCAGCTTTGAAGGATGATGTTTTCTCCATATTTCCATTATGAACCGGCCTGTCATCTCCTAATAAATTTCGTGCATTGGTATCAATTTATTTTTACAAGCAGAAGGTCTGATGTATTTGGGAAAGGCTCTGACAGCAGATCTGGCCCAGCTTGACAGAGCTGGCTTCACCTAATTTTGGAAAACTACTTTGGTTCCAAGGACAGAACTTGACCCTCAGCCCATGAGAAGAAGAAGGGAAAAAAAATAAAAACAAAAGCCTCTGTGGGAGGAAGAGAGACACATGAGGCAAGTTCCTTCTTTTAAGCCAAAATAAATCAAGCCTGTAGGACTACCATGACATAATATTATTTCTACAACAGCCCTACAAAGCCAGATGGGAAATGCCATTGTTGGTGACTGGCTGGGGATGTTATGCAGTCATGCAGTACATCTGCAGACCGAGCTTGTTACCAGGTTGGGGGAGGGTCTCACTGGCCTTCCTCTCAGAAGGACCCCAGTTGTATTTTGCTGTTCTGCAAGTGAGAAGTGAGGTGCATTCATGGAGTGAGGGGTTACGAAAGATGCTGTGCATGTTTGTCCTTTAGAAAGCTTTGAGTCTAGTTGGAGGGGTACAAAGTTAGAGAAACAAGAAGAAAACAGCATTTCACAAGTGGGAAGGAATAGTGCCTCTTTCTTTGACGCTGACCTTCCTTTCAAAGAATATACACGGCATTTTACTAGTCCAGGCAGTGGCTATTGGAGGCAAACTGCCTGGATTTGTGCCTCAGCTCTGACATTTAAGGTAACTCAAGAAGCTAGGTTAAATTTCCTAATTTGGCTGGATTTCAGCTTCCTCATCTGCAAAACCAAACTGGGAGTTGTAACTGTAGGATGCTGCTGGAGATAGAATGAGTTAATGCTTTGAAAGTGACCAACACCGTTCCAGGCACAAAGTTCCAGAAATATTTACTATATCTTGGTCTCTTCCTCCACCTCTTCTTCCTCCTGCACCTGCTTATAACTATTTTATCATAGCATTTTACAGCCAAGAAAACTAGGACCTAAATAATTTAATCAAATAGCCTAAAATCACACAGCCAAATGAACCCTAACTCTTAATCTTGACAACACTGAGCAGAGAAAATATAGAAAACAGTGCACAATCTTTGGATCAGTCAAGGGTAGAATCCCTGAAGCTTAATTATTATTATTATTATTATTATTATTATTATTATTATTGTTGTTGTTGTTGTTTCCATTCCTGGGCCATGAAATAGTCCCTTTCCTCTATAACTCCAAGCCTGCTTTCTGTGTTCCTGGATAAAAGTTGTGTATAATGATACAGGAGTAAATGCTTAGCAACCAGGCCTCTGTGAAAATGTATGGATATATCATATGCATACATACATTTGTTATATCTTAATTTACCTAACAGATATAGAGAACACAGTTGGTAAAAATTAAATATATGATAGTCTACTGTAATTTTGTAGAGCTACTTGATTCTCTCAGCTACTCTGAATGCTTTGGGCTGAACTCCGGTATCTGCTGCCTGTATCTGTGGTTGTAATTGATAACAAGAGTGCCTCTGACAGGAGTGCAGGCTGCTGTTTAGTCCTTTATCTTAATGAGCACATCACAACTTTACTCATTCATCAATGCCAGTCGCTACTTTACCAAGTTAGAAGTGGTTTTTGGATATCAGATGGTTGTTTCTTCAGATTTTTGTATTATTCATAACTAATGGATATAGATACAGCACCCTATTGTGTTTAATCTGTGTCATTAATATTTCCTCCATTGCCTTTTTAAATTTAGGAAAGCAGCAGGCCAGTGCATCAAACCCTAATCTTCACCTTTTGCAATTTTCCATTTCAAATTCTGCCTCATAATCCACAATGAGACACCAGAGTGATATCATTGGAGAACTGGGGAGAGGATATCGGATGGCCAGAACAGGCACAGATAAGGTCAAGAGCATACATAATAGTAAACTTTGTGATAGAATTAGGAAGTGATGAATTTTCCATGTTACTTTTGTTGTTAAAATAATGTATTCAAGTGTAGATAAGTGCAAATTTAAGTTTAAATATCTGTTTCACAGTGGCTCCAAAACATTTGTAGAAACTTGTCATTGCCTTTTATGAGTTGGCAAAGGCTAATTCTAGCAAACCACTTCATATTATCCTCCAAGGCCAGACAGATCTGAAGTACCCATATTCCTTCACAGTATTGTTAATCGTTTTATTGCTGGGTAAGATGGCAGTTTTATTTATATACCTATATAAAACCTGTTACCTTTTGCATGGATTGAACTATAGCTCACTACAAATACATTACTTGCTTTCCTACACATCCTGCCCATGCTTAGAAAACCCTAGAAGGATGTCTGTATAGACACCTTTGAATATCAGGTTCACTGCACAGTGCTGCCATCCAGCCCTGGAAATCAAGATGTACTTCCAAACTCCTCACATGCTGACTGGGTGCTGTTTGATAAACTATCTGCCTCTTTAACCTCAGTTGTCTTATCTGTAAAATGGTTATAACTGGGACACTGTATCTCAGGCTATAGAGAAACAGATAAAAGAATGTTTATAAAATGCCTGGCCTGTAAGTACTGCTCAAGAAATAAGATGTATATACCACATGAAGTTTCCATTCTGAATGTGTTCCAGTCTGTGTATGTTACACAAGTGAGATCTGCAACAAGAATTAATGAGCTGCAGTACTGACCACTACTCCATCATACTTCTTTGGGAAGGTTATGGTTGGTTCTAAATAGGATACTCTCCTTTTATTAAAATTACCCATCCTATTAATGAACTCCTCTTTATGGATAATTCTTTCTCAGTGCTTGAAGGTGCTGTAAGACATTCACTGTTAATTTAGGACCTGGCTCCCCAAACTGTGAGCTCCAGAGTTCCGCACACGAGACTGTAGCAAAAGGCTCGGTGGTCGGTGATGGGGTGGAGCAGCATATGAGCTGGTAGTTGGAGCGCACACTCTCTGAGGGCTCCCTCAAAGAGAGGGGTGGTACAGGGGAATGGCTTGGTTGGGGTCTGACCAACTTGCACTTTCTCCCTAGGTTTTACTTGAGAGTCAGTAGCCTTGGATGACTTCCCCATTTTATTCATCTCAGTTTTTAAATTTTTCAAAGGAGGTTAACAACAGGGCACAACATGCACATCAGAAAGCCAAGTAATTCAAAATTCTTAGTATATCCTCATGAAATACCAGCTCCTACGTCCCAGTTTATCCTCTTGCTTTCCCATCTGTCTCCTCTAACTCCTAATGCACTGCTTCTCTGTTACAATGCTTGGCTTACAAGCAGTGAGCTGCGAGATTGATCCCCAAGAATCCACATACAAGAAGACCTGAACACAATGTCACATTTGTGAAACTCTATCACTGGGGAGACTGGGGTAGCAGATCCCTCAGGCACAGTGCATATGTCTGTCTCCTTTGTAGTTAGATTTATTTTGTTGTTTATCACAAGAAAGCTTGCTGGTTTTTTTTTTTTGGTTATCTAATATTGAGGGTTATTTTTATACATTTGAATATGCAGCTGCTAAGCGTGTTTTGGAAGCTACAGCCATGGAGATGGAGAAGTTCTTTACGATTCTCATTCTGAGTTGATTAAGAAGCAGCACACACAAACCCAGAGCTACCACCATTTTTTTTCCTTTCGGGATCTTTTTTTCACTCCCCCCTCCCCATAAATATTTGTGAACTGCTGTTCCCAGACAGATGCCCTCTGGGGTTGCTGGCAGAAGTAGGGTCCCTGCAGATGAGATGAAATCAAATGGAATGCTTCAGGCTGTTAGCTTCAAAGGGCTTCCATTCTCCCAAGAGGCCGTTGACACAATCCCCCTTCTACCTCTTTTCTGCCCACTTCGGAATCACGCTCCCCGCCTTCTCTTAGCTAAGTGCCCAGTTTCTGCCAGACTCTTACCACTCTCTTTGTCTTTCCATCATGGGTTAGATTTCACATCCCTACTTAATTGTTTTTCCACCCCTTTTCTTGACTTTTCTTTCCTTGTCTTTGGTATGACATAATTGTTCCTGATCTCAAAATCCCACCTCTCCATCACTGATGCTGAATTTCTGGCTTCCTGCATAGGGGTGTGTCCCTTGTAAACAAACCTGGAAACTTCAGTCTTCAGGATGGTTCTTCACTTCTGTGACTTATTCCTTTGGTCTTTATCTTCCTGTTCTCATCTGTGCAGGTTGAACTACAATAATGATATATGTTAGTGGTTCTCAGCCTTCCTAAAATTGCAACCCCATAATACAGTTCCTCATGTTGTGATGCCCCCAAACATAAAATTATTTTGTTGCTACTTCATAACTGTAATTTTGCTACTGTTATGAATCATAATGTAAGTATCTAATATTCAGCATATCTGATATGCAATTCCCAAAGGGGTCATGACCCATAGGTTGAGAACTGCTAAACTATAGTCTTATCTTTGACTTTAAAGTGTTGTCTTTAGTCAACCATCATGCCTTGGCTTTCTCTTGTTTTCCTGGGAGTAAGTTGAGTACAAGGACTAAGAGCATATAGTTCATTTCAGAAAGTCAGCACAAGTACTTTAAAAAACTTGCCTATAGGATGAATAAGAAATATGTACAGACGTGATTATAGTTACCCATGTGCAGATGCCAAGCTAGAGTATTTATGAGAGTCCTGATAGGAGTTGATGACTCTTCATGACCTGTATATTAAACATTATACATATATATATATCTATATCTGAATTCCTCATATTTTTTTCTTCATACCCTCAGTACAGGCCTTGCCTCCAGTAGATGATTACTAAATACTTGATAAGTAAACTATCAATGCCTCTTCTTTTTAGAAGAAAATGAAATGTTTTTAGAGGAGTCAGCTTTCCGCTGTGGTTTCAGGGAACGAATTGTGATGAGAAGTGAAGATTACTTCTACTTGAAAGAGGCTGACAAATTTCCCAGGCCTGGGATCACTTTATGTGGCTTATGATTTAAGGGTGAGTGAGCATGCCAAAGAACTCCACTTGAGCTGAGTGATGGGGGATGAGTTGTGGAGCCGTGGTCTTCTATGGTATTTTGTGAAAAATAGTCTTGAGATTTATGGCTATTAAACAACTTTATAGCTACCCCCTCCTTGTTCTGAATCCTACAAAAATCTGTGCTCCTGTACTCTGCACTGCTCATGAATGCCCACCCTGAGATGTAGCTGTCACTGCACATGCTCATTAGGACGGGGCCTTGAACATCACAAAGTCAGCTAAGCACATTTGTTTTCTATGGTCGCTGATAATAATTCTCACTCTACAAGTCTCTCCTAGAATGTTCTGCACCTTCACCAAATCTTTTCTCACAATATCCTCAAAGTTCTAGCCTCCCTCCTATATACATTGACAACATGACTACTCATGGTATGGCTAAGGGGGAGGTTTTCCTTTTAGACATGAGAGAGAGAATAGCCAGAGGCATCTGCAAGACTTCAGAGCAGAGAAAAAAAGTAATAGACTGAACATGGATGGGTGACAAGCGAGAACAGGGCACACAGAGAGAAGGAGAGATGGAGGGAGAGAGAGTGGTGGAGGGGTAGGAGACGAAGACAGATGGAGGGATCAAGTGTGAGAACAAGAGAGTGAATGGCCAAGCTGAGGAGAGGGAAGCCCATGAGCTGAAGAAGTTTAGGGTAGGGGAGGAGGTGAGAAGAGCTAGGATGCTAGTATGGACTCTGACATGTGTAATAGGTACTTGGTACTTAGGGAGCCTGGGTACCAGCATGTGCTTTGGTCTGCAGTGATCAGGGAGATGGGTCCTTTTAGTGGAAGGGAATCTGCTTCTCAAGGTCCTAAGGAATGCTGACTTTTATTTAATGGCCCAAATTTGGGGTAATGGAGTTTCCTTTGGACCTGACACCTCATGTTTGATGGACATTGCCTTTTGCAATGTGCTAGTGCCTGTTAGCTGTTACTGATTATTATTATTATTATTAATTATTATTATTATTGGTTTTTTGAGACAAGGTTTCTCTGTGTAGCTTTGGAGCCTGTCCTGGAAATAACTCTTGTGGATCAGGCTAGTCTCAAACTCACAGAGATCTGCTTGCCTCTGCCTCCCAAGTGTTAGGATTAAAGGCGTGCATCATCACCACCCAGCTTACTGACATGATTTTTAAAATGTTGTTAGTGATTCTCCAATTTTGAACGGTTGAATGAATGCCCTCCCTGTGCATGGGCAGATCTTCAGCGTGTCATATGCAAGGCTGGGACAAATACCTCAAGTCTTGGAATCTGGAAAACATTTTTTCATTATCAGATTTTTTTTGTCCATTCTATGGATCACATTCAGTTGCTTTATGAGAAATACAAATTAGATATGTTTTGTCACAAATACAACCAGAGATGATGTTAATATGCATTATTTAAGAACTAGAAAATTACTTAGGGTTGATATCAATAGAAGTTGTGAGGACTAGAAATGAGGGTTTTTATATTGTTAGTTTTCAGGTTTAATTTTTGAAAATTTCAAAAATGTGAAAACGTAAACATTAAGGGCACAGATAGCTAACATATAATATCTGTCATTTCTAACATTTTGATATATCTGTGTTTAACATATTCTTTGATCAACAGAAATAACCACAACACATACTTTATTACCTCCAGCCTAATTACTGTGCCCCTTGGCAGAGGCAAGGATTTTCATGAGTTTTGTATATATCTGCTCTAATTTTTAGATTTTTGCCCATATAGGAAATCAAGTGGTCACATATGTATATAGGTAAAACTATACATACTTGCATTCTCACTCCATAGAAACTTTTAGGTTATCTGAATTGAGATGCTTAAATCAGGATTATTGCTCTTAAACACTAAGTGTTAGTCCTTCGCATACATATATACCATTCCATTGACTTTTCTCATTGGCAATTACTTAAGTTGTTTCAATTTTTTCTGTTAGAAATAATGCAGCAATAAAAGTTGTCTCATGTTTCTACTTTCAGATGTGTATGTGAAGTTTTCTCTGGTTTATTAATTTTATAGCGTGTGTGTGTGTGTGTGTGTTTGTCTGTGTGTCTGTGTGTCTGTGTGTACACATGGACAAATGTTCACATGCAGAGGTAGTAGGACACTCCAGGTGTCATTTGTAGGAATGCCCTCTACCTCTCCAAGTCACTAGAACCAACAAAGCATCCCCTTGGCAGGGAGGAGAGAACAACCTTTATGTACCTCTGTGTGCTCCAGAATGAGGAAATAAAGTCTGGTGATAAATGACTGGCCAAATCCATCTTATTTTAGCCCTCATGGACTTTTAGAATACTTGATCAAATTCTCTCTCGATTATTGACTGTTGGGGGTTTCCTCTTCTCTGAAACTCCTGGCATTTCCTTTGCCTGCTGTCTTCTAGTATGCATTTTTGTTGACTGGAGGACATTCTTTATGTATCTTGAATACTGGTATTTTATTGTAGATATGGCAAATATCCTCTAACAGGAGATAAAAGTAAACTGTGAAGCTACAAATCTCTGCCATCGGCACTAAGGAAAACTGGCAAAGAATCAAAGGTTGGAGAGCTTTTACGGTCTTGGAGTTTCAGACTTGTCCAGATTTCCTTACTCTCACCATAGGCATTTCTTCTTAATACACATAAAAGAAAACATTATGTAAGTGTTTCCTACTTATGCCTCTATTATCTCATACTCAAGCTCCTATGTGTGTGTTGCCTCAAGTCCAAGGCGAGTCCTTCGGCAGGTAGTGTGCAAAGTGAAGGAATTCTCTTGTCTTTTTCTTTCATTTGCTTCCCTGGCTTTTACGAATTGTGCTTCTGAGGATAAGATGAGAACACACATATGGATCACATTTAAAAGGACCAGTGGTCTTCCTCTTGTTAGAAGCCATGCTGAAGAGCAGGTATTTGGAACCTTGATTTCTAGAGTCTCCCAAAACACTGAGCTGTACAAATCCCACCCAAAGCCTGGTTTGCAAAAAAATGTATTTTCCTGGATTCTTTGCCACAAATTGAGTTAATATAATGAAGTGGTTGATGAGCAGCAAAGTAATTAAGTGCTGGACATTGAATGACAGCTACACACCTCTTGTCATCTGTACAACTGGAAGCAAGACTAAACCTCCTGTACCCTCAGCTGCAGAACTCTGACGTCAGACGTGTTTTCTGGAAGGCAGTGTCTTCCAGTTCTTTCTTAGGAAAAGCTTCTCATTGTGTCATCACCAGCCTGCATCCAAGTTCAAACATTCCACAGCATGGTGCCTTGAACGTGCTGTTGGGTTGGGAGACCAGGATTTGCGTGTTTATTTCTAAGGCTGAGGTTCAGCAGAAGCACTGTCGAAAAGGAAGTCTGGAGTATCTTTGGAGGAGTGCACTGGACAGTCGCATCCTTTTACATTATCTGCCCCCCAGCCAGCCCAGAAAGGCGTCCACGTTTAGAACGTCACTGCTGTGCTTCAAGTATCATGTCACCCACAGTAGATCTCACAGGCCAGAGAGACAACCAGCAAATGTAGGGTTTGGGTTTTAATTCAATTTCTGTCTCCTCTACATGGTTGCAGCATGCTGTGTCCAGTGGGCGGGGTGTAGCAAGCCTTTGAAGAACACGTTCCTCTGTGGCTGCACTTTTATCTGTCTGCTTCCAATACACGTGGACCAAGCTTTAGATATCCTGCATGTTCATTATGTTTGCCTTTTAGCTGGAGTGGACAAGCATTCCCTCCAATCTGATCCCACCAAGGGACGGGGCTTCTAATTTTGCTCTGTTCAGACCTCTCTCTGTAAGCCTGCCCTGAAAGCTGCTTAATCAAACACCTCAAATGTCAGAAATGAAGTTTAAAGGGTTTTCGTGGCAAGCAGGTCTAATCTGCTGCTTAGCTCTGACTCCCGTAGTGCAGGTAATCTCTTCGCAGAGAAGGCCTGCTTCTAGCAGGGTAAATATACCCGTAGAATGGATTTCTTCTTCTGAAAAGAAAAACGAGGCATTAATGAAATTTACTTTTTTCATGGAGCTTTCAGAAAGGTTGAAGGCTTAGGATTTCACTTCCAGCAGATGCTCTTTTTGGGATATTAAAAAAAAGTTGCATTTGATTTAGAAATCTCAGTTAAGTAGAATGGTCAGAGTACTTTATGCCAAAGTAACCAAGTTCTTCAGGGCACATATTGGTCATTGGTACCATTCCATGTGTGCTGCAAAGCTGTCATAATTTCTTCCTGATTAGACTACAAGGACATACAGTTCAGGAAAGGGTTAAAAACATAGGCACAAGCTGCCTTCTACACAGTGTCGCACATGATGACGGGCCACAGTTATTTGTTACAATTGCTGAGGTACAATTAGAAAAAACAAAAACCACCATCCTATATGTCATTTCCTTTGGGGAGTTAGATGATTTTCTCCCCAAACAGCAAGATCATTGAGATTCCTTACAAAGGGTTATTTACAGAAGCATGGGAGAAGGGTTACTTACAGAAGCATGGGAGACCACCCTCACTCCCTTCTCTAAACAGCTCCATCAGTGCCAAGTTGCACTCCATCCTAGAGGTTGTCCTCATGGATGTTGCATCATGGAGTCCTACTTGCGGTTAGGCTTCCAAGTGATGTTTCATTGATAACCGTCACAAATACTAAGCATCCATACTCTAAAAATCTAAAATCCAACAAGCCACAAACACAAACCTTTTCAGTGCTAACCTGATGCCACAAGCTTCTCCTGGCCCCATGGAAGAAAAGGCAGGCACACTAAGTCTATATCATATGGCATGATTGGAGGCTGTGTATAAGATGTACAGAAAACAAACCAACGCCTTGTTCAGATTTGGTTATCATCCTCAGTGTACCCCATTATGTATCCAAACATACTCCCAACAATGAAGTATGAAACATTCCATAAGGAAATAGTGAATTGGTATTCCTAATTCAAACTCCAGAGGGATTTCTCCAGGGTTGACATTATACCTAGCCCACAGCCCAGATACAGAGTCTCATATACTTTACTCTCTTCTGCTTCTGTGCCACTAGGTCACAGAAGCCTGCTCTGATTTCCCTCAGCCATGCTGCCTCACCCACAGTGGGCTTTCCCTTACAGCCAGCATTCCCTTTGCCCGGCTCCTGGGAGCATGCCTGGGGCAGGGTTAGTCTGTATCACTTCCTGCCTTCATCTCCTTCTTTTCCTTCCCCTCCTTTCAGCTCTGCATAACAACGACAATGACAACAACGACAGCAACTCCTCTTATCTCAAAGCACCTCAAATTGTCTTATCCTACTCCTCCAGAATTCTATCTCAACAGGTAGAGGAAGGCCCCCGTGGATCCCACTCTCTCCATACTCAGATCCCAGTGCAATGTGTCCAGTAAACCAGCGCACGGTGGCCTTTGGTGTTTGCCCACGGTGACAGTTTGCTTTAATCTTACAGGCTTCCAGTGGGGATGAAGCTGCCTCTCCAGAGAGTCACCTCCAGTACACACCCCTGCCTTCTGCATCCAGAGAGCTCACCAGTCACCGAGGTAGGACCTCAGCTCTCTGTTGCTGTCAGTGATGGTATCCCGGATGCTTGCTTGGCTGTGCAGAACTCGCAGCTCTGTTGTCTTTCCTGCACCTGTCCTATGAAAGGAGTCCATTGACTTTTAGGCTCTTAATGGGAAATGTGTACTAGCAAACCTAGAGATTTTAACCCAGTGAAGAGGGAAGGCATATAAACCCATGGTATAATTTTGTGCCCTCCCCCACAGCTTTAAACAGAAAGATTATAGTATTTAACAATTACTTAGAAGACCATTCCATACAGTAATATTAATGGAGAGACACTGGGAACTTCAGTAGTTAAAATAGCAATGTGTAAAAAAGTAGGAGCTGAAATGTGTAATTTCAAAGAGAGTGAACTCTATATTACCGCTAAGGGAACTTCAGTTTGCCTGGCTACTTCAGAGAGAACCTTGACTTCTGCTGGCTTCTCTGATCCTGAAAACATAATTTTATTTGTGTGATTATTCTAATATTGAAATTCTTTTGCCATCTCTGACATGTTAAGTTTCAAAAGCAAGCCGAATACTGGCATAGAATACTGTTTGAAAAAGTCTTGTCCCTAAACCAGCTTCTGGGGCCAATGAATTTGTCCCTGGCTGAACTGGAATTGCCAAGAGCAAGAGGAGGCCATGTGGTCTGATGTGTTTGCTGCTCTAGCCTCTCATATCAGATCTCTGTTTCTTAACTGCAAATCTGTCTTTCAAGGTTAAATAAGGGTGGGCTTAGAGAAGGACATGATGCTATTTAAACGCTGTTTCCTCGGATACAAAAATCCCTTGGGGGGGTCACTGAATAAGTACTAGCTCTTTTGGTCATCCTTGTTATACTGCTTGGCTGGAATAAAAGGCTATGGAGAAGCTTCAAAAGTGGTGGCAGCTTATGGACTGTATGATTGGGTCATTAATAGTCTACAGGATGTGATTAAGAGACATGTCCAGCACTTGGGAGGCAGAGGCAGGCAGATCTCTGTGAGTTTGAAGCCAGTCTGGTCTACAGAGTGAGTTCCAGGACAGCCTCCAAAGCTACAGAGAAACCCTGTCTCAAAAAAAACCGAGGCAGGGGGGAGAGAGAGAGTTGCATCGAGGTTCAAGAGTCTGTGTCTTACACTTGTCTTGACTTGCTGATATGTGGGCATTGGTAGAACTCTCTTATATGTGAATTTTTATATCATTATAGTTCAGTTGTGATTATCTTCATCAAGTGTCAGTTTTGTGAAAGTCAGTTTTGCTCAGGCAGGTGGAAGAGGTGCCAGGATGCCTCAGCCTTGGGGAATGAACAAGTCTCCCCAGGGGATGGTCTCCTGAATGTCTAGACCACTTCTCTTGGTGGGAATGCCCATGGAGAAACAATACTGGGAGAAAGAGTAACAGTTAACACCACTACAGGAATAATGCAAATATCCTAAAATGAGCTTTGTTTTTTCACCAGTGTACTGTTTTATGGCATTGTGTTAAGGATAATTGCACTCCATAGCCTGCTGAGTAATTTGCATGGAGACTGAAGTCTCCAAGACCCCCAAGTCCACTTACAAAGACTTTATCTGCCAATGACATTTAGATTTCACAATAGGAGGATCTGATGAGATGACTGTATTCATCAAGAATGAGTCAAATATCATCTGTCAATTTAGTAGTAAAGTGTAAGCCCTGGGGGAGTAAAGGGAAGTATATTTAAAGCATTGTGTGTTTGTGTGTGTTTATTATGATGTTGGGGACCAAACCTAGGTGTGCTCTATACAGGCAAGTATTCTATCCATGAGCTACATCTCCAGTCCAAGTTTTAGTAACGTTTGATAAGTGCAAAAATCACTAATACAGAATATAAACCAATACTCCTGGATGACATCACAGCATAAAAATGGGAAAAATAGAAAATGCTATTTAGACCAGATCAGGCACATTCAGGATGGTATGGCCATAGACAAAAATGTTATTTAAAGGCATCTAACAACTGATACCCCAGCTTTACTGAGCAATAGCCCCACATATTTAATAAGTTTGTTGCCTGGTCCTCTGAACTTCTAGGCTCATAAGTTGAAAATAGAGTCTGTATCATGTAACAGTGTTCTTTGGGTGCATGGTCACAAGGAGACAGAGAGCCAAAGAAGCTCCTGAAGGCGGGCTGTGGTCTTGTATCTAAGGAATGGTGCAACCACTATACTTCATCTTGCCCTGAATTATACACGACTATGTGGAGAAAGCCACTGATGTTTTGTTACCCAAAATGAAACTGCTTGATGCCATGCTATGTTTTCACATTTAATGCCATCCTTCTAAAATTTGTGACCGCTAGTGATCTAAAGGGATGTCACCAATTGGCAAGCTAAACAATAGTGGAGAGACCACCTTGAATGCCCATTCCTGATAATGAACTTAATGTCTGTAACCATCCTGGAGCCTTCATCCAGTGACTGATGGAATTAGAGGCAAACACCCACAGTTAAACACTGAACTGAACCCAAGGAACCCAGCAACAGAGAGAGAGGAGCGATGAGCAAATTGGCAAAGAATGGGCTGGCAAAACCAGCAGAGACAGCTGATCTGAACAGGGGAGAGCTCTTGGACCCCAGACCGACAGCTGGGAGGCCAGCATGGGACTGATCCAGACCCCCTGAATGTGAGAGTCAGTGAGGAGGCCTGGGCAACCTATGGGGTCCTGAGCAGTGGATCAGTGTTTATCCCTTGAGTACTAACAGACATCATGTGTCCATAACACAAAGAGGGATGCTCTCTCAGCCTAGACTCTTAGGGAAGTGCCTGGACCCTACCCTGAGTGAAATGACAGACTCTAGATATCCCCTATGTGAAAGGAATTGGCAATAGGGTGGGAGGATGGGAGGGGGATGATTGGGAGGGTGCAGGAGGAGGGGAGGGAGAGGGAACTGGGATTGACATGTGAAACAAGCTATTTAAAATTAAAATAATAAAAAAAGAAAAAAATTGAATGGTAGCTAATTCCTTAACAGAACTGGCTTGTGAGCACCGGTGCTGAGGGCCTCCTTTCATGGTACGAAGGCAAATGTGACCCCTTTCAGTATCCTCCCAAATGTTTGATCTCAAGTATCTGAGCTGGAACTTGAAAACAGTTTTGATCCACCCAGGTCCCAATCTATTTTCCTTCCGCATCAACAGCTACAAAAACTGGTGGGATAGGCATTCATGTTCATGTGCAAATTACTGTTTTCCCATGCCTTTTCTATTTCCACTTGTCCTTTTCTGTAACTCCCAATGTCGAGTTTGATGGGCCCAGGATCCATGTCTCAAGGATGGTAGTAAATGTGAAGCAGCACCAAGCCTAGCCTGTTGAGCAGGAAGTGGGGACTGGATTGCTTTGTTACTTATCCTGTGAATGCTGTCTACCACACGCATATTCCTGGGCAGAGCCTTGCTCTTCCTGCTGGAAACTTCCAGCTTTGGGTTGCATTGTTTTCTCTCTCTTGAGAGGCCTTAGCCTATTTCTTTCCAGCTCCTAATGTAATTGCTTATGACTTGGACTGTGTGTATGTCGTCGACTCCTGAATGAAAGCCCCGTGAGAGGCAAGGCTGCCTCTCCTCCCTCCTGTCTACCCTCAGTTCTTCAGTTATCAGGTTAAACATCACATCTCCAGGGCATGGCTGTGGCCTCGCTGATTCTACTGTCCACCTTTGTGTTTGTAAGTTTTCTGTGGATACCATCTTTTTAGGGAGTAGAGAATACTGGACCTATTTTCTTGAATCTGTGTTCACAATGCCTAGCATGGGGCCTTAATTCTTGCGTGGGTTCTTTTGGGTTTGGGTTAGTATCCTGCAAAGCACATTGTGTTTAAAGCTGGGTCAGTAGTCAGTAGCCCGTGGCCCTTTTAAGAGCTATGGAGTCTTTAAGAGGTGAGTCTTATTAGGAGGAAATCACATCATGAATGGTATGCCCATAAAGGGGACATTGAAGCCATAGTTCTTCTCTTTTGCTTTTTGCTACAAACTGAGGGGCCTTCTTCACAAGTGTCCACCATGATAAGACCTGATGGCTTCTGCTTTGTGTCAGACTCAGAAACAGTAGGCCAGCCGAACATGCACTAAGGTCCCCCAAAGTGTAAGCCAAAATAATTGTGTCAGGTATTGTTGTTACCATAATGGAAAGTTGACTCCCATCAGCCAAAATTCAGTCACGAAGCCTAGGGGAAGAGTCAGTGTCTTCAGTAGGTCTGTGAGGTGGTAAGAATGAGCACATTCGGTGGACATTCATTCTTGTTCACCTCCAACCTCCACTGTTGCTTTCAGAAGCTCAGAGGAACAAGGATGGAAGACGTGTCTGCTGATTCATTGTCAGAGTCCATTTAGCCACCAAACATAACTTCTAGGTGGATAATTATTTTAATAATAATGCTATTTTATTATTATATTAAATAGTACAGTATTATTTAATATTATATTTGCCAAACATAGATGTATAAGTAGTAGGGAGGGGAATGGGGTAAGTTGTAGGAATGAATATAATAATTTTCTTAGAACAGATGCTCTTTAAATATGTATGTGAACAGGATACACTCTAGCATAACAGTCATTGCCAGTCTTTCTGGTACTACCAAAAGTAGAATCCACATGACTATCTTGTCTTTGAGCAACCATTTCTATTTAAATCAAAGACCATTTTATTCTCAATCTGCTCTTATAACATATGAGACTAAGTGGACATTACCATCCCCATTAAACAGGGGTTTGCCAAGAACTGCAAGAGGTTGACCAGAGTCACTGAGCAGAAAAGACACAAAGACTATTCACAGTGCAATGCCTATGATTCCAAGGTTACCCCTGACCTTCATTCTCCCCACTGGACACACGAAACAAGAGCTAACTGTGACAGTGTTGAAGGAAATGGAAGAATATGTACAAGGAGAGGCAGTGCCTGGAAATATCCAATACCAAGTGTGCTAAAGCCACCATGAGGCACCTGCTGGGAGGCTTGAGCCTCCAAAAGGTTCTAAGAAAGTTACATAGGACCTCAGGGGGCACCTTGGGATCCTCTGCTGGAGTTCTCAGACTGGAGCACCTGTGTAGGTGAGTGACTCTCTGGTAACTCACTTGGAAGCAGCCTAACACATAATGACCGTGTGCACCACCCTGCCCTTCCTCACTTTTTCCCCAAATCCTACCACAGTGCCTCTTTGTGGATGACTCCTAACCCAGACTGATCCACCAGAGAGGATCCTGGGAAGTGTAATTTCCAGTGATCTGCAAATCCTGACAAGAGGATGGTACTGATGGAACCAATAACCTCACTAGGCTTACACATCTCATGGCTCCCAGAGCTATGGCACTGAGGATGTCACTACCATTTTTCGGCATATACATTTTATGAATTAACTAAGAGTCCCATGAGTGTCCCTCAGTCACTTTTCTCCTTGATGCTTAAGTGGCCTTGAAAATGTGCTAGAATTGCCTGTCACATTAAGCATTTGATTTGGAATATGCAAGAGAAAGAAAGCTAAGAATAAGGAAATTTATTTGAAAACCTGCTTGAAGATTCAAAACCATCCTACCTCACTGGTTATTGGTAATCTCCACTGTTTTTATTGACATGGCTATTGGCTGCACATCTTCTTCCTTACCTTGGTATATCATCTATCTGTGTTTAGAATTAATTTCCAGGACAATCGCAGCATGATTTAATAGGGCATGTCAGAATTAGCTACCGTTCGACATTTCCTAAATGTGGATTGCACTTCCTGCTTAGCAGTGGATCTTTCTACATATCTCTCTGGGAGAAGCTCAGAGGGTGCTGTCCAAAGGAGAAAAGAGAAACAGTGACTGTTTTTCATTTGTGTTATTGAAACTGTGTTCAGCCCAAGATCTGAGAAGATCCACTTTCTGAGAAGTCATAATGCAGTGCTTTGCACTTACTGATCAGATTGAAGTGAAATGGATACAAGACAAGTTAAATGGATGTTTGTGAAGAGGTAGAGTCTGTGTAGACAGGTGTTTGGGGCGGGGCCATGCTGGCCAGGAAGACTGCATGACAACAAGCAGGGCTCAGAGGGGCTTACTTGGTGATTAAGTTGCTCACTACAGTTTGGTAGGGTTGGGATATTGGAGGATTTGGAAACAAACTCTCTGTTTTAGCCGGTAAATTTTTTTACTTCTTTTCTTTTTAACTTGGTTTTAATTTTTACCACATTTCTAGGTCATCCCTCAAGAGATGTGAAAGACAGAGAGACAAACACTATAAACAACAGCAATGCAGACCTATTATAATACAGACAGACATACTTATTCAGACAGGCCTATTATAATACAGACAGACATACTTATTCTGACAGACCTATTATAATACAGACAGACATACTTATTCAGGGTCACTTCATAGCTCCTCCCCAAGCAATTCTTTGCCCTGCTGCCTTTTGGTCATCATTGCTCATTTCAAGGTCACGGTCACAGTTCCAGGCAGAGCCCATCTCAGCTCAGACTGTGTGACTTTAGCAGTCCACTATTTATGGACTCCATCCCCTGACTATTTCCTTTAAGGCAACTACGCATGAGATAATTTTGTTTTCACCCAAAATTGGCATTGGTGCTTTTGAGTTCAGTATTCAGAAAGTAACACCAACAATAGCAATAATAGTAACAAACTGTCGTTAAAGATGATAGATTAAAAATGCATCCATAGACCATTTACTAAAAACTGGAAAGCAAACAATGAGAGAGAAGAGGAAAACCACTCACTGCTACAATGACACATTTAGCAGAAGGACTTGTAAAGGGAGAGTAAGGTCTCTTTCAGACCCCTTGCCATGCCTAAGCCCTGGCTTCGAGGGGGAAGTGGGTGCTGGTTTCTTGTGGGGAACTAATATTAGTGTTTTCTAATTATGTAAAATGATTTCCTCTGATGACATTTTGAACAGAACCCATTACTTCAGACTCTTTTCCTTCATAATGCTTTTATGTGCATATTCTTAGTGGAATTCTCAGAGGCCAGGTGAAGCCCAAGAGTCCTTTATTTAACGAAGGTGACTTGTGATTTGACAGTTGTAGTTGACAGGTTTATTTCATCTGTGGCAGCGGGAGTCTATTTTCTGTATGTGTGCCCTGTCCCCACGTAAAAGGACTTTACTAAGTGCCGAATAAATTGTACTGTTTCTTTGATTCTAGACCTTGCTGAAGTGGTTTAAAAACTCTAGTCTGGGTCATCAAATTCATCTCTCTGCTACTTTGCAGGGTCAATAGCTTTGCCGCGCACAAGCAGGGCTGGGTGGATTGGAATGGAGGGTCCTGTAGATTAAAACTTCCGAGTGTGTATAGATGGATGTGCAAATGTGTGCTAGCTGTCTGGGAGGGCGGCAGTGATGGAAGAGGAAGCCGAGTGGAATCTGAAGATGGATGAGTCTGCTAGACTATTACCAAGACTGGCATGGATGTTAGCCAGGAAGCTTAAGCAACCCCCTTCAAGCATATGAAATCCACAAGGGTCCATTTCCTAGCCTTTTCCTCTAAGGATGATTTTTCACTTGCAAGCCCTCGGACTGCTTCATTTCTATTCTTTGGGCAGAACTGTGGTATGCTCACAGACACAGACAGGCTACCAGTCTGGTTCTTCTGCCCCAGAAACAAAGCAAGGAGGGGAAAAATGGACCCCGCTCCACCTGACTGTGTGCCCCTGCAAAACAGTAACCTTATCTCAGTAAACTGAAAGGTAAGAGAGGTGACCTCTCCCCAAAAAGACAATCTAAATAAAGTGTGGTAGTAAACATGTCTCCTTACAAAAAAGGAATATGGAGAGCTAGAATACATAGAATGAAAGAGTGGAGATGTGCTACTGACGTTAGGACTGTGGGCTGATTCTTCCACAGTTTCTGTTTATTTGTGAATCTGTATTCACGACAGGATCTCACTGTACAGATCAGGCTAACCTTGAACCCATGATCCTCTTACCTCAGCCTCCCCTGTACTCACACTATTAATATGAGTGACCAAATATAGGCTAACTCTTGTCATTTTTTGTAGAAGAGGAACTGAAATATGGTCAAATCTGACCCCAAGGTCAAGGATTCCTATGAGCAAAGGTCACTTTGGGCACTATCAAGCCTGCCTGTGGTTCCTGTATACTGTTTCCAGTGACTGTGTTAGAATGTGAAAACTCAAGAAATAGAGAATATCATTGCTGTCTCTGTGTATGTAAGTAATATATATATATATGACATAATGCCAATTGAACAAGGTCTTATGCACTGTATACTTTAAAGTGACAGTGCTTGATAAAGGCACATGTACAATGTATCCATATAGAAGGTGGGATCAGGGAAGATGAGAATGGGTATGACCTTTTAGAAGATGCTGAATTTGAACTTTGAAGAACATAACAAGGAAGCAGTAGGTGGAGGACAAAGGAAGGTTCCAGAAAAGACACATGGGTAAAGAAGCAGAGGAGTAAGACCAGATAGAACTGATGAGAGATGGGGATATGGTTCTGAAAAATGAAATTATAGATAAAGTTCCTTTCTGTATGGTGGCTCCAAATTGTAGTAAGTCTTGACCAGACAGAGGGGACTATATTTATTTTAAAACAGTGTTGTGTTTGTTTGTGAAAGTATCTCACTCTTTAGGTAAGGCTGTCCTTGAACTCATGATCCTCTTACCTCAGCCCCCTTAGACCTTGGATTGTTACCCTCAGATATAAGGGATGTGGTGACATATGATTCCTGAAAGGACAAGGATTCCTATTTGTGCTGTAGGCATGTGAATCTGCATGTAGCATGTCAAGACATTGCAAGCATAAAGATTTAGAGTCAAGAGGCTTCTGGGGGATGAAAGCCAAGGGAGGTTTGCCCTGGGTTTAGAAGCTTTTGATGTCTTGGCACCAGGCTATGAGTTGACTGTTACAAAGAAGTAGACTTTTGGCAAAGATAATGCAGGTAACAATGTGGCAGCAGATGGGGAACTCAGTGCCAGTGGAGCAGAAGGGGGGACATGTGCAGACAACCCTAGGGCAACCATGGCATCCACGGTCAAGGTCGCCAGTGGTCTTACTCATCAGGGCTCAGGCATTAAAGGAAGTAGCTTCTCCATCTCATTCACTTTGTGATTTCACCTTGGAGCCTGAAATATACTACCCTGCCTCAGTTAGGACAGTGTTGAAACGTCCCAGTATCCAATGATCTAGGTGTGGAGTGATTGGCAGGAGATACACAGAATAAAGCATTCTGAGACAAACACACGAGGCCCGCAGGCTGACTACGTTCTGGGATAGTGAAGAAGCAGCCTGCTGTGTGGGAAGCTGTGATCTGGTCCTGCTCCCCATCATCACTCACCACTGGATTCTCTCCTGCCACTCAGGCATGCACTATAATCTGGCCTGTTGAATGGAACAAACTTACAGGAAGCAGGTGAAGTGGTCACAAGAATTTGTTCACTATGTTGTTTGGCCTGTGGTTGAGTTAGCTACATTCTTTTAAAAGGGAATACATACATGCCCAGTGTGTTTTACTGCCCAGTCCTGAGTATGTGGAAAGGAATTATGGGAAGTCATTTCCTTTGGTCTAGATTGTTCTGCTGAAAGCTGAGCCCGGGATTTACTGTCCCAGTTCCAGAACCTTCTAACTCTGTTTCCTTGGGTCTTGTATGAAACTACTTGTTGCCCCAGAATTTTTCCTCATGTAGTGATTTTTTTGACAACCTTTTTTTTGAACAAATAAACAAACATCTGGAATCATGTGGTACATTTAATTAAAAAGTTTGCATTTGGCCATAAACGGTAAAATCTTGAAAAACGACCTGTCGGTAAGCCCAAGAAGGCCAAAGGATGACGTCATTGGCTGCAAATGGATTGAAACTGAGGACAAGAGCACCTGCTCTGCATCGCCCTCTATCCCCCAGCGACCCCCTCTCAGCCGTTAATATTTACTGCTCTGCGTTTTCATTCATTCTAATGAATTGTTTTTCCTTTGGTTGGGCTAGTCAAGGAAGATGGTTGTTACTTTGCCAATAACCTTGCATTTGTTGGGACGTGTGTGCTCTATAAAGGGTGTGGATTAGGAGTTGGTGGCTTTTCACTCCCTTCCTCAGAATTCCACATGCTGCAGGTCACTGCTGGGGCCTCTTTTCTGCTTCTCCCATCCCCGTGTGGTGTACAGGTTTCACGGGAGCCAGTCACGGGTGGAATCTGGTCAAGGGAATGCCAGAGATGGAGAAGCAGCCAGGGGCTCTGCCTTCAGGGATCCTCTAGTCTAATTGACATAGAAACCACACTGGAAAGACAGAGGTGAGGAAAAGGAAGTGTAGAAAGGCAAATTATAGCCACTTTACTGCAGACACCTCAGCCAATTCTGTTCGCAGTTCTGGAGTTGAGCAAGACTTCATTCTGGAACTTGGGTAAGTACTCCAGAGAGCTGAGTTGAAGAAGTGGGTCGTAAGGACACAGAGGGATTGTGGGAGACAGAAAAAAGGACCCTATAGTCTTTTCAAGTTGACTTTTTGTTTGTGATGTGGAAACTGCATAAAGAAAAGTAGCAGGCTGGCTCATATAATGTTACTCCCATGGCTCTTTCTGTAATGGTAAGGATTGCAGTGGAAGGAAATGTATTATCATGCCTGTTGATTGCATTAACTGCACAGCAGTTCCCAAGCTGTGTGTCTCAACCCTTTTGGGGTTGCATATCAGATATTTACATTATGATTCATAGAAGTAGCAAAATTGCAGTTATGAAGTAGCAATTAAGTAATTTTATGGCTGGGGGGGGTCACCACATGAGGAACTGTATTAAAGGGCTGCAGCCCTAGGAAAAGTTGAGAACCACGGGGTTAGAGAAACAACAGGAACAGGAATTGTGTGGCTCCCATCCTTCTTTATTTCTGGAAAACTCACAGAGCATAGTTCCCTCTTAGAGCTTTAGCATGACTGCCTCCATTCTGATTTTTAGCCTGTGCTATGAGGGCCCAGGGCAGAAGCTTTACAGCAACATAATGGGTTTCTCTGGAGTTTATTTAATAGGAGTGCTAAGACAGAAGGACTGGGAAGAAGCCTTCCATGGAGGTGAGGACAGTTAGGGAATATTATTTTAAGGTGTGTTACTTTTGTTTATGCTGCATTTGTTCAACTCGTGAAGCCGCGTTACTGTGCCTGTCTAAAACACCTGATGGTCTAATAAAGAGCTGAACAGCCAATAGTGAGGGAGGAGAGAGGATACATGGGGCTGGCAGACAGAGACGATAAATAGGAGGAAGAAACTCAAAAAGGAGGAAAGAAGGAAGAGAGAACAAGGGGAAGAGGACATCAGGGTCCGGCCACTCGGCCACCCAGCACCCAGGCACCCAGCCAGCCATGAAATAAGAGTGAAAGTAAGATACACAGAAGTAAGAAACATAAAACGCCCAGAGGCAAAAGGTAGAGGGGATAATTTCAATTAAGAAAAGTTGACTAGAAACAAGCCAAGCCAAGGTCAGGCATTCAGAACTGAGAATAAGCCTCTGTGTGTGATTTATTTGAGAGCTGTGTGGTGGGCCACCCCTAAAGATTAAAGAAACAAAAGAGTAATTATAACATCACACAACAAGAGGACTGAGTAGGAAACACCTTTGGGTGGTTTGAGAATGTGAACAAGATGCCCTTCCGATTTCATTTTAGACAAAACCTAGACAGACACAGGGATGGGCACATCTAGCAGGAGTTAGTTGTTACTACTCTAGTGTGTCTAGGGTGATATCAAATAGTGAGTTCGCGTGGTCAGAGAAGAGCTTTGAGCAATTTGACTTTACAGAGTATAGTTCAATATTTCTCTCATTGAGGATTTACACCCAGGATAAGGTTATCCTAAGGATAGCAGGCTTTCTTTTTTTTTTTTTTTTTTTTTTTTGGAGAGAATGCATAGGAAGCAGCCAGGGGCTAAAAGCAAGGTGAAGCTCTTTTATGCTAGTCCCCAAGAAGGGAGGGATGTTATTGAACTCCAAGGCGATTTGGCAATGGAGACCCAGGAATCACTATTCCCCAAAGCCTGGACCTGAAGGTTGTGCTCAATGCCTTTGAGGTAGCCTGAAGGAAGTGGAATGATGCTTTCACAACTCTCAAACCCTGATGGGGTTTGATCAAGGATTCTCTCATGTCAAGGCTAGCTGTACTTTTTCATCAAACGAAAGCAGGGTTTTCCCTTTGACCCCTCTCGACTTCTGCAAGCACAGAGAGATGTAAGACCAGTGTTGCCAGAGGAGTTTGCAGTCCTTGGTAACTTATTATTCTTGTGCATCTGTTTCCCTAAATACTCTCTGCAGGAATGTTAGCATGAAAATAAAGAGTACAAGAACTTGGAATTTTCCATTTGTAGCTTCCTTAGTCTAGTAGGTCATTGTTCTATCCATGGGGATAGGATGTGAACTCTTTCTGCTGCTGCAAGGCAAGGCTTTCTCAACTCACTGACAAGTAGGTGAGGAGCCAGGAAAATAATGCAATGCTAATTCCCAATACAGAGTACCCCAAGGCCCCCATATAAATTGTTGCTCCCCACCTTCCCCAAAGGGGAAAAATAGCCTGTATTGTTAGGAAGGACATCTGTGGGAGAGCAATAAAACATTCCCTCCCTGGTAGATTAGCTTTTTATTCCTTATTTATCTTTCTGTAGCTCATCAGTTCCTCCCCAAATCAAGGAGAGTCTAAGAGGATAAGACACAGTCCTTTTTGGTTTTGATTAAGGAAAACCATACCGTCATACTCCTCCACAAATTTTGTTTTCTCAAGAGAGAGCTTTTCTTCTTGGGTCTAATTTTTCCTGCTTTCATTTGCCCCATTAGAATCTCTCTGGAACTTTTGCCTCCTATGGTGCTGAAATCAAACGATCAAGGTCCCTTGGAGAATGGTAGGTAGGGCAGGGAAGGCTGACATAGTTGGAACAATAGGAGTCCCAAAGAGACTCAGAAAGCATATTCAGTACCTTCTTTCTTCTTGCAGACCCCCAGAAAGTTACTGTTTTGCTCAGGAGATGTTCACTGAGCTTACAGGGTATATAAGGCACTGTTCAAAGTAAGACAGCCCATAAAGCAATGTTAAGGCTCACAAGTTGTTCCCCAAAGTATGGTGCTTCCAGCCACAGGACACTAGAAAGCCTCAGAGGTGCCTCACAAGTAGAGTTTTTAATTTTCTCCTGTTGCCCTGCCTCCTTCTCCACACAGGCTCAACACTCCCAAGACAAGCCACAAATCCCTCTTTTCCAAGACATGTCATTGACCAGGACCACCTTTCTACAGAGTCAATCATGAAACCTAAAAGTAGGGCTCTAACCTTCTCCAGCCCTTTGGAGGGCCTCACTTTCCCAGGGGAGCAGAGTAGGGATTGGGTGGGAGGTTGCGAGGTTGGTGGGGGGGGGGCGGGAGAGGAGGGGAAGGAGAGGGAGCTAGGATTGATATGTGAAGCAAGCTTGTTTTCAATTTTAAAAAAAGAGCAAAACAAAATGATTTGACCCACATTCAGAAACTCCTTTCCCATACCTGAAACAGTGAAAAGACTGCAAAGGGAACACACACACACACACACACACACACACACACACACACACACACACACACACACACAAAGCAACAAATCCAGAATGAATATGAGGAAAAGAAGAGAAAGTATAGATCATCAGAATCCATGTGTACTCTATGTCCAGGTCACCTATGTAGGAAATTTCCCATTTGGCTCTTAAGGTAAACCCACTTTTTTGTTATACGCAAGAAACCAAACCAAATTGTCTTAGAAAAAGATAAGCTAAAGAGATCTGTTAGCTGGGTGGTGGTGGCGCATGCCTTTAATCCCAGCACTCGGGAGGCAGAGGCAGGCGGATCTCTGTTAGTTCGAGGCCAGGCTGGTCTGACAGCCTCCAAAACAATACAGAGAAACCCTGTCTGGTAAAAACAGACAGACAGAGAGAGAGAGAGAGAGAGAGAGAGAGAGAGAGAGACAGAGACAGAGACAGAGACAGAGACAGAGACAGAGACAGAGACAGAGACAGAGACAGAGAGACAGACAGAGACAGAGATCTGTCAATGAGGTGAGCATAACAGAACACACCTATTATCAAAGAGTTCTGAGGGAGAGGCAGGAGGAGAGTGAATATTAGCCAGGCTCAGCTACATAGGGACACCTTATATTAAAAGAAAAAAGCAATGAGAATGGATGTTTAATGCGAATAAAAAGAAAACAAGGTTCATAGAATCTGTATCGCAAGGTAGAATTCAAGCAGCCAGGCACCAAAGGAAACAAGGGTACTTTAGAATGTAAATGTATCAGATACAGCAGTTACAAAAGCTCCTGTGGCAACGTGTCAATACTCATGAGGGACAAATCGTAGGATCTAAAAGGGAAAATGGAAATGCCTATTAGTCATCAGATTCTGTGTCACTTGTTTCTTTCACTGGTAGATTAAGTAGGGAAAATATAAATGTATGTGAGACCTCGAAGTAAAATTGTTCAAGTTGATTTGACTGAAGCAAAACAAACTGCACACTAGTGGTACAGCATACACTTATTTACATATACATATGTAAATGTGACATATATACAAATAATATATGTATGCAAATATGTATGTACAAAATTAAAATATGTGCATAATCACTATTATTCCAGGTAAAGTGATTATATAGTATGTGACTCCCATGTTTAGTGGTACAGAGCAATGGTTGCTTACATTCCTTAGATTCTGAGAGTCAGAATTCCAAGAGAGGGAACTAGGAACTTCTTACCACTGCTTGATAATCTTCAGGACTTTGGTAGAAAGCTTGTTCTCTGGAAGCTAAGATCAGCTGAGGGCCCATGTTCTCACATGCTCTCAACGACACACACTGCTTTCTATCTGGGCTTCTCACCTGAGCATCCTCAGGGCATGGGCAGGGCTCCAAGCGTCAGAATCTTGAAAAAGAGGAAGATCCAGTATTCACTTGTATGCTTTCTGACCCTCTCTCAAGTCATGTGATACTTCTTCTTCTTGCTCAGCGTATTCATGAAAGGCTTGCACAGGTTTAAGAGTGGCAAACAGACTCTTCTCCTTGACTGCGTGACCAGAGATCCTCAAGAATCTATGAGATCAGAAATGACATCCTGCTCAATTTTGGCAAATTCAATCTTTCAGAGTAATATACTGGGTCTTGGATAAAATCTCAGCAAACTTTTACAAGCAGAGGTTGTATAAAAATCACTCAGGCCACAGTACAATAAAACCAGGAACAACAAAATCAGATGGTACAAGTTGCTTTTTATCAGAGAATTCCCAATATCCTTCAATCTCAAGTCAAAATAAGCTGAACACCTAAACTATAGGATTGCTGTGGAAGTAGGATAATGAAATCCCAATATACCAACAGACTTACGACCATCATTAGAGGGAAAGAGGTCGCTTTAAGTATACACACTAATTTGAAAAATAAACCCCAAAGAACAAATAAAGTGTTTTTATTTGAAGTAAGAAAATAGAATAAATTTAAACATGGGAAATGAACAAAATAGGAACTTGAATATAATAAAAAATAATTATAACAAAAATCTGTAATACTGATTATCAGCCATTTAATAATTTACTAATTTAATTTACTAATTAAAACAATGTAGTATTGGGTATACAATGGATTACATGTGGGATTTTTAGAACATGATGGAATACTATCTTTGTTAAGTATTTGACTGAAACCAGTTCAGCAAAACCAAAGGAAAGTGGAATGAGAACAAAATAATGTAATAATTCAAAAGTGGTATTTCATTAAAAAATTAAATCACCTCAACTATGGAAAAGTAAAGAGAATGCAATTATGCAAAATAAAGGCACAGAAACATGAAAAAAGGAAAAGAATTGTAAGAGTTAGTATTGACTAATACTATGAAAATCTAGCTGACAATTTTCTAGGAAGGTAAAATTTCCAAAAATGATAGCAGAAGACATAAAAAGTTGCAAGACTGATTTTCATAGACATATTGGGGTTCACGAAGCACCAACAACACTTGTCCTTACAGAGGTGAAATTCACCAGCAGCGTGATAGGAGTTTAACAGCTGGGGCCACTGCAGGCTCCTCCTTCTCTCTGTAGTGTCTGGTGATCTCTGCACACTAATATTCCCATCATGGCTGATTAGAAGCTGCCTGCACAATGTTGCTTAACACGGTTGTAGGTGTATAAATTGGCTCTTGTATGTCAGTCTAAGCTGACTTTTACATACCACAGAGATGGTCCCTATGCTATTCATACTGCTAGCATCTAAAGACATACTTCTGATTTTTTCATCAAGTAGATATGCAATATGAGTGAATACTAGATAACACATATATGTATTCATCTCAATTATAGACGTAAGCAGAAAAATCCAAAGGAGTGTAGTCATAAACAGGGCAGGGAAGCACAGGCAGCAAACTAAACATCATAACCAAGTAATAGTTATCCCAAGTATGCAATAGAATCTCAGTATTAGAATATCCATTTATTTATTTGGAGGTTTTAAAGTGTTAATTCCATAGATACTATAAAGGTTTTTGGCAAAAAAATGATAACAGTTCTTGATGAAAACTTAAATAGATGTATTATTATATACTTCCTAATATGATAAAATACATCTGTCTCCATTCAACAGCCAATTTTAAATTCAAAGATAATCTTATGAAAGCAAAAACAAAACAAGATATCTCATCGGTTACCATTAATATTAGCCAATACAATTAGGTGGGAGAAAGCAATTATAGGTACACCTCAGAAGCCCAATGTTAAACTATCACACAGATTATTTATTTGATTTGACTCTTAGAAACTTAAAAGGACTGATTAAAAGCTAAGAAAAGAATTTGGTAAGGAAGTGAAATACAAAGTTAGTGTCCAGAAATTGTAGAATTGCACCTCTTTCTGGATTACAAGGAGAAAAACAGATGTGAAAGTAGTTGAATGAAAGATCATATTTACAAAAGCATCACGAAAGATATGCATATTCTAATAAGACTCCTGTATATAGCATATATATGTATATATCTTACGAAGAAAACTTAAAATCCTCTGGTATAGTAGAGTACATGAGCAGAAATACCAGATTATTATACTGGAAAATGTAAGACCATAAATAGACCAATGTTTTAGTTAGGCTTTTCTAATGCTGGGAAGAGACAACATGACCACAGCAGCTCTTATAAACCAAAAAAATTAACTGTGAATGGGGAGGGCTTACAGTTCCAGAGTTTTAGTCCATTCATGGTGTGGGACATGGCAGCATGCAGGCAGGCATGGTGATGGAGAAGGAGTTGTGAGTTCTATATCTTGATCCACAGGCAACAGGAAATGGACTGAACTAGGCATAGCTTGAGCATAGGAGACCACCAAACTAACACAATTCCTCCAACACGGCCACACCTACTTTAAATAAGCCACATTTCATAATATTGCCACTCCCTATGAGCTTATGGGGGCCAATTACATTCAAACTATCACAACCAATTACTTTTTACTACTTTATAAACTCATTATGAAACAATGTAATAACCAAAGGTTTTTTTTTAATTGAAAACTAAATCTAAAGTTTGTACTAGAAAAAAAGAAAATACAATGCCTTTGGTTTTCTGGAACAAAAATTATGAGAAGGAACTTTTCTTCATAACAAGTACAATTATGATTATTAAATATAATAACTATTATTCTGCAATGCTCGTTTGCATTTTCCAGAACTGAGGGCTTAGTTAAATTTCTACCTGGTCCTTTCCCAGTTTTGAAATGGCCTCAAAGTGTCAATTCTAACTTCTTTGAAACTCTGTGTGTAGATCAGGCTGTCCTCCAACTCACAGAGATTCACCTGCCTCTGCCTCTGCTGGGGTTTGGATCTAAGAAAGTACTGTAGGACCGAGCCACACCCTAAAGTCATGAAATGTAAAGTTGTGATAATTAAAACAATGTGGTACTTTAGAACAAACCTACAGATTTTTGGAATAAAATAGCAAGTCTAAGGTTAGATTCAGTTGTACGTGAAACTTAGTATATGAAATACTTTCCAGCGAAAAATGAACTGTTTAATGTATGCTCTTAGGTCAAATGGGGAAGATATTTGGGAAAAAAATGAATCCATACCTCACACTTATAATAAGAGAGATTACAAATGGATTAGAATTTTAAATGTAAAAGAAAAAAACCATGAAAGCAGTGAAAAGAAAAAAATGAGACTTGCATACTTCCTAAAGTAACTTATAAAAGTTAGCATATTTGAATCATTACAAATGGTCTTCTTTTAAAAAGTTACAAAATAAAACCTCATCTAAGTCAAGTCAAAGATAAATAGTGACTTGAGCATTGTTTGGAAATTGATTCGCTGACAATTGTGGTACACTTATCTCATAGAAAGAATGGAGAAACTGATAATGAAGTAACCATAAACAAATGCCAACATAGATCAGGGCCTGGAGACAAGACCAAGTGGTTGAATGCTTACTGCTCTTTCAGAAGACCCAAGTTCAGTTCGAAGCACCTATGTCAGGAGGCTCACAACCTCCTGTAACTCCAGTCCAGGGGAACTGATGAGTGAACTCTTCAGGCTATTGAAGGCACACCCAAACCCAACACACACACACACACACACACACACAAACACACACACACACACACACACACACACACACACACACACACCATGCAGCTAGGTCTTAAAACACCCTCCTCAATGGGATGGGGACATAGAGCAATGCAGACACATGACCTTAGATTTGATCCTCAGCCCTGGGGGAAAAGAAGAAATAATTGCACTTATTAACACTGGGACATTGAGTGAATGACATTCTAGCTTTGTAATCTTCAGCTTCCTCACATTTCGAAATGGAAGATGATACACATCTTCAGGATTAAATGGCATCACAAACATAGGTAAATATTTGCATCTACTCAAAATGATGCATACACACAAGAAATACTATTGTAGAGCAAACACTGAAAATAGCCAAACATCTATGAATTGAGAAATGGATGAAAGAATTACAGCATATTCATCTATCGCGAACTTTAGGCTCTTCACATGAGCAAGGGTGCTCTCTCCGTACTTATTAGGAAATCTGTGCAGTGTATACTATCAGGAACAACTTGAGAAGGATGGCGACACAATTTCTAGCCATTGTTGGTTCCATCAAGTGGGAGAACTGGGTTGAGTTGGGAAAGAGCAGAGGTGTCCAGAAAGACTGGGATTTCCAGTATTTGAATTTTAATAACTCATGCTTATATTATACCACCACTCCCAAGGCCTGGGAAAATGTGGTTTATAACTCCCTTTGAGGCTTTGCAGGTTTGCTTCCCCAAGGCCAAGCGATTAGAAAATTCTTTCTATGAAGCATTCCTCTTCTTCCTCAGACCTAAATCTCCCAGTGTTGATGATCTGCAGGAAGCCACCTGCACTCTGTCACTGCTGGCTAGATTCATATGAATCAGCTATTCTGGCAAAACAGGAACAAACAGAAAAAGAATCCAGGTCTATGTGAATTTGCACGGCTTATTGACTTCCTGAGCACGGAAGGAACACACACAGCAAGGAGATATGTGATAACAGTAGTTGCAAATACACTGAATGATTCTCCAAAGCCAGGCACTGGAATACTGTTTTATATATGTTGATGATATAACTTAATCCTAGGGACATCTCCAGAAGGCAGATATTATCTACTTCTTTAACTATGAGGAAATTGAAGATTAGAATGTTAGGATGTTGTCTAGTTCAGGTCCCAGTGTGACCCCATCCTTCCAGAAAGCCAGTCCCATCTGCACAACATAACTACAGGATACATTCCGTTTGTGTGTGTGTGTGTGTGTGTGTGTGTGTGTGTGTGTGTGTGCGCGCGCGCACACGCGCACGCATGCGAGTGCGACTCAGGGAAGCAAAGAGAGGAGAATCCCTGGAAGCTTGAGGGCAGTTAGTCTGGAATCAAGAGGTGAATTACAAAGAGACCCTGTCTCAGACAAGGCAGAAACAACCATCTGGCATTATCCTCTGTCTGTACCCTCCTGCATAATATTTATATACCTCATACACATACAGGGGAGGGAGGGAGTGGGGAGAGATTAAAAAATACAGATACATGATGATCCTGACCTGCAGGGTTTTATAACAAAATCTGCCATGCCCACAATCTAAATTACCATGAGCAGGATATAGATGAACAACACCAAAGATGTTATAGATGATGTTACGGGTTAAATTATAAATGCCATTTAACGGAAAGCCCAAGATGGCTCCTGAGTATCTGGTGAACTTCACCAACCACCTAAGAGATGATTCCCTGTGACTGCATGAAATGGGAGTAAAGAATGGTAAACACCCCACTGACTGCACTTTCTCACCCGCTGAGAGCAGAGCACAGTCCAATGTAATTTTAGTACTTACATGCCTCTGGGGAAAACAGACCCCAAGCACACATACACACACACACGAAATTCCTTAAATTTGTGCTTTGCTTGGTGTTATAAAACTCAAGGAACCTTGGATGTTCTCCTTGAGTCAAATGGACTGGTAATTTTGTTTTGTTATATTATCTACCAAGCATAATGATAATGGGTCACATGCAATTTAGGAAAAAATTAAGTCTAATAAGAAAAATCTCTAATAAATACTAAGAGAATCTTATTTGTATTGCCATTGCTCTAACCCTTCTATTAGCATTTGTGGTTTTTTGCATATTAAATGATCTGTAATATGTTGAAAATGAAGAGGGCAGTAAAAATTAAAGCAAGGTTTCTGATAATATATGCAATGCACAAATGCTTGCATGCCTTTTTCTTAAGGCAAGTACTACATACAGGAAAGGGACACAGCAAAGGGACACAGCAAAGGGACACAGCAAAGGGACAGTCCATACAGGAAAGGGTTTGTGCATGCAGGAAAGGATAGTACCTACAGGAAAGGGACACAGCAAAGGAATAGTCCTTAAGGAAAGGGTTACTGCATACAGGAAAGGGATACTAGCTTGTGGCAGGAGAGTACCAGAGCACCATTAACGGAGGCTGAGAATCAGAAGGCAGCCCTGATAAAATGACAATATGCAGCTGGGGCCATGACTCAGTGGGTAAGGGTACTTGCTGCACAAACTTGAGAACCTGAGTTCTGATCCCAGCACCCATGTAAAAAGCGACATGTGGCTTTGTGTGGCCTTGTGATACCAAGGTTTGATTGTGGTAGGCAGAAATAGGAGCATCATTGGGCCCATCTCTAGGTTTGGTGGGATATTAGAAAATAATACTGGAGAGTGATGGAGGACTCTCCTAGCATCCCAGCATATACACTTGCACCCATACATGTGCATACCACAGGCATGCATACAGCATACACATAACACACATACAGAGGACAGAGTGATCAAGGGAAGGAGAGATGGGTGTCGAGAATAAGAATGAGAATGCCCTTAATCCAGGCTTCTTGGCCTCCAGGGGAAATGAACAAGCCTAGAAAAGATATGGTATACATAGAAAGAGTCTGGATATACTAGTCCATCATGGATGATGTGGTAGGGTGGGATAATATCAGCTGCAGGATACTGGCATTAGATAAGTCCATCTCTAGTCTGTGTAAGAAAATGCTAAGGAGCATGTTCACAGAAGGAGGACTTTAGCATCTTTTTCTGGAGATTCTGCTTCAGTAGAGCTGGGGTGCCTCCTGGCATTCCGTTTTGAATGAACTCTCCGAAGTCTTCTGCACACAGAAGTTTGAAAAGCATTGCCCTAGTGGTGTCAGTGAGGGTCTCTTTGCCCTGGTCCTCTTAGCCCTGAGCTGTAGGTAACTGTCCACTATGTCTAGACCCTTCTGAAGACTGGTATGGTAGCCACCAATGCCCTGCCATGCCAGTCCCAGCTACTATCAAGTATAAGCTATGCAAGGTTGTGTTAGCACACACAAAAACAGCAGGGGCCTCATGTGAACGTTCAAGATAAAAAAGAAATAGCAGACAGAAATTCAAATATATAAACACAAAAGTCAGAAGCTGTTTGCTATCCCAATTTGCATGGGAGAATGAAGATGGAGGGCTTGCTCATTAGTTTAAAGTGTTTTCCATGTGAGTGGAAGGCCAGAGCAGAGAGATGGAAGGGATGGCAGAGAAGGAAAGGAAGGCAGAAGAATTGGGGACCACCCGTGGCTGGTGGTGAATCAGAGAGAGGAGCATGACTTTGCCTGCTGGAGTGCCCTAGTGGAAGGAAAGGTGTTCCATGAAGAATGACATTCAGGAGCAATCGGTTTGAGGGGTCATATGCAGTGTGGAGCATCCATGTCTATAAGTGGAGATGTTCCAAGTCATGGGACAGCGACCTTCTACTATAAAGGCCTGGTAAGCATTTCAGGTTCTGCCGGCCAGATGGTCTTTTCTGACTACCCAAACTCTTGCCATAGAGTATGAGAGCATTCAGAGACGGTGTGTAAGCAAGTGGGCATGGCCTTGCTCCAATAAAGCTTTATTTAGAAAAACAGGTGGTGAGCTAGATTTGGCTCACAAGACCCAGCTTGCCACTGCCATTGTCAATATACAGATGGATGGCAGATGTAAGCATAATACAGGTACAGTGACATCCATGCCTCTATATACGTGGTATCCATGGAGACATGGACTCCTGTCTACTCAATGCAAAGACTATATTTCATGGTGACTTTTAAAAGATTTATTTATTTTTACTTTGCTACATGAGTGTTTTGTGTGCATGGATGTGCATGGTCTGCATGGAGGCTAGGAGAGGGTGCTGGGTCCCCTGGAACTGGAGTTACACACAGTTGTAAGCTGCCATGAATGTAGTGGGGACCATAGGAAGGTCCTCTTCAAGACTGCCCCTGTCTGTTATACCTGTCTATTTTCAATAAAGAATTTCATTTCCAGTTATTGAAAAGGCACTTATTTGCTTATGAAGAAGTAAGCACAGATATGTACATTGTAACCATAAAATACACATATTTTGCTCACTGGTTCAGCAGAGATTTAAAACTATGGCAATAAGCAAGAGCTGAAAAAGTACAAAGTAACAGAAAGTCCAAAAAATTATTCTAGTAGAAGTGTGAGCTAGCTCATCTATGCTGGAAAATGGTTTGTTGTATTCTAGTCGGTTTGAATATATAACAAATGTAAGATCTGAACATCTTGAGGCTCTTCCCCAGGAAGAGCAAATAAGCACACCCAGAGCAATAGGGGCCATGCCTGTAACTCAGCCTAGAGCAGTGAAACATAATGACATTAGTGCAGGAATCTGGGACCAACCAAGATGACTCATTAAATGAAGGAGAATGATATGTATTATGGATTAAATTACAAAATCAAGAGAAAGGGAAACTTACTGAACACTACTATGTGGTGGCATTAGAAATGTGAAATGAAACATTATGTTTACAGGGACTGTATCCCATGAAAAGAAATCCAGGAAAATGAAAACCAAGGTCTCAAAGTCACATTTACCACAGTTGGGAGAGGAGGCAAAGAAGTGTGACCCACTAAGGCGAGTCCATAGGCTTCTCTGTTTCCAAGTTTGATGAGGATGGGTCTATAGATGTATACACAGCTGGCAGTGTTAGGAATTTGCTTTTGTTGTTCTGCTTCTTTAGAACAAACTTATCTTTGCACAGTAACACAATTCAAATCCTTACCGAGTTAGTGGTTTTGCATTTTCAAGACATAATGCATTCAGGACAATATGCTTCTCAACAGAAATATTCAGGCTGAGGTGACACTGAGTTATTAAAGTACAAGGCCCTGTGTTCTATCCCAATCCTCAGAACTCATAGAAAAATAAATTTGAGTGTTCTTGGAACCCAAATGTCAGGGATGCAAGGACATGTAGACCCTGGCGTTGCTGGACAGACAGTTGAGCATAACAGGAGATCTCTAGACCAATGAGAGACTCTGCATGCCTATGAAAAGAAAAGTTTGCTGATACATAAGGAATTGACGATCATGTTGTTTTCTGGCTGTAACATGCATATGCCTATGAACACATTACCACTCCCCCCACCAACACACACACTTACCCATGTGTGCATGCACACACAAAATGTTTGCTTTAAGGGCTTACTACATAATCAGTCTCTTCCTCACACTACCTCTTTCAAGGTCTGAAGGCTGTCTGACTTCAGTGTATTTTGGGGGGAAGGATGTAGTTAAGACCCAAGATATGTATAGATGGAGTACCAGCAAGGAACACTGCCATGATGGCATAGGGTCATTTGCAGTCTCCATCTTCAGAAGACCAATGCCTTGTCTTCGGTATAGGACAGAATGTGTTCAAAAGTTCCCTGTCACTCAGCAAGTAATTCCACTGCTGTTAGTATATTATCCCAGCCATGCAAGGATGCAGGGACACTGTGCAGTGGTTTTGTGGTATGGAAGATATCACTACATACTTTTTTTATTTCTTGAACATCCTTTTGCAGTGTCATGATTACAAGGCTGGGAAGAAGATAAACCGTCAGTCCATTCCCTGTATAAATGGGCACTTGGGACAAAACCACCTAGTTAATTTCCCCTTGTTGCTGAAGGAGAAACTGAATGCTAACCACAACACAACCTAGCCCCTAAATCTCTATTAAAAATCACCCAGGGTAGTCTGCTAAAGCACTATTTAAAGTCAGCAGAGAATTATAAAGTCAAAAGTGAAAAATGGTACAACAGGAAAGAATCATAAAAAAATACTAGATCAGTTAAATGTAGTCAAAGGCAATTTAGTGTGAACTGGCACTAGTCCTTATTGATGCGGAGAATGTGATGTGTCAGGGGTTGCCAAAGGCATGAGGAGAATTCAGAGCGAAGGATGCAACCTCTGCCTCCCACCAGAGCAGCCACACAGGGCCAGAAAGGACATGGGGATGCAATGAGTAAAGGAAGATTATTATATTCCTTCAGTCTGGACCGCTTCTCTTTTTGCTTCTATTTCAATATAGTATATTTTTGAAATTAAAATTAGGAAGCCAGGAGAAATCACTCACCTGGTATAATGCTGCCTAACATGAGATCTGAGTTCATCACTCCAGAATCCACAGAAAAGCCAAGTACAACAGTGTGGCCCCTATAACTCTAGAGCTGGAGAATCTCCAGGACTTGCTGGCCAGCCGTTCATGCTGAATCAGTGAGCTTTGGGCTCAGTGAGAGACCTTGACTCAAAATGAAAAGGTGGAGAGCAATTGAGGAACACACATGACATTGACTCCTGATCTACACACACACACACACACACACACACACACACACACACACAAATACGCACGCACTGTGTGATGGGCCTGTATATACATGTAAATACATTCAAATAATAGCAAGATTATTCCTTTCATAGACATAAACCAAGATAAATAGATATACCAAGAATTTTATAGTAAGAGCAAAGCTTGGAAGCTAAGCAGCCCTTATTTCTACTTTTTAGTATCCTATGGTTTTAGTTTCTCTGGGTCATTACAAGGACCTGCATTTCCACATCAACCTTCCTTCCCTCCAATCTGAGACTATTTGTTTCACCTTCTTGCTATTACTAATGAGAGCCGCCATTACCCCATCCCCATCCTTTGTAGGCATTGTGGTAAGATCTTATATATGACTTCATTTATCCCCCCTCCACCGCGCCCCCCTCCACACAATGAGGTAGATCTTATTGTCCCACCGTGTCATGAGTGAGGAAAGCTGCCTTAGACACTTGAGCCCATTTGCATGGCAGAGATCAGAGGTAGCAAGCTGGGTTCCTTATCAGATGCTATGTTAATTCTTCCTCAACCTTGCCAGAGGCAGGGCTTCTACACTCATACCACTACCACCAAGCACAGAAGATCAGATCCTATTGATCCCTGGCCTGCCATAGCCACTTAAACCTTTCTGATTGACAAGACACCCCGCTCCATGTCTCCCTGTCTTCAGGATGAGGACCATAATGGCCTCTGCCTTAGTAGAGATATGGAGATGAAGCAGTTGACTTAGGTGTTCGGAAGAAGTCACAGCCTACAGGTTTAAGCATGGCCACAGCTGCTCTATAATTACTAATTTTTGCTGTTATTGTTGGTGCTTTTTCGCCTCTAAAGGCAGACATTTGCCCTGAGGAAAGTGCTTGTGGATGAAGATGAGAGCCAAGAGGTGGTAGGACCAGGACCAGTGCAGAGTCGGTACAGCAGATGGTCCGCAATGTGGCTGGCTGCCCGGACCCCTCCAGGCTCTGCTGCAATGCAGGTTCTCTCTGTTTCTTCCAAATCATAGCAGTTTGTGGAAATGAAACAAGGAAGCTGGAACTCTTGCCTGCTCCCCTCTTTGCACCTGTACCTTCAGAATCAGGTTCTGGAACCCCCAACTTTCTTGCTCCTGATCTTCAGCCCACCACTGAAAGAGAAAGCATTCTGGGGACTTGCATGAAACTCTAGCAAATCTTGCAGTGTCTAGCTGCAGTTCAGGGAGAAACCAAAGTGCTCTGGAAGACTCAAAAGAGACAGAGAAACCTATTGGGAGATGGGTAATAAAGGCAGCACAGGAGAAAGCATTAATCTCAAGGGCCTTCAGTTCCCTCAGAAGTTATTTTGGAGTGAACGAACAGAAATGATCCAGGCCATATGCTGTCCCTTTGTATCCCTCTGGGATGTGGACTCCTCCCTCTCCACCAACAGACTGATGCCAATGCCACTGCCTCATTTAAGATGCCTCTTGAACTTGAAAAGGAGCTTCAAGGTTGTGGCATGCAGGCAGAATCAACACAGATGATTTGACTAAAGTCATCCTGATGAATGCCAGGCCCCTTCTGCCTGTCACAGCCTGATGATGACACGTCCGAGGCTCCCTTAGGCTGGCTTGCATTTAGGTCAGTCTGAACAATCAGGGGAGACATAGTTCCGCTGTGGAGAGTTCTGGGCTGTTGAGGGAACAAGTTTAATTGTTTAGCCTCAACTGAGACCTTTCGCTCAAGTCATTAATCACAAGCACGGTCTGGAGCCTTGGCCCAGAGTTCGATTCCTTAGGCTGTGCTCCTGCTGCAGATGAAGGCTCCTTCCAGGTGCTAGCCATTTGTGCTCTCTTCCAATGGGGCTGATTTATGGACCTGGAGATGTTTCCTGGTTTTTCCAAATTCTCTTCCATTACTTTGTAATAAAGGAGACATGTGATTTCTGGCTTTTTGCAGATCCTCAGTTTTTATGTTGCCTAATACCAAAGATTTTAAAAATTAGTTTGTGGTCTGCTGTCTGTGATCTGGAGGGTGGAAATGCTGTTCTGTGTTTAAATATCAAAGACCAAACTATAGGGACTCTTATTTCTTTCCCCTCTGATTGCAGTTGAAGTTGTACAAGTCAGGCAGGAGTCTTTGTTCCCACATTCAACTTCCAGATGCAAATTAAGGATGGGGAAACCTTGGTGACAGCAGCTAGCTGCAGGTGTTGGAGTTATCTGCATCCTATCCTGACACATGTTGTTCACAGAATAATATTAAAAGGCCTTTCACACTTCAGCTGGCTCTCCAGTGACAGTGTAAGCCAATACTGAAGACTTCAAAAGGGAACCTGCGTGTCAGAGGAGGACACTGTCACAGCCAGGCCAAATAGGGTGCTGCCTAGTGGTACCTGTTTGACTGAAAGCTAAGCCAGATCTGGGCTGATAGAGGACAGCAGATCCCTTGGGAGTTTCTTCAAGAGGCAGAATTGTGTCAGGAGAAAGTAATTGGAAATTGATACTTGGCATATCTTTGAATTACCCTTTATTCTAGATAACACCAAAGGGTTTGGCCAAGAGTCTCTGGTGACTAATCCATCAATTCCCACAATCCATTGCTGAAATACAATCTGCTCTTTGTTGAGAGTCACCAGCTGCTTTCTGATTCTGATTCCTAAGCAGCACTTAGAAGTGTGAGGGCCTGCAGTCTTCATTCGGGTGAAATGAATGGGGGAGCTCTCTGCCTTTTGATAATTCTCTGAAATGATATTGACACTGGCAACAGCAAACCCTCCTTAAACTCATCTCAGTTCAACAGGTACATGTCTGGAGCCTGCTCTGGACTTCATGTTATGTTGTGTACCATGGGACGCAGAAAATCAGCATCAAATGTGGTCTTTGCCCTTGAGGAACTTGTGGCTCTTAGGAAGGATGATGTGTTTATGAAACACATTTTATGTGGCAAGATAAGGTCTTGTGTATGTGCCAAAGTGAGGAGAACTGGGAATAAGGGAGACAGAGAGGCAGAAAAGCCAGAGCAAAGCAAGCCAGGGTTGTCACAGAAGTTTTTATGGATGAGGTGGGACAAAGACACCAATATCCCCAAACCCCCAGTGTTCCCTTAAAGAAACTGCAAGGAACACCGTGTCATGTTACCGAGAGATTCCAGATCCCTTCCCGTGAACCTGACAGTGTGAGAGTGGGTGACTCCGCTTGGATACACATCACATACGTGCTTGGGTGCCAACAACTGTGCCTGATGAAGTGGGAGAAGAATAACACACTGAAAGGACACATGTGCTCTTCTGTGAGGCCAACTCCTCTTAAGTGGAAGCCTGAAGTTCCTGCTGGCCTGTAAGATCCCAATACCAGCAACTTACCTGCTTTCTTCTACTATCCCAAAGATCTTCCTACCCATGGTGGATTCTGAGTTAATGAGCTGAGCTCATTAACTCATCATAATGAGTTAATGAGCTGCGGTTGTTCTGCTAGAAGGGTGGCATGGCAGCTTTGAGAGCTGCATACGTAGAAAGCCTGGCATGCATGTGGATTGGGCAGAGAAGCTATGGAACTAGCTTTGGGTGCTGGCTTAAGGTTCAAGTTAGCGAGTACTTGAAGTCCCACTTGAAAGTCTGAGCCTGGACCAAATTCAAGGTTATGAAAATGAAGCTTAGTTCCAAATTCTTTGATCAGTTATGATTGGGCAGACAGAGCAGTCATTCTTCCAAGTGTCTCTTGTCATTTGAGGTGAGACAGTCTTGAGCTTTGGTGCCTGAGAAGCTGGTTTCTTTTTGTTTTGTTTTTTAAATGTTTTTTCTTAATGTATTATATGTAACAATGGGTTTCATTATGACATCTGCACACATGTACCCAGTGCATTTCTGTTATTCACATTCCACTACTCTCTTTTTCCCTTTTCCTTTCTTCTCAAGCTGTCCCCTCTCTATTACCATGTCTTTTTAATATCCCGTTTGGTTGTTTGGTTGGTCGGCCCCTTGAATTTCACTTGGGTTGCTTCTTGGAGTCTAGATGAGGGTTTGTTTACAGAAGCAAGTGACAAGTGGCTGCACAACTGATGAAAATGTCTCTCCTTTCAGACACGAACTGGATAAACCCTCAGAGAGAGGTGAGGCTGCATGAGTATTCCCCTCTGTGTGACAAGAGTCTACTGGCCCTGTCTTGTGCAAGTGATCATAGCTGCTGTGAGTTCAGGAGTACAACCACTCACACTCATGCGCGCATCATGCACGCACACATGCACACATGCACACACACCATATAATGCCCGGGAGTCAACATTCTACATACATCACTCCCCATTTCTTGTGATTCTTAACTTTTCCACATTTGTTCTGCAATATACCTGAGTGTTGGAGGGAGCCATGCAGATGTCCCATTTATGGCTGCCTTTTCAATGGCCACTTACTCTTTGAACAGATATGGACATCTGTAAAAGGAAGCTTCTCTGATTGAAGCTGTCAGCAACACTTATCTATGGGTAAAAATTACAATTATTTAGAAGGTAATGTGATGAGAATATCATGTCCATTGAGCCAAACAACAGCAGTAGTGTCTATATGAGGGCCTGTGACTTCCCTAGCCATGGACTTTTGACTGCAGAGGACACTAACAAATGCAAATTTCCTCCTTTGAAGTAGGTCTTGACTCCAATCAAAGGGCAATTGATTACTCTTATAACAGGCTTGCCGCTATTTCATCCCAAATGGGCACATCTTGCCTGGCTGGTAACTAGTGCTATACCCAGAGTTAGAATGTTGTTGATGACAGGTTTTCTGCAATATCCTACATGGTTTCTAGGAAGGTTTGCCAGTAGGGAGGAGGCTTCCAGTGAACTTCCCATTGCTACCTACATTGTCTTCAGTAATCAGGCTTTACCACCTAGTTCTCATGGGCAACCAACAGCAGTATCAATTGCCTGTATTGGGTTGGGGGTGTCTCATTATCCTTGATGACTAACTACTCATAGAAAGTTAGCCTATTCTTTTATGCCTGGAAAGTTCTAAGTTGAGGGCACTAAAATTCATTATCACTATTATGTAGACTCTATCTATTGTCCCCCTTACAAAATTATGTAAGCCTCCATCAGTACACTTCTAAAGAAATAGGTAAAACTGAATCATTGCAAAATGTTCTGGAAAGAAAAGGGTGATGGTAGTGGTGGCCCTCCTGGACACGACATTCATTATTCCAAATATTCACCTAAATTGTAAATAATATAGCTAAGGAATACTAGTCAACTCTGGAAAGAATCAAAGCTATTGAGCAGTGAAGTGTCAGAGCTTATTTAGCTAAGCAATGCCAGAAGAGGACTAGAGAAATCACCCTTTCCAGCTAGCAATCATTTTCATACCACAACAAGACCCCTGCGTGGTAACCCCTGCATGTCTGCTACCCGTGTGGCTCTGTTTTGAAGTTAATGTAGGCATCAAATTCAAATGGAAGTCAGAAAAATGCATTTACAAAATCTGGAGAGATGGATATAAAGAATGGCCAGAAGAAATTTGAAATCACTCTTGATTCCTGACATTTTCCTTGGTATTCAATTACTCTCCTCATCTGAGAAGTTTGCCTTGGCCTCCCTGGGTGATGCATCCACATGTGACCACTCACTCATATGTGTTTATGCGTATGGATATTGGTTTGCATTCCTCTTCATCATCTGTAGGCATTTTACAAATAATGGCTCGTGTGTGTGCTTTTTATCATCTTGTTTTTTAAATGGAAATGACAACTTGAAATTTTTTTTGCAGAAATAGGTCTTCCATGGTAGAGAAATTCCACTGTGTATGTTGGAGGTCATCTTTGGGTCACATGATCCTATGGAAGGGTTGGCATTGAGAGGGTATAGATAATAATTTTGGGAGCTTTGAGTTTCCATCTGTAGTAGGTGAGTAAAACTGATAGCAAAGAAGGTTGTGGGTAAAGTCAATGAGTCAAATGAGGAAAACACAGGATGGGAGTGTGAGGCAGAGGCATTGATGAGATACACAAAGAACAGAGAGGAAGGATGGACACATGGGCCCTCTGCTAGCCCATTTCTTCCCATGGCTGGCTTGAGGGTAGTGTCAACAGTATGTATGTGGCTGTTACTGTTGTTTTTACTCTTTTGAGATGCTCATTATATAGCCCCAGCCTAGCTTTGAACTCACGTAGTCAGAGCTAGGATTGGATTCTTTACAACGATGCTGTCTTGAAGCCTTTATTCTTTCATAGAGCCAGGAGGCACCAAGTGGGACTCAGAAGAGAAGACAGATGTCGTTCAGGATTTTTTTATGACCTTGGTTTAGGGGTGACTGAGTACTGCAATGTTTGCAATGTTTCTATAAACATTGCATGCAGTAGGATGAAAATCTGGTCCAGGCTCTGCTAGCAAAATCATATGTACTATATCCACTGACCAGTGTACTTTTACCATCTAGAGCAGTGTTGTATTCTAGATAGTTTTAACCTTAATTCTTGGTTTATCAATGCCTAGGAGAAACAGAGATTCAGGGTAGGGATGTTCCTGGGCCAAAGACTCCTGAGTGGGTAAGCAGAGGCCATAAGGAAACATGGTAGCTTATAAAGTACATCAATTGTGGGAGTCACTTCTCTAGTTCTACAGTAGATTTAAATGAGAAATCAGCAAAAAATTTCACCCACAAAGCCTAGGACCTTGAAACCCAGCTCTCCAGATTTCCTCATATGCACCCTCACTTTAGAACAGCCACAAGCATTAGGAAATCTCTCCCTTCCCTACCTTTGATGCCTCATCGTATTATCCTTTCCCTGAGTATCATGGGATGTGAGTCCCCTGGAGAAATCTCATGATTTTGACGAGCTTGGCATCACTGTGAAAACAAGAAAGCCAAGAGTGATTACAACTGTTGCTGGGCCTACAGAACCTTGGTAACAACAGCCAGGGGACTTCCCACAATCAGAGACACTGTCACATTTAGAGAAGTCTTTCCCCTTCCCTTGACTGGTTGCTTTTCTCACTGAAGAGTAAAAATAGTGAATGGCCTCAAGCAAGTTAGAACAAGTCCATTGGCTTTCCTCATGACTATAGTGCTTGTGGTGGCATAAGGAAAGGGCCTGTCTGCCAGTAGGCTACTCAGAGCTCTTTTGCCTTCTTTGTGTTGTTTGAGAGATAAGATCATTTATAATAAGAAGGCAGGGTCATAATTACTAGCAAATTGTACATTCAATTCCATTGTCAAGAAACAAAGGAATATTCTGCCTTTGCTGGTACTTTGGTACTATGGGTACTACTTTGCAAGTGGGATGCCCTCTTGACATTATCTGCTTGGGACATGAGATGCTTCTGGTGAAGAGATCATCTGATCCTCTCCCTGGAGTTATGGGTGAGAGACCACCCAGGTCCCTGCATTCTGATACAGCAGGATGCAGGAGGCATGGCCATTTTAGAAACCTTTGGAGGCTAAGAGAAAGCATTCCCCAGTCTCTCTCAGGAGAGCAGAATAAAACACCATGAACAAGCTGGTGAAATAATTCATAGCTTTAGTATGACTTTTTTTGCACATCAGCATATGCCAACAGATGCTCAGTTCAAAACATGACTCTTGTATTAATATAGCACCAGACATCTGGCACAGAGCACAGAGGGATTTGGGAGTTGAGGATGCACATGATGTCTGCATCACCATGGCTGTCTGGATGCACATAGTAGGCATGGGAACTATCTGCAGTTAGCTTTCCTTTGATTTGAGTCACTCTTCTGCTTGGTTTTGAGCCCAGATGTTTGGCATCCAGTCAAGCTGTGTGCTCTGCCTCCTGTCATCAAGACATCACTGTGGTGATGTCCAGAAAGGGGTAGAATTCCTCCAGGTCACATCTGAAGGTCTCTTCTCAGCCCAGCCACTCCAGCTCTGATGACTTGTCATCACAAATCTCAATGCAAGTGGCCTTTAGGGTTTCCCCCGACAGGAACCATGTCCTTCACATGCCCTGTTTGTCACAGTGGTTGTATCTGAAGACAGAGAACACTGGGATCTCAGGTGGTAGACCACAACAGTATTCATGACAAATATTTGAGTATTCATTCAATCAATCATTCATCTATTTCATTGATCATTGAGAAAGTGTTGAGGGAGTCTCTTGGTGCTAGCTTTGCCTTGAACTCGAAGTTTAAAATAGTAGTGGGTATCAGAGCCTTTGATTAACTCTTAGGGAGCAGTGACCTACTAGGGAATCTACCAGTTGTGTTAGTGCTGATGGTATGTACCACTTGGGGGTGGGCACTGTATAATTAATGGAAAAAGACAATTCTCGAGCCAAGTGAGAATTCCATATCTGCCTCAGTGCTGGCACATGGCTGTCTGCCCTTGTCTCAGTTCTTAACTTCTGAAAAATAAAGTGATGACACAGCTGGCGGAATATTCTCGGTGACACTGTGATCTAGAGCTGAACAGACCTTCAGTTCCTATAGCTCAGCTATCAGAATTAGATCTGAGTGTGTTCATAAACAAGGTGGGCTCTAATAGTTTAAGAGTCGTGGGAACGGAGGTCATAGAAGGCAGCAGAAGCAGATGCCCTAGTGTCTTTGGTAGAAGACAGAAGCTTCTGAAAGTCGACAAAACTTGAGCTAAGGCTCAGGATAGAACTCTAGTTCAAAGCAAATAATGGCAAGCTTTATCTGCTCTGTGCATTTCCATTTCAGAAACAGTTACCATTTCAGTACTGAGAGTGCTGAATCAGTCCCTTGGTACTCCTGGAATTGGTCCCTTGGTACTCCTGACTTTTTTGAGTTACATTATTGACTGGAAAACTTGGGAATAGGAACCAGAAAACTAGGGTGCCAACATGACAGACAAGTTCTCTTTTTTCATGCAAGAAATTGGGGTTGAGTTTGTCGGTAGGACTGACACAGGGTGATCCACCTGGATTTGGACAGACAAGCTGAGGCTTCCCTTCTCTTTGAGCCCCACGTGTCTAGGTCCAATCACTTGCATAGGTAAATAAGTTTACCTTGTACAAAGCAAACACAGAGGTTGTGGGAAAGTTCTATACAATACTTTGTAGCCTTCAGAAAGGTTAATAACAATCGAAGCTCACTTCCTGGATCCCCATACTGATGTGCACTCAGTTTTGTGTCCCTAATACTGCAAGTGAGGAGAGAGGCACAAATGTATCAGTAGACAAATTTGGGTGCTGGGAAAAGCCCCCACCCCAAGTTTCCACAGGGTCCACCCTCCTTCCCAGTGCTACAAGGGAACTCACTCTCTAATTGAAAACCTTTACAACTCTGAGTATTGCTACTGTATGAAATACAAATAGCCCTGGGAGAGAGATTGGGTCAAATTGCCATTGCTTCAATAATTGCCTGAATGATTTTTTTGTAGCAATCATTTTTGTGGAAGATATTTGGGCAGAGTGTTTAACATGTTAAAATTAAGGTGTAATGATAGGAGGATAGGTTGGTGGTTGCGGGACTTATCAAGGGGAAGCCATCCTAATGGCACTATAGTAAAGGAGAACTTGGGACTCTGGCTTTGAAGGAAATTCCCAAGAAGCTCTAGAGTCACAGAACATGGAGCAAGAAGACACTGCAGGCAGAATTAGTGTTGGCATCTTGTACCTGGCTGAGCCCACTCTTGGAGAATTGAAAGGTCAGAGTGGGTGAGAAGAACACACCATGTCCCTGGCTTAGAACGTTGGGCCATTTCATATATTCTTTTCTTTTACTAACTGCTTTTGGTAGAAGACCTCATGCACCAGTTAAGTGCAAAGCCATATTGAGCAAATGTACCAAGGAACACTCCATAAACCTAACGAGGAAGTGAAGAAGTGTGTGCCAGAAACCTGGAGAGTGCAACAGTGAGGAGGTTATGACTGTAGTGTTTAGTTAAATTGTTGACACTGGAGGGATGTGGCTGAGGGCTCTCCCATCCATCCTCTCCTTGGATCAGTGGTAATGGTTCCTTGGTGTGCTCTTCTCCATTAACAAAGATATTCCCAAATGTTAAATACAGGGAGAAGAATCGACAAAACAATACTTTTATTATTGCCCCTCTTCTGGGATTTCCCTCCATCCAGAAATGTTGCTTATTTAAATCAGGGTTATTCTCTGGCTGCTAAATTAATTTGAAGGGAAGGGCTTGAGAACTGAGAAGCAAGTGACACAGCCTCCCAAAACTTCTGAAACCACCTTTCCCTTCATATTATTCCTCCTTTCAGATGATGAAAACTCTTTCCCTTTGTGAATAATATTTCACATCTAAAGCATGGCATTGAGGGCATAGTTGTGATTACTTGTTTATAATTTAATTATTGGTTATTTGACAGGACATCATCAGGTATGGGAGAGAGTATTAAATTTAGTATTAGCTCACCTTGTATGACCTTGGATGGTCACATGAAAACTTTGAACCTCAGTTCCTTCATTTATAAATGGACTGTTTGCCCCCACAATTATGTGAGCTCCATTTTATGCCCCTTATATTGTAAGTGAGTATATGGAGGCACAATTGTATCAGTAGACAATTCCATAAGTTAACTGGAGGTGACATAATAGATTGCAAAGAGTGGACATTGAATACCTGCTAATAAGGGGCTGAACACAACTCCAGGTAGCACTTCAGAGCATAGCCTTTGAGGGCCGGCTTCACATGTCTTTCTTTCGATGTTGTTTCCTTACCTGAAAACAGGCTGAAGGATTAAGTGAATCAATACACATACTGTGAATCATTCCCTGACCATATTAATTCTTCAGGAGAGACGGGGGCTCATTGTACTGGTGTTAGGGTTGATTAATCAATGTTGCTTTGAGCCTCATTGCACCAGCCTTACCTGATAGCCTGTCTTATCAATGAACAACTCTTCCAGTTGAAAGCAGTACCAATGGGGTGGAAACTGATACTCACCTTTACCTTTCATGGCCTTTGTCAAATGTCTCAGAATGCCCCATCATCTCTCTTGTTTAAATACAATGTAGAAATAGAAAAAGGGTGTTGTATGGCAGAGACATTTTTTCTGTCTGCTGTCAGTTATCAGTGAGCCAAGGTTGCTCACTCATACAAACACACCCAAGGGCTATGGAGGAAGACGTGGTCTATATGATGTGATGTACTACCCAAGGGCTATGGAGGAAGACGTGGTCTATATGATGTGATGTACTACCCAAGGGCTATGGAGGAAGACGTGGTCTATATGATGTGATGTACTACCCAAGGGCTATGGAGGAAGACGTGGTCTATATGATGTGATGTACTACCCAAGGGCTATGGAGGAAGACGTGGTCTATATGATGTGATGTACTACCGTCTGAGGGCTCACTGCTCACAGTCCCTCCAGTTGTCTCCCCCCCCCCTTAAAATACGTGTAGGTTAAGTCACATACAGGATTCATCACCATGGTAGCCACAGATGCCCAGCTGTGAGGGGTATAATTTTTGGCAAGCTTGTCCATCATGGTGCTAACAAGCTGAAGTTTGCCCAAAGCCTTCAGTCTGTTCCTGAGGAGAGAGCTGGACACTAAATTCAGCTGGGATTTGAGAGTTCTGAATTCTTACTGAGTTTCTGATGATTCCTCATATAAATTTGAGATTATCCTCACTGATCCATTTCATACTGCTATCAGAAGAAATCTTGACACCCCATGGAGCCACTAAACCAATCCTTGACCACAGGCAGATGAGTGGACTACTATCTGCAGGCTCCAAAAGCCATTGCTTTCAAAGAGCCTAAATACTGTTGGTGTGCTATCCAGCCCACTATGACTGTGAATACACATAATGTTCATAAAATTCATACCTGATAAACTATTTAGGGCAGTCAAAGAATGTCTGAATACCTTAATGTACCATAGCACAGGTGAAGTGACACAGGGCTATAATCTCAGCTACCCAGGAGGCTGAGGGGGTTTGGATTAAGTATTCAAGGTCAGTTAGGGCAATATGAGAACCCTGTCTAAATAGGAAAATAGAATGTGTGTCTTCTGTTCAACCTCGTGTGGGAGGGTCCTGACAGTGCGAAGGGAGAGGGGAGAAGAGAAAGGGAGAGAGGGAGGGCCGGCAGAGAAAAAGATGGACCAGAGAATAGAGGGGAGGGGAGGGAGGAAAGGGAGAGAGGAGATGTTGAGGGACAGGAGAGAGGGGGTAGAGAGAGAATTATCTATCCACTGTGTGAAGAAAAAAGTGCAACATTTTATTTACACGTGAAATGATCGGTCCCCAAATCATAGCTATGTCAAAATCTAGTAGGAATACGACATGACTCCATCAACATTCAATATACTGGATTAATGTTAAAAAAAACCTGAAAATAAAAGCCAAGTTTTTAAGTTCCTTATCCAGAAAGAGATGCAAATAAACTGGCTTTATGGGAATAGGGTAAATGAATAGAAGTGTCGTACATAAAACTGAAAGCAGGCTTCACAGCAAACCATACGGTGTTCATACCGAGACCCTCATATTCCCTTCTCCCACCCTGTGTGTTAGCACAAGCATCTTTGTTTCTATGAAAAGAAATGCAGGGCTTCATTTTGTTCTAAGAAACCCTTTGACTCATTAGTGATGCTAAATGCTCAAGGCTGTTGTGTTCTGAGCCTGTAGTGAACATTCTCCAAATGCTGTTTCTGAAAGTAGGCTACAATACCAGCACACTAACACTGTGGCTCAGGGAGTCCCGTTCTAGCTTCCTGGCAGCTCTATCATGCTCTTTTGTGGTAGCCATACTCCCCTGGGAGTGGTGGTTTGCTTTAAGGTATTCTTTGATAAGGTATGAGACATTTTGTCACTAAATTGAACACCCCTGAACTTTGTTTATACAAAAATATCTTCAGAGTTTTTTCCTTATAATTCTCCAAATTTTAGGTGCTCTTTAAATATTAATAATCTATTGAGTCCACTTAGTGATGCCTGTATGTAAATGGGTGTAAGACCATCTCCTGGGGCAGGAGTTGTCTCCCAGGGCCTCTATTCCTGAAGAAAACCAGCTCTCCCTCCCCCATCAGCGGTCAGTAGCTCTTCATGTAGGTGGGACTTCCTGAGCCGCCCCATCCATGCTGAGATTTTACATTGGCTTGCTCTTGTGCAGTTCTTGTATATGAAGTCCTAGATGCAAAGAAGTAAATTAAGTAAGAGAGGAGAGAATTGCACTGAGTCTTAGCAAAACTGTAGTCTATTGTATAATTACGGCCTGATAACAGTGGGAAGCTGAACACTGAAAGTCTGTCAAATCCCACAGCTTGGACCTTTCTCTTCTGGGTCTTGATAAGCACATGTAACTTTACCTGAATGCAGTGAGGTTCAGAGCTATGACCGACATAACAAAGTTCTAGTGGTTCGGGCTTTGCTCAACATATTGTGTGTAAAGCCTTGAATATTAAATTGGTCAAGTATTAGAATTTATATAAAAAATAAGAGGAGTGTGTCCTATCTGGAGGTTATGGCACAGTAAATGACAGAGCCAAGAATGCACATATAATCTAGGGTAAAGAACAACAATGAGGTCCTGTAAAAAATATGAACGTGCCTACATTGTTTGTACCTTTGGACTTTCTGTAGATTTTGTGGAAGTGAAAAACAAAGGAAGTGGTAGCTAACCCTGTGCTTTATGCCTTCTGCTTTCTTTGTGCACAAGATTTTATTTTCCTTCATTGTAATCAAAGAGAGCCCCTCCTCCTAAAATTATTTAAAAGGAAGGAAACAAAATTCAGCCAGCTATAAAGAGCAGTCGGCAGGGGTTTGGAGCGGTTTCCCTCTGCTGAGCCTGGCACCCTGCTGGTTTATGATGTTCTTGACTTCATTTCAAAGCTGATGTTACTGTCTTAAAAAAAAAAGCCTGCCTGGCAGCTACAATTATTGCAGTTTTATTTACTGAGAAATCATATCCAATCATGTTAGATAAGTGGATTGTAGAGTTTGTGAGTGACCTGTCACCTTCTCTTGTGGGAATGAATGGTGTATATATTGAAAAGGAAACAGCAGTGAGAAGGCTGCATGGGTAGGGATTCCTGAAACTCGAGTCTTCCTGTGACTGCATTTTCAACATAGGGAAGTCAAGGCAGGTTCAATCCTCAGGCTGTAAAATGGGAATGGTAACCTTGTAGGCCTGGGTCAGCCAAGATGCTTGTCATGAAAATACTGTGGATTTTAAAGGCCATGGTTGAAGTCCTTCTCCTTGTGTGGACACAAGATGTTCCAATTATGATCCATATTTTCTAGGATACCTTGTAGCTTTTATAAAATATGGGTGTTAGTTATTCTGTTTGTTTGTTTTCTGCAATACACTTGTTTTTCCTTTTTCTTACAATTGCTTCTGGAATTTGGTTTGTGGGACAGGATCTTGTGCCTTTGAATGAAATGCTAGCTTTTCTGCTCATTATCAAGTTACTGGTCACCTCTGACTAGTTACCTGAGTCTCAAAATCATCTTTGTTCGTATAAGCATCTGTAGTTGAATTCAGAATCTGAAATTGACTCTCCAGTGATTTTTTAGCACTATCTGGATCTTGCTACAGCTTGGCTAGTGTTCTAGAAACTTCTCTTCTTTTTCCTAAGCCTTATGCTAGGTCAGTTGTGTGACCAAGGGAAGAGAAGCAGGTTCAGGGACACATGGACTTGGCTGGTACCCCCATGGCCCTGGTTGGTTTTTTCAGTGGAAGGTGTTGAAAGTTGATTTGCTTTTCTGTGACATGCTGCATAGACACCTCATGTGTACCTCAGGGACACCATGGACACCACATGCATGGATACCACATGGACACCTCATGAACACCTCATGGGAACCTCACTGATGGGGTTGGTTCTTAACAATGGAGTTGGTCTTAAGGATGGCATAGTAGTCTTCTGAGGCTGTTCACTTGAGATTCTCATGGGAGGCCTTGGTTTTCGAAAACGTCTTGCTAACTCCTTCTTGTCACTACTAGGAACATCTGAGACTAAGTCTTGTTGTCTTACTTCCATTTGACCCTCATTGTCTCCGTGGAAATGAGTATCTTTGCCTTTTTGATAGCAAGTTATAGTTTACAGACTCCTTCAAGCCTTTTTAAGTCAGCCGCCCAACAACATCTGCCATAGTATCTTAGTTGCTAACTTTCTTAGTTGTAAGTTGATGGTGGAAGTCCTTCTTTGTATATGTTGTTTTATTGGTTGATTAAATAAAGCACTATTGGCTAAAAGGGAAGCAAGATAGGTGGGACTAGAAGTCCAGGAGGATTCTGGGAAACAGAGGCACAGTCAGTCATGATGTAGGGACACCAGAGGAGTAAGAGGTGTGGACCCTTTCTCCGGTAAGAGAGGACCACATGGAAATACTCAGATTAGAGTTATGGGTTAATAATTAAGTCAGAGCTAGCCAATAAGAAACCAAGCAAGCAGCCAACAGCTTCATAATTAATATAGTGTTTTGTGTATTATTTGGGGGCTGAGACAGCTGTAGGACCCAGGTGGCTGGCGGGAAGACTACACAGTACAGTAAGTCAGATATCTGTTTGCTCTAATCCTTAAAGTACAGAGGGCATATGCCAAATGCATTGTTCACTAGGGCTTGGGGCTGTTGGAGTTTCCTGTCCTGCCAACAGTTCCACACAAATTTACTGAGGCTTAATACTAATTATAAAGCTAACTCTTATATTTAAAATTAGCCCATATTTCTTATGTATGCTTTGCCACATGGCTTGGTACCTTTTTCTCAGTACAGCATGTCCATCTTGCTTCTCTCTGCATCTACTTTCAATGTCTCTGACTCTGTCCTTCTTCCCAGAGTTCTCTGTGTCTGGCTGTTCCACCTATACTTCCTGTCTAGCTATCAGTCAGTTAGCTTTTTATTATACCAATCTGAGTGACAAATCTTCACAGTGTGCAGAAGCATTGGGCATTGGAAAAAGTGTTAGGAATGCAAAGGGTGTAAACTTAATCCAACTGTGGTATGCACTTAGAGGCAGGCCCTTTAGCAACTGACTAGATGGGGTCATTAGGATGCCCCATGACTGAATTTCAGAGGCTTCATAAGAAGGGAGACACTGGACATGTAAAGATGATGGGTGTTTCTTACCTTGGCTTAACCCAGACTTCTTTGTCTCTATTAGTAAGGAGGCCATAGCCAGGTAGTCCCTCATTCTTAAATTTCCAGAACTATAGACTAACATATGCCTGATTTATTTATAAAATTACCCCACTTCAAGTACTCTCTTACGTAAGAGAAAGTAAATTAATAGCCAAGCTATCAAATGGATCATAGAGTTCCTCTCATCTCTACCCCTTCTTCGTGGTGTAAGGCATTGCATGCATTCCCTTTAAAGAATGAGGGGATAATGGGGGAGTTGGGAAGAGGGCATGGGAGGAGGGGAGGGAAAGGGAGAGGGACCTGGAACTGACTTGTGAACCAACCATGTTTCTAATCTAAATTTAAACTTAAAAATAAAAAAAATAATAAAAAAGAAATATATGCTTGCCATTTGCCTCCAAATCCTTCAAACACTATATCTAGCACTCCCCCCTCTTTGATACTGTGAAGAGATATTCTCTGCTGGGTTTGTAGATGTAGTTCATAGAGGTTTCTTGTTTGATTCTCATCTTGGACCCTGGTTACCAACAAGTATCTATTGTCTTGTGATTTCCACTGAACTTAAAAGGATCCCATTTTAATATATTGTTATATTTGTATCAGGGTGTTCCTAAGATATAGCCTATGGGAAACTACTTCACAGATGTGTCCCAGAACCTTCCAAAAGAAAGAAAGAAATTCCTGATGGCTTCTATTTGAACAATACAAATAAGATTTCAAGTTCTTACCAGTTTCATAGTATATGAGAACATTAGTCGTTGTGGAATATATAATGAGTAATTCTCATGGACACTTTTAAACCAAGTGCTACTCAAATATATGCCCCCCAATTTAATACTGAAGCCTCTCTGTTTTACTAAGCCATACACAGTGGAACCTTCTGGGTGGACGAACAAAGAGCTGCTGCTGAAGCTTTGCCCTGGGCTAATTGAGCAGGTTCACACACTTTTCAGTCTTCCTAAATTAAAATTGTTCTGCTTTCCCAGAACGACTTAACAGATATGAGCCTGCCTTCATATTTGTCTGTGTTTTTATGGCCAAATAATCTTCTTGCTCTATGATAAATAGTAAAAAGTAACAGGTAAGAAAGACATGCAGTCCACTATAACAGGCATTTAGAGTATCCCATAGCCTGTCTAGACTTTGAGGGTTTGACTTTGCTGATATATACAGGTGGGAAATACATTATTCCCCCTGAACTAAATTTTGCACCATGTTTTTTTGTTTTTCTTTATCACAGCTATAAGTCTCATTGATTTTAGTTATTGTAAATATCTCTAAAATTGGGTAGGCACAATTGGCCATTTCTTAGATATTATTTTCGCATATTTCTCAAATGTGGATTATAACTTACTGAATATGGGATCGTTTGCCTGATCCATCTATTGCCTTGTATTTTAATTATGATTGGGTTTGAGCTTGATTTTCCATTTCAAACTTTGCTCACATGTGGCAGAATTACATTGGATTCATGCTTAACATGCTCCATTTTCCTGGTACTGTGCTAACTTGAGGACCCTGGGTCCCAGATTCTTCAAATCCTCTTCCCTGGGGCCAGAAAGTTTTGAGTTGTGCTTCTAGATGCTGAAGTTATGGTGAGAAGCATAAAACTATGATAGTTCAACATATGCACGTTGCTCCACTGCCAAACAGATACTACATAGTTTATGTACTGTCCATAATGAGTGTTTTCTACTCTTATGTCTGTGAAACAGGTTTTCAGCTCATACTAGTTGGTCAGTCATGTCAGCTGCACTTGAGTTGATGAACAATGTATGACCCACACACATTTAATGTGAGCATTCACAGTCTATCTGTCTGATTTTTCCTATTACTTATTATGCTTTGTTTCAAGATAGTGCCAATTTATACCATTCTGAATAATGTGACCATATTTTCCAAGCATTCAGGTAAGGAAGACGAGGGTGGTTGTCATAGGAAATCCACCAGGCCTGAACAGAAGCAATCATTGATTTTAATGATGGCTCAAAGGACTCCTCAGACTGGATTTGGAAGATGAATAATCGAAGCAGAGCACATTGTATATGATGCAGAAGAAACACAGAATGGGCATAGTGGAGAAGGTGGTGGCAAAGAATGGAGACTGAATTCTATATTTCTGACATGAAACAGACAGTTATTTATATACCAATCCATGTTTTCTTGTCTTCCAAACAAGCAACAAGGCTCAGGTGACTGCGGCACCTGCTGGTTTGTCTTATTTAGCACACAAGTGAGCAGTGTCACTTTTGTAATTGCTCCCTAGAGGTGATTAAAGGTACATTCTAGTCCCTGGTTTGCAGTTGCAGTTAAAATGTCTCAGGGGCAAGCAAAGGGGACCTCTCAGGGTGATGATATTTTGACATCCCACTTGGTAGAGTTCACTGTGTCAGGTCTGTCCAAGCATGAAATATCAAGTGATTTCTCAAATTACCAAGATATTGTTCCCTCTAGCACTTTATTACTTGATCTTGGAAAATGGAGCTCTAATGGTCTCCTGGATTTTCATGAAGATTTCAAGAAGACTTAAAATATTGTTAATATTCTTTCTGAATCACAAAGGGGCTTTTATGATCTACATGTATGCATACATATGATCTGCATGTGTGCATATTACCCATATGTGTGTATTTCCTGTATGCAGGGCATAGTGTGAATGTACAGGTTGGAAAATTCCAGCCACTAGGTAAATCTTTACAAAGAAAATGAAGAAATCCTGCCTCTAAAACTCCTCTACACCTTGCCCGCAGTGGTGTGATATGTTTACCTGTGAACCAAGGCTTTGAAAGCTTTGAGTTACTTTTCACTTTCTCAGACATACAGAATTAACTCTGACTTTATAGAAATGGAATGTATTTTAAATATATTTGTCTAAACAATAGGTATGTGTCTGATGTAGAGTCTATATTAAATTATTGCCTAAATCATCTTGTGAACGTGTGGGATAAAGAGAATATTCTTATCTAAATTTAGACTATATTTAGGAGAATGGAGAATACGTTTGCAACAAAGCAGAAGTTTATATGTTGTATCTCCAAACCTCCACTATCTTTGCAGAAGTCATAGGAACCTTGAAAAGGTTAACCATTTACTCCAGAGTTGCCCCAGGATGTGTGCAGGAAGTAACAAAGACACAAGCTCACGATTTGGGAAACGCAAGTTTCATGATTTGGAAATATGGCTACTGCTGAGTGGAAAAGGGGGGAAAAGTCACAAGGATGGCCAGGATAAACATGGCTTTCTCAGTTTGTTTACTGTAACTGTGACTTGCTTGGAATGCACCCTTGACGTAGAAGTTTCAATGATCTCTCTGCTTCAGAACCACTGCCCCAAGGAGAAGTTGTGCTTGGGATGGCATCTATGTGCATCACAGTGTTTTTGATAAATGGTGGCTATGTTAAACATGACTAGCTATATGCTGTTTATAGATTGAACAGCTCTGACTGACACATACTGGTCTGCTTAGAACAGCTATGTGAGTGAAAAGGTGAATTAGACCTACTTGGTAACCTAGAAATAGAAACTTCAAAGTTTAGACTCTTTCTGCTGCTAGAAGGTAGATTTCTCAGTCTTTCATGTTGGGATGCTGAGTTGGGTGGGAGTTTGACTTGGAGACACCACCAAATGACATTGACACCAAAGCAGTCAGTATAGTGCATAGGCTTAATAAGAACCCAGGCGAAAGTCACACAGAAGTTGATAGTCAGAGAACTCAACTTTACCACTGCCTTGAGGAACTGAGAGTCCTGAAAGTCATAACTAATTCAGAGACAGGTTAGTGAACAAAGAGGTAACAATAGGCCTGTGTTTCCTGGGTGAATATAAGATTTCATTGCTACTTTTATTGCCCACAAGGAATAGATGCTTCTAGTATATTTTGGTCACTTTTTTAAAAGTGCCTACCCACACAAGGACATACACACACATGCACACATACACACACACACACACACACACACACACACACGAACAAATATATGTAGAAAGAACATGCAGTAATTTAAACCACAAAATTTAAACATCAAATCAAAAGTTTCCAAAAAGAAAAAAATAACTGATTGGAGGACAGAAACATTTGAAACTATTTCTATATTTTTACATATTTATTTAGTCCTTATATTAATTACTATTAACTACTGCTATTAATAACTGAAAGGTAATAAAATAATATATACTCTATAAGATACTATTTTTATATTTTATGTTAAAGAAATAGATTTTGTAATTATGTTATATATAAAATAAAATGTATTTTATCCTTATATATACACACATATATATGCTATATGTGCACATATATACATATAATTCTTCATTATAATTTTTATGTGTGTTCAATGTTGCTGGTCAGCTACACCCTTGTTTGTCTCCCCCAAGTTTGCTTGTGCTTTTCTTGAACCTAGATTGCTTTGAGGTAGGTCAGCAAATACATCCTCATTAATTTGCCTGGTACTTGGGATTTGCTGCACTGTTCCCTGATCTCTGTTTCAGTCTTAGCAGTTACAGGTGAGAGTACAGTCTATCAGTCCTTTCTAAGCATCTATATCCTGTCCAGTAATCTTTTTGTTTGAAATTTATTATCTCCCTTTCTTACTATCTCCCTTTCTTATTACACGTATCTGTCTAAGTGTGAGAGGGGCGAACTTGTGCCCTTGCGGGCATGTGGAGGGCAGAGGACAACCTGTGGAAGTTGGCTTTCTCTTTGCACAATGTTGTCTTGGGGATTTTATTCTGGTTGCCAGGCTTGGTGTCGGATACATTTACTTGCTGAGCCATCTTGCAGTACCCATCTTACTTCTGACTGTGCTAATTGCAAGAAATGAAGCAGATCAAGTTTTTCATATGCTGAAAAGCCAAAATAAAGTTGCACTATCCATCCCTAAAACAGAGTATCGTCACCAGCCTTCAGGGTCCGGGGGTTGACTGCAAACGGGGATTCCTTTGAAATGTGTTTCAACTGAAACTCTTGCTTTGCTCATTCTGCCCTTCTCTCACCTTCTCTCAACAACCCATGAGTTCGCTGGTTTCCTGAGCCCTGACAATACATCATTTCCTTACTATCTGTTTCTGCTTACACGAAAAAGCAAATCCCCATTCCCTCCCTCACATAACATTAGCCTCTCTGTGCTTATGACAGAATATTCCCACTGCTGTCACACATAGGAATTCAATTTATGCCTCTACATATTTCAAGTTCCAATGACAAAGTCCATCCATCCGCATAGACTTCTCTTTAGACAATTTCTGAATAGTCATCTCTCTGTACCCCTAGATTTCCTACTCTGCTGTCCTCTGCGACTCATTAAGTTTTGTTTGTGGAGTGCAGTTCGGGCTTTTGTCTTCCCTTGTGTTACACCAGCCACTGCTACCAAAGACTATGACAATAGCGACTATTCACTGAAGGTCATCGGCTGGTTCGTGAAAACGGTGCTATGTGAGGTACATCAAGTAGGAGTAGGCACATGCTCCTTCTTTCCCCAGGACCACTATTCATAGGGATGATAGATCACAAAATCCTTGTCTAGATGGAGATATCAGAATGCAGAAAAATAGTCACTTCAAACCTTGACTCATTGCTGAAGGTTGTGGGTAGCTCCCTGAGTAAGGGCTCCAAATGGCATCAAATTCTAAGAAATATAGAGTCACATTCAAACATGTACACACACAGACACACACACACACACATCAATGTGAGATGCACTCTCACCCTGAACTCGTGGGGGAGGGTCTAGGCCCGCCCTGGATGAAATGACAGACTATGGACACCCCCATGGAGGGCCTCACCCTCCCTGGGAAAATGAGGGGATATTGGGGAGGTTGGGAGGAGGGTCGGGAGGAGGGGAGGGAAACGGAGAGGGACCTGGAATTGACACGTGAAGCAACCTTGTTTCTAATTTAAATTTAAATTAAAAAATAAATAATAATAAAAAAGAAGAGGGATTTAGACTAGAAATTATTTGTTAATTTGATGCCAGTACTTTTTAGCAGTCTAAAGTTAGAAAACTAGCTACTAAGTGTCTATTTATGAGTTGAGAATGAATTCTACAAAGAAAAAAATCCCTGAGATTTTTTCCCCCATTTTCCCACACAGTACAGCAACCTAGTGACAATTTCTAATCACTTGGTGGTCATCGTCTTGCAAATGAAGCATAGCACAGACACACTGTCTGCTCTACTTAAATTTATGAAAAGCCACTGAAAGAAAATGTAGGAAGGAAATGAGCCATGGTGAGACTTTGTGTGTGTAGGGAGAGGAGCTGTGGCTAGCTGGCTTGCTCAATCCCTCAGATTCTCAAAGCCAAGAGAAAATTTATCCTCTTCCACTGAGACATAACTGTGTTCCTTTTGGTCATTAATCTGAAAGTTGATGTCTTCCCTGGTAATTCATCAAACATTTTTGTGGGGTGAGTCTGGTGGTTGCCTCCTGGGGCATTTGCCTTTGAAATTCAAAGCCAGGTTTTGTCCCCTGGGGAAAGCGGCTTGGTTACTTGCTGCCTGCACATCCAGATGAGGCCTGGCTGCCCTGTCCCTGCCCTTGCCTGTGCCTAGTGCAGTATGGGAAAGCTGCCATCTTGAGGAGCTACCTGAGTTCACCTCTCAGCTCTGACACCTAACCAGGCTGTGAGCAGTGGAGGCTGCTCTTCCTAAGGAAACTTTTCCTGCCTTGCCTTGAGCCTGGAGCAAGAGTAGTCACCATTTTGGGGGATTTAATGTTTTCTTTTAGAGCAAAGAGTCAGTACATTAGCCATTGTGAATAATGAGTGGGACCCTCAAGCAAGGCATCTCTGCATCTGAAGATCAATTGAAGGACAGTTCTATAATCCACAGGTCTGATTGGAATTTGTGGGTGTTCCTGTGGAGAGCTTGCCCTCCATTGCTGGGCCATCTTGCCCCTCTAGTAACTTCTCTTTGTCCCTTAGCTGGAGATGTCCTCTAACCCCAGCCCTCCTGTGGACGGGTCCTGTTCCCTGAGTAGACACTTCTACTTGGGGCTGTGTTGTGCACCTTGTGCTTCCTATGAGGCTGTCCCTCAGTTACCTGATAGCTTCTTCTCCTTCACGTAGTGCCGTGAGCCCTGACTAGGAGACCCTGCCTGGAAATGTTTGTGGACCTGGCTTCTTTTGATAATGAGGTTTGAGGCCAACAAGCACAACATATCCACCCGCCAGCCACTTGCCATCCTTGGTCAGTGCCCCTCCTTCTGTGCAACACTTTCATAGCTCACATTCTGTCGTTCCCTATATCCTCTCCCATCCTGTCTTCCCTGTATCAGTTACGGTTTTTACTGCTGTGACAAAATACCCAATGAAGGCAATTTAAGGATAGAAGGGTTCATTTGATTCGTGGCCCATCATGGTGGGGGAGCCCTGGGTGGTGGGAAGCTCGGATCGGCTTGTCACATCTTATCTGGAATTAGTAAGCAGAGAGGGTTGAACACTGAGGCTCATCTCTGTCTTCAACTCCAGCCCATGCAATGGTGTCATCCACATCCAGGCTAGGTCTTTCCTGCTTGGTTTAATCTTTCTGGAGACACCTACCCAGACATACCCGGAAGAGATGTGTTTCTATTGTGATTTGAAATCCCAGCAGGATGACAATGAAGACTAACCACCATGCTTCCCTTCCCTCCAGCCCTTCCTACCTTCTCTCTGTGGCTCCTTCTCTTCTCATTTGTCCTTCACGTCTTGTTTCTGCCTCACTCTCTTCCCTCCCATCCTGCCCTTCTCATCCCACTTCTACTGCCTCATTACTTTATTCAAGATCTCTCTGTCTATCATCTAATATCTATCTGTCTGTCTGTCTATCTATCTGTCTGTATATCTGTCTATCTGTCTGTCTGTCTATCTATCTATCTATGTATCTATGTATGTATGTATCTATCTATCTATCTATCTATCTATCTATCTATCTATCTGTCATCTGTCTCTTTCTGTTGTTCAGTTGTTAACATTTTGGGCATCCTTTGAGACAAGCTCAGGACTTAACTCCCTACCAAGCCTTCCACAACCCAATCACTCTCATCTGTGTCTTGAGGGCTTCTCCTCTGTCGGAAACTCTCAGTCATGGGTCTTGAGTGATTTCTACTGACAGTAACTTTGACTTGATTCCTGCCATGTGTATTTATCTTGAAAAACTCAGCTCAAACTTCCCTGAGAAAGACGGCATATTTTAGAATCCTTCTAGGGTTTTGCCAGTATCACCAGTATCATAGGTAACGAGAGAAACATAACAACAGTCAATAAATTACCACTGATTGATAGGTGTCGAAATTGGGTTGTCAGTTCCAGATAGTTTGCTGAAGCAAAACAGGGCTGGTAAAAGACTGTTGGATGTTCAGCCTCCCCACGGATCAAGCCCAGGCGAAGCTTCAGGGAAAGGTGGTGAAAGGCAAAAATCCAGCAGCGAGGTATTATTAATCTATGTAAGTAATTAAGTGTTGTCCAGTGTTCGATTGGACAGGAAATCCTGCTTTTCAACTCTTTCCCATTGGAATGCCCAAGAGGCTGTCAGCAAGTAAGAGGAAACGCAGAATTGGCTTGCAGTTGCCCGAGGAGAGGAGCTTAAATTCCTAGATTTATGGCTGTTTTACCTGCAACTTTTTATTTTGCTTTTACTTTTATGTAGCGACAGAGTATACTGTATTTCAGTTGGTGCTACTTAAGCAGTTGAAGGGCGCTCTAAAAATAAGTGCCAACCACTTTATCCGTGTGAGTGCACAGTGGTCTTTATTGCGTGCTTCATCACAGGCAGGGTCCTAGGAGTACCACAAAGGTGTGATCCTTTCTGAGAGGGGCTTAGAGTGAAAGAGACACCATTTGTGGTGTGAATGGCCCATCTGAAATCTCTGAACTCAATTGTGCTAGCTTTTTAAATTTTAACAGTAGAGTAAGAGGCAGGTGGGAGATGGTTAGGATTCTACTCTGAACTTGCGTGACTAGTGTGACATCTAGCTTTCGGTAATTCCCCACAATTCTGTAGAATTTAATGAACTTCTCTATGGAGTTAGAATAGGCATTCAGAATGCAGGCTGGGCAGCTCACATTGAACTTTACACTTTCATTTTGAATACATTTTTTGCATTTATCTTCCACTAAGTCCCCAAATCCAATTTCCTGTCTCTAAATATGTCATTTGGTTGAACTCCATATCTTCAGAACAGCCTATAGCCATTCGTGTGTAACAACCATTCAGACTATTCAAGTGAAACTGGGCATTTGAAGTTCACAGGAACAAAGAAGAAACTCTCTCATCCTCTCCAAGTAGGCCTTATTCTCTGGAAAGCCCATGAGAGCTTCATGTGTCCCTCACGTTCCAAACGGTTTCTGTTGCCTCACTTGAGTTCCTCCTCCACCAACTCCCTTCAGAGCTCATCTGCTTCACCCCTCCCCTTCTTATCAGAGCTGTTGCTTAATGAACACTCATCTCATTTCCTGAAGTCCAGTTTAAAGTGTGAATCTACCTTATAGATTGTAAATACCTTTAGAGTCCCAACAGTGATTTCCCAGTGAGGATTTCATTGTGAATATTTGTCTTCCCTAACTCATTTTGTCTTTGGTAAGTTTTCCTCCAGGAAGTGTCTAATAAAAATAGTTGAAACAAAGAAGATAAAATCCAAGAGGACTTTGAACACTTTATTCGACCCCTACAATTTGAAATTTCTTCCAGTCCAGTGGTGGTCAGTAATGTGAAATTATTTTAAAGAATTTTATATGCTCAGGATACAAACCTGTTATTAGAAGTGCTTGCTTGTATATTAATCTCACATAAACTCAGTTATAATATTCTAATGCAAAGAGTCCATAGGCTAATATGTCCCTGGTCCTTATGTGTGTTACAAAGAAGGTGTTCCATAATTACTTATGGAAAGTATAAGCGAATGCATTATTTTAGAGTCAAATGAGAGTATCCCATTGAAGAAAATATTTAGACACCTTCTTCCCAGCTCCCAGGTACCAGTTTATAACATTGCTTACCTGTGTTCACATAATATGAATGGAACTATTTTTGTTGGATGAAAAGAAGTGTGTGAAATGAGAGGGGTCCATAAGTGGATATCTTTACACTGAATGCTTGTGGGATAGTTATTGAAGATAAAATGAGACTTTGCCTTTTTATTTAATAGCTGACATATTACTGGATAAGCATTTTTCTATGCTTGCAAGACCACAGGATAATTTCATTATTATGTCATATTCTATGTGTGAGATTCAGAATTTACCATGAATATATTAAAATAATATTAAAATTCTATAAAATTTGTTGACAGACCTTGTAACATAGAATACATCCATTTTAAATATATAGTATCTGTAATACCATAAGCAAAATTAAGAAAATACACTGTTAATATTTTATAGTATCACTAATGTTTTTATTCCCTATGAATAGGAAGAACTTTTATAATCTATTAAAAAAGAAAAAAATGATTAACGGTGTGATTATGCAAAGCCAGAATTGTAGGTGAACATAGGAAGTTCAAAGTTATTAGAATGAAATAACTGAAAATAAAACTGACTGTTGAGAAGCTATAAAATTTAGAATTAAAAAGAATTATTAGTACTTTTGGATAGGATGATACTATCTTTCATATATTCTCTTTCCAGAAGTGATTTATTTCAGTGTTTCTAGAAAGCAATTTATAGTAGTTATTCTTTGGTACATCAGTTCTACTTTTAGGACATGATCAAAGATAGAGTTAAAGGTATAATCAAGTGGCTAGAAATAATTCATCATGGCATTGTTTATATGGAGGGCAAATTATGATCATCCCAAATACCTAGAAACAGTTAAAATAGTCAGAATGTGATATATTCAGTTGTTAATTCTTCAATCTACAAAGTTAAGAGTTGATGACATGCAGTTATGGTTGTGATATTTAAACAGGCCATTCCAAATAGGTATGTAGAATATCACTGTTTAAAGAACGCACACATGGGTGGGGAAGCTGACTAGGCATCACTGGCAGTCTCCACATGAGATGGACTTGGAGCAGTTGTGACCACGTCAGATCTCCTGCTCTTGTGGTACATGCCACTCAGGAGTTAAGTGTCTCAGTGCTGGAAAGATAATTGAGCTCCTTTGTTTTTTAAACCAAAAACACTTGTATTATGGTTATAGCTCCATGCTGAATCCTGACTCATGGATCTAAGACTCAAATCAGGAATAAAGCTGTACCATAGACATCTATGGAATATGTATTAATGTAGTAAGTGCTTTGACAATATAATAATGAAGATATAATGAATAATGGTGAAGTCCATGAAAACGTTACTAACAACAGTAGCCATATCTTTGCGGATCTATAGGTCAGGGATACAGAACGGGAAAGAGTGGCTTCCTTCATGCCCTTGTGTCTTCAGCATCCACTGGGAAGACTGGATATGGGGATGGCCTGACAGGAGGTTGGGCCTCTCTTCAGGGCCATGCTTAGACCTCTATATATCAGCAGAGGGAACCCTATGAATGAAGTCTCTCACTGGGTACCTACATGTGCCAGGGCTTCTCCAGGGTTTGGAAAACTCCTCATAGTAGGGTTTCTCTGGCAGGTAAGAGCTCTTTGCAGCCCAAGGGTTCCAGTCAACAAGTCAGAATCTACATCAGAAATTTCTTGGACTTAGCTTTAGAAGTCATGTTCTTGCCCAGACTCAAGTCCTCCTGCCTGCAGGGAAAGCATTTTACTGATGAAGTCATCTCCCTAGGACTTTTTTTTTTTAATATAACTGGTTTTGAAGCCAAATTACTCAACAAGATTAGCCACTTTCTTCAAATGGTAATGACCTGAGTCCTAGGATCCATTTGGTGGAAGGCAAGAATCCATGAGTCTACTCCTGCAAGTTGTCCTCTGACCTCTATGAGTGTGCCATAGCACACGTGTGCCACTTCATACATATAATAAGTAAGTGTAATACACTTTTAAATAAAGATAACTGGGGCCGGGCGTTGGTGGTGCACGCCTTTAATCCTAGCACTTGGGAGGCAGAGGCAGGCGGATCTCTGTGAGTTTGAGACCAGCCTGGTCTACAAGAGCTAGTTCCAGGACAGCCTCCAAAACAATACAGAGAAATCCTGTCTCGAAAAACCAAAAATAAATAAATAAATAAATAAATAAAGATAACTGCTTTGGGACTTCCTTGAGATCCATGAAAATGCATGTGTGCATGTATGTATATGTATGCAAATATGTGTATGTGCATGTATATATGTGTGTGTATATACATGCATACACGTGTTTGTGGATCTGTGAAGACTGAACCATAGAGTGTTAGTATTTTTTAGGCTATCGGGGGTTATTCTTAGGACAGAATGACTTTTTTATGCTACTTTTAACATAGTCAAAAAAAGAAAGAGGGGGGAATCCGAATTCTATTGATACTGGAAATTGCTTGCTTAATACATTTAACTGTCCTGTCAGTGATGTTTTGTATTGACATTAGTGTCTGGAGCTTTTCCGTAACTCTCTTGACAGTTCCCTCTGGAGCAGAAAAGGGAGCAAAAAAACCTCATTCTATGGCCTAATTGGAAGACTCCTTAATCCAAGGCAACAGACATTTTCCATTTGGTGGGTCTTAAAATGTCTTATTTTAAGTTGTTTTCGTTGATAAGTAAATTTATTTATTTTTTTTTTGTTTTTTTCGAGACAGGGTTTCTCTGTGGCTTTGGAGGCTGTCCTGGAACTCACTTTGTAGACCAGGCTGGCCTCGAACTCACAGAGATCCGCCTGCCTCTGCCTCCCGAGTGCTGGGATTAAAGGCGTGCGCCACCAACGCCCAGCTAAGTAAATTTATTATTATGAAATAAGATGAGTAAATAAGAGAATAGCATTCTGTAGAAATGTTCAAAATTGTTATAGGTGGCTAAATTGAGCTGGTTAATGTATACATCATCTGATATGCTGGGGTATATATGAGAATATTTAAAAATTACATTCTCAGTGATTTCCAAGAGAACAATATATCATTACTAACTGCAGCCACCACCAAGTTGACTTAGTCCTCCTTCCTACCTGAAATTAGTGACCTTGGTGCCAAACACACCAATAGCCGATAACATTATCAAACTTCAGGTTCTCCAATGCAGTGAGAGCATGCGTGACTTTCCATCCACTTCCTGGTGTTCCACTAATCACAGTGCCCTTGACTGCTTGTACTCTGGTGTTGCAAATGAAAGGGACCCCCTTTATTATGACTAAATAGTACTAGCTTCTTATGTACAATTCATATATACATAATCTGTTCATATTCATATGGACACTTAGGTTGATCCCAAATATGAGGCATTGTGTAAGTAATATGACACTGACCGTGGAAATGCAAACACACATACACACATATGGTCTTAAACTTTTGAATAGATACTACCTGGTAGCAATTGTCATAGTCATTTTTATCAATGTCACACAAGTCTAGACATTCCTACAAAGAGAGATTCTCCACTGAGTAATTCCCCTCTGATAACGCTATGGGTATATCTATGGGATGTTTTCTTGACTACTGACTGATTGATGTAAGATAATCCAGTCCACCGTGAGTAGTTCCATTACTAAGCAAGCAGACCTGAGCTAAGTAAAAGATGAGTTAGCAAAGGGAAGGAAGCTAGTAATAGCACTCCTCCATAGTCTCTGTTTCAGTTCTAGCCTTTAGTCCCTGCCCTGGCTTCTCTCAGAGGAGTTGGTATCTGGAAGTGTAAGATGAAACAAGCCCTTTTTTTCCAAAGTTGATTGTAACCATGGTGTTTATCATAGCAATTGAAAGGTGGCATTGCTGGATAATGTACTAAATATATTTTTTGGAGAGATGTTGTTTTCCATAACAGCTATGCATATTTATACCTCCTCCCCACCATAGTATATTTAAAATGCCATTTGCTCTATATCCTTATTAATACCTGCGTTTTTGTTTTTCTAAAGCTATTCCAGAAGGTCCAAGATAGTGTCTTCTTGTGCCTTTTCTTGATGATTACAGATGCTGAACAATTTCATTTTAGTCACTTGTGTCTTCTTCTTGGAAATGTCTGTTGAGATACAACTTTCATATGTGTGTACATGTCATGTGTGTATACATGTGGACTTGTGTGTCCTAGGATTCGCGTGTTTATAAGTAAAAGTCAGAGGTGGACATTTGGTGTCTTCCTCAGTCATTCACCACAGTACTTTTTTAGATGAAGTCTCTTGTAGAATCTGGAGTTCTGTGTGTCATTGGTTAATCTGGGTTAGCCTATAAGTCCCAAGGTCTGTCTGCCTCCACCACACCCTCCATCCTGTATGGAGTGAGCTGCCTCCCACTTCATCCTTTTTAATAGGGCCGCTTTCTTATTATTGAATTATTTGAGTCCTTATACATCTCGACACTAACGTTTTATTACTTATGTGGTCAAGTAGCATTTCCTCCCATGTCACGGACTGCTTCTCTGTGTCCTCTGCTGTGGTGTTTTGGTGTGATGAGCTTCTTTGTCACATGTGCTTTTGTGAAGATACAATCCTGAACAAAGCAAGGATCTCTTCCCACCCCATACCATGAGTTGTTCTAGAAGTTTCACATCTTATGTTTAAGTCTTTAATCCAGTTTGATTCTGATTTTTAAATATTGTGTAATCTAAAGGTCTAATTTAATTACCCTGCATGTAGATAATTAGCTTCCAAAATATCATTTATTGAAGATTCTGTCCTTCTTTCACTGTGTGTTCTTGGCACCTGGGCAAAAAGTCAATGAACTATAAAGTGTAGGTTTATTTCTGGATCTTTCATTTATGTCAGTAGTCTATGGTGTTTTCTTTTCTCTTTTCATGGTTGTTTAATAGACAGGATCTTGCTATGTTACCAGGACCAACCTCAAACTTATTTTGCCTCAACCCCCCTAGAAGCTGGAATTACAAGTATATACCACTGCACCTGTTTTGATCCGTATTTATTGATACTGATCATTCTCACATTTAATGGGGCAAATGGTTGTGGAGGATACTCCTTCCTCGCAATTGCCAACCCAATTCAGTCAAAACTTTTTGAATGGTGGCAGTGGTAATATACTGGCAAGGAAGTGTGTGTTTCATTTCAATTAAGATAGGTGTCTTGGAAATGGAGGTTTCAATATTGCCACATGATAGAAATGGATAGCAGAAGAGTCACCCATATGGACTATTGAATAACTCCAATCAATGCCCTGGTAGCATTACCTTCAGAAGGCAGAAGAACCTCAGGTTAGTTCAAGGTCATCATTTGAATATTTTATGTGACCAGGGACATGGATCAGGATATAAAAGTATGTGCTGAGAAATCCTAACAACTGGATTTTGATGCCTGGAACTCACATTAAAGGTTGGATGTGGTGTCATGCTTCTGCAATCCCAGCATTCCCATGCCGAGCTATGAGGTAGATACAGGAGAATAGGCCCAAAGCTTTTGTGCCAGCCAGCCTGGAGTACATAAGCACAGCAGAAAGGTCAAGCAAGACACTGTCCTAACAAGGTTGGGGGAGGAACTTACTCTTGAAAGTTGTCTTCTGACCTCCATATGTGGTGTCTACTGGTATGAATATCTGTGCATACACACAACATAGAATATGAGCGCTTTGTGTCTCTCATCCTTTTTTGAGGGAAGATATTCTTCCACTTGACATGGACATTTAAAAATGATATGCCACAGAGATGAAAATTAGCCATATGGAGATTCTTTTGGGTACCATGGTAAGAAATAAGAATCGGGACAGGGTGTGTTAACCCTAGGGTCGCATGAAGACCATTGTTAATTCTCAGTGTATTAATCACTTAGTCATTTTCTTGTTACATGTCACTGTGATGAAACAGCTGGCATCATTGGTCAACTTTCTAAAGGCCAAGCTGATCTTGGGGCAGGAACTTACCTCTGAAGTAAGCCAGGGGTTGGGTGTCTTCACTAAAATCTTCAAGGAGAATTCCTACCACCAGTGCCATCATTACAACCTCGTTGTTCTATTGTTAGACTTAATTTTAGGATGGTAGCATCATTGCCTGCTCTCCCTTTGTAGCTGACTGTGGGAACATGTGCCAAGAAAGGCTTTGGCCAATAGGACCAAAAACTCAGTCTCCCCAAGGTATTTCACCAACTGCCATGTCCTGAAGCCTGTCAGGCATCACGACGCATGACATACTAAGTCAAACTCAAATCATGCAATGAAAGAGATTTTTTGTTTACTTTGTGCTTCCTTCCAGGCTTCTTTCCTAGAAGCACTATAGAAAGTCAAATCAGAATTCTACAGCCCACCCACAGCGTTTCTAAACTTCCGGTTAAGGCTAGCACATCCCTCTGACCTTGCAAGGGCAAATAGATAGAATAAGTAAGACAGCATAGAAGAGCAGGAAGAGGAAGTGAGTCAAATCTCTGGTGTGAAGTGTCCTGCATGGATCCAGCAGTTCTTCGTGTCTACAGCAGCTCTAAGCTCTTCAGCAGTCCTGCTAGGTGGTGCCACTCCACTGTCTCCTTGACTGCCTCACACACTTTCCTTGTTATTGTTATTGCTGCATCCGTATGCATGCACTTTGCATCCATGGAAACAGAGCCCAACTGCCTAGGTTAGAACTTCCACCGTAGTTTGCTTAACAAATGAAGTCCTTGCCCCTCAGGCTGAGCAACATGGGTGATCTATATGAGAATGAAGTGCATAGTTGTCTTTTAAAAGGCAGCGTGGCCTCACTTATGTGTCACAAATGTTGTCACCTCATAATGCTGACAATAGTCACTGATGAGCACATTGAAGTTCATTCCCCAAAGCGCATTGCCTTCATACCACCTGAATAGAGCCATTTGTGTTCTCCAGCAGATGTCTGTTCTTCCCTTCCCTCTTGTGTCCCAGCTAGGATTCCAGTGTTATTTTCCCTTAATGTAATACTGACAGTAAATGATGCTAGCCAGATCATTAGATTCTTTGAGAAGTTTCTTTGTAATATCTAAATTCTATCTGGCGCCAAGTAGTCAACAATTGTTTATCAGATATGTGGATATTTTACAAACTTAACAACCAGAAAAGAATAGCATGACTGGAGAGATGACTCCATGGTTAAGGACACTTACTGCTCTCACAAATGACCCAGGACCTAGCACCCACCTCAGATAGCAAACAATCATCTGTAACTCTAGTTCCAGGGGATCCTATCCACATCTTCTGGCCTATGTGGGAATTAAACACACACATGAGGCACATACATAAATGCAGGTGAAACACTCATACCCATAAAAATAAATAAATCTTTAGAGTTAGAAAAGGGATAGTGGCCATCATGTGAAAATATAATGACTAGAAATTAGTGTTGATAAAATACAAGCCATCTAACTAAGAGTTGACAGTATACAAGAATTTTTATTTTGGGGCATGCCTGATTCTGAAATTCACTGTAAAAAGAGAAGATTGGAATTGAATTACTGAGGTGGAATTGACATGTCTTCTGGGAGTTTTAAAATTCTATCATGGGCTGTGATTTTGAGTTTGGAATCCAGATGATTTCTGACTGGGGAGCTTGGCTGGAATCGGCCATGTTTCTAGAGAGAGGGGTGTTGCTTTAGTGAACTGATAATCAGATTCTCCCCCACTTGGGTTCTTCCTCACTGGTAACTTCAGATTTGGAATGTCCAGGAAGTATTGTTAACAAGCATACAATCACAATGCTTATACACACAGCCTGTGAGTACTGCATACTTAGTCTGCCTGCTTCTCGCATATTTAAGCTCACGTTGTCTTAAAGACCAGATGAGAGCATATCCTAGATGGCTGGAGCCAAATAAACCACGAGCACAGTATGGCGAAGTTAGGTGCAGGTGCCCAGTGGGAGTAGAAGGAGGCCATCTATATTTCTTGGGGGGGCTTGTTGATACCCACATAGTTAGCTGTAGGAAGACATTTGAGAAGTGGCCTGACCAGACGGTCTGCGAGCATCAGAAGTTACAGTCAGATATGAGAGGAGGCAAGCATAGAATGGGGAGAAGAGAGACAGTGAATGGGGTAGCATTGTCTTTAACTGTAACTAGCAACGCATCCACTCTTACATAGCACATTTCTCTAGGTCCCCACTGAACCCAAAGGAGCATCAGCCACCACCAACTCTTTCTTTTGTCTATGTACTTCTGAACTAGCAAGATGCCAGGGACCTGGAGGGGACTCAGGAGCAAACTAAAGAAATGATTAAAGAGCCAAGGAAGTCACAGTTTCAGCAGGTATCTCCCCTCTGTACCGTGAGTACCGCCATGTAGGACAGTCAAATTACTAGATAAGTGTTGTTTTGCCCAGGGCAGACAAAAAGGTATGGGTTGAGATGACTCCTCTCTAGTTGCCAACATCCAATAAATTTTTGTGTCTTTTTCCTTCCAAGTGGACTGTCAGTAAATATTTTTTAAAAGTTTTATTGAAAATGGTGACCTCAAATTTATTTGTACTTTTTTAAATAGACTGAGTAATTGCAGACTCTTGTCGCTGCAGGCTCCTGTGAGTTTCAAAGCAGTTTTCGTTACTTTCCCAACTCCACTCTACCCAGGGAAATAGCCTCTCCTCTTCATTGCCAACTTGTCTGGAGACTAACAGGGTGAGATTGAACCCCCACCCCATCAGACACACATCACCTCTCCTGCTTGTTTCTGGCTTCCTTTGGGTGTGTGAGCAGACTCATTTTATTAAACCATTTTTCAGGGGACAGATGGGAAATCTGCCTTCCCCATTAGTCACCAGAAAGTGACCCCAGCAGCTGTGGAGGGAATTGGTCAAGCTGTTGCAACCAACTAGGCCAGAGTGGAAAAAGACACCAAGCCTTGTCACAAGATCCCAGGGATTCCCAGGGGCTCTGGGACTGCTGAAGCCTTGCCATTAGCTACCCTGTGGTTGGCTGAGCTCCCTCACCGGAGCCAAGGGTGAGGCACTGTGTGTCTAGGCAATGAAGTGGGACAAGGACTGCTTACCACTTGGCACCCATGTTTAATTAGTTTCTTAGTGTTGTGGGGGAAAACATGAAATAAATAAGGCCAACTGACCACTCTGTAATTTGTTTCTGAAGCTTGGATAGACATAAAAGTCTACCTTCCAAAACCACACGGCATAATTTATTTTACGAGTTCCCCTCGGCACCGGGTCCAGGCTAACCTTGAGTTGGGAGGCTGTGCCTCCTCTTTCTTCCTGGTGCTGGTGGTCACAGTGTGTCCTTTCTTGGCAGTGGCTGTGAGCCCAGCCAAACAGACCCATGAAAGGCAAGTGGATTAATCATTTTGAAGGCATGTTCGGCTGCAGCCGTTCCTCCACAGGGCGCCTGAGAACCAGCAAGCGGCCACCATAGCAATTCACAAGAGGACAGAAGGGGGTGTCTGAACACACACACACACACACACACACACACACACACACACACACACACAAAGGGGTAGGGATGGAAAGTTTTTGTGGTATACACATTGGAGTTTTCATTAAACTGAAGAGCATATACCAAAAAATATATGGCCATTCCTGTAGCAGAAACTGTGACAAGTCCAACCTTTTTATTACAATCAGGTTTTCTCTAAATATATTATGCCCTGCAGGTCAAAATGATTTACTTCTCTATTTGAGGACATCTGAATTCTATTCTGCTGTTGCCAGTATGTTCTCAGCTGTGCCAAAACTGAGCAGGTCTGCGGTTCCTTTGTAACATCAAAACGGAGGCATTTATCATAGAGATTTATCGTGGGACAGCCTGCCAGATGGTTTGGGTATTTTAAAGGTGAACTTCTCGGGCCTTGATTAGCTCATGCAGACTTGTAGTTAAGACAACTCTATCAGCTGCGCAGTGGAGAGATGCTGTCTTTCCCCTCCTCTACACCCTCCCTCAGTGTTAGCAAGGCAGAAAATATTAATGTAATGGCAGATGTGGCATAGATTGTCATTTCAGGAAGAAAACCAAGCCATAACCAATCCCACTGATTGCATTCTAATTATAATGTGACCTCCTGTTGCTTTGCATAGAGGCAGCATTCATTTCAGGACCCCACTGTAAAACTTGCCGAGTCAACGACCCTCAAAGGGGCAATTGTAAGATTTAAGCTTAGATTTTTTTTCCCCTTGCTCATACCAAAGACATTTTTCCCTTCCAGGCCTCTGTTGATTGGGCCAGCAAGAATGCATTTGATTATATAGACTGAACTTATTGGGAACAGAGCCTTTGTGCTTTGAAATGCTTCTCATTCAAATTACATTCAGACATTCAATCAACATTGATTGTGATATGGATTGGCAATGGGGAATGCCTTGGGTTTTTGGTCTAGAGGGAAATTTTACTCAGTGCTGGACTAGATAACTAAAATTAGGGGGAAGCAGTGTTTCCACGACCTTAAGCTTGAGTTTCCCATCAGAGGAGAGTTTCTCTGGGGAGCCCAAGGGTGTCCCATTCCCAGCCAATTAGTATCCCAGGAATATGTTTTTTCTTGGAAGTTTGGGGCCTGTTAGTATTCCTAATTTAATTAACCCCCACGAGCCTTGGAATCTCTGTGTGTATTTATGTTCCCATTAAATAAAGCAGGCCCTTGCCTTGGCACAATGGGAAGCTAGGCATATCTGGTTTAGAGTCTCTGAGATTCTGGTTGTTAGAAAGAAACAAGCACAAGGCTGAGGCACAGGGGCTGACGTTCTAGTTAGAACCACTGTCTGTCTGAGTTAGAGCAACACTCAGGTTTCTTATCTACAGGATGAAATAGTAGGTGGTCCCAAGGTTCAATTAGTGATGTAGGTGATTTAAACACACGTGTAGAATTAAAGAATGATTACTGTTTATAAGTTTTTATATATAGGCACATATAACCTTAGATATATAATTTGTTATATTATTTATTAAATTATTACTTATAATTTATTAACTTATTATTACAAATATATAATACTTTAAATATATGTGTACATATATGTCTTGGGCTAGACCTTTCAAATTTCATTGCCTCTGGGAAATTCCTTTTGAGTCCAGTATCTCAAGGGGTTGGCTCTTGGCAGGTTTCATAACTGAAGAAATTTCCCTTTGTGCCCTTCTGCATAACTCTAGACTAGAAGTCAGACTGGAACCCTCAAAGGAGTAGGGAACCCTCAATCCTACCCTGATGAAATAGTTCAAGATAGCCCCCTTCTTTTTACTTACCACCTGTCATCAGCCATCACATGGGTGCAGATGCTTCTCAAAGATGACATCACAGACTTTACGACTTTCCTGAAATTCAGCCTTGCCAAGTCACCTTGAACAAATTCAGTGTTCTGTTCCTCCACCAAAACAGCATCAATGGAAACCTCTTTTACCCCCTCTATTAAATACTTCTCTCCCTCTAGTAACTCAAGTTCAAACTCTTGGAATCTTCCTTTATGCCACACACCCACACACATACTTACAATTCATATGAAGCTAGTTTCTAAGTAGTCAATTCTACCACTGAGCACATATTTGAACATATCTATTCTTCTAAAATTCCTCCATTGTCTTTCAGTTGAATTGTTTACTCCCTGGCTGGCATCCTTTCATTGAGTCACGTTAATGGATTCTCCATCTTATTCTCTGAGCCAGTCCAATCTGTACTTCACCACTTTGGTAGGAACATCAACATGGACCACATGAGATATTCCCTGGCATTCATGCCCTTGGACAATCCTTTCTTCTTGTGTGCATGTGAGGGGGGTTTCTGCCATGCTTGCTACTAATAGATTATAAGGAGATAATGAGATAGTAATGCCATGATTTGGTTACCTGTAACTTGTGTATAGCTAGCCCCCTTTCCTCCTGATGGATTAATGAAATGAGATGCCAAGAAAAAGCAGTAGAGGGTAATCTCTGGCCAATGGCAGTGAGGAATAACAGCCCCCATCCAATAGCCCATATGTACATGAATCTGTAATAATCCTGTGGGCTTGGGATCTTCTACAGCTGAACCTCAGGTGAAGCCTCAAGCCTTACTGTACACTCGTGCAGCAGCCTTGGGAGATGTTTGAAGCAGAGGATTCCACCAGGTATTAGCCGGAATCCAGACTCACATAAATATGTGATGATAAATGGCAGCTCTTAAACTCATGGGTAGACAACACATACTAGGGCAGCCTTATTTCTTTGTGGCCACGCCAGTCTTTCCCTCGGAAGTACTCAGAGGCCCTAGATGCTCCAGGTTTGGTCTTGAGCTGCCTGTTCCGTGCTCACAATTTGCAGCTTCTTCCCTGAGCATCGTGACCCTGGAGCTGTTGATAATTTCAGCTTTCTGCCTTTTACCCTTGGATGACATCAGTACTGTTACCTGCCTCCAATTTGTGACCGACTCCTGTGTTGTTTTTAAAGGACCACTTAAATGCTACCACTTTCACAAAACCTTCTGTGCTCCTGGAGCTATATAGATCTCTAAGCTGGCATCGTGCTGTCCCTTAGGTCACTTTTCATTTTTCATCTCCTCAGGGAGTTGTTTGAGGGCATTGTTTGAGCTCTGCTACGAGGTTGTGGGTTTTATGAAGGGATTGAATCCTGATTCTTCTTCCTGAACTCTCAAAGATCCTAAGAAGATGGCTTAGGAGTGATGTGCTCTAGAACAATTTACTCATCAATGAAAAGTAAGCCAGCTTGCCCACAGGATATAAATGGTATATGGAACTAGTGGTTTATTTCTTTGTTGGCTCATTCATTCTTTCATTCATTCATTCTTATTTTCTATACCATAGGCATTGAACTGAGGCCCGAGACAAGAATGAACTCATGGACACTATGTGCAAAAGGGGACTTTGCCTTTGGGTTTAGTGATCTGTGGTCCACCACCCTGGGAGTCATTTTTATCTCTGGGTCTGTGCTATGCTCCCTAGGACAGCAGAGTATGTGATGAGAGCTTAGAGAAGGTTTTCATGCCTCCATGACAGGCCTCTTCCTCACAATGGTTTCTAACTCATACTCCTTACCCTCTGGCTCTAGGGAGAAGTTTAAGCACAACAAAGAGAGCGGTGGCCTTGGAATCATGCCCTGCACATACCAAGTAACAGTGTAGGGCCCCTGGATGCCATGAAGGCTTTGCTTGCTGTGTAGCTGGAATACAACATTAAATGACACATACATGCTGTGAGAAGTTGAGAGCAACTGCAGAAAGACCTTCCCCCTTCTCTTTTTAAATAATGAGCCCATATTTTATTTTTTTCCTGGACACTGTGAGTTCTGTAGCTGACTAACTAGGGTACAGTAGTAAAGCAGCTAACGAAGGTAAGAAAACAAACAGTAAACAAAGAACAAAGAAGACGGTCTGACCAGAATAAGGTGGGGTCACGAGCTAGTGTGTCCTGAGTACTAGAAAGTAGATTACAGAAGACGTCTGATGGAAGGAAATGGGAAGACAAGGCAGTTTCCAGCCGGGGAATGTTCTAGATCCAAGTCTTTATGTCTGGAATGGCCTTGAGACACAGCCAGCAACACAGACAGAGGATGGTGACCATGGAGGAGAGGAGACTGCTGATTTTACAAGGTGAAGATGCATGGCCCCTCAATTGCCAACCTGTTCTTGGTGATGAGCTTGCTTGTCTTGCTTGCCTCTCGGCTGTTTGGGTTCTGGAGTCCTGGCTTTTATTTTGTCTCTTAAAAAACAATGGAGGGATTTGACTGCTGTGAGCTAAATGGGTGCCTTCTACATGAATTTAATTCCTTTTGCTGTATCAGCAAGTTTAATTCCTTTTGTTACCTCCTCTAACACGGATATGTTTTACATATATATGTACATATATGCATGTATATGTATACACACATTTAGAAAGGATAATAATATATAGGTCAAGAAATGTGCAGCAGCTAGAATGGGACTCATCCATTCCCACAAATCACAGAACCTCCAGATTTATCTCCATGGTCACACACTGACACCTCACAGCCCTGGTCTCTGGGCCTTAGCTGTGTCTGACTTTGTATCACATTGCTATTAGCTCCGAGTTCTAAGTTAGATTGGACTCTATAGTCCAAGAGATCCTGGGTTGCAGAGTGAAATCCTTCCCCAAAACCAAACAAATAAACCAAATAAAATTAATAAAGTAAAATAACTGTACCCCTCAATACAGTGCAGACTTTGAGCTCCAGGCATGGACTGGGGCTGGACTGTGGGGCTGAAAATTGCAGACAGGGATTCTTGGGACATTCCCTGTTCATATTCTTGGAGTTAGAGGTGAGGAAGGAAGGGTGCCAATTCTAGTTCCTGGGCCCATGTTTGCTCCCCTCATCGGCTGTGCCCACTGATACCCCATGAGTCCTCGTCTATGAAGGCCCTCTGGACCAGGGCTACTTGGCTTGCTCCCGGCCTGACAGCAGTTCCTTTAAAAATCTGGGGGTTTTGCTGAGAAAGAAATTAAGTAATTTTGTTATTTTTCCTTGATAATGCTAAAATTATTAATCTTCAAAGATAAGTACTGTTCAGAGCATAATGAGTTCGAATTGTTGATAATTATAATTTTGCAAAATTTCAGCTTGCTGTCAGCCAAGTAATTAAAGGGGTGTTGCAAGGGTTCTATTTTGTTCATGATGGTTGTACTTCTGGAAAGAATTGTCTGTATGGGAAAGAGGAAAAAATAAAGCCACCCTTGTTCTAGACCCTTGTGATCCCCAGTGAAAGGAATCAAGGACAGTGCCCCCACTGAGGGGTAAGATCTTGGAGTCCTTTCTCTGGGGTCCCTAGTCTCATGACAGACGTTCTCTTTGTCCTTGGAAAGCCGGACCTTAGGCTAGACTCCACTCCTCTGATTAAACAGATGCATGGCACCCAGGCCCTATCTGCATCCTGGGAAGACCTGTCTCCCCTGTCTCCAACTGGGTCCCTTTCTCAATTGCCCATGAGCCCTCATTATTTTAAGACTTCTTGCATATACCATAGCTGAACTGAAAAAAAATGGAGCTGAAAGAAAAGAGGAAGAGAAAATGGAAAACTAATGATTCAAGAAATCACAGAGCACGAGATAATTCTATTTTGAAATCACAGCAGTGGCACCCAGAGGCGGAAGCTCCCCAAATTGCTAGTGAAAACCCTTTGATGGATCCCGTTGTACGAAAGCCCAAGGCACTTTTTTATATTATTATTATGAGCAGTTCACATTCCCCCAGAAGAGGCATTTAGCAGCCATTTTTAAATGTCTGTATGTGTGCAAGCTAAAAAATAAAATAAAAATAGAAAGACCTCAGAATATCTCCAACCCTAAATGGCCTCATTTGATTGCTGGCTTTTACTTAGAATAAAATCGACTTTCTCACAATGGTGCTAGAGGTGCTCTGAGAAGTCTCGGGCCTCATCCATCTGAGCCAGTCCCTGGTTTACTCCCTACTTCCTGGCTTTTCTGGAGCACAGTGGGGATGCTGCCTGCTGAGATCCCAAGCCCTTCCTTTGGGGGTGCATCCTTCTCTTAGGGTTTTGGCATGCTACGCCCTAATAACCACGTGGTCCCTCTTTTGTGAAAGTGATGTTGTGGATGTGGTTAGGATCTCAAGGTTTAAAGCTGTCCTGGGTCATTTTGGTGGGTCCAGTATAAACCAGAAAGTTCTCATGAAAAGGCATGCAGCAGGGTTACAAAAAGCAGATGATGTAGTCCTGATAGAAGTGAAGGATGGAGGGGAGGAGCCATAAGCCATGTGGGAAGCCTGCCCAAAGCTGGAAATGGCAAAAAACTAAAGTGATTCTCCCCTCTGAAAGCTTGACTTTCTCAAAGCCAGTGAGAGCCGTGATATAGCGAGGCTGGACCTATTGGAACAACCGTTGCCTTGTGTGTTGAGGGCCAAGGGAGAAACCAATCTGCTTTCCAAGGGTTCAGGTGAAAGGAGGGAGCTGAACAGAAGCTAAGGTTCCTTCCTGGGCACATCAGGGTAATCTGCTTGACAATCCAGCCCTGTGAACACAGCACTCCAAGTGGGTCTGTCATCCCTGCAGTTTAAGTACACCATTGGCTTTTTCTGATCTTTCCAAGGTCAGGACATTAGAAGGCAGAGCTCAGCTTTGTTTGTTTGTTTGTGAACAGGGTTTGTTTTGAGAATTTCATACATTAATTCTGTATTTACATTTTACATTATTTCCACCCATCTATCTCCTGCCTCCAAATCCTCCCATGTCTTCTTACCTGCCTCTTAAATTTATGAATTCATGATTTAACTGAGTCAATTTAGTGTTGCTTGTATGTACATATGGTTAGGGCTGGCCACTTTGTCTATGTTTTGTATAGCCTATCAGGGATCTGGCTCTGGAAAAATCTCTCCCCTCCCCACTCCGCAGCTATTGAGTGCCCATAGCCCTTCTGTTAGTATTCAGTCATCTGTAATGTCCTGTCCTTGGGGTTCTGACAGGATATGCCCTCAGCTGCAGCCACTAAGAGCACCACCTACACATATTCACTATGTTCCCTTTTAAAAGGGCCAGGTCTACCTCCAATTCCCCCCTCTCTCATTTTCTCCTGTTCTCTGTCTGTTCCTCCTTCCTCTTTTTCTCCATATCTTTCCTTCCTCCTATTTCCTGTTTCTCCTGTCTCCTCCCTTCCCTTTCCCTTTTTTATGACCCCTTTCCCTAATAAAAATTCCCTCTGTCACATGGCATCTTTCGCTCACCCACCACTTTTCTTAAATTACTATGCCTTCATTTAGGATGGACCCTTATAAAATGTCCCCTGTCGATGTTGACATGTCTAACTGGTGTGGTCATTATGCAAATCTTGCTTAGGCATCCATGCCATTGAGGTTTCGATGGGTATAGCATCCCTGCCATGTTTAGAAGACACTGTCTCTCAAATGGCATCCTGGTCCTCTGGCAAAATTCATGGTTGATGAGAGGGGTCTACAACTATCCCTGGCAACAGTCAGTTCCCAATATGGTAGAGAGAAGAGTAGAAAGTACCACATGGTATCTGTTCATTCATTCACAGAATACCTCATTTGATTTTTAATGATTAAACATTCTAAAGGCCCCCCCCGCAGATGTCTTCTTCCTTTCTCCTGTATCTCTTGCTGTATCACCTCTCTTCTCTTTCTTTAATCTCAGACTGCCCCCACCTTCTGAAACTGCCTGTATTTGTGAGAATAACATCAGCCCCTTTTTCTGAATAACTTTTCTAAAGTTAACCATCTCACCAATGATCATATAATCCTAAGTCATAGTCCTCCTTGTGCACCTTTTTTTAAAAAGCTAACCATTGAAGATAATCTACATATTACCAGAAAAGAAGCATCAGGAAAGGCTGGGCAACTCATTGGCTTATGCACATGTTCTTTACTTAAAAATCAGAGAAGCATTTAGGGGATGGTGACTGTGCGGGAGTCTGCCATCTTCCAGCACTGGCTTGCAGAAAGGAACCCGATCACAATGTATATCAAGGGCAGGAGGGGAAAGGGTAAGCACTGTTAAGGGGATTTTAATAATTTCTTGCTTTTTTTTGGAGGGAATGCTTCATTGTTTGTTTGTTTGATACAGAGTTGCTGTATAGCCCTGGATGTCCTAGAACTCTATGTAGGACAGGAAGACCTCAAACTCATAAAGATCTTCCTGCCTCTGCTTCTAGTGTACTCGAATTATAGGCATGTACCACCATTACTAGGCCTCTTGTATGTGTCTTTGCTGTAAGTACTTGATACGGACATGTTGAGACGATTTGATAAACCTAAGCCATTTGGCTTTTATTAACAGCTCAGTTAGAGTTAAGATGTATCGTCATTTGAACAGACTTGAGCTTCTTAAGTCCTAATGAAGAACTTTAGCCTCTTATGATTGTGGGGTGGAATGGATTATTTGTTCTGCAGACAGTAAAAGGTGGCAATGAGGGTTCCCCTTAACTCCATGCTTCTCTGGCTATCCTGAAAGTGGACTTAGGTGTGTACACACACAGCCAGTGAATTAAGGGTGAATTGTATCAGGCGCTTTTTCACACTGTAGACTTTCTAAAAGGAGACATGCACGGTGAAAGGGGAGTTGTTACTTTGGGGGCTACAGAGCCTGCTCTAAAGCTCCTGATTACTGGCCTCAATTTTGTCCATAATCTAAGAAAGAAAAAGTTCAGGGTTGACAAAAGAAAGGCTACAGGAAAATGTCAAGATCTCCACACAGTCCAGCTACAGTGACTTAATTGTTGCTGCTCTGTCTCCAGAGACTTTTTTTAAATCTGATCTTTGATACACCTATCCATGCCTAACATGTAGTGAATACAAATGAACAGAACCCAGCCCATGACTTAGAAAATTTATGTACAGCTAGGAATGAGAGTACCACCAAACTGTGCACAAGGTGCTATAGCAGCAATGTATCAGGAGGGGGACACATGAAGATTAGGTGCATCTCAGTTCCACTTTAACTGAGAAAGTGTTAAGGTGACTTGTATCTTGTAAGGGAACCATAGTTGTGTGCCATGTGTTCAAGGTATGGAAGACTCCTTCTTGTCCTGTTTCTATTTGATTTTACATAATATAACAAGCTAAAGACAACTGCTTGTTTGCTAGTTTTTCTCATTCAAAGTATCAGTGTTTAAGGATGACCACAGAAGTTGGTCACTCATGCTCTCATTGCGGAGGGACATGGTAGAAAAGTGAATACGTGACTGTACTAGACAATATTAGATTCAGTTTCATCTGTTCCAAGATAAAATTTTATGGCCTCTGCTAACTTGTGATTTGGTGAATTAAAATAATTAACCTTCATCTCAATATTAATTCTACTCAATAGAAACCTTATAAAATAGATTTTTAATCATTCTCATTTTTGTAGCTTATCTAAAAAGAAATATAACAGAGTAAGATATGTTCAGGGACTCACATCTACAAGATGACCAAGTGAGCGCCAACAGCTGTCTGTCTATTGTTAAATCCCGGGCTGTTTCTGCTGCAGCATTGTTTTGCTGTCTGAACTGAACACATGACTTTATCTAGGCCTAGAAAATCTCTGACTACCCTTGAAACCAGAACTGTATTAGAGCATTTGTTTTGAGATAAGATGTGATCTTTCAGACATTCCTATTAAGGACAATGTGCTCAACCCAGAATTTAAATGATCAGAGATGGATCTGATATAATTGGGTGAAAGTTCTCAATATAATTAGTCAGTCATCCTCTGCCATATCACAGATGAGAGGAAACACAATTTCAGAAGCACAGCAGGAAAGCAGGCTTTCCCACTCTTACCAGTTCTGTCTTAGGAAACACTTGCAGCATTGTAAATATCATAATCCCAGGAGAGAATGGGCAATGATCAAATTCGATGATTTGGGGCTAGGGAATGGCTCAGGGAATAGAATGAAATTCCTCCTTCTGTGGCCATTCAAGTGTTGGGATATGTCTGAGTATTTATATGGGGTCTGTGAGTTGCACTCAGGTTGTCAGGCTTGGGCAGCAAGTGCTCTTAACTGTTCATTAATCTTGCCAACCTGGTTATCACACTTTATTAGTGAAGAAGTTACAATTATACCATATTTTGTTCCTTTGAACCATTGTGGATCATTTTGTGGCTATTTTAATATATCTTTTAACATTCTATCTTTTAAAAACTGCAATTTCTATTAAAAACATTCATTTATGAAATTCTGCATATTAATCATAAAGTAACTAAGCACTTAATTATCCACCCAACTTCCATCTCAAAATAATCAATTATTAGCATGTTAAATTTATTTCTAAACCCTTTAACATGCAGTTTTGATCATGATAAAAATGTACACTTACTTCTATTTTGCTTTTTTTAGTAAACAATGTAACTGTTTTATATTATACAATCTCCATGAATTTCACTTTTATTGACCCTACACTGATATATTTGAATATTAATAGTCAGCTTTATAATTGACTCTATTGTTTCCCAAAATATCATAGTAATAAAAACATAAATATTTATTGTGTTTTGACTGTGGCTTTTGACGCCACATAGGGTAGAGTTTACAAAATGATTTATATGAGCAAGTCAGTATGTTAAGTGTTCTGTTGTAGACATACATATTTAGAGTCATGGAGGAATGTGGGATTTAATCTTAGGAAAGAATCAGAGAAGTTTTCCTGGAAACAGTGGCACTGATGCTGAGAGATGATGAATATATTGTAATGGACACAGAGAAAGGTAGGGCGTGCATTCAAGTCAGAGGAAGCAGCATGTGTGATGAGAGCGAAGCTGTGGGCAGTTTGTGGAAGGCACTTATGGTGGTTTGGATGATAAATATTCCCCACAGTCTTAGGCATTTGAGTATTGAGTACTCATTCAGTAGAAAAGATGGCAAGAACAATGTTAATGGATCTTAGTTTCATAACATGGCAGGGGCTCCTTCCCTTGCTCGCCTGTCATGTCATCTCAGCAGCATGTGCTAGAGATCCCATCTTAAGACTCTAGGATTTCCCCGTGTGTTACAGCCACCACCAGAGTCCATCCACGTCAGACCAGATGTCACCCAGCTGTATGTGTCAAACAAAGCAGTTTTGTTTGCTGAATGCTCAGCTGTCACATTCAGTCCAGCTCAAGTTCAAGTGGTTTTAAAAATCTCTAATGTGGTTACATACACATTATAGCTATGCCTCATGGAGTCCTGAAGTGTGTGTACCCCACCATTTCCCTAAATGTTTTTGTTCGACTTTGGATTAATCCTGTGTTGATTTTCCTTTTAGAGATAGTTTAGGCAGAAGGGTTCCATTTTCCTTCCCAGAGTTTCTGTTTATAGCAGAGTGCATCCTCATCATGGATTCCCAAAGCACATTCACTGTCCTGCTGTCGATGCTGGTTTCCAGAAGGAGAGACTGGAGGAAGGAGAGGAAGTACAATGGAAGGGTGTGTTGGAGGCAGGGGCTGGAGACATCCCCCTGGCAGGGGCTCGTGGTCTCTGGAACTCAGTCCCAGGCTTCAAATCATTGCCTGAGTCTTCCCTGCTTTGCTGGCTTGGGCCACTTTGACGGCATAGCTAATGTGACTGGGGCAGAGTTCCACCCAGGAGTCACACCAGGGATGTGATGAGAAGCAGACAGAGCCACCAGTGGGATACCTCCTGGTATTTTTACAAGTTGTTAGTCCATGTCTGCCAATGGATGAGACAGGAATTATCCTTTGAATTCTCTTGAAATTTTGAAAATTTTCCAAGTTTTGTTTGACTTACTACCCGAATTTTGGAAATTAAAAAAATCCTGCTTATGAACATTAAGAGGTGGGGATGATCTCGCATTATTTCAGAAAAGGTACTTTATCACCTTGGTTGTGGCTTATTTCACCAACTATCTCTATTTGGACAGAGATAAATCTCTAGTTGTCATTTGTCTTCTCTTTTGCATCAAGTTGGGCAAACAGGACTCTGTGTCCTCAACATACTTCAGAAAGTGGGTGGGATCCTCTGCTCGAATTCGGGAAGAAAGCCTCATGGTCTCTTGTGTGTCTTTGTTTTGTGGTTGTTACAGGTACCCAGTTGAGCTGTATGTCATGGATTTCTGGGAGCAATGACAGTTAGATCATAGCATAGTATCTACACTACACTCAAAATTCTGTGGTGTCCAGGAAGCATAAAAATCAAGAGGATCCATGTTTCCTACTGGAAAGGACTCTGTTCTTTGTTGTTGCTAAGATGGTTTCGGGCCGTAAATAGAGATAACAAGGTACCCTAGAGTAGAGAGCACTGCTGAAACAGTCAGGTAGTTGTTTGAGAGACAGCATGGAAAAAGACTGAATAAGGAGTGAGTGTGTAGCACGTGCCAGTCTTCAGTAAGTAACTTAAAACTCTATAGTACCTCTGCACTCCTCCAGCCCAAGAAATCCTCTCTTCAGCTGTCATTATCCTTAACATCTCTGTCTCTGTCTCTGTCTCTCTGTCTCTCTCTGTCTCTGTCTCTGTCTCTCTCCATCTCTCTCTGTCTGTCTCTCTCTCCTACCTCCTGCTACCCTCTCACTCTCCCCATCTCCATCCATCTTTTCCTTCCTTCCTCCTATCCTTCTCCTTCATTTTTCTGTAAAAGAAACATTTAAGTTTCCTGTCTGTCTCCTCTCCCTTATTGGCCCTCTGCTTCACCGCCCTACTCATCACCCCTTGTAAGTCATCCACCTTACTTAATGTAGTTGGTGGCCCAGCATCCTCCCTTGCCCCAGAACACTCTCGTTTCCTAATGTTCTTGTTCTCTTGATGCTTCTCCTCACGCCCCTCCTGCTCCCTTTTCCCAATCGTCTTACCTTTGAAGTGTAGCCTTTCTTCAGGACTCTTGTTCTGAATCCATATTTCTTTCTACCCAGATGCCTCTTCTTTCTAACCTGCCTTGGCACTTTAATCAGAGCTGAAAAAAAAAACATTTCAATGTATGTTTACTAGCCAAACCCTCTTTCTTGTAAGAGAGTAAGCCTCCCAAGGGCAAGAGTCCATGTCCCTGTTACTACTTTTGTCCATAGTGACTAAACCAGAGGCAGGCACATAGTGCCAGTAAATACATATTGAAAAGTGAATTCCTTGAGCATTTGCCTTAGAAATAGAGACTGTGGGCACTGTGAATTTACTGCCTCATATAATGATAAGATCTCCTCAGGTTGTCCCATTGCTAATTGAATTTACAAACAAGGACTAAGAAAAGCAAAAAAAGAGATACCCATTCCCTAGCCACATGGTTATATACAGACAGAAGGGGCTCAAGCCACAAGTCCAAACTTACAGCGCCTGATTCTACTTGGATGTCTGTGACTCATCTCTGCCATGTCCCAGCACTTAGAAATGGTTTCTAAGATGGTTTCTGGGTGGAGAGCTTCAGCTTCTCCATCCAGGAGAAAGACCCCACCTCTGACCCCATGGTGTTAAATCTACATACTTTACAAACGGGATGATGTGCCATCATTGTTCCTTTTTATTTAAGGTATCATTAATATTTATGAACTACAGAGAAAGTCTTAGAGGATCTGTTGGGAATTCCAGAGCTGTAAAACAAAACAAAAACATAGAAAATGCAAAACAACAAACCACAAGTTATAAAAGTATGAGGCCCCACTTTGAGGAACTTATATCTTTACCTCTCTCCTTCCATTTAATAGTTGCTACAGTTCTGCCAAGTGCTCAGCATAGGCCAGAGAAAAGATGAAAAGAAACCTGTTTGTTATGGGAGAGCATATGAGTGTCTGCTGAAGTTCAGAACTCTCTGGCAATGACTTCAGGGGGCTTCACAGAGGGCATGTAACTTGATCTAGAATCTCAAGTAGTGTGCTAAAGACCTTAGAATTCCAGGAAGGATGCCTATGGTTGGTAGAAGGAATCCACATTGTGTGTGTGTGTGTGTGTGTGTGTGTGTGTGTGTGTGTGTGTATGCGTGTGTGTGTTTTGTTCGGTAAAAAAATTGAGATTCCTAGTATAGACAAGGGGACCATGATGGTGACTGGAGATTTTGAAGTAAGCTGCCTTGAGAGGACCTCAGGAGCGAACTTAGAGGAAGCAAAGGTTGAAGAAAATATAAGCTTATCACTCTGTATTCTCTAAGATGAGCATCTCTGGGAAAACTGGCCAAGCCATAGCTCAACTGGCCTGGCATTCATGAACTCCTAAAAATGCAAGGTTCATCTTCTCTAATGCCAGACAGGGTTTTGAAGATCAAGGCTAAATAAGACATAATGACTGGGTCATAAGTATGAGGAAGTATGAACTCAGTAGGAAGTGGCTAGGAACAATATCATTTTTGGAGACATGGGAAAGTGAGGTCAAGACAGACATGTGAAGACATACAGCAGGCTGGGAAGCAAGGAAGGCTAGGCTCTGTAAGTTCTCATTTCTTTGGCAGAGGGTCTGAAGGATTTCTTCAAGACATGTGCAATTCACCAGCTCTCTTTGACCAAATCCATTCCTTTCCCTCCTGGGCGCTTGTCAGAGGGAAAGTACAAGTGTCTCCATGTGTTTTCACCATTGCTGTAACCTTGCCTCTTTGCCAGAAGGATCAATTGGACATGTTATCAAGATGTTGGTCTGGAGATCTTTGAATTGTCCCAAGTTAATTGATATCTGTGCCATTGCAGAGTCTGAGGACATGAGGGCAGCCCAGAGTCTAAAGATTTTTTATCTACACAGTTTGAGACTTGACGCAGGAGTGTTCCTTCTAGAAAATCTTTGAACTCACTTGCAGAAAGGGGACCAAATCCAGGTGGTGCCATATTTAAAAGCACAACTTGGGGTGGTTGGAAAAACTCTATATTAGAAATAAATTTTGAATTCTGGATCATTGTTGTGTTTGTATGCCTAGAATATGTTTTGCCACATGTCAAGCTTCCATTCCTTGCATAAAATGTGAGGGGACATTTGACTAAGTGATTTCTAATCTTTGGCTGGGATAGCATGTGTGTACAAACTTTACTGAGAAAAATTAAGGGTAATATCCTGTGCACATCATTTTCCCCATGTGTGTATGCATTCCTGATGTAGCCTTGGACCCCACCCCTGCCATATGGTTCCCATCCTTTGTCAGCCCGTCTATCCTTTATTTCACATCACGGCTCAGCATACCACATGTCCCTGTGTGCAGGAGATGCGTTGACACAGGCTTCATGAACGCTGACTCCAAGTCTTGTTCCCGCAGCAGCTCCTTGAGGAATCCTCAGTCCAGATGCAAATTCAATACAGCCTGGCTTTGTGGAGGGGAAGACGGGAGCCGGCTTCTAGTCAGTGGGCTCTCTATAAGGCCTCCCTTCACTATCACATTGAGGTGTCAAGCCTGTGGTTGATTATCAGATGCACACATGGTGGCAGACTCTTCACAGCCGGTCAGATAAACACTGAACCTTGGGAACCTTTAGCTATCTTTGGTGGCAAGACCAGAGAACCCAGCATGGAACTGTGGTTACTGAAGTCGGAAGCTGTTCTCTGGAGGTATTCACACATGCTCTTTGCTCTTGAGTGAAATGGCATACCTCACAGACACTTCCAAAAATTTTTTTTGTCCCTGGTGGGGTCACATGGATTTGTATCATGTATTTCTCAGATGTTTTTGTTTTGTTTTTCAAGACAGGATAGAGATGTGTCACAGCTCTAGCTATCTTGGAACTCTCTTTGTAGACCAGTCTGGCCTTGAACTCACAGAGATCCACCTGCCTCTGTCTCCTGCGTGCTGGGATTAAAGGTGTGTGCCATCTCTGTCTGGCCTTTCTCATAATTTTAAAGAGAGGAATGGCACTTGATTCCAATGTGGCTTCAAGAAAAAAAGATCTTGGAACTTCTATAAGCATCTTTAGAGGACAAAAGCACCTGTTGCTTTTTTCACAGGATAGTTAGGAGATACAAATAATATATTTGTAAAAGTATTTGTAAGCAATAGATGACTGAGAACTGGTTATAACCTATGGAGAATTCAGAACCTCTTGGAATATGTATTTCATAACTTGGAGCTTCCCTTCAAAGCAAACAAAAACAAACCCCTTGCATATATACAGATAATTTTTACAAGCAACTTAAAGGGGTCAACTTAGTAGGTCCATGTAGGTCATCAGTCCCTGAAGTGCAGTATAAATAATAATAACAGTCTGCCATGGAGGTGTCTTATCTATTTTTCCTACTCTTTAGTCAGACATAGAGCCCACTGGCTTTGTAGTTAAGGAATGATCAAAGAAATGAGAGAATGTGTATGCGCATGTGTGTCCCTGCATTTCTCTCAGCAGTAATAATGTTGTATATAAAATCCATCTGTGATGGGGGAAGCACGAGGCTTCTTGTGGGTCATGATTCACTCACTAGTGAGCTGGGCGTGCCACTGTGTGTTTTCTGCTTGCTTGACTCTTTTATGTGGGTTAGCTGAAAAATTAGAGAGCCCATCAGCAATTTGATCTCCCCGGTTACAACTTGGTAAGTCTGCTTTAATTATAGTCCAAGTAACACCTGCTTGGAGAGAGAGAGAGAGAGAGAGAGAGAGAGAGAGAGAGAGAGAGAGAGAGAGAGAGAATGTGTGTGTGTGTTGTGTTGTGTTTTAAATGAGCTCCTCTCTAACGCCTTCTTTCCAGCCAGCATGGGTAAAGTGGTGAAATTACTCCTCTGTATCTGCTTTACTGGCCTATCTTCTAGATTCTTTGCTAGAAGGAGCTTCTTCTCCTTCCAGTGAAAGTAGACACCTTCTTAGAACTGTGGATATGTTTTATATTCAGATGATAATTGTCTGTCATGTTTTAAAATAAATGTTTTGAGTGAATTATGACACATACACGGAAAAGACACAAACTGTTGTATCCAACTTCATGAATCATCATATGCTACCAACACAACCTATAGATATAAAAATTAAATATTTCTAGTATTTCTCAAATTCTATCACATCCCACCCTCAGTTCTAGGCCAACTTCTTCCTCAAAGACAGTCACCATTTAGACCTTTAATGCCATGAGTAAGTTTTGCTTGCTTTTCAATTTTTGATAAAAAGGAAGCATATAAATGTAAGACACATTATTTCGTTGTTGTAGTTGCTCAACATGATGTAGCATTTTATAATGTTGATACCTAATATTTTCTTTATGTTTTTTGAGGTCCTGTTTTAGCATCTCCTGTCTGTTTCAATGTCATGAGGGCCTGTATTTTGTATTTGTATGCTAGCTACAATATTTACTCTTATGTCTATTACACACTAATGGGTCAAGAATGATTTTCTCATGAGATTATCAGAAAAGACATTCCATTCTTCCCTCATCATCAGTCAGTCTTCTATCTATGTATACTGTTTTTTTTCCCCTGGAATCTATTTGCTTCATTTTATACTATCTTCTCTGTGTCAGTGCTCCAATCTTTAATGACTATAGCTTCATAAGACCTAATACCTCTCATGCACTGAGATTACCTTGACCACTCTTGGCTTTTGGTATTACCTTACAGATTTTAGAATTATTTTATCGATCTGTTTCAATAACCAAATAGCAATAAAAATGAAGGGATTTTTATAGGGATTATTTTGAATAACTAAGTAAATTTGCATATAGCTGGCATGTGATAATATGATGCCCAACTTATAATCATGGAATAGCCTCCCACTTCTTCAGTCAGTTTGTTTTATATCTTATTCTGTCTTTCACTGGTCTTTCTCTGTGTATATTAAGTCTTATGCAAATCTTACTTAATTGGTTCCTAGCTATGTGATTGTTTTGATGCTATTGTCATTTAATTTACTCAATTTGGTGTTGATGTGTAGAAATGAAATAATTTCCACATGCTGATCTTGCAACCAGAAACCTTGCCATATCTGTTTATTCATTGTTATAGTTTTTATTTTGTTTATTTTATTATTTATTATATTATGCTATATTATTCATTTAATTTGATTGTTTTATTTTCTATATACAAAAATCTCATTTTTTATAAATAATAATCATTTCTTTGTTTCTCTCTCATCTTTATCTCTTTCCTTGCTATATCATTTTCTAGGACTTCTATTACAATGCTAAGTTGTAATAGAAGGACTTCTATTACAAAGCTAAGCCAATCTTGATAGATGGCTTGGCCTCATTTTCAATCTCTAATTTTACTATTCAATTTTAATGATTGCTGTGAAATATCTGTGTTACCATGGATCAATTAGAGAAGTTCCCTTTAGTTCTTATTTTGTTACAAATACTTCTTCTAGAGAGGTGTTGAACTTTTTCAAAAGAGGATATTCTGTGCATCTACTTATGCAAGCATGTCCTTTTCTGCCTTATTGTAGTGAATTGAATTTTTCTTTGTTTTTCTTTTATTTATTTTTTGTGTCTTTCACATTATACAACTCAATCCCATTCATTGCCTGTCTTTTTTTCTTTTTTATCTATTTTTATTTTAATTTTAAATAGCTTGTTTTACATGACAATCCCAGTTCCCTCTCCCTCCCCTCCTCTTGCACCCCCATCCCTCCCATCCTCCCACCCTATTGCCAATTCCTTCCACATAGGAGATATCTACAGTCTATCATTTCATTCAGGGTAGGGTCCAGGCACTTCCCTAAGAGTCCAGGTAGAGAGAGCAACCCTCTTTGTGTTATGGACACACGATGTCTGTTAGTATTCGAGGGATAAACACTGATCCACTGCTCAGGACCCCATAGGTAGCCCAGGCCTCCTCATTGACTCTCACATTCAGGGGGTCTGGATCGGTCCCATGCTGGCCTCCCAGCTGTCGGTCTGGGGTTTAAGAGCTCTTTTCAACTACACCCTCTGCCCTTGTAACCTCCCCAGCCCCCCAAGATAAAATAAATTAAAATTAAAGAGAAAAAATGAAAAAAAAGGAAAAATCAATCTAATCATGGAAGCTGTAGTGATAATTGGATTGTTTTAATAGTCTTTGTTTGGGGTGACAATAATTGTAGTTCATAAGTAAATTAAACAGAAAGCACCTGGAGTTCCCATAAATTCTTTACCTCTATAAATATACAACATCATACCCTGTGAAATCCCACAGAAGAATGGTATCTTTGTTATATCCGAAGAATCTACCTTGACATCATTTTTCTGCAATGTCTGTAGAGTTCATTCTTGGTGGTATACATTTTTGTCTGCTCTTAATTTACATTTAAGATAAGTTTCCTCTGAATTATCCTCACTTATCCTAATCCTCTCTTTAGCTGTGTCTATTATTGTGTTAAATATATTGCTTGGATCTTTACATTATTATATATTTCAGCTGTGAAGCTATTTTGTTTTGTAGATTAAGTATTCTAAAATATATAAAATATTTGTGCTTAGTATGTTCTAGCCCATGGGTAATAGCTATAATATCTGGGGTCCTTGTAGTGTTGTATCTCTAGTTAATTGGATGCTTTCTTGCTTGTTTGGTTAATTAGATGATTTCTTGCTTGCTTGCCTGATTATTGATTGGATGTGGGGTATTTGGTCTTATCTTTTGCTGACTAACTGCATGGTAATTATAAAAGTGATGTTGATAAAAATTCTAGAGAAAGTTTGAGGTTCTGAACAGGGTTGCTTTCCCCCAGAGAGGAATCATTTTGTTTCCAGGAGATAGGTAAGTTAGGAGAGGTCACTTCAGTGCAGCTCAGAGTCAGAGGCCTTGGGAAACTTGATTAAACGCTTTGTGGGGGCAACTTATTCCTGGCTGCTTCTACACTTAATTGTGGTCCTAATGAAAACCTGGATCTCTACCTAGGCCTTTTTTCATTAACAAACTTTTCATCTAATTTTGTCTCCAAGACTTATAAAACAGGATGAGATTAGACTCAGCTCCTCAGCTTGCCAACTGTGAATTGGGTGCACAGTTGGCCTTGTATGAACAACAGCTTGAGGGCTATAGGCCCAAATCTCCACACTTTTTCCTCTTTGGTACCTTAATGTTCCATGCCCTCACTGCCTTGGAACTCTGGGTAACAGCTCCTATATATGTTCTCCTGAGAGTCCCTCAGGAGAACACATATCTCAGTAGGTGTACAGCCCATATGCAGCTGCTCTCCTTCAGCCCCGGTGACAGGGAATAATTGCATTCACATTTTGTAGATCCGGAATTAAAGTCCAAATGATCCAGCTAAATAAATAAGATGACAAAAAGAGAAATTTAGCTTTACCCCTGTCTCTCTTTGGGGTGTCTTATCACAAGACATATGAAAGCTAAGCCTCTTTCAATTCCAGCCCCTATTTCATGTCTTGCTCTAGGGCAATTGTCAAGGGAATCTTGATAAGGAAGCATTAATTCTTAAAGTGAAGGTCTTCTAAGGGATAAATGCATTGTGTTAATAGAGTTATTCTGAAGGCCAACAGCCTTTGACAGTAATCACTATTTTGGAAGAAAAGGAGTACAAGTTTGACTTGGTTTTCAGTAATTCCGTAGGGGTATCAGCCCTGCTCCCACCCCAGCACACATTTCTTTGAAGCTCCTCTTTTCATTCTGAAGCTTGGCTATATACGGTACATTTGTAATGGGTTGTCTCCTCATAGAAGAAAGACCTTGCCTTCCTGAACCTCTACTGTTAGTGAAAGAATTCAACCAAGTACTGGTCCTACCCACAAGAAGGATATACCGAAGCTCTTCAAGAATAATAATTGCCTGATCTACCAGCATCTGAGAGGTCAAGATAGTAAATTTCCTTTTTTGCAGTAAGAACAAAATCCTCCATGAAAATGAGGGATTCCACAAACAATTGTAAGCAACTTACAAGTGGTTCAACTTGGGAAGATTAATATGACTTCTCTTCGCTTAGGCTTCTTGTTTGGTAGGAGTGTGGCAGCCATTGCCATTTCCTAAGGTTATTGGTTATTTACAAGGTTATTTGGTTGATTGCTGATTAATTGACAAATTTGGGGGCTCTACTGGGGGGTGTTGACTTAAAATAATTACTTAAGAACTAGTGAAAATGGAAGTTCTCCCTAAAGGGGAAGAGTCTTTGAAATTTGGTGACTGCAGTTGTTTGGTAGTAGATTGTAGTCCCATCTTGATTTGAATCTAATTCTTGTGTCCTAGATTGTCTAGAAAGATCTCTCTCCTTGCCCCAGTGTTGGCTGTCTTCAACATCACATGTGAACTGAGGATATGTTAGAGGAATCCAGTGACAGTTACCAGCTATCCAAAACTACTGTACCTGGTGTCTCCTGACTGCTGGGTTGGAAGGAAGATGTCACATATCATGCTGTTATTCCAGCCAGGGGGACTCTGTTAGAGACCCAGGGATCTACTCACCTTCTAATGCTGTCATTGTAAGGATCCTAGTGACTTACTCTTCTATGGCACACGTATGTGAGCACTGTTTTATGAGACAATGTCAATGACTGTGGAGGACCAAAACTGACTTTTGGTATGGAATAGCTAATGAACCCTTGTGTAGTATTTAGTCTTGTCTAATGATATCCAGGATTATCAGTGATGCCTTATGTTGGTGTGGGAATTTTTCTTATCAATCTACTCCTATGTCATGAAGCTGAGCATCAGTCCCAAACAGGCAGTAACTAGCTGCCTCTCACAAATCACTTCATTAAACTTCATTTTTAGAACATGTTCCTTTTCATTCCCCAACCCGTGTCTGTGTGTGTGTGTGTGTGTGTGTGTGTGTGTGTGTGTGTGTGTAGTGAGCATCACTACTCTGAGGATTCAACCACCTTGTAGTTTTGTTGTTGTTGATTTTTAACACAAGACCTCAATCTGTCTTACTCACTGGGACCTGGGCTAGCTGGCTTGTAAGCCATAGGGGTCCATCCATCTTTATCTGCATCTCCAACTAGGATTATAAGTACACACCAACATTCCTGGTGTTTTTTAAAATATGGGTTTTGGCATCACACTCCAGCCATCACATGTGCTGAACAGCAGCTATCACCCCAGCAAGACATATTTCCTTCTCTTTAATACAGTCCTTATGTTAATTTCTTGGAGTGTCCAATGCCTACTCATTACCAGAAGGGCAGGTGAGGCCTGCAGTTTGTTCAAATCATGAAACAAATGAATAATATGGTCAGACTTCCAATCCAGTTTGTTCATTAGGTAGTGCCGAAATATTTTCGCCATGCCTTACTCTCTCTGCCAAGTCCTTTCTCCAACGTCAACCCAGAAACTTGTGTCTCAGTTAAGGAACTGCAGCAAGTATGATGAGTGCTGGAATTAGGAGCAAGAGCTTTCTTATGGCATCACCATCTCACTCTCTTTTCATTGACCGCCGGTTTTGTCTCCGCATCTCAGCTTGGTGACAGGTGCTCTGTTAACGTCCTCATTTGATGGGGGCGTTGAGATGCTGCACTTGGAGGTGCAAGGCAGTGGACTACTCACTAGGTCTCTGACATTAGCATCAGGTTAAGTTCATGTTAGCATTGTATTAGGTACCATTTTATTTCTAATCAGACAAAAGAATCCCTAGTTCCCTCTTTGACCTTTCTCTTTAAGCTAACATTGCCATCATTAATGAGCCCTTTGGTCTGTGAGATTCAGGTGCCATAGAGGGGGGAATTTATACAGCCTCAATGTCTTGTTCTACTACTCCATTCCTCTTGAAACTGAGCCAAGGTGCTGCTGATGCATGACTAAGGAGCTTAGAAGGACTCAGATCTCTCCTTTATTAGATTAGTTCTCAAGATGGAGAGTGGTGGTAAGAACTTAGGAGCCAGCCTATCCTAGACCGCGGTGATGTTTGCAGTGGCTCCTTTACTCGGATCTGAAAGTTCATAACAACCATAAAGTATGTCTAGGGCTTAAAGTGTTGGTGCTGGCTCAGGCCCATCTATGGAGTCAACTTGACTTTGACTTCCTGGTGACTCATCAGAGATCCATCCAGCCCTTTCCCCAGCAACTTGGCTCAGATTCTTTGCCTTGATGTTCCTTCCTTGCCAAATTGTCCTTAGAAAACTTCATCCTGGCCTCTCAAATGGGAAATGACAACTGAGTAAATGAAAAAAGTGAATGGGCTGAAGACACACACACACACACACACACACACACACACACACACACACACACACACGAGAGAGAGAGAGAGACAGAGAGATAGAGATAGAGAGAGAGACAGAGACAGAGACAGAGGCAGAGAGAAAATGATAGTCTGAGTACTTTTGCAGCCCACCAGTCTCCTGGATGGAGAAACCTCAAATAACTCAGTGGATCTGAAAAACAGCAACTACATTTGATAGCATCTAGCAAGATAAGGCTCTGCCTGAGTGACCAAGAGAAAGAAGGTAAAGTCTGAGAGAGGGTTAATTGCAGGTGAGGGGATGTCCTACTCTCTTGTCAAATTGACTCATTCCTATCCCCTTACATTTCTCACCTGAGTCCCTCATTTCAGCTGCTGGGAAGTGAACTGAAACCTTGGTATTTGTTATATTGGGGTTGAACACACACACACACACACACACACACACACACACACACACACACACACACACACTGTAGCATGCCACCTCTTTTCTTTGAGACCAGAAAACATATTAACTGGTTCTTTCATCATCTATAAAAACACTAAACTAAAAATGTTAGGGAGTTAAAGTGGGGGAAAAAGTTATGGCTACCAAGCCAAAGTTGCATTATTTTCTCAAAAAACCATGATGTCATGGACTTACCTCACCTTTAGTGCAGCCAAGCGAATAATGTGTACTGAGCTTTCTATCATGTACCATTATAATTAGCTCTGTCAGGTCTTAGCCCTGCAACCCTCATGCAGATAATATGATAATATGTCTTCATAACCAAGTGACCTTACACGCACAATATTTCTCCCCTTATGAAGATTGCATGTCAATAAAGTAATTGAGTCTCAGAGGCTGCGGCGAGGGAAGATTTAGATGATTGGACGTGGAGAGCAGTGATGTATGACCATTATTATTCCTCTTGTCAGGGAGGCGCGCACAAGCGAGGATGGCCAGAAGATGACAGGGATGACAGGTTACGTTTCATTAAAAAATATATTGCTGTTAATCACCACCCTCTTCTTTTCAAAGTCACTGAGGAAAGAAAGTCTTTTTTCATTTTAGCTTACATCCAAAATGAGAGGACATCATAAGATTTCTAGTCTCAGCTCTTTCAAATGGTGTCTTCTGTTTCAAAGTGGGGGGGGCTAAGTTGAGGTTTTAATGACTTGGACTGACAGTAAGAAAATGGATAGGGCCCTCCCTGAGGCCCCTCCTATAGGCTCCTTGGGGTAACATGTAGAGAGACTCCTACCTGCTGAGATGGAAGTGCGTTTTCACTCCACTCTTGGTGTTTGGAGCAAAGTGCTCAACAGCTCCCTTAAAGGAAGGCTGTGTAAGGGAACTGAATCCAAGGCAACTATTTTTCCTTGAATTAATTTGTTTGGACAGTTTTAACACTTGGAACATTTATATTTCCATACTTTATAAAAGCAAACATGCTGTTTCTCTAGTTGTAAATTTATCTTATGAAATCATAACAGCTGGAAGCTTGTAGCCTGGTAGGATTTCGTTTCATATTTAAACAGCTTAAGAAATATGTCGGAAACAAGGTATAGTTTCTCCCCCATTACTGTGTGTTTTCTCCTCTTGCATTAGGCTACCCAAGGAGTGTTGGCAGGATGCTGGAAAGGTAGCAGAGGCAAGATCTCTGCTAGCCTCACATGGGTTAATTGCTGTTCTCTGCAAACACACTTCCTACAGATGCAGAGAACACACTGGAATCCCTTCCAGGGGAGGAGGAGAATCATTGCAAGGGGAAAGAAAGCAACAGCAGAAGCATTCTTTGTTGGCACTGAGGCTTCTGCAGTCTTTAAATCTTCATTCCTATGTAATTGACTAAGACCTAACAGCCTTGAAGGAAAAGGAGCTGATGGTATCACTTCCCAGTCAGTATTCATTGTGTGATTTATGGCATAAAATCAGCCACAGCATCCTCTCATTATGGGCCCTGAGTGATTGTTCAGGGCAGTGGGAGGGAAGCAAGGTGTGGAACACAGAGCTGTGTCTGTGCAGACCCCAGGTTTCCCGTTTCCTCCTAGACATCCATGGTGATGCCTTTCGGGCGGGGATGCTGTTTTCCTTCCAATTTCTTTATTCTGCAAAAGACAACAGACAAATATACATAATAAACTCAAAGGAGGGTGGAGGTTGAGAAGGAATATTAACTCAGGGTGTTGCAGGGTGGTAGTGCAGTTTAGATGGGGGTCACTAAGTGATGAATTCTAGCCTCCCGACTGTCCCACAGCCCCCCACCTCCCTGTCTGTACAAGGCTAAAGCTCTCTGAAGGCTCTTCTATTGAGTGGTGTCCAGAGAGTTTGTCTCTAAAGATTTAAAAAAGGAATAGACCTTGAAATAAATTTTGGGAACACTGAGAGGACTCTTGATTTCACGAGTTCAAAATTCCTAGTCACACACTGACATTGACCCTTTCGAAAGGGAAGGTTATCTCCTCCATTCAAGGCTCGCTTTTCTGAATAACACGCACAACATTCATTTCCTAGGAGAAGGATTAACATGTTACCTTTTATTCACATTAAATGCTTTCTGAATATTTAAGATGGAAGCAAACTTGATAATTGGCAGGAGTCTCGGGGAGTGAATGTACCAGTTTAAAAGGAAAGCAGTGCAGAAGGGGCGTGGTTGTAAAGGGGTCTACATATGGAGGAGCTAATCTCCTGGTGACCTGATGCAGTGGTAAAGCTGTTTGAGGGACTAATGTGTCCTTGAACCCCACCACAGCTCAGTCCTCATGCCAGTCTTTCCTGGGTAGCTGTGGTGTGGAGAACATAGACTGTGTGTGTTCAAATCTGAGCTCTTCAGCTTATCAACCCTTTTACTAGAGAAAGGTCCTCTACATCATTTATGTGGCTCTGTTTTCTTATTTTTTTTTAATGGTGCCATCCTCTCAGGCTCTTGTAAATAGAGCATCCTCAGACTGGCATGCATTAATATCGTCATCCCCATCTGAGGGCTGCCTTGTGTCTGGTAACCCTGATGATAATACATATGGAGAAGTAATAACTCAAGTACATAGGCCAATAATCCTAGTCCTTAATTTGGCCTTGTATGGTTGATCTTATTTTGATCATCATCAAATACACTTCTTCAAGATTTTGGGTGCAGGGTATGCAGACATAAAATCTGAGCTTTCTTGACTTCACTGGGCATGGACCTGGAGCCCTAGTTATGTGATTGTCCTTTACCTGAGTGCCTTCCCAAGGTCTTCAGAGACCCCTCTGCTTTAGAGCCATTGATACAGGCAAGAAGGCTGAAGGAAAGATCCTTCTGTCAGGACAAATCATGTGTCCACTCTCCAACTTCCTTACTGCAGTCTATGTAGGATCTGTGAAAGGAATGTCTAAATGACCCAACAGGTATTAAAAGAACTACCGGGAACCACCAGTCCCAGCTTCTGGGTCTCTTTTTATCTATGTTATATTGTAAGGTTTAATGAAAATTATCATTTATCTTAAAGTTACTTATTGAGAATTTAACAACAAAAGGTTGAAAAATTCATGGATTTGTAGTGTTCATTTCAGGGTGAAGCCAAGTATGGCTTATCATATTCTGTTAACTGATTTTTTCCCCATTTAGATGTTAAGAACTATTGACTCGACAGAGGTTACAGACTAAAGAAATCTTCAGTCTGGGGTAACCAGATGAACTAGGGTTAACCAGATGAACCACGTATTCACTGGTACTTACAAGGGTATGGGTGACTCAACAGCGAAGTCCACCCAAGCCTGCCTAATAGGAAGACAGCTCCTCTGAAGAGCTGAAGAGCCCTCAACAACTGTTTCCCACTCACAGAACCTTGAGGAAGAGTCTTACATGTCTTAAAACTTTATGAGATTCCTAAATCCTGTAAATTTCCTTTGGAGACCTGTGGGTCTCCATCTCCCTCAAGGGATGTTTCTATTTAGTGACTATAGCACTAGTATGTGAAGTAGCACCCATGCCTACTACCTCCACAATAACCAGTGTAGAGCCCAGGAAGGAGTAACAATATCATGAATGTGAGGCCCTAGGAATAGCAGTGGGAGTTAGGGGGAGGCAGAAGTTGAGCCACACATAACTAAGAAGGGCATATGAAGAACCCACTGTCGTTTCCTAAAAGTCCATGGCCATCAAAGAAAGAGTGCTATCCACTAGTCCTTTGTGGCTGGCAGGAATTGCTGGACCATTGTAGCAAAGGGGTCAGAATGGTAGTTCATAGGTAATGGACACCCCTTCCTGGAGCTGCCAGTGTAGCAGCTGGGGTCCCTTGTTCTTTTATTCCATCCCCTATGTCTGTTTTCTGTCACTCTGTCATGTCAAATTATTGTCAGGTGGCAACCACAGCACCCCCAAGTACAAATGTATCAGCTTTCAGGACACAGACTGGAAGGAATAGAATAATGCAAACCAGAAGTGGGCGCAGGCCACTTTGCAGTCAAGGAGACAGCTAACAAGTGTGGTTAGCGGTTTCATGGGGAGGGCCTGGAGTAGGTTTCCTGGACAGGCAGGTGTAGAACAGCCCGTCCTGGGTCCAGTTACAGACAGGCCCGTGTGATTAGTATTGATGCCTGTCACTTCTGTCACTTTGTGACTGCCAAGCTGTTGATTCTGTGAAACACCAAAGGCTCTGGTTATCTGGTAATCAACACTGCTCTCAGGAACAGCACTGGAGAAACAGAAATAGCCTTTCCCAAGCATTGACTGAGCTCTGGATTATGTTTCTGGTTCGTGCCTTCCTGTGGCACCTGTCCTCCGTCTTCTCTAGCCAGTTTGTAACCTGCACCTATGGGTTGCTGTTCTCATTGTCACAGAATCAAATTCCCACCCACTCAGAATGAACTAGCCCACAGTCTATGTTCTGGGCTGTGAAACAGATGTAACTACGATGTTTTAGATAAAGCATAGGATATAGGAGTATGTTTGCATGCCAAGGCAAAAATTCAATCCCTCACCTCTAACACATCTGAGCAATGGCTCAAGCTAATTATTATCCTGCCACACATCACCTCTGTTGAGAACTTCTTGAGCCTCTTCAAAAATATGAACATTAAAATCCTAAAGGATTAGTAACAGAAGAATAGAAATATAATTAATTTCTGTTCATAATTCACTTTCTTGGTGACTGTTTCCCCCTCCCCATAGGCTCCTTGTCTTTTTCCACCTTCTAGAATTTTAATATCTTATTCCTCAAGCATCAGCCTTTTTCTTTACAGGCATCCTCCTGCCTGCTGATATTGGCTTCACCCTTTCTTGAGTTTTGTCAGTTTTAATCACTCCTCTTCTCCCATTCCTCTCTCCCTCTGTCTTCTTCTCTCCTAACCGTGTTCCCCTCCTCTTTCTTCTTCCCCTTCTGTCTTTTTCTCATTTTCTACCTAAACTTTCTCCTTAATACCTCTCAAAGCTTGAAAGAGCAGGCTCATGGTTGCTTCAATATCATCAGAGGAATGTTGGAGATTGAGGGTACAAACAGTATTTCATATGTTGCTGATCAGCATTTATCCATCCATCCATCCATCCATCCATCCATCCATCCATCCATCCATTCACTCTCATGTCACCAAACATTAACCATTACAGAGACTTTGTATAGATGCTCAGATTACAGTGATGAATAACATGGAATCTGGATCCTCAAAGGGACAATCAGAAGTGGGTGATAAGTGATATGTAATAAGTGGCATGGAAGGAATATGCCTATATGTATATGTAAATATATGTACCTGCTCTCTGTCTATGTATCTATCCACGAATTTGGGAGTTAATCACTTCTTTATTATTGTCAATAGTCATACTTTGTACCTGGCATTGGCCCTATAAAGACAGATAAGGCAGACCCTTATTGATCTTAGGCTTCACATGAAATACTCATTGGATTGTGCTCTTTGCATCATTCTATATCATGGACTGGATTACTTCCTGCTAACCAGTTTAAATTTTTTTTTGGTTTTACTAGACAGGGTTTCTCTGTATTGTTTTGGAGGCTGTCGGTCCAGCCTGGCCTCGAACTCACAGAGATCTGCCTGCCTCTGCCTCCCGAGTGCTGGGATTAAAGGCGTGTGCCACCACTGCCCAGCTAACCAGTTTAATTTTATAGGTTATTTAAAAACCATGAATGAGGGCTAGAGAGATGGCTCCATAGTTAAGCACACTTGCTGCTCTTGAAAGAGACATGGATTTTGTCCCAGTACCAACATCTGGCAGTCACAACTGCCTTTAACTCCAATGCCAGGTGTCCAGTGCTTTCTTCTCAGGGCTATGCAGTCACATGCATATGCATTGTACATATACATATGGTCAAGCATACACACACACACACACACACAGACACACACAAATACACACACACAGGTACACACACAGACACACACAAATACACACACAGACACACACAAATACATACACAGACACACACAAATACACACACACAGACACACACACAGACACACACAAATACACACACAGACACACACACAGACACACACAAATACACACACAGACACACACACAAATACACACACAGACACACACACAAATACACACACACAGACACACACACAGACACACACACAGACACACACACAAATACACACACACAGACACACACAAGCACAAACACAGGCACACACACAGACACACACAAATACACACAGACACACACAAGCACAAACACAGGCACACACAAATACACACACACAGACACACACAGAGACACACACATAGGGGGGGAGATACAATAGAGATATACAATAAGTAAATAAATAAACATCTTAAAACCCACTTACACCATACATCTATTTGCTGCTATCATTAAACATTTGTTTCTGGAGGAGTTTGAGCCCCTCCCTCACTTTGCAAATGAGAACAACAAGGCTTTAGAGAATGACATGGCATGGCCAGGCCCTTCAGGAAGGCATCAGCAGAATTCCATACACCTGTGTCGGATTGAGAAGTCTTCCAATGTGGAATCATAGGTTTCCTAACTAAGTCTCTCACGTGGCCTGGGAAAGCACATGAAGTGCTGTGTGGCACCAGATGAGGTTGCAGCCCACTGGGGACACTGTGACGTCCTTTACAGAGTGGATGGATGGGGGTGGAAAGGTCACCCACAATCTGACTCAAGAGCAGTTCGTCACACAATGTGAAATATGCTGTATTCTTGCGTTCTTTGACTAGGCTAAAATGAAGGAAACGATATAAAAGGTTCAATGCCCACGCCAGTCCTACCAATTATATTTTCTATGCCATGTGTGTTTCTTGTCGTGTCTGCTGCGCGGCCTGTGTCCGAGAACGTGCGGAGGGTATCGGGATTGACAACACAGAGACTCGTTCAACGATATAAAGAAAACTTTAAGCAGGCCCCAAAAAGGTTCAAGAAAACTTCCTAAGAAAGGCTCCCTCCCGAAAAGCTTCTGCTCTCTCCTCTCCCCTGGCTGGTTCTGCTCTGACACCAAAAAATGATCTGGGTGTGTCAGAAGAGGTGGTTAGTCTTAGGACAAGGTCAAGGTCAGGGTGGTTTCTGTGGGCAGGCCTCTTCCAGGAACTTATTGCCCCTGGGCATTGTATTGTTTTTAGTAAACATGTTTTTAGTAAACATTGTCTTACAGCTGCCTACTCCCAGGCCGAAGGGGAAGTGGGTCTCTGCCCAAGGTCTGGTGTCCCCACAGTTTCTGTCACGGAGCTCATCTTGACCTCAATGGGCACTCTTCACACACACTGTCAGGGTTGATCCCCGTGGAGAGGCCTAGCCTTGGGTCGTCTGTGCACTGTGAGAAAATGCATCCCAAAGACTTCTCTCACAGTCATGTTTCTGATGTGGACCATGATGGTGAAGATGGGGCAGCTGATAACAAGTGGAGTGTTAGATACGGAGAAAACCCAAATTCTTCACCTGTGGAGACATTAATCATCAGCTTTTATTGTGAGCCTATGGGTGACCTCAGCAAGCAGAGAATGTGCCACACTCTAGTTAAGTTTCTCCAGTGGGTACGTAGCAGAGGCTTCTGGGAGCTTAGTGCCCACCTCCATGCTGATGCCCTATCAGACTGTCTCTGGTGGGCCCATATTCAAGCCAGTGGGTAGAAGATAGTGCCAGGTAAAGCTCAGGCTGCTTTCCGTTTCCTGTACTGTCTGATGACACATAAAAATGTGTTTAAGTGAAAAGCCAGCCAGAAAGGTTGTATGGTTGGAAGCCAAGGAAGTCAAGCTGATGGGTGAGGAGCCCCAGGCCACATGGGAGGTATCACAGGAGGAACCCTAGCAGAGAGGTCTGTGCCTTGCTGCCTTCCCCGCCTCTGCTTTTCCTGCTGCACCTCCCTGCAGTGAGCAGGACAGGACCGTATGTCTTCAGGGCCTCTTGAGAAGCCCAGTGACAGTGACAGGCATTTCAGGTTCCTGTGTAGAAAACCTCTGTGCTCAGGGCAGGGACATTCCCTGCTCCCTGCTCTTCTCTGTGTGCCCAGACAGTGTCTAGGGATAGGCAGGGGCATTTTCAAACCTGTCTTAGATACTCCCCAGCTTTATGTATGGCCGTGGGATGCTGACAAACATTCAATACAGTTGAGTGACCTTCTGTAGGTCAGAGCAGGCTCTGTTCCAATCGAGTTTAGAAAATCCATAAATCTGGGCTAGCCTTCAGTTTGTCAGCTAGACAACACAGGTGAAGTCTGTGTATTCTCTCTCTCTCTCTCTCCCTTCCCCCCTCCACCCACTGGCCAGGCCATTACCACTCCTCCAACTGGCTCTAACAGGTTTGAGAACACATCTCCTCTTCTTTGGGAATGGAACTTTTGGTTCCAGCACAGCAGGATGGGAATGGCATGGACCCAGTGGTATTTTGGTCACGGCAAAGGATTCATCACTATGAAATTGCAGCCTAAACCTATTCATAAAGAATGAAATAGGCCAGTCAGTGTAGCAGAAAGAGCCAGGAAGAATTTGAGTTTTAGAAGCTGGGCTGACCCAGGCTCAGCTGGTCTCATTCCTCTGCTCTGACAGCTCAACACACCAGATAAGGCCCAGTCCTCTTGCAGCTGTTTTTCTTCAAGTTATAGAATTTTAGAACAACAAAGGAAATTGGAGATTATCTTCACAGATGAGGAAATTGATGTCCAAAGAAATGAAGTGACTCTTCCAAGGTTAAAGAGATAGTTGTTGCCTGAGCCGTGATAAGAGGAAAGCCACTCCCAACACTTTAGATTATTTGTTTGTGGTCTTCCATCCCCCCAGCACCCCTGCAAATGCTCACTGGGGTCCTAATATGCTTAACAATCAGTCTGTTGGCAGGTTTCTTTGTAGCCGGGGCTCGAGTCAAGACCCAAGGACTCAAAGGATGTTTCTGTAGTGAGGTGGGCAGTGGCGTGGAAGAATCACACAGCACGGGCACAGGTCCAGGGATGAACAGTGCAACAGAATATGTGATTCTGAGAAAGCAGGAGAAGCTTCTGGTAAACTACTGGGAAGTGCAGGGTGCTTGCACTAGCCAACCCTCCCTTACTCACTTTTAAATGTTTCACTTTCTGAATTATTTTTCATGTGTATGTGTGTGTTTACATGTGTGCATATATATATGGAGGACAGAGACCAAGCGATCATGTAATTCAAGCATCCATTTATGGTCTTCAGTAACCATTTATCTTGTATTTTTACAATATTTCCTCTATCTTTAAGTGTATGTGTGTGCGCAAGCGTGACACAGAGGCCTACAGGTCAGAATAGGACATTGGATCTCCGGGTGATTGTGAGCTGCCTAACATGAGTGCTAGGATCTAAACTTAGGTCCTCTACAAGAACAGTAGGAACTCTTAATCTCAGGTCATCTTTTCACTGCTACCATGTAATGCTGAGACAGGGTCACTCACTGGGACCAGGGATTAGCCAATCAGGCTATCCCAGGGATGGGGGATCCTATTGTCTCTTCCTCATCCAGCACCGGATTTATGCAACTTCTGCACCCATGTTTTTATGTAGGTTCTGGGAATGGAATCAATGTCCTCATGCTTGCATGCCAGAACCATTTACTAAATGGTCTATCTCCACAGTCCCTACTAACTAAATTCTAACTGACGAGACATCTGAGTGGAGCCACACAAGTCATCCATGTGAAGGATGGTAACAGCCATCCACACTCTGGTCCAGTCCTTCACTCAGGACCTTTCACCTACTCATCCTATTGGTACTCATAATGACAGCAGGACAGCAAGGTAGGATTTCCCATGCCACCTGAGGACTTTTCCAGTGAAGGATTTGTCTGAAGTCCTCCAACTAGTCAGAGGCAAACCTTGACTAAGACAAATTCAGTACTGTCCTTGAGGGTCTATTTGTCACAATCCAGCGGCATGACAGTGTGACCAGCCTAAGATCAATTTAGCCACCCAGAGCTTCAGGTAAAATGGCTTAGACATGCATTGGGGAAGAGCCATGTCTGAGGCTTTGGGGGTTTCTCAGGTCCAGAACAGAGGCTCAAGAGGCTTGGAAGTCCCTCAGAGGAGGATCCTTGCATGTTTTATGGCTGGTTGAAGTTCATGATCCTAAAGAATCCATCATTTTTTCATTTATTGCAAGACTCAATACCAGACTCTGCTTTGTCTTTAAACTTACGATGCCTGTGACATGACAGAATTATTTTTCATATCTGTCTGTCTATCTATCTATCTATCTATCTATCTATCTATCTATCTATCTGTCTGTCTTTCAGAGCCCTGGAATCCCTCTTAAGAAATTTCTAGTCCAAGAATTCTGGGGAGACACTGGTACTCAGATTGGGCCTCCAGGAGAGACAGACAAGCTCTTATTACAGTAGGGAGGCTGGGAGATAACATGGCCCAAGTGTCATGCCAGGTTGTGGCAGAAAGGGATTAACTCCAATTTATTGTCATTCAGTTTGCCTCTTACCCCTTCCCACCTCTCTCCCATTTTTCTGAGTGTTATGGAAATGGTATTTGTGAATCCCAGGAGTCTCTCAGAGTGATGTCAGTTTAGAGGTCATCCCAGATACATCTAAATGTGGATATAAACTGTAATAGGAAGAAATTGAAAAAATATCTGTTCCTTGATTTTTTATTACTGTGGAGTTAAGAAAGCCATTCCTCAGGATATCCTAGAAATTTGAATCCAAATGTACATGCTGATGTACATGAAGATGGATTGCAAATGATTCAAATACCGAGACTGTCTTGTAAAGTTTTTCAGTTTTCTTGCAATGTATATTCTGACATTGTGGACATGAATGCTTTAGGAGACCACATTGTAGAACTAAGCATAATGATGGAAAGTGATCTAAGTTGGCTCAAGAGGGATGCCCAGTGATTGAACTCAATATATTATTTTGAAAACACAAATATGAGTGAAATTCATTCGGAGATACTTAATCAATGTTTGGTCCAAATGAAATTTTATTCTGGCACAGACAAACTTATAACTCTAGCCCCTGTTGCCCACAGGTGGGTTTTGGAATCTAAAAGAAACTACTGAGAGCCTTAAAGAGAAGTTTGTCATTAAGTTTTGGGAGATTAGAAAACTCAGTGGAGATCAGTGACATTTAACTTCTTTTCTACTATTGCTCATGTTTTTATCAAAACAGAGTCACTTATATATCCCATTGCCTGGACTGTGGTTGGGTTTGGAGTACATTGTTTGTGTATTGGGTGTGACCCTCATTCTTAAATGCCTGCCCTGCTTTTCTGTCCTTGGCAGAGACAGAGACCAATTGGAAGATGTGATTTCAGTCAATGAAAAGAAAAGATAATGACTGTGAAGCATAGAAGGAATTCCAAGACCTCCTGAGGCACATTTCAGTGTCTGTAGACCAAAGCATTGAACCCCTCAGCAACATCAGGGTTAAACCAGAGCATCAGCAGAGCACCAGTAGCCTTCCTTGACCTTCCCTGCTGAACATGGAGCTCAAAGTGTGGTGGCCTCATCACAGTGCGATTGAGAGATGTCAGCAGAAGTGGGGAGGGGGCAGAGGGCCCCAGTTCCCTGATGTTTATTGTAAGGGTGTGATAGGTGAAATATCTTTTGGATGCTCCACCACCACAAAATGGAACCCACCTAACAATGTCTTCTGAATGATCCCCATCCTAAGGTCAGGCTCCTTAGGACAGAGATTCTCAAACTGTAGCATGCATAAGATCCCCTTAGAAGACAATACCTTCACAGCCTAGAAAGTCAGGAGGAGCTTGTGTGTTCACTTCAACATGGGGGCCTTCTCCTGATCGCCATCCCTCCAGCTTGAATAAGGGTCTCTGTGTAGCTAGCCAAGGGAAGGATGTTGCGGCAATGAAGAGCAGAGCATGCTCTGTCCAGAGGTCCAGAGACTGCCAGAAGCGTGATAAAAGGGCAATGCCCACACACACTAACAGGACTAGCACAGTGGAGGGGGGTGTTTTTTGCAAGAGTTAAAGTTGGGCAAAGCTCATTGTCCATAAGATCTACTGTTTAAGGCGCTAAATGGAATTCATCCTAACATTTGTTGACAAATTGGCTAAATGACAATACATTTCACTGCCAGTTGTCGAATAAATAATCCATAGACACAGTGCAAGTTGACTAAAATATTGAGTGTATTATTTCTCCCTTCAAAATCACCTCTATTTCCCTAGTACCTCTATCTCATCAGCACATGAAATAGACATCACTCTTGTAGTTTTGCTGAGTTCAGTAGAACTGTCTTTCATTGACTTTACCACCAATCTTGGACAAGGCAATTAACTTCATTTAGTTTGCTAGCCCTCCTTTCTACAGTGGGCGTGTAGTGGCAGATGCTCTTGGATCCTTTTTAGCTCCACCATCCCATGTGACCCAGTTAAATGCTTCTTATTATTCCACCACTGGAAAGAGGCCAGGTCAAGCATAGCCATCAGATGCAGCCGTACCCTTGGAGGATGGAGATTAGGCTGCTCAACCTATCATCGTTAGTCCTGTGGTCTAAGAATGGGACTGCACTGTAGTTCATATCTGTCATGGTTAGTATTTGGAATTTTCAAAACCTGTTTGAGTATTCATTTATTTATTCCTGTGTATCGCATATGCCATCCACCTCTTCCCCTTCATCATGTATCTGTGACAATATATTGAACAGAAAATCTCCATCAGCTGACTCCTGACAGACTCTATTATTTACAGGAGTGTCAGAATTGCTGCTTATAATTGGCTGAGCTCATAAAAAAACCAGACTGGGAATCTTTTCTTCTCATATCTCTTCTCACTGCTAAACTCTCCTCTTGTGTTCCCTCCTTCCATGAGGGGTTTCTTCATTATTTACAGAGGAGGGAAACGCATGCCAGAAGAGGCATGGATTATGTTGGAGGGTGACTCTTTCAGCTTGTGAACTCTCTCTCCCTCTCCTTCCTCTCCCCCCCCCACTGCCTTTCCTTCCCCAGTTCACTCTCTCTGATATTATTTAGGATTTTGCTGTGGCAAATAAGGGTGAGCAAACAGAGTCTACTGGAGCACTTGGCATCCCAAGCAGAATACACTTGCGACTCCTGGAGGTAATGTTGAATAATGAGTAACAGCTTCAATACTTGCTTTATTTCATTTCAATACTAATGTTTCTACTTACTATTTTGGTGAGACCTCAGGGAAAACTATCAACTTTTTTAGTATCGTAGTTGTGTTATCTGTAAAATGGGGCTACCAATGATATCTCGCTCACTGGAGTGTTAGGACAATTTACCAAATCCTGAACATTAAGAGCTAAATGCAAACTAAAAAGATTGATTACTCCAGGCCCCCAAAAATGCAGTGTATTGTTTTCATTTTTTTAACTATTTACCAATCTCCTTACCATATAGAATTTTCCTGTATCAGAAAAGGTTCAGAATTGAAGGGACATTGTGGGAATACTTGGCCCTCTTCAAAAAGGTGTGGACCTGCCCAGACAGGTTTTCTATTTCTCTTATGTATGCAGTTCCTTAAACTTTGCATACATGCCATGTTTGTTTCTTATCAAGGTTCCATTTTTATTTTGTAGCTCAATTAGCCATGGCTATCCTATCTTCTTAGCTACCTCTCCTAGATACTGAGTTACAAAATCAGGGGTGGATTGGTGGTATCATGCTTGGTAAGCAGTGATTTCATGATCATATTAACCAGCTCCCATTGACTAACCCAATTCTATCTCCACCAGGAGCATCCAGCACCATTGTAGAAAGTTAGTCCAAATTTCAGTGGGTACAACAAACACAGATTTAGACAAACTCAGATTTAGGCTAGTTATGTGCTTTGAATTCAGTGTCTTTGATGAAAACTCCCATGTCCAATGCCATTTAGAGAGATTACAGTTAGTCTGTGTGGTCGAGATGAAATCTCTAGTTTGAATGTAGAGTAAAATTGTGTTTGTTAGCACTGTCAGTGTTCTGTAAGAAAACTGTCATTATCAAAGCAAAGGTTCTTAATAGAATGGAATAGATGAAGAAATTTACCTGATCCTTGGGTCTGGGCCTGAAAGTCACTGAAAGGCCTCCCATGTGTCTTTAATAGTCATCTCATAGCTCCTCTCACATCTTGTTTCCCTCCAAGAGGCTTCAGTTATTACCCTTGTAAGAAAACGGTAGGCTGAGATACGATCCATCCTCTATTTTATTTTTACAATCAGTTATTTCTCCTTTCAGAGAAGCTTAGACAGATTTCTCCATCTCTTTTTCTGTGCCTCTGGCAAGCGTCCTGTGAGAAATGCACACAAGGTGTTCACTTCGTTGTTGGTATTCTCCAGCACTCTGTTTTTCCAAATCAAGGACATCACGTTCCCTGAACAAGACACAATTGTCTCTCCATTTTAATAGCTTTCCTTTTTTTGTTTGAATGAGCAAAAACTGGAGATTTATCCCAGTTAAGTCTCTGATGTAGTCTGATTTGGAGTATACAGAGGCCATGAATGTCTAATGACCAAAATCAAACATTTTGATTGACAGGTGAAGGAAAGACCAAAGGCACAATTAGATGCAGAGTCTACGAGGGACTGACTGTCAATGTTTAATCTAGCATTCCTTCGTTAGCATTACGCCATCTTCTACTTCCCAAAACTGCAAAAGTTGTGGTTTGATTTCTACTTCTCAGAATTGAGGAAGTCATGCTCAGCCGAGACAGGCAGATGCAGTTCCAAGCATTAAGCCTAACATACATTCCTTTGAGTGGTGGCCCTTTCTGTTTTGCATTCCATTACAAATTCTATTTTCAAATGGTTCTGTCTCAAGCTGGGTAATGCTCATTCTTCTACTAACCAGCCATCATGTGTGCCCCATCTCTGCATCCCATCTTTGAGCAATGCTCAGAATAACCTGGGCAATGCCCATTCTTCTACTTCCTGTCTATCACATACCCCTGTGTCCACATCCCATCTTGAGTGATGTTCAGAAATAACCTGAATGAGCCCTTGGCTCTTGACTACAGTTTTCTGGTGTGTGTGTGTGTGTGTGTGTGTGTGTGTGTGTGTGTGTGTGTGTGTGTTTGTGTGTTGAATACTCTGAGACTAGATGGTACTAGCTTGCTTTCTGGGATCCTGAGAGCAAATATACATAGACCATGATATTTGTAATACCTAGTATTATATTGAGAAAAATTAAGGTGAGTTAACAGATGAAATCATCTTCAATATCACTTTCCTAGCTGTCAGCATAGTGTACTGTAGAGTCTAAAGTGCTTTATCCACATTTATGCTTCAAACACAGCTGCACCTCTTCTGGAATGGCAGGCAAAGTCTTCATACACCCATCACTGTCAGCTGTCTCTCCCTTTTAACTTGCTATGGAATGCAGGCTGATGCTTTATCATGGTAGGGGCTGTGTTTGCTGAAGCCATAATATTTCAAACCCTGTGCAAGTGTTTTCTTGACCAGTGAGAACTTGGAAATTAAGGCAAACAAATTTCATATGATCCCTTTAGCTTTTTCTCCTTCTCATCTTGGCCTCCATTTTCTTAAACATCTTTTAATCATGTTAGTAAGAATCTGTATGGTGTGGGAAAAATAAGTTGCTGGTTGGAAAATCCACTGTCTGTAATGAGCAGGGGTTCTGAGAAGCTCCTGTTGTTCCTGGGGTTATGGACAATGAACTCCTCTACTTGGATGAAAGAAAGTCCAAACAGACAGCTGGGGGGGGTGAGCTCCACTACCCTTGGTGGTGTCGACTATGTTACACAGTGCATAACTCTTCACCACCCTTGGTTCTGGCTTAAATTCCATGCAAGCAGAGTTTGTTCAGCTATATGCTGTGCAGCCTGTGCCTTTGCTCTCTGTGTGCTACTGCTGTTTCTGATTACATAAGAGAGACCTGAACATGTAGCTTTTTTTCCTCCTGACAGAGATTACCATTGTCTAGTCTGTGCCTATTACACTGCACCTACTGTTTCCAAGGACAGTGACTTTTCTTTCTCTTTCAATGCCTCAGCAGCCCAGCCTACCACACCAGGGTGAAATGCTTGCTTAGAACCGAGCTGAAAAGAGTGTCTGATGGGGGTACAAACACATTGGTGGGGGTTGGAAAGGAGAATTGGAGCTGAGTCCTAGTGTTCATCGAAGTGCAGAAGTGATCATTCTCCAGGGGCAACTGAATTTAATATTGGACTCAAATCTCATTTATTTCATTACAGTGGAGCAATGCAGTACAGCTCAGTTAGATTTGAAATCTCTTTTATTCCCTGTGTCCCTTTGTCCCTAAGGATCTGTTTTCCCATTGTGTGAGAGCACAACTACCCAAATGTGAGCTTTGATTGTTCTCAAGTCAGAGCTTGTCCAAAGATAAGTTAAGGAGAATTCAAGAGTCTGTCCAAGACTCATGAATTATGACTGAAGATGATAGATTACATGAACCAAAGGCCATCCTGTATGAAAAGTTTAGACCAGAAAAAAAGGAAAGGAATTCTTTTTGCAAGTCACATAGACCTATACACATATATGTCAAATGAGTATGTTGATATACATGCAAGAATATGAATATATTCTACAATATATGTATATATTTCCCACCATGTATATATTGTGGCCCACAGAAAACAAAACTCATGATGCTGTGCTTTGTGTAATGGGTCTCTAGGCCTTTCTCAAGGAATTGGCTAACATGTTGTACACTAAACCCATTATCACATAAATGCCTCCCTTCTCCATGATTTGATAGTTGATCTAGGACAATTTCCTCTGGATGTTGTGAGCAATACAGAACAGGAGGCTTGTATCATACCCGAGGCTGCAAGGCTGTCTCCTGGAAAACAACAGTGCTCCTGCCTAGCTGGACCATCCACCTTCACACCTCTCAGCCCCTTTCTTTGGTGATCTGGGTAAGATTGGAACCTGACTGTGAAGCAGAACTCATCTTCAAGCCTCTGCCTCCTCTCTGGGCTCTGCTCACTTCCTACCTGCACACGTCCATCATCAATGATGCTTATTTGTCTCTTCCCGCAAATCAGGGTACATGCCTAGCAGTAAGCTCTTCGTTTCTTGAAGCAAATCACTGCCATACTCCATCTCCCGTCATTCCTGTTGTCCACTGGAAAGTGTAGTAGGGATTTGTCCTCAGGAAGTAAGTTCTGCAAGCAGGTGGATGAGAGGACAAAAAGAGAAAGGTTTGAATCCGGTCCACCCTTGGATAATATCTTATTCCATTCCTGCCAAGCATCAAATGAAAGATCTGCTCCATTCCCAGGGACACACTAGTGACAGCTTGGAACAGAGGAAGTGTTTGTTTGCTGTTCATTGAACTTAAAAAAAGAAAAAAAGACATGGGAAGGCTTAATTAATGGCAATCATGTTCTAACCCTAAGCAAGAAAACATACATTTTACCATATTGACATCATATAATTTTTATTGATATTTTTTTAATATTTAGAAAGAAATGGAATTCTTAGAACTCCTCTCTGTAATCCCACTTTACCATGTCTCTCCTTCAAAGCAAATATAAACATGTATCTGTCATGTGTCCCATCACAACACTGATGCTCATACCAGCTTAAACAGGATGGGAATTGTTTGAGTGCCTTTAAAAAATTATTCCAGTGTGCAGGTGAGAGGACCCAGTAGATAAAAGCACTTGTCACCACGTCAAATGACCTAAAGTCAATCTCCATGACCCACGTAGTGGAAGTAGAGAACCCATTCACACGAGTTGTCTGCCTGTTCCCGGAGGATTCCGTGGGTGAATTTTCCATTTCATCTGCAAGCTGTGGCATGTGTGTCTCTGCCTTCACAAATAAATAACATAAAAATTTAAAAATGTGCCAATAGTGTTACAACTACTGACAACTAAAAGATATTGCCAGTTTTCATTTGCTAAGTTATTTCTCTGTATTATTTTGTAGTGCTGAAGTTGGAGCCCAGGGATTTGCACATACCTTTCAGGCAAACCCTTCACAACTGTGTTTCCTCCCAAGGCTGTCTGTAGTGGTGCTCTCTTGAAGGGGCCATGTCCTCACCTGAAACCATGCCCAAAGGGTGTGGTTGCTACTTACCTACAAGGCAAGATGCCACTATAGCTGTCGTTTCTTTTGGCAACTAAACATGTTAAGAGTAATGCTTTTAAGAAGTATCCAGAGACCTCATTCATTTTCATTGTTGTACTACATTGCCCTGATAGGAAGCAGTGGTCCTTTGCAAGGACACTGTTATAAATGGGGACTTTAGAGGTCTTGTACATCCATCCTGTGGTGCAGACATTTGAGAATTTTTCTTTGGGTTTGTAAGGTTGTATAGATGATCTGCTCCTGGACCTGTCATCATTTCCAACTTGTTTTCCAAAGTTGCTGCAGCATTTTTCAATGAAGCTGATTGTTGCGGGATTCCCGCCTGGGTCCTGTCGCCACTTGTAGAGCTCCCAAGTAACACACAGAGATTCTATTAGTTACAACGCTGTTGGCCAATGTCTAGGGCTTCTTATAGGATAGCTCTGTCTTAAGTGTTAACCCATAACTACTAATATATATATTTCTATAAGGTCTTACCAACCAATACGAGAGACATATTTACAGAATGATGTCTCCCATCAGCTGATGTTAGAAATTGTTTTCTTCCCATCCTTTCCAGCACTTAGCATATACACTGACTTTCTCTTTTGTCTTGTTCTTGTAGACCAGGGTGGTCTTGAACTCACAGAGATCCACCTGCCTCTGCCTCCTGAGTGCTGGGATTAAAGGTGTGTGCCACCAACGCCGGGCTGACTTTCTCTTTTATCAACACGGAGAGTCTCAACTATTTACAGCATTGTTTTATTTTGTTGTCCTTGATTTCCTAGCCAGTCATGTTAGGAACTTATAAATTCTCTACTTTTCCCCAAAATTATCCTGTATGGATTTATTCCCATGCTTGCTAGTGTATCAATGTAGGCTGTCTGCTACTGCTTTCCATCTAATTTATATAGTTTTAATCAGTTCTTCAATCCCAGTAGTAGCTTAGCTGGCAAACTCTAGGAATCTTGATTTAAAAGGAACTGGCTTATGTCTACATATTTTCCTGTAGGGGCTGCTTTACCTGTGTACCAACAATCTTTGTTTACTGTTTACAACATCTTTATTAAAAATGTCCTCCCTAATTCTTAAATCATTAGGTCCTTGCTGTTTGGTCTCCTAGTGACATCTCTCTTGTCTTATTGTGATTGGAATGCAATTTAATACATATGCCACACGTGTGGTCTATTTGACATGTACTATTTGAGTAACTTTTGTGGGTCCACCCATCCCTGTCACATGGAAAACTTTGCCAGGCATCTGTTCTTTACTTAAAAATCTGCATGTTGCTTGGGTTCTCTCAGTTCCCAAATAATGATTCTTTAACAGTATTTCTCACCTTATAAAATGGCAATTAAACATGTTTTTCTCTGTCACTTAAGCCAAAAATTTTAGAAACACTTTGATTTCTTTTTTTTCTCACAGATGTTTAATCTGTTGGTATATCTAGTTGGGTCTGCCTGACTGACGGAGCAGTCAGTGTCACAGCTACTGCTGGAATGTGATAGTAGCTTCCAATATACTGCCACCTAGGAAGACACCGGCTAACTCACCAGTATGAACCTTTAAATGTAGAACTCAAATCATGTCAGTCTGCTTAACATCCCTCAGAGACTTCCTATCCCTCCCACAGTAAAATCCCTAGACATTCCTAACAAGGTACCTCTTGTCAATGTCCTTGGACAACTTTTTACAACTTGGTCAACACTATTTTTGAAAATCGTACATATAGATATCTAGAAAATTTGTGGATTATTTAAATAATCTACTGGTCCATCAACACCAAGCCCATCATGCCTGTGGCATATGACAATTAAAGCAGGTATTAATAGCAGAAAGTTAAGAAAAATGGTACTAAGAGACCACAAAGAAAATGCCTAGTAGGAACTAGAAAGAACGTTCGATGAAGCTCTAAGTGCTGTCTTTCTGATCCTGATTCTTCCTAATCTCAGAGCCTCAGATCCTTTGCACTCCTGCAGGCACTGATTCCTCCCTACATTCAGGTCCCTCTGAAAGGGCTTCAGATCAGAAATGTGCTTCTCACCACAGTTCCTGAAACGCCTTCTGCTCCTTCATTATCCCCCCTTGGCTTACTCAGTTCTTGTCATAACTCATTTTTCCTTATTAGAAGTGAAACTGCAAAGGTGGGAATTTTGACTGTTTTTTCATTTCCTTGGCACTGGGAACTGAACCGAGAGCCTTGGACATAATGAGTGAGCACTCTACGCTGAGCTGTGTGTCAGTCCCAAGACCCTCACTTGCATTATCCATCAGAGTTTAGAGCAGAGAAGATGCAATAAGCGTCAGTTGAACAGGGACTTTCTTAACATGGAATGAGTGCATCACGTATCTTCTGTCCAGATCGCTGACTGTATTGCAGAACGTTCCCACCTTAATGCCTTCCTAGTGTATTCCAACCATTCTTACGTGTTTCCCACAAAGGGCTTTAGTCAGTCAAGTTTAAACTAGTAATTCCAAAGATTCTCCCCCTGTATTCTCTTTAAATAGCCCCCTAGTATTCTTTGCCTGTTTCTGGAAATCTTGCTGAACATAAATCAGAGCCTCTATAATTCTTAATTGGTATCTCTTTCATTCTCGTTTTAACCTTATTATGCCTCAGTGCTACACTCAGAATTACTTCCTTTTTGTTATCTCTTTAACTATGACAATCTATAGAGTGTTTTGTTTGTCTCTTCCTCCCCCTCCTCTTCTACCACCTTCTCCTAACTGTGGTTCAGGTTGGCCTTGAGCTAGACATCTTACTGAACCTGCCTACACTGTGATACACAATTAAGAGTTCATTTTGATTGTGTTCATAACATGTTCTAAATATGTGTCATTATAATCACATAAAATGTAGTCCCTTCTCATCATCAAACAATCTTTGTTTTACACCCACAGAGACCATTACAGAAACTACCAACCAGTCAAAATGCAGAGTTGTGGATCCCAGTCCTAACCAATACAAACACAACACAGAGCAAAGCTTACAGATACAAACATGATAATTACACCTACAGCTCAGGGATTACTGTGGAGGAGAGGGCAGAAAGATTTCAAGAGCCAGAGGTTCAGGGAGTTTACTGTGAGACTAGGATGCCAGCATCTACATCCACAGAGTATCACCTACATGACTATTGCATATGAGCTGAAAAAGGACAATAGATATGCTAATGTGAATGGAGGATGTTCATGAGGCCTCAAGCCTAAACAAAAAAGCACAAGCATCTAAGGAATGCCCAGCATAGGAGAAGGAATAGCACCCTAATTGGTTACCCAGTAACAAATGGTCATTCCCCAAAACATATGCATACAAGTAACACTACACAGTCTGAGGGAGTTATATTTAGACATTTAGGAATGGAGAGTGTGTGTGTGTGTGTGTGTGTGTGTGTGTGTGTGTGTGTGTGTGTGAACAATTAATGAAAAAGGAGGCCATGGATTTGAAAGGCAGCAAGGAGGAGTATGCAACAGGCTATGGAGGGAGGAAAGAGAAAAAGGGGATTCTGTGATTATATTGTAATCTCAAAAAATATTTTAAAAAGAATATATGCTAGCTATCGTAGATTTGGAAACTATTAAAAGGTACATAGAAAGCATTAAGTACAGAAAAGTAACTATGATAACTAATTATGGTGAACATTTCAGTGCAACATTGTCTTGTCAATTTACAATTGACTAAATAGGGTTCTTGCTATGTGTTTAGTTTTATAACCTTCTATTTTATACCAGACATTATAGGGTGGATTTACCATGCCATTAAATAATCTTCAAAAGCAATTTTTTAACAGTTCCTTAATGCCCCACCATATGGAGGCACTATAAAAACATAAATCATCCAAATTTCAAAATATCTCTCAGCATAAATTAACATATAATTAGGAGGCAAGAAAGTATGGATATTTTAAGGCATTTGATACTTAGTTAAGTATTACTGTCCAAATATGGTATTTCAAACTTGTGTTCCAGAGGCTTCACCGTTCTCTGGCCATTACTATTCTAGTCTAACTCTACCAGTTGGATGAAATGTTATTTGTGCTTGAAAAAGTCCTGTAACTGCTCTTGTTAATTCTTAGTATCTAGTTACTACATTTTATTTTCTCTCCATAAACCTCTAGGCTTTTCTGCATTTCTGGCTTGCTCTGAGAACCAGATTTTCTGCATCTTACTTCTATTCCTTATTTCTTTTGTGCATCGTCTTCACTTTTATGACTCCTAAGGTCGATTGCTTAGGTAATTGGTGTTAGCTGTCTCTCATGTGTCCACAGCCTTGTGTGCTCTGCCTTTATTGCTTCTGTAATTATCATGTTTGTATCTGTAAGCTTTGCTCTGAATACACTTGTTTTCAACATAAGCTACTACCGACTTCCAATTATTGTCTGATCCAATGGTTGTTTAAAAGATGCCCAGATTTATCCTAATTTTTTGATTACATGTTTGATGTTCTGGTTTTATTTCATTTAGTTTTGAGGATACTGTTATTTTTTCCTCTAAAGATCTATATCAAATATGCTGAGTTAACTTACAAATCTTTTAAATGCCTTTCCCACATTTTTTTTCTTGAAGGGTACAAGAGCATGCATATTTATTCACATGAGATTAAAAGGTTTCATCCTTTTTGGTTTGCTCTGTCACAAACTGAAATTACATGATGTTTCTCAACTCATTCTTGTAGTTTCTGCTTATATATGATTGCATCATATGTTGTAGAAGTTATTTGTCTGGCATCTAATGGCTTCTATTGCTGCAGTGAAATACCATGACCAAAATCAAGTTAGGGAGGGAAGGGTTTATTTGGCTTACATTTCCCCATCATAGTTCATTTTTAAAGGAAGTCAGGAAAGGAACTCATATAGGGCAGGACCCTGGAGGCAGGAGCTGATGCAGAGGCCATGGAGGGTGCTGCTTACTGGCTTGCTCCTCATGGCTTATTCTGCCTGCTTTCTTATGGAACCCAGGACTACAAGCAACTCAGTGATGTCACCATCCACAATGGACTGGGCATTCCCCATCAGTTATCAATGAAGAAAATGCCCTATAGTCTTGCTCACAGCCAGATCTTACAGAGGCATTTGCTTAAATGAGATTCCCTCCTCTCAGATGACTCCAACTCATGCCAAGTTGACATAAACCTAGCCAGCACACCTGGACTCTCGGCACTGCACAGGATTCCTTTTAACTGCCACAAATACTCTCTTTTCCCAGTTTATTGCTTCTGACTTCTACGTCTCAGTGATTAAAAAGTCACCTACCCTAGCTGGAGCTTATACGTTTTTACTGCAGCTACATATGTATGTATGTATGTGCACGCGAGGGCAGGTGTCCATAGAAGCCATTTAACAAAAACATGTTCGTGTAGTCTGAAGAGTTCGTTGGCATCAGAGTTCTTGCCCATTTCCTTTCTGTTTTAACCGGGTCTGTCTCGCATTATCTTTACTTCACCACCTGCTGAAGAGTTTTCTGATTATGTCATTATCTTCTGATATTAACTATCTTAAAGAAGAGCCCAGACCAGCAATACTTCTCAAGTAAGTCAGCTTTCCCCAAGGTTTTAAAGTGACCATCAAGATTTAAAACAGAATGAAATTTCACTGATCTTTTATTTAATTTGTTTTATTGCATGCAGGTGTGGTGGCTTACCCATTTAATCGCAGCACTTAGGATGTATAGAGTGATACAGTGAGTTCCAGGACAGCCAGAGATATATAGAGAGAGCCTCTCTCAAAATAAAATAAATAAAATAAAATAAAAGAAGAAAAAGAAAGGAAAAAGTTATTTATTCCTCTTGAAGTTTCTTTTTCCTGATAATCCTGATTATATATAAACTTAAGAAGGATGTGTCGCCTTCTATTGATATTCCTATTTTATTAAATTGCTGATGATAAATTTTGTTGCCCCAGTTTCTTTTCTGCCACAGTAATATTTTCCCCTTTCTTTAGTTTAAATTATTTTTCATGTCTATGTTTTTTCTTCTTCTCACTTAAATATAAGAAACACTCCTAATTTGTTTTTCTGCAGTATTCCTCCTGTGTGTATGAGAGTGTGTGTGTGAGAGAGTGTGTTAAGTGCGTCCTGTGTGTGTGAGTGTGTGTGTTAGTGTGTGTTAGTGCATGTGTGTGTGTGTGTGTATGTGTGTGTGTGTTTGCCCACACACTATTGATGCTTCTGTTTGCATTTTCCTTCATGTGGATACTCATTTTACCCCATGTTTCAGGTTTCCAAAGCTACTTCCATAATCTAAGTAGCTACATTATCCCCTTTGCCTTCATCTCAGAACAGCCTCCTTCATCATTTCTCTCCATTTTGGCACTTAATATTTTTCTTAGATGTCTGGGAGGACTGCTAGCAGATAATTCTGAAACTCTCTTCCAACTTACCTGAGCTCTGCTCCTTATTTCATTCAACAGGAAGAGTTCCTTTCCTGGGTGCCATGATGCTACGTTTTGTAGACTCCAAAACTGCCAGTACACTTGTGATTTCTGTCTGCTCATCTTGGGTCTTTGAAGAGTACCAACACTGATATTGTGTGAACAGACATGCCCTGGGAATTATTCTTTGTTCCTGATCCAACTGATGTGGTCAGAAATCTTGGAATTTTCCAATTGAGGAGTCTTGGGATTTGCAGTGCAACGGATTAAATTAGGGTCTCTAGGAAACATTGCTCTGTGAATCTTTGGAAGTGAGTATTGACATACCTTTACAGACACTCGGGCATCTTGATCAATCCAGGAAGTCAGGGGGCCTTTAGCTTCCCCCTGGCAATGCTGTGCATAAGGATAATGGTCTCCAGTATCTGCTTCTCCAGACCTCTTCTTTACTCCTTTGTAAATTACATCAGAGAATAACCTGTCCCTAATACCTTTCTCTATTGTATTGTTATTTAATTGAAGCAGTGGGTTATTGATGGATCTATTTTACAGAGGGAAGCTAATGAGATTGAAATAGATATTGGGATTCTAACCTTGAAATGCTTAGAAGATCACTGATGGAATGTCAAGAGAGGCCAGGAAGTGGAAGGTACCTTATGACTGGGCTCAGATCAGCTAATTTGACCCCACCCACTGCTCATACCCCAATTCATCGCCTGTACAGGAGTGTGAAAGAGCACCGTGGTGGGCAGCCTCCTATCTAGGTCAGATCCTCCAATTGCAGAGGGCTCCTGTGAAGGTAATCTTGGATGTAGACAACAAAACTCTCAATTATACAGAAGAGCTGCACTTACCAATTCTTATTGCCCCCAAATGTTTGGAAGTCAATAATGGAAAGTTGGGAATTGCCAAAGGTGATGAGACAGTTAGTGTGACAAAAGAATGACAGGGAAACTTCCATTAGGCAGCACGAGAGGCAGGGGTGCTGAGGCGAGGATCGGAAAGAAAGCTGAGTGGCAGTAGGCTAAAGGGAAAGGGACAGTGGGCCAATAGAAAATAGGGTCAGCCCTGGGAAAAAGAAGAAATGAAGGGCAGATAGGAATTTGGAATTATTCCAAGTTTTATAGAAAGAGCTTGTGGAAAGTGTGTTGCAAAGGGAGGGCAAATCACCTAATTTGATTTGTGAACACTGAGGATTCATGTGTTTAATTGATTGTGAGTAAACACATATAATCAAGTAACCACAACATTTCAGTTGCTATGGCAGGATTCTCTCATGATTTCCAAGAATCCATCTGTGAAGTATTTCCAGTATGTCCTGAAGCTTCTTTACTAGAAAGTAAGCTACATGTGATCTGGCCCTGCACTTCTGCTTGTTTGACTCCCCTGTGCCTTATATTGTCCCTGACTTCCAGATGGCTTTGAGTGCATACACTTAATGAAAGATCATTGATACTTCATCTGTACGCAGAAGTCTCTAGAATCAGGAACTATTTCTGAACAATTACATTTGTCACTATCAAGAATTATTTCCCACCACTTAGAGACCTAGAATGCTCTTCCAATATGAGTGAGATGTCATATTGGAGCTAAGCCTACTTACCTTCTATGCCTAGGCTGGCTTGGGTTCCACAATGCAGATACCAATTTGGCCATTCTGGCAAGAATAATTGGGTTGCTAACAAGATTTAGTGCATAACTAAAGTGTATGTAGAGTCGAATAGAGCCCTCCAATCTGGGTTCTACAATGTATACAATCTTCTCTTAAAGTACATTGCAAGATGTTAAGGAGTGGAACATCTGTTTTACTTTGAAGCGGCTATGATAAGCATCTGCTTGGAGGAAGGATCTGAACACCATCAAGGCACATTTGTTTGCCACGTTATGGATTATCTAGTCTTCCCTTGTTTATGAATAAGTCATGCAGGCTGAATAAACCAGTAACCACAACAGCATGTTCCATAGTGGGCTTAAAACATAAATTGATGCATTTGTAGTCTTTTTCTTTGCCGTAGACACTAAAAAATTTATGTTTTTAGTAGACGATAGCACAGACTTTGACTGCAGCTCAGCACTTTGGTACACAGATTCCATAAATTCCTCCATTAAATCAGAACCTAACTGAATGGTCAAGGGTCCCAGTGTTCACAGCTCTTTCATTCAATGCATTGTTTGAGTCAAGTACAAAAATCTAGTTCTTATAAAAAGAAAGGAGCATGAGTTATGGGTGAATGTGTGTATAGTCCACATTTTATAATAATTTACATTTAGGGACTGAAGAGCTCTGTCAGTCATTAAATCACTTGTTATGTATGATCAGGGACCTGAGTTCAGGTCTACAATGTCCATATAAAAAGCTGGGCATGAGGATACATGGCTATAATTCCAGCACTGAAGAGACATTAACCTCTGTTCTACACACACACACACACACACACACACACACACACACACACACACACACACACACACCTGGACATACTCACTGTAGAAAGCAAACATATACATCTTTACACCTATTCCCAAAAGGTACATTTAGTCCTGAGAATTCAGTTTCAAAATAATGAGAACAAAGCCCAGAAATGTCGAGAAAGTTCTTAAATGGCTCTTTTGTGGTCAAATCTCAACTGAGAGCCATGCCTTCCCATTCCGTCTGGTGTACCTGACACACATCTAAAAAATGCACTTAGTGGCATTTAATATGAGGCTCCCCATCTAGAAGGATAGCATTTTGAATTCTCTGATTTGGTGTTAATAAACAGTTCTTAGGATGGATCAAGAATGGCATGGAGTACTCAAATAGCACCAAATGATCTTTGACTGTTATAGTAATAAGCAGTTCTTAGGATGGATCAAGAATGGCTTGGAGTACTCAAATAGCATCAAATGATCTTTGTTATAGTAAGAAATCTAATCTTGGAGCTGGAGAGATGGGCCAGAAGTGAAGATAACCACCTGGTAGCTCATATTCATCTACAATACCAGGAGATCTGATCCCTCTTCTGGTCTTCATGGGCATCAAGCACACACATGTTACACATGTATACATACATGCAAGAACACACACAAAATAAAAGTAAATACATTATTTATTTAAAAAAATAACTCTAATCTTTATTGTTATAAAGAAGGCCAGAACTGAACTAAAATAAGTTGTTCAATTTCCATTGTTGAAGCAACAGTGTCAGCATGGTTGAGGCTACAGTTGTCTTTGCCCCAACCTGGCTATCCTGAAATGAGCAAACAGAAGCCAGAAATAATGAACAATTGTTCTGAAAGGCTTGGCTTTCCTTTAAGCATACGGGACTGAAAATGAACACTGAAGGTGATTCTGGTCTGTGTTCACTCAACTGGCAGCAAACTGCTCCCTTCTCCTTGACTTTGGCCTCCTTCCCTTTGTATTTTCCATTTCCGTTCTCAAAGCCAGCTGTGTGGATTTCCCAGTTGTGCCCAAGGACAACATAGACTTTTCTGGAAACTGCCATGACTATTTGCAATCTTCTGGCTTTGCTGAATAACAAATTATGATATTTCACAGAAACAGGAAAGGGTTGGGGTTGCGGAAAGAAGGACAAATGTGGATGGGTTTTCATGTTTCTCCTTGATGGAGAATCCAGGTTAGATATTCTGCTATGTAAGGGCCTAGATGTTTTTCTCCTGTCTTTTTCCCTCTGTGGGTTGGGAGAATAAGCACAGAGGGTATGGAAGGGTTAGTGTAGAGTGTGCATGACCTCCTCATCCTAGAGTGCCAGAGCTGAAAAGGCCAGTAAAGGTCATGTTGTCCTGCCTGCCATTGGAGTCAGTTTGAGGTGAAGACTGGAGGAGAGGATGAGAGATTTTGTTTATAGAAGAAATGTCTCCTCAAATAAAAAACCATCTGTTGCCTTTCAAAGGAACCCTTGCAACCCTCCAGCATTGCTGAAATGGAGTGAATGGTGCCGTTAAAGGATAGTATTCCAACTTTTCATCCAGTGTGCCAAGTCCCTTGGGGTGTGTGAAAAACTTAAGGCATATTAAAGATAATGGATTGGTGTAAAATTCGAGTCTGAAAGTGCTCCTTGTGCTCAAGACTCTCCTTAGTGAATCCTACACTCTGCTAGTCACCTTCCCTGCTGGGTCTTCAGGTAGGAATCTACTTAGAGGTTGATATGGAGTGGAACAAAACTTGAATACTGCTTAGGAACTTCAGAATTATATCTTATCAGGAACCCTGGTGTGTTAGCACAGCTCCTTTTCCCTTAAACAGTTTAACTAACAGGATGGACTGTGCTGGACTCAGAGCAAGCCCATTTTAAGAAGGCCCATTCACACCCCCAAACCAAATCTATGCTGCAAACCTTCCTGGTTTTGCTGTGCATCTGAGTTTCACACATCAGGTAGCAGTCGATGAGAGCACAGGAGTCACCGTGTGTGGTCCACTAGCTGTCCGGTTTGAGTATATCACATAGAGAAGGCAGCACATACCCTCAGTTCCTCCCACCTATATGTGGAAGAATCAAAAGCCCACGAAGAGTGGAAAGAGCATGCACAATAGATGCGCCCTATTATTTGAGCTGCATGGGGACTGTGATGGAGAAGAGTGTCAAAGAGACATTTTTTACCTAATACCCGCCAAGGGAGTCCAGCTATAAAACTGCACTTTTGTTGTATTTGTGTTTTGGATTTGTATTGTGTTACTGGGTTTGTTCATTTGTTTTGTTTGGGGTAATGATAACAAACTGATAACCTCACATCCCGTATGCCAGTGCTCTGCCACTGACTGAAGTCCCTGGTCTCAACTATGTGAATGGTAGTGCATGACCCTGAATGCTTTAGGGGACTGAGTTTAGGGAACCATGCCTTGTGCTGCCCTTGGTCTAAGGCAGTGCTTTACATAAGGTAGCAACTTAAAAGCAATGCTCAGGGAAGGCCAGGAGAGGGCTTACACCGAAAAGGGTGCTAGGTATTTCTGAGGAGAGGCTGAGATGTGGAGTTGAGGTCTTACTACCCAGTGTTCAGAAGAGACCAGCCTGTTTCAGCCACCCACCTGTGGTCCAGAGGCCTTTGTACTTTTCTTCTTCTCAAAGGAAACAGCTTGCATCCAGCTGCTTCCTTATGCCACTCTTATTTCTTAGGTCCTGAAATGTTCACCCTGCTGAACAGTGATTTTTGTTGCATTTGTCACTGTCTTCTATTTATCCAGGAAGACAATGACTAAGCTGAGGACATGAAACGAAGTAGCTTTGTCACTGTCGTTTTTAATTGTGGCTTGAGCTGTAACTTGACTATCTTCTTGTAATGCCTTGCTTGGTTGAAATATAGTCAAAGTGACATTTGTTGCAAACAAGAATGATCAAGACTCTGGCCTTAACATTCCTCCATGTTGCCTTTATTGCAGACCAATAAACTTCCCATCCCGATGTCCCATCAGGAGAGAAAATTGGGGTTTAAACTTTTCCAAGTTCAAGGCATTTTACATTTTATTTCTCTTAGAGAAGAGTTGTCAGTCTCAGTTCAGGCCACACTTGGTAATCCTTATTAGTTCTGGATGTTGGATTGCGAAGCTGCCCAGGCACTAGCATTTGTAACCCCACAGTCAGTGCTCATAGAACACATTTCGTGTCATTTACAGACATATTCAGAGCACTTGAGTTTTCCAATGTACCTGTTCCCAGCCGAGGTTGAACAAGATAATGATCTGCTCCTTGTCTCAGTTCTCAGGCTGCCAACCAGAGTCCTTCCCAAGGGTCTACATGCCTGCTATGGTTTTCACTATGTTGTGGTTTGGGTTGATGATTTGCCTTTAATATCACCCCCATAGTGCCAAAGTGCTCTGTAGTAACCCCAAAATGATGCTGCCAGGCTGTGTCCTTACAGAGTAACATACTGTCAGGTTAAGTATTGATCACAGAGGAGTGACTATGCTGTTGACCATAAGTTTTCTATTAACTAATCAAGATGGTATATAAAGTAAGAAGCAAGATTACATCTTTTGTATTAGGAGGGCTTGTTTGTATGTGGAGTATGCAAATATGCCTGCAGGTATATGCATGCATGTCTGTGGCCATGCATGTAGAGGCCAGGGAATGGCAATGGGTTTCTCCCTTAGTACTCTTCATCTATTTTTTGAGACTGGATCTCTCATTGGATGTGGAGCTCAACTATTAGGCTAGGTTGGCCATCCAATAAGCTCCAGGGCTCTTCCTGTCTCCTCTTGGTCCCTGTTTTCCCCCAAGCTATAAATCCATGATGATGCATTTGACTTTAGCATAGATACTGGAGATCAAAACTCAGGTCCTTATGCTTCAGGAACAAGCACTTTAGCAACTGAGCCAACTCTCCAAGGTGATAGCTTGATTAACCAATAAAAATACCATAATCAGAGACCTTTGGGCACATAACCACGTATTCCCCCTAGCAGCAATGGCTCAGTATTTGCTATAGAATTAACTATCATACCTGATAAGACTCAAAGGTAAATTTTTATATTAGCTATGATGATGATAAATATTAGAGGCCTTCTGTCTTGGGAAAGCAGTATACACCAAGTAGATGGCATGTTACCTGAGGGAGGGAGTGGGTTGTCTCTCAGCTTGGAGCTTCCCTTATGAGCCTGAGAGAAAGGCCATTTAACTTGGACCACAGATTGTCTTTTATTTTTTTCTACAACTCTACTACTTTCCCAAAACACTGGCTGTTTAATTTTTTAAAAAGTTGTCCTCACTGTTGTATGTACATTTGAAGTTTGAACCCCATGGAGGAGAGCCACCCTCTCCTCCAGACAAGGGTGGGTTGTTGGATTTTATCTTCCACCTTGACATTGCAATAAATCTCTAGGGTTGCAGCAGCAGCCCGCATTGGATATGTAACACTGATTTCGTTTCTAATAGCAATCAATCTTTGAAGAACATGCTGTTACATTTTTAGTTATGTGTAAACATTTAGATGGCTACAAGATGGCTTATTTGAAGACAAATGTATTGATACTTTAGTCAAAATCTGTTAGTCAGTTGATCTGACCATCTTACTGTAATGGACACATACCAGAACTAATGTATCACTTGTGTTTTCAGACCCAGGGATGGATAGGTTGGGGGAAGCTTGAATTATTTATCTTAGTTAAGTGATGTATTGCGACTTAATCATCTGTGTACCTACCTTTAAGGAATAGCCTCAATGCTACATCAGGTATAGATGTCCTGTGATCACCATATTGTATAATGGCTCTGGTCAGGCATACAGCTTCACTTGGCTTCTGAAGTCTTAATTCTGTGACTTCTTTGGCTTACCACACCTATAAAGCCATCTTCCCCAGTCTATAAACCAAGATGGAGATTTTGCAGCCTGCCCTCTTCTGGTGGTGGGTTCCAAGTGTCAAGACAGAATAGCCATGAGTTAGTGGACTGTGAAGGCTTTCTCTGGCCCCTAATAAGACCTAGTCAGACACACAGTTCTTATTCCTAAATAGATTCTGATTTGGTATGATTCAATGAACTACAAAATATCCCCGCTCAGTGCTCCTCTTGGCCTGCTAATTGCATGAAGCTTAGCAGATCCTCTCCAAACACAGCACCAAATAAGGGCTGGCTGGAAATCAAAACCTCCTTGCCAAGCACTTTTGCTTTTCCAAAGGAATTGTAATGTTCCTGGAGATGTTTATTAATGGAAATGAGAGCTTTGTGGATGAAGGTGAAGCCTCACAGATAGATAGCCCGTTACCAGAGTTTATTAGTTTTGACTGCAGGTTTCACTGCCATCCTCTCTAAAAGGAACTTTTTTCTATCACTTGGGACTGACAATGGAGGTGGAGTTCAGGACCTCATGGAGGAATCCAAATAGTTACATAGCCTGTTAATAAACACTGGATTTTACCATTCTGTTCTGCATCACTCTGCCCCCAAATACAAAAGCTAATTAGTGCATCCAGAGAGGCGTTAAATGGATTTCATGCTGGTTAGTAAATGCTTTACGTGCTTGGTGCCATTGCCATGTGTGTGCTTGAGTGAGAGTGGGGATGGGGAAAAGAGAGGGTTGCCATTAGTGAGCGTTAGAGATATGGGCTTATAACTCAGGTGCATCTTGCTCTTTCTCTCTCCTATTGTTTTCCTCAACTTTTTCTCAGAGGCCTGTCCTCCAAAGATGCATCCTCCACCACTTATTGTGGTGGCTTGGTTAAGAATGGTTCCCATGAACTCAGATGTTTGAATGCTTGGTCATTGGTGAGTGGTTCTGCTTAAAAGAGATTGGGAGGTGTGGCCTTGTTGGAGTAGCTGTGACATTGTTGAAGGAAGTGTGTCTCATGGGGGGTGGGCTTTGAGGTCTCTCTTTCTTCCTGCTGCCTGCAGATTCAGATGTTACTCTCTCCAGCACCATGTCTGCCTGCATGCTGTAAGCAAGTCACTCCAATTAATTGTTTTTCTTATAACAGTTGCCTTGGTCATGGCATTTCTTCACAGGAATAGAATCCTGACTAGGACAGTTAGGATCTCTGGGTAGTCTCAGCTTTGTTGTAAATTCTTCCGGTGATTCTGGTGTGCCACCATGATTAAGATGATTAAGATGTGCCACCATGATTAAGATGAATGTGTTATCAGTTCCTCCCTAACTAACACCTGTGGTATAAATAGGCTGATGTCCATCAGGAATCCCTTTGCTTATTTTCCCTTATTTTGGTTTTTGTTCTTTGTAGGTAGTAAGAGTCTTACTGTTAGGAACAACTTTGAACTTTTCTTAGCATCTCCTGGAAAGCCAAGCACGGACAAGTGCACATATCATAAGAATTACATTAGCCATAGAAACATGGGGTAATATGGGTTGTGAGAGTTGGAAATTACAAGAAAGGAAATCACCATTCAATCGACTAAAAGGCATAGTACTTCTAAAGTCCCCTAGAAAGCTTCTTCTTGTATTTGTTGGTCCTGCAATCACTGCACAGTGACCTACTCTTTCCTTTTCCTATCCATAAAGGGATGCTTTAGTGCTACCTTGAAAGTAGGTACCCAGCCTGGAGTAATGAAACCTATGTTCCCATCCTGCTCTGACATTATGATTATTATAATCCTGGAGACCTTCCCTACTTCTTTAAGTTCCCATTCATTCTTTAATAAAACAAGGACAAGAACAACTCCTTCATAGATGTCAGAGGGTTAAATGAGTTTGTGTTTAAAATTATTCTGAACACAATACAGAACTCAAAGGGCCACATGTTCACAACCACATTCTCTCAAACATACCTTATCCTGGGAGGAACTGGGGGTATTCTTGGATTGTATGGAAGAGTAATGTTCCATGAGAACATGCTCCCATGCCATTCAATTGTCACAATGTGTGATGGAGACATGTTTAAGTCATTCCTTCAAAGTCCTACCCGATGGGAAATCTTTGGAGGCTGCCTGATTCAGATGGAGACTATAGTGATTAGATTCTCCTGCTGGAGAACTCTCCTGAAAGATGGATTCTGTTTTCATACAGCTTGTAGGTAGCAGGCTGTGAGCACCCAGATTTCCATGGCAACCCATTGGTTTTTGTAGGATGTTGCCTCAAGTATCCTTCATAATAAATATGGAGGCCTGGCATCACACTTACTAATTGTCAGAAAATATTCCTGCGCATTGTCTTAACTCTAGAGGCATCAGTGTGTCTGGGGAGTGTTACAAGATTGTGAAATAAAACTCCCAATATAAAGAGAACATAGTGCTGTGAACCAAGAACTTGTCCAACTACCATGGAAGGGGACTGTCTGATGTTAGCTTTCCTCCTTACTCAAATGGTGATCCACAAACTCCCCTGGTCATCAGAGCCCTGCTCCATCAGAAGCTGCATTCAGACATGGCTGTTTAAAAGGAGAAGAGTCTCTTGGAACCAGCCTGGATAACGAAAGACATGACTTGTTAGTTTAGATTCAAGTGCAGGCCATTTCTTCACTGGTAAGCAAAGTGTAGAATAAGCCATGTTTTTCAATAGATGGGTCCTGGCAGTAGACAATGCCTAAAGGTCTACTGACCAGGATGTCCACACTCACCCCCCTCACCCAGGACCTCATTAGCACCATCTTCGTATGTCCATCACTTCAAGTTGCGTTGGGGTCTGGCAAGACAACTAATTGTCCCAGCTGTGTCCAAGTCAAGTGCTGAGAATGGAGGTTCTTCCCCAGACACACAGTTCCCAGGACATCCCTGCTCCGTCTGTGCCTAAGAATAGAGGAGTGGGTGCTCCTCTACCTGGACTTGCCTTTTAAGTAGGTCCAGTTGAAGGATCTCCAGTCTCCTGTCTACCAGGAAGTGCTTCAGCCAGACTGCAACTCTCTCCGGTTACCCAGCACATGCATCCTGCCACGGATGACCAGGGAAGTGCACGGAACAGCGGGGGTGTGGAGCTCGGCAAGTGCTCCCTGTAGTGCATAATTAAAGAAAACACCTGTGTGGCTGCTAAATCACTTCCCACTGTTGGCCAGTGCAGATGCTGTGCGCAATAACCTCACAAGTGCCTCCTTCCTCCCGCCCAGCTGAGACAGCACACAGCGCGGATGCATAAAGCTGGGAGCTATTAGTTCAGGACCCTAGAAAGCTTCTCTCATGATTGATTTGTTATTAGCTCACTAGGCCCTTGGTTAAGCTGGCTGCCGGTTGGGATGAACATCCCTCGGACTGATCAGCCCTGGTCTCTTCCTGAAGGAAGTCCTGGAAGAGCCCCCCAGAGCTGCGGGAGCAGATGCCTTTAAGGCACAGATGCAGTCAGTCTCCAGGGAAACAGCCAACAACAGTAAGAGGAGCTGCAAGCTGCACCCAGGGCCCGGTGATTTTGTGGGAAACATGGGAAAGAGAGATGACAATAAATAAAACGGCAAGGCTATCAATCTGAAGGGGCCTCTTCCTGACACTGAAGTTTATGGGAAGCCTCAGTTACCACCAGGATCTTATGCGGCCCCAGACTAACAGGCCAGAGGAGGCCTCCCCACCATCAGCAGGGAGATAGACATTCAGATTCAGTGTGATGACAGGCCCACTTTGTAATTTACTTCTTCAGGGCAAAGCAGCACTGTGTTCAGTGGGAGCCTCAGTGTACCTCAGCAGAAGTGTGAACAAACTTTAGAGACCAGTGAAGAGGAATACTGGATGTGGGAGGGGTGATTCAAAGACCCGAACTGAGAAATACAGACAGCTTCAAATCCACCCCAGCCTTTGTATATTTTGGTGAATTTTGTAGGAAGCTTGCTTCCCTTCCTGGGGAAAAAGTACACATAAAGCAACAAGAATCTCTTCCAACTCTCCAAAGAAACTGTACTGATACTTTTTCCCTCACTGGAGCCTTGAGAAATGCACCTTGGGCTTCCTAATGTATAGTTCTTAGTGAAAATTTATTTGTGAAGCTCAGTGTCTTAGGGTTTCTGTAGCTGTGAAGGGAAACTAGACCATGGCAACTCTTATGAAGGAAAACATTTAAATGGGGTATGGCTCGCAGGCCAGCAGTCAGTCTGTTAGCATGGGGAGGAACATGGGGCATGCAGGAAGACATGCTGGAGAGGTTAAATGGGGTATGGCTCACAGGCCAGCAGTCAGTCTGTTAGCATGGGGAGGAGCATGGGGCATGTAGGAAGACATGCTGGAGAGGAAGCCAAGAGTGCTACATCCAGACATGGCAGGAAACAAGAAGAGCAGGTGACACACTGGACCTGGCTTGAGCTTCTGAAACCTCAAAGCCCATCCCATGTAACATACTTCCTCTAACCAAGTCACACCCACTCCAACAGGGTCAGCCACACCTCCAATATCGCCACTCCCTGTAGGACTATGGGGGCCATTTCATTTAAACCTACACATTCCACTCTCTGGCTCCCATGGACTTTTAGCCATATCATAATGCAAAATGCTTTTAGTTCAACATCAAAAGTTCCCATAGTCTGTGACAGTTTCAACCCTGTTTAAAAGTATTTTCTGGGAATCATGTAATCTCTTAACTGTAATGCCCTCTAAAAACAAAATGAAAAAGCTGATCACACATTTCCAACATATAATGGCACAGGATATACATTACCATTCCAAAAGGGAGATAATAAGGAAATACTGGACTAAAGCAAAAGAGAGATAATAAGGACATACTGGACTAAAGCAAGACCAAAAACAGGCTGGGCAAACTCCAAACTCTGCATCTCCATGTCTGATGTCAAAGCTCTCTTCAGTTTTGTTGACTGCAACACACTACTTTCTCATGGGTTGGTTCTCCTCCCTGTTAGCAGCTCTCCTCAGCAGGTACCCTGCAACTCTGGCATTTCCAACATCTTGAGATCTCCAACAGAATCCTGGCTGTATAATGGCCTCTCTGTGAATCCGTGCAGGGACACCACTGACATATGCCTGGCCTCAATGGTTTTCCTTAGTCAAGGAGGGAGACTCCATAACCCCTTTCTTATATCCTTGACTCTAAAGCTAGAATCACATGGTCAAAGCTGCCAAGTTCTGCTGCTTGCTGAGGCTGGAGCCTGGATCCTTCATTTATTTATATTTTTACCAGCTTTCTGCTTTTGCATGGCTGTCCTGGAACTCTCTCTGCTGACCAGTCTGGCCTTGAATTCAGAGATCTGCCAGCCTCTGCCTTCCAAATGCTGGGATTAAAAGTGTGCACCACCATGCCTGGCCCTAAGCTTTTCTTTAATTCCTTTTCTCCTTTTTAAAATTCCTTTTTATAAGTTGGGAGCTTAGCTGGGCGTGGTCTTGCTCTGAGGTTACCACCCTCTTTGTTTCACTTAGCATCCAGCTTTTATTTAATCTGTTTGCACTTCCTGGTGCTCATTTTTTCATCCAACTGTATACTTTGTATTTTTCTTTGCTTAGCTTGCTCCTTTTCATAATAAATCTGCATGAGAGTGAACACTAATAACCACATGACAGAGTCAATTCTAAGATGTTTTGAGATTTCCTCTGCCAATGCAATTAATTCAAAACTCTACAATTTAGCCTCAGGTAGACTTGTCTGACAAGGGCAAAATGTAGCCACATTTGTTTTTACCAAAATATCACAAGAACAATCTCTAGGCCACATATTAAAATTCTCCTCTGGATCCTCTTGAGCTGGGCTGCATAATTTCAGATCACCCTCAGTACCACTGCCTTCCATGTTCCTACTAGAATGACCCAAAATGCCAAAGTCCACATTTTTCCAAACAAAAGCATGGTGTAGCCTATCAGAGCAATGCCCCAGTCCCTGGTAACAACTCCTATCTTAGTTAATGTTTCTATTGCTGTGAAGAGACATCATGACAATGGCAACTCTTATAAAGGAAAGCATTTAATTATCCTCATGGCAGCATATAGGACGCTTGGTGCTTGAAAAGTATCTGAGAGTTCTACATTTGAATCTGCAGGCAGCAGGAAGAGTGACACAGGGCCTTGCTTGAACTTCTGAAACCTAAAAACCCACCCCATGTGACACACTTTCTCTAGCAAGGTCTACTCCAAGAAGACCAAACTCCCTGTGGGTATATGGGGTCCATTTCATTCAAAACAACACACACACAGTGTGCCTGTATTCTTCTAAGAGGAGGTGGAAGGTGGGTGCAGGACAAATATGAGCATCTTCTAGTCTTGAGGTGTCATCATGGGGGAGATGTTGGTGTATTATATGCGGTGAGTCCACTTATGTGGAAGGGTTCTGGCAGAGACACTCAGGAGTCATAGCTGGAGACACACTGGATTGGGAAGGAGCACAGAGGAAAGGCAGTAAGAACTTCCTGGGAGAAATGGTGTCTGTTCTGAAGCTTGAAGGAAAAACAAGGAGCTAGTTGTAGATGACAATGGCAAGGAATGATGTTCCAAGGAGAGACATCCATACCATGATAGAGGCCAGATAAACTGGAAGTCTAGGGATTGTACACATGAGGCTCGAGTGGGCAATTGCTGAGATGTGGTTAGCATGGCTTGTGTGATGGTTTGAAAGAAAATGGCCCCCAAATGGAGTGGCACTATTAGGGGGTATGCCCTTGTTGGAGGAAGTGTGTCACTGTAGGGGTGGCCTTTGAGGTCTCCTATGCTCAGGCTGTACCCAGTGTCACATTTCACTTCCTGTTACCTGCAGATCATAACAAGAACTATCAGCTCCTTCTCCAGCACCATGCCTGCTTGCATGCCTCTCTGTTTCCCACCTTGATGGTAAAGCACTAAACCTCTGAAACTGTAAGCCAATCCAAATTAAACGTTTTCCTTGATAAGAGTTGCTGTGGTCATGGTGTCTTTTCACAACAGTTGAAACCCTAACTAAGATGGCTTGGTATCCAATCAACACACATACAGCAAAGCATTTAGAAAACAGATGGTTCTCCACATTAGAGGTCTGGGGGCCTTGGATGAATGCTGGGAAAGGACAACCACTAGACAATTTAACTAAGGACTGCTTGTTTGTCTTTAAAAATGGGCTATCATTTCCTCTGAACCTCTGTATGACTGTGCAGCCCTTTGAGCAAAAATAGGAACAGAGACAGGAGAAAAGCTAAGCTTAGACATCCCATAACTTCCCAATGATCAGCCCCATCTAAAACAATATTGAATTATAATGAGGCAAAATAAGAGGCATAGTCTCTGGGTTTCTATTTTATCTGTTTTCCCTCATCTCTTCACTGCCATCATAGGAAATGGATGTGATCCTTCCTGTGTCTATACTTAACATTTGTGCAGATAATCATCTCTTGAGAGGCAGACTTTCTTTGGTGTGCCATTCAAGTGCATAGCAGGGCCTCTTAAAAGATCTATGCCTTTGTATGCCATAAGCAGTGGGTTCTGTGTCCAGGACTTTTCTCAGCTTCCTCAGACCTTATGTTTGGATGTGTAGGCCAGGCCTCCATGGTGGACAGCAAATGTGGTTGAAAATTCTTTGGACTTCCAGTCCCCAGATAATGATGCAGAGATTTCTCATAAATTACAGAAGATTGGCCTTTAGCTTAGACTTGCTCCCAACTAGCTCTTATAACTTAAATTAACCTTCTTTTTTATTAATCTACATTCTGCCATGTGCTTGTTACCTCTCCTTCATTCTGTTTGTTTGTTTGATTTTTCTTTTTCAAGATAGGATTTCTCTGTGTAGCACTAGTTGTCCTCGAACTAGCTCTGTAGACCAGGCTGGCCTCAAACTCACCTGTCTCTGCCTCCCAAGTGCTGGGATTAAAGTCGTGTACCACTATGTCCAACTCTTTCATGTCTCCCTGGTCTCTTTCAGTGCCAGATTCTAACCCTGAGTTCCCCTCTCTCCCCAGAAGTCCTGCAGCTCCTTTCCTGCCTACCTATTGGACATTCAGCTCTCTATTAAACTAATCAGAAGGTGACTTAGGCAGAGACACATCTTTACAGTGTACAAAAAGTTTAAGGTACAACAAACACAAGCACTAGAGAAAAAGGGAACATGATTTGCACTCTGACTTCAGACATAGGGAAGCCCTTCTCTATATTTAATAGGGCTTTAGTAGACATATCAGGACATGAAAGAAGATGCCATCAGCACAGAGAAGCCATGAATAGAACTGTTTGCCAGAGGCAAAGAGAAGACAGTGGCCAAGATTGGCATCAGTCTTTATTTTTGTAGGCAAGACACTTGGTCACCTAACAGCCCATTCTAGTATATTCTCATTATGACATTAATCAAAACATTTTATCTGGTATAGAGATGTATTACCTGGTATTACATTCCTTATTAAGGTATACAGGAACAGGAATCAAGCCTGAGATATCTTAGGAGCCCCAGAGCTCAAATAGCATTTACAGATGGGCATCTTTTCATGGTTTCTTCTGACCCTCTACCTTGGATTTTGGTGTGCAGTTGATAATTTAAACCTGGGGGCAATTGATAGATAATGTCTGTTTCATTGTGCTTTGGTAGTTTCACATTCAAGAGCAGTCATCTTGTTCCTATGATGCCAAGGCCTTGGAACTACCAGTGACATCTGCAGCTGTGTGAACAAGAACCTCAAGACTTAAATTCAGAAAAGGCTGCCATCCAGGGCCCATGGCTATCTTGTGACTTGAGCTGCAAATTTAAAACATGATAGAGACTTTTCATTCTTTAAGTGCACCTGGGTACCATCTCCTGTTCCACTGTCCTTGGAACCTTGATTAATGACTAATGAGTAAGCCTAGGAGCTCCATCTCCTTCCCAGGCAGTTGGTACAAGAAACACGGCCAACTTCAACAAATGGTCTGGTTGGTCTTAATGCAGTGACTATAATAGAGGCATATCAAAGGCGTATCCAAAACAAACCTCAAGCAGATCTTTGAGCAACTGTCTCTAAGGAACACACACATCTGAGCAATAACTTGTGAGTTCTCATGACAAAAATAGATCAACATGAGAATTGGACAGGTGTATTAGCACCATAAACTAGGTGCATTAGCCAGGGCATTTAATTTCTCACAGTTGTGAAGGCTGGAACTCCAAGGTATTCAGAGGGCTGACTCCTGAGGGGAGGGAGGGGAATTCTGTTTAAGCCTCTCTGCTGGGCTGGCCATCTCCTTGTGCCTTCTTATCATCTCTCTGGGAATACCTGCATTCAAGTCCCCTTTGTATAGAAGGATACTGCAAATGAGATGAGGGTCTACTCCAATGCTTTATTGGACTTGAATTAGGGTCGTATGGATACCATCTCCAAGGATCATTGCTTTACAGGAGAGCAGCACTGGTGGGTCAGGAGAGAAAGGCTGGTGGCAGGGAAGGAACAGAAAGAGATTGCATACGCTAATTAAAGATTTAAATAAAAAAGATCCAACACTGAACTAGAAGCAGAAAAATCCTCAAAACAACAACAACAACAACAACAACAAAAAGAACCTCAACAATAATGACTCTTTAGGGGACATTATTTAGCCTGTAAGAAAGCCGGGCCAGAAGAGAGGGAACATTAAGATAAGAGAGATGATCTGTGCGTGAAGTAGGTACCATGTCCTTACAGTGAGTGCAGCAAAGGTGGTACCTGAAAGATCTGCAAGGAGTCTTCAGGGTCAGGACCAGACCTGGGAGGAGTGAGAGGCACTGGCGGCTTATAGCAGAGTTAATTCAACGGGACTGGTGCTGGGAATGTGAGGAAGCCAGAGGAACATCCCTGGCAGCCTCCACTTCCTGCTATGGCATCCTGTGGAGGAGAAGGTAAGGTGTCTGCTGGTAAAGGAGAAAAGCAGACTGCTCATCACAACCCTGATAGCACAGCCCACAGTACAAACCCTTGTGCCCTGCAGCTCCTACAAGAGTTAGATCCTGCCCTGCTTTTTATTGCTTAGCAACTGAGATGTATGTATTTATGTGTATATATGATTATATATAATTTATATGAATTTAAATATATATGAAAAATAAAATTTATAAAATATAAATTTATCTGTTATATAAAATATGCATTTATATACATATAAAACACACACACACACACATATATATATATGGAGAGAGAGAGAGGGTGTGTCTTCACTCTTCTGGAGAATGGAGTCTAATGGCTACACAATTTACTCCATCGTAAGAATGTACCAAAACACACCCTGTCTATCACCTCCCCATCTCCCCATTGCGTGCGTGTGTGCGCGTGTGTGTATGTGTGTGCACGCATCCGTGCACATGATGTTAGCATGTCAACCTCAGGTGTCAGTGCTTGCCTTCCACCTTGTTTGAGACAGAATCTCTTGTTTTCTACCCCACATGCCTAGGTAGTAACTAGCACATGAGAGTTCAAGGATTCCCCCGTCTCTGTCTTCCCATGTAAGTCAGGAATGATGGGGTTATTTGTGTGCTGCTGCCGCTGGCCTCGAATGGATACCCACGACCTGAATTCAGGGCCTTGCTATTGCACAGCAGTCACTTTGTTCTCTGAGCCATCCCCCAGCATCCCAGCGGTTCATTACCCTTGAAACCCCCTACAGCCCACTAAATCCCAGCACAGATTAATCCTTGTTTAATTCTTGATGAGTGGTTTTAGAATTGGGGTTACTATCTTGAGGAAAAGTATGAACATTTTAAGGGTTAAAACATTTTTAAGTTACAGAAATCATGGATTATATATTTTTCAACTCTTCAACACAATGTAGTGAGAGTATAATAGCCTAGAACACTGAGTTGAGGAGAAATCTGAAATAGCATCCACTACATGCAATAAGACTGGAGACATAATTATTTCACAGTGAAGCTCAACCTTGCCTTTAAGAAAGCATTAAAGGTAAGGGGGCTATTAACAGTAGTATCTGTTACAGCTGGTGAAGACACCATGTTGCTTCTGCCTTTAATGCAATTGCCTTCTTAGCAGAACTCATTTTGTCAAGCATTCCTCTAAATAATCCAATTTGCTTGGTGCTTGTGGTTGGACAAAGGCACAGACTGCGTTTGTACCAGTATTTATGGAGTAGAGATTCACTTGATTTACTCCAGCTAGAGGACATTGCTGTAGACCTACAACAATGGCCATGCGTTTTGATTCCTTCTTTAGTTTCTGAGTCTCAGTTGCTGTGATTAAAAATCTCTATCGTGCAATAGTAGCCTACAACCATTTTATTTTCCTCCTGGAATGCAGTTATTTTTCTGAGGTACCGCTTGCTTGGTTTTGTGTGGAGGGCTCTGAGCCTGAAGCCCTTCTCCTTGACAGACACTTGGCTTGCTAGTGTGGGTGTTTTCCTTCAGGAAATCTGAGTCCATGCTTCTGCTGGCTTCTTGAAAAATCCACTACCTCTCTCTCATGCAGGCTTTCTGGTGCTGGGTATGTGTACTCCATTTTATAAGACTAAATAAATTGATAAATTCAGCTGATTCGGAGCGTTTACATAATCTTTCTAGTGTCAACAGTCATTTAAATTATCCTAACTTTATACTGAATCTCCAAAATCCAATTACTAGCTAATAATAATTGTCAGTTTTACTTTAAACCTTTAATGATAGGTCACAAGGGACATGTAGCAGAAGGATTAAATCGCTGTAGAAGGCAGCTATGCCCAGCCTTAAATTACTCGCCCCTTATCTCTGGCTCACAGAGCGACTATATGTTTTGTCACTATTTTTTGCTAAATAGAATAAATGTCACCCAAATTAATTTCATCTGCCTTAAATTAGCTTCTTAGCATGATTTCTCACTTCAGTCAAAATTTATTTCTTGGGGAATTTAATTTCCTTTTTCGTCTTTTATTTGAGAGAGGGAGGTTGTTCCAGAGCAAATGTCTTTAATCTCAGGCTGGCAAGTTGGGAGGCTTGCATTTCATTAATAATTGCTGACCCTTAGGGGGTGTGTTGGAAGAGATTTCTGTTTTATTTAAGCTATTGTATGCTTTTAAGCATGGCAGAGCTAGCTAGGCCTTTCTGAATAATCACAGAGAAAGCTATGAACCTTGCACAGACCAAGAAAACATTTATTTCACACGAGGTATGATTCAGCAGGGAGTTGGTAATTAGGCAGTTTAGTTGCTTTTACTACTTTTTAATCATGTTCAGGTATATACCCCTGACAACAGCTATCCTTTAAGTAAGGCATGTGTTTGGGAAAGACTATAGGGATTTGGAAATTAAACTCCTTACATTTAGAAATTAAACTCCTTACAAAAGAACACAGAGGGTTGCTTTATTCTGAAATATATCCTAAAGATACCATGACAGTACCCAGAATGTATTCCATCTGCTCCCCTAAGGCATCAAAGCATTGCTTGGAGGGAAGGTGAGTCATGGAGAGATCATTTTCCAATGTGACAGTGTGAAGAACTTTGTGACCTCTCTAGTGAAACAAGTGTGCCTAGTGAAAATTCTGAAATGAAACCCAACTACCTGGCCATGGGGAACATAGAAAATGCAGAAAGCATTGCTGAGGAAGGTTGACTAAAATGCAGAATGAACATTGAGATTGTGTGGTACCTGAACACAGACCCCCCTCCTTTCTTACCACCTCATCTTAAGTTAGAAGAAACTCTTCTAGGGGCAGGTGTGGCCAAGAAGATGGGGGGAGTCCCTCTCCCTTTGACTCACAATGAATGGATCCAATATCTTATCTAGCAGACAGGCTGCCAGTGTATTTTATATCCCCCAACCATGAATTGCATAGGGTCAGTTCCTGGTAAGAGTAGCTAAGAGCTCCGGCTCCTTTTTTCTATCAGACTTCTATTCCTGGTGTGTAAGCATAACTCCAGATGAAGCCCCCACATCCTGGTGGATAAGCATCAGTTCAGATGAAGCCCCCTCTCCTGATGTGTAAGCATCACTTGAAATGAGCTGAGAGTAATAGGGCTCCATCACTTTTGTCCCTGATTGATCATTGGACGAAAAGTCCACTCTGGAAGAGGTATGTGCAGAAGAAGTCCACAAGAACAGAAAGTTCCTAAACTCCCCCCAAATAAACTTTCTTTGGAATGCCATGAGGACCCTCAAGGTTAGCATTCTCTTATAAAATGGAGAATTTGACAATAAGAAATTAAGAGGAAATATATAGCTGAATTCTAGTTTACCAGAGAAAAGTACAGAGAGTGCTAGCTAAGCTGTAAGAACTCTCCTAGGTTCATCACAAACCTACCTCAAGGTCTCGAAAGGATTGCTACTAAGTGACATAAATGACACTCATGATATTGTGCAGCTGTCTTCAGGGTCTGTCTTAAAGACACCTTCATTACCTGGAGAAGTAACCCTGGAATCCTGAAAACAGTAACTCCACAGCCCCTCTCCCACTTGGCAGAAATAGTGGAGTCCAGAAGCCGTTTGGATGGCTCGCGCAAAGCATTTATATCAAGCAGAACTATCCTTGAATTACAAAGCTGATATGTAGATATTTCTAGACAAAGAGGAACAAGAAGTTTCACAGCCCACAGCCTTGTCTTCCAAGAAATAACAAGAGAAATGGTGTGAGACAGAAGCCAAAGACTCCAGACATGAATTCAAAACAACAAATAAACAGAGCACCACTGAAGGTACTGTATAGCAAGAGAATATAAATGCTTATACCACCTCTTCTCATTTATTTGAAAAACAATTGTAGACACACTAGAAATACCCCACAGTTCCACTTGTTAGTATTCAGGCATCTGTCCTGTCCTATCCTGTCCTTGGGGGTTTGACTGGATACGCCCTCAGCTGCAGCCACTAAGAACACCACCTGTCCATATTCAATATGTTCCCTTTTAAAACAGTCTTACCCTTCTCCCATCTTTCTCTCTCTCTTTCTCTCCCTCCCTCTGTATATCTGTTCCCCCTTTCTCTCCCTCCTTCCATTCTCTGTCTCTCTCTCCCCCTTCCTTCTCCCCTTCCCCCCTCTTTTCTCTTTCCGCACTCTCCTGATGCTCCTGTCTCTGGAGGCTGATCTCTCCCTTCTCTTTCCCCCTTTATTATCCCTTTCCCTAATAATAAAAAACCCTCTGCTTGAACCTGCCTCATGATGTCTTTCTCTCACCTGCCACTTTTCTTAAATTACAACACCACTTCTAGGTACAGATCAACGAGAAGTTAAAATAATGACTCAAAACAATATTATTTCTACTACTGATCATAGCAGCCTTAGCTAGGAGGCACAGACAAGTCACATATCTATCAATTGATAAATGGAATTAAACGTAAGAGTAGATAATATAGAAATGTGTTTGTCTGTGTGTTTATGTGTGCACACACACATATATACATACATATATATGCATACATATGCACTCATACACATATCCCTTACACTTTGTAGATACAATATGTATGTATATGTGTGTATATTTCATTCAGTTATAAATTGGAATGATATGTGGATATATAGTATTGCATATATCCATTATTGTAAATGAAAACAAATTTATGCAGTTCTGTTCATCTGAAATAAGCAGGTTCTTATAAAGAGTCAAAATGTAGATGACAAAATCAGGGAATGAATGGTAGTAGTGATAGCTGTACAATATAGAGACTATGCTTCACTGTGTATCCTATTTAAAATGGCTAAGGTAATATTTGGGCATAAAATGATTAGCTCTAAATAAGAAATGATTGTATAAAGCAGTATGGTGCAATTGTAACATTGGATCTTGTAATATATTTGAAAATGGCAGCAAAACCATACCAGAATAAAAAAATGATGTCAGATGCTAATGAAAGATTATAGAAACTAATGGGGAGAATCAGTGGCAGAAAGGAAGGTGAATGCAGACATGTCTCCTCTTTTCTCCAGTACAGATGACCAGATGACATTTGATGAAGAAAAGTTTATAAATTCCATGGTTTGTATTGTGACATATTTGGAGTGTGTGTGTGTGTGTGTGCACGCGCGCGTGGGCACATGCGTGTAGCAAACATGCACAAAGGGGGGTGTGGAATGGAATTATGTAGGTAAGTTTTTTTATTTCATATGTACTTGTTAGTAATAAATTTGCTGGAGTAATGATAAGTTAATCACTACTGAAAGCTCAAGATGTGGGGAAAATCAGAATTTTATTACAAAGAATTGCAATGTTAGATTAGAAAAGAGAAAATAGGCCCTTTAAAAAGAAATGAACAGAGAAAGAGGAGAACAAAGAATAAATATAGCTTAGAAAGCAAACAGGGAAATGGCAGAGACAAATTATATCACCTCATAAAAACATCATATATGAATGGACAAGAAATCCAATCAGTGGGCAGAGACTATCAGATTAGACCAAAAGCTAAACCCAGCTATGCTGAAGTCTAAAACAGAGGATCTAAAGTTGTGGCACACCTGGTAATAACTGGGGCTCCAGGTCAGGTTGGTCAGCTTTTTAAAACCCTGTCTCAGATTTTAAAGCAGTAAAAACTAGGCTGAGGATGTAGTTCAATGGTAGAGAGTTTGTCTAGTGTTTACAAGGCCCTGTGTTCAGTTTCTAGTGGTACACACACACACACACACACACACACACACACACACACACACACTCAATTATACATGTATGTATACATATATTTGAATAATTTTAGAAGCAAAACCAAGACCCAAGTATGTGTCTGGGTGTGTGTGTAACTGAATGCAGGTGACTGGGTTAGCATCCCTCAGAGATGGAGTTACAGGTGGTTTTGAGACGACTGACATGAACACTTGGAACTAAACTTGGGTCCTGTATAAGAAGAGGGCTCTTAACTCTCTAGTCTCTGAATTTCTGTATATTTAAGTGTATTTGAGGTATTGGTGTGTGTTGGGGAGGCTGCCAGTGTCGTGGTACGGAAGGGGCAGTCTGAGAACACCTGGTGGCAGTGAGTTCTCTTCTGTCACTGTGTGAATCTCAGGGATCAGACTCAAGGCTTGATGACAGAAGCCTTTACTCTCTATCTTACCAAGCCCCCAAAGCCCAGACTTAAAGCAAACAAAATAATCTATTAGAGATTAAATGCCCATTTTCAATACTAAATGTCGTAGTCTATGAAGAACATGCAACAGTTATAGCCAGAAATGTGTCTAACTTCAAGAGCCCTTCAAGAATATGGAGGAAAAATGGACAGACTAGAAGGAAATTTCAGTGCCGTAACTTCTGTTATGATGGACAAATAGGCAGAGCATCAACAAAGAAATAGACGGCTTCACCTAACAAGCTTTCCCTTTCTATTTAACATCGGGGCACACAGCATTCTCAATTCACGTACAATATTGTCTAATATAGAACATGTACTAGGCTATGAAATTAACCTCTCTTGAACTGAGTTAGAAGGATGTATTATTGACTTTATAAAAAAGAGTGAAAACCAGTTAACAGGTATAAATTTTGGGATTTCACAATTTTGTAGACAATGCACAAGGCACTGCTTCTAAGAATTCCATAAATAATATGATAAGTCAATTCAAAGGTTTTTTTACTATGTAATCATGTGTGTAAGTAACATGTAAATCAATAATAAAAGGGCAATTATCTCATTTTAACACTGGACTAAGGATTTGAATATATATTTTTCCATAGACGACACACAAATGGTCAGTCAACCTTACCATGTGTTCAATGCATTTAGCTTTCAAGTTAATGCAAATCAAAACCAGAGATACTTTAGCTCCAGTAGGGTAGCTGCACCCAGGAGGCAGACACCGTGTAGGGTATGGAGGGATCTGCAACCTTTGTCCATTGTTGGAACTATAAAGTGGTGAGGTGATTTTGGAAAAGATCTGCCAGTCTCTGTGTCATTAAATATACATATGACGGAGAAATTCCACACTTCGTGTTTCCCCAGAGGAACAGAAAACATGTCCACATACAAATGAAACCCCCACATAAGAAAGTTCCTAACAGCATTGCTCACAAAAGCCCCAAAGTAGAAAGAACTCAAATGTCTCATTGGTACTAAAAGGAGAAATGGAAAGCATATAAGTATTCAGTAGGGTGTTGGGAACCAAAAGAAAGTGAAGTACTGATATAGGCTACAATGAGGAAAGACCTTGAAGACACCAAACCAAAGATCCCGCCGGGCGTTGGTGGTGCACACCTTTAATCCCAGCACTTGGGAGGCAGAGGCAGGCGGATCTCTGTGAGTTCGAGGCCAGCCTGGTCTACAGAGCTAGCTCCAGGACAGTCTCCAAAACAATGCAGAAAAACTCTGCCTCAAACAAACAAACAAAAAAAAATCCAGTATAAAAGTCCACAGACAGTGCAAGGGTAAAATTTTCTTAACATACTAGACTTATGCTGTTTACTGTGTCACAGTAAGGCTTTGTTTGAAAACTAAAAAACCAAAGTGGAGCCAGAAAACATAAATGTACTACTATTTGCTTTCCTCGGCACTGAATGTGCAGAGCCTGTTTACTTCTGGCCCTCGGTTTCCTTAGCTAGCATGATCTTAAAGAAAGTGCCTGGCAGTGTGCAGTTGTGGAGGAGGGACATTGTCAGTGTCTGGGGTGACATCAGAAGTTCAAGGAGGGACTGAGTCTCCGTTGTTGCCTCCCTGGATTTCTTTCCAGTTTCTCACCAAGGAATCTTGAGTCGTCATTTTGCTGCGACCCTACAATGTGCTAGACAATCGTGATCTGACGGACAGCAGGAGGGAGCGGGGGTCCTTTAGTGCCCGATGGTGCACCGTACAGCCCTGCACAGTGAAGAATCGCCCTGTCCCACGTGCTCTGATGAACAGGCCCTGTAGCTAGGTAGCGCTGCGCTGTCTACTACCCCACTACTGTCTAATCCAGAGTTCAAAATAGCTTGTGTTCCTCAGCAAAAGCTGTTTTCTTTTATTTTGTGACCTTAAAAGAGGAGTATGGAAAGCCTGTGGCAATTGGGGATTTTATCCCTCGTTTTGTTTCCTTAGACTGATAATATACCCCTTGGAAGCCTTAAATGCCTCTGCTTCTCTCCCATTAATTGGTCTCCTGAAATTTGGGTGATTATTGCTTTAACTTATTTTACTTCTGGTTATTAAGGGACTCGTTAAGAAATTGCCAACTCAGGAGGATTGTGGCAAAGCAATTACAATTCCCGAAGAGGCTTGTAAATGGTGGAAGGCTAACGGAGGTACCTACATTGTTTCATCTAGTTTTCCCATCAATCATTTAGGTTGATTATAAATATCTCTACTTTACAGATGAGAAAATAATCTCAGAGAGGTTAAGAGATAATGGTGTGCTGCCTCCTCGACTTCTCCTCAACCTTCTTATTAAAATGTAGTGGGCCTTACAAAAGGAACTGGTGGTGGAGTGTCTCTCTGTTATTGATGCCTCTTTATGCTAATCAAGTGATATTATTACCGTACTACACTAGCCTGATCATTTAATATTCTACATCTGACAAAAGTACTGACAGGAAATAGAAATTATAATTACTTGTAAATTATGGGATATTAGAGCTGGAAGAAATTTGAAAGCACTACTGTGCCTTTTCATATACTCTGTGAGCCCCAGGTTTACATGGGTGTGTTAGCTTCCTTGTGTCCACATCAGTGGTATGTGACATTATGCAGGATTTAATATAATAGTTAAAGTGAATTTATTGGTCTTTCCAAGAAACATTTTGTCTTTGGTCAGTTTCACCTAGGTAGTATAAAACGACCAATTCATTGGAGTGGGATTCTTTCTTCAATGGGAACACTCTACATGGGGCTTAACTAGTCTGTGGCTATCCTGCATATACATATATTATAGGCCATTGGATCCTCTTGACCTCAATGTAGCATTGTCCTCTTGGCTGAGCAGTTTGGCTTACATGAGTTCAATTCTACATAGAACCCAGGTAGAAATAATTTCTCGATACCTAACAAGAACAGGTTATAGACAGTCATATGTTGTTTAATTGGTGTTTCTATTGCTGTGAGAAAACAGCATGACCCTTGGGAAGGAAAAGGTTTATTTACAATTCCAACTTTCAGTTTCCCTCAATCAGGGAGGGGAGTTGGGGTAGAAATCCAAGGTAGAACCCTGAAAGTGGATACTGAAGCAGAGGCCATAGAGGAATGCTGCTCACCACTCATAGCTTGCTCCTCATAGCTTACTCAGCCTAGGGGGAGGGCTACCCACAATTGTCTGGGTCCTCCCAGATCCATCAATCAAGAAAGTGCACTACAGACTTGCCTATAGCCCAATCTCCCAGAGGCATTTTCCCAATTGAGAATCCCTCTTCCAAAATGACACTAACTTGTGTCAAGTATATAAAAGTCCCCAACACACATGCTTTGAAGAGGTTCCATCTCTGGGGCAGTGACACAGTAGTGAAAATGTAGGCATGGTTTCCATAATGAAGCGTGAGGAGTCAGAGATGTTCTGATTCTACATCCAGAACAACTTAAAGTGGACGATACTAGTTTGTAGCTAAATTGTCACCAGGTTGGGGTGGATTCCTGAATAAGTGAAGATGGGCCATTTCGTAAACTCACAGAGATTGTGAAGACCTCTGCTTTCTTTCTTTTTGCAACACTAGCAAGTGGATACTAAGAGAAAGTTGGGCCTGTAGATGCGCATTTTACTCAACTCTAAACATTGAAAGACAAACCTAGGCAACAACAACAACACCCAAACCTCTACACAACTTGCCTTTAGGCTTGTGTTGACAGTGCTCCGCCCTTTTCTGCTTTGCCTAGGGACTCTGTCCATCTTAGGCCCCAGCAAAAGACCTCAAGTGGCCTCTTCTTGGCTTGGATTCTGTGGTGAATGAACTCAGCACATTTTTGACAGAGATAAAGGCTTTTAAAAGGCCTTCTTTAGAGAGGCACAAATCTCTTGCTGCTTAGGAGTTACACTGTTTATAAGGCAAACTTTTATGTTCTCGCAACCGGAAAACTTTCCTAACTGTTGTCTCACAGGACCTGATAAAGGTCATTTGTCCACAAACCTTGGGGAGGGAGAGAACAAATAGTGATGAATAGTTTCACACCAAATCAAAGGCCTTAGGTATGGATTTTAGGTATTTATTTTTTAAATCCTTAACGTTAGAAATAATGGTGAATATTTTTGTTTGTTTATTTACTTATTTTTATTGAACTTACTTCTCTGTAGGGTTAGGTTAGGCCATCAAACCTTGGGTTTTGGTTCATAGGACTTTTTCCCAGACATGAACATTGACTTTTCACTCATAATTCCTAAAGAGGTGACCCTAACTTCAGTAACCCCTAGTTCTAAAATTGTTGGCTCCTTAAGGAGCCCATACACTGCCTCTGCATACATCTACTTCACATAAATGTCTAATGATGAATACGTATATTTACTGACATCAAAATTTGTGTTTACAGCTGAGTCTTCCAGTTAAGCAGGAACTGTTTTCATGCACGGGTCCATGCCTCCTTTCTCCTTCCTTCCTATATACCTTTTCTCTTCTCGTACTTCATTTCGTGAAGCATTTCAGACAAGTTAAATATCTTTGGCAAATTCTGAGCACTTTTATCTGCAATAAGCCATTAAACATTCTTTTGGGGGGAGGGGCAATACCTTTTAATTAAATTATCAACCATGCATTTAGAAATGTGCGTAATTCGTAACTGTACAGCTCAATGAATACTCAGAGTGCACAGACCTGGAACCAGAATCTAAATTATCAGTACACTCAAAACCCCTTTACATCTCCATTATTAACTCCGTTCACCAAAAGTACCATTTACCTGGCATCTAACAATTCAGAGGGCTTCCTGTTGAACCTTACATAAATGGGTCTATACCAATGATAATGCTTATTGAGATTCTCATACCTGCTCCTCAATGGATGCATGTATACATTCCTGTCTGGAGAATGCAAGTGGTCCTTGCATGCACATGGAGTGTTTATGCGTTCCATCTGTGAATATCACCAGAAGTCTTCAGTAGGTGATAACCAGTTTGTATGACCTTCAGCAGTGCATGGGAATTTGCATGGGCCTGGGTCATTTCAGCCTAAGAGGCAGCACCCAGGGCAGTATTAGGGTTCTGCTTTGCATCCTCTCTGCTGAATGAAGGTGAGCATCTTCAGGCTGTTTGAATGTCTTCTGTTGTCAAGTGACTTTTCCGCATGAATCTTATTCTTTTAGTGCTTAAAAATAAATCATAGTTCTTAGGTTTTAAAATGGCTTATTGTTGCTTGCTTAATAAAAAGAGCTTTAAATGTTCTGTTAAGAAGTTTTCACAGTGGTTGTTGTTTGGGTTTTAAAACAAGATTAACAATAGACTTTCTGTCTCTGCCTCTATCTCCCTATTTCCCTGTTTCTCTGTCTGTCTGTCTGTCTGTCTCTGTGTGTGCACTTATGCACACACACACACATCAAAATATGGAATCCATCCTTTCTCTCCTCCTCTTCCTTTTCTTTGTCTCCCTCTGTCTCAATGGTCATAGGGATTCCTAGCTCTGTTTTCCTATTAGGAACTTTAAGGGCCACTTGTCAAACTCTCAAATATTCAATTTATTCCACAATATAACACTATTATTATTCTAATCAAGAAACCATGCTTTAGACCAATGAAGTACAGAAACAAAACTATTTATTTTATCTTTATTCCTCCTCTAACACTCAGCTTTTTCCCATTTATTTCTAAATATTTGGCATAGATGATTTCATTTTCCACAAAGAACGTTACTTTCAGAATGGATTTACTGGTAACTATGAGTTACCTTATATTTGAGAGAATGTTATTTTCTTTACTGTGGAAGGATAACACCACTATTTTGTTCCATTGTCTTATTGATTTCATAGTCTCTGAGAAAAAGTCATCATTGTTCCTCTATAAGGTTTTTCCTTTCTTCATTCAGTGTTGCTGTGATCTTTGATCATGCTTGATAGATGTTATATTATATATTTTGCTTCAGGATTTTAGTTATATATATGAAAGAAATACTGTGACATGTCCTTATTTGATCTTGTTTGGAGTCAGGAGTATTATTTTGAACATTATATACAAGACTGTGGTTCTTACTAGTGTCCTCTGGATTATATTGATTTTCTTTATGTCTAATTCAGTATGCTGCAAGTACTGTCTTGCCTCTTACTGGTGGTGATTTCCATGTCAGTAACTTTCCATAGTTTCTTTGTACCAGAGTTTTGTTTATAAGACTAAATTCTGTCCACTGAATTGCCTTGGCACCTTTGTGAAGTTCATATATCTTGGAACTTTGTGTTTCGTTTCTTTGAGTTAACTTCCTATCTAGGTATTATTATTATGCAGGCTTAATTTCTGTGGCTTTACATTCACACACACAAACACACACACACACACACACACACACACACACACACACACACACAAACACACATTTCTCCAAAGGCGCTTAAAATTTTCCAAATGATTTTAGATGTTTTAGATCTTTTCTGTTTCTATATGAACTTAAAAAATGGCTTTGCAGTCTTTTAAAAAATTATCTTTGCTGAAATTTTAATTGTGCTATTTTTATTGGTATTACATTGTCTCTAAATCAATTTTGGTAGCAAGGAAATAGCAATATTGCTAAATCTCTCATGGATACATTATATTTATATTTATTCAGGTTCTATTTGCATCTTTCAGCCATGTTTCACAGTTTTCAGTTTGTGCTTGCAGTGTGGGTATCAGAGTCCATATACCCAGAACCCAAATCAATAGCAGTTGTGCATGACAGACTCATCTGTAATGTCAGTATGTGGGAGGCAAGGTCTGCATCCCAAGAGCAATCTGCCTAGCTAAACAAGCTAAATCAGTAAGCTCTGGCTGCAAGTGAGAGACCCTACCCCAATATATAAGGCAAAGAGCAATTGAGGAAGAAGAAAGCTGCCGATGACCTCTGACCTCCATACGTAGGCACACAAATGGAAACAAGCATACACACAAAGTATGTAAACATATACTACACATAAGTCAGCAAATTGTTGACTAATACTTCATGCATATACTTCCTATCTTTCAGAATATTATTTTCTCTATTTCATTTTAGTTGTTGAAATCACTGACTTATTATTTTGTGATGTTCCTTCACATTTCTGTAAGGTCTGTAGTGATGCCACTGCTTTTGCTTCTGGCACTGGTAATTTATTTCTTCTTTCCTTCTTCTTGATTGAGTCTGCATAGACTTTTGTTTTTTGCTAAATAGATTGTGCTTTCAGAGATACTGCCCCTTCTCAATTTTAATGATTTTGTTTTTTAATAATGTTTCATCACTGCATCACTTACTTTGTTTACTATTCTCTTCTTTTTGAAGTATTTATTTTTTATATTTTCTTATTTTTCGAGACAGGGTTTCTCTGTGGCTTTGGAGGCTGTCCGGAAACTTGCTTGGTAGTCCAGGCTGGTCTCGAACTTACAGAGATCCGCCTGCCTCTGCCTCCCGAGTGCTGGGATTAAAGGCGTGCTCCACCAACGCCCGGCTTTTTTTGAAGTATTTAAACAAGAAAACTTAAGAAGTTCATTTGGGGCATTTCCTCTCCACATAGACCATTAATACTATAAGTTTTGTCAATGCTTTAGAGTACATCCTTAAAATTGAGATGTTTTAATTTTCAATATGTTAAAATATTTATGTTAAAAACTATGTTTGTGCTTAATATTTGTTTCCAAATATTTTCAGATTTTTTAGTTCTTTAGTTACTAAATTCTAACTTTAATTTCATTTTCACCAGAATCTGTTTTATCCTAGTATTTTTAATGATATCCTTCATTGAGTAATATTTTTCACTGTAATGAGGTCTAAATAGAATCTAGAAATTAAATTTTATGGATTCTATTTTTGGTGTCAATTATAAAAACATTTCTTTCTCTAGGCCAATTCATAAGGATTTTTGGAGTTTTTATATTTTAACATGTAAGTTCATGATTCATTTTTGTAGTAAAATTTATAGAGTGTGAGATTTGAGGCTTGTTTTCCTTTTGCTGTTTTCCCCCTTTGGGATGAGGGATGGTCCTCCTACCAAAGCCCCATTTGTTGATCAGCCTCTTCTTCCTCAAATGAATCCATTATCACAATTAATTGGTCATCATTGTGTGGAATTTTCCCTAGATGCTCTCTATTGTTCTGTTGATATTTATTTTGATAATGAAAACAAGATTGAAAGAGTTAGTTTTCATTCAGTCTATATTTCTCTCACATATAATTCCAAAATAAATTTGCCTATAAAGAAATGTTGTGATTAGTTTGTGGGTGTGCTCATCAGTGCCTACACATGTAGAGGTCAGAATGTGACCTCAGTCATCCTACTCTGTAGCTGTCTACCTCACTTTGCAAGACAGGGTCTCTCACTGAACATGAAACTCATCATTGTAGCTCACTTGGCCTGCCAGAAGGGACTCTGCGATCCACCTATGTCCACCCCACCACTGGGTTACAGGTGTGGACCGCCACACTTGGCTATGCTGAAAATGGAAACTCAGATCCTCACTTTACACACTGAGTTGTGTCTTTAGCCCTCCAACTTCTTGATATTTTGATAAAAATTAACTCATCTATCAATCTAAAATTAAGTGGCATTTTTAGTATAATGAGTATTCTCACTCATGATGCCTCTCTCTCTAGGTATGGAGTCTTTTACTGACTTAAAACATCATTTTTCTATTTTAATTGTATGAAACCTTGTTTTCAGATTTAATTTTATATGCAAGTATTGCAGATTTTCACGGTGATGTAAATGGTAATCCATTAATTTCAGACTGTACTTGTTTATTGGTGATATATAGACAATGCTGGTGATCTCTGCATGTTAATCCTATGTGTTGCACTCTTCCTGAATTCATTTGCTCACCCTGTAGTTCTTTTGTAAGTCATTTGAGAATGGAATAAGTAAATAAGGTTGTCTAGATAGATAACAATGTAGTTTGGTGATAGAGTCAGGGGGTCTTAGTTCTCCTTTTTTGGTATACATTTTTTTTTGTTTCTCCCTTTCTGTGGTTGGAGGTTCATTAGTTGGGCCAGAAATTGCTTTGTTCTACAGCTGCTTTTACCCCATTGTTGGGTAGTACCATCCAAAGGATGCTATCTGGTGCCTTGTGAGTGACTAGACTTTCCACTCCAACTGTGAGACTATAAACGATTGTTGTCTCTGTGAGGTATCTGGGGGATGGTTGCCTCAGAATCTTCTAGCAGGTTCCTTTCAGAAAATTCATGTAGTTGCCTCACAAATGAACCCTAGTTATTCTACTGAGCTCTCTGGAACTTTCCAGAACATTTTTGATGCAGCTTTTATTTTCAGTAGTCTTACCTTGATGGTGATGATGCATCTTACACCTCAGAGAGATTCTGGGCTCCTGAACAGTGGACTGGGCCTGGTGTCACTGCATCTATAACCCCACTGTTGGTATCCTGGCATAATTCTGACCCTGTCCTGGGACAACTGGCTAGGTACACACATCAGCACTCAGGAAGATACTTAGACAGCTTAAAGGGCCTCCTGTTGCCGGGTTACATCATGCATTATGTGTCTGCGTGAGGACTCTGTATGCATGTGTAAGCTTTTCCTTTTAAGTGAGCACCTCCCACCTGTTCGCCCCTAATCCTCCTTTATTCTCTGTCCCCTTACCCTTCCCTTCTCCCCCTTCCATCTCTGCCCCCCCTTCCCCTTCCTCTTCCATCTCTGTTAGCTAACAGCTACCCCTCTCTTTGCTCCCTCTCCCTAATAAACTCCACTGGGTTATGTCGAAGCTGAAACAAAACAACAACAGCTACTCTTGGTGCCTTTCTATGTGCTCTGTCCTGTGTTGGGGTCATCCCATTGGGTGAGAGCAAATGTGAGTCTATTTGACTCATTCCCTTCTGAAACTTGTTTGACTGTTCCATTGTAAGCTTTATGCACTTGTAAGCAGATAGCATATAGGACAAGCCAGCATCACAAGGAGCTCAGAAGAATTTTCCAAACCCCCTGACCCTGATGCTTGTTTATTGCCTTTGATATCTAAATATTTTTCAGACTCAGAAGTATCTGCATATGTGAAAGAAGCCTAGTGTTTGTTTGTTTTTTTGAAGTTAGCTGAATGTACTGTACTAAGTATGGAACGGAGAACACATTGAATGGGAAAGGATAGAATTGCAATAGTGTCTTTTCCTAATGTCCTAAGAATATATTCACGCTATTTTTGAATTGGATGCTAGTTCTGATGTAGTATGGGGGTTTCTGATCTCAAGAACACAGAGCAGATTATTTATGATCAGGTTAATATGAGGCTTACTATTCAAAAGAAAATAAATGAGCTTTTAATGAGAATTATGTTGGTGGACTTAAAATGTCTTTTCCTGTCACCTGCTTCCATAACATTCTCTTAATAGGGAAATGTGCTCTCATGGTCATTGTATTGTTTTTTTGTTTTGTTTTGTTCACTTTTAAAACATCATTTACTTTTCTTTTCTATGTTTCTCCTATTTTTTTAAACAAGTAGAATGAGGCAATTATGTCTCTCAGTGTGAGTCTATTTGTGTATTTAGGACTGTAAGACCAGTATTCATGATGCATTGAGTACTAACCTAGTTTTGTATTACAAAGAAGGGACGAGGGCCAGGTAGTGGTGCAGGCCTTTAATCCAGCGCTTGGTAAGCAGAGGCAGGTGGATCTCTGTGAGTTCAAGACTAGCCTGGTTGACAAGACCTAGTTTCAGGATAGCCTCCAAGCCTCCAAAGCCACAGAGAAACCCTGTCTTGAAAAACCAAAAAAAAAAAAAAAAAAAAAAAGAAAGAAAAAAGTATGGATGAGAGGAAGTTGATGTCCATTTTATACCATTGTTTCCATATGAGTTCCTTCAAAACTATTATGGAAAGTTCTTCCCTTCTCAACTTAATTTCTTTCCTCTGTGTCACATTTTCCAATACACACAGGGGACAGTCCTAAGGCCAGTGTAGGCACTGCTGATGCCATTGGTACAGCGATAGGATGGTGTGAATCTGTATTATTTTCTCTTTTCTTTTTATTTGTAGAGGAGACAAACAAGCTAACAAACTTTTATCTTGAACTGGTCCCAAATTGGATATCTGTGCTTGGAACTATGTTTTCATGCTTTCTTAATGAAAACCGTACAGGGAAGTAGAGGCAACTCTTGGCCTGACATTACATTTGAGTTAAAATCTGGCATCTTGACACCATTGACAACTCTGACAGCTGGAGCAGCAATCACCTCATCACATCTCTCAGTCATGTCTCTCCTGGATTTGGCATCCTTCCTGCCTAAATTTTTATCAGATGAGCACTTTTCCTTGGCAAGTCTTTTAAATGCCTTTAACTTGTTTTATCTCTGAACTGTAGCCCTTTGCCCCCCAATGTCATTTCTCACAGGCATGACTGGAGGGTATTCGGAACAAATTATTTAAGAATGCAGTTTCAGAGCAACTGTTTTTCAGCCTTCTCTCCTTTCCTTCCTCTTCAAAACCATCAGAATTTTTCCCCTAAAGGGACATGTATGGGCACTTGTGCATTTCCTAGAAGCTACTTAATGGTCTTGCAAATTGGAACCATTGTTGTGAACTTGGGCTGTGACACCCAGCACTGACTCTGCCTGGGCTCAGTCTTTAACATTGTTTTCTTTGGCTTTGCTTCATTCACAATAATCAAGGACTTGGGGTTGTGACTAGCATCAGTAGACCTTAAAAGCCTCTCTTACACTCCAGCCAAGTATGCTGTTCAGAGGCTCTTTAGATGAGTGGCAGCTCTTGGCTCTCTGAGATTCTGCTGCGATCCACGTGAAGATGTGGTTTCTTTAATTCAACCTTCAGTTAAATTGAAAAGCAAACTTGCAGACACAGAGGAGACCACAAGAGCCAAAAGATAGAACCTGGTCCAGGACCAGGTGCCACCTGTGAATGTGGTAAGATCCCCTGCCTGGCACATAAAGCCTTTTAGAGTTTGCCTTGATAACAACTCACAGCTTTTGCCAGCTGGTCAAGTATTTGCCCCTCAACACCTGGAACACTTCTCACTTCCTATACTGGGCTGAGCAAATAAGTACTTTAGTAATGCAAAACTTTGCAAAGTAAAGGTAGTAGTGATTAAGTAGATGGTGAAGTATATGGGTAAAACAAATGTCCAAAATCTAAAAGAGCTATCACAGAGAAATAGACTGATATCTTGTCCTTGGGTCCAGTCTGTCCTTGTTTTCTCCTGTCTTCATCAGATCCTGAAGGGACAATGACCCCCTTTGACTCTTGGTCTTTTCTCAGTAAGGGAATAGGAAGGTTTGATCTCCAATGGATAGAAAAGTAGTGAGGTAATGACTGAGTCATTCCCTCCTTGCTGCTTGATAGAAGACTTTGAAGTAGTTGCCCAAAGGCTATGTGCTCCAATGGGTAGAATAAGAAACAGCATTAGTATTAGAAAGAAGCATCATATTCTCATCATTATCATGGGCCACATTAAGATGCTATCAACTTTTCACCAACCATCATTCTTGTCTTTCTCTTTGTAAATATATTTGTTGAGCATGTCCAAGAAAATTCACAGTTCTCTAGCAGAAAGAATATTTATGGAGTTGTAAAACTGTCAGCATTTGCTCATCTTCAAACATTTTTGTCAACACACCCCCAAAAGAAAGCCTGTTTTGTTTAGTCCATGCTTCATGCGCCTCAATTCCCAATATATCAATTGTTCATATCCCCCATTGCCTGTTCTGAATAGTCATATAGATGGCATCATACCATGTGGTCTTTGATGACTGGCATATTATCTCAGCATGGCGTTCTCAACATCCATCCACATTACAGCGTATGAGTGACTATTTCTTTTCTTTTGAGAGATGAAGAGTTCATTGCACAGATATGCTACCTCTTGTTCATTCATTCATCAGTCGACAGAGTCATTAAGTTTCTGCATGCTTGTTTTAAGTGCCAAACACTCTACTTTTGTTTTAAACATTTCATTTTGAATTAATCTAAAAGTGCTGATATATGACTACAAATCAGTCCAGTATATCTTCCTTCCAGATTGCCCAGATGTTAACATCTTGTTTGAACACACATCAAACTGGATACATAATATTATATCATGAAAGAACCTGAAATTTCTCCCTTTGTCACACTAATATTCTTCACACATCAAATTTGATGCGATAATATCATATTATGTAAGATCCTGAAATTTCTGCCTTTCTCACACTAATATTCTTTTTCTGTGTATAACCTAACATATTGAGTTAAACTGTCTTGTTTCCTTTATCAGATCTTTTTATTTAGAATGGTTACATATTCTTTCTTTGTTTAAGACATTGACATTCTTAAAGTGGTGATCAGTTATCTTCCAACTTGAATTGCATTCTTGTTGTTTCTTCATGGGTAGATTAAGGTGATGGCAGCAATAGTATGCTTCTCAGTGGATATACCATATCAGGAGGTACTTGGCATTGGTTTGTCTGATTATTAGGGATACTAATTTGTCTAAGGTGGGTGGCATTTGGAGGTTCCTGAGAAGTTGCTATTTCCACTTTATATATAAAAAGTATGTGTGATACTTTGAGATTATGTAAATATCTTATTTTACACATTCTTTTTGTCAGTTTTAGAATGCACTGGAACTTGCCTATAACAATTGCTGGAGTGCCTGCTAGGTGGTAACTTTTTTCACTTCCATCATTGATTTTACCTTTAATTAAAATTTTACTATAGTAAAAACTTCATGTGCTCTCCTATTAGTTTAAGTACTTGTTGATAGCACTGTGGTCTTGGGAATTCTGATTTTAGTTTTCTGAGCTGAAATCTATTTCTATCATTTTTTACTTAGCTAATCAAACTATTTGTCTATTGGGAGGCCCTTCCCAGTGACTCTTAACCTGTTGTTGTTTTTTCAAGTATGTATTGTTATTAGTGTCATTCATTATTTTATTTTCTAGACGTATCTTCTACTTATTCTACTTTTATTACTCTAGGTCTGGAGGAATCCATTTCTCCAGAGAAACTTGATAAATTTCACCCGAGAAAAATAGAAATCAGGATGTGGTCACTATTTCTAACACTAATAGCAATTTTTTTCTTCCCCATGGCTTAGTTATAACTAGCAGCTTCACTCTTAAATGGAGGAGCTGAGGCTTCTAGAGGCTAAAATACCCAGTGTCACACATAAACTTAATTCTACTCTGGGATTCAGAAGTCTGTTCAAAGCCTTGTAGTCTTCTCAGCTTTAAACTCCAAATGAATCTGATTCCTCTTGGAATCAGATTGGTAAAAGCCTCCAGCATTTGTTCATTCCTGGCAGGCACTGAGAGGCTTTGTAGGATGCCTGCATGGAAAGATGGAGGACTGGAAGTGTGGCTGTCAAGAGATGATGCTGTCTTCACAAAGGCACCATGTAATGAGCCTTGGTTACTGGGATGGTCCCTTTGGCCTTGTGGTAGCCTTACCATCCATGTCACTGCTAGAACAAAGCTGACATGTAAGCTAAAATGAGTGGTATTTAAAACACAGGTGCGTTGGGATGAGGGGTATTCATCCTGGAGTATCTCACGTCAAGCCCCCACTTGGCCGAGCTAAGCAGGTGTCTAAATGAGGGCACTGAGCTCAGATCAGATTCAGCATGTGCTACCCAGGCTGCAAAGCAGCTCAAGGTCCATATCTCTTGATGCTTACAAGTTGTAGGTGCATGCCCATGCCACGTGTTTTCCCGAGAGTTGAAGTACTTTCCTTTCCTGTCATGTAACAAAAAACTGGGCCACAAGGACTGGTGTCCTTCACTGCTAATCAGAGAAAGACCTAATCTAACCTGTTGACCAAGACAAAATACTGGAAGAGCACACACCAGGGGTCCAGAAAGACTGTTTGCTAGCCCTAAGACTCTTGTGAAAGTGCCCTGTGGCCAGTAGCAACAGTGAGTTTTCTTGCTTTGCAACCAAGTATCTACCGAAAGCAATTTAAGGAATAACCAGTTATTCAGACCTTCAGTCCAAGGGTGAAATCCATAGAGATGGGGAATTCCAGGGAGTTGCAACTTAGGGCAACTGCTCTCATTGCCTCTTCAACCAGGAAACAAGAAGATTCTGGTAATCAGCTTGCTGTCTCCTTTTTAGTTGATCCAGGGCCTCAGCTCATACAGTGTTGCCACAGACATATATGGTGAGCCTTTTCACCTCAGTCATCCCTACCTAGCTCTCTTTCAGGCAAACACAGACATATGACTCCTTAGTGATTCCAGATCATTGGTTCTCAACCTTCCTAATGCTGCCACCTTTAATACAGTTTCTCATGTTGTCGTGATTCGTTGCTACATTGTGACTCTAATTTTGCTACTGTTATGAATTGTAATGTAAATATCTGATATGCAGCATATCTGACATGTGACACCCCAGAGGGATTGAGACCCACAGGCTGACAACTACTGTTCTAGATCTTGTCAAATTGATATTATTAAGTATCACCCTTAGAAAGGAAAATAGATCAGACATTTTCTAAGTCATTTAACCTCTGAAATTCTGTATGCAAATGGATATTTTATGTTCAGGGTTGGGGTGAAGCCTCCCCAACCCCGTGATATGCTCTAGGTACCACTCTTTAAGCAATCCTGGCCCTGTATTTCTACTGGACCTGGCTATCATAGCTTACCCCTGTCCCAGTTTTCTTTAGGTTAGGATACATGAAGGTCAAGATTTGAACTATCAAACTCCATCTTACAAAGGAGCCCTTTGAAGGAAGTCGGGGCAGGAATTGAAGGCAGGAACTATAGGCCATGAAAGAATGTAGCTTACTGGCTTGCTCTTCGATGGCTTGCTCGGTTTGCCTTCTTATACAACTGAGTATTACCTGCCCAGGGAGAGCATGGCTCCCACTGGGCTGGACCCTCTCACCCCAGTTGTTTATCAAGAAAAGGCTCCATTGGCTCGCCTATAGGCAATATGATATAGGCATTTTTCTCAATTGAGGTTCCTCTTCCCAGGTAACTCTATCTTGTGTCAAGCTGGCATAAACTAACACACTGTAATTGCAATTTGTTTGTAGTTGACTCACAGAGTAGCACAGACACCATCCTCTCTATTGGTTCAGAGCTAAGACTAATGATGCCACTTCACCATGACAGTATAGAAACACATATTATTTCCATCTAAGACTTTCTATAGAGACAGGGGATGCACTCCAGCTGGTTTGCTTGTTTGATTTGAATGAGAAAGAGACAAATAGCTGGATTTTATCATGAGTGGGAGTGGGTTGGCATTGAGGCCTTATGTGTATGAGCTGAGGTTTCCATGGTTTGAACCTCCCTTCCAGGGCCAGAGAAAGGAATGGCTGGAATTTTTCTTGGTTTAAATATATTGTGCAGATATGAGGCAAAAGGGAAGATGGTTGGAGACAGAAAGTTGTCAACAGTCAAGTCATGAAGTGAGGCTCTCTTAAATATTAGAAAATACAAACAAGCCACTAATAAGCCAAATGGAATTAATAAATCAGTTGGGTGGGCTATAGGATATCAGATAATGATATCATGAAATAGCTACCTTGCTATATATTTGTGTATTGAACAACACAAAAGTGAAGTTAAGAAAATAATTTTGTTTATAATAGTATAGAAATCTATAAAATATGTATAAATAAATCAAAAAGAAGAAATGTAAAATGTCTACTCTGAAAACTAACAACATTGTTGAAATATTTAAAGAAACCTAGAAAAATAAATATATTCCATATTCATAACTATTTAACAATAGCATTACAATAATAGTATTTCCAAAACTGGTACAGATTCAACACAAAGCCTGAAAAGGAAATAAAGACTCATAGAATTTTGAAAGATTAAAGGAAAAAAATTGAGGTGTGGAGCAATTTTTCTTGCTGGGTAGGCACTATGAACTGGATGGGTATGTATTGTTGGAGCTCAGTGGACAAGGCACAGGGAACCCTTAGTTGTTAGTTCAAGTAACTAAAACACATTATAGTTTTATAAAATAAATACATAGGGACTCACACTTTGAAATTTTCAAACTTACCACAAGTTACAACAATGAAGAAACTGTAAATCTGACACAAGGATAGACCTATAGTCAACATAATAGAATTCGACATTTAAAATAACTCACTATATTTTTAGGGGTCAGTTGATTTGTGACAAGGATGTAGAACTATTTCAGTGAGAAGGAAGAATAGATTTTTGCAACAAATGTGAGTTGGGATATGAAAATAAGGAAATTCAATAGAATAGAGTGTGACCCCTTCCTTAAAATATGCAAAAATAAGAAAAATTAAGTCAAAATGCCTTAAAGCCAAGAGCTAAAATGGTAAAACTTTGAGAAGAAAATATAACTCTCCATGACCAGGATTAAGCGACACTTTGTAGTGCAAACATCTAAAACAAAGCCATACACATAAAAGCACGCACAGGCCACTTACATTAAATGCCTTTCACTTGCATTGTTTGTCTACATTTCTGCAGAATGATAGAGCGAGCCAGCCTGGAGGACTACCCAGTGTTGCCCTCATGGATTCTGCTGTTTCAGAGTGAATTCAAATGCCAAAGATTTAATTTTATTTCATAACATTCCTTGTTGTGTCAGATGCCCATTTCTCCTGTGAGATGTTAAGGCAATGGGCACTAAGACTGTAGAGGATTTAGACAGAGACAGGGTTCTAGCATTCTGTGTGACTCCCCTGGAGGTATGGTGGGGTACCTTAATTTGTGAGAACCTCAGATATTCAGATATAACTGTGATTAGAGCTCTAAAGTCACTTAAGGCTGCAATGGTTTGCTATCTCCTTTAGGAGATGTTTGAGTTATCTTAGAAATGTTTTAAAGTACAAAGGTCAATTGGTGTTCTCTTTGCTATTCTATCATTAACTTTTAAAGAAGAAAATAGATTACTAAGTGGTTCAAATTACAAGTCTTTGTTTCAGTTTTCCCTAATTCCTTATATATGCCTTTATTTTAAATTGTGAATCTGAGTATAGTTGTATGAGACAGTCTCAGCTCTGTGAAGATTTGTATGTTTTTTCTTCAAGATCATTAAGATTAGCAATGTCCCAGCAATAAGCCAGTCCTTGTGTACAGGGATGCTAGCTTCAATAAACTGCCAATTGATAAGACACATCATTTGATATGCAAAACTTTAAGAATTTGTTGGATAGTTTCCCAGTTTCTCATCCTTTAGGAGAAGGATGGATAACATGTTAAAGGATGTTTTTCCAAAGAGTTTGTGCTGTGAGGTACAAACATGGTGTTCCTTCCGGCAGCTCTAAGGATTAGTGTTGTTCTAGGGCAGAGGCAGATGGAATATTTGTGAATGATCTGCATCCAGGAGTGTGGGCCTCACAAGTGGCATGGTTCTCTAAAGGACTTTCGCCTAGTGGTCCATGAGCTGTAGTGAGTATGTATTCAGCTGTTGCTCTTCTGATCTGATGGGGTCAATGCCTCTTTGAGATGCACCAATGGACTCAGATAGAGTTTGCCTTTCTATGCTAGACCTAAGAAGAGATGAAGTCAGAGGTTCAGGATGAGTCACCTGTCCCAATCCATTATCCTACTCCTAGTTGTCAACATTGAAATTTCAGGTTTGCTAAACCCATGTGAGCACATTGGTGAAACTCTACAAAAGTGTCTTAAATGGCGCACAAGCCTGCAGGCTTCTGAACAGCATATTTATTGTCAGGCAGCAGAGCCTATTAGCATGGCAAAATTCAAAACTGAAGTTGCCCAAGTGATTGATGGAGGCCATCATCCAGACTGTCCTACTCACAGAGCCAGTTTTCTTGTGTGCTTAGCAGAGGGAAGGAACTGACTACCTTTCCCCAAAGAGGTTGCCTTACCAAGACATGTGATGCTACACTGGCCCAGAGTGTGCGGCATACAGTATTCAGGGTCTGGGATACTCTGGGCAGAGCAAGGCAGGCACCCAAGCTGGCCGGTTTGGCTTCAACAAAGGGCAAAAGACTTCTGTTTTGACTGTGACCAGGGTATTTGCTAAAGGAAGAATTCCCACAAATGAAATGAGGTTTACATAATTTGGACCCCCATACCAGTGCCAAGAGGGATAGCAGAGACAGCAGCTGGCTTCTGTACCAGGCCATCCAGATATGGGTGTAGATGAGGGAGAAGACACTTGTCCCCAAAGCTGTCAGGGAGCAGTCTCAAAACTGGAACATAATATGCCCTGTAATTTAAATTGTAGGAACCTTCCTGGTGTGCACATCTGGATGGGACTCTGTGATGCACGGGCTTTCAAGGATTCTGTCACTGGATCCCTTCATTTGACCAAGATCTAGGCATGTTCTTGTCCATCAAGCTTACTAACACTGCAAGTACACACACTGCTGTAATCGATCCTTCTGGGATAATTACGTAAACTTTGAGTCTGAAATCTAATATTAAAATACTGGAGACGTGGAGGTACTTGCTCTTCAAAGTCTATAATCCACCTGAATTTAGGTATAAAGTATCTCTGAATATCTCCCTAAGCCTGAATTCTAGAAGATAAATGTAAAGACCCAGAAGTATAGCCATCCAAAAATATTTTGGGAAAGTAACAGTAGTTAAATGTAATAGAGACAAATTTAAGCTTGAATTTATTGGCACACTGCACGCCAACTTAAGTATGTGGTTATTTTTAAAGTAAATATATGTATATACATACATATGTACATATATGTACATATTAGAAAATATGGCATACATACTGGAGTTCCAAGACTATTAAATGCATCTTAATTCTAGATAAATAATAATTATTAATACATTTTAAGTAAGCTAGAAATAATAGATACTATCAGAGACGATAAGTTTAGGGAGAATACCAAGTAAAAATAGCAGAGAAAATAGGTATTTATCCATAGTTCAGACATTGCAACATGGTGTTGAATCTTTGGACCAGCAGAATATGGGAGCAATGAGCAAGTGGCTCCTTACTTAAGTCTAAATCCGTTAATGTAGTTACATGGTCTGGGCCACAAGTTCTTTCTGGAAGAGAGTTTGAATCGGTGAGGCTGGCAAGATTTTTACAACTTTTAAAAAAGTTAAAGATGAAGTCGCCTTCAGATAATGACTATGCACTCAAGGGACCCTAACATGGGACACAGGAGAGAGCTGAGTTAAAGTCTCAAGGGCATCAGATATTGGAGTGATCGCGGGGTCTCAAGCAGCATTTTAAGAAATGACAAAGGACACAAAGATGGGGAAACTGGAAGGGAAGATTTTCAATGTGAAAAGCTTTCAAGACAATTTCAGTACAGAAATACCACACATATTTTAAAACTCACTGTTGAATTAAGCATATTTTATTATAAAAGAGAGAATACTGATATAATTAATAAGTATATGTAAGAAAGTTCACAGAATGCAACCCAGAAAATTACGAGAGAGTGTGTTTTCCTTTTATCATATCAAATTTTCAAAGGGAAGAAAGTCAGTTTGGGAGAGAAGTTGGACCCTGAGAATTCTTTAAGTTATAAAATCAAACAAAACAGAAACACCTGACAACACATAGGCACTACGCTGTAGAGCAAACAGTATAATGCTTTGTAGAAGTCCAGCTCAGGGAAGAACTCAACTTGAAAGGCACGAAAGACAAGAAAGGGTTTTGTGAGTAGCTGTAGAAACCAAAGCGGCTCTGCCAACAAAGCCCTGTCGGGTGACTGGGCGTTGGGTAAAGCAGGAGAATGCAGGCTTCTCACCAATGAATGGGCCAGTACGTGATGCTTGCTTGGCATCCGGACACCAAGGGAGATAGCTGAAGAGTCTGCAATTGTACAGGAAGTCAAACTGTCCTTCAAGGATGCATGTGAAATAAAAATGGTGATAATAGTGTGGTATGGATAAAGAGGGAAATTTTGCTATTGGTGCATTTGCCTAAGAATTAGAAGCTTGTACCTGAAAAAATGGGATTAATACTGAAAACAAAAGGCACAAAAGGATATAAGGAAAAATGAGCCGAATGGCCGCCAAACATTACACTAATTGCTGAATATTACTTCTAAAACTCCACACCACTGTCAAACCTAAAGTTGAAGTCAGAGTTTAAAAGGGTGCTAGTTTTAGATTTGTCTGTCTGTCTGTCTATCCATCCATCCACCAATTTATTTATTTTTGTGTTTGTTTTGAAGTTCTGGGTATTGAAATAGGGTGTCACATACACTAAGTAGACACTCAGCCACTGAAAAACTTAGTTTCTTAAATCACCATTGTTTATTCCTTTTAGCAAGTAAGCACCAGCACAGTGGAAATGATGTCAATTCCAAATCAGTTCACACCCACTTCTTACTTCACATGAGGTATCTATCCATCAGGAGTGGGTGCAACCACTTTATTAACTGTGCTGCTTTCATTAACCTGCAGCACTGAGAATCTTTTAAGATCTGTTATTCCCTTGAGTTGTGGGTTATAAATATTGTTTTTAACATATTAAATCCTACAGGACATGGAGGATGGAGAGGACCAAATTGCTTTGCAAATGGTTGTCTGACCTCCACACGCTGAACATGTATGCGTGCATGTACATGCATTGTGATCTCAACATATGGGCACACACATGAGTGAACTATACACAAACAAGTAAATACATTAAATGAAAATAAATCAATCCATATATAAAATAGAACCTACTTCTTTTATTTTACCTTTGCTTCCTTACTACCTCTTCCAGCCTTTTCCATGTTTTATGGTGTGAAATTCTAATAAACTATACTTTACACAAGCAAGATTCTTACTGAGCTGACTTTTAAAGAAAATTAATAATGCCTGTTGCCTCTAGCTTCCTTTTGTCTTATTTTCCTCCACTTTATTGGATACATTTTACAAATTGTGAACATGGTAAATTCTTTGTTACTCAAAATGAGCTCATTTTTGGCAATCTATTAAGTAAGATGGCATGTGGAATCACTTCCCAAAGTTGAAGACTACAAGCTCCGGGAATCTTTTGATAGGATTTTAATTTCAGTTGTCCCATACAGTTGGAGAGAGGTAAAGTGAGGTTCAAAACCAAGAGATGCGCTTACTGGTGCAGAGAGGGGAAGTAGAAATAATTACACTCTGTCATAACCAGAGTGTACAACGCTTTTGTCCAGTATTATTTGTCTGTAACTGTGTCTTCCAAGTGTCTCATCCACCCAGCCAAACAGCCTTTTTCATTATTCCTGCTTCGGGCCATCTACATTTCAAATGCTCAGCCTTTGCTAAGGGCATTCTTGCCAGGGAAATTCCTTCTCTTCCTCTCTGTTTATTAAAATCTGTTTTTTAAAGGGCTATTGAAGGCCAAACTTTTATTTTAGCATTCATAGTAGTTATAATCTGTTCCACACTGTCTAAACATTTTAGTTTTTTTCCAATGCTAAAAGCAAAAATTAAACTCTCATAGAATACATGACAAACAGGAAAGGCATATTTCAAATAATTATAATTCCCTTTTGTGTATTACATAGTCTCTTATAATATTTAACATGAATGTACAGTGATAACACGATTAGATTTAGTTTTATATATTATAGTAGTTTCATGAGTCTCTAGATTTCTTCGTTGTACTCATTGTTATCAAAATTGACACCCATTTGTCACTATTTACTGTTATTTACTCAATCCTTGCTTTACTGGCTGTTCTTTGTAATAACAACAAACCACTGCATTGTAAATTCTTTGTTGAGTAATTTCCCTCTCTTTGAGGAACTGTGTCTTCAGAGTAGATGGGGAAACTTGGAAGTGAATGGCTAGAATATGAAAGCATCTTTGGGTCTAGATGACTGTTCCCAATTTCATGTGTGAGAGTACTGGTACCCCAGGATCCTTGGCTTCCTTAGATACTCTGATCTTTCATTGATTATTTAATGGAGGAGATAAAACCTGTTGAACAATTGTCTCTAATTCCCTTTCACTTATGTTGCCTCTGATGTATTCATTTTGTTTCCACCAAGAGATGGGAAGGTGTTTGTGCAGATCTAGAATCTGTGATTTAGATTCACTCTTTATGTCCCTTAATATACCCTCCCCACAAGAGGATAGCAGATGTGATATGATTGTCCTCAGTATTTGAATGACTGTAATGTTCTCACACCTCCCTTGTATTTCTCAGACTCATGGTAAGTTATGAGCCATGCATTTGGCAAGGAGTATATTTGTGAACACCCAACAACTCTTGAAACAATCAAAACCTATGCCACCCCCTCTGAAGGTAGCCTTTTTCTGTGGCATCATGACATCTGAAAATTCTGTAGGCATGTGTATGAGGGCCTTTGTAAGACATTCAGACTCATTCATTCTAGTTTTCACCCAAATAAATCCCAAGGCATACTGTTTAAACACTGTCACCTTAAAGATTTGCCTAGAGAAAGACCAGACAAAGAGCAAAGCCCCGGTCTTCTAGAGACCTTAAGAGTCTAGAAAGGTCTGTAGTTTGCTAGGAAATAAATAAAAGTAAACAATCTGGAAATACCCTGTTGACAAGAGTCCGAAACTTCCCTAGAAGTCTAGAGCAGTGCTGGCAAGTATACAGACCATAGGTGTCTGCTGACAGGCGAAATGAAGGAATCTTTCTGTTTAGATTGTAGAGGTGGTTCACTATACAAATATTTATTGAGTTCCTCTGATACAAGTATACCATTTACCATAGGAGGAAAAAGAACAGCACATGAGTTGATGTATCCTATGCATCACAGGGCCCAGAAAGAGTCTGGGGATCTTCAAGTTCCCTAGTGCACATTTTCTACCAGGCACATATTCTATTGAATTCTTAGCTATACACCCATAATATGGGTGAATAATACCACACCATCTCCTCACAGGGCCTGCAAAGGAGCCCTGTGCTTCTGACTCTTGGTGCTCGTGAAGCCTAGTGTGGACAGGACAGTGATGGCTCCAGATGGGCGCTTTCATAGCAGACTTCATTGTAGTCTTGACTATAAGCAGCCTGTGCAGTTAGAGCACAAATGGACAATTTACAGCCTCCTCCCCATGGCTTCCTCTACTCTTGATTGTTTTCAGGTATTATTATCAGTACACCTGGTACCTTCGATGTTTTTGTGGGCACCACAAACTAGACAACTGTCTCACTCAGCATTTGCACACTGGCTTTCCCTCTCCTGCCAGCCCGCTCCTTCCACCAACACACACACACTCACTCATTCACACACACTCTCACACACACTCACTCACTCACACTCTCACACACACTCAACACACACACACTCTAACCCTCACACACACATTCACACATATCTTCACGATCATTGATTTTTTGGTTGCTCACTGTTACAGTGATGATCCACAGTGAGGCCTGGGCTGCAAGAGCCCTGCTTTAATTATTCATGCTATGAAGAACAATTCCCTTTTCTGTGCTTTCTTCTCCCGCTGGCCCTGACCTGAGCACACACAGCTCTCCTCTTCTCTCCCCAGAACCCCTTGGTGGAAGGGTCTTTCTCGGGTGCTCCTGTTCTGTGTGTGCCTGTACTATGCAGTTTGTTTTCTGCCAAGGGGGTCAGAAGGGCACACAGAGTAGCCAGATGGCTTACCTCTTCCCTCAGGAAACTCACTATTTAGCTGGGCACTTTCCCAGCTCCAGGCAGGGTTGAAATTCCACTGTTTGGGGATGAGCAGGTTCAAGTGCCACTGTCCCTGACTTGACAGCTCTGATTCCTCTAGGCTACACACTTTCTATTTCACCGTCACAGGCTGAAGTCTTCTGCCAGGAACAGCACTTTAGGAGACATTAGGTAGGGGTGGGAAGGAAGGGATGGGGGAGAGAACAACTGGGTTATTTATTGCCTCTGCTCAGACACAAGTTTCCGTTATTTTAATCCAACGGAAAAAAAAAGAACTGGTGCCCATGGACTGCAAAGCAAAGGAGGAATGCAGCTAAAGCCAAGCCCCCGAAGATGCCTGCTTCCTCCTCCCCAGGAAGTCTCCATGTCCCTTCCCCACCGCTCTCCTCAACTTTTGAAAAGCCAAGCAGTTTAACTGGCCAGACCCCAGGAACTTATTTGTATGCAGCACAAATTTCAGAGTCTGTTCTCAGCCTGTGCCGAGTGAAAAATGGCCTGCATTTTCTTGATAGCCCATGTGGTTGTAAAGAATAAATGGCTAATGAATTACAGATGAACATTGACGCAAATTAATCTTCCTGCTGTCCCTGGGTTATATGGCAGCCATTTAAAAGTTTAATCAATACACTAAAGTTGAAAACATGCAGGCACTGCAGTTGCTTGGATGTAATAAACATCAGAGGGAACCGGGAGGCTTGCACCCACTCCATGTATCATAATGACAGGTATTTATGTTTAATGGACTAAATATTTTTTATTGGAAGGGAGCAAATGTCAGCTTAACTTTGTGAGCCCCGCATTCAACTTTCCTTTGAGGTTGGTGAAAGACGGCTGACGTGTCATTGGAAATGAAATGTTAAAGGGGGAAAAGAGGCACCAAGGAGACAAAGCGAGGATCAGGAGGGGTGGAGAGACCGCGGTGCAGCAGTAACGCGGAGCAGCAATTCATTAAGGAAAACGTAAACCCTGCTATTTCTAATGCTGCTGTAAACGGCTTTACTAGGAACAGCTTTAATGGTTATTAGCGCAAACAAGCGCCCAGATCTGCCAGATATCCTGTTTGGTGCTGGCTTTTGTTTGAAAACTCTTTACCAGGTCATATTTGCTGGAGATTTATAATTAGTCTCTATTCTCATTGTGAAAGTGGAGGGAAACACACGATGGCTCTCAGCCCTTGGATTTCATAGATCTTTCCTTTTGAAAGCTGTCCAATGGCTCTAAATAACCATGTGTTCTCTTCTGGAATACTTATATCTTAATTACTTTTCAAGTCTATATTTTGTAGCACTGCTGTGAATCTGGTCAGAAACCAGAGAGGCTGAGGGAAAGGGGACTTGGCCAGTGGTGATACATGCTCTCTCAGGAGATGGAAACCAGGTCGGAGATGGCTCCTTCTGACCACCAAAATAAAAATTACATTTCAGTTTTTGATATTTCCCCTTCCCCAAATAAGACAGACCAAACATGTCACCACTGTAACGGCAGGAGTGCTTGGAAACATGGCATACATTTTGTAGAAATAAATAGAAGTATGTCAGACGATAGACAGTTTGTTTTGATGCCATCCTACAGCCAGATGTCTGAGGTGTGATTCCATGTCAGGGAACTCAATGGCATCGCTCAGAGGAAAGTCATTCAGGAGATAAGAGGTGTGACAGCTTGGTGAAGAAACCAGGGCACAAGGCAGAGCTGACTTAGCCACATGGCATGGTTACCATTTTAAACATACGAACATCGTGTTTTTTAATAACAAGCATTTGTTTTCATGAACCTTAGAGACAGGGGAGGTCAACATTATATGACATTAAACTAGTTAGTCAAGATTGTAGGTTCACTGGACCTTTATCTTCCCATAAGCACAATGGGGAGAGATTTGATAGTACAATCATGATTTGATATTAACCATGAGGCCATGCTTCCAGATGCTCACCTCAGCCCCACCCCTCATTTCTAAACTTGTCTAGATTGTTCTTTGAAGCTCCTTTCACTGTCTTTGGGACGTGGCTTGCCTGCTTGCTCAGTTCCTGTTTGTGCCATGTGAAGACCCACAGCAAGAGGGAGAGAGATGAGAGCACGGTTGATTTCTTTGTTGCTAGATCCCCAAAACCTGGAGCATAGTTGGTTCTTAGAAAGGACAAGGATGCAGGTAGAGGGCCATTGTCTCTTACTGCCTTTAAACCCCGCTGTGTTTTAGCCATGCATTCTAATTTCCAGCTATCATGATAGTTATTGAATTTGTTATTGTCTTTGTTGTATCTCAAGATGGTCAATGTTGTTGTCCCTACCCTATTTTACAGGGACAAGACAGACAATAAGCATGGTTCAGAAGTTATATGCTCATTATTCATGGTTGTCAGTAGTGCACAGCAGTCCAAGCACTTACTTGAATCTAGTACTTTAATCTCCATCATCAGCCACATGATACTCACCCCATTTCTGCCCCTCTGCTAGTCACTGACCATAAACTCCCACTAAGTGACCCAGCATTCGATTCCAGCCCATAGCTAGTTAGGTCCCCATAAAATAATGCGAGATGGCAGCCCAGAACTGTTCAGGGTGTGAAAGAGTGTGTCTTGGCGCTGGGAAGCAGCGGTGCCAGGGAAGCAGCACTGACCGGAAGTAGAGGTCCCCGGAAGCAGTAGGGCCCTGAAGCAGCGGTGCCCGGAAGCAGCATTCTGTTTGCTTCACATGTGAATTTCACCTTCACGTTCTGACAGTGGTTGCTACCACTCTTCATGTCATTTCAGCATGCCAGGTAGGGTGAAGAAGGAAGATACTTTCCCTGTAAGACATGTTTTCAAAAATGTTTTTGATGGACAACTTACTAAAGATGTGTGTCTGTTTGTCACTACCCACGGTCATATCAGTGGGAGATTCTGCTTTCTTGATCATACAGAAGAGGAGGAGGATATGAGATATCCCACCTATTATGTCTGCAGGATAAGATAAAGCATGCCTTTGTGTTCCTACAAAAGATATTTCATGTATACCAACACATTATCTTTGTGATTGCCTTATTATAGAACAATATTAATTATATCTCAATATAGAGTAATGGAGCTGGGATTTGAGCTACCTTTGACGGTTTCCATCCTAGGCCTTTTGTCTAATGCCTATTCCCTTAGCTGCCATTCTGATCCCATGGTGAAGGATAACAGTGTAGCACTCCAGTTCACAGTACACATGCTGCCATCTGCAGTCACCGGACACACTGAGTCTGCCTCTTTGACATAAGAATGTTACTGAACATGTTTACTGTGCAGTTGATCATTTCTTATTAAACAATAACAGCATTTCTGCAAAGTGATCAAAGTGGGCTCTGAAATCACATTTCCCATTTGCAGTGTTGGCCCCTCCACTCCTGGTCTGCCGGATCCAGCCCCGTGCCTTGCTTTCCTAGTTAAGATAGTGCTAGTGGTTCCTAGAGCTCGTGCGTGCGTGCGTGCATACGTGTGTGTATGTGTGTGTGTGTGTGTGTGTATTAAGTGCTTGGTACAGGGTCTGGTCCTGGGTTAACATTGATAATGACTGTCACCACTGCTGTTCACATTTGCTGAGTTCCACTCTGTGTGCATGAGCAGTGTGTAACTTCAGGGTGGCAGGCCAGCATTATTTTCTCTCTTGGCATTCCTCCTCAATAACAAGCAAGGTCCCACTCCATTTTGAATACACCGAGTAAAAACCCATCCCATTCTAGACCCACTCTTGAAATTTGTAGCAGTGACTATACTCCCAGCTTCTGTTTCTGAGTCCCCATGTGGGGACCAGCACTGTCTGCCTGTATCTTTGGGCTTTTCCAATGGCTGCCAGATAGTGCATTTGGTTTTATTGGCATGCATGATACACAGAAATTCATGTTAGCTGCAATTATTTTAGTCATCCACGAGTCACCAGCATTCAAATGCTGTAATTCCACAGCAAATAAAGATGCTGCAGTGTTTAGAACAGTCGTCATTCTCAGGCCAGCTCAGGTATGAGAATATTAAGAATAACCACATTCAACTGATGAAACCATAGGGAGCATAGCCTGTGATCTAGGTCAAATACCACTGGGTAGACACAGGTCCACAAAACACAGGAGGAAGCAGGTGGTGAATGTCATGGGTGACACTGACCCCATATATATAATAACCAAATACAAAACTACTAAACTATCAGAAATGATCCAGTCTAAAGCCTGGTGCTATTGGGTCTAGAGCCATGATTTATAAGTTTAAATTTCAAGGTATTAAATTTTTAGTTACCTAGAAATTAACAGTTAAAGTCATTGTTTTTGAAGAGAATTTTGTTCCTATGCACTGAGACTAGAAAACATTTAATTGACTGAGTTCAAAATGCTACCTTAGAATTCTATTCTAAGGGAAAAAACTGGGAGTAGACAAAGTGTCTTTATTTGCTAACATGTTCACTCTAGGTAGAAACAGTAAGGAAATTATGGCACATACGCAGAGCACAATGTTACAGAGCATTCAACAATGATTAAGATAGTTTTAAAAAGACATTTAAGCAATAAATTAAGGATGATAGAAACTTACACTGCTTGATGGATAGAAACAAAAGATAACAGCAGAACATTAAAATCCTGTGACTAGATCTGGACAGTGTGGTAGACTTATACATATATGATTTTAATTTATTATTTCATTGCAGTCACTTGCTTATATATATATGCATATATATATATATATATTTGTTTGTTTGTTCATTTGTGTCCACACACAAGCATGGATGCATATGCCATAGCAAGCATGAGGCATTCAGAGGACACCTTTCCGGAGGTTCTCTTCTTCTACCATGTGGGTTCCGGGGATCAAATCAGGTCACTGGGCTTGTTGGCAAGTGCCTTTACCTACTGAACCATCTTGCCAGTGTTTTCTTTATACTTTATTCATCTGAAAGGAAAATGTGCATTAATAAGGCAGAAAATAAACCACGAAACAGCAATATGGTCTTTGTTAAAATAGTTACCGAAGAAAGAGTAATGCTAGAGTGTGCAATGGATAGAATTTTCAGCTATAAGTAGTGGCCCAAATAAATAGGATACCACCATAAAACATGAATTGAAGATGTGAGCAGTTTGAAGATGGTTTCAAAGTATTGAAATACAGGGCTCCGATTTTTGAAAACACGCATGCAAGATCATTTGGAGCTCAGAAAAGGCCCTCAGATTCCTCACAATGGAGTTATAGGCAGTTGTGAGCCACCATGGGGGCGCTGGGAACCTAATTCAGGTCCTCTGCAAGATCAGTGGACATTTATGACTGCTTAGGCATCTCTCCAACCCCCATGCCTCTCAGTTTTGTTCTATTTCTAGCAGCAGACAGCTCTCATCTTCAAGTTTCTTCTGTGCTTACAAAGTGACTACAGCTGTATCACAGAATTTCTTTCCTCACTCCACGTAGAAAAGGGCAGATGTCAAGGTTATATCACTGAGCTCAGCAGCACAGGGGCCCTGTGTTGGCATGTACTAGGTATTGGGTTTTCCATTGAGATTTTAATTCTGAATGTGACACTCTGTAGCAGGTTGATTGTAACAGCAGATGCTGTATAGATGGTGCCATGGAAGCCCCTAGGACCTTCTTAATCCAATGCTGCATGCCTTACCTAGTACTTGGTGTCTTCTGAGTACCATTTGCTATGTGACACCTCTGCTGTCTCTGTGCTTCTGTTTAGGTTTAATGAAAATTCACTGGCTTTTAGAGTTGTAGCAGATAATGTGATTTCATGAGTACAAAAGACTTGGGGAAGAGTAATTAAAATTGGGGTCTCCAGTACTCAGGTCCTTATAGCAGCATTTTCTTAATTATGGAAGTTAGGTGGGACTTTTATCCTCATTTTCCAGGTGCAGATAACCCAGACACATGGATCTGAACCCAAGTTATCTCACATCTGAGCCCATAACCTTGCTTCTCTGACCTCAGTATGCTAAAGAATTGTGAAAAATCTTGTTAAAAATAGGGAAGTCCAGTATCAAGAATCAGATTCTGTTGCAGGGGACCTGAAGAATACCCCACAGAGAGAGTTCTATATCCTTGATTATCCAGCAATGTGACACAGGGCCACGGGTTCCTCAGAGGTGAGGTGTCACTGCCTCCTAATTTGTACCCACCCCTCCTTAGGTCCTGGTAGGGCACCTTGACCTGTGCAATAAGATGCGTTGAGTAGTATGCCAGTTACCTGCGAAGCTTCGCCGTCTCCGATGGAAGTGGGCCATTCATCTCTGAGTCCACTTCTTCCACAGTAGCATGGAGATTCCAGACTGAAGAGATTTAAAGAATAGTTTGACTTTGTTGCTTCAATATTCATTATTTTCCAAAGGCAAGGTCTTTAAAGTCTGAGATGAAGGGCTGACCTTCCACAGAACTGAAGAGTATGTCCTAGTCCACAACAGCAGAGGCCACGAGAAGGCCCATGTTTGCCTATAGATGGATTTCCAAAAGCAGACATCATGGGTGTATCACATAAAGCTCCCTGGAAACTCTTTTTACCTCACAGCAGGAAGACTCCTAGAGCAGCTAAATTTTGGAAATGTCCTTAGCTGCTTTGTTTTTAGTATTTTTGAGAACTTCATATATAAGCCCTACATCTTCATAATTCCTGTTTCCCCTAATTCCTATGCTTCCCTTACAAATTCGGGGCCTCTTGTTTAATTATTATTGGTGTGCGTGTGTGTGTGTGTGTGTGTGTGTGTATGTGTGTGTGTGTGTCTGTGTCTGATGTGTCTGTGTATGTGGTGTGTGTGTGTGGTGTGTGTGTGTGTGTGTGTGTGTGTCTGTGTCTCACCGGTGTGTCTGTGTATGTGGTGTGTGTGTGTGGTGTGTGTATTTTTCGTACACATACGTGTAAGTACATCCTGTTGAGTTCAGTTAGCATTACTCAAGTGCACATATGTCCATGGCTGAGCACTTGGGACTGAATGACCTATGAGGAAGCTCATCCATGGAGAAAATCTGATTATCAGTCTCTCAGAAGCTTTTGCCCACCTATAGCTCTTCATCTGTAGGTGGGACACATGAACTTCCCCCATCCACATTGGCATGGCAACTGGTGGTATCATGCTTGCTTGTTCACCACCAAGCATGTTGTTGAGATTTCATTTTCCCTTTCGTTCTGTTCTTTCTCAGAGTGGATCAGAACAGAGCTTCTGATGGATTTGTACACCATAGACTACAGGAAGAGGGTATAAAAGCTTTGGACAGGGATTTTCACAGACTTCCTAGTAAACTGATGTTGTGGTCCCCAGGGAGGATGGAAGCACTACACCCAAGGCTTCATGAGTTTGCATTTTGTTTAGATCCTTCCATTTTATAGGCACTCATCAAAAGAAAGAAAGGGAAAATGGCATGAGCTGCCTCCTAAAATGTTTTAAAGGATCCAGTGGTGAGATACACTCTATTAGCTACTTCTCATCACTTACACACAGGAAGTTCAACAAAGTGAGCCATGATGATGGCGGCTGAAGGAAAAATGACACTGCTAAATGATGCCATGGGAAAGGTCTCACTGGAGCATTCTCTTTGAAAATAAGATTTGTCTTTGAAGCTCAAAAATTCATGTTTAACATTTCATCACAACATGTAGCACAGCCCTCTTAAAAAGCCAGGAGTCACAGGAATACTGTACTTCATAGCCTTCTACAGGCCATAGATCCCACAAATGGCCTTTGCTACAAAGAAGATAACAGAATTGGAAGTAAGAGTAACTGAAAATCAGGCACAGGTTTTCCCTGTAATACTTCATCTCCTTGAATACATGGCTGCTTTCTTAACTGAGTGCTGGGGGTGAGGAAAGCTACCTAACATGCCTAGAGATTACATGAGATGACTTTTTTAGAGTCCTGTACACAGAATGATCAAATAAGTAGCTGGTACAGTAGAGGGCTTCAACCCCCAACATAGCTATGATTGGGGGTCTTGATCTGTCTGTGCCTTTGTCTGCAGGCACAAGCGTGATACAGAAGAGAACACTCCCTAAAGAACCCTTATAATGGAGAAATTCCCCTTATAATGGGCACACTCAGATGGTCTATGGATTTGTTATGCTCTTCAGCAATAGAGAGCGCTACGTGTCCTCCCCATTAGTCACCACAGTGTGGTTCTGTTCAGTGTGTCCCCAGCTCGTCAGAGCCTTAGGGATATGTGAAGAGTCTCCGCCATGAGAGTCCATTCTGGGTGTTGATGTTACAGCAAGTGCAGTAGCCTGTCTAGGTGTGAGTGGCAAGACTTCATGTTTTCATGCTGTAACACAGGACACTGAGAAATTCACGCTGGAAACCTGGAATTCTGCGAACTGAAAGGCAGGAGTTACAAGTGGGTTTCCCATCCCATTCTTGGTGGAGAAAAAGCATGCCATCTTTCACTATCTAGTATGTTCATTATGGATTTGTTGGAGATGACTTTCACCAACTCAAGAATCTGCTGAGGTTGGTTGGTTTCCATTCTGTGTTACATATAGTTTTGTCTTCAGTGAATAAATGCTGAATGTTATCGTGTTTGCATTTGCTTATTCTGTTAGTATAGTGAGGTTATAGTCACTTTTGAATACCAAACCAACCTTGCATATCTCAGATAAACTTTATGTGGTTCTGTTGTATTATATTTTTAAATATTGCTATATTTTATGTGTAGGTTCGTGGGGTAAGCTGTTCCATAGTTTTTAGTATTAAATCTACTCTGGGTTTCAGTATAGTTGCTGATCTCATAAAATAATTGGATGAGTGATTCTACATCTTCAATACTTTGAAAAACTTTTTTAGATTTTTTTGTTAGGTCTCTGGTTGAATTTGCTCTTTGGTTTGGTGGCATCTTCTTGGACCAGTATTAAGGTATGAATTCTGTGTCTTAGTAGGTAATGAGCATTTGTTTTTATTTTAGTGTCTTGGCTTTTTTAAATGCAAAATCTACCTCCTTTGAACTTCTATTTTTAATCACTATGGCCAGGGGATAACAATTGCAGTTTTCACAACTTGATGACAAATACTTCTCCTGACCTTTTAGTCCTTCTGTTAGATTTTAAAAAAAGTTTCATGTGCTCAACCACTTTGTTCACCTCAGAAGATGTTTTAACCACATTCTGAATTCTAGCATCAGTGAAAGTGTCCCTGAGTGCAAGGAAACTGTGTGAATGAGAGTGATGACAGAAGGCTTGGCTAGGCTGCAGTGGGGGCATATGTGAGGATGTATGATGGACAGAAGTTGGGGAGAGAGAGTAAAGAGAAAAATGATGCCCATGAGAATCTGGGGGATGCATTTAAGGTGAAATAATTTTGTGAGGAACTGTGTTGAAGGGTTGCAACATTAGGAAGGTTGAGAACCACTGGGCTAGAGCTTTGTGGTATAAAAGCTGTGTCTATGCTTGCTCTGCACAGGACGTGGATGCGGGTTTTGTCACTTTGCATGCCCATGCTTGTAAGAACATCTGTTTCCATATACCAGCTTTGCAGATTGATTGCTTTAATTAATTAATGGAAGAGCTTTGGAAGTTAGGGCCTCTGCCCTCGATTTTCATTTAAAGGAACCTAGTGAGTTCTGTTTAAAAAATAGATACTATTTAATTGATTGGCTTAGTACACTCTGATCCTAAGGTAAAGCTTAAAAGGCTCGGTGACAGTATCAGTGACTTAAGTATTCATTCGTGTCTAGGTAAAGCCTGGGAACTTACAATCACTCTAGCTTGGATTTCATCAAGATTTTTAGCTTCCAGAATGTGCTGGTTAAGTGGATATGGCCAATTAAGGGAATAAAGTATTGTTTTGGGTTTTTAAAGTATCCGTCTAGGGCTAGAGAGACAACTCAGCAGTCAAGAGTTGCTGCTGCTGTTCTAAAGGCCCAGAGTTCAGTTCCCAATGCTCAAGTTGAACAGCTCACAACAGACTTCAGCTCCAGCTCCAAGGACACGACACCCTGTCCAAGGACACCTGCACTCAATGTCAGTGGAAGCGCTCTACAGAGTGGTGAGCCTGGATTTTGAGAAGTATTTTTCCTATTATTTCTCTTCCCACTGCCTGATGTCCACAAGAGGCTGGGTAAGAGATGGCAGAACCACAGAAATTGCGTACACACAGGAAGCTGCCTGCCCTGGGCTTGGGAATGAAGAAGATAGAGACAACCATTATGCTAGGCATCAAGGGGTAGGACTAATTCGCCACAACAGCTTTATGTAATCTTCATAGAAGACAGATCCAGAATTGCTTCTGAAAAAAGTATTATAAACTCTTAGGGTATATGCCCACATATGCCATCATTTGGCAAGGATAACACATAATCAGTAGTTAGGTTACTCTAAGTTGCCATGAGGTCAGAGCTGTCACCCTCATTTCAGGCATAATTACTAGCCTTCATGGAAGTCTTGTGGCCTACCAAAATTCATAAGCCTAGACTACAAAGCAGTTAATACTAGCATTAAGGTTTTCTGACTGCTTCTTAATTCTGTTGTTCTGCTCTGTCTTACCAACTTCATTATATGCACATATTAATTTATAACATTGTAATGTTGAGTGATTTACCCATTGCTATTGGGTTATTGTGTCCTGGAACTGAGACATAGCCATGGTAACATCCCTGTCCTGTTCAAAGGCATAGAATATTCAGCAATTACATGAATGGTATGAGAAGACATGATCCAAGGATTAAAATATACCTGCTCTATTTGAGCATTTTGTAGTCTAAATTAAATGGGAGCTTAAAGGGGGAGAGGAAGGAGCAAATGAAATGAGACAGAGAGAGAGACAGAGACAGAGAGAGAGATCATGAAAAAACAGTAAAAGATAGTGTTGATGTAGGGAAGGAGTGAGAATTTTCCTCTCAATAATATTTGAACAACTGATTGTTGTGTACAAAATGCATTGACCTAAAAGGATTGCAATCATTGTTAGATTGAGATACTTAAATGGGCAATCTGAGAGGGATCAGGGGAGAAGGCAAAGACATTTTATACAAAGTTAGCAAGTGGTCCTGGAGTCCTCAAGTGATGGGCATCACGGGCCAGGTCGATTCTGAACCAGACCCAGAAGTCTGTGTTCTGAAAGCACTCACAGTGGTTTTGATGAAACTGAAGACCCTCTGGATCAGAACACACCTCCCATCTTCTTTTTGTGACACTGGGGGTTTAAATATATGTGTGTATTTGTATGGGTACACATGTGTGCACACTGTCAGGTATCATTCCCCACCTTCTTCCCTTTTTGGGCTGGTGTTCATGGAAACGTGTGTGTAAAGGCAAGAGGTTGACGCTGGGTACCCTGCTCATCTCATCATTTGTCCATCTCATTATTTGAGACCAGCAAATCCAGAGAGCCACCTGTCTCCACCTTCCACCCCAGGTCTGGGGCTGTATATGTGGGGTAACACATGTATACCATACCAGGATTTTTCTGTGGGTGTAGGCATCTAAACTCAAGTTCTCTGGTTACAAGATAGATACCGTACCATTCAGTCTTCTCAGCCCCCTTTCTGGGACCATAACATTGTCAAGTGGGCCAGAGTAGCTTGCAGCAATTTTCCACGGATCCTCTCCTTTCTTCCTCCCATCTTACCGCAGCTGGGGCTTCAAGCATGTGCCACCACACCTGTCTTGTTACATGGTTTTGTGAACGTAACCCCAAGGCCTCATGCTTGCAAGACTACTGTTTTCATGACTGAGTCATTCTATCAGTCTGGCTTTTTGATTTTCCTTTTATATCTTTTTTTAAGTCCAGGTAAGTTTGGTCATATAATGAACCACATTGGACATTTTTTCCTTATTGTTTCCTTGCGGTTTGATTCAGGCTTAGTATCCTGGTGAGCACAGGTGAAGCTAGATGTATTTCATAGCATCATGTTCACAGGCTTATGAGAGTCAGTCATACCTTTGCTAGCATGGAACCTTTGGTTAATAGCTTGACCAACGTATGGGCCCCACTAAAAAAAACTATATGTCCCCCTTTATCACTAGCAGTTAACTTAGTGACAACCTGTTTGTGTGACAGTTCTTTCTTGCTGAAGCTTCACTTATTACAGAAACCACCTGCCATTCTGTATTGAAGTGTGCTGCCTCATGGTGTCTTCATTCCTTCTATAGCACGGGTCACTTCTGAAGGGCGTTCTCCCTCTCCTTTGCAGTTAATTGTAGATGTTAGAAGTATTGTTTTGCTCAATTCTTCTAATAAACAATAATTATTCTTGTTGCTATTTGAATTTATGCCATATTTGGTCCTACAGTGCATCCTCACCTTCATGTACCTTTCGTGATCTCTGCCATGACAAGGTGTCCCTGTTTTTCTGTTTCCTGTGCTGCCTTCAAGGAGCTCTGGTTATTTCTAGTATGCTGGGAGTCCTGCACACAGTCACACACATCTATTTCCAAAACATGGTTTCTTACAGACCCCCACCTGTTTCTCTTTTCTGCTACAACCCCTCCAGTTTTCCAGACCTAAGACTTCAAGCCATGCAAATGAGTTTTCTCACTGTTCTGGTCAGAGGTCAGCTACAAGTTTCAACTGCACTAAAATCAGAGTGTATTTTTTTTGCTGAAGGACCAACAAAAAAAATCAGTGTTCTTCCCTTTACCAGGTTCTAGAAGTTAGCGTTTGCCAGCCTCTAGAAGCCATACACACTCCATGACTCTTGGCCCCTTCCTCCATCTTCAAAGTCAGGGACTTTGCATCTCTCTAAATATGCCTCTTGCTGTGGCCACAGCCCAAAATGTTTTCCTGCTTTAAGATCCCATATGGTTAGATGGAGCCTGATAAGTGAATTGAGGATTCTGGTCCCATCTGAAAATCTATACCCTACATCTACCTCATTGCCTCATTTCCCATGTCAGGTGTCATACTCTCAGGTTCCAGGGACTACACTACAGAAGTTTTGGAAGGCATTATTTATTCTTCCACCCACACCCTCCCTCAGTCATAATTTTTTTCCGTCTCATCATAAACTCTCTAACTTCCAAGAACCTTGGTAAAGTTAACTCTGCCACTCTGTGATATGCCTACAAATACCACGAGCATCAACACACATGTCACCCCAGGAAGCAATCTACTAAAGACTTCTAGATTTCTCTATAGTTTTCTTTAGCATTGAGAATATGCTGTCATTTAAGGTGTAGCTAAAGGACACATGTCCAAAATTAGGTCCTTTATGTGTTTATATCATTAATTTACTGTGCAACTGGATTACTTACATTCAAATCTGACAGGGGGATTTGTTTTTATCCAGTATTTGCATTTACTTTTAAATATGTAAAATGTGTATACAAAAAGAGACATTTTAGAATGATGGTTCTACCTTGATCCCCTCCCCATCATTTCTGTTCACCCACTGCATATTCTGATGGTCTACAGTTCGTTGTAATATTCCCGTTGTAAAACGTGCAGATGAATGTGTGATGTGTTTATCTTCTGTTTCCCTTATACACTTTTTTCCTTGCATTTCTACTGGGTAGTATAGATAAGTAGATAGACAGGCCAACATTATTACAGATGCTCACACATATACCCTTTATCTTGGACCACTCTACATCATGTGACCAGGGGGATCTCAATGGGAGTAATTATCAAATATTAATGCTCTTTCCATATTATTTAGCTTGTTATAAGAAATACATATTATATTTGTGACTTAACCCAATCAGAAAGAAAATATATAACAAGGAAATACCTTTTGGGCGTGTCTTCAGTCCATCCCCTCACCCTAACTAACTCTGTTCCCATGTTTGCAGAACATTTTGTACACAGAAATACTCTCACCTTTTTTAATCTCAGCTGATTTTTATTCAACAAGCCATCTCTTTCTGGTCTCTCACTGTCTAAATCCAGAGTCTGGTCCTCCTCTTTCTAATCCCTGGTGTCCCCATGCTTACTCATTTGGCTTAAAATCTCATTAGGGAATTACTCAGTTGATCTATTTTACAATGAATGCATATTTTTAATAAAGAAAAAGCATACTGGCATGTACCAGGGAGCTAGTTGCACCCTAAGAAAGTTGAGACAGGTCAGGAAGGGAAAAGGAGCAGAGTGATTCTGAAGTCAAGAAGCCATGTGAGGACCAAGGGTCTTGTAGCTTCTAGAAGAAGGAATGTAGGACTGACCACAAAGAGAAAGGAGGGGTGCAGAGAGAAAACGGTTATCTAAACCAAGTCAATCACGTGACGCAGTCCACCATGCCCAGCATAGATGCACAGTGCGAAGAACAGCCTTCTGGAATGCTCTCCTTGCCCAAGAAACCCAGACCTAAAGGGATGGTCAAGGTCTATATGTCTTCACTCTCTGAAATAGTCGTTTGGCTTCACCTCTCATGCTGGAGAGACATGATCCACTTGGGCTCCTCCCAGGGAACCCCTTAAAGATCCAGCAGGTGCCACCCATATCTGGGGTAGGAGGAGCTCCTGCTTGCACAGTACTTTCAAGGCAGGCCACTGTTGGCATTGAAATGATTGTCCTGGCACTTCCTGGCCTCCTCTTGTCTAGCCAGCTGTATGTGTGCAGGTGTCTATCCAGCTGTTTAAGAGTAGGTACACAACTCAGCATCAGAGCACTGTTTAAATTTAAAATCAATAAAGAAGAAAAGTAAGCCAGTGAGTGGCATGGGCTGATTAAGTGCTGTCTGTATGAGGAAGTTTATCCTCTGCCGCATTTCTGTTGAAATCCTGAGAAATGAGAAGGGGATGGAGCGAAGCAAAAACATTAAAATTTATGTCAGATACCAAATGCCGTAAAGCAGCTGCAACTTGGACAGGTAATCAAGAAGTAGGTGACTTCAGGTTCTGATTTAGCAAAATCAGGTCAAGATGCTCACGGCGCATGCAAGAGTTTACAGGAAGATGCACAGAGCACATGCTCAAAACCACTGTGCGCGTCTACCCAGGAAGTTACTCTGCATCACCACTGTAAATATAACAAGTCCTCACTACCAGCTTGCACGATACTTTTATTTTGATGAAAATCAATCAGTACAAGTGTTTTCATCAGAAAATCCAGTAAGAAAAAAAAAAGAAAAACATTCCCAAGACATTGTCACATATTACTGGTTACTTTTGGTGGTTAAGAGAATTATTTGAAAACAAAGAAACCTTTCACAAAGCCTCCAAAATACATCTGTGTATCAACCATGTCTGTAACGCAAGTCATGAATAACCTATAAGGCAGAGCAGAGGCAGCACAGAAGTGCTCACACGTCATTTAAAACCCAGCCAACCCCATCGTCGGTGGGGTCAGATGCACAGTTCACACACACACACACACACACACACACACACACACACACACACACACACACACACACACACACACACGACATAGTCAGTGGGAATGGAAACATGTTAGCTATGCTCCTTAAGGTTCAGAGAGAGACAGCAACACTCACTAAACCGGCCCAACTCCCAGTTGAAAACCTGAACTGAAAGTCCAGGGCTGCCTCTGGGCTGCCTCTGGATTTTGAAGAAATTTGCAGAATGGTCGCTTGTGTGTATTTGTCTTGTGTGTCACTGTTCAATTAAGTCAGCACTTGGGGCTCAGTCTTGCCTCCATGCTGTGCTGAAAATGGAGGAAAGTTGGCTTGTGAAGATGGATCCTTGTTACACGTAACTTTAAAAAGGAGTAAGAAGTAGAACAATTTGCTGGGGAGGGGTATGTAACTCCAGGTGGCGTCAGTGGAAATCCATCCTGCAGTGAGGCTCCTGGATAGCTCGTTTGGCATCTGTTGAGTTCCAGGAATCTTCTTGGATTTCAAACTGCATGTTAGTCTGTGGTCTGTCTCTGAACCAGCCTCTGGTCCATGATGGAGAAATACGGGAGAGAGATGATCTGGGACACTTGAGTGGTGTTTGCTGTTTGTTTCAAGTAGCGGGGGCCGGGGGAGACACTCAGATAAATGTCCACCTGAGATTAGTCTTTTGTGTTCACTTTCTTTCCCTCTGTTCTCCACCCAACTTCCCTTTCTGCCCCTGCTCATTGTGTTTCTTTTATTGTGGGACCTTCCTCTATGGATACCCCAGCATGTAGAAGGGATTCCCTTACTTAACTCATTTCAATATGATGGTTCATGTATTTCACTGTGGCAGAAGGTTTATAGTCCTCTCTGTGTATACTTTAAATGCTCACTTCCTAGATAGTGTTTCAGGGCAAGTGAAGTGTAATTGCTAAATAATATAGTCATTCTTGTTTTAAATGAGCAATATTGCCATTGTTCCTGATGTGGGTATGTGTCTCTCTGTGTGTTAGTGTGTGTGTATTGTCAGCCTGTATGTATGTGAGCATACCTGAGAGATGAGGCTTCCACGAGAAGGAAGCCACGGCCATCCTTGGGGACTTCGCACATTTATGCATTTAGGTTTTAAATGTCGTGTTGCATCCTGGGCTTTTTAGGCACTCGGGATTATGTATAATAGATGACCTGCATTTACAGGGATGCGTACTATACAGATGTAAATGTTATTATAGCTTTTATATTTTATGTTCTTGTTGAAAGATCATTTTGTCTTTGAGTAATACCACCATTCAAATCTTTTTTGGTGGGGGAGGGGATTATCTTTAAAAGAGAATATGAAATGGATATTGCACATCATATATTTCTTAAAAGTAATTTGGAATTTTAGGGTCTGGGATTGGGGCTGACTGATACACTGCTGTGGTGAGATATGACCCCTGGAAAATAACAGCACCAGCACATGCCTGCATCTGTCCAACCCCATAATTCACTTTCACATTGGATTATGGATGTCTGCGTTCACTGAGTCTATCTTCCCTTTAGGTATTATTTCAGCCCTTTGAGATAATAAGGAAAGTTTAATTGCGTTGTTAATTGATTTTTTGCACAACATTATTACCTTGATTGATTGCAGAGTTGATGAAAATGTTAGACACAGGCAGCGTGGAGTCTCAGCCGGGCAAGGAGTGGGAGCCTTGTGGAGAATAGATAACCTTGATGTTAAGAGCTATATCCTTCAGATATGTCTTCCCTTGACATATTGATGGCCCTTGAAAAGGGAAAAGCTGATTGTATGCAGAATGCAATCATTAAACCCACTTCAGCTCACTGTTGATTAATTTGTTTTTTCCTGAAGAATCTAGTTATAGGGAAGGCCTCACTTGTACCAACCACAGCCATTTCCTAGGCCCCAGATGGCTTAACCCTGTAGGTGAAGAGACGGAGCGAGGCTGTTGTGTCTGAGATGGGAGACGGGCACAGGGTAAGCAGAAGGAGATACTTGGTGCCCATGGGGCATCCATCTCCTGGGGGGGGCTCTCACTCATCTACCACGATGTGCATTTCCTTCAAAAGCAGGTAATTAAAAGGTCTATACACTTAGTTAAACTGTCTATACCCAGAAACCCTAGGCTGAGACCTAGGTTATATGATACAGTAGTTATGGCTTGTCTAGCAAAGCTTATTCCAGCCTCCAGTGGTGTCCATGGATGACATATGACAAGGTATTTGGTTATTTAAAACTTATACAAGCTTACTCCCACAATTGGTGAATTGGGATGTCACTGGTTTGACACTGTCTGAGTAGACACATGTGTCAGTCAGATTTCTGTCACTGTAGTTGGTTTAAATGAAAATGACCCCCACAAGCTTAGAGAGAGTGACATTAGTAGGAGGTACCCTTGTTGGAATAGGTATGGCCTTATTAGAGGAAGTATGTCACTGGACACAGGCTTTGGGGTTTCAGAAGTTCAAGCCAGGCACAGTGTAATTCTATCTCCCTGCTGCCGGCCAATTCAGATGTAGAACTCTCAGCTTCTTCAGCACTATGTCTGCCTGCATGATGCCATGGAGATAATGGACTAAAAGTTTGAACTGTAAGCCTGTCCCAATTAAATGCTTTTCTTTATATGAGTTATGTAGAAAACAATGCATCTTATGCAATGATACAAAAGATATAAATAAAAGGGGACAGAGTCACTTTGTCCCTCTCTCAAGGCCATGGCTACAATGACCTTAGTGCATTAGTCAGTTTTTCATTGTGGTGACCAAATACCTGAGCAAAATAGCGAAATGAAGAAAAGGTTTCATTTGGTTCTTGGTTTTAGGTATCATGGCAAGAAAATATGACAGAGAGGCTTACCAAATGGTGCCCAGGAAGACTAGGGAGGGCATACCCATGCTTACAGATTTTGTCCTCCAGCATTTGAAATTAGTCAAGGCAGATAGCTCCCTCATACTCTTCCGTGGAAAAACCCTCACTTATTCATTTTCTTAATCTATGAGCTGCATCTCAGCTCCATGAGTTGACAGGTCAACCATCATACCTAGCTTCCTTCTACTGGGTCCCATCACATGCCAACATCTGGGAATGGGTCTCTAACACATAGGCTCATGGGGGACATTTATGTTCCAAACCAACATCTGGGAATGGGTCTCTAACACATAGGCTCATGGGGGACATTTACGTTCCAAACCATACAGTTGCAGTTAGCTTCTCTCCCTGCCCTGAGTGCGTTTTTTCTAGCTATCACCATTACTACCAGGTCTAGAACCATTTTCATTGTCCCCAAATTCAGAGTGATTGACAGACTCTGCCTGCCTCCTCTTTTCATCCCACTCGGTCCATCACTGTTCTACCACTGAGTCTGGGAATACTAGTTTATGGGAGAAGCTTGGCTTTGCAAACTCCCACATGAAGTAATTGTAGACAGCTACTGCCTTCTAGGGAGGGTAGGCAGCTTCCCCAGATCCCCGTCAGTTCTGATGCTTTTGACTTAGTGAGCATTCTGCCTTATTTGCCCTTATCTTCCCTCTGTGGCTGTCACCATCATTCATTTAGATTAATTTTTTAATTGCATAGCATTGTTGGAGGCCTACCAAAAGTTATGTCATCGTCCTGGGGTCACGTGGACTTTGAAGGCAAGAAGAGAAATGGTCCAGGAACGCTCCTACCCCCACTCCCTACTGCAGCACCACAGAACATCATGGTGACTGGCTGCTTTCTCCTGTCTGCTCCACCTCCCACATAACAAGTCTTTCTTTTCCTCAACTAACCACTGGCACTTGGGGAATGTAATATGCACAGTCTTGGCCCTCAATTACTGTAATGGTTTATAATGAGATTTTGGCCAAGTAGCAGGTAGCTGGTTATTACTTCCTGCTCACAGCGTGGGCAATGTCTATGTTGTTAATTTGTGTTGCTGAATGTGGCTCAGAGCTGGGCATCAAACTGTCAGAACCAGATGTATTCTATTAGGCTACACTGGACAATGGACAATCTTTTCTTTTTCTTCCAGGATGGAGGCATGTTACTTACTACAGGGTGAATCCTCTCAAATCCAAGCCAATCAAACAAAAGATGTAATATCCTAAACCATCATAGTAGAATATTCCAGGGACAGATAACACCTGCTACCACCTACTGTCTCTAATGTCTCTCTGCCTGGGACTGTTCATTGACAGGCAAAAAAAAAAAATACCCTTCTTAATATTGTGCAGAGACTGGTAGCGTCATTAAGTTTTGATTAGGCTAGTCCTAACAAGGGCCTTTCTAATGTTCTTTGTATTTGCTAAGTCTCCATCTTGGGAAAGAAATAAGGTTCAGAAACTTCACCATGATCTCAGTGGGCTTCTTCCTGTTGATGTGCACACACATAAGCACATATACACAATCACATATATGTTTACATGCACCACACATGGGAGATGGTAGTTGAAGACATTCTGGAGTAGTTTGTTAGAGCCCAAGTATTGCATTGTGTCTCTGCAACAACAGACTTTTAAACATAAAATACAATTAAATATTTTTTAATGTATACTTCTTCCAGTTAGATCAAATATCAACAGATACTCTTTGTTTTTCTTGGGGCAATTTTGACTGCCTGGAATTAGGAAAGATTATGGTACCATCATGCAGAAATATTTGCTTTGGGTTCCAATGGACGGCAGGTGGGGGCTGGGCCAATGCGCCCAAGGAGGAAGCCCTTTGCCTAGTTCTTCAAGGGCTTGATCACCACACACTCAGTTCTCACGTCTGCTTAACTTTGAGAGCTGCGTTTTCTCTTTTGTCTTTCTTTCTAAGCAGCTTGAAGTTATTTCCAGCAACTCTTTTGAGAAACTCCAGCACAAGGAGGCACAGAACACAGCCCGCCTCCGCCCTCTGATGAACGCTCTCTATGGGACAGATCTGAGAGCCAAATGCGAATGTCTTCTTGAGGCAGCACCCCTGTCCACACTCTTCAGGGGGACCTCACTGTTCTGCTGTATTCCTAGAGGAGCCTGTCCATTTCGAAGATTGTATTCTATACACCCCCCTGCGCCAAAACTCCATAAATCATGTTTTTCAGGGTCACCTCCGGTTTCACTCCATTCTTGTCCTCTTTCCCCTGTTAATGTCAAACAAAAAAGGAAAAAGTGTTAATGCCAAAGTCTTGAGAAATATTTTTCCCTCTTCTTGCAGTCCTGGGGATTTGAACTCAGGGCTTCATAGGCACTAGGCAAGAGCTCTACCCAGATTTTGTTGCTCCTTATTTATTTTCAGTGCCATTTGTTTTCTGCGTGTTCTTGGGAAGCAAATAAAACTTCCAGAGTAGAATGCAGTAAGACCCTTAGCTAACCAGAATCTTTGTGTCTCTTAATTCAAATGTGAATAAAAATCAGGCCTTTTTATTTACCAAAGGGAGGGGCTTTTAGGTTGTTCTAGAACAGTCTTTCTTAAAGGTGACTCCCCAGCATTACCTGGGAATTTGCCAAAATAAGACCATTTCTTGGCTCAAACTCAGACCCACTAAATGAAAAGTTTGGGAAGTGATTCCCATGTATGGCAAGGCAGACAGCCAATGTCCTAGAGCCAGCACACCCATCCCTGTGACATGGGAAATGCTTGAGCCAGAAGAATCCTAGATCACTTCACCCAGCTTAGAAATAGGGAGACATCTTAGTGGAAAGCAAACCGAAGGGCGCATGCTCTGTCTCTGAGGATTAGCTTGCTGCTTTGTGCTTGGAGCCCCAGCCTGGGGATTGCTGGGTACTCAGTGTAGCCTAAGGGGGATCTGGAGACAAACAGAGCCTGTGCCAGAAGGAAAAAAATGAAAAATGACATGTGAGGTTGGCTTCTGACCTCTAGAGCCTCATACAAACTGTTCACTGAGCACCTAGGCTTCCTGGTTTGTGGGAATCTGCTGTCTCAACCCTTTTGGAGTTCAGGTAGAGGAAGGATGCTGTGACCCTGAGTAGCCTTCTTGTATTCACTCCAGTCTCACCAGCCCAGACAAACTTCCTAATTGTGTCAGCCTCACTGTAAACACTCAGCTGCTGCCACTCTGGCATGTCTATAGTGAGACTGTTATTTATGGGTAAGGGAAAACTCAGAAGTTTCTGATTAATCACAAGTTAATAGTCTAATGAATTAGCTGGGCTCCAGCTTTCCATTGTGGCTGGCTAGTCACCTGACTGTTCCACTGGGGGAAGGCCAGGAAGGAGCTGGCGCCCCCCCCCATGCTTCCTGGATCCTGGCTGCACCCTGCACTCTCTTGTTGAGCCCAGAACCCGGGAACTGAGGTTTGTTTGTCTTCTCTTCCTGCGGTGAATCCCCTTACTTGTTTTCCTCCCACATGATTCTAGTTTAAAATGCTGTTTCCTAGACTTTAGAACACGTTAGGTCTGACATCTTTGGAAGCTGTAAATATGAGTACATCTCATGGGATGGGAGGGCAGTTCTGTGTATGAGTGATGACTCAGGACCAGACGTTCTGAGGAAGGGCAGGCAGCAGTTGGTTTAAGCATGGAAGGCCTACCCTTAAGAGGAAGCAGCAATGATTTCTGTGTATTGATGAGGCAGCTCCATACCGATGGATATCATTGTCATTTATCTTTGGGGTCCGTGGTGCAAATGCGTTCTACTTTTTCTTTTCCTTTTCTTTCTCTAATAAGGGATCTGTCTTTATTAGTTCACATGCTTATTTGCATTTATGCAGGTAATATTTTTTAAATAAAGCCCAACTCCTGATATAAGATTAATTATAGCTGGTAAGGAAAAATCAGTTCCTGAAATTGAAGCAGAAGGAACCTAAAAATGTCACAAAGAGGGGAGCCCTTGGTAGTCTCAGTCCCAGATAGCCTTCAGCCCAGATTGGGTAAACATGACATATTGATCATTACAGAACGTGTAATTGGTGACCACAAGCACAGTGTGGCTTTAATGGCCTTCCCTGAATAGTTGCCCTTATTTATTTAAAGAAAGCTGTAACCATTTCCTAACTGCATGCTGCCCTCTAGTGGCCATGATTCTGACTTCAAAAGATAAAGTGGAAAAGTGCAGGGATAATTGTGGTGGAAGGAGTGCATCTCTCTCTCTCTCTCTCTCTCTCTCTCTCTCTCTCTCTCTCTCTCTCTCTCTCTCTGCTTCTTTCTCCTTCTGCCTGAAAGATTTCTGAATTCTCTTGAAACAGGGATGTGACAGCTTCCCACTTGACGCTGTCCACTTTAGAATGGCAGCCAGGGTGAGATCCACCCGTGGGTCACACCTGATTTGGAATCCAGCTTGTTTCAGATCCATTATGCTCCCCCCTTAGAAGAACAGCATTCATTTGCTGGCTCTGTGAGCCCCCATGAAACCTCTGTGAAAGAGTAGCAAAGGATAAGCCAAAGTCCTGTTGTTGGTGATCTTTGAAGTTCTCAGGAGGCCATGGGCTCCAGTGAACAATACTGAATAAATAAATAATACATGGGAAAAATAAGCTATAAAAGCGAAACTTTCTTTCCTACCCGAAAGGGACCGATGCCTGGTTATTCTCACCTTAGGGAGACCAATCAGAACCTCATTTTCTGCTCTGTAAGTGAAGGACTTCCTTCTAAGTGAGCATCCCTCAATCTTGTCTGGCTGGAGAGTTCTCTGGTACAGTAAAGGAAACACTTTCAAAGGAAAATTTAGCATTCTGTGTCTAAGCTTAGTAGGGAGTTCAGCAAAGAAAATGTAAGATGTAAACAGGGTGTAAGTAAACCGCTCTTTAGGACACAGGGAGGAAAATTATCTCTGCTCTCACTTTTACTTGGTACAAAATGGAGACCTGCAAATGCAAATAAATCTTGGATTATGTAAGATTTACAAATTTATTTCTGGAGACTGGACTTGCTTGATCAAGGAAATAGTGAGATTTGGCCTCTCGCTTCTGTTCTGTTGCTGTTTGATTGAAATATAATGAGTTTGGAGGCAAGAGGTGAATGGATTGGTGACATTCAAAGCCAGGAAGTGTGCATTGGCTCTGCAGCTCTCCCATGGCGGGCCTGCTTACTTATAACAAGCATACATACATACACACACATGCACACACACACAGACACACACATGTGCACACACACACACACACACACACACACACACACACAAAGATCCAAAGGGCTTGGCACGTGAGTAAAAGACACTGGGGCTTTTCTCGCGAGGGTTCTTGATGGAGACGTACAATTATGTCTAAAAAGGTCCATAGCATCTTCCACCCGATCATGACGTCCAGTGACACAGTAGGGGGCCTGGGGGGTCCACTCAAAGGGCAAAGATTTCTAGGACTCCTACACACATTCTATTTTCTTCTAGGGGGACTCCATGAAGGGAAAACTCACCTTGCTGTGGGGAGAATGTATGTGTTTCCTCTGTTCTCCCTTCCTAACTTGCTTTCCTCCTGAGCTGATGAGGCTCATTTCAGCTGGCCCAGGAGCCCAGAACGTTGTCCAGACTCTGTTTTATCATATGTCAACACCAAACTCCTCACTCTCACTGAGCCATCCAGCCTCCCTGTTCTAGAGGCGAGGATGTGTGCCTGTCACTGTCAACTCAATACAGTTAGACCCCTTCACTCTGGGGCTTTGCTTCCTTCAGGTACAGGGTGAGGCCTGGCATGGCCCAGCATCTCGCTGTGTAGGCTCCATCATCTACAATCTCAAGTGAGAGGTCTGAGCCTCTCTCTCCTCAGGCCATCTCAGAAGGACTTGAGCACTGAGGCCAAACACACACTTATCCTTCATTAGTTTAAGCTGAGAGACTCTTTGCTATGTGACCTTTGATTTAATGACCATATCATGGAATCTGACTTTAGTTCCCTGGTGTTTACAGACAGCAGCTTGTCACAACCCCATAACTTGAATCTTATTTTTTATCTAGACTGTTCACCATCGGGCTCCAGGTGCTAAGAAACAAACAGAAGCTGTCCTTTAATTTATGATAAGTATTGCTGGTAGAAATAATCAACATGAGGGAAAACTGACAGCAACTGAACCTTAAATCTAATATAATTTATTACAGATGAAAACACTGACCCAAGATTAACATCACAAGATCTTGAAAGCCACATAGGGTGGAATTAACCTTGGTAGAAATGATGACAAATAAAATGAAAAATAAACATGATAAAATGTGACCCAACTTTCTGAGAAGGTTCAAGTGCTCTTGTCATTCAGCAACACACAATTTCATTGCAGGAAGTGGGGCTCTCTTATAGCTAAATGATGGCAGAAGAAACGAGATGCTGTCAGGCAACACTCCCAGATTGTAATAGCAGGAGGAATATTACCTGGGAAAGACGTTGACACCACAGAGACTAGGAAGAAAGGTGTTGAGAACAGAGGAGAATTGGCTTGGCAGTTAACAAGTGGGGAAGGTCTTGATGGGGGAACCCACAGAGACAACTGACTTGAGCTCTTGGGACTTATCTAGGCCTCTGCATGTGTGTGACAGTTGTGAAGCTTGGCCTCTTTGTAGGGCTCCTAGCATTAAGACCAGGGCCTCTCCCTTAGCTGGCTTTTAGGAGTCTGTTCCCCTTGCTGGATTACCAGCCTTGATGCAAGGGGAGGAGCTCAGCCCAGGCTCAATTTGATGTGCTATGCTTTGCTCAAGCCCAGCGGAGGCCTCCCCATTCAGAAGGAGTGAAAGGGATGCACATGTAAGCCAGAAGAGAAAACACCCTTGGGCCCAAGTGGGAGCATTCAGTGTCCACCCTCCACAGTGGCAGGGTCTGTCTTGTGCCTCTCGAGAGCTTGTGTGTGTGATACTGGAGAAGCAGAGGGTACACGTGGAGGTGGGCCCTGCAGTGAATAGCATGGACAGTGTACAGCGTGTCCTTCTCAGTCATTGAGAATCGAGCCGGAGTCATTATCGTGAGAGTCAGCTAGTGGCGTAGTCATTGTGGTACCCACTTTCAACTGAAGATGATGATTATAAACCAAGACACCTGCCTCAAGTCATGCCTTACTAGTTTGGGAGTAAGTGTCACTTTTTCCTTCTCTGCTGTCCCCTGGGTCAAGTGGAAAGTTCATTGCCTGTCTCACAATTCAAGAGGATCCATGGTGATTGTCTGTGTCTTCACTTACAAATGGGGAAAGCAGGGCGGGTAAGGGACCAGTGCACATGGCCAGTGGACACTAAGGCAGAGAGTAGGAATGGGGAGCCTGGATGGAGTCTGTATGGGACTTGTAGAAGGGTATGCCAGAATCCCCTTTCCCTGGACAGCAAGGATCATCCCCCACCCCACCTGCTATGTCTCTAGCTTTGCATCCAAGAAAAGAGGCTAATTCCCACCCACTAAGCAGCCCCAAGGTCATAGAATAACCTGCGTAATCAGAGTGTCCATTGCAGAGGGCGGGGACATTGTAAGATAAAGGCCCTCTTTAAGACAGATTCTTCCCCACACATTTTTTTCATAATTATAGTTTTAAGAGCTTATGGTGATAGGAAAGATGACTTCTTAAGAAAAATAAGGAGTTTCATATGGCGGGAGAAGATTCCCCAGGGGACAGTGCACTGCCATTTTTCAGAGTCCCCAAAAGAAACTCCCGCACCAACAACTGCACACTGGCCTGATGTATGGCCAGCCTGCCTCACTTGATACGGCCAAAGCCTCGTGTTTTAATTAAAAACAGTCTGTATGCTATTAAATATGTTGTCGCCTTCCATTTCTGCAGTCATAGAGTTTGAGGAGATACAAACAAGAGAATCCATTGCAGATGTGTCAGAGGCCATGGCCTACTGAGTCACCAGTACTCGTCCCAAATTCCAGCCACAAAGAACCTCCCTATGACAATACATAGCGCAAACAAATGGCCCCTTATGCAGCATTCACAGCCTCTGGCAGTTGCTATAGTTGAGAAGAAGGGTTGGTCGGGGGACAGGAACTCCCTTAATTTATGAACAGAATCTACAACCTCACAAATGACTTCCTTGGTAACTAAAAGTCCTCTGACCACATGTGAGGTTGTACCAGGCTGTTTCTTTTTCCCTTCTTAATTTTTTTTCTACAAAAGTCAGATATCTGGGGGAGTCTCACCCACTGTGAGCTCAGACAGGGATACCTGAGAGGCAAAGCCAGCCTGACTGGAGCATCCGTATGTGACTGGGGGGCTGAAGTATCAGCTTATTTTATAGTCTCCAGCCTGAGCACCTCACCTCCAGACACGTACCAGCAGCCGGGCTTTATTTGGGGTTGCCAGGCCACCCCTGAGCCTTCCCAGAACAGCCCCAGGCCACAAGAGTTTAATTTCTCCTTGAGTGACACCTCCTAACATGTTGGTCTTCTGATCACCTTAAGTCACCTGGCTATCAGTGGGGAAGTGCCATCCCCCACACAGCCCAAAGTGTGAGACTGACTTAGGTTATGTGTGGGCCCTGTCCTCTCAGCTCCCATAGACCAAGGCTCCCAGAACCTTCATGGGCACGGCAAGCTTTGGAGTGACATGTTAAAGAAAGACTCTCATTCTGCAGGAGCAGAAGAGAAAAGCCACATGCTAGGGAGTGATGTCAGCTTGTGTTAGAGTCCCAGACAGTGCTCCGGTGTCCTTGGTATAATATGGCGCTGGTATCTCTGTCAGCATCTCTGCTTTCTGTCACCATGCACAATCCAGGGCCTGTCTCCAGTTCTGACAGTGTCTTTTCAGATCAGGTTAGTGCCAGCCCAGAGACCAAGTCGGCTTCCAGCACACAGCCCCTTTGTTTGAAGTCTGCCCTTTTGTCATTAATGCACTCAATGTCTATTTAAATCTGACAGTGAGTGCAGTATCTGTTTTCCCATCAAGAGATCATTGACAATATTAATAACTCACGACTGTGCCTCATTTTCCAAGTGCTGACACCTAGCCATAGTCTCCTGCATTCATCAAACAGCCCCCTCTCGCCAGGATATCTATAAGCAGTCTTGCTTCCAGGCCCGGAGAAGCAGGGCAGGCCTGAAAAAGAACCTTTATCAATGCCAACCAGAGATGTGTGAGTGTGTCTCAGAATGCAGCCCCAGCCCGTGTTCCAGAAACACTGTTTCCATCAGGTGTCCACATTGAGCATGGAGAACGGTGGAGAGTAAGGATGTAGAATCCTTGGATGTGTGGGCAAGCTTACGGAGGGATGGAGGGAGTGCAACCATGGCAGAGTGCGCTGTGCCCATGACTGCCTGTCATGCAGTTTGCTCATGAGAAGGACTGAGCTCTTTATGATATCTGGCAGCCCTATCCATTTCTTTTTGTAAAATTCCATGCTATCCCAGTACCGCAAAGAAATTAACATCCTTTGAACCGTCCCTCCAGATTTGCAAGAGTTTGCTTGAATCAGCCAGGTTTAAGGCAGTGCCTAACGTGGTTTCCCATGCATCTGAGGCATGCCAAGTCAGACCAGTAATGGAGATAGAATGTGCACGGTCCAACCCGTAGACCACCAGAGTTCTGGCATTGGTGAAGATGTAGTATAACTCTAGGCTCTATGAAATACAGTAAAGGGAGCAGCTCTGTGCCAATAGCTGAAAGAATGGCTCACAAGAAAGATATGAGTGGGGTTTCACACAGCTCAATATTTCCAGGCACTACACCAATACTGAAAACCAAAAACTGGGGACTAGGGTGTGAAAGAACAGGAAAGCCAAGTCAGGCAGAAAAAATGACCGACAATAAAGCTGTCCATGGCAGCACAGCAACAAAAGAGCTATGTCCCAAATGATGTCACCATGTCCATCTTCCAACTCTGAGAACACCTGGGACCCCAGTATCTTTCAAGTTTGTCTCCAACTATTCAAAGCAGGGCACATCCATACTACTGAAAAAGTTTCTACAATTTATTTTAATCCTTATTTAAGAACAAAGTTGAGGGGATAGGGAGGAGAGATGGTGTATAAAGTGCTTACCATATAAGCATGAGGACCTGAGTTTGATCCCCAGTGCCTATATTACAAAGCAGCTTACAGCTGTGTGCATCTGTATTCTCAAAGATGGGCTGAGCAGAAGGAACCTGGGAGCTTGCTGGCCAGTCAGATAGATGAATCCACATACTCAGGGCCCATAAGAGACACATAATAATTTAAAAAATGACAGACAGCAATTGAGGAAGACAATTGATGTCAACCTATGGCCTACACACACACACACACACACACACACACACACACAGAGAGAGAGAGAGAGAGAGAGAGAGACAGAGAGAGAGACAGAGAGCAAGCACAAATTAAAAAGACACAAAACATCTGTTCAAAGAATGGTGTGTATTGATGCCGTTCTACTGAGCTGATGAAATAAGTAATCCTGGGTAAAGGGAGCGGTGGTCATAGGCAGGCTTGTGGCTCATGGGTTAGTGTTTCAGGGTTATTTCTCTTCTTTGCCTTCTGTGTGCTTCAGAGGTTTAAGTCCGATTTGTACTCAAACAACTATATGCAAGTGAATTTTAAGTTAATTCTTCTAAAATTGGAAAGAAAGAAAGAAGAAAGGGGTGGTAAAAAAAAGCAATAAATATTTTCTTGGGAAAACACCTTTATTTTTGTTCTTAATAATCTTACAGCATTTTTCACAATGATTGTGGCCAATGTCCTGGGTATTTATTCCATAATGTTGAGTATCAAACCCAAGACTTCCAAATTCATGTCAAGCCTTATTCCTCCAGGTTACAATCCTCGCCTTTGATTTTTTGTTTTGAAACAGAGTCCCACTATGAAGCCAAATTAGACTCGAACTTGCCATCCTTCTGCTTAATCTGCCCAAGTACTAGGATTACAGGCATGACCTCCATGCCCAGAACTTCTGTGGGCATTTATAGTATATACAGATGAGTTGATTTGAACACCTGTCTCTCTTCTAAGCCTGTTTCATAGTGAAGTATCCTACAATCTCCATGGATGACAGCAAGGTTGTCTAAGGAGCCAAAAATTATATATGAAGTCCAATTGAAGATAAAAATGCATTTTCACATGAGAAATGAGTTGGGGATGCCTAATGTCAGCGATACTCATTACTTTCGGTACAGTCTTCAGTCTGCTCAGCCACTCTGCTTTAATCACCCAGCATGGGCTTGAAGTCCCCCAGGATTTGGAAAATTCTCTCTGGAAGTCAACAATATTGATTTCCAATAAAGGACTTCAAAATAGTCACACTCTGGGAAGATTACCTTTCAGCTTCTACTTGAGCTGGATTCATCTGATTTAAACTTAATTTTCCATTCTTAGAAACTAGACTAAGGAAGTCTGAGAGCAGGGGGCTGTGCTATATTTTGGGGAACCATTTGTCAAATTAGAAAAGATTTTAAAATGAAGAAATCACACAAAAAGCTGTTTATTCCTAAGAACTTATACGTAACAGTGACATTTTATTTCAAAAGTCACCTCTGAGAGCAAGTCTTTGCCATCAGATTAGCCATCACAGTGCCATGTCTGCCATAGTAACAACTGGATTTCTGAACTATATGAATTATGCCACCAGTAATGATGTCTCTTTCTGTTTACAGGTGTCCTGGGGAAAGGTCGCTATTTTTACTATGGAAGAAACTCAGAGGGTAACAGGTTCATCCGAGATGACCAGCTTTGAAGCTCAACAATACATGCCTCAGCTTATTTTGTGACAATAAAATGGAAAGGCAAGATAAACCACAGTCTACATTGTGTCTCTCTAAGAAGGCTTTCTGTGTCCTATGCTGACTTTGCCAGGCCTGTCAAGATCATCCAACTGCCTTAGACTGAGTGGCCACAGAGAGATTGACATGATTGCCCTTAAGCAGGTCTCATCCACCAGGGTGACAGACAGCAGTGGTGTAGCACCAGGGCTGACAGCATGAACACCATGATAGATTGCCTGGTCTCTTCACTGCTCACAGGGGCGATGGGGTCACACCTGGGGCCTACTCAGGCATGCTTGCTGGCTGCCGTATAGTGATAGAGGCTTTCCTGAGCTTGCCTCCTAAGTCCTCTGATATCAATGTGCTTTGGGCTTATTCTCAGTGGCATATTCAGGGGTACAGATGAAGGGCATCCCCGTTATCCCTTTAGCCTGAATAGTAGGCATTGTATTAACCAACTCGTCAGCATTGTCTTTTATCGTTGGCAATGCACTTCCATTTGTAGTTATCATTCAAAGTCATCTATTTATGTGTGACTTCATAATACAATTCCCGAATTTCCCTAAATCCCTGACTACAAAAGTATGTTAGTTCAAAATTTACTTGTCCTGAACATGTCAGTCACAGAGGAAGCCATCTTTCATGGCACAGGATCTTGCTCCCCCACCCCGCCTCCCCACCCACTGTCAGCTATGCCTATGGCCATATTTACTCTACAGGCTGCATTGTCCCTTTGGATGCTAGATAAATGTAGTGAGATAATGAAAGACGGCGTGATAGGCCAGGAGGTTGGAAAACAAATGGAAGATATTAGATGATATCCAGCAGACCAAACAGGTTTGATATTTAAGGTTTCCTTTTCTCTCAGAATCCCTCCGTAGTCCTATCCATAGCTGATGAGATATTACTCGATGTGTCTTTAGCTTTGGTTGTTTGCTAGCACTGGATCCTAGGGAAAGCAAGCACAACCATGCTAGCCAAATGGTTGTCATATTGTCTACCTCACAGTTGTCCGGGTCAAACCACTCTAGAAGACTTCTTGCTTTTGACACAATAGCATTTACCCTTACTTCTTGTATTTATGCTGTGTTCACTTCCCTGAATCCCCTAGGTAGGACAGCAAAGTTTGAAAGAGAATCGCACCGAGTCATGGACAGCAAGAGGGTTGCTGGTAGAGTCAGTCACTGAGGACTCTGATTCCCTGAGCTGCTGGAGAAGGACCTGTCTTTCTCAGATCTAGTCCGTTTACATGGCCTCTGCCCTACTGAGTCAACACAGCCTTGGAATAACACATATCCAGGCTGGCAGGAGTCCCGCATGGAGATTACACAACATCCATTCATCAGCTTTTCAGAGCAGCTAACATTAAAGTCCTGGAGACCATTAATAACTAGAGATTATACAAGCCACTAATAACCAGAGTTGAGTACCTTCTCTCTGTTTGATCTACACAACAGCACTGAGAGCTAATGGTTTCCATTAGCGCCATCAGGTCTCACCTCGCTTCTTTGTTTAGCAGCATCGGAACGTTTGGTCCGTTGCATATTATTGGAAGCAAGGCTCCTTGCAAGGGCAGGGAGACTAGTCTGATGTCACATCCAATCTAACGGCACATATATCCCTGTCTTCATAAAAGGCTTTAACCCTGCCTCAAACAATAAAAAAGCACTTGTGAACTGACCACAGAATTTTTCCATCTTTATTTTTCTTACTTGTTTACTTTTCTTAATGTCAGAACCATTTGTATCATGTGCAGGAATGTCTCTCTCAATGTGAGCTTTGGAGGCAAAAAAAAAAAAAAAAAAAAAGAAAGAAAGAAAATTGAAGTGAGTTATTGGCCACACTGTTTCCCTCTCTTTGCGTTGTTTGCTGTCTTCCAGAATGGTGCAATAACTTCAACTAAGATTAGCTTTAATTATAACTTACGTAAAGGCCATCATAGCAGTATATTCATCTTACTGATGAAATTACAGTGAGTTTTGTTTCTCTTAAGTAGGGATGATGATAATGAATTATTGTTGGGTTGTTTACAATTCCATTGTCTGTTGAGCAACGTCTGCCCTTCTATAACTGGGCTGTGGTCTTAATTGGTAGGGGAGGAAACCCTGAGCCGTGTTTATTGAAAATCTGTAGGAATTTCCCAAACCTTGTTTTTCAAAGTGGGAAATTACAGGGTAATAGACTCATCTGAAGCCCAGATGAGTGTCATCTGCCCCGTTACATCTGCTTGTCTTCCTCACTCTGCTCCGTGCAGCCTGTTCTTCCGGGATCACTCTTGGATAGCCCTGCCCCCTCCCCCAGGCCACTGGCCTGACTCCAGAGAATTGGGAGATTCATGGAATTCTGAAGCTGTCTGTTGCTTCAGCAAGTCAGGGAGACGGTCTTTCTCCTAAGTACCATAACTTTATAGAGCAATTTGTTCCGGCGGGGTGGGGGTGGGGTAATGTTTTAGATTGTGGGAAATCCTATTAAAAGTACTGTTGCGATCATTTGCTTTCACCTTTACCAGCCTTGCTGCTCATACGTCTTCCGTCTGTTTGCTGCTTTAAATAGAAGCGCATTATAAAAGATCATCTCTTGATCGGGCTGCGCATCTCCATGCTGTGTGCTTTCCCATGTCCATGTGTGGTAAGGAATAAAAGAAAGCAAACAAACAAGATAAAGAACTGAGTGTGACGATCTATCATCCACTTTCCCTCAAAGTCACACATGAGCTAATATGTTCTCCAGTGTAGGTCACACACAAACACACACACACACATACACACACACATACACACTCACACCTCTCCTTCTACTTATCCAATTTACAACTACCCCCCCCATTCCATGAAGCTATTTACAACAAAATTCTTTTTTTATCTTTTTTTGTGATGTTTTTATTTAAATTAGAAACATGAATGCTTCACATGTCAATCCCAGCTCCCTCTCCCAACCGTCCTCCCTTGTCCCTCTGCCAGCCCTCCAACCCCCCACCCAAGCCAGTTGTGGTGGCACATGCCATAGGATTTGCTATGCCATAGGATTTGCTGAAGGAGGCAGAGGCAGGAGGATCACGAGTTCGAGGCCAGCCTGTCCTACAACACAATTCTTAAAAGATTGATGGAACTCATTCTGCATTGATTCCACTAGAACATTTTGTAAACAGCTTGACACTTTTTTTTAGTCAACCAAGAACAACACAATATTTACTGTGTGTCCTAAGTCTTCCTAAAGAAAACCCAGAACATGTATTCTGGAAACAAGTCACTTTAAAATAGGGTTTAGTTGGTAATTGTATCTTCAAGATGTGGATGGATAGACCAACACAAGTACTGCTATACAAGGGTTTTCTTGTCTTTATGGAACAGCACTTGTAACACTGCACAATTTGTCCCTGTTGGTACACTTCTGACTGAAATAAATTGGAAGTTTGAATTGTAAAAAAAAAAAAAAAGCAAACTACAGACTGCAGGAAGGATGTGTGTGTGTGTAAACAAGCTGTATCTTCACCACTTCAAGGGAAACCATTTTCCTTTCTCTCTCTAAGAAATAACCTGGATGTCTTTTTCTTCTTATTCACCATGTAGAACAAAAGCAACTTACATCTATGGAACTTTTTCTGGTATAACTGTAACATGACTCAGAACTTTCTACTTGTAAGGGCAGCCTACATCAGATATGTGTCACTGCCTGATGCCACAGGGCTCCCTCTACTCTTCATTGTTGCAGTTCATCCAATGTGACTTTTACTACCTGCATATTCCAGTTTTGTTTCCAAAAAGCCACCTTCCCTAAAGAAGGATGTTACCATTACTTGACTCTAGTGTCTCTGATTCGTGTGGCTATGGTACTATAATCTGTCCTGAGTAGGAAAGGAAAAAGAGACCAGAATCATGAAGCATGCCAATCACTTGTTTGTGTGACAACCACTGGGTCATTGAATCTTGGCATAATACCGTGGTGTTCTTTATGTTGCTTCTTGCCACTGTGTTCATTTTTTATTGTGTTTTTTATTTAGTGTGAGTGTGCATGCAGGCGTGCACGCGCGCGCGCGCGCACACACACACACACACACACACACACAAACATGCTGCATGCCACTTTTGTGAGTGGAAGTCAAAGGACAATTTGCTAGAAAAAGCTCTCTCCTTCCACCATGTGGGACATGGAGATGAACACAGGTTTTCATACTAGTGGCAGACATCTATTTATTTCCATGGAATCACCTTTCCAAAAACATTTATTTCAATATTTGAAGAACACCACAACACAGCCACCTCTCGAAAATCATTGTTTTTATACAAGTTTCTCTGAAATTTCCCAGTATTGGTGGTGCTCCATTAGGTAATAACATAAATATCAGTTGGTTACTCTGTGGCAGAGTGTTAATAAATTGTGTCATTTATAAACATTAATACATCACTGTGTGAACATTTTTCTGAAGGAGAGCAGGATGTGACTCAGAGATAAACCAACTCAGGAAAGAGTTGCGCTAGGAAAGAGGGGTGATGTTTTATATGGAGTATATATTGTAGGAAAGTATGGGACAAGGTGATATGAATGGCAGTAAGTAGGATTATGCCAAGGGAAAGCAGGAAATTGTCCAGATGTAGAATCTTAGTGGAGAAGGGTAGACTCAGAACTGAGAATAATGAGAAAAGAAGAGGACAGACAAATTTCTACCAACCCAAAGATTTTCCCGTGGAGCAACATCCCTCTGCGAAATGAAGCCACATTTGATATTATCAGATGCCACTGTATAAACTCAACAAGTTTCCCCACCTGGGATGATGAAGCAGTGTGGAACAGATGTATTCAGTGCCACAGGGATACATGTGCCTATGTATGATGGCACATGGGGTCACCTCTGTCTGATTCTAACTTGTGCCTAACAGCTCTCAAAACCTACCATGCTAAGTTAAGTTTCCCTAGACCAGATAAAAGTGAAAGAAAAGTGTCTGGGTGGGAAGATGAGAGAGAAAGACTCTATTCAGGTGAGTCTTCAAAGAATCATTAGTTCAGAGGTAGATGGATACCTAGACAAAGATGCCACAAAAATGAAGACAACAGTTACGACAACAAGTGAAGACATCTAAGTGGGCAAAGATGCTGACAATAGATTTGACTACCTCTTGGTTCCAGATGGAAAAAAATATTTCATTGATAATACAGATGATATTTAAATTCATTTGTGAATAACCAAAATTAACACGCAGAAACATGCTAGAAGATATTTCTTGTCATATCAGTTATTCAGAGTGTCCTAAGGAATTCAATGCCCTCTTCTGCCCTCCATGTGTGATCCACATGTGTTCATACAGGCACACACATATGCATAAAGATAAATACACATCTTTAAATATAGGAATGGATTTGAATTTCATTGAGGAGAATTTTCTTTAGACCTAATTTTTCAATTCAGGTAATTGTAATGAGAGAGGCAATGCCCTAGTGGTGGGTTCAACTGCAGCTTGTACCAGGCATGAAGTAGCAAAATAACAAGGAATGAATATACATTATTTATTTACAAAGGTTAGACTTATTATATCTTAATTTAAATAAAATATTACTTTGATTCAACTTAAAGCCAGATAAAAATGAATTTAACATTTAGATGCAGATTATTTTACGCTATTGTTGAACTTACTGGTGTCTTTTTCTTGGAAAAATGACACTCTGAATTTCATCACACAAGAAAATTTGTATTTAAGATTATGACAATAATGAAAACAGGTTTTCTTCCTGCAATGTACTGTAATTTAATTAAGTGAAAACAGTAACAACTACAGAGTCTCCTAAAATATTTACTTACTGCCTTGTCAGAAAAAAACCAGTTATCAAGTCCATATAAGTCAGAGGGAGGAGGGCAACAGAGAGAAGGAAAGTGAGAAGATGGTGCAAGATTTCTATTACTGGCACTCATAAGTAAATTATTTCCTAACTTCACCCTAGATTCAAAAATAAATTTGCGTTTATTGCTATCATCACATTGCCAGAACCACACACCCATTTCATACTCAGTAAGTTCACATCTCTTCCCAGCCTTTATTTCCTAAGAATTGATTATCTATATTTTACAACTCGCTCAAACCCTGGTGCCATGTTGTCATGATGTTTCTGTTTTCTTCCCTTTAGACCTGCAGTTTGAACATGTATAATGACTACAGCCCAGCTTTTCTGTTTTCAAGTGAGAGATGGCTTTACTGCCTCATGTTTCCTTACAGAGTATCCATATTTCTACATCCATTCCCAATACTCACCTTCCCATGTTTACATGCAAAGGCTGTCTTTCCCCAGATGGTGCCTGTTCAGTGGGGCAATTGTGCACTATGCATTCAAGTTACTGAAACACAACAAATGGAGAAACACCTTTGGATGGAAAAAGTCTCATCTGTCTGCTCTTTAAAGACTATATTTGTGCTGGGCAGTGGTGGTGCATCTCTTTAATATCAGCACTTAGGGGGCAGAGGTAGGTGGATCTCTGTGAATTTAAGGCCAGTCTGGTCTACAGAGTGAGTTCCAGGACAGCCAGCACTGTTTCATAAAAAAATCTTGTCCTGAAGAAAAAAACAAAGGCAAAACCCACAAAAAACAAAAAGAGGTTGTGTTTGTTATGCTTAGTAAGAGATCTCCACTTTCAAATAGATCCACCAGAGTGTATCTATTTAATGTTTCAAGCACAACCAGAAAGTCTTAAGTGTGGGATGATAAAAGTCACCATCATGAATCACTGGAGATGAGACAAACTAGGTATGACCACTGCTTAAAAATTACATTTGACAATTATATTTAACTGTATAAAATAGAATTTCAACCCAATTTTGGAACAAGGCTTTATAGAGTTACATTTATGAATATTTGAATGTATAATTTAGAAACAACATATTGGCGTATAGTATGCTAAAATGTTTTTAAAAACCATTTGCCCTAGTTTTATCTATAGACCCTTTTAGTGGGCAGTATTATTGCCCCCTTCCTCTAGTTCATCCATGTATATTTACATAGTATGGGTAGTTTCTTCTGTTGTTATTTTGTGTCACTAAAATTCAGTCAAGCACCACATCCACAAGTTTTATTTGGGTATAGTGACTAAGAAATGCTGATAGACAGCATATGTGCTTCTAAGTAGCTTTAATATTATATACTGCTGACATTTGTATAGAAGAAAAAGGAGTTCTGAATTACTATCAATTTAATTTATTTCTGACTCAAGTTCATCATTAGTGACTGGGTGCTATAAAATACTTTTTTGTTGTTTTTTTCAAGACAGGGTTTCTCTGTATTGCTTTGGAGGCTGCCCTGGAACTCATTCTGTAGACCATGATGGCCTCAAACTCACAGAGATCCACCTGCCTCTGCCTCCAAGTTCTGGGATTAAAGGAGTGTACCACCAATAAAATATTTAATAAGTAATTCTGTCTTCCTTTCTGGTTTTGAAACATCCTTAAAAACTATTATAATTTATTTCTGTAAAGTACTATATTCACGTATTCACTCTGTAGGTACTTATTGGGCCATTATGAGGAAACATTGGCTGTCATGAGAATTTCTGATGCTGACTCTCATCAGTTTACTCCTCCCAACACTTGAGTGTACCACATCTACCTCCCTCATGTGGCTTCTGAAGTTAAATAAAAGGGCTCTCCGATTCTTCCATTACATGCAGAATAAAAGCTATGGATTAGTGTCAAAAACATTATTCATTTGTTGTACTCATTTAGAACGAATGCCAAGTCAGTTTACCAAATTGATATTTTAAGGAGAAAGCCACTTGCTATTAAAAATGAAAATAATGGTAAAGAGTGTGCAAATCTTAACATGTAACACACACACACATTAAAGAAAAAGATATTGATGAAATACCCAACAAAAATTCAAAAGAATTAAAGGACTATGAGCCAATGGAACTAGTAATACAATTCAAGATATAAACAAGAAATTAAACAAGGTTGGGAAACATCAAACACAACTCTTAGAAATAAACACATTCAGAGAAAAATATATGTATTTGAAAGCCTCAACAGTAGATTAGAACAAGCAGAAAAACTTTTATTTGACACATCACAATAAATTTAAAAACTTAAAAAAAGAGATCACCCTCTGAGATGCATGGGGCACCATTAAGTAACAGATGCTAAACTTACATGAGTGCTTTAATGGAAAGGGAAGGAGACATCATGGAAAACACACTCAATAAAATAATACCTGAAAAACTTCCCTAACCTGGGACAAAGAGACTGTGTCCAGAAGTTCCATTGAATAGACACAAACAGAAAAGATCTTCTGAGGGGCACACCAGAGTCAAAATCTCTAAAGTCCAAGACAAAGAGGACAATATAAAAACAAAATGTAAAGAGGTGCTCAGTGACGTTTAAAGTAATTTCCACTAGACTAACAATAGATTTCTCAGTAAAGAGTTTACAAGCCATAATGAAATGATTTGACTTACTCCAGCGAGGGACAAGCAAAACTGAAGGAATTCATCACCACCACATCAGCCTATAAAAGAATCTTAACAGAATTCTACATCTATAAACAGAAGCTATATAATCATGAAAACTTGCAAGAAGACACACAGAGACAAATGGAGAAAGCACAGTTAGAGGATTAAAATATTAAATATCAATAGTAGCCTTGGCTGTAAATGGACTAAATTTCTCAATTAAAGATGCACTCTTTTTAACTGACTAGAAGACACAACCCAATAATATGCTGTCTACAAGAAACTCACTTCAGGGATCTTGAAAGAAAAAGAGTAGAATAAAAATGTATTTGGTGCAAATGGAAACTACAAATGAGCAGCCTGGGAATCCAGCATGGGACTGATCAAGACCCCCTGAATCTGGGTGTCAGTGAGGAGGCCTAGGTAATCTATTGAGCATTGGGCAGCAGATCAGTACCCATCCCGAATATACACACGGACTTTGGACTCCCATAGAACAATGTGAGGTGCACTCTCACCCTGAACTCTTGGGGAAGGGTCTAGGCCCTGCCCTATATGAAATGACAGACTATGGACACCCCCATGGAGGGCCTCACCCTCCCTGGGGGAATGAGGGGATAACGGGGGGGGTTGGGGGGAGGGCACGGGAGGAGGGGAGGGAATGGGAGAGGGACCTGGAACTGACTTGTGAAGCAACCTCGTTTCTTATCTAAATTTAAACTGGAAAATAAAATATATAAAAAAATTAAAACAAGAAAAAAAATGTATTGGTGCAAATGGAAACTACAAATGAGCAGGAAGGCTGACACCTACATCAGACAAAATATACGTTAAAACAAATGCTATATAAGGGAAAAGAAGATCACTTTATGATGAATTATAAATATGTATGCACCTATGACTACAGTAGCTAATATTATAAAATAAATATTATTCTATTTAAAAGTATATATAAGCTCCGTGTAGTGATAGTGGGGACTCCAATGTCCTACTTTCACCAATGGTCAGATCATCCAGACAAAAATCCAAGAAGAGAGAAACTCAGAGCGAAACACACTATCAAAGTACAAAACTGATATATGCAGAACATTGTATCCAACACCTGAGTATACAGATCTTTCCATCAGCAAATGGAACGATTCTCAAAAACAGACCTCATATTAAACCACAAAACAAGTCTCAATGAAGTCAAAATCAAATCACACAATGCATCTTTTCTCATCCCAATGGAAGAGAACTAGAGATTAACAACCAACAGAAAGTTTAGGAATTAGGAAAATTCATAGAGAATGCATGAACACTGGGTTACAGATGAAATCAGAGGGAAATTTCAACATTTCACAAAGCAAGTTAAAAAGGAAATGCAACAGATAAAATCTTACAGGATATAGCAGCAAAAATAGTAAGTGGGAAGTTTATAACAATAAGTACATACATCAAAAAAGATTTCAAGTAAACAACATAATAATGTATCTTAAAGATATAAAAAGCCAAATCCAAAATTGCAGAAGAAATGCCGAGGATCAGAGCAGGAATAAATGAAATAGATTCAAAAAACGAAACAAGACCAATGAAGCAGAGAATGCTTTTATAGAAAAGATAAACAAAATTGGCAAAACTTTGCCTGGACTAACCAGAAACAAAACAAACCAAAAACCTCAGAATACCATTAAGTCTGGGGATATAGACACTGGCATCACACCTTACGCACAGGTCCCTAGGTTTGCTCCATCTCTAAATAGTACAAAACAAACAGAACATCCAAGTAAAATCAGAGGTGAAAAAGAGGGACAGAATAACTATGATATGTACTATGCCACGTAAATATAAAGTATTATTAGGTATTAGTGTGAGTTATTGTACACCAACAAACTGGAAAAGTCAGTGGGGGAATGGAAAGTACCTGTACATACATAATTTACTGAAATTGAACTGATGAAACAAAAACAATGTGAACATATTAATAATACGATTGTATAAATAATAAATAGGCTGCAAATAAAGAAAAACACTGTACTAAATGGATTCACTAATGAATTTGACCAAATATTTAAAACAAGACCTAACCTGAATCTCAAATTAATCCAAAGAATTGTAAAAGAAGATACACTTCCAAATTCATTCTATGGGACCATCATTTCCCTTATTGCAGAAAAGGGCACAAAACCAACAAAAATGATAGGCCAATATCCCTACTGAACACAGATACAAAAATCAAAAACAAAAACCAACAAATTGAACCCAACAATGTATCAAAGAGATTAACTGTAGTAATCAAGTCAGATTTGTTCTAGGAATGCAAGGATAGGTCAATATAATCATGCAAATACACACATGCATACATACATCAGTATGGTCAAAACTAAAAATCCTGTGTTTATGTTACTAGACACAGAGAAAACATTCCAAAAAAGTTAGCATTCCTGCATGATAAAACATGTAAATTATAAGTAGAGGATATATATTGTATGTACATCAACATAATGAAGTCTATGTGACAAACCCCATTTTGACATCAAACCAAATGGGACAAACTGAATGTAAGGATGTCTACTCTCACTGTTCTTGTTTAATTTGGTGATGAAGGTTTCAGTCAGAGCAATTAGACAGGGGGAGTGGAGGCATACAAATAGTGTAAACATAAAACAATCCATTCCTGCAGATATTATGATTCTATCCATAGAAAATGTTCTTCAATACTATTCCATCAAATAACCACTACAACTAGTAACAAATTTCTCTCTCTCTTCCTCTTCTTCTCCATCTTCCTCTCCCTCCCTCCCTCTCTGTCTCTGTCTCTGTCTCTCTCTCTCTCACACACACACACACACACACAGATACACACACAGGCAGATGATAGAGACAAAGATGGCGGCAGAAAAAGACCCCAAAATTAAGTAAAGTAGAAAGATAAAATACACCATACTCTACAAAAGTTCATAGCATCTTTATTCACTGATAATGAATGAATGTTCTGACAAAAAAACTAGAAAGCAGTTCAGAATATCTATCCCCATAATATATTGAGAATAATTTTAATCAAGGAAATGAATGTTACCAACACTGAAAATAATAAAACACTGATAAAAACCTTGAGCATGACATAAAGAATTGGAAAACAACTTCCCATGATTATAGATTAGAAGAATTAATTATGTTAAAACATACATTTCACACCAATAGTTTATATATTCAATATAATCTCTATTAAAACGCCAATACTATTCTTCACAAAACTAGGCTGAACAATGCCTACAGAATGCCTAAAATGTTATAGAAGCAACAATGACCCCCAAATAACCAAAGTGGTTTTCAGCAAAAAAACAAACAAACAAAAAAAACAAAGCTGAAGTGGTTTTCTAGACATACTATAGAGCTACAGTTTTTAAAAAAGAAAACACAACAATAACAAAAACCCACAGCATGGTAATAGCGTAGAACCAGACACAGAAGAATGAAACATACTAGAGACTCCAAAAATAAATTCACTTATCTGCAGTCAACTGATTCTTTGCAAAGGAATCAATTCAAACACTGGAGAAAAGACAGCCTCGTCAATAAATGTTACTGGAGAAATGGATACATGTACACAGAAGACTAACAATAGGTCCACATCTCCTGCCCTATATACTAAGATTAGCTTGAAGCAAATGGAAGACCTGTAACTATGGGATATGCAGTAGAAGACAACAGAGGGGAAATACTTCAGGAATAGTTGCAGGGAAAATAAAACAAAACCAAAAAAAATGTGACCACGACTCCAAAGTCACAGATAATAGGAGCATAAGGAGACATGACTGCATCAAACTAAAAGCTGTGTATAGCTAAGGAAGGGATTGTCCCGGTTGGTTCTTAGTGTCTACTTGGCCCAACCTAGGGACATCTGGGAAAAGGGACTCTTGGTTGCAGAACTTCCTGATCAGATTGGCTTGTGAGCCTGTATGCAAGACATCATCTTGCTTTTAATTGACACAGAAAGGGCTCCAGCCCACTGTGACCATCTCTAGGAAGGTGGGTCTGGGCTATCAAATAAGGATAGCCCAGCAGGGGTCAGTCAGTGGTGGTCCTCTTTCTGTTTCAGTTCCTACCCAGACTGCCCTCACTAGGGACCTGGAGGAGTAAGCTGATTAAATCCAGCCTTTTCCTCCCATAGGTTACCTTGGGTTCTATCATCAGCAACAGAAGAGCAAATTTCAGCTAAACTGTACTATATATATGATCCACTCTTGCTGTGGAGAGACAAAAAAAATGAAATGGGTGGGCTACCGAAGGTGTAGCTGCATATATATGATTAGTATAACACTAGTCACAACAGATGAGACACGGAATCTCATAGATACTTGATGGCAGATAAGAAATGTGGTTATGCGAAATCATATTTTTATGAAAATGGACAGAATTTGACGTAATTACATCAAGTAAAATAAACTGATATGAAAATGTTCTCTCGTATGTGGAATATAGCAAAAGTTGATCCAAATACAATAGAGTGGTTATTTGGGGCTGGAATGGAGACTGAGGGGGGTGGGGTAGAGGGATATTGGACAATGGGACCACAAAGAAGTAACAAGTCTTGGTATTACTAAGCACTGCGGGATAACTACACTTTGCAACAGCTTGTTAAATATTTTATAAAGGTCTAGAAAAGAGGAGTTCAATGAATCCCAATGTAATAAAATAGATGACAATGCTATTTTCCCTGACATCTGCAGTCTTGGTATACAAGTGTTGAAGTGTCATGTAGCCTATAAATATGTGTGATTGAGAAGATAAATGCATTTTTCTGTCCTACAGAACTGCATTAGACTCTATTTGCAGACACCAAATAACGTGTGTTTCTTTAATCGAAGGGATCTTCAGTAGGAAACTTGCTGTGCTTTTTTTTCACCCTGGATCAAGTGAACACAATTCATCTGCTTTGGAACAAGGAGGAAGTGTGAGACAATGAACTGGATTGAGGCTGAAGCAGAACAGGAAAATGAATGGCAAGAAGTAGCAATAGATGGTGTGTAGCTTGTCGTTGGGTGGACAAGAGGTTCACAGGATGGATGTCGGGTGCGGCAGCATCTCCATGAGGGCTGTTTATCCAGTTATTTCCCTAACTGTCAGCAGTCTGCATGGACTGGCTCACAGTGCACCTAACAGACCAGAGCTCGTAGGTGTGCTGAAATAGGAGCTCCTCTCCTTCAGTGAAACATAGAATCAAAAGCCAGGCTCTATTGTGGTTTATCTTATGAACTATTATATGATATGAACATGTATGATCAGGAGAATACTTAAGGAAAAATACAAAGCAAAACAATATTATTTATAAGATTCACTCTTTTCAGAAAGTATCCGTTTATCTTGGTCAATAGTCAGAGCTCCTCCCCACTGCAACAGCTCCATGAGAAGCAGCCCCCGCTTTTCAAAGCCATACATTCTTCTGATGATAAGGATGTTGCTCAAAATAGTTTTGAAACATCCCTTTTGGAACCAACTGTAAAAAGTGTAAAATAAATGAATAAACAAATACTTGTGAAGGTGGGGAATGGCTGCATCTGTAAAGTGCTTGCTCAAAAAACAAGAATGCCTGAGTTCAATTCTCAGAACCCAGGCAAAAAAACAATGGACACAGCAATGTGTGCTTGTAATACCAGCAATGGGAGGGGGACCAGCGGATATCTGGGGGGCTTAGCTCAGGTAGCCTAACCTAGTTGATGAGCACTAGGTCCCAGTGAGAGACCCTGACACAAATCACATAGTGAACAGCACTTAAGAAAAGCCACCAGAGGTCGACCTCTGGATTCTACACACATGTGCATATACAAGCTTGTACACTAACACACACACACACACACACACACACACACACACACAAACAAATGTTTTATATATCTTAAAATCTTTAACAAATCTTTGGTAAAATGAAGCTCACTATTAATAGAGGAGAAAATAGCATAATAACCTTGCCTTCTGATTCATGTACTGGATATACATTGCCAAGATGAATAACCCCACATATTCTTTATATAAATCTAGTATATATTCAGGTTAAAAGATTTTCCAATCTGTCTGAAGACTACAGAAGCATAGTGTAATGAAAAAATTCAACACCCTGGAAACCTCACATTCTGACCTCTGCCATCCAATCAAGTTTTATTGATAGATATGTTAGAAATTTAGAAAAGCCCCATTTGCCATGTTTTCATTCACGGCTTTTCTTCTACTCTGTACTCTCATAACTAGAAAGTAACTAACTCACAGAAATCCACCTGCCTCAGCCTCCTGTGTGCTGCACCACAGCCAGGCCCTTATATTGGCATTCTTTATCTGGCTGGTGGAGATTTTTGGTGTTCACATATAGGGTAAGGGACCAATTGTAAGTGAGTTTGAGTCCAACCTGTTTTGCATGGGAAGATCCAGGCTAGCCAAGGATACAACCAGAGACCCTGTCTCAAAAGTAAAGATTAAAGACAAAATAATGTCAATGCAGCATTTTCTAAAGTTCAAAGTTAAGGCAAAAAAAGTTTGATTAAAAAATCTTTTTGGTCTGTGCTCTGTCTGATGGGGCTTACAAAGCACTGGTTCATCATTTGGTTCTATCCTTTTCAAGGTATGAAAACCAGAGCTGGGGAGCTGCCTCTGTTGGTAAAGTGCAGGTTGTGTGAGCATAAAGGCCTGATGTCAGATCCCTGGCACTCATGCCAAAGCCACACAGCAGCACTCATCTGTAACCACAGCACGTGGTGGGGGTAGGGGGCAGGAGAGTCACAGGTGGATCCCTGGAGTTTATTAGGTAGATTAGCTGAGACGGTGAAAGACTTATCTCAAAAGCTATGATGGCCAGGGACAGTGGAAGACATCCAATGCCAACCTCTGGCTTCCACATGCATATGTACACACTATATATATATACATATATATATATATCAGACAGGCAAAAGTACACACACACACACACACACACACACACACACTCACTCAATATCAAAACCAGAACTCCACATCCTATGCCTCAATTTTCTACTTAAACCTATACTTGCAAACTTAAGAAAATGAAAGATTTTCTTGCTAATCACTCAGAGCTCCTCACCTCTGGGTTTTGGGGTTGTTTTTCTTCCCACTTTAGCCATTCACTCTCATTTACTTTTAGCCATTTTCACACATTTCTCCAGGATCATTGGACCTTGATACATTCCCCGGGATTTTTACCTCCCTGTCTGCCTGTCTGCCTGTCTATTTGCCTGCCCATCAGCCTATCAGTGTGTGTGTGTGTGTGTGTGTGTGTGTGTGTGTGTGTGTGTGTGTGTATGTATGTGCACACATGGAGGGCAGAAGTCAACATTGGTTGTGTGTGTGTGTGTGTACATCTACTTGTGTATGTGCACACATGGAGGGCAGAAGTCAACATTGGTTGTGTGTGTGTGTGTGTGTGTGTGTACATCTACTTGTGTATGTGCACACATGGAGAGCAGAAGTCAACATTGGTTGCCATCCTCACCCACTCTCCACATCATCCATTAGTTCTTCTTTGTCTGCAGTCCTGGGGGCTTGAACTCACAGCTTTGGGATACTAGCCAAGTGCTCCACTGCTTAACCAGGCCTCCACTGAAATTTTTGAGGCAGGGTTTCTTACTGAACATCTTGTTTGGCTAGAATAGCTGACCAGCAAGCTCCTGGGATCCCTGTCTCTACCTCCCCAGCGCTGTCACAACCAGCTTTTGTCCTTGGGTGTAAGGATCGGATTTAGTTCAATGTGTTTTTTTCTCTGCAGGCTGTTAGCTGAGTCATCTCCCCAGTCCCCATGTTCCTGTCTTCTGATGACAACAATTACCTTGGGTAATAAATTGCACGTGGAAACAATTCCATTGCCATCCAAACCCTCACTAGAACACACCCCTTGGGAGGGGATAGAGGAGTCACCCATCACTCATACCACTTACTTCAGCAGCTTCAACTAAACACCAGCTTCCCTAAACTGTGACTTACCCTAGGTTCTCAAAGGAAGACTGCATTTGTTCTGTCTTTCTACAACCCATTAAAATTGGTCCTGATGCCCTTAGGTTTTCTTGTGGACACAGCTCTCTTTCTCTATGGAATTTGGCAGAAATAAGAAAGACTAGAATCCTCTATTTATGCTTTGATTTGAGAAGAAAAAGCCCTCATTTGTTTACCAGTACACCTTGAAGAAAGCTTTCCTTCCTTCGGCTGAAAAGAACTGGAAATGAGTGCAGAGTAAGAGAGAATATGAGGAAATACATATACAGATGTGGCAGCACATGTACGTGTGACTCACATGTACGTGTGACTCACTTGTACATGTGACTGTTTATATTCACATCATAGTGTTTTTAAATAGGCCGTTTTTTAAGGCAGTTTTAGGCTTAGAGCAAGCCTGAGGAGAAAGTTGAGTCTTCCTGCTACCCTTCTGTCTGTATAAATGGATACCCTGAGAATTCTTTTACTTACATATCTCCTGAAGAACAAAGGGTGGTGTGATGTCACTGAAGGAAACACTAAATAGAGTGTAGAAAGATGGCTTGCTGCACACACGTAAGGACCCAAGTTTGGGTCCCAGAACTCCTAGGGAGAGACAAAAAGAGAAAAAAGGTGTTGCCCATGTATTTGCTGTTAACCCCAATGGTATGGGAGACACAGGAGACACCTGGGCCTTGCTGGCTGAAGCCTAGTTCCAGGTTTAGTGTCTTTAGGAAACGTGTGAGAAGTGTGATGGAGCACAATGCCTGACATCCTTTCTGGCCTCTACACACACACACACGCATGAGTGTAGGGCATACATGCGAGTGTGCGTGCGTGCTCCCGCGTATTCGTGCGCGTGCAAGAGCACACACACTCTCTTTCACACACACACTCTCTCTTTCACACACACACTCTTTCACACACACACTCTTACACACACATCTCTATCTCTCTCACACACAAACACTCACACACTCTCACACTCTCACACACACTTATTCTTTAGAAGACCATGAGGCTAGGATTACAATTTCTCTTTCTCTTTTACCCTACAAGAATGGAAGTAGTTTTCATGAAGTTTGAAAATCAACCTGAATGATGAGTAACCCAAGTTGGTGGTTATGTTGAATTTTAATGAGGAATGCATTAATATTTTAAAATACAGTTAACATTTCAAATATTGTTAATGTACATTAGTTGCACTTAAACTTGTGAAACTATTAAAGCATAAAATTACACAGACTCTTGGGACTCCCTGAATTGTCTGGATCCTAAATCTTGGCTTTAATATGTGAACAAGCATCTTCTATAGGTCTCCAGTTTACCTTTTATCTTTATTTACTGTCTTTTGGGAGCTTATTTATAATTTTTATAGGACTAAATTTCTTAAATTTTATGATATATGAATTAGTGTTGTTCAGGGACAGTGATATATCTTCAGACCTTCAATACCTTAAAATAATGGAAATTCCATATTTGTTGCAGGTACTATAAAATTTTGTCTTGCGTATGCAGATGTTTGGCTCATCTGGAATTTCCTGCCTGGTGTATTGGGTTAGAAGCAAACTGCTTGACTATATAGCTGTCGTATTCTACTTTATCTTTCTCAGCTTTTTCACTGCCCTTTCTGCCATTCAAGTTGGTATATACATGTGGAATTGATTCTGGGCTCTCTGTTTTATTCACTTTGAATATTGTTTAACAGTACCCTATTCTAATTGATATGACTATAGAAGGTTTTTTTTAATCTCCCTTTTTCTTTCTTTCTGCCATCAACTGTTTTGAAGGATTATTAGTATTATTATTATTGTTTGTTTTTCTGTATTGTTTTGGAGTCTGTCCTGGAACTCTCTCCATAGACCAGGCTGGCCTTGAACTCACAGAGATCCGCCTGCCTCTGCCTCCCGAGTGCTGGGATTAAGGGCGTGCGCCACCAACGCCCAGCTTGAAGGATTATTTATGCAATATAATCATTAATGTTCTCATATTTGCGCAAACTTTTTGTCGTGCATTATTACAACCAAGAAGGAGGGAGAAATGGTCCCAAATTGAGAGAAGACAATGTTTGCAAAGGAAAATGGGTAAACAAACTGTGGTGTGTTTTTAACACTGGAACACTATTCTGGAAAAAAAAAAACAGAAAAAGGGAGGAAGAAGGAAAGGGGAAGGAGTCGATGTGTGTAAATTCAGGAAAATGCTGAACAAATGGTTATTTTGACAACACTAACTCAAAGACCGAAAGGTAAATACAGCTCTGACGCCAGTGTGAGACAGACACAGCCTCGGAAGAGTGCATGCTGGGTAATGGCAGTGAGAGATTTTCAAAATTCCAGTGAAAATTCTTTACTTTAAATTCTATACTTCGCTAAAATACAAAACAGATGTGAGATAAAAACCCAGGTATTTTTACCTCAGAAAGAGGACCACGTCCTTCAAACATGATTCTTCCTTTATCTTGGTCAGCAGCAACAACAAAACGCCACAATTTTAGTCATGTATTTTCCAGCTAGCTAAAAATAGATTTCTGGGCTCTGCTTCAGCAGCTTCTGGTCATCGATTTGCAATGAGTTACTGTGACTGGGGTTCCAAGGGTCTCCCTAAAACAGGGGCTATTACCTCCCTATTAGGCCTTCTGGTTTCTTGGGTTACAGAAATGATAGATGTCCTCTCACACAGGCAGAGGAAAAGAAAGGATCATGTCTTCATGTGTACATAAAGTTCTGTTATGTTTATTTCTGATTATTTTCATATGTGGACAAACCTAATCAAAAATGACAGGGAAAGCTACTTAAAATACACGCTAATTAAGACAGTTGAACTTGGCTGGTCACCTGATCATGTGACCAATATCTTGACAATGATCTACAGTATTGAGGAGACAGCAAAGGTAATATCAGGAAGACAGGCATCCAAAAGTCCTAAAGTTAATTTTAAAAAATCCTAGGAGTAAAATATAGACAAATAGAAATTCCCAGGAAAACAAAAAGCATCTTTAAATGTAATTACTTCATTCTGTAGCCAAGAGTAGAAGCACAGCTGAAAATGACTTAATACTAAGAATCACAAGAAGGGAAATAATTCTAGAAATAACCACCATTTACTTCCACTAAGAACTTTAGTCAAATGATGACAATCATCAAAAAGAAGTTTATCTAGGATTACTTCAGTGTTGGCCTATTTTGTCAAAGTTACCTGATGTATGATGAGTCCTTCATTGACACACCTTCTTCAGAGTGAAGAGTGGTTGGGTTACACGGGTGGTTTCACCAGCATCTCACTGAGTCTCACAACATCTTCAGTAAGATCCACTAAGATCCAGTAAGATGCCTTAGTTGTATTAATAAGCATTTATTTAAATTGCTGGCCTTGTTTATATCTTTCTCTTTATACTATGACTCACAAATTACATTGACATTATTTTTCACTCCTACTCTCACAGACCTACCTTAGCCTACTGTTAGTCATGTCACAAGGTCTCAAATATAATAAATAAAGGAATTTCACCTGGCGCCTGACAGAACTTGTTTTTTGGTTATTTTTTGTTTGTTTTGTTTTGTTTTTCTGTACTCTTGAGAAAGGAAACTGAAGAAAGAATGACTGAAAAGAAAGAGACCCCTGTGCACCTCCAATAGATGCTCCTCCAAAGCGCTTATGCAGCAGTGAGCATATCCTCAGAGCTTGTCTGATAATATTTTGGGCACTGTTTTCACAGATCACTTTGCACTCTCAGGTCACAAGGTGGGAGCTGCCAGCCATCCTGGTATTAAATCACTACATGAGCCTCCAGGCCTCTGTTAAGTGAGGAGACTCTCGATGGACTAGCCTAGGGTAACTTGTCAGCCTACAGCTGCCATGCTGCTGTCTTTCTGCCAAAGAGACTCAGATTTCAAGTGAATGGTTTCACAAGCCTGGGAGGAATGCATATTTATAAGACAACTTGTGTTGCAGTCATATTCACACAGCATTGCCATCAGCACAGTGTCCAGGCAGAGCAGAGCTATGACTTCCCAGCATCGTCAGAGCTGCTGAGTCCAGAACTCCAGGAAGAAAGACATATGGGTACCCAAGGTAGGAGGGTCTGTCATCCTGGACCAGTATCCACATCTTTCCCTCCCTTCAAAGAAGTTCTTTATCAGAGATGTGGGACATGTGATGGATGGAGAGACATGCAGTCCCCTCTTCTCAGGTGACTCTAGGTTCTATCATGTTGACAATTAAACTAATTAGCCCTATAAAGTTGTGTAACGTATATGTATCATTTAAAGATACATATATCTTTAAAACTTTAAAAGATATATTTTTACATGTTTACAAAGTATCCAATCTGGATCCTTACATGATACTTTATCCTGTTTGGATCTTGCCTTACTTAACATATGAGTTCTATGGTTACACTATTCTGATAACTAAAATTACAGCATAGAATGAGAGCAGTGTATTTCAATCAGATCCAATTGTCAAGAAACTCATCCCCCCATTCACTATTTCGACCTTTTCCTGCCACACTAAACAAGTAAGCATCTTCCACACGGATGCCACTGGGATATGTAAACACAACCGCTCTGCAGTTACTTTTGGGTAAATTGACATAAACCTAGACACAGATGAGAAGAGGGAACCTACACTGAAATACTTCCTTCCTTAGATTGGCCTGTGGTGTGCCTGCCCCTCAGGGCATTTTTTTTTTTTTGCTAGAACTTGATGTAGGAGGCCACTCTGGACAGTAGCCAGACCTGGGAAGGTGGGTTTGGACTGTACCAGAAAGTTAAATCAAGGCAGTAAGCAGTGTTCCTCCCTGATCTCTGCTTCAGTTCCCGCCAACAAGTTTCTACCTTGGCTTCTCGGGAAGGTGGGCTCTCACCTGTAAGTGACATAAACCCTTTCCTCTCCAAGTTGCTGTTAGTCACATTATTTTTTTTTGCAAAACTATCCCCCCTCCCTCCTGCACTTCTTTCTCTAGGGGCTACTTTGGCTCACAACCTGTACTTCCTGCCCATGCCATCAGCATTGTCTCTTTATGTACAACACTGATACCTGAGGCTGGCTCACAGTGTCACATTCAACCTCCCCTTTCAACTCTAGGAATAATCCCAGGACGGTGGAATGGGCTCTAATTGCCCTGTGCGAGAATAGCACTGTCTGAAGTTCTCATTGGCATTCATAGTCAGAATAGGAGATTATCATCAGACTCTAATTTTCTTCTCAGGTGATGCAGTTTCATTTGTATCACATGACCGCTGAGGACCTGGGAAGTGATTCTCAACTTTACAATTCTAAATTTCACTTCCCAGAGTTGCCTAAGGTCCTGTCTCTAATACAATACATTATTTTCCACATAGAACAGTTCCTAGTGGGATCCTGGGTCTATGATTCAAGGGTCAATGCAGGGTCCCTAACTAATGCCTCCCCGAGCTTACCTGTGGTTCCCTTCTAATCACTTCCCATGGTTCTGCTTATGATGTCAATCTCCTACTGAAGGATTTACCAGCAAGAATCCCGTGTTGAGATTTTAAATAATTCTTCCCACCAGGAGCCAAAAAGCAATTTAAAAGAATATAGGATTCAAACACAGATGCAAATAGCTACTTTATGGTTGATAAAAAGTTAAACCTAAGAAGAGGGGCTAGCCTTGGTTGCTACTGTATAGTATGTTGGCCAGGGCACAGGGATGGTACCTTGCTTCTGCTGGCTTACCTGCCTTCTAGCAACCAGAACACAATGTGACTTAACATAAATGCCTTGCAGAGGGAGGGCAGGGGGCAGTATCAGGAGGTTCAAGAAGGCCAGAACCGATCATACTAAAGCCAAAGCTCACACCTACGTCAGACACATGCCTTGTTTCTGATGTTACTTCAGCCAACCTGAAATTACTATCATCATTTATAGGATACAGAACAGAGAGCAAGCTCAGCCTCTTTCCTTGTTCCTTGTATACTGAGACAGGCATTGAATCCATTACCCTTGTCAGCCTAAGAAAAAGGAGGGCTGACATGGACACAGGTATCTCTTCTGAGGTGACCTGACCATCCACAATCAAGTAGTGAGTTTTTGTTCAAGTAGATGATGACATAGACTTCTAACTGGGGACTGTTCACACCCTTCCCTAGTCTTTCTTTGGACTCTCTTATTCTGGGAGGCCCAGCAAAGTCATGATGCTGTGCACCAGGCTCTGTGGGTTTGTCCCCACCCCACCCCTGCCCATGGAGCCACGTCCTTGAAGTGGTGCTGTTCTGGGGTATGAGTCAAGAGGAGGAAACCAGTCAGACCACAGGGGTTCTGCTGGGGGTGTTACTTGGATCCCCCTGCTTGTGGAGCCTTGGGGGATACATATTCATGTACCTTTAACATCTATTTTTACCCTTAACATGAGATTTGAAGTCTGGGGATATGATTTAGTGGTAGATTGTCTCATATATGTAGGTCTGGGTTTGACTTTCAGCACCAAACAACAACCCAAACTAACAAACAAACAAACAAAATAAAATTAACAACAGTAACAAAAATGAAAAAATGGCAATAATTTTTATTATCGCCCTTACCTGCAGACTTTTGTCTACTTTTACTATAACCATGGGATCTTACTATCTTTACTTCTCTGGGAGCACCTAGCTCTCTCAGTGTAAGCAAGTTCCTTGGAAGTGTTTCCCATCTCCCATTCCAACCTAGAACCATGAAAGTATTGAAAACATCTCAAAAAAATCTCCCTGATCAGCTTTGTGTCTCTGTTCACTGTTTAGAGAAGTTGTCACAACAATGACAAAGGTGACACCAGCCTGCACTTCATTTCTATGTGTAGTCAAAGATGAAAGTCTGAGTTATGTTACTTATTCACAACCTGGAAATGCCTTGGCATCCAAGAAAAATTGGGTCTAGAACCCTGTAATCGTCAAAATATGACGCCCAATCCCCTTTATAAAATAAAGAAGTGATGGTACATAAACTATTCACATCCTCCCAGATAACGTCCAACACTGCTGCTGTGCAATTCATTGTTCGGGAAATGAAATGAGAAAAGGTTTATGCATGACTCAACTCAGACCCAGAGAATTGTTTGCATTTTTGATCTGAGGTTTGCTCAAGCAATGGCTACCTATTTACTGTATGTGAACAACTGACTGTAAAAGGCACATGTATACTAATTACCCAACACCTCACCAAGTTTTGTACTAGAAAGGTACCTATTATTAGCAAAGTCATTTTTATAACTATGATCTCATTTGGGCCTCAAAATAATCTCACTAATAAGCTCGCTTATGGTTGTAGCCTTCGATTTTTATATCCAAGGAGTGAGAAACAGTGAAGGAGAGTCACTTGTGAATAGTTTAAATGAGAAGTGGGGGCACACTGGGCTCGCCCCCATGAGATGATGCAGCCGGCTCTTTGGAATCTGGCTGCTCCTCTTCCCAGGGTACTTCAGCTCCCAGCACAACTCTAGTGCAGCTGGCAGGACTTTGACCCACAGAAAGGCAGATGAGCCAGCCCTGGCTGAGCACTCTCTTCCTTGGAGCAGGAATATTGCTCTGAGCAGGTGAAGAGAACTACTCCCTGGGGGAATACACATGCTATGACCATCCATACGCAATACAATAACAAATGGCACAAAAGGCCATTGTTGTGGCCGGAGCCAGAGCTTTAATCCTGCTGGAAGTTGGAAATGAATTGGTTGAGTACCTCAGTTACCTCCACAAATATCTTCAGAAAACTGATCCCGCTCTTATAAAGAAAGGTAAACAAGGCACTCATTTTGTCCCATAGAAGGCTGGTGAGGAGGCTATGATGCTTTCTGTAGAGCTTCTCTGCTAAAAAAAATCAAATGAAACAGAGCAGAGCATGCAAAATGTGAAAGTTTAGCTTTAAGATGTATATTTAACTAAGCACTTATTAAAATGAAAGCATTGTTATAAAGGAGAAAAAGAAAAGCCATAGACTTCTAAAACCATCACTTCTGGGGATAACTTGCATGTCAAATTATCCCACTTGATAGAAAGAGCAAGGGCATAAAGAGTAACTCATGTGTACAGACAGCTCAAGAGCACCCACCCATCTCTCAAAGCAGCACACGTCCAAAGGGCAGAGATAGCCCCGCACCATGCCTCTTTTGTTTAATTTCTTCCTGATGCATCACTCTCTAAGGAGACTCTCTGTCTCCCACACTGTTTTGGAACCTGGTTACCACTCCATGCATTTCTAAATGACAAGGCAGCTGGGTCTCAATCTTCATATGTAGAGAGAAAACCCAAACTGACAGCTAGAGGAGGCAGAAGGGGGAAGGCACTACCCACCCCTCCTTCATCCCAAATGTCATTCCTACTTTGCCTGGGCTGTGCAGGCCACGTTGATGAAGAAACGAGCTGACACTTGAAAGTTTCTGACAGGTGTCATGGGTGTAGACACAGGGTGGCCACAAGGGATGGAGCTTGACATGACAGTGGCAGAGCCACTGAGGCTGGCTTTAGGACACACAGAGTTTGGTAGATGTCAATTCTAATTCTCATCACACCCCAACTTGAAAATGGTGTCTACAAATGGACCACGCCAGAGGGAAGTAAGTGTTCACAGAACTTTTCCAACAACATGCTAAACAAATGATGCTTCCAATCCAGCAGTGTAGGACTGGCTGCCCTGGTGGACGCCTCCATCTGTGGACAGTTAGAGGGGGATGTAGACATGGTCCCACTGGTTGCCAGTGTTTATTTGCTCTTTGTCTTCTCACTCTACCCTCTATTTCAAAGACTTCAATTTTCAAGCTCTTTTCCTCATCTTTGGTGAGTTGCTAACATTCCATACAGCCTGACAGTCTGATCATTTTGATCATTTTAATATAGCAGTCCCTGCTACAATTCTCTAGGATCTAAATATTTGGCAAAACCTCTTCCCTCTAACCCAGTCAGAAAATGATTTATAATAGTAAGGCAGAACTGGGTTCTTGGAAACACAGTTTCATAAATATTGCTCTCTTGCATTATTTTGAAATATTACTTCTTTTAATGTTCTGCCAAAGTCAAATATTTCTGCTTAATAAAAATCCACAGGCAGGCTTCCTACTCAGCCCAAGTAACAGGTGGTACCCAAGTTCACCTGGTGGGAGAGACAGCTCTGATTATCTCCAGCCCAAAAGTGACATTAGCTGGTGTTGGGGCATGATGGATAACAGCAGGTGTGTGGATAGTCTTTAATCTAGACTCCCAGTCTGCTAACAGATATATTTATTTGATAATTCTTAACTCAATATGTTAGCTTGTATTTAAGCATTTTTAAATAGCATCAGGATTTTGTAAGTATAACCATCTATTTAAAATAAATAAATAAACTCCACAAAAATGTGATAAAATAGTCAGTGAACATGTAAGCTCTGAGCTTGATTTCTATTGAAAATCTCCTGAGGCCCTGAACACGGTAATAAATCAACTGTGGTGTTGGTCTCACCCCCAAATGCCATGAGTCACTGCAGAAGAGAATTCTGATGTCACAGTGACCCAAAGCACACTGGAAATTTGCAGGAAGCAGGCCAGGAGGAAATATTTTTATTGTAATGTTTACTGTGGAATGGTGAAATGAGTGTACTGCCACGTGACAACTTCTCTATTGTTGCAACACACTTTGATATAACACAACTTCATCTGCTTGCTTGCTCTGTACGTGGGGTTGAGGAGTGGTTCTTTCAACAGAGCATCTCTCTAGGAGTCCTGTCTGTCAACAATGATGGTATCAGATTGTGCCTTTACCTGTGCTAGTAGCTTTCATTATTTAACCTTCACTAGGTTTTCTTACAAAAGAGCAAATGTTTAACTCATTCTCAATATCATTCTGAATAGTGTTTACTGTATTGGTTTAACAGTATATATATTGTGTCCCAACCTGATGCTTGCCTCATTTTTCCTAAGGGTATATTTATATGAGCAAAAGTTCCTTAATTTCTTTTTATCTATTTTTTATTTAAATTAGAAGCAAAGTTGCTTCACATGACAATCCCAGCTCCCTCTCCCTCCCCTCCTCCCCCAACCCCACTAACTCCCCCAATCCCCCACCCAACCCCCACTCCACTCCCCAGGGAGGGTGAGGCCCTCCATGGGGGAATCTCGAAAGTCTGTCAAATCCTGGGCAGGGCCTAGGACCTTCCCCATGTATCCAGGCTGAGAGAGTATCCCTCTATGTGGAACGGGCTCCCAAAAATCCATTCCTATGCCAGGGATAAATACTGATCCACTACCAGAGGCCCCATAGATTGCTGAGACCTCCTCACTAACACCCAAATATATGGGGTCTGGATCAGTCCCATGCTGGACTCTCAGCTGTCAGTTTGGGGTCCATGAGTGTCCCCTAGTTCTGGTCAGCTGTTTCTGTGGGTTTCACCTGCCCGATCATGACTCCTTTGCTCATCACTCCTCCTTCTCTGTCACTGGGTTCCAGGAGTTCATCTCAGTGTTTAGCTGTGGGTGTCTGCCTCTGCTTCCATCAGCCACTAGATTAAGGCTCTAGGATGCCATGTAAGGTAGTCGTCCATCTCATTGTCTGGGAAGGGCATTAATCTAACCACTACTGCTTAGATTGTCAGTTGGTGTCATCTTTGTAGATCTCCAGAAATCTCACTAGTGCAAGATCTCTCCTCAAACCTATAATGAATCCCTCTATTATGGCATCTCTCATCATGCCCTCCTTTATTTTTCCCCAACTCAAACTTCCTACACCCCCTTGTCATCCTCTCCCCTCCTCTTCTTCCCCTGTCTTTCTCCCTGCTCCCTTTACCCTCCACCCATGGACCCAATCCACTCAGGAGATGTTGTCCCATTCCTGTTCTCTGGGGTACCATGCATATCTCTCTTAGGGTCCTCCCTGTTTCCCAGACTCTCTGTCAGTGGGATTGTAGAGTGTCAATCCTCTGCTCCATGTCTAAAATTCATATATGAATGAGTACATACCATGTTTGTCTTTTTGTGACTGGGTTACCTCACTCAGGATGGTTTCTTCTACTACCTGAGAATTTCAAGATTCCACTGGGTTTTTTTTCTGCTGAGTACTACTCCATTGTGTAAATGTACCACATTTTCTCTATCCACTCTTCAGTTGAGGGGCATTTAAGTTGCTATAAGGTTCTGGCTATTACAAATAGTGGTGTTATGAACATAGGGGAACAGATGTCCTTGTTCTATGAATGTGCATCTTTTGGATATATGCTTAAGAGTGGAATTGCTGGGTCTTGTGGTAGGCTTATTCCCATTTTCTGAGGAATCTTCATACTGATTTCCAAAGTGACTGTACGAGTTGGCACTCCCACCAGCAATGGAGGAGTGTTCCCCTTTCTCCACAACCTCTCCAGCATAAACTGTCGTTGGTGTTTTTTATTTTAGCCATTCTGACAGGAGTAAGATGGTATCTCAGAGTTGTTTTGACTTTCATTTCCAGGATAGCTAGGGATGTTGAGCACTTTCTCAAGTGCTTCTCAGCCATTTTAGACTCCTCTATTGAGAATTCTCTATGTAGTTCTATAACCCACTTTTTATTTGATCCTTTGGTGTTTTGGAGACTTGTTTATTGGGTTCTTTGGAAATTTTGGAGATGAGCCCTGTGTCAGAATTGGGGTTAGTGAATATCTTTTCTGATTCTGTGGGCTGTCTTTTTGTCTTGTTTGTGTCCTTTGCCTTACAGAAACTTCTCAGTTTCAGGAAGTCCCATTTATTAATTGTCGATCTTAACATCTGTGCTGACTGGAGTTATAGTCAGGAAGCAGTCTCCTGTATCAATTCATTCAAGGGTACCTCCCACATTTTCTTCTAAGTGTTTCAGTGTGGCTGGATTTATGTTGAGGTCTTTGATCCATTTTGACTTCAGTTTTGTGCATGGCGATAGACATGGATCTATCTGCAGTCTTCTACATGCCAGCATCCATTTATGCCAACATTTGTTGAAGATGCTTTTTTTTTCATTGCAAAACTTTAGCTTCTTTGTCAAAAATCAAGTGATCATAGATGTGTGGGTTAATATCACTGTTTTCAATTTGATTCCATTGGTCTACCTGTCTATTTTTGTACCAATACCAAACTGTTTTCAGGACTATAGCTCTATTATAGAACTTGAAGTCAGGGATGGTGATGCCTCCAGAAGTTCCTTTAAGTTACAGGGTTGTTTTGGCATTCTGAGTGTTTTGTTTTTCCACATAAAGTTGAATATTGTTCTTTCAAGGTCTGTGAAGAATTGTACCGGTATTTTGATGAGGATTGCATTGAATCTGTAGATTACTCTTGGCAAGATTGCCATTTTTACTTTGTTGATCCTACCTATACAGGAGCATGGTAGATATTTTTGTTTTCTGGCATGTTCTTTAATTTATTTCTTTAGAGACTCAAAGTTCTTGCAATACAGGTCTTTAACTTGTTTGGTTAGCATTACTCCAAGATATTTTATGTTGTTTGTGGCAATTGTAAAGGGTGATGTCTATCTGGTTTCTTTCTCAGCCCATTTATCATCTGTATATAGTTAATATAGTTAATCTTGTATCCTGCCACTTTGCTGAAGGTATTTATCAGCTGTAGGAGTTCCCTGGTAGAGTTTTTTTGGGTCACTTGTGTAAACTATCATATCACTGCAAATAGTAAAAGTTTGACTTCTTCCTTTCCAATTTGTATCCCCTTGATCTCCTTTTGTTGTCTTATTGCTCTAGCTAGAACTTCAAGTACTATATTGAGGAGATATAGAGAGAGTGGACAGCCTTGTTTGTTCCTAATGTTAGAGGAATCGCGTTCAGTTTCTCTCCATTTAGTTTGATATTGGCTGTTGGTTTACTGTATATTGCTTTTTGTTGTGTTCAGGTATGTTCCTGTTATCCCTAATCTCTCCAAGACCTTTATCACGATGGGGTGTTGCATTTTGTCAAAGGCTTTTTCAGTATCTAGTGAGATGAACATGTGATGTTTCTTTTGCAGTTTGTTTATATGGTGGATTGCATTGATTTTTGTAAGTTGAACCATCTCTGCATCCCTGTGATGAAGCCTACTTGATCATGGTGGATGATTTTTCTCATGTGTTCTTTTATTCATTTTCCAGTATTTTATTAAGTATTTTTGCATCAATGTTCATGAGCCATATTGATCTGTAGTTATCTTTCTTAGTTGTGTATTTCTATAGCTTGGGTAACAAGGTAATTGTAGCCTCATAAAAAGAGTTTGGCAATGAACTTCCTGCTTCTGTTGTGTGGAACACTTTGAGGAGTATTGGTATTAGCTCTTCTTTGAATTTCTAGTAGAATTCTACACTGAATCCATCTGGGCCTGGACTTTTTTTGGTTGGGAGACTTTTGATGACTTCTTCTATTTCCTTAGTGGTTATAGGTCTATTTAAATTGCTTATCTGTTATTCATTTAATTTTAGTGATATCTATCCACAAAATTGTCCATTAGCGTTAATTTTTTTGAATTTTGTGCAGTACAGGTTTTCAAAGTATGGCCTGAAGATTCTTTGAATTTTGTTAGTTTGTTTTTTGTTTTTTGGTTTTTTTGTCCCCCTTTTCATTCCTGATTTTGTTAATTTGCATGATCTCTCTCTACCTATTGGTTATTTTCTATCGTGTTAATTTTCTGGAAGAACCGACTGTTTGTTACATTGATGCTTTGTATTGTTTCAATGTTATGCATTTCAGCCCTCAATTTGACTATTTACTGGCATCTACTCCTCCTGGGTGAGTTTGCTTCTTTTTGTTCTAGAGCTTTCAGTTGTGCTGTTAATTCTTTAGTGTGACGATTCTCCAATTTCTTCATGTGGGCACTTACTGCTGTGAACTTTCCTCTGAGCACTGTTTCAAAGTGTCCCTTAAGTTTGGGTATGTTGCGTCTTCATTCTCATTGAATTCTGGGTAGTATTTAATTTCTTTCTTTTTTACTTCCTTGACCAAGGAATGGTGCAATTTCTGGTTGTTCAATTTCCATGAATTCTGAAATATGTGTTGTTGTTAAATTCTAACTTTAAAGCATAGTGGTCTAATAAGATACATGTAGTTATCCCATTTTTTTGTACCTGTTGAGGTATGCTATATTACTACGTATGTGGTTGATGTTAGAGAAAGTCCCTTGTGGCATTTTGAAGAAGGTATTTTTTGTGTGTGTTTGGGTGGAATGTTCTATATATGTCTGTTAAACCCAATTGGGTCATAAGTTGTGTTAGTTTAGTTCCTTTATTTCTTTGTTAAGTTTCTGTCTGGTGGTTCTGTCTAGTGGTGAGAGTGGCGTCCTGAAGTCTCCCACTATAAGTGTGTGAGTTATTATATGTGATTTGAGTTTTAGTAATGTCTCTTTTATGAACGTGAGTACCTTGGTATTTGGGTGATAGATGTTCAGAATTGAGGCTTCTTCCTCATGGATTTTTCCTGTGATGAATATGAAATGACCTTCTTCATCTTTTTCTATTGATTTTAGTGTGAAGTCTAATTTGTTAGCTACTAAGATAGCTACACCAGTTTGCTTCTTGGGTCCATTTGGTTGGAAAATCTTATCCCAACCCTTTACCTGAGGTAACATCTGTCTTTGATGTTGAGATATGTTTCTTGTATACAGTAGAAAGATGGCTTCTGTCTTCATATCTATTCTGTTAGTCTGTGTTTTTATAGGCAAATTAAGATCATTAATATTGAGGGAAATAAAGGACCACTGAGTGCTAATTCTTGTTTGTATTTGGTTTGTTGGTGGTGGTGTTATTGTTTGTGGATTTACCCCATTTTTTCTTTTAGCTTTTGGTAAAGTGGGATTATCTATTGCCTATGTTTTTGTGAATGTAGTTAACTTCCTTAGGTTGGAGTTTGCCTTCTAGTACTTTATGTAGGGCTGGATTAGTGGATATGTATTGCTTAAATCTGCTTTTGTCATGGAATACCTGTTTTCTCCATCTATAGTAAGTGAAAGATTTGCTGGGTACAGTTGTCCACTTTGGTGTTCTGTAGGTTTCGTGTACTTTCATTGGCATGTCTTTCTTTAGGCTGTGAAAGTTTTCTTTTATTATTTTGTTGAATATGTTTTCTGCACCTTTGAGTTGGGTTTCTTCACCTTCTTCTATACCTACTATTCTTAGGTTTGGTATTTTCACAGTTTCCCACATTTCCTGGATATTTTGTGTTAGGGATTTGTTGGACTTAAGATTTTTCTTTGGTCGATGAATCTCTTTCTTCTAGTGTATCTTCAATGCCTGAGATCTTTTTTTGGAGAGGGGGGTTTGAGACAGGGTTTCTCTGTATTACTTTGGAGGTTGTCCTGGAACTCGCTCTGTAGACCAGGCTGGCCTCGAACTCACGCCTGAGATTCTTTCTTGTAACTCTTGTATTCTTTTGGTTACACTTGCATCTGTAGTTCCTGATCTTTTCTAATTCCAGCATTCATTCAGATTGTATTTTTCTTATTGTCTCTGTTTCAGCTTTCAAACCTTATACTGTTTGAATTGTTTCTTGCAATTTTTGGGTTGTTGTTTCTTTCATTTCTTTAAAGGATTTTCTCATTTCCTATTTTAGGGTCTCTATCATCTTCCTCTCCTGGTGGGTATGGGTCCAAGGTTCTCTTCCTATGGGTTCCAGGAGGTCCAAAACTCTGATGGGTCTCACAGTGGGTGCAGGCAAGTCTTAGGCACTCCCTCTCCTGGTGGGTGGTAGCTGGATTAGCACAGTACAGTCAGCAGACTTCTGGTTGCTTGGTGAGCCAGGGGCAAGTTACCTGCTTGCAGTCCCCAGGCAAGAAGATCCCACAATGGGCAAGCAGAGATTCACCTCTGTCCTGAGTCACGGCAGAAGTGACCCAGCAATCTTAGTAGTCTCCTGGTAGCTTGGTCAACTGTGGACAAGTCGACCTGCCTGCAGTCCCCAGGCCAGGAGATCCCAGAGTCAAGTTCCTTAATTTCATGTGCCAAATTTCAGACCTTTTAACTGATTCATGTTCTTTCTGAAGTATAAAAAATATTCACTTTTTCACACATATCTTTTCAGATTTTTATCTTCTAATCTTATTATTTTGCCTTTAATATTTAATATAAAATCCACTCAGAATTTCAAAATATTTGTGCTTTAATGATAGTGACCAAATTGTATTAAGAAACTAGAAAATTTGATTATTTGACATCTCATGAACTGTGGGTTTTTCTTTTCTTTCTTTTTTTTTCACTAAAATCTCAAAGCGAACTCTTCAAGGCTCAATAAATAACACAGAGAATTCCTTATACATGCAAATTGGAAGCTACTGCAATTTCACCTCAACTCTTCAAGATAAATGAAAAAGTGATTGTGGTACTTGGCACCTTGTTTTGTATGGTAAGTATAATTGACACACAAATATAGAAAGAAAAGGCTACACATATCGCATACTCTAGACAAATTATTTGCAAATGAAATCTAAAGTATTTTATATTTTTTTATTTTTAAAATTAAAAACTTAAAGTTTAATGGTGTTTGAAAATGCTTTAACAACCAATCATGGTAGGACAAGCTTTCATTCCCTGTACTCAGAATACACTGCTCAAAACATGAAGTTGGAGTGCTGAAGATACTCCACTAGGAGGAAAATGCATTAAGTCCTTTCCTTGCTTTAGTAAGTGGACTTTCTCCAGATACGCTTACCCAGCACTCAGCATGACTTTAAGGTTCTTATTTACAGGGCTGGGATATAACTCAGTTGGTAGAATACCCACCTACCACACACTAGGCCCTGGGTTTGATCTCAGTACTGCATAAAATTGGGTATGTCTATAACACCACTAATCCTAGCACTTAGGAGGTGGGGGCAGGAATATCACAAGTTCAGGGTCATCTGCAGCTACACAGGGAGTTCATGGCAAATTAGGGCTCTATGAGATAGATGGTAAAAACTGAAAAACAACAACAACAAAAATTGAACTTAGAAAGAAAGTAGACGAAGGCTCAGTGTTAGACTAAGATCACCCTAGTAAAAAGCTGCATGGCTGAACTCTGAGCAGAGATCATAGGAAGAGTTTTCTGTCCTATGAACTTGCCTGATTTCCCAGGCCTGATACCTAGTCAGCTCTTGGAACGTAGCATGCTTTGATGCTGGATCAAAAGGATGCAACAGGCTGCTTCAAGAACAAAATCCTTGCCTCTACAACAGAGACTTGATTTGATGGCTTCTGTCTCTGTCTTAGATACCTTTCTGTTGCTGTGATAGAATAGCATGACCAATGCAATTAACTAAAAGGAAGAGTTCATTTTGGCCTTACAGTTCCAGAGGGAGCATGGGAACAAGTAGTGGGCGTGGCTCAGGAACAAGAAGCTGAGAGTTCACATCTTCAACCACACATATCAATCAGGGACAGATGGGAGGATGGATGAATGGATGGGTGGATAGATGGAGGATGGAGGATGGAAAGAGACAGAGAGTGGGAGAGAGAGAGAGAGAGAGAGAGAGAGAGAGAGAGAGAGAGAATTGGAAGTGCTTCACAGCTTTTACTCTTAATGCTTGTCCCACCCAGTATGTAGTTTCTTCAGCAAGACTGTACCACCAGTGTCATGAACTGGGGACAAGTGTTCAAGAGTCTGAACCTATGGGTGATCCACTCATCCACTACAGTCCTAAAGAATGGTCACTGTTTCTGAGTCAAATATCACATTCAAATCCTGCAAAGACTCTTTCAAAATGCACTTCCCCTCCCAGACCCTAGAGATCCTTCATATTACTGCTACAGGGGTACCTCATTTCCTCCCCTTCTTCTCAGACTCTAACTCTCAGTTGGGGAAGCGACAAGGTTCAAAGCACTCCAGGCCTGGGTTAGCTGATATTAGGAGCTCATGAACACAACCACTTCTTTACCTAAGATCTTTAATTGACCAGTTCCTTCTGTCCTGCAATGCTACTATCCATTGTAATGATGAGTGATTTCACAGCAATAAAAATCTGGAAAACAAACCAGAGCCACCAGCTTTGGTTAAGGGAGGTAACAGGACAGAGATCAGGATGAAAGAGAAATCTTAATATTGGTTGCAAAGGCAGAAACCCTCCTCCCTAGCATAATCACACCATTGTTCTCATATTATAAAATGATAGAGTACAACATGGTTAAATACATCACTTATTTGCCAATACTAAGTATTGGTGTATCAGTCTAACTGGCAGTATGGCTGCCTGAGGTATTGATTGTACTGTCTAGTAGTTGAGAGAGATGTTATCTTGATTAATTAGAAGTCAAAAACAAATGCATCTTCTATAATATCTCTTGTGGCATTCACCTGGAAAAAAAACTACAAGTGTCTAGGAAATATTGGAGACTTAAAAGGACAGAATGAGAAGGTTGCAAACCACCCATTCCACTGCCTGTCCAGGGCAGAGATGATGCCTGTGAACATGCAGTGAGCATCCAGCGAGCAGGTGTAAGCTTATCAGCAGATACATTGGCTTTTGTCTCTCTCTTCCTTTCATCTACACATTTACATTTATGATGCACAAAGAAAAAACAAACCTAGAATTCAGGAGAGCAGCCTTCCTTTCTTAGCTACATCTGAAGATCTGTCCCCTATACCATGCCAAAGTCAAATAAGAGGTCAGGTATGGGGCTTTCATTACAGCAGGCCATATGGAAGCATCCAGAAGATAATTTCCATAGAGTGCTAAGTAGTGTTGTTGTGTGTTGGAGCATGGTTTCATGTGCCACAGGCTGGCCTAGTCACTGGACTTGTAGCCAAGTATAACCCTGAATTACTGATCTTCCTGCTTTCCCTCCTGAGTACTGGATTATAGATGTGCCCCAGCAAGCCTGGTTTACATGAGGGATGCTGGGGATGAAACCTAGGGCTTTGAGTATACAAAGCAAGCATTGTACCAACTAAGCTGCATTCCAGCTGGTAGCTAATTTTATTGTTCTTAAAGAAACCTTCTGCGTGCATTCTAAACTTTGGCTGCAGATGAGGATGTTTCTCTAGAAAATTCAAAACCATTTAGAAAAGAGAAAAGTTTCAATATATTAAAGAAGCATCACAAAAAGCTGACGCCAAAATACGGAACCGCACAGCATCATACACCATAATAGCTACATAGCATCACAGACCATAATATTGACAAAAGCCAGGAAGACACCTACCTTTCTTTGGAATCTGTGAGCTCGTTTCTGTAAAGATGATCACACTGGGTTGTTTTTCTCTGTGATCTAAAACTTTCACCAGTTCCTCAACTTCAACCCTGTCGATATGAAGAAGGCTAATGGAAGCTACTTGCCATTTGAGCACAGTGAAGGCTGAGTTATGCGTGGACCTGGAAACACTGTGTCGATAAGTAACTTCTCTGCATTCCTGAATGATTAGACGTTTTGGAAAATGGCATTGTTAAGTCTTAGCATCCTATTAGCTGTCATTGATTTGGTCAACAAGTATTTATTGGGGTGAGGAGACCACTATGATAAGAAAAAAATATGTCCTGTTCCTCTGCTTCCTGTGTGGTAAAGCAGTCACTTGAAAGTCTGAACTGCAGCAACCACAACAACCTTCCAGTTCCTGAAGGATACACTGTATTTAGGGGCAGGAAAGAACTTTCCCAATATAGGTCTAGCATCACTAGTGCGTGAGAGCTCCCAAACCTGACATCGTAAGTGAAAAATTCCATACCATGACAAGCATACATGAAATGAAACTTTGGGCAGCATTCTCTTTAGGCCATGTGATAGAGTGCACAAAGGAAAGTTGTGCTTAGACTCAAGACCCATCCCCAACACATCTCGGCTAAGTACAAATGTTATCCAAAATAGGAGATCTCAAACTCTTAGGGCAACCAGCCATCTGAGTATGCATAAACAGGCCTATGTCGGCACCAATGGTTCTAATCACACAATATCATATACTCCTTTGCAAGACAAGTGTTACTGCTCTGCACTGTGTCAGTAGCCTATCTTGTCCAGCTACACAAGCATTTGGTGTTAGAAGAAAATATACAGTGTTTAAGATTCCAGAACTCAGATTTTACAGTTTATCTTACTTCAGCTGCCTAACAACAACATGAAAAGTCAGACCCTCTAAGTCAGACAATGTCAGTGTCTTGGGACACAGCTGAACCCTCTCCCACATGCTTAACTAAAAAGATTCCATTTCTGGAACCTTCCTTCTCTCAGATCCTTGCACTAGCTAGATGATAGGGAATTCTGAAGTACCTAGAACTTCCCCAGTTTTCTAATTCATCCAGATTATATATAGACACACCCCCCAGAGTTTTATAAATATAAACACAGTCAGCCTTCAGGAGTCATGGGGTGCGTTTTTCTAGGCTCTGCTTAACCAGTGGACATTTAGCTTCTTATACAGATTACTATAACATTTTCATATAGTAGCTTATACCCTCTTATATCATTTAAACCATCTTGAAATTATTTCCAATACCTAATACATTATCAGGGTTGTCCAAATAGTTGTCACACTGTATTGGCAAACAAAGACTACAAAGAAAACAAAATCTAGATGCATTGGATACATACTTCTTACACCCTGCTGATGACATGGTTTGATGCTCAGTTGACTGAATTTGTTAATGTGGACCCTGCACCTGCAAAGAGCTTGCTATTCACATCACTTCTGGGCTAGCATTCACAGGATGGAGAGCAGAGAAGTGAAAGTTAGGACAGTGCAATACTCTTCACGCTGGAAGAGTTTCTTACCTTTTTCAGGTCTCTAATTTTGGGGAGGAGCTTCTGCGTTCTGCTGGCACCGGGGCCACACACTGGAAATACTGGAAAAGAAGGCTTGACAGGAGCTGAGGAAATGCGAGCATCCGGCTGCTGTCTGCAGCAATCCAAAGAGCCAACAAACAAGCAATTGTGCAGGAGTGACAGCCACAAGGCCTCAGAAGAGCCAGGGGTCCTGAAAACCAGGACTGTGGAAGTGTAGCTCCAGTTAGGAACGACAATAAGCCTACACAATACAAATCTGCCAATGTCCACGCCCACTCTTCCCCTACCTGCCTCTGCAAACATCCCAGACCATCGTAAGTAAAGACAGTAGCAAGATTTGATGCCAGACCCTACTGCACTAATGCTAGCCTTGGGTCTCTCGGTCTCAAAGGCCTTCTGAGCATATTCTGCAAACAGCTGCATCCAATGTCAGTCCTGATTCAAGGACTCACAGATCATCTTATTGTCATTCTTCCCTCCGACTGGGTGTTAGATTTCTTTCTTTTAAGCAACCGCTTAATAATTTCTGGAAATATATTTCTGTGAAACCTTATCTGAGAGGTAGGATGATGGAAAGCTTATACGACAAATTCGGTTTTAAGTTTGTACATGCCTAACGTCCAAATAGGGAGCTTGGAATTTTTTTCATTTTTTTATTAATTTTTTAAATTTAAATTAGAAACAAACTTGCCTCACATATCAATCCCAACTAACCAATCCCCATTCCGTTTCCCATGGAGGGTGAGGTCCCCCATGGGTGATCTCCAGAGTCTGTCATTTCATTCAGGGCAAGACCTAGACCCTCCCCCAAGGGTCCAGGCTGAGAGACAATCCCTGGTTGTGGGATGAGCACCCAGAGTCCATTTGTATGCCAGGGATAAATACTGGTCTACTGCCCGAGGCCCATTAGATTGCCGAGAACTGACACACACATTCAGGGGGTCTAGATCAGTTCCATGCTGGCCTCTCAGCCATCAGTCTGGAGTCCAAGAGCTCACCCTTGTTTAGGTCAGCTGTTTCTGTGGGTTTCACCAGCCCAGTCTTGACCCCTTTGCTCATCACAGCTCTCTCTCTGTCACTGGTTTCCAGGAGTTCAGTTCAGTCTTTAACTGTGGGTGTCTGCCTCTGCTTCCATCAGTCACTGGATGAAGGTTCTAGGATGGCATATAATGTAGTTGTCAAACTCATTATCAGGGAAGGGCATTTAAGTTAGCCTCTCCATTATTGCTTAGTTTGCCAGTTGGGGTCATCCTTGTAGATCTCTTGAAATCTCTCTAGTGCCAGATCCCTCCTCAAACCTATAATGACTCCCTCTATTATGGTGTCTCTCATCCTGCTCTCCTCATTCTTCCCCTGACTCAATCTTCTTGTTCTCCCATGTCCTCCTCTCCACTACTCTCCCCTCTTCTTCTTCCCTCTCTTTTACCCTGCTCCCTGTCTCTTACCCCCCATGCTCCCAATCTGCTCAGGAGATCTTGCCTCATTCGCCTTCTCTGGGGTAACATGCATATCTCTCTTAGGGTCCTTCCTGTTTCCCAGACTCTCTGGCAGTGGGATTATAGGTTGGAACTCCCCTGATCCATGTCTAAAATTCATATATGAGTGAGTACATGTTTGTCTTTTTGTAACTGGGTTTCCTCACTCAGGATGGTTTCTTCTAGTACTATCCATTTGCCTGCAAATTTCAAGATTCCATTGGTTTTTTTTTTCTGCTGAATAATACTACATTGGGTAAATGTACATTTTTTTCTATCCACTCTTTAATTGAGGGACATCTAGGTCGCTTCCAGGTTCTGGCAATTACAAATAATACTGCTATGAACATAGTGGAACAAACATCCTTATTGTATGAATGTGCATCTGTTGGGTATATGCCTAATTACTGGATCTTGTGGTAGAATGATTCCCATTTTCCTGAGGAATCTCCATACTGATTTCCAAAGTGGCTGTACAAGTTGGCACTCCCACCATCAGTGGAGAAGTATTCCTCTTTCTCCATATACTCTTCAGCACAGACCATTATTGGTGTCTTTGATTTTAGTAAGATGGTATCTCAGAGCTGTTTTGATTTGCATTTGCCTGATGGCTAAGGATGTTGAGCACTTCCTCATGTGTCTCTCAGTCTTTTTAGATTTCTCTATTGAGAATTCTCTATTTAATTCTGTATCCCACATTTTAATTGAATCCTTTGATGTTTTGGAGATTTGCTTCTTGAGTTCTTTGTAAATTTGTAAATCTGTCAGATGTGGGGTTAGTGAATATCTTTTCCCATTCTGTGGACAGCCTTTTTGTCTTGTTACTGTGTCCTTTGCCTTACAGAAGCTTCTCAGTTTCAGGAGGTCCCATGTATTAATGTTGACTTCAGTGTCTATGTTCAGGAAGTAGTCTCCTGTACCAATTCATTCAAGGGTACCTCCCACTTTCTCTTCTAAGAGGTTCAGTGTGACTAGATTTATGTTGACGTCTTTGATCCATTTGGACATCTGCAGTCTTCTACAAGCCAGCATCCAGTTACACCAACACTGTTTGTTGAAGATGCTTTCTTTTTTCCATTGCATAATTTTAGCTTCTTTGTCAAACATCAGGTGTTCATACGTGTATGGGTTAATATCGGGGTGTTCGATTCAATTCCGTTGGTCTACCTGTCTATTTTTGTGCCAATACCAAGCTGTTTTCAGGACTATAGCTCTATAATAGAGCTTGAAGTCAGGGACACTGCTTTGTTTTTTTATTTGTTTGTTTTGTTTTTACGAGACAGAGTTTCTCTGTATTGTTTTGGAGGCTATCGGTCCAGCCCGGCTTCGAACTCACAGAGATCCGCCTGCCTCTGCCTCCTGAGTACTGGGATTAAAGGCGTGTGCCACCACTGCCCAGCGACACTGCTTTGTTGAACAGTGTTGTTTTGGCTATTCTAGGTCTTTTGCTTTTCCATATAAAGCTGAGAATTGTTCTTTCAAGGTCTGTGAAGAATTGTCCTGGAATTTTAATGGGGGTTGCTTTGAATCTGTAGATTGCTTTTGGCAAGATTGTCATTTATACTACTTTTATCCCACATCATGGGAGATCTTTCCATTTTCTGGTATCTTCCTTAATTTCTTTCTTTAAAGACTCCAAGTTCTTGTAATACGGGTCTTTCACTTGTTTTGTTAGAGTTACCCCAAGGTATTTTATGTTGTTTGTGGGAATTGTAAAGGGTGATGCTTCTCTCAGCCCTTTTATCATCTGTATATAGTAGGGCTACTGATTTTCTTGAATTGATCTTGTATTCTGCCACTTTGCTGAAGGTATTTATCAGCTGTAGAAGTTCCCTGGTAGAGTTTTTTTGGGTGACTTATGTAAACTATCATATCATCTGCAAATAGTGAATGTTTGACCTCTTTCTTTCCAATTTATATCCCCTTGGTCTCCTTTTGTTGCTCTAGCTAGAACTTCAAGTACAATATTGAAGAGGTATGGAGAGAGTGGACAGCCTTGTCTTGTTCCTGATTTTAGAGGAAACGCATTGAGTTTCTCTCCATTTAACTTGATGTTGGCTGTTGGTTTGCTGTATACGGCTTTTATTATGTTTAGATATGTTCCTGTTATCCCAGATCTCTCCAATACCTTATCATGAAGGGGTGCTGCATTTTCTCAAAGGCCTTTTCAGCACCTAGTGAGATGATCATGTGGTTTTTGTTTCTCAGCTTGTTTTTTTATGGTGGGTTACATTGAAGGATTTTCGTATGTTGAACCATTCCTGCATTCCTGGTTTGAAACCTACTTGATCATGGTGTATGATTTTTCTGATGTGTTCTTGGATCTGATTTGTCAGTATTTTATTGAGTATTTTTGCATCCATGTTCATGAGGCATATGGGTTTGAAGTTGTCTTTCTTAGTTGTGTCTTTGTGTGGCTTGGGTATCAAGGTTATCGAAGCCTCATAAAAAGAATTTGACAAAAGACCCTTCTGCTTGTATTGTGTGGAATACTTTGAGAAGAACTGGTATAAGATGTTCTTTGAATTTCTGGTAGAATTCTGCACTGAGGCCATCTGGACCTGGTGTTTTTTTTTTTTTTTTTGGTTGGTAGAGTTTTGATGACTACTTCTATTTCCTTAGGGATTAGAAGTCTACTTAATTTTGGCAAGTGATATCTATCCAGAAAATTGTGCATTTCCTTTAAAATTTTAAATTTTGTGAAGTACAGGTATTCAAAGTATGACCTGATGATTCTCTGGATTTCCTCAGTGTCTGTTGTTATGTCCTTTTCATTTCTGATTTTGTTATTTTGCATGTTCACACTCTACTGTTTGGTAAGTTTGAATAAAGTTTTGTCTATCTTGTTTTTGTCAAAGAACCAACACTTTGTTATATTGATTATTTGTATTGTTTTCCTAGTTTCTACTTTATTGATTTCTTCCCTCAATTTGATTATTTCTTGGTGTCTACTCCTCCAGGGTGAGTTTCCCTATTTTTTTTCTAGAGCTTTCAGCTGTGCTGTTAATTCTCTAGTGTGACTATTCTCCAGTTTCTTCATGTGGGCACTTAGTGCTCTGAACTTCCCTCATAGCACTGCTTTCAAAGTGTCACATAAGTTTGGATATGTTGTGTCTTCATTCTCATTGAATGAAGTCTTTAATTTCTTTTTTATTTCTTCTTTGACCCAGGAGTGGTGCAATTTCACATTATTCAATTTCCATGAGATTGTAGGGCTTCTGCGATTTTTGTTGTTCTTGAATTATAACTTTAAAGCATGGTGGTCTGATAAGATACATGGAGTTATTCCAATTTTTTTGTACCTGTTGAGGTTTGATATGTTGCCAAGCTTGTGGTCGATTTTGGAGAAGGTTCCATGTGGGGCTGAGAAGAAGGTATATTCTTTTGTGTTTGGATAGAATTTCTATAGACATCTGTTAAACCCAATTGGGTCATAATTTCTATTAGTTCCTTTGTTTCCTTGCTAAGTTTCTGTCTGATAGTCCTGTCTAGTAGTGAAAGTGGGGTGTGGAAGTCTCCCCCTATAAAGATGTGAGGTTTTATGTATGGTTTGAGTTTTAGTAATGTTCCTTTTATGAACGTGCGCTCATTTGTATCTGGGGCATGGATGTTCAGAAATGAGACTTCATTTTGCTGAATTTCTTCTGTGATAAGTATGAAATGTCCTCCTTCATCTCTGTTGGTTTTAGTTTAAAGTCTAATTTGTTAGATATTAGGATTACTACACCTGCTTGTTTCTTGGGTCCATTTGATTGGAAAATCTTTCCCAACCCTTAACTCTAATGTAACTTCCCTCTTTGAAGCTGAGGTGTGTTCTTGTATGCAGCAGAAGGATGGGTTCTGTCTTCAAATCTATTCTGCTAGCCTGTGTCTTTTTATGGATGAGTTGAGACCATTAATATTGAGGGATATTAATGACCATTGATTGCTCATTCTTGTTTGTTTTGGAATGGTTTTTGGTGGTGGAATTGTATGTGGATTTCCGCCCCTTTTCTCTTTTGGTTGTTGATAAAGTGGGATTATCTATTGCCTATATTTTTCTGGTTGTAGTTAACTTCCTTGGGTTGGAGTTTTCCTTCAGAACTTTCTGTAGTGCTGGGTTAGTAGATATTTAATGTTTAAGTCTGTTTTTTTCATGGAATATCTTTTCTCCATCTATAGTGATTGAAAGCTTTGCTGGGTACAGTTGTCTGGGCTGGCATCTGTGGTCTCTTATTGTTTGTAGACTATCTATCCAGGACCTTCTGGCTTTCAGAGTTTCCATGGAGAAGTCAGGTTTAATTCTGATAGGCCTGCCTTTATATATTATTTGACCTTTATCCTTAGTTGTTCTTAATATTCGTTCTTTATTCTGTATGTTTGGTGCCTTGATTATTATGTGCGGGTGGGGGGGACTTTTTTGTGGTCCACTCTATTTGGTGTTCTGTATACTTCTTGTACCTTCATTGGCATGTCTTTCTTTAGGCTGGGAATGTTTTCTTCTATGATTTTGTTGAATATGCCTTCTGCCCCTTTGAGGTGGTTTACTTCACCTTCTTCTATACCTATTATTCTTAGGTTTGGTCTTTTCATGGTGTCCCATATTTCCTGGGTATTTTGTGTTAGGAATTTGTTGGACTTAAGATTTTCTTTGGTCGATGAATCTATTTCTCCTAATGTTTCTTCAACACCTGAAATATGTTGGTTATCCTTACATCTATAGTACCTGACAGTTTGTCCAGCTTTTCTATTTACAGCATTCCTTTTTTTTTATTGTTTCTATTTCAGCTTTCAACCCATGCACTGTTTGAATCGTTTCTTGCCATTTTTGCTTTGTCTTTTCCTCTATTTCTTGCATTTTTTGTATTTGTTTTTTCTTCCATCCTTTTAAGGGATTTTTTCATATCCTCTCTGAGGGCCTCTATCATTTTCATGAAGTTGTTTTTAAGATCATTCTCTTCTGCTTCATTTGCATTGGAATGTCCCAGTCTTGCTGGTGTGGAGTCTCTAGACTCTGGCGCTGTCATATCTGTTTTTCTGCTGCTTAGTTTGTTTTTGTATTCTCTCTTTCCCATCCCTTCTTCCAGTGGGTGCAGAAAGAGCCTCTTCCTCTCCTGCTGGGTAGGGGACCAGGGTTCCCTTTTGGGGGGTGCAATCAAGTCCAATACTCTCTTCCATCTGCCCTGAGTGGGGGTGGGAGTAGGCTGGCTCTCTCAGCAAACTGCTGGTCACTTGGTTCTCCAGGGACGAGTTGACTTGGCTTCAGTCCTGCAGGCCAAGAGATCCCAGAGAGGGCGAGCAGAAGGAAGTGGGACTAAGATGAGGGCCGGAGCTCACCTCTGCCTTCTGCCCTGAGTGGGGAGTGGGGGCAAGAGTAGACTGCCGCTCTCAGCAGGGAGCCTGGAATTTTACCCTCTCTATCAAGGTCAAGTAACAGGGCACAGGGAGTCTTCCTTTCCCTCGATGTTTGTATCATCTAAGTTGAGAAACAGGGCACAGTCTTGTCCTAGAGACTTGTTATCATTTAGGATGAGAATTAACGCAGCTGACTTATTTTGGGCAAAATGAAATAGACCCCCACAACTAAGGGACAAACCCACCGAAGGGAACAAGCCAGCTGGTGTTTCCAAACTGCATCATCGTTTTGCAATGCTGCTGGTTGTTTTTTCCCCATCTGCTGGCATGTGCATGTTTTGTCTTCCAAACCAGCCTAAAGGCTCCTAAAGCCAAAAGGTTTCCTCTCTGCTTTCTCCCAAAGTTGCCCAAATATACATCTGATGATGTAGACGTAATGCCTACAAAAGGCTCTACCAGAACTGCAAGCTACACATACCTTAAAATTCAAGAGCCACTTACACAATTTAGTCCTGAAGAACACTTTGTATAAAGCCACTAGGTAATTAGAGGGGCTCCCCAGTTTGCTTCCACAAAAGGGATCCCTGCAATAAGCAACCCTAGATCCACCCCCCCCACACACACACACACTGCTTTCACTGCAGCAATCAGAGGCCACTTGCTGACTTTATCTCATCACCTGAGCCAGCTGGGGCTGATGGTTAAGCTAGAGCTTGGCTAATTTAGTCAGCTGGGCTTGCTCTGCCCTTCTCTGACTGACAGGCTGGGCCCCTGCTCCTGCCTGAAAAGTAGCATCTGGGAATGACATACAGTTTGATAACATAAGATGCTTAGGGTTTTTGGCTCAAGTGAGATGTTCGGAGCTAATAGCCCTGTGAGCTGAGTTTTAGCTGCTATCTGCACCTTGAGATATCCGTTCTGTCTGGCTCAGGAAAAAGGGGAAAGAATGAGAGCTTATTTCTAGAAAGGTTTCTGATGAACAGCATTTGTCATTGAAGGGGAAGATGGGTATAATTAGCTTGTCAGTCTAGTTTGGGCTGAGCAGGCTGTCTCTGCTAAGAAAGATGGACTAACTGCCAGAGCCACTGACAGGCAGTCGATAGCGCAGCAATTAATGTCATAAATAATTCCAGAACCAATTACATCAAAATGGACTCGGAGCTTTAAAAAGGTACAGAATTCTCTTATTCTTCCTGCTAACAGCAAGAAACAGCTTTCATTTTTCTCTGTAATTACTTTTCATTGTACATAGCAATACAACTGAGCTTTTCTGTCCATATTTAAGCCTTGTCTTTCCCCGAGCCTCTTCCCCCACCGGCAGACTCCCTCCTTCACCCCACAGGACAAGGCTGTTAAAGTCGATCTTCCCTGCCAGAGCAGCGGGGTGAATGTATAATCTTTTAACTTGGCTGTTGCCGGAGAACTCCAGCTACACCTAAATGATTAAGAGCCGAGTTTTCGAAAATGTCATGGACCGTGACAGTGGAATGCCCCAAACAATGGCATTTGGAAATGAAGACATTTGTGAAATAAATGGATTTGTCTTATTATTTTAAAGGTTGCTGTGACTTTACTTACACTGAATTTATTGATTTGTCCCCGCCCCCCTTTCTTCTCTTCCTTCGTTGCCCCTCCTACTTTGCACGGTTCCAAGCATGGACACCAGGCCAAAGTGTTGCCTCTACCCGTGAATAGAAATTCAATGCCACACATGTATACTAATGGGCGTTTTTTCAGAAGGATTAGTCCCTTTAACATGGTGTTTTCTTTAAAAAGCTATTCTCTGGGGCTGTCTCAACTCCTCTGCTAGTTCTCTGTGTGCTGTGGTAAGTATGGAGATAACACAAAGGCTATTATACCTATAATGGTGCCACACACTAGATATCAGTAGGCTAATTGTCTCCCCCAACCCCCAGGCTTCATCAGTTGCCTCTGTAGGCTAGATTAGAGAAAGGAAGGGATTGTGGGAAAGCAAATTACTGTAGGATTCATTCACAGCTTTGTTCCCTGCCTGACAAACATTTCCAACTTTTCAGCCGGAGTGGCATTTACTCTGGAGGGACCGAGGAAAATGGCTCACTAGTTTTGAAGCTCCCACTGCTTCAAAACTAGCCAAGGCTGCTGGTGTTGCCTGCAGTTTGCTGAGTGTGCTTGGGCTGAGCGCTCCTGCAGCTGATGACTCTCCCTTCAGCAGTAGGTGTCACTGCAGCGAGAGGTAATTACAACAGAAGATTTTAGAGGACACGGGATAATTAGGCCAGCCTGTGCAGGCATAAACACTGACGTTTACAGTATTAAAAACTCAAGTTGTCGGCATTTTCATCCCTCGCAAGACCACAACAACTTCAACCTCGCCAACAAAGGCAAGCTTTTGGGAGAACAAAGGACCTTTGCATCTAAGGGAGTTTACTGGGTGCCTGTGTTAGGAGATGGGCACACTCTGGCTTCCGCTGGCCAGTCAGGACAAGAGATGAGGCGATATGGCTCACGTTTTGTGCTTAGGCTCCGTCCTCTCTCTCGGAGTTCCTTAGCCAAGGCATAACAGACAGATGGTGATAAATAGCACCTTCTAGAAAGTGCCCCTCTCCTTCTCTTTGGGCTGGACCCAGGCAGACTTGCTGAATGCCACTTTCTCCTACCTTGGCTGTTCTCATGGCAACAGTACCAGATACATTTAGCACTGTTTCAGCAGGAGACGGGCAATAGGAAGAATGGTGGACCCCCTGGACTCCAGTCCCACAAGCAGGAAAGCACATTATATCCTTGCACAATCTGTGATTTGGGCAAGGGAGCATCCCAGAAGAACCTGGGTTTTCATCCAAATCTGTCTTCCCTATTCAACGTTTTATTTTTGTTTTTATTTTAAGGGTGTGTATGCCTCTCTCTCTCTCTCTCTCTCTCTCTCTGTGTGTGTGTGTGTGAACAGTGTGTGTGTGCATGTGAGTGTAGGTGCCCAATTTGAATACCCTGGAGCTGGAGTTAGAAGCATCTTGTGAATCAAGAACTCAGGCCATAGTCTGTAAGAACAATATACACTTGTAATCTCTTAAGCTCTTGACTTCCCTGCTAAAGAACTATAGGACTCTTGAAGACAGAAGGCTTCCTGCTCAATCTACACTCTGCATCTTATTGAGAGGGCATTGGGCCTATGTTCTTGGAAGGTGGCTTTTTGGTGATGAGATCATGGACTTCACAGGCTAAGGGAGAAAGACAGAAGTGGACCTGTAAAGGATCCCAGGCAAACTGCTTCACTTAAAAGGAAAATTTTCTGCCTACATCAGCCATGCTCCTAAAACACCTGCCCCCAAGATACATAAGTCCCTGGCCCTCCCTTCATGCCTGCCTCTCATCTAAAAGACACAGGCCTTCTTCACTTGAATTTGAAAGGCCCTGATGTCAAATTGTGTTTAAACAGAAAGTCCACTCTCTCCGTTATTCACAGTGCCAGAGGGAGTTTCTGTGCATGGCTATTCCTATCCTGCCTCTGCTTGGCTCTAATCTCTTTGACCTAATACTCATGAGGCTCTTCTGTGACATGGGTAGCCAGAGGTTCTGGCAAAATGCCAGGGGACAAATCCCAGTCCAGTGTGGTATTTTCTAAAGACAAACTAAGCTTAATAAACTTTCTCAGTTATTTCTATGCTCACAAGCCAGCCTGAGATATTTCAGACTCATGAGCATTCAGATGGTCAGGAATTCTAAAATATTCCCATAGCTATAAAATATGCCCCAACTGCAGCCAAGCACTTGTGGTGGCTGAGTCTAAGCATTTTGTACAGTTAGGAGGTGCATTTAGCATGACCCACTGCAGTAAGAAGCTGCTCTGATCTAGGCTGAGCATCAGAGATCTGGGGGTAGGAACATGAACATTTTGAAGGCAGTTTGACAATGTGATCATTTAGTGAAGCAGCATCAAACCTTGGACTTCTGACTTCCTCTGCTTTGGTATGTGACCCTGTTTTCAGTACCAGGCATAAATTCCCTCCTGCAGAATTCAGTCAAGAGAGTGCTTGGTTCCAGGGGCATGTGTTGGGGACAGTGGTCAGCTGGGGATTTAGAGGGAAAGATTGTGTGTGTGTGTGTGTGTGTGTGTGTGTGTGATTAATATACATTGTATATGTTTTTAAAGTTTTCAAATAATAGAAAATGTACAGACAAAATAGAAGAGTGGGGGGGAGGTCTGCAGAGAAGGCTCAAAGTTTACAGGCATTGGGTACTCTCCCAGGAGACCCAAGTTTGAGTCCCAGCACCCATGCCATGTGTCATTCTAGTCCTAGGGATCCAGTGCTCTTATCTGGCCTCTGTGGATACTGTATGACTATGGTACATAGCAACACATGCAGGCAAAAGATCCATGCACACCAAACTTTTTAAAGGGGATCAAGAAAAGAAAAATAAGGTTCACGCATTTTAAACAGTAATCATTTAGACCCTTTAATTACACTGCAGATGCACAACCTCAAACACACAATTTGGAACATGGTCCAAGGGAGACTGGTTTAAACAATAGTTTGCCCATGCAGGGAGATCAAGGCAAGAATAACAGTTAAACCAACAACAGGAGTATGCCTCCATGCCAGGAGTCTTTAAAGGTAGCTGGTCTTCATCGATAATGCCTGAGATGGTTTCAGAACTGTGCCTGCTCTTGTCTTTCTTGCTCTACTGAAAGAGATCCCCTACCCCTGTACTTAGGGTCCTGGAAATACATCCCGTTTCTCAAGCACTAAATACTCTAGATTCTTATTTACCCTGTAGATGGTACAGATTGTTATATAAACACAAAACTTTGGGATTCAAGCAAGTTTGATTCAAATGCTACTCACATTATCTTGAGACACAGTCTTGGGTAAACAAACAGATTTTTGGTTTCCTTTTGACTTTTCCTTTGATTTTTTTTTGTACTTGATGGAATGCATATAGGTGGGCCTACTTTGCAGGGTTTTAAGAAGACTCCTATAACATCCCCCAGTGTAGTACTCCGTAGGAGCTATCAGAGAGTAAGTCATTGGTTATAATGTTAGCAGAAGTTTCCACATTTATAGTCTTCCTTAAGTACCAGCAGAATTAGAAAAATTGACGTGTTTCTGACCTTAACCTTCAAAGCTCACAATACCCTTAACAATGCATTCTGTGACTGATGGATTCCTTACTACTTGAGTTGGATCCTCTGATTGAACTGTGGATGTAGGTGAGGTATATGTGTTCTCTGTTAGGGTCATTTCTTCCTAAGACTCTTGTAGCAGAAACTATGAGCTCAAGACCACTGCTAATCTTAGCTCTTGTTTGGAGCATCAGGATGGATATTTGGTGGTGATTTGACGATGAACTGATGGATGGAAATTCCGCAGCATAATGTGTGTGTGTCATGTGTGTGTATGTGTGTGTGCTCTGTGTGTGTGTGTTATGTGGTGTGTGTGTGTGTGAGTGTGAGTGTGTGTGAATGTGTGTGGTATGTGGTGTCTGTGTGTGTCTGGAGTATATGTGTGGTATGTGGGGCATGTGTGTGCACATGTGTGTCTGTGTGTGAGGTATGTGGTGTGTGTGTGAGTGTGAGTGTGTGTGAATGTGTGTGGTATGTGGTGTCTGTGTGTGTCTGGAGTATATGTGTGGTATGTGGGGCATGTGTGTGCACATGTGTGTCTGTGTGTGAGTGTGTGTGTGGTATGTGGTGTGTGTGCGAGTGTGTGTGTATGTGTGTGTAAGTGTGTGTGTATGTGGTATGTGGTATGTGTGTGAGTGTGTGTGTGGTATGTGGTGTGTGTGCAAGTGTGTGTGTGTATGTGGTATGTGGTGTGTGTGTGTGAGTGTGTATGTGTGGTATGTGGTGTGTGTGAGTGTGTTTGTGTGTGTCGTATGTGATGTGTGTATGTGTGTGTGTGGTATGTGGTATGTGGTGTGTGTGTGTGTGTGTGTGTGTGTGTGTGTGTGTGTGTTCAGTTGTCCCAGTCTTTTGGGCAATGACTGGAAGAGGACAACCATTTACCAAATTAAATAAACTAATGAATTTGACATAAGTTGAATTGGAATTTCAATGTCCACTCTCTCTTCTCTGAATAAGGAAAATGAAGTTTCCTAAGATAAAACAAACACTTCCAAAATTTAAATTACATTTAATTCTTTCAGGTCACCAAACTCCATTTTTTATTCAGAAGAAATGCCACCACTATCTTCTAACCCTGCTGCAGGCTCAACCTTCTGAGGTTAACTTAAAATTAGTCTGATCGTATTAGAGAGAGAAAGATGTGCTAGAGAAAATGTGAATACTTAATCTCCTTTTCATTGCCTTGAACCCCATCTGTGTCCACTGTCTGTCACATGCACCTGAACATCAAGAGTTATGAATAAAGCATTGCTCTATCTCTGAATGTTGATTACTTTATCAAAGCTTTATGACATCATCAATTTGATCAGTATGTATTCATTATCACTATTCTAGTCTTTACCCAAGAGAAAGAATATCAGTGAGAACACTTTGAAAAGTCATCTTTTCTGTCATCTATGCATAATACTTATACATTTAGTTGCATTAAATATAAACATGAATTTCTACTTGTTCTTAACTGTGCTTCCTTTATTAGGCAAAACTCCAACTCTATAGTATGATTAGATTTTTTTGGATGGCAACATCCCCCTTTTATCCTTACTATCCATAAATCATGACATAATGGTCATAGGATCAAGAAGAAATAAGCTTCTTTTTTAAATTCCCTTATTCAACTGACTCAATAAATGCACGAAATTTGGTACCATGTGACATTGCTGTAAGAACATTTTTACTCCCATGATGCCCTCGTGGTCTTTAAGGCTTCTAGACAGCCTAAGATAGTCAAACAAGTAAATAAGTTGATTGGTTTGGGTTTCTGCCTTCTGTGGCTTAGAAAAGACTTACTACAGTATCCAAAGGTATCCTCATCTATTTAACTTCTCAATTTTATTCTTCTCTTGTTGTCCCCAACTGTTGGTGGTGCATGCCTTTAATCCTAGCACTCAGGAGGCAGAGGTAGGCAGATCTCTGTGAGTTCCAGGCCAGTGTGGTCTACAGAGTAAGTTCCAGAACAGGCTCCAAAACAATACAGAGAAACTGTCTTGGGGGAGGGATCTTAACCTCTTGGCAAGGTGTGGTACAGTATTTTATGCCCTACATTCAAGAGGCAGAGGAAGATTGCAAATTCAGGCCAGCTTCAGCTACAAAACAAACAAACTAACCAACAAAACAAAATCAAAAAGGAAAAAGCCAAGAGCAGTGGTGAACACTTTTAATCCTAGCATTCAGGAGGCAGATACAAACAGATCTCTGTGAATTCAAGGCCAGCCTAGTCTACAAGAGTAAAGTTCAAGCTAGGAATATATTGTAAGCCCCTGATTCACAAAAGAAAGAAAGAAAGGAAGAAGGAAGGAAGAAAGAAAGGAAGGGAGGGAGGGAGGAAGGAAGGAAGGAAGGAAGGAAGGAAGGAAGGAAGGAAGGAAGAAAACAGAAAGTAAAGAGAATATGATTAGTAGGATTTTTTGTGGAAAATGCCACATGGAAAAGAGTTTGCAAAGTCTTATTAATTCATATATCAAATATTTGAACATCTTATGCATTTACGGATATGCTGCAATAAGGCCCACTATTTTGTAAAATTAATATATGATAATAAAAATAAAATTGTATTGCTATTTACTGTGCACTTGGTAGTGTGGTAATGAAATCAGTATGAAATGCACACATTCTTTGTCAGAATTCCTAGATTTCAGCCCCTTTGCTTGTAGAAAGAAGGGGAAGGCAACTTTGGAAGGACCAATTTCTGTTTTCAAACACAGCATCCAGCTAAGCCTGCTGGAAGAAATACAGACAAGGATGCTCTGTGTTTAATATCTGTCATTAAAATGACAGCAATAAAGCCTAAAACCCAAAAAAGGAAAATCAGCTGGGTCTTTATAGATTGTCACAGCCAAGAGCAATAAAAACTAAATCAATCACAGATTGTGGCAATAGATAATTTAACTAGTACTGGAAATTAAATGAAAGGACATTTCCAACACCCGGCCCCCATTGTGGGAGAATGAAGTTGCCCTCAGAATTCAGATGGGGCTCACTGAACAGGCTACAATGACAATGGAGAAGAAGAGAAAATTATTTAAATGAGATTTAAATTGCTTTGTTTCCTTAGTCCTCTGAAGATCGCCTCTCTTATTACATTGTAGGATTTTACCATCAACATTTCTGACACACCATGGGTTTCCTGGCATGTCTACTCTTGTTCAAAAGGAGGAAACTTCCAGTCTGAGCAGCTGGAACCCAGTAAACAGCTGGTGGGGAAGGCCAGGTCTAAACAGATGAAAATGGTGAAGGGCAAAGACCAACTTCAGGTCTAGGTCACCTCTGTCCCAGATATTCTGCTGCAGATCAACAAATCTAGAGACTGCCCTTGGTCTTGCCTCGTGCTAAGGTGAAGTTCATCTATAATGAACAAGTATGAATAAGGTAGCTCCTGAGGTTGGCCTCCACTCTAACTAGTTGGCTTACTAGACTGCAAGAGGTATTGGTGAAAGAGTTCCCCCACCCACAGAAGACTGATGTCTAGAACCAGTGGATAAATGTACAACCAGTGGACAGCCTTCCATTCTGTGCACTAGATTTAGTTCACTTCAGTATTCCCAGCGAGACAGATATACACATACATAATCTACACTATAATATCTCCTCTTCCTTTGTGTGGATGTGTAGGAAATTTCTGGAAACGTTTCCACTGTTTGCTTTCTTTGAAGGTGATGGTATTATGTTTATTTAGTTCCTGGTTTAGAGATTTCCATCATCTGTTCTGTCACTTTCCATGGTCTTTGCCCAATGTGGGCTACTCTTCAGCACTCCAACCAGCAGGTAGAAAAGAAAGGTCTGACCACTTTGGATGATGTTCTGGGTGTCAAAACTAGATGGTTGCAATATTTTAAGAATCAAAAAACTTCCTCCTATTGCCATGAATCATTAAATAAAGCTCAGATAGTTGAATCCATGCAAATCAACTTACACATGGTGCTTCACCCATAAGATTCCCATTCTTTTGGTGACAGTGCCAACAAAAGAACAGGTGTTAAGCAAAAGGGAAGCCTCAGTGGAGAATGTCAGTTGACCTTGGAGTTTTAAAACTGTATTTGAGGCTATTCTAAAGGTCACACACACACACACACACACACACACACACACACACACACACACACATGACATGCATGATGGGATATACTTTCAGTCCCAGTACTGAGGAAGCAGACGGAGTATCCCTGAGACTTACTCACCAGCCATCCTAGCCTACTTTGCAAGCTCCATGACAGTCACTGATCTTGTATCCAAAAACAAGATGGACATCCCTGGTCACTTTGGATGATGTTCTGGGTTACATGTGTATGTACATACACATACACAATTTATCCGTAGTTTAATAGGGTTTTAAAGAAATTAGGTCAGCTTTCCCAGTGGAGCCAGGCACCAACAAATGCATTCTTACTCTGAGCCTGGAACCCTGTGATGAGGCTTGATTACCCCGAGAGTATCAGGTACAACTAGCTTCCTAGGACTTCAGCAAGCTCTGTCTTTAAATCGCTTTTGTGTTTGTAGCGCTGTGATGCCAACCTCTTCATGTCTCCTCTGCCAGCCTGACTCCAACCTTCTAGAAACCAAGGTTCATGCCTGTTCCTTGTGATCCAAGTCTGGAATCCTGGCCCAAGGAAACCCCTATGTTGAGACCTCCCCTACCCCCACTCAAGCCTGGTCTCCTGGTGCCCTGACTAAGGGCTCCTCTCAGCCCACTTGCCTGGGGAGCCACCCTTTTGTCTGCATCCTTTGCAGAGCTGAAAAAAAAAAACCCTGGAGGAAACATGGAGCGATTCGTCTCCCTGTGCACACAGCTTCAGTGCAGCTGGGCTGCAGGGCCAGTTTATTATCTTAAGATGGGGGTCTGGTGTAGCCTGGGTTTACATCTCATCTGCCTCCCATTCATTAGATGGACTCCAGGGCTCAGCTTACATCACATAAACTCAGCTGGTATGTATACAATGCCAGCAATACGGAGGGGGCTAACATGTGTTGAATACATCTACTCCATCTTAGGGCTCTGAAGGTCACTCACTAGAGTAATATATGGTGCTAGAGTTGGTGACTGAAGGTCAAGTCATCTTGCTTTTCATAATGCATAAACCTGAAACTCACTCAGACACCAATCATATGACCTAAACCTTGGAACAAATATTTTACTAAGTAAATCAGTGAGCATGCTGGCATTTCTATTAACCTTCAATGCAGAGCTGACAGAAAATGAATAATGATAAATAATAACTCAAGCCTGTAAATCATGCTTAGCATCAGAAGAAAAAAAGGCTCTTGTGTGCTACCATCTGTTAGAAGAGGGGGACCTGAGAAGGGAGGTGGGAGACGGGAGGGCAGTCTGCCTTGGCTGAGGTAAGCACCTTTTGGATTCAATAAACTGACCAAGACAGGGTAAGCCACTTCTGAAGAGGATTGATGGACTGAGGAAAATTCCTTTTCCTCCTGTCTTCAGTTTGATGGGCGTCAGCCTCTGACTTCCATTTGCCTCTCCTGGTGTCTCTCTCCTCTCTCTTCTCCTGCCTCATTAAATCTATTTCCACTCTATCCACCGGGTTCTGGATCACTTTAAAATATTCCTTCTTATAAAACATCCCGGGGTGCAATCCTCTCTCCCATTTTTCCCCTGGGATCACTTGCATTCCACTGCTGCCAGAGGACAAGGGTAGGAGCTGGGACAACATTACCCTGAAGCTGTGCTCTGACTTAGAAAGATTCCCTCACAGTGAGAACCCAGATAGAAGCATCTGCAGCCTCCAGCACTGTGAGTCCAAACTATCTCACAAAACAGAACTGACAGTCAGCTTGCTGAGGTGTGTGAGACACTCAGGCCTCCGCTAATGTGTTCCCCTCAGTCAGACACCCTGAGTGTGTTTGGGTGGAGAAAGTTCTGTAAGTTGACAGAAACATCTATGTGCACCTTGGGGAGAGGGAGTATGATTTTTTTCTCTTATTGCGGGGACAGTATTCACTAGCTCAGCATAACTTCTAACAGATCCTAGGCAAAAATCAGGGAAATGTGCACTTTATGGCCCTATTTCCTAGAGTAAAAAGGTACTCCTCCAATTTTTTTCAACGCCAGAAGTACCCCAAGGGCTAAGACAGTCCTGGGACTAATCCATTAACAAGTCTGACTCCAGTCACACTGACCTTTTCACTTTCACAGACGACCCCAAGCTCACCTGACAACAGATGGCACAAGAAGCCAAGCTTATCTATGGGTGTGTCTACCTTAAACTCCTCTGTTGGCTTCTCAGGGAGAAAAAGGGATAGGTCTCCCACTAGTCAATATACAGTGTTGATGCCAGTGTGTGACCTGTGTGGGGCTTACTCCCTACCCTAAATCCTACTCCCAGGCAGGCTACCTTATAAATTAAGTTACACTCCTGGTAAATTCTATAGCAAAAGAGAAACTGCTTTCCTTTGTTTTCAGCGTAGTTTTTTTCTGAATGTAATTGAAGTCACCTTTCAAAACAAAATTATTTTAAGTGGGTCATGGAGAGATGGCCTAGTTAAGAGCTGATCTTGCAGAGGACCTGGGTTTGGTTCTCAGCACCCACATGGAAACTCACACCATCTGAACTCAAGTGCCAGGAGATTCACAACCCTCTTCTGGCCTCTGTGGTCACCAGGCATGCTCATGACACACATATATACATGTAAACAAAACAATTTCACACATAAATACACATGATATTTTTAAATCATCTTAATTGATAATAATTCTGGTGAGCAGGATAAATGAGAGAAAACTCTACCAAGCTTTCAAGATGATTTGGCTTTAGTCTTTTTTTTTTTCCTTTATTGCTGGAACCATTCCTTCAGTAGGACTTGGGGTTTACCAAAAAACCATCAAGAAAATTCAAGTTAAGCGCATTGAGTTTCTATTGGGAAACTTACTCTTGGGCCCATAAGCTTACCCCAAGACCTCAGTTTCTCCCCAGTAAGTAAACTCACTCCCATGCCTCAGTTTCCCCTCCCATAAAGCCTAGTATTGCTCGCTTGTCCTAGTATGTTTCTCCCTTGTCCATATTGCTTTTCCTTCCCCACCTTTCTAATTACAGGGAGAAACTGAGGGAAGAAAAAAGTGAAAGGAAAAGCAGAAATTAGCATTTTCTCGGCTGCACATTTCAGTTATTAATATTGCAATTTGAAGTAATGGAATTCACGGAATGCAAAAGGTTTAAGGTTTGCCTGGTGGGGTGAACTCAGCCGCATGGTATATGGCTTGAATTTCAAGGTGAGGTTCATTATGCAGAATCAGTGTGGGCAAGCTAACAATGCCATAAACCCTTCACTTGGCATCTCCCTTGCTTTTAGTGTTGCATTACTGTAGGTTTTGGAGTTTTAATACGCTGTATAAATACAGAATGCATATGTGTGGGTATGGGCACCACGAAACAGGGGATTTCTCCATTTTAAATCTCTGACCCTACTGTTTGCTGTCTGGTTGACTCTGGTAGAAAGCAGTTGGGAGAAAGTAGGGCAGGGTGAGTTACCGAGACACAGTCCTCATTTATGCCTGAATCCGGTATGAAAGGCTGAGGCTGCCTTTCCCCCTCACTGCAGCTCGAAGAGGATTTAGTAATAGAGACTGAAGGCTCTTGGGACGCGAAGCACCAAGATAAAGGAAAGATTTTGCTTGGCCATCCTTGGCACCAGGTCAAGCCAGCCCTGCTCCATGGCATCGGCACGGACCCTCCCCTACACCTGTGGATGGCCAGAGGCAGCGCCCTCCATCATACCTGTGGTCCATGATGCTCATAGTGAGTGGGGTGTAAGTTTCTGGCAACAGAGCATGGGAGCAGTGCACAGCACTTAAATAGCAAATCCCCTGCATCCCGCATGGGTGGTCTATGAACTACTTACTCTGCTGGGAGATAATAGTGAGACCTCACTACCAAGGACTTCCCAGGCCCTGGCTTGTCTAGCAGGTTTATTTCCATTGTCACAGGCACATAGGACTCCCTTTTTCTTTACTTCTCATTTCTTACATCCACTCAGCAGGCACCGTGTTCAAGGCCCGTGCCTCTCTTCAGGGGTTCCACACTTGCTGCCTTGCCTTGGAAATGGGTATATACTCTCCTATCTGCTCTAATTTCCTTGGAGGAGAGGATTTTATTTTGCCTTTCTCAAGCCACTCATGGCTACTTATCAAAGAGCTGTTATATACCAGGCCGACTGGTATCTGTAAGATTCATCTTATAAGCACAAGACGATGCATTTGTCTACAAGGGCTCACATCTTGGTGGGGAGAGACACAATACCAATACACTACTAAGCAGTGCTCATTCACTGGGCTGAGTGTGTGAGGGTCATGTACATGGGGGGTGGGGAATGAATTGCTTCAGTCTTGAGAAGCAGAGGCCTTCACTCAGAATGAAAGTTCGTGGAATCATCAGCCTTCTACTGACCATCATTTAAGACAAAAACAGTCACAAACGAGGTAAGAGGGGAAAGGAACCAAGGACTGGGACCAAAACAACAAGAACAAGAAACCTCTCTGTAAGTTAGTCACCTGGTTTCAGGTAACTTGTTGCTATAGCAACGCAAAATGAACTAGTATACCAAGTAAAGTATTAGGAGCTTAATGTGAGGCTTTAAGACTCACTCCACACCTGAAATTGTTTGGACAATACCAAATGGTAGAAATGGTGAGCTTCAAAATAAATTCACAGAAAGGTGTCTGAACGGGGACACTACACATCCTGGAGTCTGTGGAAGACTCCACCACCAACACTGTTCAACAAGCCTCTACTAATTACAGATCTGGAGCCATGAGGATGACTCCAGATGCTAGGCAATCCAAGATAAGTTTATAGTATCTTTTTTCAATTGGGAAAGAGAGTCCTTTAGTGCCAGTTTTAGGGTTTAAGGTTATCAGATGTCAATGCAGTTCTGGGCTAGGATTTAGTATTCTGTTAATCTTCTAATCTCAGTTTACCTTCTACTCTTTCCTCAGCCACCATTGTGTCAAGGATCCTCTGGTTCAGTAGTTCTCAATCTGTGGGTTACAACTCCAAAGGGGGACAATTTTCACAGGGATTGCCTAAGATCATCCAATCACCCGCATATCAAGATATGTACATTATGATTCATAACAGGAGCAAAATTACAGTTATTAAGTAGCAATGAAAATAAATTTGTGGTTGAGGGTTCAGCACAACATGAGGAATTGTACCAAGAGGTCACAGCATTAGGAAGGTTGAGAACCACTGCTGTGGCTGTATCACAACTGGATGGCAGAAGAGTGAATGGGAAACCAGCAGTATGTAGAGGGAGGGGTCACATGGAGAGGCGGGAAGCAAGAGGGAACACATGCAGCCCATTGTCACAGTGCTCAGCTCACACGACCACCATCAGTCCCTTCAGGGCGTGTGCATCCGTGACCTCCTCGTCTTCACTAGGTCCTGCTCCACCGTGGTTCTGACCAGTTCCACACTGACACACTAGCTTCCAGATTCTAACACATGAAACTTTGAAGATAAACTCCAATAACAGTCAAGCCAAAGGACATGGCAGAAACATGTACTGTGAATTTTAACATTAATTATGACGTGTGTTACTTTTCTCATTACCAAGACAAACTGCCTGACTAGAAGCAGTCTGGGGAGGGGAGGTTATGTGGGTTCATAGTAAGAGGGGATACAGTCCATCATGGTAAGGAAGGCATGATGTCCAGAGCAGGAGGTTGTCTGGGCATTCATCTATGGTCAGGAAGGGAATGAACAGGAAGTGGGGCTGAGCTGCTCTCAGTGGGCCAAATCCTGCAACTAGAGGACCTGTCAACCTTCCAACAGGACCATACTGAGGAAAAAGTGTTCAGACACTGAGCACATGTGAGACATTTCACATCCAAGTCACACTACCATGAAAATATAAGATCTCTTCAAGACAACCGTCATCCCAACAACCTACCAGATCAGGAAGGAATATGACTTGCAGTTTCCAACTAGAAAAATCCCTCATCCCAGATAGACCAGATGAAAAAAAATCTCTCAGTGCTAACCTAAGTGTAAGCCCAAGCAAGGCCTAACATCTGCCCTGGCCAAGAACTGCCCATCCTCTTCCCACAACTTCTCCCCCCAATACTGCACTAAGGCCCTTTATTGGCTACTCTGAGAAGTGTGTTTCTGAGAATAGGTGTGCTAATAGGAAGAAAATCACATTTCTAATGCTGGTATACTGAGGAGTTGGCTGGTCCATTAGCATCCTGATCTGACACGGCTGTCAGAAAAATTATCCATGACCCAGGAGGGGCCACACTAAAGGTGATTTATCCTCCTATTTGGCTTAGCCTGAGCTCTCCCCAGAGGAGGGTATGCCAATTAAGCTTAAAAAAAGGCAAATATAATGTGTTGTATGCCTGGTGTTGACTGCTTCTCCAGAGAGACCCACAAATTAATTTTCTCATTGTAGCCTCATTCTGAAACCGGTTCCAAAATGGAAACCTCAGCAGTTTATCTCTTTAATCTCTCATTCCCCTTTTCATCCTGTTTTTTCCCAAACAAAATTAAATCATTTAACCATTTTAATAAGCACTAAAAAGTGTAATGAACCAGATAATGGAGAAGCACTCATATTATTTTCTTTATCTACTTTGCACTTAAATTTATTTCATATGTTTCATCTTCATTCTTCCTACTAAGAATGTTTCCAATATTAGTGTTTTCATAAACATTTCACTCAGTTTCACAGAAACCTGGAAAACATCATCATGTGAAAGCTGGGTAGAGTCTTATGCAGACCACAGACCAGCAGTGACAGGGTTTCAGAGATGACATCCAGGATATGGCATGTCCTATTCGGGACTTGGTGTCCCTAGAGACCCAGTGGATCCCCTCTCAACCTCAAAACAAATGGGTCCTTCTGGAGGCAAAGGAAGCCATGCTAGCATGCATTGTAAGTGTGGGCTACAGCTGACTAGGAAATGGGGTGATGTTGACCTGACCCATCCAGTCTGCTGTGAACCTTGGCTGAGAAGGTTCCAATTAAGATGCAGCTGAGACAAGAGTTTGGGGCCCCTGTGGTTGTTTAGGAACTCAGCCATGTGCCTCTCTGTTGCCCCTTCTCTAGGAAATGTCGTTTTTTTCACTATGATGTGTGATGCATACATATTAGATGAGCAAAGTTAGCTAGGCATAACTTTCTAGTACCCTTTAGGAGCTCTTATAGGCAATAGAACAAGGACAGCAGACAGACAACAGAAAAGGAACAGCATGAAAAGCTCCACCCACATGCAGCAAAGCCCACAGAGTGAAGTGGAGCCCTCAGCCTGGGGACCTAAGCAGAATGGGAAACAAAGAGTCTGGACAATGGACGACTTACTTTCTTCCAAGAGTAGAGTACCTCGGTTTCATTAAAAACAAAATAAAAGTATATATTCAAGACCAATTCTTGGATTGAAAAAGGAATAAAAAAGGACGAAAAGGTAACTGATTTAGATACATATTAAGACAGTTTTGTTTTGTTTGGTTTTAAGCTTCAAGAGAAAGTGCATCTATTCAATGGCAGCCATCACGATACTAGTTGGAGTATCCTTGTAGTTGGGGTCAAGGCTTGAGGGCTTAGTCTACAGGATCTGTAGTGATTCGGGGACCCTCACAAGAATTGTGGGCCAGATTGTTAAAAAGTGTTATTTACTTGTCTCCAAGATCCTCCACAAGTCCTTGGGTAGAACAAAGCAATTCCCCCAGGACCTGTCTGAGAACCCAGGTTCCGTTTTTTTCCTGGTATGCTTATCTCTCTCAGCCTCAGCTTTCCAGTCTGCATAGGAGACATGAATAACACACCTAGGGTTGTTGTGGTCATTACATTAAATTAAAGCTTTGTCCCTAGCTGAAAAACATTGGTGAGTCTCAAGAGCCAAATAGATGTTGGGCAGCGCTCTTGCTGACTCTGAGCCTGTCCCTGCTAACCTCCCATTGACCCAGACTGCCTCCTTTTCCACATATCTCCTCTCCCCCTACAAACTGCTGTGCAACTCAGCTGTGTGGGAAGGAGGGAGTTTCTTTAGCAGGGGTTGATTAAAATGTAGTGGCATACCCTCATTTTGCGTCACAGTGTGTGTGACTAATAGGCATGGAATTTGTGCCACAGATAAATAATTGGCCCTTCAACCGTCCTCCATGTCTTCAGAGACATGTAACTGTGATCTATCATAGCTGCAGACATCTCAATGAGCATCATCTCCAGATCATCATAGATCATGCTACATTTGTATATGCCCAGGAACATAATTTACTATTAAACGGGGCCAAGATCAGCGCAGAAGAAATTATCCTTCCGCGGAGGAGGACTCTACAGCTGCATTATATGCACACTGTGGTTTTTAAAATATTAATTATATTGTAAACTAAAGGTTTACTTTGCGTGTCATAAATCTGGGTGTCTCTTCTTTCTGTGTGCCCAATAAATATACTTCTCATCAACTTTTAATTATGCTGTTTGCATTATTCTGTCCTGAGGATGAGAGTGTGTGCTAAATCATGGCCTTCTAATGTGGATTACAGCATAAGTTTAGTTAATTAAACCATATATTTTATTAGTCTGTGCACCTCCATCTTGTAAAAGCATGTGTTATTATGTTGAAGGGTGGGGCATTAAATAATGTAGCAAGGGTGTTTTTATTGTTACTGTTATTCTTTATTTTAGAGATTCTGATAATTTAAGAAGTGAAATTGTTTTATTTCTGTGTGGCACTGCTCCCCTCTGGGCTCAGAACACGCTCTGTAAGGGGACAGTAAACATGTTGTTAACAGGCCAGGCCAAGGCTCATGGTGGAAACTCAAGTGTAAATAGAGCCCATGCCTTGAGCCAAGTGGGGACAGATGTCCCTATACCCTCATCAACCTGGCTGTTTTGAGCCTTTACTTGGTGCTTTGGGTAAACAGCCTCTGGTCTTCAGTACTATTTTTCTGTTATTTACTTTATCAAAAACCAAACAAACAACAAACAAACAAACAAAAAAAACCACATCCATCTCTTCATATCCAAGAAGAGCTGGTTCCAAACCCTCTTATGAATACTAACATCCAAGGGAGCTAAGTCTCTTATGTGGACTGTCTTATTGTTTGCATATTACCTAGGCAAACAATACAGAAATAAAATAAATACAAAATAAAATACAAGCAAATGAAGGAAGGAAGTATGTCTTCAACAGAGACACAACTTATTTTCCAAATATTTTCAATCCATGGTTGTTTGAATCCATGCATATAGGATACACACATATAGAAAGACAGAACCTAAAAGCAGCATTAAGAGAAAATAATTATCATTCCAAATTTTAGAGAGCTTTGTTTGACAGACATTTTGAAAATGGGCAAAGGGATAAAGAAAGATTTCATTCATTTCTCATATATGAAAGGGGGGAGTGTGTATGTGAGTGTGTGTGTATGTGTGTGTGTGTGTGGGGAGAGAGAGAGAGACAGAGAGAGAGAGGGAGAAACAGATGAAAGTGAAAGGAAGAAGAGAATGGGAACCTGCTGATGTGTAAAAAAGAAAAAGTAGTGACTATGAGCATAGTATGATGATGTGTATTATGAAGACGTCATTATCTTGTATGCTCCAGGAATGAAATGGTGGAGAGATCCAGGGCCTCCATGCATGTAGCACTGAAATTTGGTCTTAGACCCCATAGGAAATTGAGCTAAAATCTACTCTGGTACTTCCTAGTAAAGAGATTACAGCAGACACAGCAATAGTGCCAGCCTCAGTTTCCACACTTGAACAGGGGTTACCGGAATGCCCCCATGGTGTTATAAATAGTGAAGGGGAAATCACATAAGCCAAGTACTGAAACATGGCTGATGTAGGTGGCCTTGGGACCTATTGTCACCTCTGCTGACACAGTTCTTGTTGACATTCACAGGTCTGGCAGTTCTGATCAATCAAGCCACCACACCCTCCTGAACTGCAGATGCAGTGGGCCAACCCTGCAGGGGCTTTGCATGGCTGTACTACCACCCAGCTTGGCTCATTCTTTTTCTCATGGCTGACCAACACATTGTATTAACCTGTAGGAACTTGTGGCCACAGTCCCTGGTACCTAATGTCCCAGATCTCACATTTCTGCATAGTACAGGCCGAGGGAGATCTTACAGACAGATGTAGGTAACAGCCCCAAGGCATTATGGGATTTCTCTCAAGTCCTGTTCATTTATAAACAACTCCCAAGGAATGTGCTGGCTTTATCATCTCCTTCATTTTCCTCCCCCCGGCTAGCCCCCCACCAAAAATAAATAAAGAACAGAGGCAAGATCTGTTTTGTTTCAACTTTTAAAAGCCTTTGAAGGCATAAGTATTTGTGAACAATAAAAAAATGCATTTTGTTCTCTTAACTGCTGCTCAGGTGGTAAAGCCCCCCCTTCTTCCCACAGGGAGGGAAAGGGGTGCCACTGTGTTTTATGATGGGCTCAGGCCCTTTTGTACCCTGCCAGGAGGGCCCTGTGAGTGTGCTCAGCTCAAGGACAAACTCCACCTAAGAGCTTGCAATAAACAAAAGCAATGAGTCACAGCAAGAGCACCAGGGCTGGCAGGGGAAGCCTTCACTGGCTACCCCGCCCTGGCTGGACTGTGGGTGGGGACTAGGGAAAGGAACCCCCAGAGGAACACTTCTTGCCTATAATGGATCCCAGATGCCAAGGGCTGAGCTCTGATGTTCTCCAGTCCTAAAGCACCTAGGCTTAGATTTTTTTTATTTTATTTTGTATGGGTCGAAGGACAGAATCAGTATGCATGGGCCTCAGATCTCAAACTGACAGTTTGGCATTAAATAAAGCATTAAGCCCAAATGTTAATTTTCCTCAGTGTGCCTGCGTGTGGTCTTACTCCCCCCCCCCCCCCCCCCGTGGCTCTCAACTGCCTCTTGGAAGTCTTTCTTTAACTACCCGTTTTTTTGGGTTACAAAGAAGTTGATACTCTTGGCCCTTCACTCCTCCAATCCAAGCATGAGGAAGGGAGGCTGACTACCTTTCTCCAGATTTCCTATGTATGGATGGAACAAAGCTGAAAAGTATGGGGATTTTAGTCCCAAACTCAAGGGTCAACATTGCTGGTCCATTCCAATAACTGGGATGATGAAACATGTAATCTGGGCTTTCGGTGAATATTGTGCAGACTTCTCATTTTTCTTTTACTACATTGAGAGAAGAAAAGCAAAGACGGTTTCATCAAGAGCTATCTTACTTCCAGGTAAAACTCCTTAGCTGTGTTGTAAGAGTGGATAACTCCTAGGATCCAGGGCTGTTCTGCAGTGTTTGTTACACTAGCCTGTCAAATCCTCACTCATTCCTGAGTCAAAGGAAATTCCATTCATCAGTGGCTAAGGCAAGAGCCTCTAAAGAAGGCCAGCTTGAACCACTGTGGTGGGCAAGGCCCAATCCTCCTTCGGATGAAGGATTCAAGAGGACTGATGAAGCCCAGACATGGAGTATCTGCCTTTTGATCTGACGGACACTGTATCTCCATCAAGACAAGGGGGCTTTGCAGGAATGCAGAAGCCAAATGCAATTCCAGATGGGGAGGAAATGCAAGTGTCACTCGGGAATGCTGATGATCTGGTTTAGTCATTAAGAGAGCCTTTGCTAACAGAAAGCTTCCAACTGAGCCGTTAAGAATTTACTAGGTTTGTCTCTCAACCCCTTTTGCAGGAGACCCCTGAACCTTTATTTTCCTCCAAAGGCTGTCCTGGGTTTTCTTTCACATTGGCCCTGATTTATGCTATGTCCACATTTCCCTGGATAGTACCATCTTTCGAGTTATACATCATCAGAGTGACTCATTCTGATGATGTATGGCCCCAATACATCATCAGAGCTCCTTGCTCTGCCGTTGCACTAATGATATGTTAGTGTAATACATCAGCAGGCTGAGCTGCAGCCGTGATGGATGGAACTGAGGGTGATGGGAGTCCATGGAGAGGAGGCTGAGGAGCAGGGTACCAGTAGGCACAGGAGGGAAATTCGTCAATCCCAGGTCGACCTCTCTTCTTGGTAGCAATGCCATACTGAATTAGCACTGTGGGGTGCATCTCTAAAGAAATAAAGAGGCATGCTTTATTTTCAAAAGCAGCGTGGATGAGGGACTGTGTATAAACGATTGGCATGTGCGAGGTGATACATATCACCAGCGTTAAGCAATAGGAGGTGTCGGCGGTCGGCTATGAGGAAGGAGAAACAAAAGAATAAGACTCTGAGAGAGGCGTGTCCTTAGCTTAAAGGAAGTGAGTGACCAAGACAACTGCAGGCATCAGGAAATGGGCTGTGTAGGCCCAATCTTCTTAGCAGAGCTTCCTGGGAATTACCAGGGGCCTCTCTTGGCTGCCTGTGTCTCACATCTTTCCCGAGAAGCTCACCCCCTAGAACTTCTGATCAGCAAATGGTCAGCTTACGGGGACTTCAGTGTGGGGGTATTTGTGGGTAGACAGGGCCACGTGCTGGACGGAACCCAAGTCTCTGAGGGTTAGGAGCTGGAGTTTGACTTCTTGACAGGCTGTCTGACATGATGACAGAGCCTGTCTCCTGGAGCTGTTAGGAGTGCTGTGGCTATTAACAGTCATGGAGCACGTAAAACCACGCCAAGAAGCTACCTTATGGCCTGGTGTAGCAAATTCCTACAAATCAAAATGGTCTAACTTGAGGGAGCCTCGTTAAGACACAGGAAGAATTCAGAAGTTTACAAAGCTCAGGAAAAAGCTCAGGAAATAAAGAACTCAAAAAGCTCCTGAAACTTTTAAGATTCACGAGGCCTCTCCACCCCCTCAGCCTTCTCCAGTTTATATGAATAGTAGTGAGTGCTGGGGAGAGGGGACTAACCGTTGAGCTGCCTGCAAGTGGAGCAAGGACACCAGAGACAGAAGCTTTAGCGAGCTGCCATTCATGCTGGACTTAGCTCTGCAGTGACCCCAGTCCCCCCACTTCTCTTAAGTGGGCTCTAACACCGCCATTGTAAATAACACCGACAAACACACTGGGCTATTGAGGTACACTTAGGTGGAATAGTTTCTTCAGTCCATCCTCAGTGTCCTGCCTGAGATGGGTAGATGTTTGCTCACATGAGAAGTCATATGGGTTGTGTGTTATCTTCATCAACACCACTGCCTGCCCCCCCTCATGCTCTGCACTGCTCCTACCGCCTCCCATTGTGCCTCTTAACCTGGGAGATGCATGCTAGCTCTTGACTGTCTCTGAGAAATCCCGAAGCTAAAATACTTTTCCATTAGCATTATGTCCATTGAAGTGGAGGCCAAGTGATATCTCATATTTGTTGGTTTGTTTATGAGCTGTACATCTCAATGAAATTGATTATCTTTTCCTATGATTGGCAGTCCTTTGTGTGTCTTCTGCAGAGACAGGTCTACTCAAATTATTTGTCCTTTAATTGTATTCCTTGACTTTCATGATTTGTGTGAAGAGTCGGTGCACTTATTTAGACAGCAGATCTTTATCTGATTTATAATAGACAAATGTTTCCTCCAATCTTGTGGGGCATCTTTGTACCTTCATGGTAATGTCCTTAGATATACATCAGTTTAAATTTGATGAAGTCAAGTGTATTTCTTTATTTATGTCTCTTCTGTTTTACACACACACACACACATTTGTTTTTTCTCAGTATCCTTCAGAGTCTTACCTTATCCTATCATCAGTTCCAAAGCTTAACATCCAACATCTCAGGTCAGAATCATCTGAATTAGATCTAGATTAAGCCATTAATATAGATTCATTCTGAGGCATAATTCCTGTCCAGTGTAAAGCAGGTAAAAACACTGTGTTCCCATAACCAGTGATGAGATGGAGAGAGGATATATACTCCCTTCCTCAAAGACAGACCAGAAAAAAATGATGGAGTGGCAGGTCAGAGCAAGGTTCAATTTCTTCAAAATATTTACATTTGTATAGTGTGTGTGTGTGTGTGTGTGTGTGTGTGTGTGTATGTGTGTGTGTGTCCGCATGAGTACATGCCACCGGACATATATGGCAGTCACAGGACACCTTTTGGGAGTTGGTTCCCTCTTTCCACTATGTGGGTTCCAGACTTGAAATTCATGTCATCAGGCTTGTCAGGCAAGCACCCTTACCTGATGAGCTGTCTTATAGGCTGTACAATTGAATCTTTGGGTCTCCGAATTATCTCAGTTCTGCGTATGCTTTTAATGTTTCCTCTAAAAACAGAAGTCTTCTTGTCAGCTCTCCTATTTTTTTCATGAGCTCTAACCAGGATCATCTTTAATGTGCATGCTCTTATCATGCATCTGCAGGCTATGATCATCACAGAAACACAAAGCCACTTCCACATTTTGTTTTGTTTTGTTTTTACGAAACAGGGTTTCTCTGTATTGTTTTGGAGGCTGTCGGTCCAGCCTGGCCTTGAACTCACAGAGATCCGCCTGCCTCTGCCTCCTGAGTGCTGGGATTAAAGGCGTGCGCCACCACCGCCCGGCCCACTTCCACATTTTTAAGTGTGTATTGAGGCAGTATTCCAAATCTATGTTAGTCATCTTGGGCTACAATGACACCACACACTGAGTGTTGTAAATAGAACAAATTATTTCTCAAAGGTCTGGAGCTAAGAAGCCCAAGATTAAGGTCGCAGCACACTTTCTGTTGATGATGATGATGATGATGATGATGATGTGGTCCTCCTTACTAGTTATATTATGTCAGGGGAAGGGTGCTCCAGCGCTGCAGTTGGTTAGCACTCAGTGCTTATACATTATGTCAGGAGGAAAGGCACTCTTCCTCACCCACACAATCTCATCTAAACCTAGTTATCTACAATTCCTCACTAGCCCATTGTGAGTTCAACATATGAATTTGGGGGACACAAGCATTTAGATCATACCATTATGCTTTTTGTATCATATCTAAGAATCCATTGACAAATTCAAGGTCAGGAAGATTTACTGTTAGATCCTCTTTTAATGCTGCTATGGTTTTAGCTACAGATCTTTGGGCCATTGATCGATTTATACGTATGATATGTGGAGAGGGCCAGCTTTGTTTTCCTTTGCCTTTCAAACATTGATACTCTCATCAACAAATACCAACTCACCATAGATACACCAAAGGAAATATTTTAATGCATATACCTGTAGTCCAAGTGAAGAATCACTTAAATCTTCAAGGGGGGAAATACTGATACTAGGAAGGAATGGGGAGAAAAATGTATCTGCGGTACAACTGGTAGCATATGGTTGGGATTTTGGTAAGGAATTAGTACTTGAATCGCACAGAGACCAATTAGAAATTCCAAGTTGTCAGTGGTGAAAACAAAATAAATTCTTATTTATTTATTTATTTGGTTTGATTGTGTTTTTTTTAAGTTTCTCTCAAATGAAGCACAGCAGAATGTGCATTCACTATTTAAACCAATATGAAAGAATTTAGGAAATATGTCCCCATCAGGAAAGAAAAAAAAAAGATGCAATAGAGTCAGATTATCAGGGACTAACGTCTGTAATGTTCAGATGTAGATATAAAGTTGTGATGAGGTGCCTTAATAACTGAACGTCAGAAATCTTAAATTAAAGGAACTATTAACTGTAAAATATTGATCACACAGAAAAAAATATTAGGAGCAATTTAGAGATAAAAAATAAAACTATTAAAATTGAGGGACTAGCAAATTGATTTAAAAACAGCTTATATTGGATGGATGAAAGACCTGGGCCCAGGTCTGAGGAAAGTATTCTGAGTGTAGTACAGAGGGAAAGGAGATGAAAGAGATATTTAGACATACAGATAAAATTACAGTGATCTAGAATTCAAACCATGATAGTCCTACAGTAAGAGATTAATGCTAATAAATGAACAGAAAAAACAAACCAACAAAAATAAAAAACAGAACCTGAAGACATATTGGTAGAGAATTTTGCAAACCTCATCAGAATAATAAATTTATGATGAATAATAAACCTATGATTAAAGGAGCACAGAGACTACTTATTGGTGAGCAGTTCACATATAACAACTGTGAGAAAGAAACCAGAGCAATGATGTGGGCAACACACAGGCTACTGCATGCCAAATGATTCTTAAGAAAATGCATGGGAAGAGAAGTCATATTTAAATAAAGTTCACTGAACACAAATTAATTAATAAGCATGTCCATAGTGGCTGGATATAGCATCAACATACAAATTTTGGTTACATTAAGGAAGAGAAAAATGGTTGGCTGTGTTGGTTTGTGTGAGAAATGCCCCTCATAGGTTCAGACAAGGGTACACTTGGTTCTCAGCTGGTGGTGTTATTTTGGGAGGTTATGAAATCATTAAAAGGTGGAGAAGTGTGCTCACACCTCACTCCACATGCACTTCTCTCTCTGCTTTCTGGTTAGCTACCTTATTGCCTCAGCTTCTTGGTGCCATGTTGTCCCTACCATTATGGTCTTTAGCCCTCTGGAGCCATAAACCAAAAGTTGCTTTTGTATTGGGGATTATATATATATATATATATATAATATATATATATATATTATATATATAGTATTGATATTTGTCATGGTATTTTATCACAGCAAAAATACAACTAGAAAGAAATCAAACAATATCTATATACTAATGACATTTTATAGGGAGAAAAAAATTAGATCCTGTGGTAGCTTGAATGTAATTAGTCCCCATGCTCCTAAAAGGAGTGGCACTATTAGGAGGTATGGCCTTTTTGGAGGAAGTGTCACTGTGGGGGTCAGGCTTTGAGGTCCCTTTGACTCAAGCTTCTCTCTGTGTGACAGCTGACTTCCTCTTTCCTTCCAAATTTAGGACTCTTAGCTACCAGCACCAGGTATGCCTGCAGGCTGCCATGCCCAGTCATGATGATAGTGGACTGAACCTCTGAACTGTAAGCCAGCTGTCCCAATTAAATGTTTTCTTTATAAGAGTTGCTGTGGTCATGGCGTCTCTTCACAGCAATAAAACCCAAACTAAGACACACACACACCCGAATATGCTACTAGAATTGAAAACAAACTCAGTATAACAGTGAAATTGTTCTTGTTGTTGCTGTTGTTTTGAAGCAGGGTTTCTGCATGTAGCTTTGGAGCCTGTCCTGGATTTGCTTCATAGACCAGGCTGGCCTGGAACTCACAGAGATCCACCTGCCTCTGCCTCCTGAGTGCTGGGATTAAAGGCGTGCACCACCACACCACACTAGTGGTGAGGATTTTAAAAATTAACATCCAAATAGCATTTTACACATTAGTAAGAACTCTGAAGAAAATAAAAATAAGAAAGCAATCCTACTCACAAAGAAGGGAAAAATATCTTTACTGAAACTTATAAACTGCTGATAAGAGGAATTGGACACACAAGATCAAAAGGCATTCATTTGTGGTTTGAAGAATAATACTGCTAAAATTTCCATGCTATCAAAGGCAATCCAGGATTCTACGTAATTACCACCCAAAAGCCAATATTCTCCTCCAGAATATCAAAACACAATTCCAAAAGTTCATAAAGAAATAGAAAAGACTATTTAGAGGGGCTAAAGCTATGTGAGCAAAAAGAATCAAAAGGAGAACAAAATAAATGGCTCAAAATATGCTTCAAAGCAACAGTCATCAAAACAACACAGCTTTGGCAGAAAAACAGAAACAAGCAAGTAAAGCATAACTAAATACAGGAATTAATTCATATTTTCACAGTTCTCTGATTTTCTATCAACATCTCAAGAACATGCACTAGAAATACAGCAGTTCCTTTAGTAAGAGGTGAGGGCAAGACCACATGTATATCCATGTTCAGAGGAAGCAGATTATGTATTCCATAAACAAATCTATAAAAGTATATATGAATATAAATGGACGAAAACACAAATGTAAAACCTAAAATTATAAACTATTAGAAGAAAAGGCAGAGATACCATAGAAACCTCAGTGGAGGCAAAGATATTTGTCCAAATCACAGACAACAAAAGCAGAAATAGGCAAGTGAGATTACACGAGACTAAAAGCTTTTGAACTGTAAAGGAAACACTCAAAAAAGTAAAGAAAAAAAACAGTAAAATCTGCAAAAATATTTTCAAATTGCTCATCCAGTAAGAGGTAAATATGCAGAAAGAATGAAGAGCTCAAACAACTCAACAACAAAACAAATAATCTGAGTGTTTCTTATTCCTTCTAAGACACCTAAGGCAGAAGAGAAGGAAGCCTTGTCTTAGGAAGGAGGATTGTGATTTTTGTTGCATGCTATACAAAGTATTAGGAAAACAATTATGGACTCCAAATTTAGAGAATGCATTAAAAATATTCAAAGGAAACTCTTCCTCTCTCTTTTCTTCCTGTCTTCTCCTCTCCTTTTGTGTCCTCTCCTGTTAGAATGGGTAATCCCATCCAGCAATGTAGCAGGATACAAAATTAATAGAAAATAATTTATTCCTATACAGGAAAAATCAAAACATAAAATATGAAGGAAAAATTGTATTTGCAATAGCACCAAAAACAATAAAATAACCACAAATAATGTATCCAAGGAGGTGGTACACTGGAAAGTGTAAATCTAGCTCAAAAAAATCAAGGAAGAACTAAAGAGAAAGGCATTGCATGTTCATGGGTTGGGAAACTGAATATTTTTAAATGTCAATATTACCTAAATTTATCCACAAATTTAATGTAATTACCTTAAAAATTCTAACACCTTTTCTTGAAAAAAGAAACTTTAAGTCACAAAACTCATATAGAATACAAAGAGACTCAGAATAGACAAAGTGCTCTAGAGAAAGTACAAAGCTAAAGGTCCCAGAATAGTTTTCAAATCATATTACAAAGCTACAGTAATCAAAACAATATGGTATTGGAAATCTGAAAAGTACAGTTAAGTCACTGTACCAGAGAAATAAATCTTTGTGGTAACTGTCAAATGCTTTCCACAAAAATGTCAAGACCATTGCATAGGAAAAGACAATTTCTTCAAATATGCAGAACATTGGATGTTCACATATAAAGGGAAGAATTTTGACCCTTACAACACATATAGATTAATTCAAAATAGGTCAAATCAAAATTTCCACATAAGATCTAAAATGTTAGAACACCCTCAAGAAATACTGGAAAATAAATTTCATTATGTTGGATTTCAGGATGATTTCTTGGCTGTTCCAACAATAACATAATTAACAAAGTAAAAACAGACAAATTTAACATTATTGAAATTCAGAACTGTCAAGGACAGAATCAGCAGATTGAAAAGGACATCTATATAATATGGGACTTCTGCAAACAGTGTATTTGATAAGGGGATGGTATTTCAAGTACAGGGTCTGGGTCTGGAAGGAATGAATGAGGTGAATATAATCAAAAAGCACTGTAAGACATTCTCAAAGATTTGATGAAATATTATCTTAACATATCTCAAATGCAGTACAAGTTCATAGAAGTCAACAATATCCCCATTTAAAAAAACTGGGCAAAGGTTTTTATAAATAATAAATGCAATAAGCCACGAGCATTTGAGATATGCTGAACATCACTAATCATCAGGAAACCAAAATCAAAACACGAAGTTTTCACCTCTAAAAATTACAAAACAAAACAGCCGGGCGGTGGTGGCGCATGCCTTTAATCCCAGCACTCGGGAGGCAGAGGCAGGCGGATCTCTGTGAGTTCGAAGCCAGGCTGGACCAACAGCCTCCAAAACAATACAAAGAAACCCTGTCTCATAAAAAACAAACAAACAAACAAACAAAAAAACCCAACATGGTCAAGAAAGTGGAAATACAGAGAAACTGGAACTTACGGAGACAATATAAAATGGCATAGCTCAGATGAAACAATAGTTCAGTGATTAAGAGAATGTGTTGATCTTCCAGAGGACCTGAATTCAATTCCCAGAACCCATGTCAGGTAGCTCACAGCTACCGGTAACTCCCAATCCAGAGGATCAGACACCTTCTTCAGACCTTCTTGTACCCACACATACGTGATACCCTCACACAGACACAGACACACACACACACACACATAATTAAACACAAAGCAAATCATTTTTAAAAGAAAATCTATAATTAGAATTACTCTAAGATACAGCAATTTTACTTCTAGCATATGTGCAGAAGGTTTGAAAGTAGCATCTCAAAGAAACATTTGTACACATATATTCATGGAAACATTCACAAAGTCAAAAGGACAGAAGCCATCTGACCTTCCACCTATGGACAAGTGAAAAATAAAATGTGGTGTAATTCATGCCATGCTTCATTAGTTAGTGTGTGTATATATATATATATATATATATATATATATATATATCTTGTGTGAATTATACTAAGGTGGAAAAAGCCAGTCACAAAAACCATTTATCTATAGTAATTAAATTTGGAGGCAAGATGGCTAGAGAGATGGCTCAGTCATGGTGAATACTGGCCGCTATTCTAGAGGATCCAGGTTTGGTCCCCAGTACCTATATGGTGGCTCACAACTGTCTGCAGCTCTAGTTCTGGGGAACGAATTCAATGCCCTCTTCTGGCCCCTCTGCCCACCACTAGGTACACAAGTGGTGCACACACACTCAGACAAATCACCCATACACATAGAATAAATAAATTAAAAAGAAAACTGGATGCAAGGAAGAATAGACTTTCAGGCCTAAGGAAAGGAAAAAGTGGGCCGTTATTTATTGATTACCGAGTTCCAGCTTGTAAGATGAAAGAGTTCTCAAGATCCATCACACAGCCATAGGGTTATAGGTAACACTACTGGACTGTAAAGTGGTAAATTTTGTTATGCATCTTTTACCACATTTAACAAACATGGCACAGAAACTCAAAAAGGCATTTCACAGAAAAATTAAAGGGTAATAAAAATATCAATGCATGATCAAATTAGTAATCAGAGACACATAAATTATTGCCACAATAAGATATGATATCATACTCACCAGGTTCTAAAATTTAAGTTTGACAGTGCTTAAGTGGTGATGAGATTGTGGAATGTGTGATCTTTTGCATTGGACCCCCTCTAGGAAGTGGGGACTTCTCAGAAAATATGATTCAAGGACTCTGTCCACATAAACAATTAGGACCACCACAAATCTCCTCATCAGCTCTATATTGACAGTTCAATATCATAAAATTCTGAGAAAAATTCTGCCTTGACCAATGAGAGCAATGTGTTAGCCAGGCCCCAGGACAACCCGATAGGTGGGAGTGTGGTAACAACTCCTTTCAGAGCTATGTGCTTGGCAAGTGGGCAAAGATTGGAGGGGATTATGTAATCATGAACACAGGGCACTGTGCCCAGATAGCACTCCTGGGCTTGGCAAGACCTGAGTACTAGAGACAGACTTTAAAAGTTTTCAGAAAACTGGTCCACGGTGTATAAAAGTCCTTGAGGTGTGACTGAGCCAGAGACCCCTTACCGAGACTAAAATCAATACTGACCTGTGGGTAGAGAATGCATTCATGTAACTTTGGAAAATAATTTGCCATTGTCTTGTAAATCTGAAGTGTGCATTCCTAATGGCCAAATTATTGTGCTCTTTGTAAATGAGTACAGAGTCGCCTGAAGGTTTGCTGCAGTCATTTTTGAGACTATTAATTTCAGCCTGACTCATGAGAGGGAAACAGGGAGCAGCTAAATGTCCATCTAGGTTAGTGCAGACTTAAAATGAAAATGGTAGGAAGCCCATATCATGGAGTATCATGACCCACTGTTACACATATTAGCAAAGGTAAATATTAGGCACATAGTGAGACAATGTCATCAAAGACTGTGTACAACATGGATCATCCTCTGTGAGAGTACAAAAGAACAAAATCAGCAATGTCTCCAGGGTATGTGAGCATGTATGTGTGTACCATTAATGATTAAGCTCCTTACACACACCCTAATGGGACAGGATTGTAAGTAGTCTACCTTCAGACACTTCTGGAAATATTTCAGTTTGTTAATTTGGAGCTGAAAGACTTCTATTTTATTATTAACTCATCTGTGTTTCATATTTCTCTATATCAAAGAGCATATACTTTTCAAATACTTTCAGCAAAGAAGCAAGTTACAAAATGAATTTACCCAAATCAGTTGCCTTACTATAAACCAGAGACAAACCTACTGAGACAGTAATCAGTAAAACAATCCTATTCACATTAGCCTGAAAAAAATATGGCTTGTAATAAACCTGGTAAGGAAGTCAAAGACCTATGCAATAAAATATTGAAAACACTGAAGAAAAAGTAAACCTAAAAAAAATCCCTGAACAGACTTTCCCAAATGCATTTGAGGCTTAACATTGTTTGGACTGTCCCTTTTTGACTCGCATAACTTCTAGGATTGCTTGAAGGAAGTGCCTGAGTGGTGCTTTCTGTGGTCTCCCAAGCTGCAGGTGACAGACATGTGTCATCTGTCTTTTCAGTTCAGTGTCATGCAGGTGGAGCCCATATTCCATCTTTCACAGCTCTAAAAAGTGGAGAATATTTGGTGCCATGACAATAGTTCCAGTCTGACTGTCTTCACCCCCTTGCTGGGCCCTCCTGGTGAGTTGATACTATTTCCTGTTGCAGAAACCCGAGCTTTTGACACAGCATATGCTTCTTAGTGGCTATCTGTCTAAACATAACACATGATTTCCTTGCCCACAGTCTGTTTCTCCACTCATATCTTGAACTGTGAGTGAGAAATTAGGTGTAAATTGCCCACTGAGCCTCATGGTGAACAGCACTGGAGTTTGAAGACTCAATGATGTCAACCAAGAGCTAGATAAAGGGCCGCTTTGTCTCTTTGATCAAATGTATATCTCAAAAGAGACCAGCTCTGCAAGGCCATACTGCCCCCCACACGCAGCAGGAAGGCCTCCAGGGGCTGTGGCACGCATGTTCTCTTGGCTGAACAGACAGAAATTTGCTTTCTTGGCGGCATAAACAGTGCTTGCTTATTCCCATTTCAAGTCAACAGATATTCCTTGAGATTTATTGAGTGTTGGTTACAATTCTGGAACTGTGAGGCTGAAGACAAAGAAGAGGAGATGAATCTGAAATTACTCCCTGTCCTCAAGGAAATTGAAGGAGAGACAATGACGAATAAAGAGAGCCCAGGCTCCCAAATCAGCCCTGCTGTGAGCTTGCTGGGTGGGCCCAGGCCAACCACTTTATCTGGCCAGGGCTCCACTTCCTCATTCATAAATTAAAGTATTGGGATGGATATCTTTGAATGCTCCTTCCAGAGCTAAAAAATTATGTTTATATGAATCTGGGTGCACAGATAAGGCTCATCGGGGAATTTTATGACCATAAGCTACATAGGCCCTCTAGGCATCCAGTTCCCTAGGATGGCAGAAGTACAAACTAAAGCCACAGAAGTGATGGGACTTCTTCAACCCAGCTGCAGTGCAAGTGTCCTGGGAATAAGGAGATCCATGGGAGTGAAGGCAGGTAGGTGTAGGTGTTAGGGAAACACTAAGATCTGATGTAGACTCTGATCCATAGCATAAGGCCAGTAGACAGTGGAAATGGAACAAAGGAACAAACACTGCCCCCCACAACCATGGGTAAAGGAATTGAGCAATGAATTGTCTCCGAAGAACAATGACAGACACTAAGAGTAGAAACAGGCATGGGGAGACACCAAAGCATTTACTATTCAGTCTGTTTGCCTTGGTAACTCAATTAGCACTGACAGTCTAGTATTACCTCAATTTTCTTCTAATGCCCTTTCTGGGTTTTAATCTGAGCTAACAGAAGTAGACTGAGTTTGCTTATAGAAATCTATGAAAAGTACTCTTATATGCATGACAAAGTATGAACTGGACATTGAGAGAATAGTTCTAGAGGATTTGTGGAGATAGGTGAACATGAGAAAGTCTACACTGATAGAAACATTCTAGACATAGTACAGCAGACATGAAACTTTCTTCAAGTACTAGAAGTTGAATCAGGTAGCAATTGCTGTGTAAGGAATGGTCCCAAATACAGGAGCCATTGGGTTATCCTGGGCTCCATAACTGTGGATCAGCTGCGTGTTCCTGACTCATATTAGGTTGGCTTCCTCTCAATGGCCTTCCTTATGTGTTTTGAGATTTGTGTACAGCCTCTTCTGAAGCGGGTTTGGCTAGGGCACTTCCTCATTCTGTCAGGGAACGGTGGACAGGCTAGCCCTGAGACAGCTTTTCTCTGTCCAAAGAAACTGGAGGCATCCAATGAAGGCATGTGTCCCTTCAGGCCTGTGCTTGGAACTCCCATCTCAGCCTCTCGGCAATCACAGGACTCAACCCAGATTCACATGGAAATCCAAACTCTGCTTCTTTGGTAAAAAGAGCTAAAACCAACCAACAAAGGAACAACAACAACAAAAGCCACATGCTGGAGTACAGAGTCAGGAAATGTAAGGAGCTTAATCATTAATGGATACTCAGTTGGAAGTCCAGATCAGGAGAGTGTTTTGAGAATCAAGTAGAAAGTTTACACACTCTTTAGAGATATTCAAATGTTACATTTATATTCTTAAAGATGATTAATCCTTGGAAGTTTAGGCAAACGACTCAAATTGAAACTGGGGAAATGGGAGAGAAGGGAAGGGTTGGGAAGGGCCAGCCAAGACCTAGTAGATGAAAAAATAAAATAGGGAAACCTGTTTATGTTAATAAAAATACTTTAAAAAGAAAAACAGAGAAAAATCTCTTTGTGCAATAGAATCATGTACAATAGATGCATAATAAAAGTAAAACATATATAACACAATGTAGTGAATTTAGAATCTATAAAAAGCAAATAAAATTATGTGTAATTTTTAAATAAATAGCTAAGAGAGTCAAGTTGGAAAGAAGGAGACACCATATTCTGTGTGGATCTTGAAAACATAGGCACACTAATCTATTGAGAGTAGGGACTGCTCTATTATAGGGTTAAAATAATTGGGTCCAATCACTATTAGATCCAGTGCCAAAGCACACACAAACGGAAGAGCTCCGTGTGGGTGGGTATTCCAAAATGAACCACACTTAAATCCTTTCTTGGCAGTATTTTCATTAAATATAATACTTTATGAATTCTAACTTTATTGCTTCATTAGCATAGTGGCAGGAAATTATATTTCACTTTTCAAAATAAGATTATTTGTCTCTTCTTTTTTTAATAGTGTATTGCTTCTGGAGAGACGGTTAAGCAATGAGAGAGGCAGCTGAGCCAGCAGCATGGATGGGAGACATTTAAGAGCCCAAATTTCTATAGGGTAGAATATACTCACTCCCTTCTACTCTCTCAGACTCTACAAATCTTACCTCAACCATCCAAGAAGGTCAAAGGTAACATATACCAGTCGCACCCGAAGTGAAGTAGAACAAAATCAATGGGTTTGTAAGGGCATCTCCCGAGTGTATAACCACGAGTGGCTAACAATGATTGTCAGCTTGATAGGATCTGAAATCAACTAGAAGATGTACTTCTGGGTGGGTCTATAAGGGCACTCTCATAAAAGATGGATTGACTGAGTGGTGGCATCTCCAAAGGGTGGCTCGGATGCAAAGGGGTCCAAGGGATGGGCAGCACTAATTGCCTGGCTCCCTTCCTTTCCTCCTGAGAAGGTGTTCTTAGTCCTGCTGCTGTTGCCATACTGCAACAGCTATTAGTCTCCAACACAGACTGCATACCAGGAGCTCTCCAGGAACCTTCCAGATCTTCAGAACCAGGCAGAGATTGGTGAAGTATCCAACTTTGTGACTGAGCAACTACTGAGTTCTCATCCTCTCAAACATGGAGACAACCATCGCTAGACCTCTCAGGCCTTCTTAAGTAAAACAATATAATAGACCATATATTATAATAAATACATACTTTATTGGTCTGTTCCTCTACACCATCTGATATGTGTCTTACACCATCTATAAAACCAGAACTCGAGGTAGCATTTGTTACTTGTGGTACCTTTGTTAGAATTCTTTTAGAAATCTATTTTATTTATCAGTGGTGTATTTATGTGCATATGTATGATATGCACATAAATGTGGGTTTTGTGGTGTGTGATTGTGTGTGAGTGTGCTGTGTGTGTGAGTGTGGTGTGTGTGTGTGAGTGTGGTGTGTGTGAGTGTGTGTGAGTGTGTGTGTGAGTGTGGTGTGTGATTGTGTGTGAGTGTGGTGTGTGTGATTGTGTGTGAGTGTGGTGTGTGTGAGTGTGTGTGAGTGTGTGTGATTGTGTGTGTGAGTGTGTGTGAGTGTGTGTGTGAGTGTGGTGTGTGATTGTGTGTGAGTGTGGTGTGTGTGATTGTGTGTGATTGTGTGTGTGAGTGTGTGTGATTGTGTGTGTGATTGTGTGTGTGAGTGTGTGTGATTGTGTGTGTGAGTGTGGTGTGTGTGAGTGTGTGTGATTGTGTGTGTGAGTGTGGTTGTGTGAGTGTGTGTGATTGTGTGTGATTGTGTGTGTGAGTGTGAGTATGTGTGTGATTGTGTGTGTGAGTGTGGTGTGTGTGATTGTGTGTGTGAGTGTGGTGTGTGTGATTGTGTGTGTGAGTGTGGTGTGTGTGATTGTGTGTGTGTGATTGTGTGTGTGAGTGTGGTGTGTGTGTGAGTGTGTGTGTGTGTGAGTGTGTGTGATTGTGTGTGTGTGTGAGTGTGTGTTTGTGTGTGTGTGTGCTTTTGAGAGTTGGTTCTCTCCTCCTTCCACTGTGGGTTCAGGTAAGTACTCTTGCATCTCCTCATCCATCACACTGGCCTCACACTTACAATTCTTGACTTAATGTCTACAGCCTCCCCTAGATGATGAACACCATGAAGGGTTGGAACTGAGGCAGGTTTTAGTACCTGCTGTATTCTAGCTGCATGCACCACACAATGACTCCCAAGACCACTGTCAGACAAACAAAAAGAACCCTTTCAAAGGCTGGAGACAAGTAAATCACTTGTCATACAAGCATGAGGACCCAAGTTCGGATCTCCAAAACCCGCATAAAACCCGGTACGGTGGCATGCACATTTATAATTCTGGTGTTCCCATGAGAAGATTAGAGGTGGAGATGGGAGAATCCTTCAGGTCTTCCAGGCAGCTTGCCTGATGTTTTCAGCACAGAGGTGACAAAAGAGACCCAGCCTCAAGCAGAGTGGAAGGTGAGGATCAACAACTGTGGTTATCCTCAGACCTACGCACGCGCGCGAGCACACACACACACACGTGCACAGACACACACACACACGTGCAGACACAGCCACACACAGAGACATGCACACACGAATACACACAAACACACACACATGTGCACACATGCACGCGCACACACACGTGCACAGACACACACACACGTGCAGACACAGCCACACACAGAGACACGCACACATGAATACACACAAACACACACACATGTGCACACATGCATGTGCACACACACACACACCAATTCTTCAAAGTGCTTCAGACAGGTCTTTTCCATGTTAGGCACTTTATCTAATATTCACCATTAAAACACTAATGAGACTGCATTTATAACCAAGATCACACTTCTTGGATTTTGATATATTTTCAGGATTCCTTGGGGAGGAATGGGAATTTTAAAATGATAGTATTAAAATAGTAAAACTCTGAGTTAAAAAATTATAATGAAATCGAATTCAACCAGGGATCTAAAATGAGAAATTTGAAAGCTGTTTTCCCACAGAGGTTTTACATGATGAAAATATTTTTAAAGAACTTTTTACTTCTGACTCATTATTTAACCAGGAAATTTTAACAAGTTTTATTTTACATAAAAAGTTGAGCTTATTATTAACAATAGGATTATTATCTGATAGTCATCCTGAACTATCATTCTGTCTAGCCTTTGAGAAGTACCTATTCATTATTGTCCCTCTTTGTTTTTATTTTAATTAAGCACTTATATAACATTACATATTTGATGTATTTTATAACCATTAATTATGAAATTAATACATACACATAAATTATGCATGCTCAGAAATGAGAATCAGTTTGAAGTCACAACTAAAGGAGTTGTTATATTTGGGCTGTGCTTCTCTTGGTGGAGACATTTTCTGCCTGTGTATGATAAGAAATTCAAAAATCACCTTCCTATTGAAAATGACAGAACTAGTAAATGTTAACAAACAGTTTATAAGAAGAATTTGCAGTAGATTCTAAAAATTGGTATGGTGTAATTGGTAAAGTGTTTGTTGCTTTAAGGAATACATATTTTCAAAAGTTCCATGGTTCATAGTATGCCCTGCTCCCCTTGGGCTGATGGGTTATTGAATGCATAATTTCCTTACATTGTTCTTCATAATGAAGAATTTGGGGAAGGAGAATGAAGACATCCTTTTAGACAAGGTGCCCTCAGAAGCAAAGAAAAACTAGATATAGGATGTCACAATGGGTTTCCAAAGCATGGAAAAGGAAAGCTGATCTGTGATGTACAGTATTCATGGGTGACTGGGTCCAGGATTCAGTAAAAACATTGAGATCTTCCACAGAAATGTGCCTAATAGTTTTGTGCTTAGCCTGTGTGCATGTTATTGTATATTTCAAACTGTGTCTGGATCTCCCACAATCCCCCAAAATATGAACTCTGTATAAATGGTTGTCCTGCTGTATTGCTGAAATAATAGTGGCAAGAGCAGAGTCTAGACTCGTTCAGAATATATACAACCATATACACTAGGTTACCTCACATATTTACAATAGAAAAGATGGTTATATCCTTAGATAGATACACAGGCAGGGAGGGATGACCATACATCTGGGGCCTGTGTAACCCCCACACAAAATCTGGAAGAAGTCAGTTGTCAGAAAGGACTGTGGTAAGGGGTAACTGTCTTGGCTAGCTAATAATAATTCTTGGGGAAAGCCTTCCCAAGCTAGTGAAAACCACCTGAGAGGGAATGTGGTCTCCACAACAAGATTATTTTGATTCAGTTGACTGAGTGCCAGGAAAGATTTCTTAGCTTCTCAGAACCTCCATTTTGGATCAGGAGCCGTAACATTGTAGAGCTGTGATGAAGATAATATACATGCATTATATGAAACACTTAAGTTTATAACTGATATGTAGTAGGTTACCCAGAAGAGATGTCCTTATATATTTCTGTTTGTCACAACACTAGGACCATATTTGGATATAATCACCATAACAGAGGCTTCTGTCATTAGACTGCTTCTTTGAGAAATATGGTGGCTCTGTTCAATTGGTCTGTCAGACATCAGTATGGATGTTATAAAATGAGCTCCATATGGAAAAGAGGCACTGGTGAATAAGAGGGAAACAATGAGAACTCTCCTCCAGGAAGATCTTGCAATCAACTGGGACAAACATCACAGGTTCATCAGTGCACTCTCTATATATCTCTGGGAAGGAAATAAATTTGTCATGTGACCCCAAGGAGCCAATCTAGGAATTCTATATGCAGTCCATTACCTGGACAGGGTACTCAATGCACTGCACTGAATAGAAGACTTACTACATGAACAAATAAATGTGAGTACAAAGTAACTTCCTCATAGTCAGCACTATTGAAATAAATGAACCACACCACTAAGGTGGATAAGAAACACTGTGGCTGTTTAAGATAATGGTGATGAACTCTTTGGAGTCAAGCAGACTTTGGTAAATGTTTCACAGAGTTCTAGGCATTGAACCTGGGTCCTTGCTCATGATAGGAAAGTGTTCAATGACTGAGCTACATTTCCAGTCCTAATTCCACCCTGGCTTAAAATGTCATTTCTACTGCTACGTGATCTTGAACATTCTATCTAATCCTTCTTTTCTCTGTAAAATACAGATGATAACAATCTCATAGGGGGGTAATGAAGATTATATAAAATAATACATGTGCCATAAAAGTCAATAAACCATGAGAGTTGTCATGACTGTCATCAGGCTGAACAAACAGCTAAAGATATTACAGCTGGGGTGGAAAACAAGGCAGAGATTCGCAGATTTCCTTTCAATTTTAGATCCTGTGCTTTTATTCAAAGTAGTATAGAAAGGAAAATTTTGAGGGATATGTGTGTGTGTGTGTGTGCGTGTAGATAGTGAATCTTCTGGTAATAGCACTAACACAACTCTCACTCTAAAAAGTATTGAACAAGGATTACATCAGATATCTCATGGATTAGCCCTGTGTTCTAAATATCCACCCAACCAATTATAGGCCCAAGCACTACACTAAAGGTAAGAGAAACCAAGAGTGGTTTTCAGTAACTGAGAGCTCATTTGACTACCTCTGGGTCTCTCCAGTGAGGGTTTACTCTCTAGAGCAGGTGTTCACATCCTTCCAAGCAGCGGTTCCCAACCTTCTGAATGCTGAGACCCTTTAATACAGTTCCTCATGTTGTGGTGACCGCAACCATAAAATTATTTTCATTGTTTCTTCATGACTGCAATTTTGCTACTGTTATGAATCGTAAGATAAATATCTGACATGTGACCCTGGTGGGGGCCATAACCCCCAGGGTTGAGAACCACTGCCCTAGAGTCATTATTTCCAGAACAGCTTCAATTAGAATTTCCTCCATTTTACCCCCCTCTCCTCTGTGGCCTTAGAGTCCAAGATGAAGCTTCTACAACAATGGAGAATCTCTTCATAAAGACATGGTGTGCGGAGCCCGCACCACAAGCAAGTCCAAGATATCAGGAAAAGAAAGACCAGATGTCCTGCTGTTTGTACTAAGAGAATGCATATGTTGCCAGGAGAATGTGTGTGTGTGTGTGTGTGTGTGTGTGTGTGTGTGTGTGTGTCTTCATTACAAGTGCTAAGGTAGGAGGGAGCAGTCTTATATATACAGGCTTACAGCACAGTGGAAAAACCCCAGGTGGAAGAGAGCATGTTTTCCCCGTGCTAGGTGTTGATGTCAGTGGGGCAATGCGGGGGCTGTAAGCCAGGACTAGAAAACAGGATGCACCTGTGGCTATCAGCTGACAAACAACTCAGAGACCCTGTGGGGGCTAGACCCCAACAATGGTGTTGATGAATACTGATTGTCAAATTGACAGACTCTAGATTCACCAAAGAGACACATTTCTGGGCTTGATAGTGAAGGATTTCTAAATCGAAGTCTTACTCTAAATGTGGGTAGCACCGTACAGCAGACTGGGGTCCTGAACTTTGTAGAAGGTAGCTGGCCAAACATAAGTACTCCCCGCTCTCTACTTCATGGTGACAGATGCAATATGACTAGCAGCTCCAGGCTCCAGCTACCATGATGGACTGTACTCTGCCTGCGATGCAAAACAATGCTCCCTTCTCTAACTTTCTTTTGTTAGGCGTTTTATCACAGACAAATTGTAGCTAATACAGACATTAAACCAGTTCTTGGAGGTTCCAGAAGGTGGACTGCACATTTAGTGCAGTGAGGCAATTTCAGGAATAACTTTCTCAACTACATCCAGCCTTCTATGTTGCATAACTATAGACAGCATAGGGGCTATGTGTTGTAGCATCCCCAGTCAGGAAAGACATCTGTCAGCATAGATGTCCTGGAGAAGGCTAAGGATGCCAGGCCTTATTAACTACCATATTCAATAATGAGCAGTAGATGGAATGTTGGCTCTCTATATTTTATGACATGACTCTTTCCCTCTCTGAGAACTTATATTCTTCTATGGAAATGACTCAGTTAAGACATCCAATGTCACTTTAATTGTTCAGGGAATAAAAGTCACTTCTCTATCCTGATCAAGTTAAGAAAGAGTGTTGACCACAGCTTATTTGGAGAAAAAGAATCATGAACAAGATCCTATCCACAAAAGGAAGCATTTATCTTTTCACATTTAAATGTATGTATTTGAACATGTGGATTAAAACCAAATATAATCTGATAAATACAAACTCCTCTCATGATCTAATATAAAATATCTTGTTTTTTGTGTTTGTTTTTGTTTTCTGTATTTTTGAGACAGTCTCTGGGTGGTACTTGCTGATCTGGAACTTACTATATAGGGCAAAACCAGGCTGACCTCTATATCATAGAAAGCCTTCTGCTTCTGTCTCCTGAGTGCTGGGATTAAAGGCATGCCTACAACCCCTGTAGATTTGAAAAAAACAAAAAGGTAAGGATACAGAAAAGAATAATATACTGCACAGGGGGTGAGGAGGGATTTGACACCTGCAAGATGTCTGGAAGGTCCCCAAGAGCAAGAACCCAGGTCTTGCTAGCACATGAGTACCCTGCACAAGACTCCATGACTGTGTGTGTGTTTGATAATTTCAAATAAAATGAGTACATATGAAATGCTGATTCCCAAGAGGAACCCAAAACCTGTCTTGTCACAAGTGCTGCAAACCCAAAGACAAATCTTGTTATGACAAATTGTCCCCTCTAGCCTAGGAAGTTTACACTGGATGAGCAAAACCTTTCAGCAACTCTGCTTAAAGGATGACAGACATGTCTTCGCTTTAAGAAAAACATTTATGTCTGGCTCTGAGTTCAGTTTAGGGAGGAATAGTCCCAAACAGGCAAGCAGGACATCACACAGCATCCAGATGTAATAAGAGCCAAGCATCTAGATGCTAGGAGTTCTAAGAATGCAGAGTCGCCTTGATACACTCCTGAAGGGAGGCTTCCTACAAAAGTGTCTTGCAGTGTGTCACATGGGCTAATCTTGGGAAATGTGTCTGTCTTCCTATTCTTGGCCAACCATCACCTCAGCTAAAACCATTGGGGACTCAGGAATACATTCTGAGAGTGTGAATGTCACAAAGAGTCCTTTAACATGATTGCCTGGAAGCATGTGACCTCGCAGGTAGGAACAAACCTTGGATGTGAAGCAGAGACTCTTCCAGGCCATGGCTCAGAGCCAGAAAAGTAGAAAATGCCCCCTGAATCTTCCAAAGAGCAGATGGAATGAGATAAGTGGGGGTGCTCCTTGGGGAGACCACTTTTGAGAGAAGAAAATAGGATCATTTATTTGACCTGAAGTAATAGAAAACATACCAACTGCCTGGTTAATCAATCAAGAATGGTCATTGTATGAGAAAGAGGAGAGACAGAGGAATTCTGTGTTCCAGCTGCCCAGACATACCATACTGGATCTAGATTGGGTCAGGAGGAAAGGACTCAGCTGTCCAGTAGACATATTGACTTGGTAGCATGCATTTCTAGCAACAGTGGATTCCCTCTAGAAAAGCATCTTTATTATTGTTTGACTTCTCAGGGTCTTAAAGCCCAGGTTCTTGTGGTTCATAATAAGTACAAGACTTTGGTCACAGAATCAATTTTGGCAATATGGCTTTTTCCCATTCATGAATCCAATTATCATTTATTGATCATTGACTTCAAAGAAAAATACAATCAAGTTCTTTCTCTTCATGCATGCACAGTGTAGAAGGGACATATGGTTTCAGGAATAAGCCATTGCAATATCAGAGATGATCTGGAGGACAGGAGGAAAAGAACTAAATCACCATTACGAAAACCAGGAAAGCTTCAAGGAAGAAGAAGTAACCGGTATGAGATTTAAATGGAAAATGATATGAGAGGGAAAGATACCACACATTCTACTCAAATTTCAGAGGCTCAAATGATGAATATACACATGTTATCATTTAGCCTCAGTGTTGACATTCATTAGAGAAAAAAACATGTGCCGTTAAAACTCTTAACTCTGTCACTGACTTGGTGATAGTGACACACAGCCATTCAGCTTCTTCTATACATCTCAGTAGTCTGGTGCTGGACAGAGCAGGAACCAGGTGAGACCTAGTAAGCACTATACAGTCCTTTAGAAGAATATGGGAAGGGGTTCAAGGTGGTGCCAACTTTTCAGATACAAAGCTACTCAGGTTCACAATCAACATCTCTTACAAACTCAAGGACCAGTATTCAGCAGTTGCTGACCTGAATTTGCAACCTGCTTCTGCTACAAGGGTAACCTGGACATAGACTACTTTAGATTCTAAAATATGAGTTCCTCTCTAAGTGTTTATACTACCAAGTTTGGACTGCAAGGAAGAGTAAACACAAGGTGTTTGCAGAACTCCAAGCCTTGTCAGGTTCTCAATAGAGGTCAGATCCTTTTTTAGTGTGTGATGGAATCAACATTGCTGGTCAAATTCAAACCATTAGGCTCTATTCCCATTCTATAATGATATTCTCTGACTGTCTAGTCCAACTCCTGCTTGTATAAAGTATGACACCAACTTCAGAAGCCATAAATTTATAGCTAAGTAATGAACAAGTGGCCACATGGTGGCTGTAACTATAAAGACCACCTGCCACTCCTTCCTCTGTCCCTACTGGGACCTTTCTCAGATATTCTCTCCTGAAAGTTCTTCTCTAACTTTCTAAGGTTTTTGTCAACCTTAATTGACAGACTCTGGGAAGAGGAAAGAAAACTTGTGGTAGCCAAAGCTGTTTTTTTTCCAGTCTTAGATCAAGCTTTGAGAAAAATGAGAATGATCGTGGCATTAGGAGAGTCAACATTCAAAGACTTGATGCCACATACTCAATTTTACTCTTATCACATGTCAATAAACTAGTTAGTCTATACACTGCTACCACAGACAGAAATATGCTAAAGATGGCCTGACCAGAGAAGTCCTTGATTCTTTTAAAATAAAACAGAACATTTCCACCAACATTTATTTGTGTATTCATTTGACATTTATTTGCTTACTGAAATATTGACATAATCCTGGATTTCTGAAGTGTGGGTGGCCAACTCTTTTCTATTTATCATGAAGAATCCTTTGTGATTCTAGATAAGAAGAGATTCCTGGGAACATGGACACTTCTTATGGAAGGCACCCTGAGAGGGGATGCCTAGGATATTCTCCAGGCAATGCTGGCTCCCATCATGTTTTGGTATTTGCCCCTAGATATTTAATACTAATTGCCAACTTAAGGAGATCTTGAATCAGCAAGCTTCTCCATACACCTGTGAAAATGGTCTTGATAGGGTTAGCCTCTGGTCACCTCTGTGGATGGCTTTCTAGATTATACAAGTTGAGGTGTGAGGACCCATCCTCATGGCTCTAATCTGGGGACCTAGGTTACATAGAAAAAGAAGAAAAGCAGCTACCTGACACCAGCTTCCATCACACTCTGATTCCTGACTGTAGATGCACTATGACCAGCTTCCTCAAGTGCCTACCATGACTCGGCCACCATGACGGACAGACTGCACCCTGAAACTGTGATCCTTGAAGTCACTTTTGTCAGATAGTTTGTTCTGGAGATGATTAAGTAATATGATGTCTCCAGCAGCAAGTATTAGCCATCTAGCAGCACATGTTGGGCACAAATGAGGCTCTTCTTTCTGGAATGTGGGCATGGTTGGAAGAGCCAAGGTTAGGCTTTAGGAGAGGGTAAGGCTTACAGTTGAGATACAGCTGGTCTCTAGAAGAGGAGAGCAATCTAGGGACGGTTCCTTTTGGGGGTAGGTGATGGCAAGTATCTAAGATTGAAATAAGTTGGAGGTTAGAGTCAGGCAGAGTAGACACAGTCAGGAAACAAAAGGACCAAGCAAACAGAAAAGAAAAGAGGTGCTCAGACAGGTACGTGGAAAAGACACAGTAATACTTAGAGGTGCCATGGCTGCTGTGGGGTTCTCGGGGAGCTTGGTGGCTGCAGGGGAGGAAGGATAACAAGACATCGATGCCTGCTCAGAACAGAATGGAGCCAGCCTTGACTCCTGTTTACAAACTCCTCTAGCAATTCTGAATCCAACTGCAGAGCTCCTGTCTGTCCCTTAGCTCTAATCATGGGACATTAAACACAAACCACCCATCATAAGGGTGCAAGAAGCAGAGGCCTGCTTGAGACTGAGTGTCCTGCACATTTTGGATATTAATCCTGACAGAAAAATCTTTAGCACTGTATGGATTGCTTGGTGTAAATTCATTAACTACTTGTCATGACTGTAATATAATCTGCCCTGACCCTAAGGACTAGCCAGCACAGTGTTAATCAAATCTCCACAGATAACAACACATTTCTGTTTAGACTCAACAGCTGCTTCTCTTGCCAGGTTAGGGCTGGAGCTTTAAGGAAGAAAGAGTAAGTTTTCTTCTGAGTGTCCCTGAGTAGGGCACTCCTGTCTACAGAAATGCCTCTTGGGTCTCCAGCCCTGACTGCTTGTAGCTACCTTCCATTGTCAGCAATCCACGTGCCGAGCCCAGCACATAATGGAAGTCAGTCAATCTCCGGTCCCCATCAGCGAGAAGTTCACAGATAATAAAGCACAATGTATTCTGAAGCATCGAACATTTTCTCCCAGGATGAGTCATTACCAGGTTTTAATCATGCGCATTAGCCGGCCATTAGAGTCCTGTCCAGCTTTTCCTTGCCAGAGACGAGTAGAGAGAATGATGGTGGTCGGGGGCTGTGCCTGACCTACTGAAAGATCAGGCCATCTGTTCTAACTTGTATGGAGCTTGGATCACTCTGCTTTATGGCTGTAGTGATCTTATATCCCAGCACAAAACCCCTGAATGTTACTTAGGTTGATCCAGACCTTGGTTCCCCAGAAACCGGGAAGATGCAGGTGACCCGGCACTGACTTAGTAACCACAATGACTTCATGGCAGCAAAACCGTGCGTGTCCATTTCCACAGCTTGACACACTCAGATGCCAATGAAAGACAGGGCTTTGAAACAAGAAAGCAGAAGGGTAAGGGACATGCCTACAAGTGCTAGCATCTTCATGCTTCCTGCCCAGATCTGTCTCCTCTATACTGCTCCTGGGTTGTGTCTGACAGGGCTGCTCTATGCTCTTCTGTCGTGTGCAAAGCTAGACTGCCTAGCATAGGATGCCTGACAGAGGGCTTCACACTCCTCAGGTTCCTATGAACGACAGACACTATACATGTATTTTCTCAGGTAAGAACTAGTCAAACAACGAAGCAGTTTCAATCTTTTGAGGAGTGTTCATGCTTGTGTGTGTGTGGGGGGGTGTGTGTATGTACTCACATGTGTGCATAATTTCCTAGGCCTAATTATCCAGAATATTCTGTAGGAACCTAATCTTTACCTCAACCTTTTTGCTTTTAATCTACTAATTTAGAATTTGATGTCTGCTGTAGAATGGCAGGAGGTGGGGGGGGGGAGAGAAAACAAGGGGGGGAAAGAAAGTAAGTTTTAGTAGGAAAAAAATTCTTGTCCCATTTTTCTTTCCTTAGACCTAGCTTCCAGTTCATTCTCTTTCAGCGATAGGCTTTTGCTATGGTTCCTACTAGCCCCTCACATGTAGAATCTCCCACAGGGCCCAGTTAAGCAAGATGGTGTACCTGGGCAAGCTCTGGACTTCTAACTTGATCACACCCTGGTATCCTGCATGTATGAGAAGCAGTAAACAGAGTAGTTCTCATTCCACTCTGCTGCAACCAGCCTGAAGGAGTTGGTGTGTGTCTACGGGGGAGCAAATGCCCCACTCAAAGATTAAGGAATAGCCAAATACTCAGGAAGGTTAGTATACAATCAGAGTAGAGTAGCCCCCCCTCAAACAGCATCCTCCACACAAAGCCCTGAGGAGCTCCTGTAGGATTGAGCCACTAATGTGAATGGAAATGTTCTCCAAATTTATACATTCAAGATCTAACCTCCTGTGGAAGATAGATAATTATGGTTATAATCTGACAGAACTGATGTCTCTACAAGAAGAGGAAGCAAGGTTTCCTGCCTCAGCAACACAACTGAGAAAAGACAGAGATACATGGAGAACATGCTGTATGCAGGCCAGGAAGTAAGATCCAATTAGAAATAGACAAACTTGGCACACTGACCTTAGATTTCCAGTGTCCAAACCCCTGACAACATAAATTACTGTTGTTTGAGTGAAGACCATTGTATTTTGCTCTGAAGTTGAGCTAAGTTATCTTTGCTATGGTTCCAAATTACAGGGAAGTCTGACAAGATTCAGTCATTATATCAGGAAAGCTGTGAATGGAACCAAAACCCCTCTACAGAGTCAGCTTTTTCTGGGAACATCACAGAATTCACTAGTCACAGCAACCTGGGACAGGAGGTGGCTGAGAGACACTTGCCCAACAAGTGACTCCAAGAGTGGAACACACCCATGTCTAATAGGGTGGAGAACACCCATTCTAATAGGGTGGAACACACCCATGTCTAATAGGGTGGAGAACACCCATTCTAATAGGGTGGAACACACCCATGTCTAATAGGGTGGAGAACACCCATTCTAATAGGGTGGAGCACACCCATGTCTAATAAGGTGGAACACACCCATGTCTAATAAGGTGCTTCTGTGGAGACAAAGAACATTCATGTCAGGATGGCCCTAGCTGGTTAGAACTGATTAATTAACTCAGAGAACTCAGTGAGAAGGTTCTGGAGGCTTAATAGTGCTGCTGGGCCCTGGCCTGACAGTTCCTCAGGGAATCATGTCAGTGTTGAGATTAGAAATGAGATTACAAATAATACTGGATTATGAGGGGAAAGCAATAACATGTCATAAATCAGCATTTAACTCCTATCATTCAAGGAAACACCAGTTATGGTGGACATTAATGTGATTCAGTTGAAGAATGCTGTTGGCTAACTGTGGGTTCCATTTGATTTAAGTGTTTCTCAGCAAGGCATTACTGCTAATAGAGGGATGGGGCAGAAGAAGATGAGGGGCCTTCTGTTAGAATCCCCCTTCTCCAGTCACACAGCCAGCAGGGTTGTGCTCTCCCTTCCCACCCTCCAGCCACACATCCCACGCACACTCCTGGCTTCTTGGTGCTGTTGAGAAGCCCAGAGGTTGAGGTGTTCTCTGTAGAGGTGTTCTTACTCCCTCCTCCTCTCAACCAAGTTATCACTAAGGCACACAGGGCAGTCTCTCACTTTCACCACCATGTAGAGACTGTTTGACTCCAGACTTGATCCAAATATTTGGGTGTGGCATCAAGAAAACAGAGGAGAGGGACAAATCAGAAAGGGACTCACAAATAATTCTGTGACAGCCAGAACGGCAGGTATGTCACACTTGCTACCACATTTAAGTTCCCTGTGGAATGCCACAACTTTAGGGTCATATATCAGATACCCTACATATCAAATGTTTACATAACAATTTATAACAGTAGCAAAACTGCAGTTGTGAAGTAGCAAGGGAATAATTTTATGGTTGGGGGTCACCACTACATGAGGAACTGTATTGAAAGATCACAACACTCTGAAGGTTGAGAACCATTGATTACTTCATTGGTTTTGTTTGGTGAGAGAGGATACATTATGACAGAAAAATAGGAACTCCTTGTATGTCTGAGTGTCTTTCCTATGCTGTGATAAAGCTCTCTGGCCAAAGCAACTTGGCAGAGATGGGGTTATTTGTGTTACACTTTCTATCACACTCCATCACTGAGGAAAGTCGGGGCAGGGACTCCAGGCAAGAACGCAAAGACAGGCCTGCATGCTATTTCACACAGCATTACCTCTGATCAGTTACCTCTCTCACAATCAAAACAGTACAGAAGAAACTATGGGAATGCTGCTGGATGAGTCACTGAAGGTCATACAGGTGTATGGGAATGCTGCTGGATGGGTCACTGAAGGTCATACAGGTGTATGGGAATGCTGCTGGATGGGTCACTGAAGGTCATACAGGTGTATGGGAATGCTGCTGGATGAGTCACTGAAGGTCATACAGGTGTATGGGAATGCTGCTGGATGGGTCACTGAAGGTCATACAGGTGTATGGGAATGCTGCTGGATGGGTCACTGAAGGTCATACAGGTGTATGGGAATGCTGCTGGATGGGTCACTGAAGGTCATACAGGTGTATGGGAATGCTGCTGGATGGGTCACTGAAGGTCATACAGGTGTATGGGAATGCTGCTGGATGGGTCACTGAAGGTCATACAGGTGTATGGGAATGCTGCTGGATGAGTCACTGAAGGTCATACAGGTGTATGGGAATGCTGCTGGATGGGTCACTGAAGGTCATACAGGTGTATGGGAATGCTGCTGGATGGGTCACTGAAGGTCATACAGGTGTATGGGAATGCTGCTGGATGGGTCACTGAAGGTCATACAGGTGTATGGGAATGCTGCTGGATGGGTCACTGAAGGTCATACAGGTGTATGGGAATGCTGCTGGATGGGTCACTGAAGGTCATACAGGTGTATGGGAATGCTGCTGGATGGGTCACTGAAGGTCATACAGGTGTATGGGAATGCTGCTGGATGGGTCACTGAAGGTCATACAGGTGTATGGGAATGCTGCTGGATGGGTCACTGAAGGTCATACAGGTGTATGGGAATGCTGCTGGATGAGTCACTGAAGGTCATACAGGTGTATGGGAATGCTGCTGGATGAGTCACTGAAGGTCATACAGGTGTATGGGAATGCTGCTGGATGGGTCACTGAAGGTCATACAGGTGTATGGGAATGCTGCTGGATGGGTCACTGAAGGTCATACAGGTGTATGGGAATGCTGCTGGATGGGTCACTGAAGGTCATACAGGTGTATGGGAATGCTGCTGGATGGGTCACTGAAGGTCATACAGGTGTATGGGAATGCTGCTGGATGGGTCACTGAAGGTCATACAGGTGTATGGGAATGCTGCTGGATGGGTCACTGAAGGTCATACAGGTGTATGGGAATGCTGCTGGGTGGGTCACTGAAGGTCATACAGGTGTATGGGAATGCTGCTGGATGGGTCACTGAAGGTCATACAGGTGTATGGGAATGCTGCTGGATGGGTCACTGAAGGTCATACAGGTGTATGGGAATGCTGCTGGATGGGTCACTGAAGGTCATACAGGTGTATGGGAATGCTGCTGGATGGGTCACTGAAGGTCATACAGGTGTATGGGAATGCTGCTGGATGGGTCACTGAAGGTCATACAGGTGTATGGGAATGCTGCTGGGTGGGTCACTGAAGGTCATACAGGTGTATGGGAATGCTGCTGGATGGGTCACTGAAGGTCATACAGGTGTATGGGAATGCTGCTGGATGGGTCACTGAAGGTCATACAGGTGTATGGGAATGCTGCTGGATGGGTCACTGAAGGTCATACAGGTGTATGGGAATGCTGCTGGATGGGTCACTGAAGGTCATACAGGTGTATGGGAATGCTGCTGGATGGGTCACTGAAGGTCATACAGGTGTATGGGAATGCTGCTGGATGGGTCACTGAAGGTCATACAGGTGTATGGGAATGCTGCTGGATGGGTCACTGAAGGTCATACAGGTGTATGGGAATGCTGCTGGATGGGTCACTGAAGGTCATACAGGTGTATGGGAATGCTGCTGGATGGGTCACTGAAGGTCATACAGGTGTATGGGAATGCTGCTGGATGGGTCACTGAAGGTCATACAGGTGTATGGGAATGCTGCTGGATGGGTCACTGAAGGTCATACAGGTGTATGGGAATGCTGCTGGATGGGTCACTGAAGGTCATACAGGTGTATGGGAATGCTGCTGGATGGGTCACTGAAGGTCATACAGGTGTATGGGAATGCTGCTGGATGGGTCACTGAAGGTCATACAGGTGTATGGGAATGCTGCTGGATGGGTCACTGAAGGTCATACAGGTGTATGGGAATGCTGCTGGATGGGTCACTGAAGGTCATACAGGTGTATGGGAATGCTGCTGGATGGGTCACTGAAGGTCATACAGGTGTATGGGAATGCTGCTGGATGGGTCACTGAAGGTCATACAGGTGTATGGGAATGCTGCTGGATGGGTCACTGAAGGTCATACAGGTGTATGGGAATGCTGCTGGATGGGTCACTGAAGGTCATACAGGTGTATGCTTAGCTAGCTTTCTTGTACCACAAAGACCCATTTTCCCAGGGAATGATGCTGCCCATAGCAGGCTGGGCTCTCATACAAGGCAGCCCCTCAGAGAAGTATACAGGCCACTCTGATCTGGTAAATCCCCGAACTGAGACCCTCTTTTCAGATGAGCATAGGATATATCAAGCAGACAATTAAATTTAACTACAATAGTGTGCAAGGGATTTTAAGAAGACTCGGGTTATTTCCTAAGCCATTGAGATGGACAGTCTGGGAGATAACAGGATCTAGGTGAAGTCTAGATGTGATGTATATGTTTATTGATATTCTATTTGTCGAGACAGAATGGCACTTACGTAGCTGCTAAGCCCTTGGATTTTGCACGTGTTTAGATGGAAACCCTACCAGCATCTATATATCCAAAGAGGTTGGGATGATTGGGATCTGCAGCTAGCCCACTTCTGACATCAGATCATGCTGAAATACTCAACTAAACAAAATATGGATTCCTATGAATTTTTTTTAATTAAAAGAGAAATCACTTACGTGAAAAGCCAAGAAAGTCGAGAACCAAAGGTCTGCATGATGCTCTCCAGGCTGAAACGGAAACCCAAAGTGAGTGTCATGGGAGTGGTCAGCGCTATGGATATGTAAAATCTCTCCCTACAAGGCCCTATTTCAAACCCTGCCCTCAGGGTGCCAAGGGGCGGCCCCTCCCCTAAAGTTACCTCAATCCAGACTCTGCCCCTGAAAATCCTGCCATTGGCTACTCCACCCACACAGGCATTAAAAGTTCCCACCTCTGAATACACTTCATGGTCCTCTCCTCCTATGGGGCCAGCCAAGAATGTTTTCTTCAGATTAAACCTGGATTTATTAATTCGATTTGATTGACTTATTTTATCAGTGGCAGTGTGCTTCCAGTAACCATGAATTTTTTTTTTAATTTAACAAAAGGAACAAACGATTCGGGTCTTCTCGCTTCTGCTGGAACCCTTTTCCAGTTTCGTGTCTGGTATGCAGACCTCCAAAGACTGGTCCTGAGGGCACTTTCTCTGTAAAATACAGAACAGCTCCGGGTCCACAGATAAGGGCATGGTCACTGATCTGATATTTGACTGAGACCTCCTGCCCCTCTCTAATTCCCATCCCAACTCTGTCTCCTCCTCAGCTTCTGCTATAAAAAACCCTCACTGTTGCCTGTCTGCCCTCCTCTGGGGGTGACTGCCTTTTACAATCCTGGCGTTTTCTCAAATCCTCTTGAGTTTAGGGATGGGGATTCACTACTTGATGCCGACTGTATCTATCATGTGTCTGACAGGCTGAAGCCCCCATGCCTGGTCCCTGAGGCTGCAGGATAAGAGGTGACATTTGTCATCTGTAGGGAATACAGAACAGAAAGGAGAATCTGAAAGGCCAATGCCCTCTGACCTTTAGGCTCCATTGGTTTGTTTTCTGGAAGACTCAGCCCAGAGAACAATGTATTTACCCTTTCTCAAGTTTAGAGATCTGATGTTTGTGACAAAAGAAAGGAGGGCCTTTAACCTGACAAAAAGTAGCTGATACTGTTGCCATGGAGACACCCCTCTCTGGTTGAGCTCTGTGCTGGGAACTCTGTCTGCTGAGAAGCCCATATGAAGAAGGCAGCCCCAATCAAAGGTGTAGGAAATAAGCGCATTCGCCATAGGAGCTCTCTCACACTGTAGTTTTTCATGTCTACATGACTAACATGAACTCTGTGAACAAGGGTCATCTTGCCTCCCATTGCATGTACAGCCACTGTGCAAGATAGAGCAGACGTTCAGACCATATATTTTGAGTGAATGATAGAGGAGACCCTCCAAATATCACACGTTAGGCACAACTCTATATAGCTTACAGAAACTTACAGAAATTAGTTTCACATGCCTCAGTTTCTTTATCTGTGAAATAGACATGACTGGAAATATTATGTCTTGTTCTGGGTTAACAAAATAATTTAGGGACACAGAGTTAAAGGATTACAAAGCCAAGGTTTGACGCAGACAGTCTCCACCCTAAGTCTCAGGGGTCCGCTGTCCGGGCTGCAGAACCACCTTCATGAATCACCTGTGTCCGCTGTCCGGGCTGCAGAACCACCTTCATGAATCACCTGTGCCAATGGTGCTCAGGTCTTCTACCTGTCACACAATGCATTTTCATTAAATAATACTAAAATGGTTATATTTGGTGGCGTGACAGAAAATGCATAACAAATTGTAGGTCTGAGGAAGTGAGTGCTATACTTTGCCTCTTGCCATCCTATACAAAGTTCTGGTTTTGAGATACTCCAGAGCTCTTGATGATGATGATGGTGATGATGATGATGTGTGTGTGCATATGTGAGTGTATATGTGAAGTAAATATCAGATGTCTTCCTCAGTTATTCTTCCCTTCTTTTTAAAGGCAGGGTCTCTCATATGAACCTAGAGCTTATGGGCTAGTCTAGCTAGCCACTTTGTACCAGAGATCTCCTACCTCTACTTCCCCAGATTACAGGTGGTTGCTAGGCCTGAACTTCCCACCTTATTTTTTTAGAACAGGTTTCTATCTAAATCTTTATGCTCTATTCACTGAGCTGCCCACAAATTTTGTTCTTAAAGACAGAGCATTGAGAATAACTGTTCAGGATTCCAAAAGAAAAAGCCAATAGACATAGTTTCAAGATTTGAACTACATCTCAGAACTCAGATTCTAGAACATATGACAAAAGTATATAAAAATACATGGAGTAGCATATGACTTTCCTTTGAAAATTTTCAATACCTAATTTTGGCAAGACCAGCCAGAGGGAGTATCCTCCAACCCCAATAAAATAGTACAACTCATTTCAGTTATCCATGAGAAAGGGGACAACTGCTTTGCCCTTCTCCAGACTCATGCTGAAATCCAACTGTCCCATGAAGAACTGTGGGAAACACCAAGATGTACCTGCCTCCTTCCTCTAGCACAGTTTGCCATTTACTGAAACCCAGGATGCAGTCCTCTCCACTGTGTTGTGCATGCACGGTCAACCTCTCCAAACACTAAGCCACCAGTGAAAGCTGAAATTCACTGTTTTCCCACTCTTGCATTCTACAACACACAACACATACACAGCACATGTTTAGCCATGCACACATACACACACATGATGAAAATGCACGCAAGTGCTCACACACCTGTAAAATATATGTACGTGTGTGTCCATGCATGCATACACATGCACACACCATTCATACACATGTCAACCTTAGTCAACATGCTTAGCTGAAGGATGGTGGAGTCTTTTACTTCTTTGCTCCTTAGAAGACCTTGGAGATGACTTTTTGCTTTCTGCAAGGAGCAAAAACTGAAACCAAGGTGAATACTTTTCTTCTTTGAAGAAACGAGTGAAATATGGAAACTCTTAGAGCCAGCACTAATCTCCTAGCTAGAAGAGATGCTAAAAATATATGGACTCCAGAGGGCAGGCCAACTTGATGGACCCCAATCCTCCATAAGTATGTATTTGAAAGAAATGTGTAAGTTCACATGCTTTTCAAATTCATCCTCTTTTTTTGAATGCATTGCCTCAAATAGCTCTCTATCCCTCACTCTTCTCCAATGCAAAAACTTGATTGTAATTTTAAGGGGTAGCACATTATCACCATGCTTTGGTACTTTGGTAGATTCTCCACCCCAGGTAAGGACAGTTATTCCCCATCCTAAGCCCTCACAAGATTATACACACAGTCTGGTTTTCTTAAATGAATGGATACATTGAATCACAATTATTTAATTACATCCTAGTCCCTTACATGGGTAAGAATGATTTTCACAGTGGGATATCCATTTATTCATTTTCATGTGCCCCCATCTACTAAACTTGGTAGAGTGACGGCATTCCCTGGAGGGCGGTGGGTTTGGAGAAGTACAGCTGTGTTCCAAACCGCAGCTCTGACCTTTATGAACCATGGAGACTGTGATCAGCTTTAAAAAATATTCGTATCTTAATTTTCCTTCTCTCAAAAAAACTGGAAAAATGAATGATATCTTCCTCTCAGTAGTTGTAAATCATTTAATGAATTAATTCCTGTAAAGCTCTTAGAACTCTGCTTAGATCAAATTAAGCATTCCATAAATATTCACTTGCACATGAGCCAATTTGTGAGTAAGGGGAGCCTCCCCCTAAATAGTTCAGGGTAATTTTGAGTCATAGTCTCTCACTGGAACCTGGCACTCATCAATTAGGCAAGGCTGGTTGATCAGTGAGCTCCAGAGATCTCCCTATTTCCACTCCCTGGTGCTGGGGTGGAAATCTTTATACACACCGCAGGCCCCAGATTTTCACATGGGAGCTGGGGACTTGAACTCAGGTCCTCACACTTCCATCCTAAATACTTTACTAATTCAACAATCTCCTCAGCCTCACAAGGCTTTTTAGAGGTAGATCCTCTTAATAAGACTTTAACTGTTGAGTGCCGTGCCCGCTGTGCAGCCTGTGTCCGAGAATGTGCGGAGGGTGTCGGGGATTGACAACACAGAGACTCGTTCAACGGTGTAAAGAAAACTTTAAGCAGGCCCCAAAAAGGCTCAAGAAAACTTCCCAAGAAAGGCCTCCCTCCAGAAAAGCTTCTGCTCTCTCTTCTACCCCTGGCTGGTTCTGCTCTGACACCAGAAATTGGTTTGGGTGTGTCAGAAGAGGCAGTCTTTGTACAAGGTCAGGGCAGTTCCCGTGGGCCAGCCCTTTTCAGGAACTTATTGCCCCGGGCATCGTATTGTTTTTAGTAAAGATGTTTTTAGTAAACATTGTCTTACAGTTGCCTACTCCCAGGCTGATGGGGAAGTGTGTCTCTGCTCAAGGTCTGGTGTCCCCACAGTTGAGAGCATTTGTTTAACTGATGAACTAATCAAGCTGCTTTATCCAGCCTGGAGTGTATATTTCTTCCTTCAGCCAAATGATAACTTTTTAATCAATTTTGGTTTACTTTCTTATTTCAGGAAAAAAAATCCCAGGAAGCTAAAAATTGGGAGCCTATTGGGATACATCCATTTAATTCATTAGTGTTGCCTAGCAGGGCTGGCTCATTTCTGTGCATTTTTAGCAATATGGTGCATGAGATGTGTTCATATAAAATTACAAGTCTCTTTTAAACCACTTCCTTATCCACAGCATCTCTTGGCTTGCCTGTTCAGAATGGGCAGATTTTTTAAACATTGAGATGCCTGTCTCTGAGGAAAGATGAGCAAAGCAGGATATAGTGAGAGGAAATAAGGACTATTATAACGAAATGGACTGTAATATGTTTTAAAATATTACAAATAAAATGCTTAGATGCTCACATACATTTGAAGAGATTTTAAATAGACAAAATGAACAGTTTTGTTTTCTTTTTAAAACTTCCAAAGTCCCCATGTGTCATTTCCCAACAGCACTGATTAGTCTGGACTGGTTCTGAGCCTATACAGTTTCCAACACTATCCCACTCAGCGTTGGTGTTCCAAGGAATTCAGTTTTAGAAATGATGACATTGCCAAGAGAGATCTCAGAGGCAATGTTAAACCTTTTGTACTGTTATTTTTCCCCTCAGAGTTGGTTTTGAAAATGTTTTTGTTTGTTTGAATTTTTATTTCCTTCAGTCTACTAAGTCAAATTTCATAGTTTTCATATAAACTTTTCACAAATGATATCCATATGAGTCTGACCTCCTCTGACTCACATGGGGCCATGAGGAGAGTCTTCCTGGGTGGCATAATGCCTTTCCTCTGTCAAATGTGAGACTCATTGGTGTGTGGTCACATTGACATGGCATTGAGCAAGATAAGTGCCTGCCACCATAAGAAGTGTCTTTTTCCAATTCAGAGGGACTATAATTCTTTTTGACAGTCTCTTGAGGGGGTGCGTGTCTGGTATAGATTTACTAGCTCTGAACCCTGGATCCAATCCTTGAGACAAGGATGCCAACCAGCCACATGGGCCAGAACACAAATGGTGAGTGTTCTTTCTCTGTGATGATGCCATTGCTGGGTTAATCGTCATGATTTTACTTCTTTAGTTAGACTTTGACTGGGACTTGGCCATTCTGTGAGGGCTTATTACAAAGAGAATTAGCAATGAGCCAGTCCCTGGTATATTGGCTCCATCTCACCTTTTTTCACTTCTCATGTTGCCCTCTAGGTATTCTTGCCAAGAAGTCCCCCTCTGCCATCAGTTTACATGTGACACAGAGCAGCCCCATCTAGGCTTAAGCAGCCAACAGTTTACGTTTATGCTAGAGTTTTGATGCAGAGAATACTACAAAGAGCATGGGAGGAATCATATCCATCAGAGGGTGACATAGCAGGGTTATTCTGTCCACAATCTCTTTCTTCAGGAGAAAAATCTCAGCTCACACATATAGAGGTATTGGGAAAAGACCAGGATTCCTGTTTGACCACATGGACAGTGGTAGGAAGTCAAAGTATGCCACGAGCACAGAGAGAGTTGAGTTGGGGTCCAGCTTTGTCCTGAGCATTTTTCAATTATCAAACATTCTAAGCTGTGAACTATTTTTAATTGAAGGAGGAGGCAGACATTGTTTACTCAAATGAATTTAGGAAACCCTATCATTAAGAAGTGTGTGTGTGATGTAGGACCTGTTAGAGTGTTTTGTAACTGTGTTTTGTGCATCTTTAAAGGGAATGGAGTTTGGTGAATATGTCTAGGTAATGCTCATTTCAAGGAGGCTTGAGGAGTGGCAATGTAATCCAAATATTATATGCCGAACTCCTGGAGAGTATTTCTCATAGTATTTTCTAAGATAGTAGCTGTCAACATGAAGGATGTCATATGGAAAACAGCAAGACGGTAGTTTAGCAAAGCTGGCAGGTCATAGACTCAGTGGGACTCAGTGGGAGCCTACCTAGATCAGGCCTGCTCATGACATGTAGGCAAAAGTTCAATAGTGTGGTTCAGACAAAGTTAAATATATCTCACATGACTTTACTGAATATGGTATTTACATCACCATGTACTATAATTTAGCCACATTGTACATGTGAGAAAGTCAAGGTGCAATGTCCAGGATCACTCAGCAAGTGAATAGTAGGACAGGAGACCATCCCATGTCATTTGATTACAAAGCTTACTTCTTATCCACTCTACTACTCTGACTTCAGAATTACAGAGACAATGTAAGCATGCTACAGAATTAATTTTAGGAAAGTGGAATGACAGTCTCCATGAAGTATTATTGGCTTATGCTGACAAAAAAGAACCTCTGGTAGAAAGGATTCCATGTCATGTGATGAGTTAATCGTATCCTTGACTGCTTCTAAATGGCACTGGCTTCTCTCATGTGCAAACATACTTAACCATATAGCAAATGGCATAACAGATGAGGACGAGATGAGGCACAGGTCTGTTCTGTTTGAAGAATTCTCGCTTGACCTTAAAAACACACATGTTAGAAGAGCAAAGTTTAAATTCAATAACCATAGCTTCCACCTTAGAAAATGAAAAAATTAACAAATTAAATGTGAAGTAAGAAATCAAGGATTAAAGGTTATAACAGAAATCAATAAAATTGAAATCTTAAAATCAGTAGGGGTAAAAATCAATGAACAAAAGCTGTTTCTTTTGAAAAATCAATAAAATAATCCATTAACCAGACCCAACCAAGGGCAAAAGGAAGATTCCAATTGTTAATGTCAGAAATGAAGGAAGAGCCCTCACTACTGACCCCACGAACATTAAAAGGCTAACAATACAATATTAACAATTCTATGCTTATATAGTGAATAGCTTGGATGAAATGAACCAATTCATAGAAAATCATACAAGTAAAACCAGATAACCCTGTTAGACCTATCTCTATTACAGAAATTGGCTGATAATTGGCCACCTGTTAAAACAGAAAGCACCAGGCACAGACAGTTTTATTGGTGAATACATAAAATATTTAATGACTATGCTATGGCAATTATTCAATTTTTTTCAGAAAACAGAAGTACAAGGAAATGCATAAGTCAAAAGTACTCCAAATTAAAAAAAAACTCCAAAACTCCTTTATGGAATATTAGCCAACTATATTTGACCATGTAAGAATTAAATACCATAGTCAAGTCATATGTGTGCCAAGAAATCAAGGATGTTTCATCATTTGAAAGTCAAGGAACAAAACCCACTATAAAACAGGTAAAGAAAATTTCACATGACCATATCAATAGGTTACAGTGAGCATTTGATAAAAGCTAACACAATTTATGGCAGCTAAAAATACTCCTAAGTTTATAATACACTTTCTTAGTTAACTCATATTTCATTTGGAAATATGCTCTTTAACCTTTTTATTTTTAAATTTTCCCACCATATTTTCATTTTTGATGTTTACTCTAATCTCACTGAGGTCTCACACACTGTATGACTTCTATGGTTTTAAATTGTTTAAATTACTTAATTACCTAGACTGGTGGTTATTAGACAATATTTCCCAAGAGCTTCGAAAGCACAACACTGTATTAATGATGGGTGAAGTATACGAAAGTCATCTAGTCAGTTCAAGGATGGTGCTGCTTTGTCTACCTACCCTTAAATAGTTGATTGTTGGGTCTCTGTTGCTATTGGACTTCTGTAGAAATTTTCAGCTAAAATAGTAAAGCAATCTCTTTTTGCCTTATATTTTCTTTTTTAATTTTTTTTATTATTATTTTTTATTTTTCATGTCAATCCCAGTTCCCTCTCCCTCCCCTCCTCCCGCACTCCCCTTCCCCCCCAGCCTCCCACCCTATTGCCAATTCCTTCCACATAGGGGATATCTAGAGTCTGTCATTTCACTACGGGTAGGGTCCAGGCATTCCCCTAAGAGTCCAGGCTGAGAGAGCATCCTTCTTTGTGCTATGGGCACACAATGACTGTTTGTATTCCAGGGATAGACACAGAGCCACTGCTCAAGGCCCCATAGGTTGCCCAGGCCTTCTCACTGACACTCACATTGGGGGGGGTTCCAGATCAGTCCCATGTTAGCCTCCCCGCTGTCAGTCTGGGGTCCAAGAGCTCTCCCCTGTTCAGATCAGCTGTCTCTGCTGGTTTTGCCAGCCCATTCTTTGCCAATTTGCTCATCACTCCTCTCTCTCTGCCACTGGGTTCCTTGGGTTCAGTTCAGTGTTTAACTGTGTGTTTGCCTCTGCTTCCATCAGTCACTGGATGAAGGCTCCCAGATGGTTATAGACATCAAGTTCATTATCAGGAATGGGCATTCGAGGTGGTCTCTCCACTATTACTTAGCTTGCCAATTGGTGTTATCCCTTTAGATCACTAGAGGTCACTCTGGTGCCTGATCCGTCTTCTAACCTATGATTCCCTCTTCCCCCTATTCTACCCCCACCCACTCAACTTCCTGTTCCCCCATGACCTACTCTCTCTCTTCTCCCCCTCTCTTCTTCCCAGCTCCCACTCCCCCTCACCCCTCACCGTGTTCCCCATCCATTCAGAGGATCTTGTCTCAATCCTCTTCTCTTGGGTACTATGCATATATGCATATCTTTTAGGTTCTTTCCTGTTTCCCAGACTCTCTATCAGTGGAAGTGCAGACTGGCACTATTCTGATCCATGACTAGAAACCATATATGAGTGAGTACATACCATATTTGTCTTTTTGCGACTGGGTTACGTCACTCAGGATGGCTTCCTCCAGTGCCATCCATTTACCTGCGAATTTTAAGATTCCATTGTTTTTTTTCTGCTGAGTAATACTTCATTGTGTAAATGTACCACATTTTCTCCACCCACTCTTCAGTTGAGGGGCATCTAGGTTGCTTCCAGGTTCTGGCTATTACAAATAATGCTGCTATGAACATAGTGGAGCAGATGCCCTTGTTGTATGAATTTGCCTCATTTGGATATATGCCTAAGAGTGCAATAGCTGGGTCTTGCGGTAGATTAATTCCCATTTTCCTGAGGAATCTCCACACTGATTTCCAAAGAGGCTGTACGAGTTGGCACTCCCACCAGCAGTGGAGTAGAGTTCCCCTCTCTCCACATCCTCTCCAGCATAAATTGTCTTCAGTGTTTTTGATTTTAGCCATTCTGACAGGAGTAAGATGGTATCTCAGAGTTGTTTTGATTTGCATTTCCCTGATGGCTAAGGATGTTGAGCACTTTCTTAAGTGTCTCTTGGCCACTTTAGCCTCCTCTGTTGAGAATTCTCTATTTAGATCTGTACCCCACCTTTTAATTGGATCCTTTGGTGTTTTGGAGACTTGTTTCTTGAGTCCATTTGGACTTAAGTTTTGTACAAGGCGATAAACATGGATCTATCTGCAGTCTTCTGCATACCAGTACCCAGTTATGCCAGCACCATTTGTTGAAGATGCTTTCTTTTTTCCATTGTACAGTTTTAGCTTCTTTGTCAAAAATCAAGCATTCATAGGTGTGTGGGTTAAAATTAGGGTTTTCAATTTGGTTCCATTGGTCTACCTGCCTATTTTTGTGCCAATACCAAGCTGTTTTCAGGACTATAGCTCTATAATAGAGCTTGAAGTCAGGTATGGTGATGCCTCCTGAAGTTCCTTTATTGTATAGGGTAGTTTTGGCTATCCTGGGCCTTTTGTTTTTCCATGTAAAGTTGATTAATGTTTTTCCAGGTCCTTGAAGAATTGTGATGGAATTTTGATAGGGATTGCATTGAATCTGTAGACTGCTTTTGGCAAGATTGCCATTTTTATTATGTTGATCCTACCAATCCAAGAGCATGGGAGATCTTTCCATTTTCTGGTATCTTCTTTGATTTCTTTCTTCAAAGACACAAAGTTCTTGATATACAGGTCTTTCACTTCCTTGGTTAACATTATCCCCAGATTTTTGATGCTGTTTTTGGCTATTGTAAAGGGTGATGTTTCTCTGATTTCTGTCTCAGTCACTTCATCATCTGTATATAATAGGGCCACTGATTTTTTTGAGTTTACCTTGTATCCTGCCACATTGCTGAAGGTGTTTATCAGCTCTAGGAGTTCCCTTGCGGAGTTTTTTGGGTCACTTATGTAAACAATCATATCATCTGCAAATAGTGAAAGTTTGACTTCTTCTTTTCCTATTTGTATCCCCTTTATCTCCTTTTGTTGTCTTATTGCTGTAGCTAGAACTTCAAGTACAATATTGAAGAGATATGGAGAGAGTGGACAGCCTTGTCTTGTTCCTGATTTTAGAGGAATTGCTTTGAGTTTCTCTCCATTTAGTTTGATGTTAGATGTTGGCTTACTGTATATTGCTTTTATTATATTCAGGTATGTTCCTGTTATTCCTGATCTCTCTAGGACCTTTATCATGAAGGGGTGCTGGATTTTGTCAAAGGCTTTTTTAGCATCTAGTGAGATGATCATGTGGTTTTTCTTTCGCAGTTTGTTTATATGGTGGATTACATTGATAGATTTTCTAATGTTGAACCATCCCTGCATTCCTGGGATGAAGCCTACTTGATCATGGTGGATGATTTTTCTGATGTATTCTTGAATCCGGTTTGCGAGTATTTTATTGAGTATTTTTGCATCGATGTTCATGAGGGAAATTGGTCTATAGTTCTCTTTCTTAGTTGTGTCTTTGTGTGGCTTGGGTATCAAGGTAATTGTAGCCTTGTAAAAAGAGTTTGGCTGTGAGCCTCCTGCTTCTATTGTGTGGAATACTTTGAGGAGTATTGGAATTAGCTCTTCTTTGAATTTCTGGTAGAATTCTGAACTGAAGCCATCTGGGCCTGGGCTTCTTTTGTTTGGGAGACTTTTGATGACTGCTTCTATTTCATTAGGGGTTATAGGTCTGTTTAGTTTGTTTATCTGCTCTTGATTTAGTTTTGGCAAGTGATATCTATCCAGGAAATTGTCCATTTCCTTTAAATTTTCAAATTTTGTGGAGTACAGATTTTCAAAGTATGCCCTGATGATTCTCTGGATTTCCTCAGAGTCCGTTGTTATGTCCCCTTTTTCATTCCTGATTTTGTTAATCAGCATGCTCTCTCTCTGTCTTTTGGTTAGTTTGGACAGAGGTTTGTCTATTTTGTTGATTTTCTCAAAGAACCAACTCTTTGTTTCATTGATTCTTCTCAGTGTTTTCCTGGTTTCTACTTGATTGATTTCAGCCCTCAATTTGATTATTTCCTGGCATCTGCTCGTCCTGGGTGATTTTGCTTCTTTTTTTTTCTAGAACATTCAGCTGTGCTATTAATTCTCTAGTATGACTGTTCTCCAGTTTTTTCATGTGGGCACTTAGTGCTATAAACTTTCCTCTCAGCACTGCTTTCAAAGTGTCCCATAAGTTTATGTATGTTGTGTCTTCATTCTCATTGAAATCGAGGAAGTCTTTAATTTCCTTTTTTATTTCTTCCATTACCCAGGGATGGTACAATTGTGCATTGTTCAATCTCCATGAGTTTGTAGGGTCTCTGCAATTTGTGTTATTGTTGAATTCTAATTTTAATGCATGGTGGTCTGATAAGATACAGGGGGTTATTCCAATTCTTTTCTATCTGTGGAGATTAGCAATGTTTCCTATTATGTGGTCAATTTTAGAGAAGGTTCCATGTGGTGCCGAGAAGAAGGTATATCTCTTTGTATTTGGGTGGAATGTTCTATAGATATCTGTTAAACCCAGTTTGGTCATAACTTCTATTAGTTCTTTTGTTTCTTTGTTAAGTTTCTGTCTGGAGGTCCTGTCTAGTGGTGAGAGCAGAGTGTTGAAGTCTCCTACTATTAGTGTGTGAGATTTTATGTGCATTTTGAGCTTTAGTAGTGTTTCTGTCAGGAATGTAGGTGCCTTTGTATTTGGGGCATAGATGTTTAAAATTGAGACTTCATCTTGATGTACTTTTCCTTTGATGAATATGAAGTGTCCTTCTTCATCTCTTTTGATTGATTTTAATTTGAAGTCTAGTTTGTTAGATATTAGGATTGCTACACTACTTGTTTCATGGGTCTGTTTGATTGGAAGACCTTTTCCCAACCCTTTACTCTGAGGTAACGTCTGTCTTTGATGTTGAGATGTGTTTCTTGTATGCAGCAGAAGGAAGGGTTCTGTCTTCGTATCCATTCTGCTAGTCTGTGTCTTTTTATAGGCAAGTTGAGGCCATTGACATTGAGGGATATTAATGACCATTGATTGATGATTCTTGTTTGTGCTTGATTTATTGTTAGTGAAGTTATTTTGTGTAGTTTCTCCTCCCTTTTTCTTTTGGTGTTTTGTAGAGTGGGATTATATCTTGCCTGTGTCTTTGTGAATGTAGTTATCTTCCTTGGATCTATGTTTTCCTTCGAGCACTTTCTGTAGAGCTGGATTCATGGATACGTATTGTTTAAATCTGGCTTTGTCATGGAATATTTTGTTTTCTCCATCTATGGTTATTGAGAGCTTTGCTGGATATAGTAGTCTGGGCTGGCATCCTTGTTCCCTTAGTGTTTGTAGGACATCTGCCCATGATCTTCTGGCTTTCATCGTTTCAATTGAGAAGTCAGGTGTAATTCGGATAGGTTTGCCTTTGTATGTTACTTGGCCTTTTTCTTTTGCTGCTCTTAATATTTTTTCTTTACTCTGTAGGTTTGATGTTTTGATTATTATATGGCGAGGTGACTTCTTTTTCCGGTCCAGCCTATTTGGTGTTCTGTAAGATTCTTGTATTTTCATAGGCATATCTTTCTTTAGGTTAGGGAAGTTTTCTTCTATGATTTTGTTGAATATGTTTTCTGTACCTTTGAGTTGTATTTCTTTGCCTTCTTCTATACCTATTATTCTCAGGTTTGGCTTCTTCACGGTGTCCCACATTTCCTGGATATTTTGTGTTAAGGATTTGTTGGTTTTGAGATTTTCTTTGGTTGACGACTCTATATCCTCTAATGAGTCTTCAACACCTGAGATTCTCTCTTCTATCTCTTGTATTCTATTGGTGATACTTGCATCTGTAGTTCCTGATTGTTTACCCAGCTTTTCTATTTCCAGCATCCCTTCATTCTGTGTTTTCTTTATCGTTTCTATTTCAGCTTTCAATCCTTCAACTGTTTGAGTTGTTTCCTTCATTTTTTTGGTTGTTTTTTCTTGGTGCTCTTTAGATTCTTTGAGAGATTTGTTTATTTCTTTAATATTTTCCCCATTTCATGGATTTTTTTTGTTTGTTTTTTTCTTCAATTTCTTTAAGGGATTTCCTCATTTCTTCTTTGAGGGTCTCCATCATCTTCATGAAATAATTTTTAAGGTCTGTCTCCTCTCCTTCATCTATGTAGTCCTTTTCGGGTCTTGCTGGTGTTGGATCCCTAGATTCTGGTGGGGTCATGTTGGTCTTTCTATTGCTGAGTGAGCTCTTATTCTGTCTTCTTCCCATCTCTTCTTCCAGTGGATGCTGGTGGGGTCTTTCTGTCTCCACTGGTCTCCTTCCTTCCTGAAGCTGAAGCTGAAGCTGGACTAGCTGGGGTTTGGGGCTTGGAAGAGCTAATGTCTTTCCTGAAGCTGGACTAGCTGGGGTTTGGTGCTTGGAAGACCTGATGTCTTTCCTGTGTGGGTGGGTCTTCTGAAGCTGGACTCGCTGGGGTTTGGGGCTTGGAAGAGCTGATGTCTTTCCTGAAGCTGGACTCGCTGGGGTTTGGGGCTTGGAAGAGCTGATGTCTTTCCTGTGTGGGCGGGTCTTCTGGATGCCAGGAGTGGCCCCGAAGATCAAGGGGATGGGAGTCGGGCGGGGGATCTCAGAAGCTGGACTTGCTGGGGTTTGGGGCTGGGAAGAGCTGATGTCTTTCCTGTGTGGGCGGGTCTTCTGGATGCCAGGAGCGCCCCGAAGATCAAGGGGATGGGTGTTGGGCGGGGATCCCAGCCCGAGACTCAATCTCACCTGAAGCTGGACTTGCTGGGGTTTGGGGCTGGGAAGAGCTGATGTCTCGCCTCATATTTTCTGATGTCCTATTGTTAAGGATTGTTGTTACGTTCTTGAGAAGTTGGGTTTTTTTTCCAGAAAGTTTCTCTTCATTGCTGATAGTTTTCTTTGATATGAAGTTGTTTTTGTGTGGAATCAGTATCATCTCCCCAGCTTGTGCTCCATGAATGCTAGCCCGGTGTACCCTTCTCCGTTGTCTTCCTTTAATCTCTCCACATTTTTACATTTGAGTGTATTTCCTACACTTAGTGTACAGTTGGTAGTTGGGTCTTTCCCTTCCTGACACACAGACAGTCTTTTTCCTTTACTATACCGCCAGCATTTGCATCTATTGGTATAATTGCTTAATATTTACTGCACTTCTAACTAATATCCATTCACTCCTCTTGGTCATTCTTTTGCTTCTAATTTTTCTTACCATTTTCTGCTTTTAATTCAACATTTTGTGATTTCATTTTTCCTGCTCTAGAAAATATATTGAGCAAGGTAACCTGGACTCAGAAAGACATTTTCTCTTATTTGTGGGTGCTAGCTACAAATCTTTAGAAGACGAGGTGTGAGGAGCAAATTGGCAGGGAGTGGACTGGCAAGACCAGCAGAGACAGCTGATCCGAACAGGGGAGAGCTCTTGGACCCCAGGCTGACAGCTGGGAGGCCAGCATGGGACCGATCCAGATCCCCTGAATGTGAGAGTCAATGGGGAGGCCAGGGCTACTTATGGGGTCAGTGTTTATCCCTCGAATACTAACAGACATCATGTGTCCATAACACTGAGAGGGTTGCTCTCTCTGCCTGGACTCTTGGGGAAGTGCCTGTACCCTACCCTGAGTGAAATGATAGACCCCTATGTGGAAGGAATTGGCAATAGGGTGGGAGGATGGGGGGATGGGGGGATGGGGGATGCGGGAGGAGGGGAGGGAGAGGGAACTGGGATTGACATGTGAAGCAAGCTATTTAAAATTAAGATAAAAAAGAAATTAAAAAAAAGAAGGCAAGTATATATCTTGGAGTAAACACAGATGCCAGGAAATTAAAAGGGGTCATAGCAGGGGTGGAAGCAGGTGTACTAGAAAGGGGAATGGTGGGATACAGTTGTTATGAAAGGGGAAATAGGAAAAACAGGTGCTGGGGACTTATCTGAGAGGGAGGAGGAAGGATAAGCAGGATAAAAATGATGTTTAAAAAAGTCATATGGAATTATATTGTTTTATGGATGCTTAAAATTACACATAAAATAGGTATGTATTACATATGATATATAGTATATTACATACATAATATATATGGGAAGAGAGAGTAATACTGAAACTACACCAATTGCGGTAACAAAAAGTCCCAGTGTAGGGAATGGGACTCTTCCTTACCCCCTTCTGGGGATTAAAAGATGTTCGAAACAACACAGGCTACTGCTGTTGCCCTTGGTATGTTTCAGAATAAAAGGTAAGGTCTGATTGCTTAAGAGACCACACATTTTGGGGCCAAGACTTGGAGAAGTCAATGTGGTTCTAACCTGTAAGTTACTTCTCTGAGGACTAGTCCTCAAAATTTTAGAAGGAGTCATGCAAGGAGGAGCCAAGCTTCCAAAGGAGAAAAGCAACCATTATTCCTAACCACCAGTAATGCTAACAAACCACAACAACGAATAGCCTGCCAAGATATTCCAAAAGAAGGTGAGTGTGGTCAAGATATATTATATGAGATTTTTTAACAATTAGTAAAAATGTATATAAAATAAATATATAAAAATTTGTAGCTCCATTAGATTTGAACATACATGTATAATTAATATAATAACACTATATCATTATAGTGTTATATGGTATTAAATAACACCATGGCACTTCATAAGTAGTAAAGATTCCTTACAGAAGATCTTTGCAATGTCTCTCCATTGTTTAACTTTATTGTCATTCATTTTATGTATCCATAGTCAATTATTACTGAACACATGGATTAATGCATTATTTTGAGCTAACCATAATGCATTAGATGAATTAAGAATTTAATAATGAACGGCTGAATTACTTTGAGTGTCTATGAGCAAACTGTGAGTGAGAACAATTTGAAGGAAGTATCATGGTGGCTTATGGTTTCAGTGTGTTCCGTCCACCCCTGCTTGGCTTCGTGTCCTTGGGCAGATTATCATGGAAGTAATCTGCTAGGGAGACCTCCTATTTCAAAGGCTTGTGGGGGACAGGAGTCACAAGTCAGAACCAGGTAAAACTGTAAGTTCCTGTCCCTAATGACCTGCTTCCTCTAGCTAAACTCCATATCCTAAAGTTTCTCAGACCTCCCCCAAAGGATGCCATCTGGGGACCAAGCCTTCAACACATGAACCTGCTGTGGATAGATAGCTCATATTCAGATCATGTAGCTGTTTAATTTCACCCTCCTTTATCTCTGTCCCAATATCATACTTTCATAAATAGATATTTGAGTTTCTAATTTGTATCATTACCTTTTTAAAAGCATGTCTTCCAAGGCAGGGTTCCTGAAAATATCCCCGGTCCCAGTTTACCTGAAGGAGTTTGTCTTCTCTTTTACCTTTGAAGGATAGTTTTACAGAATTTTGGGCTAATAGGACTTTATATTTCAGAAGTTTAAGTATTTCACTTCACTTCCTTTTGTTATTCTTGTATGGTTTCTGGAGAAAAATGTCCCATAATTCTTAATCTGTTCCTTTGTGAGTGGTGTGTGTCCCTCAATCCATGGCTCCTTTCAAGATTGTCCTTTTGTCTTTTGGTATTTACAGTCTGGATAGGATATGCCCTGGTCTAGGTTTCATGGTATGTATCTCATGTGACAGAACTTTTGGAGGTACATATATTTATGCCTTTTCCAGTTATCCAACCGTTGTGGATTCCCACATGATTTAATTTGCTTTTTTCTTTGTTCTTTCAATTTGGAAATTTTCCATAAACATGTCCTTCAGTTCACTGATTTTTTACCTAGCTATATCTGATGCACTTACTTCAAAGCATTATCTACTAAAACCACTTCAGTTTTATATAGGAAATGACACATGACCAGCAGGAAAGCAGTAAAACTATTAGCCAAAAACGAAATAGGTTCAGTGGAGATGAGAATGAAAGAAGTCAATGTCAACCGCCTTCATAAATGAGAGGACAGCTTACAAGGTAGACATCAGGAAGCTGGCGCCGGTGTTCACTGGAAGCAACTTACAGACAACTCAGAGCAGCTCATGCTGGACAGAAGCACGCATGCGCATTTGTGATGTGGCGTCAGGCTGCCTTTCCAGCAATGCAGGCTTAACATGAGAACTCTTGAGAACAGTGAGTGGGACTCTTGTAGTGTCTTGCCACCCGTATTGTTCCTCAGGGTAGCCACGTGTGCCTACTGAAATTAATTTCTAATAAATTGAATTAGAATATTTCAGTTCTCCTATTGTGCCAACCATACTTCCAGTGTTCAATAAGCACAAGCTTGTAGTAGTCACCGTATTGTGTTGAGCAGTACATTTTCTACATTGTAAAAGATTCTATTAGGCAGCGTGGAATTAAACTCTCATTTCAATCAGCTCAGTTATTTTCCCCAATACGTATGTGTGTCTGGAATTCTACTTTTCTTTTGCTGGCTAATTTAAAGTAATGAGAAAAAGAAAATAGAATTATTCTACTAATGATAGATTCAATATAGATGCTCCAATGAGAGGCTTAAGCTCCAACCTCAAATTCAATTAAAAATGTTGATTATCTGTTGCTACATTTATCCCCCTGTGAGCTCTCTTTTCCTTCTCCTCTGAGCATGTCCTGTCAAATTGGAAAATAAGTTGTGATTACTGGAATCTGGTCAAGTTGATTAACAGATGCCAATTAAGTATCTACTGAAAGAAGAGAAAATGATGCTGGCTAATTGTTGTTGTTGGACTCTGTGGTCCCCAACTGGTGTTATACAGACCTCCAGCAGGGATTTAAGACACTGTTCTCCAGCTGCTCTGTCAGCCACCCACAAGGCTCCCTTGGATAGTCCCAACAACGTCTAGACCCTGCAGTTCCAGGACTGCATCTTCTTGTAGCTGCTGAAAATATTTACAACAGTCACACCTGAGTTATAATGGATTTTTCCTATGTTAGGGGAAATGTCATGCTACACTGAAGATGCCCTTTGGGTTTAATAATGTGAGAGAGATGAAGGTGGGAGTTTTGAGCATTAGCATGCAGAAAAAATAGCAGAATGAGATGGAAACCTACTGAACAAACCCCTGATATGGCCTGACTCTATGCCTTGAAACCATAACAGAATCACTTCATGTTTAGATCACAAGAATTGTGTTTGGTACAGGGAGTAGGTCCACTCTCACAGAGTAAACCTAGGCTGAGTGTGGTTTCTAATCATCTCAAATGTTTGCAGCAAATATCAGATGGATGGTGTAAATCCAGGCTGTACTCACATCAGTTTTTAATCCTTTCCCACCTTTCACAGTTGTGTTGTTCACTGAACAGATGTGGGAGCTCAGCCTTCTGGTTTAGACCATCTCATCTACCTAACTACAAGTCACACACACTCTGCCTGAGAGGTCTTGAGAGTTGGACAGTATTAAAGTTGAGTTTGTGTTTTCAACCTTTGCCAGCAGTAGGGACTTTAGTCACTTTTTAAATGAATGTGCTTATTGAATATTGTTCTTTTACTGAACAATTATCGAGAGTTTACTGTGCATTAAGACTTTGGGATATAGAGATAAATCAGTAGAGCATTCTCCTTTCTTGCAAGTAAGATACAGCATCGTAGAAGGATGTCCTTCAATCTATTACAAAGCACAGTCCTGGAGCTGAGAGAAGGATGCATGGGCTATCATGCAATGGTGTACCATGGGTAGGAATAAGGAGGACCAACCATGTGGGGGCAATGAGCAGCTACATTGTAGAGAAATTAATAATAATAGAATCAAGTCAAGGTTACATTTACTTGTTTTGTTGTTTGTTTTGCATTGAGACAGGGTTTCACTATGTAAGCCCACAATGACCTGAAATTTGCTATATAGATCAAGCTAGCTTCAAACTCGCAGAGTTTTGATGTAGCAAAACACCATCACAAAATAAGTAAGTACATAAGCAATTAAATAAAAAATGATTGCGTCATATGAAACTACTGATTTCTTTATGATCCAGCTGAGGCTAATGTAGAATCAATTTTGTGATGATTTAATGGGTGTTTTAGAAAACTCTGTAGTCATCACTGTATATAACATTTGGTGTTTATGTGAACATGTATGCCATCAGTGTATATGATATGTAGTTCTGGTTTTAAAACACTCCAGAGTTCATTATTGTTATTGCTATGATGATGATGCTGTGTGTGTATATGTGTGTCATCACTCTACATAATATGTAATATGTGTGTATATGTGTGCATAAATGTGTATACATATGTGTGTATGTGCATGTATGTGTGAGTATGTGCTTTTTACTTTGTGAGCCAATTTGTAAGCATTTTTCAAAGTACTGTCATTGTCACCATCATATTTTATAAGCATGTGTCATATTACCTTTGTTAATATGCTTACTAGATTAATATTCTTTGTGTTTTTCTAAATATTCTCACACCTAGGAGTTTTTTGTAGTTGTCTTTCTACTAATATATTCTAATGCCCTTAATCACTTATTTTTTATTTTAGAAACACTGATTTACCTATCCCACTTTCACTTCTAAGAGGTTCAATGTTACTGGATTTATGTTGAGATCTTTGATCCATTGGGTTTAAGGTTTTGCATGATGATAGATATGGATGTATCTTCAATCTTCTACATGTCCTCATTCATTTATGCCAGCACAATTTGTTGAAGATGCTTTCTTTTTTCCATTGTATAACTTTAGCTTTTTTGTCAAAAATCAGGTACTTGTAGGTGTGTGGGTTAATATCAGGGTTTTCAGTTCTATTCCATTGCTCTAACCTGTATATTTTTCTGCCAATACCAAGCTGTTTTCAGGAGTATGGCTCTTTAATAGAACTTGAAATTAGGGGTGGTGATACCTCTGGAAGTTCCTTTATTGTACAGGGATGTTGAGGTTATCCTGGGTTTTTTGTTTTTCCATATATTGTTGAGTATTGTTCTTTCAAGGTCTGTGAATAATTGTGTTGGAATTTTGATGGGAATTACCTTGAATCTGTAGATTGCTTTTGGCGAGATTGCCATTTTTGCTATGTTAATTCTACCAATCCAAGAGCATGGGAGATCTTTCCATTTTCTGGTGTCTTCTATAATTTCCTTCTTTAAAGACTCAAAGTTCATGCTGTACAGGTCTTTCACTTATTTGGTTAGCATTACCCCAGGATATTTTATGTTCTTTGTGGGTATTATAAAGGGTGATGTTTCTCTGATTTCTTTCTCAGTCCATTTATCATCTGTATATACTAGGGCTACCGATCTGTTTGAGTAAATTTTGTATCTTGCCACTTTGGGGAAGGTATTTATCAGCCATAGGAGTTCTCTGGTAGAGTTTTTTGGGGGGGGTCACTTATGTAAACTATCATATCATTTGCAAATAGCGAAAGTTTGACTTCTTCCTTTCCAATTTGTATACACTTGATCTCATTTTGTTGTCTTATTCCTCTAACTAGAACTTTGGGTGTCATATTGAAGAGATATGGAGTGGACAGCCTTGTCTTGTTCCTGATTTTAGTGGAATCATGTTGAGTCTCTCTCCATTTATTTTGATGTTGGCTGTTGGCTTGCTCTACATTGCTTTTATTACATTTAGGTATATTCCTGTGATTCCTGACCTCTCCAAGACTTTAATCATTAAGGGGTATTGGATTTTGTCAAAGATTTTTTTCAGCATCTAGGATGGTGATCATGTGGTTTTTCTTTTTCAGTTTGTTTATATAGTGGATTACATTGATAGAGTTTCATATGTTGAACCATCCCTGCATCCCTGGGATGAAGCCCAATTGATCATGGTGGATCATTTTTCTGATGTGTTCCTTGGTTCAATTTGCCAGTATTGTCTTGAGTATTTTTGCATCAATGTTCATGAGGGATATTGGTCTGAAGTTCTCTTTCTTAGTTGTATCTTTATGGGGCTTTGGTACCAACGTAATTGTAGCCTCATAAAGAATTTGGCAATGTCCCTTTAGCTTCTATTGTGTGGAACAATATGAGGAGTACTGGTATTAGCTCTTCTTTGAATTTCTGGTAGAATTCTGTATGGAAACTATCTGACTCAAGCCTTTTTTGGTTGGGAGATTTTGATGACTGCTTTTATTTCATTAGGGGTTATAGGTCTATTTAAATTGCTTGTCTGTTCTTGATTTAATTTCGGTAAGTGATATCTATCCAGAAAATTGTCCATTTCCTTTAAATTTTCGAAATTTGTGGAGTATAGGTTTTCAAAGTATGACCTGATGATTTTCTGGATTTCCTCAGTGTCTGTTGTTATGTCCCCCTTTTCATTTCTGATGTTGTTAATTAGCATTCTCTCTCTCTGCCTTTTGATTAGTTTGGATAAGGGTTTATCTATCTTACTGATTTTCTCAAAGAACCAACTCTTTGTTTCATTGATTCTTTGTAATGTTTTCCTAGTTTCTACTCTATTGATTTCAGTCTTCAGTTTGATTATTTTCTGGCGTCTATTCCTCCATGGTGCATTTGCTTCTTTTTGTTCTACCGCTTTCAGTTGTGCTGTTAATTCTCTAGTGTGACTATTCTCCAGTTTCTTCATGTGGGCACTTAGTACTATGACCCTTCCTCTTAGCACTGCTTTCAAAGTGTCGCATAGGTTTGGGTATGTTGTGTCTTCATTCTCATTAACTTCCAGAAAGTCTTAATTTCTTCCTTGACCCAGGAATGGGGAATTTGTGCATTGTTCAATTTCCGTGACTTTTATGGTTTCTGTGATTTATGTTGTTGAATTATAACTTCAAAGCATGGTGGTTTAATACAGGTCGCTATTCCAATTGTTTTTTATCTGTTGAGGTTTCCTATGTATGTAGTCAGTTTTAGAGTAGGTTCCATGTGGTGCTGAGAAGAAGGTATATTATTTTATGTTTGGATGGAATATTCTATAGATGTCTGTTAATACCATTTGGGTTATAACTTCTGTTAGTTCTTTTGTTTCTTAAGTTTCTGTCTGGTGGTCCTGTCTAGTGGTGAGAATAGAGTGTTAAATTCTCTTACTATAAATGTGTGAGGTTTTATGTTTGATTTGAGGTTTAGTAATATTTATTTTACAAATGTTGGTGCCTTTGTATTTGGGGCACAGTAGTTCAGAATTTAGACTTCATCTTGAATGACTTTTCCTATGATGAATATGAAATGTCCTTCTTCATCTAATTTGATTGATTTTAGTTTGAAGTCTAATTTATTAGATATTAGGATTGCTACCCCTGCTTGTTTCTTGGGTCTATTTGATTGGAAAAGCTTATCCCAATCCTTTACTCTGAGGTAACTTCTGTCTTTGATGTTGAGATGTGTTTCTTGTACGCAGCAGAAGGATGGCTTCTGTCTTCGTATCCATTCTGTTAGCCTGTGTCTTTTTATAGGCACATTAAGACCATTGATATTGAGGATTATTAATGACCATTGATTGTTGATTCTTGCTTCTTCTTTGTTTTGGGTTTGTTGTTGTTGGTGTTATTGTGTGTGGATTTACCCCCTCTTTTTTCTTTTGGTGTTTGTTAACGTGGGATGATCTATTGCCTATGTTTTTGTTAGTATAGTATCTTTGTTGGGTTGGAGTTTTCTTTGCAGAAATTTCTGTAAGGCTGGAATTGTGGATAGGTATCGTTTAAATCTGGTTTTGTCATGGAATATCTTGTTTTCTCCACCTATAGTGATTGAAACCTTTGCTGGGTAAGTATAGTAGTCTGGGCTGGCATCCATGTTCCCTTAGTGTTTGTAGAACATCTATCCAGGACCTTCTAACCCTTATAGATTCCATTGAGAAGTTGGGTGTAATTCAGATAGGTCTGCCTTTATATGCTACTTGGCCTTTTTCTTTAACTGCTCTTAATATTTTCTCTTTATTCTGTAGGTTTGGTGTTTTGGTTATTATATGGCAAGGGGACTTCTTTTTGTGGTCCAGTCTATGTGATGTTCGGTAAGCTTCTTGTACTTTCATAGGCATATCCTTCTTTAGGTTGGGGAAGTTTTCTTCTATGATTTTTATGAATATTTTTTCTGTACATTTGAGCTGTATTTCTTCACCTTCTTCTCTACCTATTATTCTTAGGTTTGACCTTTTCATGGTGTCCCATTTTCCTGGATATTTTGTGTTAGGGATTTGTTGGACTTGAGATTTTCTGTGGTCGATGACTGTATATCCTCCAGTGAGTCTTCAACACCTGAGGTTCTCTCTTCTCTTGTATTCTATTGGTTATACTTACATCTATAGTTCCTGATCATTTACCCAGCTTTTCTATTTCCAGCATCCCCTCATTCTGTGTTTTATTGTTCTAGCTCAGCTTTCAAACCTTGAACTGTTTGAGTTGCTTCCTTCACTTGCTTGGTTGTTTTTTTCTTGGTTCTCTTTAAATTCTTTAAGAGATTTGTTTATTTCTTGAGGGTTTTTTTTTTTGGTTTGCCTTTTCCTCCATTTCATGCATTTTTTTCCTTCTATTTCTCGTTTCCTCTTTGAGGGTCTCTATCATCTTCATAAAATAATCTTTAAGGTCCATTTCTTTTGCCTCATCTGTGTGGAGTCTGTAGTTTCTGGTGATGTCATATTTGTCTTTCTATTTCTGAGTGTGTTCTTATACTGTCCTCTTCCCATCCCTTCTTCAAATGGGTGCATGTGGGGTCTCTCTGTCTCCACTGGTCTCTCGGTGGCATGTGTGGGTCAAGACTTCAGTGTCTGCAACTCTAGATAGCCTGGCTTCTCCAGGTGTTCTCCTCACTCAGGCAGAGGGAAAGGGGGAGCCAAGAATGGGGTGTGACAGGACTCATGTCCTTCCTGTCTGGGCGAGTACACTCAATGCAAGGAGCAGGCCCAGGAAATCCAAGGAGGGAGTGATAGGCAAGGGTTGGGGTCTGATAGTCCACACTCACCTGAAGCAGAGCATGGGTGGGTAGATGGGGAGCCAAGTGGCATGTGGTAGGATTCACTCTTAGTCACTTATATTTTCTCAGATTTCTTTAGTTGTATTATTACTTTTCATTAATCTTTTTCATTTATTACATTCATTTGTGTGTGTGTGTGTGTGTGTGTGTGTGTGTGTGTGTGTGTGTGGCATATGCATGTTATAAGGCACATATAGAGGTCAGAGACAACTTGTGGGAGTGAGTTCTCTCTCTCTCTCTCTCTCTCTCTCTCTCTCTCTCTCTCTCTCTCTTTGGTTTTTCGAGACAGAGTTTCTCTGTATTGTTTTGGAGCCTGTCCTGGAACTCAGTCAATAGACCAGGCTGGCCTCGAACTCACAGAGATCCACCTGCTTCTGCCTCACGAGTGCTGGGATTAAAAGTGTGTGCCACCACCGCCAGGCCAGTTCTCTCCTTCTCCCACATGGGCTATGAATCAAATTCAGGTCAGGCTGGGTGGTTGGTACCTTTTCTTGCTGAGTTATCTCACCTGCCCTGTTAGATTATTTTTAGCTTGACACAGTAAACAGTACTTGGATATTCATCATTGATCCCCTTCCTATCTCCTATAATCTTTCTGTCATGTTTTTGAGTTAGCTAACAGCGACATGAAATTTCTCTGAATATTTCTGAGAAATATTATTATAGATTTCACTGGGTTCTGTTACATTTATTCTCTTGTCTCTTATGCTTGATAGACCTCTTGTTGGCATTCCTTTCACTGAAGTTTTTCAAATGTGTATCTGTCATTGTGCTGAGAAGTCTGATTCCGGTCAACATTTTGGCTGTTGAAGTTACTCAATCTTTTGGAAGAATACAGGGGATTTTTCCCCCTATATTTGATGTGTAATACTTTAAATGTGTTTTTCAGTGGAGTTAGAGAGATGCCTTAGCAGAGACAAGCACATACTGCTCCTACAAACCAGCACCTGCTGCAGTAGGTGACAGGACATTTGGTGCCCTCTTCTAGCCTCTAAGGGTACCTGAACTCATATGCACACACCACAACTCCCAGATACACGCATACACATAATTAAAATAAAATAAACATGCTAAACATATGTCAATATTGAACATTCTGGGTTAATTCTCCAAAAATTTGATGAGCCAACCCTTTTGACAGGTGAATACAAATCCCCTTTTATTTCTGTAAGGTTCTATTGAATTAAAGTTTTCAGTATTAAGTCTGCTCTGGTATTTCACCTTGTCTGCTATCTCTTGTCTTGTACTATCAACCTCTTTACAATGACTTTTTTTTCTTTTCTTAATCTCACTTCTATTATCATTGTTAGGAAATTTACTGGGTGACTTTGTTAGAACTTTGAATAAACTTCCCTGGGCATTTTATAATTTTTTCTTCATTTCTAAAGTATTTTGAGTTTCCATTTTCCTTAACCTGGTTCGGTTGACTCTCATTTTTTTCTTGATTTTTATATTTATTTTTTGAGATTTGTGTGACAGTTGATTTTTTTAACATCCGCAAATTTCTAATTAACTTTCAGTGTCATCTTGCGGTTACCTATTATGCCTCATATCTTATTAAGAAGGAGAATTTTCATAAGCTAGAATGTATTAACTCTTACTTTTTTACTTTCAGTAATAACTTCGAGAATTCTCTAATTGACTTCCGTTCATTTAAGAGTTTTTGATATGTAAAGTGTTTCACTTTAGTGCTTCCCTTTTCTGCTGGTGTGAAAAATCCAATTTCTTCAGTGGCTTTGTATTCATGGTGGAGCTGCAGACATGTTTCAGTGGTTCCAGCAATTCCTATTCTTGTTAAGGATTGGGATTTGATTCCCAGCATCCACAAGACAGCACACAACTATCTGTAACTTCAGTTTCCCAGGGGTCTAATGCTTCCTTGTAACCTTTGTGGGCACTAAACACATACACACACAAAGCATATAAATACGTGTAGACAAACACTCAAAAAGGCAGGGTGGTAGCGGTACACTTCTTCACTCCCAATACTCAGAGGCAGGTGTGAGTTCAAAGCCAGCCTGGTGTATAGAATGAGTTTCAGGACTTCCAGGGAAACACAGAGAAACCCTGTGTTGAAAAAAAACTCATAAAATATTAATAAATCCAATAAAAAGGGATAGTCTTAAAATTTTGAATGTATGTGTTGTGTGTATAAACACAAAATATGGGAAGGATGATAAATAAATCATGGTTTGGGAGCATTTTGTTTGTTTTGTTTTGTCTTAAAGGACCTAACATTTTCCTTTTTGTTTGTTTTATTCTTTATCCTCTATTTCTCTAAGGATTCCCTCACACTGTAACCTTTACCTCTTTGACTTCAGTGGTGGTCTGAGTGAGAACTTCCTCATAGGCTCATGTGTTTGAATACTTGGTCCCCAATGAGTAGAATTACTTGGGATGGATTGGAAGGTGTGACCTTGTTGGAGGAGGTGGGGGTGGGCTTTGAGGTTACAAAAGATGGGCCCTTCCCCGTGTGTTATATTTACCTCCTGTCTGTGGATCAAGTTGCAAATATTCAACTGTTTTTCCACCATGCCTTTCCCCCACCCACATAAACACTAACCCTCTGGAACTTGTGGGTCCAACTAAACAGTTTCTGTTAGAAGTTGCCTTGGTCATGGTATCTTTATCACAGCAACAGTAAAGTAGCTAAGACAATTTCCTAAGGAGCTATGCATTCTGAAGAAGGTTATTACAAATGAGGTGTACTTTTAAGAACATTTCTTGCCATCAGTAATAAGCTCTATCCACAAAGAGACTGAATAGTTTTGTACTTCTCTTTCTGGCAATGGAGGGCAGCAAATTTATGTCCATCTTTATTCTCTGTCCTTCCTTCCTACCTTTCTTCCTTCCTACCTTTTATAGTTTTTCTCAAACTTTCTTTTCACTGCAAAAAGCTTTCAGTGGAAGCATGAGTGATGGCTTGCTAGCATTTGGCAAGTTTTCTTTCTACAGTTATTTTGAAGTTTGGTAAATCTTACAATTAAGTGATAGTGTGTTTGTGAAGTTTTATTTTGGGCTGTTCTGTATTGTTTTTATGGGATATTTGGGAAGATGTGGACCTAATTTGCTGCTATTGTTTTCAGCCACCATGTATGCCACCACAGAAGACCATTCTTCCAATTTATAAGCAAAAATAAAATGTTTGTGACTCTGTAAGATGCTTACTCCAAATTCAGCAACTTCCTACTATGAGATCCTGAGATAATAGAATGTTGTAGTTAGGAGCCCAGATTACAGGATAAGACATACCTGGTTTCAAATTTTTCTGGTTTTGTAGCTGTGTGGTCACATGGCTTAACTACCACAAGCTCTGATTATCTTCATCCAACAAATGAGGATTGGAACTTTCATTTCATCACCCCAGAGTGAAAATTAAGTGAGATAAACTATAAAAAGTCTCTACTACATTTTCTAGCATGAATGACATAATAAATATAAATTAGGGTCTCTTTCCCATCTCCACAACAGTGATTCTTACAATATTTTTTCCTAAAATTTCCCTACAGCGTCTTGTTGCCTGGAGAACCAGAAAGATCTTGGACTACCCCAATTCCAGATCACAAAAAGTAGAGGTCAGTTTATCTGACTATTGTTACACATGCTCCTAACATTTCAAGATATGGAAGTAATATTCAAAATAAACCAGAGATTCATGGATGGCTAAATTCTCCCACATGGTCCCCAACTATTCATCTTCTCCATAAACAAAAACCCACTCTCTACTGGCAAGTCCATTTTCTTTGACGTCTGTGGGTGCAAGTGTCCTTAGTTGAACTGACTTTCCACTCCCTCTGCTTTTGACTTCTATTCACTTGCCCTAGTCCTGTCAACTAAAACTGGTTACAAATAACTGACCCTGTGTCCCTTTGCACCAGTCGCCTTACTGAAGTTATTTAAAGGCAAGTGCCCCATGGCAAGCCTGATAGCTCAGTGAGTAAATGTGCCTGCTGCCATTCCGGAAAACCTGAGTTCCATCCCTGGAACCCACATGATGGAAACTGTCCTCTGATCTCCATACTGCTGGGGCACACACACACACACATACACACACACACACACACAATGAAAAAGCAAGAGCTTCATTAGCCCTTCCTTTCAAAACTATGAAAACTTCATTGTTTTAAAGGTTATTTTTGCTCCATTTGTAGACATAAGTAGGCTTGTCCCTGAGAGTGAAGTTAGAATATTTTCCCCGGTTGCTCAGTATACCAAACTTCCTCCAGCAACACCCAATCCCAGACCTTCTCTAGAACCCTGCCCTTCCATACAGCTGGTAGCAATGTTTTCTCTGAATGCCAAGTACAGTATCTAGTCAGAACTCAGACACAAACGCATCAGAACTATGGACCAGTAAGGAAAATTGGTATTGATTGTGCTTTTTTCTATTTAGAGTTGTCTGGAATGGCTTCTCTCTTTTACTCTCTCCTATTCCACCCCTGCCAGCATTTTGTTGTGCTTGGCTAAGATCAGTCACACAAACAGATGTGTCACATAGACCAACAATGCAGGCTACAAAAGCATCCGACAAACAAGCTTAGTGTGGCTCTGAGTTTAAAGAATGGTTATAAATAGACTTGTCATGAGACCCTATGATAGCAGTATGCATGATCCAAATAGTTACAACATTGTTTAATAAACACAGATTTTCTTCGTGACTTCATGTGAATCGGGCTTCAGATTCCATTTTTTTCTTAGGCCGTTATCAACAGTTTTCATTCATTCAGCATAATCTCAAAATTCTCAAGGAAAATGATAATATCCCATTTTGACAAACCAGTGACTGGTATTTTTGATGTGTTAGGACCATCCCCTAAAATAGAAATAACAGCTTGCTTTTGTTGGATACTAATGTGTCCACCAGGATCAATGCTTTCATTCAGCTTTCATAACAGTTCTGTAAGTACTCCATGGTAAGGCATTTGCCTATTATTTCCCTGAATTATCTATTTTTCCTCACTAAACTTCTTGGAAAAATCACTGCTTCAGAAGACGTCTTTTGCTTTCCAAATTATAATTTGGCTTTTGACCTCAGCATTTTATTTAGACTTGTCACTGATAGATACCCAACTTACTGACCAAACATAAAGACTTCTCTCTATTTCTTATCCTGTGGATTTTCCTCAAGCCTTGACATTGCTCTTACTACTCACTTATTTCTAAGATAATTATATCACATTTGAAAGTGGAAGACGTTAAAGCTCCCAGTGTTGGGCTAACTTAGCCATGATTACACCACACCGCAAATGAGTGGATTGGGCAAGGCTTAACAAATATAGAGTCCCAAGTCCTTTACTCTACTGTGTCCCAACTTCAGACTTGTAATCCTTCAGCCAATTAGGCTCCAAAAATTCTTATGCCCTCTCTACCTGGGCTGGCCACCTTTAATGCTGTAGCTTGTGGAGTTGAGGCTTTCTAAGTTTGTAAATGAAATAGTGACTTACTAATAGTCGCACAGTTCACCTGAAGCCATGTCACGCTTATCTTCAGTCTCAGTTTTCTTAATTGAAGAGAGCAACTACAATCGGTTCAATCAACCTCCTTAGCATAACTGCAACCTGCAATACAATGTTAGAACAAGTTTTTTTTTACTCTATAAACTTTATCTTTGGAATTATGCATGCCACCTAATTATAAATTTATCTTCACATGCCTCTACCATCCACTTCTACCCATGATTTACAACCAGATAAGCATCATGTGCTCTCTATTTCTACATAGTAGCCTCTCTTAAGAGCCTACATGTGAGATCATGCAGTAATTATCTGTCTACTTATTTTACTTTGCATAAAATATTGTTTCACCCATGTTGCCACAAATGGCAATACTTTCTTCTGTTTAAGGATGAAAAGTGTCCTGTACATGTACTTGTACATATATAAATACATACTATAAAGGATGTCATAGAGGCACAAAACCATCTGTGTCCCATCTTCCCACATCAACATCTCAGGAATGCCTGAACATTCGAATCCTATGGTAGGGTCTTCATCCCTGAGGTGGGACCTCAGTCTAATTAAATTTGTATCTGCTAGAATGGCATCCAGACACTGATGTTTTCAACTTTCTTGGCTCAAAGTCAAGTTTGTGGCCTATTGCTAGGATCTCAAGTACTGCACATTTTTCTAAGCTAATCTTCAAATCAACCTGAAGATAGATTTACCAGGCTTCTTGTTAGTTACTCAGATCCCTTTGGGAGGAAATACTTTTGAAGGACTGGCATGGGGGCCAAGGGAACAGTTAACAAGAACCCACAGGACACTCTGGTTTGCAGACCATCTTAGGATTCATCACTATAGTCTTTTTGTATCTCCTAATATTGTCATAGTACATGCTTTCTCTGATTTCATGTATTCATAACAATATGAAGGGAATTTGTTCTTACCTCTCCTTTTGTTTAAGATTCCTTTGTTTTCATTTTATTTGTATAAATGTTCTGCCTGTATATAAAGACTACAGTAGCAGCAGATCCCCTGGACCTGGATTTACATGTGGATACTGGGAGCTGAAGGTGGGTCTTCCATAGAAGTAGCCAGTGCTCTTAACTGCTGAACCAATTCTCCAGTTCTAAAAGTCATTCACAAATTACCCTCTCAGTTTTTATATACCTTCTGTCTCCCTTTTGCTTATCAAACGTCTTACCAGCACTTCACATCAGTCCTTGGCCCTGAATCACCTATACTTTATCTGTGATGCTCCTTGAACATAGGACAGTGGACAATCTGAAGTCACTTCTCTGTATCCTTTGCCTCAGCCACCCACACATTCTAGGAACTTGACTCCCTGGATTTCCTGCAGGCTGCCAAACCAGCCTTCATCTGACTGTTTAGTGCATTGCCTCTCTCCCCATACATCACCAGTGTTCTTCAAAGGATGTTAGTACTCCCCTACTCCCCTCAGGCAAGCCTGCTTTGGGGATATTTTTCATCCATTCTCAAATTTTTTCACCATTGTGAAATGTTGACTAGTCTCAAAATAGTATCCCATGATGATCTCAGCACCAAGCTCTGCTCTATCCAACAAGTCACCTGTGAGCGTTGAGACGCTTCTAGCTCATCAAATCATTCAGAAACTCAATTCTGTTCTGCCTACATCAGTTTCTCTCCTTGCCACCACAGTTAACGACTCCCTGCTGAAAATCTGGGAATAATTTCTGGGGTTATCAGTATCTGAATTTGTATAAACTCACACTGTGTATCATCTGTTCTTTCCATCCCTGCACCAAGCAGAGAGAAGGACCATCGCCTGCTCACCTCAGGCCTGAATAATTTGTTCAAATTCTATGTCTAGCTCTTCTTTCTGACCTCCACTAAATCTCCTGAGTTTCTCACCTCACTGCTCTACGACCTCACTCTTTCCTTTGGATCATCTTCCATACTTGGCTCTTAGAGACAATTTCCATGGTGATGTTCTTGGCTATCCTTTTAGACTACATTTCCCCCTTGGCTCTGTTGCCCTGCTTAGCACTGTTCAAATTCTTCTCAAGGTCCTGCATTCCCCCAAGATCAAGTTCCTTGGAAGGGCTGTTGTGGCAACCCTCCAGCCATAGTTGCCCTATCCCTAAGAGCAAACACTTGACAGACTCTATTTATAAAACATTTCTTACATCTTTGTCCTTATCTCTATTCCTTGACCAATCCTAACCCAAATTTTTATTTTACTTTATTGCCTAGAACTATTATAACAGTCTGTGCCCACTCTGCTTGTCTCCAAGCAGCTAGATGACTTTATTATTCCTGGCCATAAAGTCCCCTGCTTAATTGCTCTTTGTTGCCAATAGACTAGTAAATCCAAATCTTTTCTGTACAAACATCTTTGTCTGAATTCAGTGTACTTTACCATATGTTTTTCCAACCTCTTTGCTCATAGCCTTTTCTACTTATCTTTATTTTCCACCTCCACATACACAAAATAAAAAAACCAAATCTCTGATCACCCTGATCCATAGTGCCCTTATCCACCATCCTTCCCTAGAGATTCCCTCTCACTGTGAATGTGTAGTTCCCAAATCTGTTTTGTTCTGTCATAGTCTCTTTTCTCTTTGTTCTTTTGATCATAGCTTCTAATCTACTGACCTGTGTGCTGTGGCCCCACACCTGTCTCAACCACCACATTGAAAGTTCCTCAAGTGTAGGAACCCTACCAGCTCCATCATTTTTCTTCATAGCTAGGCTTCAGCATGACTTATAGAAGGCACTTCATGACAGCTGCTTGGTTACATAGAATTACTGAGTTCAGGGGTCTGTAAACTGAACATAGCAGTTGAAATCCAGTGGTCCACCTGTCTTATAAATACATTTCTTCTTGAGCCACAACCCATTCACTAAGATGTTAATATTTTTCACATTACAATGGTAGAGTTGCTATCATCCAAATACACTTGAAATATTTTCTATCTGGCCTTTTACATACAAAAAAATTGATGGCCACATGTTGGGTCATTGACATGTTCTCAGTAAATATTAAATGTGTTTTTTACATAAAAGTGAATTTTTCTTCCTTGATATCATTGGCCCATTTTTTTCCAATAGAAAAAAATCATGTATGTTGCTATGCCTTTCATAGGACCAAGGAAAGAAGATTCCCACAAATAAAAAAGAATGTATAATTTCTGTTGAAGAACTCTCAAACTGCTCATTTCCTTCCCTGATTCTGCTCTCTGCCATGGGCATGCCTTTTTTGCTGAACTATTGGATAGCTTGAGGGGCTAATTGCTGTAGAAGCCTAGGTGTAGAAGATTTAAAATATACCAAAAATATTCTTCAGGGGAAATATATTAAAAGACCATGTTTTTATGACTTTTCTCTGTCCAGATTCATAAGTCTAAAATAATCAGCCTGGGCCACTGGGAAGAGCGACTTCTGGGCAGTGGAGGAGTAGCCCATTTATCCGAAGAGACTGTATCCTTGCATGCGACTGTGCCAAGGTGCTAATGGGATTGCCCACATATCATCTGAAAGGGCTGGACCCAGAATCACTATATGGATGGTACCTGAGTACCCAAGAAGTGCTTCCCATGTCATAACAACCCCAGACCCTTTGCATAGACGTTCAAACCTTGAGCGCCTTTGTTGTGGGCCTTAATTCTGCTAATCACCCAAGGTAAAGATTAGCTGTTCTTGTCAATTTAATTCAGCTTCAAACAAAGCAACAAGGTCACTATTCCCCCCTTCTCTGTCTCTCCTGCTCTCTCTCTTTGCCAGCAAGCAGGATTGAGTTGTCATGTACCTCTAATAGGCAGCGTGGGGAATCGTTAGTCCACCCCGACGCCCTGACTGATGGGCGCTTCACTTCAATCATCTGCCTGTGCAACGGTGGCCCAGTGCTATTGACACTGTGTCAGCTTCCAGAGAAGATGCCTTAATCGGCCCTGACACCCTCTGCATTGATTTGACAAGTTGCTGTAATGACCTTCTTGTTTTTCTGAAGGATTACTGTTTACTCTGAGGTGCAGCTGACTAAATGTACGGCATTGTCATGGAAACGCTGCATTCCCACCAGACCTGGGTGGGGTATGTGACATGAAGAGAACACTTAATATTTCAATGAACTGGTTTGTCCCAATGAGATGAATTCCAGCCCAATAATTAGACCTAGTCTGAAGAGTCAACCTGAATGACAGATATAAGTGGCATGGGCAGTACTTGGTTTCGGAGCCTCCTGTGGTTAAGGAAGGGTTATGGTGGCCACCTCTGGGAACTTACATTGTTATCTAAAGAGGCACTGCCTCTGAAGTCTTCAGACACACCCTAGCGTGACAATAAGAAGAATGGAAGGGAAGAGCTCATACTTGGAGATCTCTCCATGCAACTGGCAATGTGCTAGGCACCATTACACAGGAGAATAAGAAGTACACTGAAAATGAGAGCTGTTATCATTATCCTAGACTGCTGGATCTCAGATAATCGACTTTCCCTTTCTACCATCTCTGCAAGCGGGCATATCTTATAAACTCACATTCGTTTACACACATTGTCAGCCAGGTGACAGTTGGGACAGAGCTAGAGAAAAACCTTCTGCGGACACCTGCTAATGTAAACAAAACAACAGTACTGAGGCGTCTTAGACTCAGTTTGCAGTGAGTTATACAGATTGCTTTAATGGTAAAAAGGCAAAACAAAGCAAGGGAAAAAAACCTGCATGCAATTCTGTATCGCACTGTTTACCTGAGTAGCAAGAAGCTTAAAAGAAAGCAGTTGATTGCACAGTGAGGAGCTGGAGGATGTCAGAACCAAAGCTTTACCTGTTTCATTTTCCCTCATGGACCCAAGATAACTGCGGAGGCCAAAGACATCACAACTCTAATGGCAGACAGAAAAGGGAGTACAGGCAAAGCCACAGCCAGTGCTATCGTTCACAAGGAGTTTGAGTGTGCTCCCAATAATTCAAGTGCTGAAAAATTTTAATCCTCACTGTGTTGAAACATAATCCAACTATGGTACTTATGGGGAGTGAGGTGGTAAAATCATTGTGGCTGAATCCTCCAATAAAATAGTGGTGGCTTCATAAGAAGAGGGAATGCAATCAGAAGATACACAAGTGATGCCCTGTACTGCCTTAGATTCTGTCAGCAAGAACCCCATCCCCAACTACAGAATCTTGAAACATCTAACTTTAGCTAAACAAAGCTCTCTTTCTCACCAGCTCAACTTTGGGCATTTTGCTACAGTAACACAAGCAGACTAACAAGCTCCCTTTGGCAGCACTGGACTTCATTGCTCCTTACAGCTTCTCCTCCAGAGAAGACCAGAGGTTTTAAGCATCACATCATCTTGGTGTTCCTACTAAAGGTAGGATTATGTTCCTCAGGAAAAGAAGTGGGATGGATCCTGAGACTCCAGGATCTGCATGCCCATTGCATTGGCCATGAAATTGTTGCCTGGAGAGCTTAAGCATGATTCCTCACTGCGACAGCTCTCTCATCTCATTAAGAAAGGATCATATTCAGTGACCAGGCATGTGGTCTTCTGGGGATGATGGCTGAAACTGGCCAAGGAATCACTATTGTACAGTACATTGCTCTTCTAATGTTCTAATCTGTGGTCTTAATCTTCCTGGGTGTCAATCATTTGTTTGGGCCTCATTAAGTGTCACAAACTCTTGCTACTTTTTCTAAGATTCTTGAGTGGAGACCATTCCTGCCTAATTTAAGGCTTATTGGTCTTGCATGTGTTGTTTCTCTCAGGCCCTGGTTGATTCATGACCCCCCACCCTGGGACAGTTGTAAATGCCTTCATCAGTTACTTAGAGGATTCTTATGAGGGCAGTGTGCTTGAGACCTGGTTAGGTCAGTAAGGAATCGGTGAATCTCAAGTGTAGAGAAACTGGGAGAAATGATTAAGATCTCCTACTTCCCATCCTTCCTATTCTCTCTCTCTCTCTCTCTCTCTCTCTCTCTCTCTCTCTCTCTCTCTCTCTCACACACACACACACACACACACATGTACACTCACACTCTCACACACTCACACATACTGTCACACATGCACACTTACACACACACACACACACACACACACACACAACACAGTCCAAACAGTTCTGATGGAGCTAGAATCATGGAGCTCCATCTACTCTCCTTGTCCTGGACTGAAAGTATCATCAGGTTCAGTAATAAGAACTGGCTGTGCAGACTTTGATCCAAGGGTGGCTAGTACAGAATCTTTCTGGTAATTCCACTTATGACACTGAATGAGGAGTGTTTATCATCATAAATCATTATAGTAAAGTCTGGGGATACTAGCAGCCATCTTTCTAACCACCAGTAGAGACCTTACCTGAGAAGGACACTGTCACACAGAGGGAGAATCCCAAGCATGTTTCAAATGAGGATAAACAGACTCAAACTGAAGAAATTTAATGTCTGATTATCATAAGATCTCAAACTCTTGCAACAAACATGACCCTGATATGCCAGCAAGGACACAGCAATGCTACAAAAAGCCAAATCCCAGGTAGCTGATGAGTTTGTAGGTATATAAACCAGGTTGCCACCTAAGACTGATTAAGGCCAATTTTGGCAGGAGTGATTCAACACTAAGACAAAGAAGTTGAAATCTAGTTTTCCCTTATTTCAACATATTACATATGTATGTATTACATATGTATGCATAGTAAATAGTATATATAGATGATCCTGAAAGTTCAACCAGGTGGGGTAAAAATATAGAAAGTGAACATAGGAATACACAGATACAATACACTGTTCGTATCACAAGGATTTGCCTGTGAACTTACTACATATTTCTTTTTCAAATGTATGTCATGCTCTTGCGGTTAATTGAATTAGGAGTGCTTTTAGACAAGTTTCTCAAATATCCACTTTGCCACTGGCACAAGTACATATGCCAACATTATGGTTTTCAACTTCTTGGGTTCCACCCAAACCATAGCTACTACTTTAATCACAAAGGTCATGGAAGATTCCTTTTCCGTGATCTGGTAGCCAGTAGCAGTCCCTCCCATCTCTTCCTCTCAGAAAAGAGCATCAGGGCTTGGAGACACTGGAGTCTCAGAGGTTAGATGATGTTTGCTATTCTTCCAGAGGACACAAGTTTGCTTTCCAGAACTCACACTGGGTAGCTCACAGCTACCTGTAACTGCAGATCTGGAGGATCTGATGTCCTCTTCTGGTCTCCATAGGCACCTTCACACATGTGACTCTGACTCTGTGTGCCTCTCTCTCTCTTTGTCTCTGCTTCTGTCTCTGTCTATGTGTCTCTGTCTCTGTCTCTCTCTCTCTCACACACACACACACAAATAAAAATAGCAAGGAATGAAGGCACGTACTTTTAATTGCAGCATTCAGGAGGCAGAGGCAGGCATATTTGTGTGAGTTTGAAGACAGCTTAGTCTTTGTAGTGAAATCAAGTCCAACCAAGGTTAAACAGTGAGACCTTAACTTAAAATATGAAAAAAATAATGACTCTTATAAAAGGAATAGAGGAAACACAAAAGCTGATGTATTACTCTCAATTTTTCTTCAAACTACTACATTTTCACATGGAGGAGAATCAGCCATGTCATCTCTATTTAATTTCTTGATCACGCATCTTTATGCATATTTTCATGGAATGACATGTACATGTTGTATGTGTCATGCCAGAGATGCTCCATACACAAGATGGCAGGAACCAAATCCAAGAGCACAGGCAAGATTCAGCTAGACCATAGAAGACTGTGTTAAACAAATGCAAAGATGACAGACTCTAATAATAAAGGTGCTAGTAGACTGTGCGTTGCCTGTTATCCCAGGCAGTGTTACCACAGAGTCAAATTAAGGGATGGAGAAAGTTAGATCAGTGTGTCACCTGAAATTTAAACATGCTCCAATATGCCACTTGAGCATAACAAAGAAGCACCTATAGACCCCCCTACGTTGGCATGGTACTGCATGAAGTCAGGGTGAAGGAGCAGTCCGCTGAAGTGGGAACTAATGGTCAAATCAGTGGTTAGCAGGCTGGACGCCTGGCATGTACTGGCTGAGAGGGGAGGCAGAGCAGATGTGGAAGGCCCTCCTGTCAGCGTCTGAGGGCAAAAGCTTCCCAAGTCTGGGGAAACCAGGTAGTGTCCTTTGAAGACTAGTCTCTTGTTGTTCCAGCAGGGCTTGATGTGGACAAGAATTGGAACACTTTACCCATCTTTCCTCAAGCCACCAGCATTATGAAGTTCCACATTAATTGCCAATTATTTTAAAATACTGTGTGAGGCGTATTTCTTGGAAAAGGAAAGTCAGGTAGTTATTCCCTTCCCGGCACTTTGGAAAATGAGGTTCTTCCTTGTGTTTGCTGTGACTTGAGTACGGCTGCTTCTTCCATACCCCCTCCTTTCACTGGCTGGCTCTGAACTCTGAGCTGCACCTGCACAGCAGCACAGCTGGCCCATGGCTACATCTGCCTTCTCTCCTGGAAACCTTCCAGTCACGGTATCTGGCTCACTTTTCTGCCTAGAACAATATTCCTCTACCATCCTTCTGCTCTCCTCCTACCTCTGTCTCACCATTTTAGGGGTAGAGACACCAACACCCAAAAAAGGAGCAGTTAGTCTGAGGTCTCATTAGCCTGTTCTTTGGGTTTCAGTGTGGGATGTTTGTTTTTGGGGGGATTTTGTATGATTTTTTTGTTTTAGAAATATCCTTTGTGAAGCCAGGTGTTGGTAGTGCACGCCTTTAATCCCAGCACTCGGGAGGCAGAGACAGGTGGATCTCTGTGAGTTGAGGCCAGCCTGGTCTACAGAGCAAGTGCCAAGACAGCCTCCAAAACAATACAGAGAAACCCTGTCTCGAAAAACAAAACAAGCAAGCAAACAAACAAACAAAAAACCCACAAGAAATATCCTTTGTGGATACTGAACAAATAAACCATCTCAGAGTGTATGAGGCCAATCCCAGGGGGCCAAACCCCCAGTCCAATCCCAGGGGTCAAACCCCTAGCATGTGGAGTTAGATAGAATCATGGGGTCTAATCTTGCCTCATGCATTCCTAGTCATGTGGCCCTAGTCCAGCTTTTTGCTACCCTGTGGATCACTACCCCATTAGAGGTCGCATATCAGATACTCTGCATTTCAAACATTAACCTTTCAATTCATAACAGCAGCAAAAGTACAGTGATGAAGTAGTAACAAAATAATTTTATGGTTGGGGTCACCACAACATGAGGAACTGTATTACAGAGCTGCAGCATTAGGAAGGTTGAGAACCACAGCCCTGGACAGTCAGATTCTGTCATTCCTGATTTAAAAGAGAAAGGGGCGGTAACGGACCCAATTTCACAGACTTGGCATACGGGCTGAGGATTAGAAATGTCAATACCCTCACGGTGCTTTGAGCCCTGTGTCTAGGTAGCACTCACTGCTACTAACAGGGAATTTTCCTTTTCATTCTGAAATGGAGGCCAGAGGGGTTTCCCTGAATGGTTTTGGAGTTAGAATGCGTGACCCCTTCTCTACACGCTGTATGAAGAGCTCTAGTTTTCGATTGTTGTCACCCAGTTGGCTGTGTTTTGCAAATTTGAGCATAGCTGGTGAGAGTGAAGTTCTGCTCAACAGCCTCACTCCTGGGCCTCCCTGCTTCCTGTTCCCAGTCCCTCTGGCCCTCCCTCTCAGGCTCCACCTCCTCTGTGCTCCCAGGCTGCCCTCTTGCCCACCTCTCCCTCTCTGCCCACCATTCCTCAGCTTCGCCTTGACGACTTCCCTGCTTCTCTTCCCTTCTCCCTCCCAAATACTTCCGGAACTACTTCAGTTGGTTTCTGGCCAAGCTTCTAAAAATGCCACCAAGACTCTGTGATATTTAAGAGCTCTGTATACCACCCTCAAACACTGACGGCGTTTAGCCCAAATGTGTACGCTAGTGAAATGTCAAGGAAATCAGGAAAAACAATGCAAATAAAACAGAAAGACTGTACTCCCTGAACCTGAAGTAGTTTCCCTGCTTGCTTCCGTGGGTGGCTTTATCATGCAGCTGTCCACAGAGCAGGGTGGGAGGCGCTGACCCCTGTGTTCCGGATACCCATGACAGCTGAGCGCCCATCAGAAGTGCAGTGGAGGCCGTATGCCGCAACGCATGACACTTCTGCGGTGGCGCTGCCAGCTTCTTGTTGACAGCACTGTGGTGATGCCACACATCTCTTCCTTGTTAACCATGGCAGCCAGTAGGTGTGAGCAGGGCTTTCTTAGGGGTCAGCATCCTCTCAGCCATCCCCCACACTTCCGTGCGTCCTGTGGGCTTCATCTTATCCCTGGACTCTCAGTGGAGCCAGGAAGCAAATACCTTCTCCAAGTCACCAGAGAAAATGGATCTGTTGGGTGCGGTGAGAGCTCCTAGTCTCCCGTGGGGTTGTGACTACACAGAGGGTCAGAAGACTTGGGTCCCCTTTATGTGCTCTCCTCTAACCTAAGAGTATTCTGGGGCTTATGGGAAGGGTCGCTCCCCCTTTTCTAAAATGCAAATCAAATTATGTTACCCATCCTTTGCCCATGAAAAGGTGACTCCCAGCAAAGCCAGAGGAGAGAAAGGATGTCATTTGCTTCCCCTTCCGGCCCCCCTGGTTTCTGTAAGTGTACACTTTCCCTCTCTGTGTCATTGAAGGGTTATTTATCGGTCCTGCTGACAGCAGCAGTAAATAGAGCAGGAGCTGTTTTACATCGATGACGAGAAGGCAAGCTCCATAACTCATCGTGCCCAATCACTCTTCTCCCTTCTTCTCTTCTGTATCTCATTACAGAGGCAGAAATTAATACACTTGGACAGAATAGAAACGAGTTCAGCCGCTCTTAAGGCTTTAGAAGGGAAGCAAGTGTCCTCAGTGGTTCTTTAAGAAAAACTGACAGATGGGTCGGAAGGTCGTCAGCAGGCACACCCTCGCCAAGGCCCATCAGCTGTGAACGCCCCCCCCCAGTGATAATAGACCAGAGGTGCAGCATACACTTGGCTTGACCTGAGATCTGGGGAGCAGCCTAAGCAAAGAGAGCCCTCCCAACCCCTCTTCCTAATCAGAGCTGCACAGCTGTAAGCCTGGGTATCCTAACATGCAGAACAAATATGGAGCATTTTCTCAGAATGTCTATTTTACTAAGATTTAGGGGACAAATGTGCATTAAAGTAAACAGGCATATACCTTAAAGTCGAATGTAAATGGACATGAATTTTAATGGGAAACTTCAAAAGAAATTTCCTTCACTCTTTCCATGAGCTTCTTGGGCCATGCTTCACACCCTGGATGACAGGCAATCACTTCACTCCAGCTGTGGGGACTTCTCTGAGGAAATACTCAACAACCTGGCTGCCTATTCATTCTGCTCCTCTGAAAGTTCAACCAGAACAGTGGGCCTAGAGTCTGCTTGAGAAGAAAGGGCTGCTGGGAATGCCTTCTAGGTGAATATACAATAGTGATGTAAAGAGTCTTTTCCAGGCCTACGTCTATGCTGGCTGAAGAGCAGGCTCATCACCATTTCCTTGCAAAACTGGTTCATATTCTATTAAATGGAAATCTTGACACCTGCTGGATCTTATGAACATGAACTACTGTTTCTTCTAAGGGAAACTTACATTATCAATATTCTAATATATGCTTTTATTTTGGCCCCACAAAAGCCCTGAATTGACATTGGTTCTGATGGCATTATTGAACAGGGGCATGTGAAAATATAACATGGCTCTATCATGTAAAATCACAGTTTATATCATTACTGATCACCTACTGACTGAATTATGCCTGGAAAATACAATAATACAACTGAAAGTTACATTTGATCTAAAGAACTTAATGTCTAACAGAGAGTTAATTTAGCCAAATACCCTCACTATACACCAATTAGATGGTTGAATATCCCAGTGAGATATGTACTGAGGCTCCATAATAACAATGAAAAGCAGATGAGCTTGTCAAATGCTTATAAAGGTCTACCATATGTCCAGCATGGTTCTACAACAATTTGGAGTTATCTTCAATAAATCTCATGACAAAAGTATATAATTAGTCTTCATTTTACAACTGGAAAAACAAGAATAGGAAGAAATCAGCTTCTTTTTAAATTATTTTTATTTACTCTGTGTGTGTATGTGTGTGCACGCATGTGTGGAAGTATGAGGACAATTTATGAGTATCAGTTACTTCCTTTTACCACAAGGGTCCTGGAAATACAAATCATGTCCTTAGACTTAGCAACAGCAGCCTGTGCCCACTGAAGCATTGAGACTTACCAACCAAGAAATTTGTTCAGTCTCCCAGACTTTATGCTGTTTGGATTTATGCTTGTTTGAGTTCAAAACAAATGAGTTTCTCCAGTGACCAGTGTTTATATGGTGAGGGAAGTACAAAAATTCCAGCTCCTCAGTCTCTTACCTACTGACATGTGAGGGACTCCAGATTGCTCCTTGAGCCTTAGTTTCCTCACCTCTAAATAAAGTGATTGCTCTCGATACTCTTGATCGGAGGAACCCAGAGGCATTGTGAAAAGGGAAGTGTGGAAGGGGTCCTGAAGTCTGCAAATGACTCTTATAGGTTTGAAGTTTGTACTAAGTGAGATTAAGGTGGACACCATCTAACCCCAAAGACGGTTTCTTTTGTCTCACTCACTGTGACACTTTTTAGATTGTATAAATATTAGATAGGGTGAAAAATCTCCAAACTCAGTGATTCGAAATAAGTTTTGAGGAGATACATGCATACATTTATAAAGTATGTGATAAATATGATCTACATTCATGTATACAGCATATACAATATGAATATACCATTATGCGTATATCCACAAAAACGTTTGTCATTATCAACATGTATCTTTCATCAGTCCACTCTTCTCTGCTATACCCAGAGCTTGGAAAAACTCCCCTCTTATTCCTTCCTTATCTTAAGTCTCTGCTTGCTTACCAGCTACTTCATGGTCCCTAACTTTGCTTAAAAGCATTTCTAATTTCTCACATTTAAAAGTGAATTGCCAAATGAAGTTTAATATGGAATGTTTTGTAGCAAGAAAACTAATGCCTTATTTCACGCCCCCCCAGCCCTGCTCTATGAATGCCAAAAGCATTGTAGACTCAAGCCTCATGAATAATGTATATTATCCAATTAAGTCAAATGCTGTTCAGTTTTTGTGACTGGTGTGCAATGCTAGTTCTAGCCTTAGTGTGGATACCATGGCCAGGGTACAGGCACACAGGGGTGGGGGGATAGGAATAGAGCTTGGAGTGGCAAGTGTGTGTGCATGTGTGCATGTATGACAGCTAAGCTCTGAAACCTGTAGCATGCTCATTATGCCCAGGAAGATAAAGTTCCCATGCCAAGTCCACAAAGAGATGTGAGAATATTCTCAACATTAAATAGAACTCATCTTAAATTCTGCACTCCCTGCCCCCAACCCTGCTCCTTAATAGCTTAGTTGTTGGTTGGTCACCCTGTCCCCTGCTGGCCAAACCATCAAGTCTAATTGGCCAGCTCCTTTCCTTTCCAAAGCTGAAATGCTTTCAGATGAGTGGACTCAAGAGGCCTCCCCTCTAAGGCCACAGCAGTGACTCTGCATAGCTCATTCTCGCCTTTCGGCTCAATTAATGTATACTCTCTCCCTCTCTCTCTCTCTCTCTCTCTCTCTCTCTCTCTCTCTCTCTCTCTCTCTCTCTCTCTCTCTCTCTCTCTCTCTCTCTCTCTCTGTCTGTCTCTCTCTCTCCCTCCCTGCCTCCCTCCCTCTATGTGTGTGTGTGCATGTGTGCATGCGTTAGAATATGGGCCCATGTGTCAGTACAGATGAATGTGTGAGCACACATACATGTGTGTGGATGTGGAGGCCTTGGCCATTGTTTCTCAGGTACCATGCTGTTGTTTTGTTCCATTTTCTTCTTTGAGACTGGCTTTCTCACTAGCCTAGACCTCACCAAATAGCCTAGGCTTGCTCAATGGCCATTGAGCCCCAGGGTCTCTGCCTCCCTAGTCAGGATTGCCAGCACATGTATCACACCTAGGGTTTATTTGAAACACACACACACACACACACACACGTGTTCTGGGGATCAAAGTCAAGTCCTCATACTTGCAAGACAAGCACCTTGCTACTGAGCCAATCCCCTCAGCTCTTTGCTGTTTCAACAAAGGGTCTTAATCATCCTCTTGATGCTACTGAATTAGCTGCATCTTGAAGTTGAGCTACCAAAACCATAGGCCAGGAGGACCTGATACCAAGACATAGCTATGACACACACAGATGGGGAAGGACAATCATTTCACACCTAGAACTTCATTTTCCTCATCAGAAATAAAAGATGGTAAGCAATTGTAGCCTGGATGGTTGCAGAACTAAAAGCCGAATTCTTGGTCCATGTGTGAGGTCCCATGTACATGTTAGTGATTATCCCCTTGGCTTTGTGTATATGCGCATGCTCACTTAAGCTTTTGAACTGGACTCATTCTTCAGGGTTTCCATTTGTAGCATTTAGTTGTGCCAAGTAGCAAAGCAATCCAGTGACTCCTTCCCAATCATGCCATCTAATAATGAATGCTGGAGACATAATTTTTGTGTGTGTGTGGGGGGGCTAAAACCTCTTCTTATAACTCAGGACTGACAAGTGCTGCCCTGCATCTCTCGATGGATCCAATTTAACACCAGAGGAAGCAGTGACTCAGACTAACTTAAATATCTCAAGACGAGTTTCACCTTTTCCTGGGAGGCCGTATCAGTTCAACTGCATAAGTGCAAATTTATTGAAAGTAGCTTGGTGCTTAGCTTTTCCCTATTGGCAGTAATGGAGTTGAAATTTATAGCAGGCTGATGAATTTCAGATAAGAGAACCATTACCTTACAACAACATTAAGGAAAAATATATAACTCCAATTGCTGAACCTGGAATGTGTATTGTTGAAATGAAGGGAGATGGATGATGGGAGCTGACATTTGCAGATGCAGTCCCTCTCCATCCTCACTGCGCTCGCCCAGGAGCTTGAAAGCATGGCATATTCAAGAAAGCGCTTGGGATAACGATGCTTTATAACAAAGTAGTAGGAAGAGGATATGATCTAAGGGAGAGAGATTTTTCTTTCTCTTTAGTAATATAATTGGAGGCATCTTTGGCAATGTGCCGAGGCTGTAGCATGGACTTGGGTCATTCATTTTTGGTACCTATAATATTTCTCTATTGTGGCCTATTTTCCTCAGAACAAGGCTTTGTCTTCCAGCAGGTTAGGACTCTAGCACCACAGAGGTTAAAACAAAGGATGCAAGGTCCTCAGAGAGGCTTGGAGAGACCTGGATTTCTGTTATCTTGAAGTTATATGGAAAATGGAAAAAGAGAGGAAACACTGCCACACGGTTACAAGAGTCCTGTCTGGTTTTTAAATGGTCACACCAAACAGATGAACTCTTTAAAAAAATAGGATACAGTTTTGCTGTGTATAGAATAAAAAACAGGGATTCCACAATAGAACACATGTCTGAGACTATGAAATGAACTTGAGAATTTTCCCCAATTCTCGTAAGCACTATGTGAAAGACCTCATTTAGAGAGGAAGTATTGAGGTCTTTTGTGGGTTTGTCTGTTTAGTTATGCTTTCTTTTTCCAGTAGGTTGTCAATGTGGAGATAAATTTGTGGGGTGTTGTATGTTCCTGAATACACACATTTATGTATGCCAATAGTGTACCTGTAGGCCAGAGGTCAGTTTCAAGTGTCTTCCTCTATAGTTTGCCACCTTATTTTATTTTTGGAACAGGATCTCCCACTGCAATTGGAGATCACACGAGCAAATTCCTGGGCTCTCCTGCCTGTCTCTGCCCCTCTCTTTGTGGTTACAAGCACATGCTGTCACAGTCAACACAGTTGCTGAGCATTGAAAAGCAGATACTCACACTAGCACATGGGTTACTTGACACACTAAACCATCAACCTAGCCCTGAGAGAAATTTTTTTAAGTTTAAGCAAATGCTAAGTGTATGCTGTGATGGATATGTCATTGAGTTTGAACTAATCATTCATATATGCATTTATGTGTCTTATGAAAGTGAATTTTGTATATATATATATATATCACCATACCACATAAATGCATTTAACTATTGTTTATTAATTTAAAGTAATGCGTTAAGAATAAGATGTGTTGAAGTTGGTTTCCCTTGGGTCTTACTCCTTATAGCTATGATATCCACAGGGTGCCTGGCAGGCTCACTGTGGAGGGATTCTCAGAGCTATTGTGCTCTACAGTTATTCTGTGGCTATCCAAGGGAGGGCACCCCCACTCAGGTTTCCCAGGAAATGTTTCTTTGGGTGATTGCTCTGTGGCCCTGTCTCAGCCTAGGGACACCAGCCATGTATTTTTCTGAGGTCAAGAAGAAAATGAGTGAGAGGATGATTCGTTTCTCTGCAGTCCCCTGACCCCCATCACTGAGCAGAGGAAGTCATGAAAATGCTGCTGTCAATTTGGACCCCAGGTTCTCGGATTTTTTTTTCCTCATCAAGACACCAGAGGCAGAGACTGGAGGGAAGAGATTTACCAAATCCTGTGTCCCCACTAATCCCTCATGCGAAGTTGCTTCTGTGTGGCTCAGACTCTGTTCTCCATCACCAGAGGAGGCCTGGCACTCAAAATGCAGTTAGTTTTAAAAGAGAAACCCCAGCTTGCTGCAAATAATAACAGGGGAATTTGTGTTGAATGAGACATTTACTCTGTGGTTATACACAGAGCAATTTTGCAAAGAAAGGGGGCTGAATTCAGTTGGCTACTCATTTCCTTCGAAAAGAACCGATTATTAATTGAAGCCAGCAAAGTCTGAGGGAACATAAAGAAGCAAGCAGCTTACTGCTTTACTGGCTGTTTTCTCAGCTAACAAATGGCTTTGGTGTGGCCCAAGCTTGGAAGGGTTGAGACTGTCCTTCTGGATTGAAGCAGTTGACTGTGGGTCCTTGTTACAAATAATAACTCAAAAGAGAGGCAGACAACATGGCCTTTAATTGAAAATAGTGTTTCAGATGCAAATGGCAACACAGTGACCAATGTGCCTCCCAGGGTGCCATTTGTGCTTTTCCTTTGGAGGCTCTGAAGTCCTATTAATAAGCTTGTGCATATGTACATGCTTGCACACATGTGCGCAGGTGTGAGTGCATGCAGAGGCCAGAGGCCGTTTTCATGTGACTTCCAAATTCCCTCTCCACCATTTGAGTCAGGCTCTTTGGTGGAACCTGGATTTTGTGGACACAGCTAGCAAGCCCCAGGGACCTTTCCGTTCCACCTCCCAGCCACCAGGCTCTGCTTCCATCCCTTGTCTTTTAAAGTACATTCTGGGGGTCAGAACTCAGGCCCTCATGCTTGTGGGGCAAGCATTTCAGTCCTGAGCTTCCCCTGAGCCCCATAAGTTTGTTTCATAGTGGGAAGTCAACAGACAACTTCAATGCTCCTGTAACTAAAACTAACAAGGCAGACTATCTCCACTTTTATGGACTAACACAATTTTTACAGAAGCAGAAAAACAGCAGATTATTTCATTCAGTTATCACCTCAGTTTTCTAAAGGCACTCAGACTCAGAGAAATGAACTGATTCTGGATCTCTTTTCTCCATCTGGGCTTACAGGACGTAGCATCATGGCACTTCTGGGTTACAAAGGGAGATTGCCATTTTTCCCCCTAGTCCCATTTTAATTTTTCTCAAAACTCATAAAATACCACGAGAGTGCTTTTTAATTTTTTTTCTGAAAACCAGGAAATCGTAAGATTGATAAATAGGTTAATGTGAACCTGATGGCTTGGTTAATTAATCACCGAGCTGAGGAACCACTGCAATTCATGTCAATTCAGACAATTTTCAGGCAATGATTTGAATCAATTGCTAATGAAATTGAGAAATTTAGGAGCTGCTTTCTGACTTTCCAGTGACAGGACTCATATTTAACTCAAGAGATGTGACAGTTAATGACAACATGAAAGTGCTATGAATTATTTTCCAGATCATGGGGAAATTACAGCATCTCCCCAATGAGATGGCGCTCAGCTCATCAGCCAGAAAATAAACAGCCTTAATCACAGGCTAAGAAAGCCACGATGCTGTTTAAGACCTCAGTTCCTTTTGAAATAAACAAAGACAATAATCCTTGGGAATAATGCAGTATTTCCTAACCCAGCCTTTAATACAGAGTGATGGATGAACTGAGTACAATTGACACTACTAGCAAAAGACTATAGGTGGAAATCACTGTGGATAGCTATTCTATCCAATTACTTTAAGACAGTGGTTCTCTACCTCCCTGATGTTGCCATCCCTTAATACAGTCCTTCACATTGTGGTGACCTCAGTCATAAAATTACTTTCATTGCTACTTCATAAATACAATTTTGCTACTGTTATGAGTCTTGATGTAAATATCTGATGTGGCGGTAGGTGGTCCTCAAAGGGATTACAACCCACAGGCTGAGAGCCACTGCTTTAAGCCCTTGAGATAGACGAGGCTTCGTTTTCCACCCCTACTTCAGTTGAGCCTCCCAGCCTTTTGTGTGTGTTACATATTGTTCTGTAACTTACCATTCCAAGTTAGACTTTTAAGTTAATTTAAAGTTACATCCAGATATAACAAGACAGTTATTGTGTACTAATTAAATATCAATGGCAAGTGTGCTGATCAATATTTAATCTAATTAAGGTATACATAAGGCAAACGGCACTGTGTAATTAACTCAAAACGGCATCAGCAATCCATGCATGTTTAAATTTTTTATTAATATGTTTGTTAAGAATTTTTAGATCATGCTGTTTTATGGGCTTGCTTGAGAGATATAAAATGAAAATGTTTGTCAAGATGCTACTAGAGCGACTACTAGATGCAGTTTTTAATTATCTTAACAGTTCTTAAGGCTCCTGAATGGATCTCAGACCCTCAGTAAGGATGAAGGATGCTTCTGCCATGAACAAGAGTCCACACAAACAGCCATCTTGATATGGTCTTCTAGAAAGAAAGAGGGGGGCAGGAAGGAAGGAAGGAAGAAGGAGAGAAAGAAAGACAGACAGACAGAAAGAAAGAAAGAACATTGCAGAGTTCCTTTGCTGTTTTGCAAGTATAATACAAAAGAGGCTGATGCATACAAGAGATTCAAATTAGCTTCAGTATTGTGTGAGATAATTCTTTGAAGAGTGAGACAAAAAGTGTTGAGTAATAAATATCACAGGATTTCTCTAACATGGGATTTTAATATGGTAGCTTAACAAACTCCCATGAAATCACAAGTTAATAGAGATTAATTGTGGTGAGAGAATCCTTCTCTTAACTAAGGCTGCACTTGTTTGGTGTTGTTTACAGAGTCCCACAAACTGATTGTAAGTTCAAGCCCTGGAACAGGCAGAGGGCACAGGCAATGACATGAGCAGGAACATGAAGCCTACCTTAGTACTCAGGAAACCAATGTGAAGGACAAACCCAATGTCACAAACTTTGTAGAGTTGTTTCTTGGAAGTTTTGCAGTCCTGTTCCATTGATGCACTTGAACCAGACAGACAGCATAAAGTTATCCATTGCAAATGCAGGGAGATGTGTTTGGATACTCTCTCTGGCCCCTGTAGCTACTGGAATCTCCAAACAATGACATTTTGTATATACAAACCAATATAGAGAGAAATTTGGTAAAATAGTGACTTTATTTCAGACTTGAGTTGCCTCCTTCAATCTTAGCATTTTCTCGTTGAAAGAATATAAGAAGATCCTAGGGCAATTTGCTGTCCTCAGTCATGCCTAGTATGTATATTTTGCCTAAGTGTGGGACTGACATTTCTATGTTCTTATCTCTGTGAATGAGGAGGTGAGGATAACTCATACTCTCATTCCCCCTCATGCCTTTGAGTGATGGAAGGAGGGTTCAGCCATCGTAGATTATATACATCACATATTTTCTCCTCTCTCTTCAGGAGGGCTGCAAATGCTGAAGATGACAGTTATGGGAGATGGAAAAGTCATAAAATGTATGAAGTAAAGATCCTACCACTGGACGCAAAGTTCTTTAAATACTCCCGTGTGACTGTGTTGGTAATGAAGCCATGGAGAGGTGCAATGCAAGTTAACGAGGATGGCTGGGAGGGATTTCTCCACCTCCGGCTTTTCAACACTCTGATGCTTAACAATATCTTGAATCCTTCCAGCAGCATCAGGTAAACAGGCCGGCTTCCCGGCCTGTGCTCCAGTGCCTGCAGATCTCCTGGGACCTGCACAGAGCTCACAATCCCGGCGGGAGCCAAGCACCCCAGACTCTGGATCTTCGCTCCCACCAACGAGACCAGGAAAGGAGAGGAGGCTGGGAGTCCAGGGAAGTGGCGGTTCTTCCAGCAGCATCAGGTAAACAGGCCGGCTTCCCGGCCTGTGCTCCAGTGCCTGCAGATCGCCTGGGACCTGCACAGAGCTCCCAATCCCGGCGGGAGCCAAGTACCCAGACCCCAGGTCTTCTCTCCCACCAACGAGACCAGGAAACCAGAGGACCCAGGGAGACCAGGGGAGTAGCTGTTCTGGATCAAGTACAACAGGACCCAGCATAGGGTCCAGGGGACCAGGTAAGAGGATAAGCGCCCCAGATTCCTGTTCTTCTTCTCCACCCACGGGACCAGCATTTGGACAAGGAATAGAAGAACCACCAGATTATTGGACTTGCTAGCACCCACCAAAAGGGAACTCTGGTCCCCAGACCAGTAAGGAGCTCTTTCTGCACCCACTAGAAGAAGAGATGGGAAAGAGACAATACAAAAACACAGTCAGCAACAGAAAAACAAATATGACACCGCCAGATTCTAGAGACTCCACACCAGCAAGACCCCAACATTCCAATGCGGACGAAGCAGAAGAGAACGACCTTAAAAGCACTTTCATGAAAATGATAGAGGCCCTAAAAGAGGATATTGGAAAATCCCTCAAAGAAATGGAAGAAAAAACAAACCAAAAAATGCAAGAATTGGAAGAAAAAACAAACCAAAAAAGGCAGAAAATGGAAGAAGAGATGAAGCAAAAAATGCAAGAAATGGAAGAAAAAACAAAGCAAAAAATGCAAGAATTGGAAGAAGAATCATACCAAAAAAGGCAGGAAATGGAAGAAGAAACAAAGCAAAAAATGCAAGAAATGGTAGAAAAAAACAAAGCAAAAAATGAAAAAAATGGAAGAAGAAACAAACCAAAAGAGGCAGGAAATGGAAGAAGAAACAAAGCACAAAATGCGAGAAATGGAACAAAAAACAAACCAAAAAATGCAAGAAATGGAAGAAAGAACAAACCAAAAAATTCATAAAAGGCAACAAACGGACAAACAGATAAACAGAAAATTGCAAGAAGCAATGCAAACACTGCAAGGGTTGAAAACTGAAATAGAGTCATTAAAAAAAACACAATCTGAAGAAAGGCAGAAAATAGAAAAGCTGGACAAACAGACAGGCACTACCAATACAAGCATTACCAACAGAATAGAAGAGATGGAAGAAAGAATATCAAGTGTTGAAGATACGCTAGGAGAAATGGATTTATCAACCAAAGAAAACCTTAAATCCAACAAATCCTTAACACAAAACATCCAGGAAATATGGGACACCATGAAAAGACCAAACCTAAGAATAATAGGTATAGAAGAAGGAGAAGAAATCCAGCTCAAAGGGGCAGAAGGCATATTCAACAAAATCATAGAAGAAAACTTTCCCAACCTTAAGAAAGACATGCCAATGAAGGTACAAGAAGCCTACAGAACACCAAATAGAGTGGACCACAAAAAAAATCCCTCGCCACATAATAATCAAGACCCCAAACATACAGAATAAAGAAAGAATATTAAGAGCAGCTAAGGAAAAAGGTCAAGTAACATATAAAGGCAGACCTATCAGAATTACACCTGATTTCTCCATGGAAACGCTGAAAGCCAGAAGGTCCTGGATAGATATTCTACCTACACTAAGAGACTACGGATGCCAGCCCAGACTACTATACCCGGCAAAGCTCTCAATCACTATAGACGGAGAAAACAAGATATTCCATGACAAAACTAGATTCAAGCAATATGTGTCCACTAACCCAGCCCTACAGAAAATTTTGGAAGGAAAACTCCAACCCAAGGAAGCTAACTACAACCAGAAAAACATAAGCATTAGAGAATCTCTCTCTACCAACAGCCAAAAGAACAAAGGGGTGAAACTCCACACATAATTCCACCAACAACAACCATCGCAAATCGAAGAAGGATGAGCAATCATTGGTCATTAATATCCCTCAATATTAATGGCCTTAACTCACCCATAAAAAGACACAGACTAGCAGATTGGATTCGAAGACAGAACCCTTCCTTCTGCTGCATACAGGAAACATACCTCACCCTTAAAGACAGACATTACCTGAGAATTAAAGGTTGGGAAAAAAATTTTCAATCGAATGGACCCAAGAAACAAGCCGGGGTAGCAATCCTAATATCTAACAAACTAGACTTTAAAATAAAATCAATCAAAAGAGATGAAGGAGGTCATTACATACTCATCACAGGTGAAACCCACCAAGATGAAGTGTCTATCCTGAACATCTATGCCCCAAATACAAAGGCATCCACATTCATTAAAGAAACATTATTAGAACTTAAATCTCATCTAAAGCCCCACACAGTTATAGTGGGAGATTTCAACACACCACTCTCACCACTAGACAGGAATACCAAACAGAAACTCAACAAAGAAGCAAAAGGGCTAATAGAAGTAATGACCCAACTGGGATTAACAGATATCTATAGAACATTTCATCCACATAAAAAAGAATATACCTTCTTCTCACCACCACATGTAACCTTCTCAAAAATCGACCACATACTTGGCAACATATCAAACCTCAGCAGCTACAAAAAAATTGGAATAACTCCATGCATCTTATCAGACCACCATGCTTTAAAATTAGAATTCAACAACAACACAAATTGCAGAAAACCTACAAACTCATGGAAATTGAATAATGCTCAACTGCACCATCCCTGGGTCAAAGAGGAAATAAAAAAGAAATTAAAGACTTCCTCGAATTCAATGAGAATGAAGACACAACATACCCAAACCTATGGGACACTTTGAAAGCAGTGCTACGGGGGAAGTTCATAGCGCTAAATGCTCACATGAAGAAACAGGAGAACAGTTATACCAGAGAATTAACATCACAGCTGAAAGCTCTAGAACACAAAGAAGCACACTCCCCCAGGAGGAGTAGACGCCAGGAAATAATCAAATTGAGGGCTGAAATCAATAAAGTAGAAACCAGGAAAACAATACAAAGAATCAACGCAACGAAGAGTTGGTTCTTTGAGAAAATCAACAAGATAGACAAACCTTTGTCCAAACTTACCAAACAGCAGAGTGTGAACATGCAAATTAACAAAATTAGAAATGAAAAGGGGGACATAACAACAGACTCTGAGGAAATCCAGAGAATGATTAGGTCATACTTTGAAAACCTGTACTCCACAAAATTCGAAAATTTAAAGGAAATGGATGACTTCCTGGACAGCTATCAATTGCCAAAACTAAATCAAGAACAGATAAGCAATTTAAATAGACCTATAACCCCTATGGAAATAGAAGCTGTCATCAAAAGTCTCCCAACCAAAAAAGCCCAGGTCCAGATGGCCTCAGTGCAGAATTCTACCAGAAATTCAAAGAACAGCTTATACCAATTCTTCTCAAAGTGTTCCACACAATAGAAGCAGAAGGGTCTTTGCCAAACTCTTTCTATGAGGCTTCAATAACCTTGATCCCCAAGCCACACAAAGATACAACTAAGAAAGAGAACTTCAGACCAATATCCCTCATGAACATTGATGCAAAAATACTCAATAAAATACTGGCAAATCGGATCCAAGAACACATCAAAACAATCATTCACCACGATCAAGTAGGTTTCATCCCAGGAATGCAGGGATGGTTCAACATACGAAAATCCATCAATGTAATCCACCATATAAACAAGCTGAAAAACAAAAATCACATGATCATCTCACTAGATGCTGAAAAAGCCTTTGACAAAATCCAACACCCCTTCATGATAAAGGTCTTGGAGAGATCTGGGATAACAGGGACATACTTAAACATAATGAAAGCTATATACAGTAAACCAACAGCCAACATCAAACTAAATGGACAGAAACTCAACGCAATTCCGCTAAAATCAGGAACAAAACAAGGCTGTCCACTCTCTCCATACCTTTTCAACATGGTACTTGAAGTTCTAGCTATTGCCATACGACAACAAAGGGGGATCAAGGGGATACAAATTGGGAAGGAAGAGGTCAAACTTTCACTGTTTGCAGACGATATGATAGTTTACATCAATGACCCAAAGAACTCTACCAGGGAACTCTTACAGCTGATTAACACCTTCAGCAAAGTGGCAGGCTACAAGATCAACTCAAGAAAATCAGTAGCCCTACTATATACAGATGATAAAAGGGCTGAAAGAGAAATCAGAGAAACATCACCCTTTACAATTGCCACAAACAACATAAAATACCTTGGGGTAACGCTAACCAAACAAGTGAAAGACCTGTATTGTAAGAACTTTGAATCTTTAAAGAAAGAAATTAAAGAAGCCCTCAGAAAATGGAAAGACCTCCCATGCTCTTGGATAGGTAGGATCAATGTAGTAAAAATGGCAATCCTGCCAAAAGCAATCTACAGATTCAATGCAATCCCCATTAAAATCCCAGCACAGTTCTTCACAGACCTTGAAAGAACAATAATCAATTTTGTATGGAAAAACAAAAGACCCAGGATAGCCAAAACAACCCTGTTCAACAAGGCAACGTCCGGAGGCATCACCATCCCTGACCTCAAGCTCTATTATAGAGCTATAGTCCTGAAAACAGCTTGGTATTGGCACAAAAATAGACAGGTAGACCAATGGAATCGAATTGAAAACCCGGGTATTAACCCACACACTTACAAACATCTGATCTTTGACAAAGAAGCTAAAAATATACAATGGAATAAAGAAAGCATCTTCAACAAATGGTGCTGGCATAATTGGAGACTGGCATGTAGAAGAATGCAGATTGACCCATGTCTATCGCCATACACAAAACTTAAGTCCAAATGGATCAAAGACCTCAACATAAATCCAGCCACACTGAACCTCTTAGAAGAGAAAGTGGGCGGTACCCTTGAACGAATTGGTACAGGAGACAGCTTCCTGAACATAACACCAGTAGCACAGGCAGTAAGATCAACAATTAATAAATGGGACCTACTGAAACTGAGAAGCTTCTGTAAGGCAAAGGACACAGTCAGCAAGACAAAAAGGCAGCCCACAGAATGGGAAAAAATATTCACTAATTCCACATCTGACAGAGGGTTGATCTCCAAAATTTACAAAGAACTCAAGAAGCAAGTCTCCAAAACACCAAAGGACCCTATTAAAAAGTGGGCTGCAGAACTAAATAGAGAGTTTTCAATAGAGGAGTCTAAAATGGCTGAGAGGCACTTGAGAAAGTGCTCAACATCCTTAGCCATCCGGGAAAAGCAAATCAAAACAACTCTGAGATACCATCTCACCCCTGTCAGAATGGCTAAAATCAAAAACACCAATGACAATTTATGCTGGAGAGGATGTGGTGAAAGGGGGACACTCCTCCATTGCTGGTGGGAGTGCCAACTGGTTCAGCCACTTTGGAAATCAGTGTGGAGATTCCTCAGAAAAATGGGAATAAACCTACCACAAGACCCAGCAACTCCACTCTTAGGCATATATCCAAAAGATGCCCATTCATACAACAAAGATGTCTGTTCCACTATGTTCATAGCAGCTTTATTTGTAATTGCCAGAACGTGGAAGCAACCTAGATGTCCCTCACCTGAAGAGTGGATAGAGAAAATGTGGTACATCTACACAATGGAGTACTATTCAGCAGAAAAAAATAATCGAATCATGAGATTCGCAGGCAAATGGATGACACTAGAAGAAACCATCCTGAGTGAGGTAACCCAGTCACAAAAAGAGAAACATGGCATGTACTCTCTCATATATGGATTTTAGACATAGATCTGGGGAGTGCCAGCCTACAATCCTATGGCCAGAGAGTCTGGGAAACAGAAACTTTATTTAGTGGCTGATCGAAGAAGAGGCAGACTCCCTTGGTTAAGTACTGAGCTGAACTCAAGAAAGCCAGTAACAGAGAGGGAGGACTGATGATCAAAGGGATTAAGACTGGGCTTGTTTAACCCCCAGAAACAGCTGACCAGACAAAGGTTAACTCTTGAATCCCAGGCATTAGCCTGGGAAGCCAGCATGGGACTGATCAAGACTCCCTGAATCTGGGTGTCAGTGAAGAGGCCTAGGGAATCTATTGAGCATTGGGCACAGATCAGTACCCATCCAGAGTATACACACGGACTTTGGACTCCCATAGAACAATGTGAGGTGCACTCTCACCCTGAACTCTTGGGGAAGGGTCTAGGCCCTGCCCTATATGAAATGACACACTATGCACACCCCCATGGAGGGCCTCACCCTCCCTGGAGAAATGAGGGGATAACGGGGGGGGAGGGCACGGAAGGAAGGGAGGGAATGGGAGAGGGACCTGGAACTGACTTGTGAAGCAACCTTGTTTCTTATCTAAATTTAAACTGGAAAATAAAATTAAAAAAATATCTTGAATCAACAATTGGTCTTGTGTTACCAACCCTTTATAGATAGATGACTTTTAGACCTAAGCCACTGCTAAGATCAAGTAAGAAGACAGCCCACAAAGGCCTTAGTTAACTAGATTCCTGACTGAGCTCAGTGTGGGAGTGACCTGGCTGGATAGTTAGGGGAGATCAGCCTCAGAGCAAAGGGGAGCCTGAGTGGGAAGGACAGAGGGACAGAGGGAGAAGAAAGGTCTGCCTCAGATTTACCACAGACACCTTACCCTGTCCACTCATAGAAATGACATGATTAGTCGGGCGTTGGTGGCACACGCCTTTTAATTCCCACACTTGGGAGGCAAAGGCAGAGGCAGGTGGATCTCTGTGAGTTTGAGGTCAGCCTGGTCTACAGAGTGAGTTTCAGGACAGGCTCCGAAGTAATACAGAGAAACCCTGTCTCGAAAAACCAATAAATAAATAAATAAATAAATAAATAACATGATTAAAACACTAAAACTTTATTGCTTTTTAATATCAAAACCAAAAGAAATGCTAAAGAGCTTTTGCAGTATAGGATAAATATTTAAAATTAAAAAGGAAATAAAATAAGTCTTGGTCTGAAGCAAAATGCACAAGTAGTACTTAAGGGAGTCTCTCAAGATAGTGACTTTTGAGTTTCTTACAACAAAACTCTTCTAACTGACCTGTTACCTCACTCAGTATTTCCCTCCAAAGGATAACTGGATTTTTATTTTCCTGGACTTTCCTCCCTCCCTGCCTGCCTTCTTGTTATTGACACCCTACTATAAAGTGAGAAGCTGTCTTTAAATTGTGTAACCCAGGTTGCCTTCCCACTCACAGTTCTCCTGCCTCAGATTCTAGAGTGTTTGTATTGCAGGCGTGTATAAGCACACATGGTTAAAATATTTACTTCCTATCATTAGCTTTATTAAGATGTATTTTACATACAAAAGAAATAATCAACTTGAAAACAACAATATAAGATATTGGTATAAATATCATGGATGTCTTAAAGTAGGTAGGTAGGTACAAAGATGATTTTAAAAGTAGGAAGGAAATGAAGGATGGAATGAAGGAAGGAAGAAACAAAGAAAGAAAAAACAAAGGAAGGAAAAGAGGCAGGCAAGCAGGAAGGAAGGGAGGAGGGAGGGAAGGAGGGGAGATGAGGAAGGAATGAAGAAGGAAAGAACAAAGGGAAGGGAGAAAACCACTATACTGACAATGACTAAGATCCACCATAATTCCATTACCCAAAGGAATATTCCAGTTCCCTCCCACAAAGGTTCACTCTCGCTCCTTTCCTACCAGTCCAAACCTAAAACAACACTAAATGACTAGCTATTGTAGTTTCTAGGGTTTTATTTCCATGGACTTGCAGAGTTAATAGTTTCTGTACTAGGCTCTTTTAACATCACACAGTGCATTTACATTTTATCACTCCATTGATTAAATAGCTTCTGCACAGCTGAGTAGAGCTCCTTGAGTTGATGTCACATGATATGTTTATCAACTAACCATTCCACTTGCCCCTGTTCTGTTTCCAGACTCTAGCTACGATGATTAACTAGATATGAATATTTGTGTGCAAGTCTTTTGATAGGCATGTTTTCATATTCTATAATTACTACTCAACATTGGAAGTGCTGGGTTGAGCAGTAACTGTATGTTTGATTGTGTTACAAAAAAATCACCAACGGCTTTTCAAATCAGTTATGTAAGTCTGTGATAATTCCACTTCATAACCTTGCCATCACAAAGCTCTTCTGGATGTGCGGTAATGTCTAATTCTGGTTTTAATATCTATTGGTATTTTGTAGAAATATTCACTATCTTTTCATGAACTCATTTGGTTATTTACAATCTGGGATGAAGAATTCATTCAATTAATTTGCCCTTCATTGCATTTCATTCTAAGAGTTCTTTATTCATTATAAACACAAGCTTTGTAAATTTCTAGTGAACACGGGACTTCTTCAGTTTGAAATTATTTATTAATTTGGATGAAACCCATTATAACTTTTTTTTTTGGTTTTTTGACATAGGGTTTCTCTGTTTAGGCCTGCCTGCCCTGGAACTCAGTCTGTAGACAAGGCTGGCCTCAAACTCACAGAGATCCACCAGTCTGTGCTTACAGAGTGCTGGGATTAAAGGCGTGAGTCAACTGCCTGGCTGTAACATATTTTATTTGACAATTTGTGACAATGGTCAACATTTTTATAACATTCTTTTCAATCATTTGTTTCTTTCTATAAAATTCATCAACAATAATAATATTAAAAAAATCCAGCTGGGCTAGAGAGAGGGCTCGGAGCTTAAGAGCACTGGTTGCTCTTCCAGAGGTCCGGAGTTCAATTCCCAGCAACCACATGGTGGCTCACAACCATTAAGATCTGGCCTGCAGGGATACATGTAGACAGAACACCACACCATATACATAATTTGAAAGCAGCCATAATTTTGACTTAGATGGAGACTTTGTTGAAAAATTCAACATATATAACATTATTCTGTTTTTCAGGATCATGAACATTGTAATTCTTAATATCAGGGAAATTATCAACAAGACTAGGCTGGCTGGCCAGTGGGCCCCAGAGATTGGTCTCTGTTTTTCTCTCCAGCACTGTGATTACAAGGACATACAACTATGCGTCCAGCCTTTTTCATCTGGGTTCTGTAGATTAAAATTAGATGCTCATGCTTCCAAGGCAAACATTTTACTGACTGAGGTATCTGAGTCTGAAATCTCACAAAGCAGACATTCCTGGTTATTTCTGGTCCTAAGTAGAAAGTGTTTGTCTTTCAGCTTCAGGAATGACATCAAGGAACAGGTTTTCTGTTAAGGAGGGAGGTGAAGTCTCACCCAAGAGAAAGAGAAACAAATAAACAGAGAAGCATACTATATTCGTACACTTGCCATTTAGCTGTGGTTATATTCAAATTAAATTGCACATACAATGCAAATAATATCAAGCTTCCATAAAGTACTGTAGAAGAAATTTTCAAAGGGGGCTTTCAAAAATTCCAATTGAAATATAAAAATTATAGAATTGCCAAAACAACTCTGAAAAATGGGATAGAGTCAGGTTCAATTCTTGGCTTGAAAAATATTATAAAGCTACAGAAAGCTTGAAGGCTCGACATTAGATAGCTAAGCTAAATTTCATAAAAATGGACTGCCCTTGAATATTCTATTTCTCATAAGAGAGTAACAACACACACAGAGAATATTTGTAAGTCACATCTAATAAACTTCTTGGAACCAGAATCTAAAATGACTGTCTTGTGTGACCCAATTACAAACATGTACAGGCTAGTAGAAAGCTCAGAGTAAGGAAGAGAGGGAATGAAGGAAAAACGATATTCAAAAAACTGACCAATGATTTCTAAGAATTAAAGAAAGACCACATATTCTTACGCTGCAAGGGATGGTAAAACAAGAAGAAAGCACACACAGCATAGACACCTTAATTAACAGTAAAGAGAAATGGTAATTAACAGTATGAAACCAATGTGGCCACTGCAGCAATCACTATGCGTCCTCCAAGCTACTCGGTCATCATAAATGTAAAGAAAACAAGACTTGTCACCATGAAGAGACAACTTGAATTCCACAAGTAGCAAAGGAGTCCTACTCTCTCTCCATGCAAGTGGGGTAATTTCAAGGGAACAGTCTGTGCCATTTCTCAGTCCTGTCCAGAGAAATCAGCCCCATTTGGTGACCACCTCAAGACGTCCTACTTTGGTCTTTCCTTCTGATCTCACTGATCACAAGTGTTTCTGGGATCATTTTCCCAATGCACTTCCTGTTCTCCTGTATTTGCCTCACAACCTATTTCCAAAATTGAATTACTGTCCAGTTTGTCACTGATAAATCTGCACTCCATGTTGTAATGGAATAATCTCTTGGGAGTGTTGAAGAAAGCATTCTGACCCTAGAACTCTATACCCACATATAATACTGAAAGCTGAGTTTATATTCAGATGTGTATTAATTTTAAACTGTGTCAAATACTGACTTCTTAAAGAGGATGGCTCACACAAAGAGAAATAAATGAATTCAGAAGGAAGCAGGAACATGAGTGAGGAAATAGGTAGCAAAGAAGTGAGAACCACTTGTGGTTAGAGCTAAATAATGATTTATTATGAAGAATTTTAGTAATAATATGCATTAAAATTCCAGGAGGTTGCCACACGGGCTTTGGTGGAGGTTAGGGACAAAGCTGAGAAAAATTAAAGTGCTCTGGAAGAAGTAGAGTTCCTAATTAACTGGTTCCAGGCTTCAAAAGAAATCAAAACTATAATGAATGACAGAATTAACTCACAAAGGGATTGGGTGGTTAATGGTGTTTGCCATAACAGCTCTTGGAAAAGTAATACACCAATTTCTGGACACAGACTCTCTCCCCCTTTTATTATGAAATGACTTTTCCATCAAAGCACCCATCCCACAAAACACACACACACACACAGACACACACACACACACACATACACTCACACAGAAACAAGCATTAAGTGAATACTCTCTATGATGTGACATTGTAATATTATGGTTTTTGGCGAAGAGGCATTTACTCATTTACTAGACACAATTCTAGTCAGAGAGTCTCATATCGAACAAGTTTAAAATGTGGGTTATAGTTCAATGAACCAAGACATTTCATTTGTGATAATTGCCAAGTGAGAAGGACACCGGGGAGATACTTCTTCAACAGCCTGCTGAGTGTATGTGATTTTCCCATGTTTCAAAAGGCCTTTCGACTCAGTCCCCATTTCCTTAAATAATATTTCTCTGTTTTTATGTATTTCTAGCATTTTAGCACAAGATCCAACATGTATTCTAAAATTTCCACCAAGTACAGAATGATGGCTGGGTGATGGTGGCACACGCCTTTAATCCCAGTACTTAGGAGCAGAGGCAGATGGATCTCTGTGAGTTCGACTCCATCCCAGTCTACAGAGTTAATTTTAGGACAGCCAGAGCTGCTAAACAGAGAAACCCTGTCTTGAAAAATAAAAATAAAACAGTACATCGTGATGAATGTACCTTCCCAAGAGTCACTACTTCACCTCTACAAGAACTCTGCTCTGATAGGTCCTCTTCATCTTTTAGGAAAGTCAACTTGGACTGCCTTGTGTATCTATTTACTTCAAATGCTTGTGTACTATATGAACTTGTTTTGCTGTTCAATTAATTCATCTTTTCATTTATCCTATGTGAAGGTCTCTGGAGTTAAAACAAAGAACATCCTCTTTTGTTTTTATTAAAATTATCAGACTGGCATTTTCTATTTTAGATTTGACACCCAATGGGATCAGAAGTCATCATTACAATAGAACTGTTCTCAAATCCACTAGAAAAGAGGTCATAGAGTAAATTCCACTCCAACAATCTGGAAAGAAGAGTGTACATAGGGAGATACAGCTCTGGAGCTTTGTTGATGGGGATGGAGGAAGGAGTCAGTGGTCATGGGAGCAGAGGTCAGGGGTAAGGAGAATATGCAGAATCCCTTGCTTGGGCATTCAGACAGGTACCTGCAGGACATGTGTCTACAAGCTTGACCCTGGAAAGCTCCTGGTAACTGCAGTCCCTATTTGGTCTTTTACATCGACATCCATCAAAGGCTCAGGAAAAAGATACAGAAGACACACCCCCACCTTACCACCATCCTCTGCTCCAACTAGGGGCAAAAAAAAATGCAAGAGTAGCCACCCCCTTTCCTTCTCCAACTCTATCACAAAACTTACTCTTCAGGAGACAACTTTACCAAAGAGCAGTGCCGAAAATCTAGTGAAACCATGGAAAGGAAACTATTTCCCAGCCAGCCTCTTTAACCTGTTTGTCTTGCAAGTGACAAAAAGAAGCAAGAGAACTAGGGCTTTAGTGGCCAGGGATTCTGGGAGGATGATACTTGAAGGAAGAAAACAAACAAACAAACGTGAAAAACTACATTCTGAGACAGGTGTCCTCAGACAAAGCCTTCTAATATTTTTTCCACCTGCTACTCATGTTGCCCAAGAAACTTTTTACACAATCCAGATGTGTACATATGAAATAGGTTAACAAATCCAGCTTTAGCAATGATAAATCACAAAGAAATTTCTTTTAAAATAATTCTTCAGCATACATATAGAACTTACCACTCAGTAAAGAGTAAAGCAAATTCACAAACAAAGGGATGGATGTGCCGGTCTGTTTTTATATGAAGGCTTACATCTTAACTGAAAATTTAATGCTACAAGACAAGGAGCATCCTGAGGATTCCTCATAGCGCAACAGAATCTTGACTGTATGCTCACTGGTGCTGAGACCACCTTCTGTATAAAGAACCATTTCAGAAACTGCTAGATGTTCTGTCTTAACCCCAAATCTGCGTTCATTTAATCAATTATATGAAACTTAAGCCAGTGATTCAAACAAGAAATTTTCTAAATCAAATGGTTTAATATCATCCTAAGGTGTATTAATTTGATGCTTACATGCCCAGAAAGGACAGTGGGGGAAGAATAAAGTAAACCACAGCATTTTTATCAGTACAGAAGTCTTGTGTGCAGACAAAACTAGACTGCACTTCACAATCTGCAATAGTCCCACATCTGAGCTAACTGTTTCTGTCATCTTTAATTGATGCTCTGTGGTATGATGACATGTTTTATGCAAAGTGTGATGTTTCCATGATCAGAATCGCACCTACAGGGCAGTCATATGATGGAACATAGGTGAGTACTGAAAGAGACGCCTCTAACATGTTACGCATTTATTTCAAATTAATTTTTTGTCATCGTTCATTATACAATATTACCAATTTTGGTCTGATCCCTATGATCAGCAAGACAACCCCTCTGTGAGTCATGATTCATGTTTTAATGACGCTGAACCCTAAGAAACAAAGGTCTTCTCCCTCCCTCCCATTCAACACCACACAAGCAAATCTTCAGCAGAACAGCAGGTGGTAAAGCAAAGGAGAAGGATGTCTGAAATCAAGTGATGGCACAAAAGATGCTTTCATCAGAGGAGCTGGGAAACTCAATGGTGTTGTGGAAAAACAAAGCAGTGAGCTTGAGGGTAAGCCAAGAGCAACTTTTCCCAAATGAGGAGCGGGAAGATTATAGCAGGACTTAATCTAAGAACTGTAGAGAAATATTTGTGTGCAATCAGAGCAGCAGAAAGGGAACAGAGTATGGAGTAAGAGAAACACTCTGAGTAGCAACGGATGAGGCACACTATTTACTTATTGAAGAGAGACAAAACCACAGATTGCAGAAGCTCGAAAAACAGTAAGCAGGATTACAAGATACATCCACAGAAAGCCAAAAGAAGACATAGCTGGAAACAAATCAGAGATGGGAAGGAGACCTTGACTGTACAGTGCCAAGGATAGGCATGCAGCAGACTCCTCACCAGAATTCATGCAAGTAAAAGGAGCCTTGGAGTACTGGATGTACTGCCGAAAAAAGAGCCAAAGGAAATCCATATCTAGTAAAAGTGTTCTTCAAAAACAAAGCAAAGCAACTCCCTATGGGGCACAAAGAAGTGACTAAGAAAACCACTGCCAGGAGAACAGGCCTGAAAAAAGTATTACATTGCAAAGCTTTGTAAGTTAGAAATCTGGTTCCTTTATTACTCTTAATTCATCCCAAAGCAAACTGCCCAAATGCATTGTGAAACTGAAGCATGTGGATAGTATACATCAGCAAAATATCTTAAGGAGAATTAATGAATTCAGAAGAAATTGTTACAAAACTCCTATACTGCACTTGAACTATAGTGGTATTTAAAGTAGATTTTGATTATGTTAGCATGCACACACATAATGAACCTTGAGGCAGTCACTTAAGACATACCTAATGGGAATGCAAATGATACTCTAAGAACTACATAAAATCCAAATCTGGGAAAGGTAGAAACAGGGTAAAAAGCAGCAAAGAACAAACATAAGTATTAGAAATTTATTTGTCCCATTGGCTGAAAATAGAGACACAGTAAAGAGTAGAACATCCTAACATGACTGAAAAGAAAATGGGAGTTGCTTTTTCTATTTTAGATAAAGTAGGCTTGTGACCAGGAACAATTTTGAAGTATGAGGATGGGCTTTATATAAAGACAGAGGGAGATTAATTATCCAGGGAGACAAAACACCCACAGCCATGTAAGTATGTAACAGACTTTCAAGATATACAAGGTGATAACAGAAAAGGGAACTAGACAAATCAACCACTATATCTGGAGACTTAAACACACCTCTGTAAGTAACTGGCAGATGAAGCGTGCTGACAATCAGTAAAACCTCCAGAACAACGCAATCAATTTGATCAAATTGACATTGTAGAGCATAATCCATCAAAAGAAACAGATCACTCACTCTCTAAGCACACACGTGCATTTGATAATAGATGTTGACATAGCTTATATTTTTAAAAAACTGTTCTAGATTTATTCATTTTATTTTGTGTTATTAATGTTTTTGCCTGCATGCACATATGCATCCTACACACTCACTTGGTGCCCATAAAGGTCAGAAGAGGGCACCACATTCTCTGGAACTGGAGTTACAGAGGGTTATAAGCTGCCTTGTAGTGCTAAGAAATGAATGCAGGTCCTCAGCAAAAAGCAGCAAGTGCTCTTATCCACTGAGCTATCTCTCCAGCTCCAGCTTGCAGTGTTTAAAAGAGTCAAAGCTAGTCAAGGCACATGCTTCCACTACAACAGAAGTTACACTAGAAACTTTCACTAGAAAACAATAACAGATAACTGAAAGGTGCCCAAACATTTGAGTATAAAAGGACACTTGTCTAAATAGCAAGAGAAGTTTCCAAAGAAAGTGTAAATATTTTACAATGTGATAACAAAGCTTATCACTATTGTGGGGTTCAGAGGGAAATATATAGCATGAACTAGAAGAAAAATTTAAGTTCAGCCAGGCCCCAACTTGCCAGCTTCAGGTGAGCTTGGGTCTCCTGGGTGGGGGGAGGACACTCCCCATCCCCCGCCCAACACCCATCCCCTCGATCTTCTGGGAGCCTGCTCCTGGCATCCAGAAGACCCGCCCACACAGGAAAGACATCAGCCTTTCCAGGCCCCAACCTCCGGCGACCCCAGCTTCAGCTTCAGTGTCAGCATCCCCAGCTTCAGTTTCAGGATGAAAGGAGACCAGTGGAGACAGAAAGACCCCACCTGCACCCACTGGAAGAAGAGATGGGAAGAAGACAGAATAAGAGCACACTCAACAATAGAAAGACCAACATGACTCCCCAGAATCTAGAGAACCAACGCCAGCAAGACCTGAAAAGTACTACATAGATGAAGCAAAGGAGACAGACCTTAAAATTATTTTATGATGATGATAGAGAACCTCAAAGAGGAAATCTCTTAAAGAAATAGAAGAAAAAACAAACAAAAAATCCATGAAATGGGGAAAAAATTAAAGAAATAAACAAATCTCTCAAAGAATCTAAAGAGTACCAAGAAAAAATAACCAAACAAATGAAGGAAACAACTCAAACAGTTGAAGGATTGAAATCTGAAATAGAAACAATAAAGAAAACACAGAATGAGGGAATGCTGGAAATAGAAAAGCTGGGTAAACAATCAGGAACTACAGATGCAAGTATCACCAATAGAATACAAGAGATAGAAGAGAGAATCTCAGGTGTTGAAGACTCATTCAAAGATATACAGTCATCAACCAAAGAAAATCTCAAAACCAGCAAATCCCTAACACAAAATATCCAGGAAACATGGGAAACCGTGAAGAAGCCAAACCTGAGAATAATGGTATAGAATAAGGCTAAGAAATACAGCTCAAAGGTACAGAAAACATATTCAACAAAATCATAGAAGAAAACTTCCCTAACCTAAAGAAGGATATGCCTATGAAAATACAAGAGTCTTACAGAACACCATATAGGCTGGGACCAGAAAAAGCATTCACCTCGCCATATAATAATCAAAACATCAAACCTACAGAATAAAGAGAAAATATTAAGAGCAGCTAAAGAAAAAGGCCAAGTAACATATAAAGGCAGACCTCTCCAAATTACACCTGACTTCTCAATGGAAACTATGAAAGCCAGAAGATCCTGGGCAGATGTCCTACAAACACTAAGGGAACAAGGATGCCAGCCCAGACTAATATATCCAGCAAAGCTTTTAATTACCATAGATGGAGAAAACAAAACATTCCATGACAAAGCTAGATTTAAACAATATGTATCAATGAATCCAGCTCTACAGAAAGTGCTAGAAGGAAAACCTAGACCCAACAAAGATAACTACACTCACAAAGACACAGGTAATAGATAATCTCACTTTACCAAACACCAAAAGAAAAAGGGAGGGGAACCTACACAAAATAACTCCATTACCAATAAATCAAGCACAAACAAGAATCATCAATCAATGGTAATTAATACCCCTCAATGTCAACGGTCTCAACTTGCGTATCAAAAGACACATACTAGCAGAATGGATACGAAGACAGAACCCATCCTTCTGCTGCATACAAGAAATGCATCTCAACTTCAAAGACGTTATCTTAGAGTAAAGGGTCGGGAAAAGATTTTCCAATCAAACAGACCCAAGAAACAAGCGGGTTTAGCAATCCTAATATCTAACAAACTAGACTCCAAATTAAAATAAATCAAAATAGATGAAGAAGGACATTTCATATTGATCAAAGGAAAAGTTCATCAAGATGAAGTCTCAATTTTGAACATCTATGCCTCAAATACAAAGGCACCTACATTCCTGACAGAAAAATTACTAAAGCTCAAATCACACATAAAATCTCACACACTAATAGTAGGAGACTTCAACACTCTGCTCTCACCACTAGACAGGACCTCTAGATAGAAACTTAACAAAGAAACAAAAGAACTAATAGAAGTTATGACACAACTGGGTTTAACAGACATCAATAGATCATGCCACCCAAACACAAAGGGATATACCTTCTTCTCAGTGCCACATGGAACCTTCTCTAAAATTGACCACATAATAGGAAACATAGCAAATCTCCACAGATCCAAAAAAATTGGAATAACCCCCTGTATCTTATCAGACAATCATGCATTAAAATTAGAATTCAACAATAACACAGATCGCAGAAACCCTACAAACTCATGGAGATTGAACAATGCACAATTGCACCATCCTTGGACACAGGAAGAAATAAAAAAAGAAAGACTTCCTGGAATTCAATGAGAATGAAGATACAATATATCCAAACTTATGGGACACTCTGAAAGCAGTGCTGAGAGGAAAGTTTATAGCACTAAGTGCCCACATGAAGAAACTGGAGAACAGTCACACTAGAGAATTAATAGCACAGCTGAATGTTCTAGAAAAAAAATAATCAAAATCACTCAGGAGGAGCAGATGCCAGGAAATAATGAAATTGAAGGCTGAAATCAATCAAGTAGAAACCAGGAGAACATTGAGAAGAATCAATGAAACAAAGAGTTGGTTCTTTGAGAAAATCAACAAAATAGACAAACCTCTGTCCAAACTAACCAAAAGACAGAGAGAGCATGCTAATTAACAAAATCAGAAATGAAAAGGGGGACATAACAACGGACACTGAGGAAACCCAGAGAATCACAAAGGCATACTTTGAAAATCTGTACTCCACAAAATTCGAAAATTTAAAGGAAATGGACAATTTCCTGGACAGATATCACTTACCAAAACTAAATCAAGAACAGATAAACAATCTAAACAGACCTACAACCATTAATGAAATAGAAGCAGTCATCAAAAGTCTCCCAACCAAAAAAAGCCCAGGCCCAGTTGGCTTCAGTGCAGAATTCTACCAGAAATTCAAAGAAGAGCTATTTCCAATACTCCTGATAGTATTCCACACAATAGAAGCAGGAGGCTCACTCCCAAACTCTTTTTACAAGGCTACAATTACCTTGATACCTAAACCACACAAAGACACAACTAAGAAAGATAACTATAGACCAATTTCCCTCATGAACATCGATGCAAAAATACTGGGCTTCATCCCAGGAATGCAGGGATGGTTCAACTTACAAAAATCTATCAATGTAATCCACCATATAAACAAACTGTGAAAGAAAAACCACATGATCATCTCACTAGATGCTGAAAAAGTCTTTGACAAAATCCAGCACCCCTTCATGATAAAGGTCCTAGAGATCAGGGATAATGGAACATACCTGAACATAATAAAAGCAATATACAGTAAACGAACAGCTAACATCAAACTAAATGGAGAGAAATTCATCTAAAATCAGGAACAAGAGAAGTCTGCTCACTCTCTCCATATCTCTCCAATATTGTACTTGAAGTTCTAGCTACATCAATAAGACAACAGAATGAGATCAAGGGGATAAAAATAGGAAAAGATGGCAAGCTTTCACTATTTGCAGATGATATGACAGTTTACATAAGTGACCCGAAAAACTCCACAAGGGAACTCTTAGAGCTGATAAATACCTTCAACAAAGTGGCAGGATACAAGGTTAACTCAAAAAAAATCAGTGGCTGTATTATATACTGATGATGAAGTGGCTGAGAAAGAAATCAGAGAAACATCACCCTTTACAATAGCCATAAACAGCATCAAATATCTGGGGATAATGTTAACCAAGGAAGTGAAAGACCTGTATATCAAGACCTTTAAGTCTTTAAAGAAAGAAATCAAAGAGGATACCAGAAAATGGAAAGATCTCCCATGCTCTTGGATTGGTAGGATCAACATAATAAAAATGTCAATCTTGCCAAAAGCAGTCTACAGATTCAATGCAATCCCTATCAAATTCCAGCCCAATTCTTCACAGACCTTGAAAGAACAATAATCAACTTTATATGGAAAAAAAAGGCCCAGGATAGCCAAAACAACCCTATACAATAAAGGAACTTCAGGAGGTATCACCATACCTAACTTCAAGGCATATTATAGAGTTATAGACCTGAAAACAGCTTGATATTGGCACAAAAATAGACAGGTAGACCAATGGAACCAAAGTGAAAACCCAAATTTTAACCCACACACCTATGAACACTCGATTTTTGACAAAGAAGCTAACACTATACAATGGAAAAAAAGAAAGCATCTTCAACAAATGGTGGTGCCATAACTGGGTATTGGCATGCAGAAGACTGCGGATAGATCCATGTTTATCACCTTGTACAAAACTTAAGTCCAAATGGATCAAAGATCTCAACATAAATCCAACCACACTGAAACTCTTAGAAGAGAAAGTGGGAGATACTCTTCAACGAATTGGTACAGGAAACCACTTACTGAACATAATACCAGTGGCACAGACTCTGAGATCGACAATTAACAAATGGGACCTCTTGAAACTAAAAAGCTTCTGTAAGGCAAAGGACACAGTCAGCAAGACAAAAAAGCAGTCCACACAATCGGAAAAGATATTCACTAACCCTACATCTGACAGAGGGCTAATCTCAAAAATTTACAAAGGACTTAAGATCAAGTCTCCAAAACACCAAAGGATCCAATTAAAAGGTGGGGTACAGAACTAAATAGAGAATTCTCAATAGAGGAGTCTAAAATGGCCAAGAGACAACTTAAGAAAGTGCTCAACATCCTTAGCCATCAGGGAAATGCAAATCAAAACAACTTTGAGATACCATCTTACTCCTGTCAGAATGGCTAAAATCAGAAACACCGAAGAAAATTTATGCTGGAGAGGATGTGGAGGAACACTCCTCCACTGCCGGTGGGAATGTCAACTCGTACAGCCACTTTGGAAATCAGTATGGAGATTCCTCAGGAAAATGGGAATCAATCTACCACAAGACCCAGCAATTCCACTCTTAGGCATATATCCAAAAGAGGCAAATTCATACAACAAGGACATCTGCTCCACTATGCTCATAGCAGCATTATTTGTAATAGCCAGAACCTGGAAGCAACCTAGATGCTCCTCAACTGAAGAGTGCATAGAGAAAATGTGGTACATTTACACAATGGAGTATTACTCAGCAGAAAAAAACAATGGAATCTTGAAATTTGCAGGTAAATGGATGGCACTAGAAGAAACCATCCTGAATGAGTTAACCCAGTCACAAAAAGACAAACACTGTATGTACTCACTCATATATGGATTTTAGACATGGATCAGTATAGTGCCAGTCTGCACTTCCACTGACAGAGAGTCTGGGAAACAGGAAAGAACCTAAGAGATATTCATAGTACCCCAGAGAAGAGGAATGAGGCAAGATCATCTGAACAGATGGGGAACACGGAGAGAGGTGCAGGGGAGTGGGACCTGGGAAGAAGAGAAGCGGAGAAGAGGAAGAGAGAGCAGGTCATGGGGGAACAGGAAGGTTGAGTGGGGGGTAAAATAGGGGGAAGAGGGAATCATAGGTTAGAAGACAGATCAGGCAGCACCAGTGTGACCTCTAGTGATCTAAAGGGATGACACCAACTGGCAAGCTAAGCAATAGTGGAGAGACCACCTTGAATGCCCATCCCTGATAATGAACTTGATGTCCATAACCATCCTGGAGCCTTCATCCAGTGACTGATGGAAGCAGAGGCAAACAACCACAGTTAAACACTGAACTGAACCCGTGGAACCCAGTGACAGAGAGAGAGGAGCGATAAGCAAATTGGCAAAGAATGGGCTGGCAAAACCAGCAGAGACAGCTGATCTGAACAGGGGAGAGCTCTTGGACCCCAGACCGACAGCTGGGAGGCCAGCATGGGCCTGATCCAGACCCCCTGAATGTGAGAGTCAGTGAGGCGGCCTGGGCAACCTATGGGGCCCTGGGCAGTGGATCAGTATTTATTCCTGGCATACAAACAGACTTTGTGTGTCCATAACACAAAGAGGGAGGCTCTCTCTGCCTGGATTCTTAGGGGAGTGCCTGGACCCTCCTCTGAGTGAAATACAGATTCTAGATATCCCCTATGTGGAAGGAAGTGGTGATAGGGTGGGAGGCTGGGGGGGGATGGTGGAGGGGTGTGGGAGGAGGGGAGGGAGTGGAAACTGGGATTGACATGTAAAACTAGCTATTTAATAATAATAATAAATAAAAAATATTTAAGTTCAATAACCTAAACATTCACCTGAGAAAATTAGGAGAGGGAAAAAAAATTAAACCTATAGCCAACAGAAAAATATGTATGTTGGCTAACCCAAAGTAGAAATCGACAAAAGTTAAACTAGAAAAACAGTACATAAACAAAGCACACGATTTTTCTTTGGAAAGATAAGAGAAATGGTAAGCCTATAAATAGGCTAAGTCTGATTAAGAGAATAGTTGATACAGATTGCTAACACTGGAATAACAGAGCTCATAGCTGACTACCTCTATGAAGGATCCTAAGAATTTCTTACCAAAACATATGGCAAGATATTTGACCGTTTAGATGACATGGACTAATATCTTGAATAGCATACATTGATCAGCACCATACCACTGAATAAACTGAGTTCCTGACTTAAAATTAAAACCATCAAATTTAGATGGCTGAACAGGTAACTTCTGACTATAATTTCAGGAAGAAAGGATGCAAATTATCTATAATCTCTTTAAGAAAATGCATCATGTCTCGGATCATTTGAGAAGGTCTGCATAAGTGTAACACAAAAGCCAAGTAAAGGCTTCCAAAGAAAGAAAAGTATTCATTACTTTGTCTCGTAAAGACATACAAGGCTCTTACCAAAATACTAGTCAGTAGATTTAAGAAATAAAAAGGGTGACATATCACTACTTAGTTAAGGCCAACTCAACATCATTGATTAATCAATACAATTCACTGTACTTGCAAACTGATTAAGAAACAGCAGTAAGCTCATATCAGTAGTGTATGAGGGGCACAGTAAAGAAAGCACCAACATGGCTGTTCCATTAGTGGAAGGTTTTTACTGTGGAAAAGACAGAGAAAATGCCCAGAGGCATCTGGAAAAGACAGAAAGAAAAAGAAACAGACTGGACATGACCAGGGCTATCTTCTAGGGATGGACGACGTTGTAGCTGGGGAGAGCAAGAGGGGAGATAGTAAAGAATAGTGGATTATAAGGAAGATGGGTGGCTGTGGGGGAGCCCTGTGAGCTGGAACAAGCATGGGAGTTTAGGGTAGAGAAGGAGGTAAGAAGAGCTAGGATGTTAGCTTGGGGGCTTCGAGATGTGTAAGTGGTACTTGTGAATAGGGACTACAGGAGCCTGGAGGCCAGCTTGGGCTTTGATGTGCAACCACAGGTATATGCCAATAGACAACCATATGTCATTTCTGCCACAGGCAAGGGAATTGACCCCTTTCAGCTGACAGGAGCTTCCTTTGCAAGTTCCTGAGAAATGATGGCTTTTATCTAACTGCCAGAAATCCTATAGTCCTGCTTGAGGGGCAAGACTGCCATTTCTAGATATATCCACTTTCTGAGACCTAACAAATACCTACGGATAGTAGAAAGTTAAACATTTGTTTATGGCTTGAATGAAGTAAACTTTCTTATTCTAGGAAAAGATGCATGAATGAACCCTTATAGCTAACATGATCAGACACTGAGCAAGTTCTTCTTAGGTTTGGGAACAAAGCCAGAATGTCTGCTGAGATTAAAGTTATGCTGCACTGTAATGGGATCATAGATAGGGAAACAAAACAAGAGAAAAATAGTAAAACAGATTGGGGGAAACGGGACTTTCTTTGTTCACAGATGACATGTGATATCAATGTAGAAATCTCTGATATTTTTAAAACCAGCATGCATCCTCCAAAAGAGAAATCTCTTGGCATTAAGAAAAGAGTGCATCCAGGTGACATTATATGAAGCCATTTTTTAATATTATTTTAACATCACCAAAAGATAGAATATATAAACTAACAAAGTATGCCAAAAATCTGTATATAGATCACTAGATAAAGTGGTAAAAAATAAATCTAGTATCTAAATAATGAAAACATATTCTAGAGATGTTTTGTGTGCTCCTCTTGTTTCTATGAGGAAGGACCTGAGATAAACACCCAAAGGAAGAAAAGGCTATTTGGGATCTAGGTTTCAGAAGATACAGTTTGTATTAGCTTAACCCTCTGAGCTTCATGAAGGAGGTGAGGTGCTTTTTACCTTATGATGAAGCAGGGGGAGGGGGAGGGAGGGAGCGAGAGAGAGATCCAGGAGTGATGGGGGAAGTCCTGTACATTTGTCAATAAAGCACTGTTGAGCCAATAGGAATCTAGATAGGTGTGACTAAGAGTCCAGGAGGACTCTGGGAAGGAGAAACACAGGAGAGTCGACATGTAACACCATGGGGTAGGAAGCCCAGAAACTTCTCCGGTAAGAGACATACTTAGATTAATAATTATGGGGTAATTACTTAAGTCAGAGCTAGCCAGTAAGAAACAAGCAAGGCCAACAGCTTCATAATGAATATAGCTTCCTGTGTGTTTATTTGGGACTGATGTGGCTCAAGAACCAGGCTGGCGGGAAGGCTCCTCTCAAGGAAAAGGTTTCTCTTTACACAGGAGGATAGGGCATAGGACAAGATCCCCCAAGGACTGTCCACAGTGAACTATTTCTCCAGTTAGATAACACATTCCAACTTTTTCAGAACCTTTTCCTAAATAGTACTACAATTTGGGGACCAAGCATTCTACATATGAGCCTGTGGAGACATTTCATATTCAAATCACAGCATTACGGCACTCAAGTCAGACTTAATCAAAATCACTGCAGGTCTTAAAATGTATGTAGAAAATCAAAGAAGCTAAATTAGCCTCACGATGCTTAATAGGTTTCCTGCCCCAGATGATAAGTTTCTCCACTGACACAGTAAGCCAAATCAATCCAAACGGACAACGGTAACAGGTTTATTAGGAGCAACTCATTGGTGGGTTCACACATCCCAGAGAAAGGGGCCAGAGAAGTCCTGCACCAGGGCTAAGGCAGGGAGGTTTTATAGACCTTAGGCAAGGGGTGATGATGTGCAAAGGAGCTGGGACTGTGCCCAAGTACGGTGAAAAGTCAAGCCCTTGGGCAAGCTGGTCATTTCAGAAAGGTGGGCTGCACCAGCTTCTGGAAATGCTGAATTGGGTTTTTTTTCGCTTTTTTTTCTGCCTGCATTATTTTTCTGTGAAGACAGGGTTGGGGGAAGTTGAGCAGATGGGGTTTTCCAGTTTGTTCTGGAGCAAGCAGTGGTTCCAAATGAACAATACTGAAGATTCAAAGAAAATAGGAGGGCTCTTTTAACCAATTTCAAGCCTGGGTGTTACCTCTCATTCAAGAAATCAGAGTGTATTAGTTACTTGTCTTATGATGTGACAAGATAACCTAATAAAAGCAATTTAAGAACAACAACAGGGTTGCTTTGGTTCACCGCTCCATGGTACAGTCCACTACAGTGGGAGAAGCTCAGGCATCATGGACTTAAGACAGCAAGTCACATGTATCTGCAATCAATGCTCAGCCAGCTCTCTCTCTCTCTCTCTCTCTCTCTCTCTCTCTCTCTCTCTCTCTCTCTCTGTCTCTCTCTTTCTCTCTCTGTCTCTCTGTCTCTCGCTCTCTCGCTCTTTCTCTCTCGCCCTCCCTCCCTTTCTTGCTAACCCTGCTCTCTCTCCCTCTTTCCCTCTGTCTCTCTCTATGTATGTGCAGACCTTATAATTTATATAAACATTAACACCAAATGCATATAAAACTAAATATAAACTCTAGAGGGAAAAACACTTGTATAATTCTGGATTTGTGAACAACATTTTAGATTTAAAAAAGCATGATTTGTGATTGATAAACTGAATCTTATTAAACTTTAACAATCATTCTCTGTAAAAGAATGAATCCAATTAAACAAGATGTGCATTGGCTTGACATAAAGGACTTGCACAGGACATAGTGAATGAAAGACCAGTACCCAGAATATGAGAAGAACTCTGAGAACTCAGCAGTAAGAGGACAACCCAACCTATAAATGTGTCACCAGCAGGAATATGAGGGTAGCAAATACAATGTGAATCAAAAGAAACTTCTCTTGCCATTAGGAATAGGTGTGTGGTGGTGCACATATGTAATCCCAACAGTATGGAGTCTGAGGCAGGCGGATTGCTATGAACTGCAAGCTAGTCTAGGCTATGAAGTGATTTCAGTGTCCTCCTGAGACACACAGCAAGATTCTGTCTTAGAAACCAAAGCAAAGGCAAAAGAGTGAGACAATCATTTAGACCTATTGGAGTATCTCCAACAAACAAACAAAAACAAAAATAAACAAACTGGACAGTATAGAAAGCTTTGAAGCAACAGGACCTATTTCATTCATGGTTGGTAGAAATGCAAAATAACAGCCAGTGTGCAGGACAGTCTGATAGTTGGAGTTTCAGAGTTTCATTTTTTAGACTAAACATTTTTAAATTATGATTAAGAATACCTGATAGTGAAATTTGTCAGCTTAGTCATTTTTTAAGAACACATCTCAATGCCTTTCACTACATTCATGTTTTCGCATCCATCAACCCCATCTGTCTTGAGAACTTTGCTCATTTCTCCAAATTGAAATTCTGTATCCATTAAAATTCAAGCATGACCAATAGAATGAGATTAGCAATAAACATCAGTGAATTTTCAATCCAAACAACCATGTGGGTAAATTTTAAATCAAATGCTGAATGAAAATACCACCTCCTACTTGGTTCTAGCAAATATGATACTCTGGAAAAGGTAAAGAGAAAATGTAGAGACAGAAAATAGATCAGAACTCAATATAAAAAAATCAATGATAAAGCCATCAATTAAGAGACCCCAAAGGAGCCATGATGACCAAATGTAGCAACATTCTATTCAGCAAGGAATTCTGGAGTACTAGTTGCTAGTGCTAGGGACCTGCAATGAGGGAAGGAGGGAACAGGTTGTGTGCACCACAGCAGATGTCCTAGGATGGTGAAGCTGCCCCTGTGCTAACACAATAATGTATACATGACACTGTGCTCTTCTAAAAACTCATAGAATTTTGCAGGACAAAGAATGAACCTTAATGTATGTTTAATATATGCAAACTTAGGCAATTATTTAGAAGACTAGATGATACTGGGTTAAATGTACATGGTGTCAAATAGATCCTACTGTACTGTGAATGATGAATATAACCTCACTGGCTTCAATAACTTTGAAAATGAATAGAAACTATAAAAGTATGGAAACTGTCTACAAACACTACATCACTGATAATATATACAAGGGGACATATTGCAACTCAAATACTATGCATGTGTGAAGGATCAAATAATAACTACCTAGAAGACAGATCTATTTTTAAGACTTATTTTACTTTTAAATTTGTGTGTATGTTTGTGTGTTTTGTGTGTGTGTGTATGTTGCAGATTATGTGCATGTATGTATAGTTGCTTGTAGAGGCTGTAAGAATGTTGTTAGATCCCTTGGAGCTTGAGTTGCAGGTGGTGGTGAGCCATGTGACATAGTTGCTAGGAACTGAACTTGGGTCTTGTGTGAGAACAGTATAGGCTTTTTAAGGCTGAGCCATCTTTCCAGCCCCTAGATGACAGAGCTTGAGAACTGGATTTCTCCTTCCAAGCAATGAAGGTTCACATAAACAAAGAAGGAAGACTAGAATGGATCATACGTTACGCTATAGGAGTGCTGGCTGGCTTTGTGTCATCAGAGAGGGAGAAGCCTCAGTTTAGGCATGACCTCCATGAGATCCAGCTATGAGTCATTTCCTCAGTTAGTGATCAGTGGGGGAGGCCCCGCCCTGTCCTGACTTCATTTGGTGATGAGCAGCATTGTGGAAGTTTAAGCTTGCTTTTGGTTGCGGTGTTTCCTTGCAACAATAGAAACCCTAACTAAGACAATAGGAATCTTCAATGGCAGTGTAAACTTACGTTTGTCTTAACACAGATTTCATGTGAATAAATATATAAATAATTATATATACATAAAATGGCTAGTAGGCATATGAATTTGCCAAGTCACTCCACTGAAAGAGTCTGGAAGCAATATTTTACTCTCCTCAGTACAAATGACAACTAGCACTCCGCTCTGGTTTTACTTGTATCAGAGAAATGATGTGTAGAGCTGGGGCAGAAAGATACTGGAGAACCCTGTGATATCAGAGTGAGCAAACCTAACAAAACAATGGCATCTCATCAATGACACACAGGGGCCAACTGAAAGAACTCCCAGTGACTATAGCCATAATATTTGAACAACAAATTCAATATTAATAGCATGTATTGTAGCACAGTCCAGAGTGTAACTAAATACCGAGTCCATTTTGAGATAAATGATTAATTCATTAAATGAACAAATGGTAATAGCTATGTTTACCTTATGGAAGACTCTCAAACAATTGATGTTTAGAAATGATTCATAACTTTTCATTCTCTTGGGTGTATATAACCTATCTTATTTCCCTTAAAATCATATGGAAGAGCTCTTGAACCCCAGACTGACAGCTGGGAGGCCAGCATGGGACTGATCCAGACCCCCTGAATGTGAGAGTCAGTGAGGAGGCCTGGGCAACCTATGGGGTCCTGAGCAGTGGATCAGTGTTTATCCCTCGAATACTAACAGACATCGTGTGTCCATAACACAAAGAGGGATGCTCTCTCAGCCTGGACTCTTAGGGGAGTACCTGGACCCTACCCTGAGTGAAATGGCAGACTCTAGATATCCCCTATGTGGAAGGAATTGGCAATAGGGTGGGAGGATGAGGGGGATGGTGGGAGGGTGCAGGAGAAGGGGAGGAAGAGGGAACTGGGATTGGCATATAAAACAAGCTATTTAAAATTAAAATAAAAAATTCAAAACAAATCATGTGGAAATGGCCAAGGGGAGAGTAAGGGAAGCCTCATAGTAGAGAAACCTGACACATTCTTGGCCATGAGATCCAAATTAAAACCACCAGGGAAACTCACATTGATAGTATATACAGTTGTCATGATGGAAAATGGCACTTCACAAACCTCATTGTTTTCTAGAAATCCAGAGTTACAGTCCAATCATGAAACAAAAAGCAGACAGATGCAAATAAAGAAATACCTAATACCAGATCAATCTTCTAAATTGTTGAGGCCACCAAAACAAGGAAATTTCTGAGATACTGCCTCAGGCACACAACGCAGAAGTTGTAATGTGCATAAATAATATTCTACTCTAAATGAATATTCTACTCTAGAACAGAGAAAGGAGATTAGCAACAAGAGAACAGACAAATTCTGGGAGGTTGTGGGGAAAAAAGACTCTCATTCACTGAGTGGGAATTCAGATTGGTGTGGCCTCTCTAGAAATCAGCATGGAGAATCGTCAAGCGAGTGGAGATAAAGCTCTGGTGTGACCTAGCTGTACCACTCCTTGAGCACATGTCCAAAGAACTTGACATCCTACTCCACATATGCTTGCTCAGACATGCCCATTGCTACCCTATTCACAATAGCGAGGAAATAGAAACAACCAAAACGACTTTCAACTGATTAACAGTTAATGAAAGAAAAATGTGGTATATATACACAATATACTAATATTCAGATGTTAAAAAATAAAAACAAAATTTGCATGTAGGTGGGTGGAGCATGAGAAGATTATATTTATTTACTTTTACTTTATGTGCATTTGGTGTTTGCCTAATGGAATGAGGGTGCCAGATCCCCTGGAACTGACAGTGAGACAGTTGTGAATTCCCTGAACAAGGCTTCAACAGGGATGGGGGAGAAAAGTAAATATAGAAGAAGGATAGAGGAGAAATGAACAGCACCAGAATTGTTTTATAAAGCCTCGGTGAATCTTATTGTTTTATATTTATATAAAATCATACTCAATGTTCCCCACAAGAATCAAAGACTAACAAAACCCTCAGAACCAGGCAAAAGAAATTGCCTTTTGAATGATTTGTAAGTGTAGTCAACTGGCTGCCCAAACAATGTAGACTGTGGCTATTGCCCTTGACTGCCCCCCTCAGAGGTTGAAGAAAGTATGGAATACTTAAGAAGTTGCACACATAGGACACAGGACCTGGATAACTGGAGATGAACCTGTCCTGAAAGCCTCCTCCCTGTGGTCTAGCTTCAGTGTACTAAAACATATCCTGTAATCTGCAAAGGGAGGGAAGCAATTAGGAGTCTTATCCAGATCATGACTCCCATGAACCACAACAATGACTAACATGACAAGATAGTCATAAGGGTGTAATAAGTGACACTCACATGTTGGTTGCAACCAATACTTGTTTAATTGGTCTTAAGTTCCATTCAACAGGAAGGAAAACATGCCTTGTACTAAAAACCTAACCATTTTCCTGGGGCTAGTGAGGCCATGGAACTTAGAGAAGAATCTACTACCACTACTTTGTTAGACCAACATAGTTTCTAAGTGTATTTTAAACCTTAACCATATACCCACAGATAAGAATGGCTACCACCCCTCATCCAAGATGCTTGTCTTTGTAGTAAATGGAGACCATCCCAGAAATCCACGACTGGATACAATGAAGAAGTCTACAAACTGTGGGGAACCCAGTCCCAGTGGATGTATCACCATCACAGCTCCTCCATTCTAAGAAGCTCAGGAAACATTGATGAAGAGGGGGTGGAAAGATTTTAAGAGCCAGAGTACCAAGAAATCTGCTGTGAAACAATTCCTGCTAACATGGCTGAACAAACAATATCTAAACAGTGGTAATATCAACAGACATGCTAATGTAGAAAGTGAGAAAGCTCAGGGGTCATACCTTTGAAAAAGGAACTGCAAGCTACTGATGACTGCAGAGAGAGGGAGAGATAGCATCTCCCAGGTATGAGTCCCCTACAAAGTTGTCAGTTCTGAAACCACATGCTCATAAGCACAAAGAAAGTCTCAGCATGTTGTATTTATGTATCTGTACACACACACACACATATATATGCAAATAACAGTAATAATGGGGAGAGGAGGTTATTAATTTGAGAATGAGGGGGTACATGGAAAGATTTGAAAGACTTGAAAGGGCCTAGGCATGGGGAAAGTGATATAGTTCTATTTTAATTAAAAGTACATAAAATAAAATAAAACAAAATGAAAGAAAAGTAGGACATTAGGTTAAAGAATTAGTAACTCCAAATTATGTTTAGACTGTAGCTTGCAATAATGGTTTGATATTGATTAATTCATCTTGACAAATGCATCATAGGGTAACTCTGGTTATCTGTGGGTACACCAGACCTTGAGCAGAGACCCACTTCCCCTTCTGCCTGGGAGTAGGCAGCTGTAAGACAATGTTTACTAAAAACATGTTTACTAAAAACAATACAATGCCTGAGGGCATTAAGTTCCTGGAAAAGGCCTGCCCACAGAAACCGCCCTGACCTTGACCTTGTCCAAAGACTAACCGCCTCTTCTGACACGCCCAGATCAGTTTTTGGGGTCAGAACAGAACCAGCCAGGGTAGAGGAGAGAGCAGAAGCTTCTCTGGTGGGAGCTTTTCTTAGGAAGTTTTCTTGAACCTTTTTGGGGCCTGCTTAAAGTTTTCTTTACATCGTTGAACGAGTCTCTGTGTTGTCAATCCCCGACACCCTCCGCACGTTCTCAGACACAGGCTGCGCGGCAGACGCGACAGTTATCTATGCATTAAAACACATTATTTACTGAGATCTTTAAATCTTAAATATGAAGCCCATATTTAGCACCTTCTCCCTCCAATGTTTAAAAATTACAGCAAAGGGTAGCAAACTCATATGACCTCTTGCTTCTCTCAGCCAAATCTTCCCTTTACTTGTGGTCTATTCCTAGAAGCCAGGAATATTCAAGAACAGCCCAGACCTCCCCCCAGTCATCAATTTTATGAACCAATTAAGCAGAACTATTGATTTCCAGGCATATTTTCCCTCTGTAGCTTTTTGTGAAATCATGAGCATCAGGTACTGTGATCTGGCATTGTGACCTGGCACTGTGATCTGGCTGTGGTCCTTCACAATCCATGAACCCTGTTCAGTGGAAGAGACGCAGTCATGGAGGGAACAGAAAAGAAAAATGGGTAGAAGCAAAACGTCTCTGAATTGTTTTCATAGTGATATCCCTGCAAAGGGCAAGTAAAAGTTTATTGCAAATGGATGTTTTCATCACAGGAAGGGATGAGAGATTACTGGAGTTAGAAATGGCTGTGCACAAGATCCTTGGACAAGATGTGGAGACTCACCCCTTGAGAGATCAAATGACTTCCCATGATTATGGGTGGCTAGGATCAGAAGAAGCAGTATGTCTTCCTGAAGTAACATGCTTCTCACGCCATACTTCTCTGCATCCCTAGTAAATTTAACCTTTTCCATACAGCTGTGGAGATAACCCACAGATCATACAAGCTAAATCAACACCAGAGACATATCTCAGAAAATGCCCTAAAATGCCTTCCTTTCATTCTTGAAAATGACGAGATGAAAGTCTTTAATAACTCACAGCACAAGAGGACCATTACTGTCAGCATATACCATTCAGCCATATATTACAGCTTTTTACTTCTCCACACAAAATTGCTTTGAAATTTACATTTGCTATAAAGGATCCAAGTCCATCACTATTAATTTTCTTCTACAAATTATGCTTAATTATCACCTCTTTCCACCTAGGAAGAAACCCCTCTTGTGCTCCTGTCTCTATGTGGTTCTCAAGGAGACTTTCCTCAGCATGAATCTTGGAGAGTGATTTTATATCCATTTTTTTGCCCTTCCTTGTCAAACTCACACACCCTACTTAGAGACACAAAAATGAGCAGGGTACATGACTCCACGCAACCGACACAGATACAAAACATGGTCTCTCTAACTCAAAGGAATAAAAGCAACACATTCTAGCTCTAGCCTCTGTACAGGTAGGCTAGACACAGTCCATTTTAAGATTCCAAGCAGTTTTCAACATCTGCCCAACACCAAGGACCTAACAACCCATGGACTGCATATATTAAACCAAGTTCTTGGAGATGTAGACTTAGATATCTTCATAATGCATTAATAATCCTTAACTTCTTTGTCCATTTTGGACGTTACATGAAGCTAATTGAAAAGATAGAATGTATTAAAAAATTAAATTTTATCTTATTCTTCCTGACTTCATGGTATAAGTAAATAGGCAGACACACTGAAGTCAAATCATTACTACTAAAGGCTTATGAGCTCTGGTTCTCAGTGCAAAACAGGAAGCTATTGCAATTTAAGACTGGTCTGTATGCACAGTATTGGTTGTTCTTGTCAGGATTCAGTGAAGTGCTATTCCTGTCAATTGCCTTTCCTGGCAATTAATCAAAGTGCAAATCAAACTCTCTTATGTGAGAAGCACATGAAAAGCAAGACCCCATGTCTCTGGCTTTCAGATCATCATAGATCCCAGCACTACTCATCTCTGCTTGGAGTTTCTTTGAATCTAAATCCTGACCAAAAGATTAGCATAGCAGCCTACATGAGTTATGGACTCAATCTTTTTTCTTTTAACATTGATTTATGGTCTTATTGTTTTCTTTTTATCTGTATGTGTATGTACCTCCACAAATTTATGCATCCCACCATGTTCAGGCACCAATGGAGTCCAGAAGAGGGGGCTCTGTCCCTGTAAATAAACTTACAGGAGATTGTGTGCTATCTGTGAGTGCTAGGAACTAAACCCAGGTCTTTTGCAAGAGCAGTAAGCACTCTTAACTGGTAAGCCATCTCTCTACTCCAACCATTAATCTTAATACAACTTTGTAATACATATTTAATACTACCAGCCTTCAGCAAATTCACTCCTGTGGTGATTTGAAAGAAAATGGTCCCCAAAGGGAGTGGCACTATTAGGAGATATGGCCTTGCTGGGTGAAGTATGTCACTGTGGGGGCAGACTTTGAGGTCTCTTTTGCTCAAGCTTCCCTCAGTGTGACTATCTGCAGGGTCCTCAGGCAGGTAGGGCTGTGGGAGAGCAGGTCCCACCTGTCTCTTCCCTGGGCTGAGTGGGATGGAGAGTGTCAATGACTCAGACCCCTCTCCTAGTTTCCAGAGGGAACCACACTGAGTCAGGAGACTTGTTGAAGCAGGATCTCTCTTTATTGCATGAGGCAGGTACTTATATAGGGTTGAGGAAGTGGGTGGGGACCTCAGGATGGAGTGAGGTGTAAGGGTCAATAATATTTCACCACATTAGCAGTAGCGGGGCAGAGTCAGTTTTCCTGAGTCACTTCTATGCAGAAGTGATAGGCAAAGACAGGTCGTCAAACTCTAGCCAGGCTCAGGGACTTTCACTAGGCCTTGTACCAGGTCATTTTAGGCCCAACAACTATCAGTCAATGTCTTGTTGCCTGCAAACCCTCGGGCTGCTCTGTCACCATGTCTGGTTGCAAGTCATATGTTCCCTGTCATGGTGATAACAGACTGACCTCTCAACTGTAAGTGAGTCACCCCAATTAAATGTTTTCCTTATAAGAGTTGCAAGATCATGATGGAGAAATCCACAGAGACAGCTGAATCAAGCTCATAGAAACTCATGAACTCTAGCCTGACAGCAATAGGCTATGCGGGACTGAACTAGGCCCTCCATATGTGGGAGATAGTTGTGAAACTAATACAAACCTGGTACATGAGCTAGCTTGTTGAAGCCCATTTCCTAGGGTGGGATGCCATGCTCAGTCTTAAGGCATGGGAGAGGGGTTTGGCCCTGCTCCAACCTACTGTATCAGACTTTGTTGACTCCTCATGAGAGCCCTAGCCCATGAGAAGGACTGGACTGAGGGTAGGTAGGTGGGGGTGGGTAAGAGGATGGGATGAAGGGTAGAAGGAGGGGTGGGGGGTAGAACTGTCTTTGGAATGTAAAATGAAATTTAAAAGAATAAATAAATTATTTTTAAAAGATACCTAAATAAAAAAAGAGAGAGAGAAAGAAAGCCCTCAAGGGAGAGTTGCCATGGTCATGGTGTCTTTTCAAGGCAATAAAAACCCTAAGTAAGACAACTCCAGATCCCAATTGTGAGGTCATCTTTGATTCCTCCATTAATATCACACTTCACTTTACCTGTGTTATCAAGCCCCTTCAGATTTTCCTTCCAAATATACTATTCTAAAGGACGCTTTCTTTGTTCAGCTTCTTTCCTAGTGTGAGCCAGCATCATTTCCTGCCTGTTCCTATTTTCATTTATTATTATTATTATTATTATTATTATTATTATTACTGAGTGTAATTATAACTATATATATACATATATGATTTTAGAGATGAACACTGGGTACTGCATAGCCAGTTGGGGGGCTCTTCCTAGGGAAACTGATTCTTCCTCTCTCAGTGTTCCTTAGTTGACTATAGTTCCCTGTCTAGGTTGAGGCCCCAGGAGCTTTTCCCTTCCACATTAACATGACTGCTGGTGTCATCCTGTTCATTCACGTCTTGTTTATGCAGCCATGCTTATGAGTCTTCATGGGTGTAGCTTCTCCAGCATAGCTAGGAATGGGGTCTCATAGCAAACACTGTGCCTCCAGCTTTTACAATCTTTATACCCCCTTCTGCTGCCATGCCTGAGACTTGGGCGCAGGAGTTGTGTTGAGAGACACTCTTAAAACCATCTATTAATGCTTCTACACTTAAAACTTCCTGATTTGCTCAGATGGTACTTTCCCCTGAATGACAGGTCACTAGGCAAAAGGCTTACTGACCACAAGTTCAAACCTTTCACCACATTCTGGAGGTAAGAAGATTTTTGTGACATTCAGCACATCACAATGAAGGACATTTTAGGACTTTTCCAGTCTGCAGCCTCCTCAACCTTTATTATCCATTGTCACATAGCTGGATGACTCGGGAATCAGGTCAACAATCATCTTTTCACTGGGCCACCCCAAATTAAAAGTCTGCTCACTGCCACCACTCTGCCTCTCATAAATAATCACAACTGGCTTGATTTCTTTCATTGAAACCATTGTCCCCTTTGTTCCATGTTATGAAATATCTTATTCTCCACTGAAACATGTAAGCATGTTAGAACAATAACAGAAAAATACAGATATTTATTGAATAAACAATTACAAATGTCATTTCCCCATACATCCTACAGAATATTAAAAGTAGTATTAATAGTCATACTCTGCTTTCTGTGTGCTATTACATGCATCCTGAGTTATGTACTATAAACAAATGCAAAGTAGTCAATATCTATAATATTGTTATTTATGAATAGCCATCTATATGATCATAACTTCCTCACATGGCTCAGGTGGTGCCTGGGCTGATAAGAATACAGTGATAGATGATGGGTGAATGACTCATTTAATGAGATACAGCAATATACTATTCATATCTTACTTATTTGCATAGACTTTGACTAATTGTTTCATAATTAGCTCCAGCTCATCTGCTTCCTCCAATTACTAAAGAGTTCTTTGACCTTGAATCTTATTTTTCCACTGGTTGAAGTTAACAGTCATTGGCTAACAAAGATCTGACACTGACATATTCTGTGAGAACAAAGAACTACATTCAACTGAAATAACTCAGTTAGAATAAATTTGACCCACAAACCCTTTACTTTTGGTAACAAAGACAAAAATGTCATTGTTGAGATCAGCATTAAAACATAAAACCCCATTTTTTTAAAGAGATCGTGAGACAGAAGAAATCTAGTTTCTGCGGCAGGACACATAAATTGTCCCTGCATGTGGCCTTGGTCCACTGTGTTGCCATCACACAATGTAAGTTTTTATTTCACTATTTCTAATAATTTCTGGTACTATTATTCTAAATATGGTAAAGCAGAAATCATCATGCAAATTACAGCTAATCTATTAATCTATATCTTAGTGTAAACCATCATGGGGGAGGGGGCTTTGCCTTTTAGGAAAAAATAAATGTCACCTCTCCTATGGTATGCAAATTTTCTAAAATCAGGAATTCCATTTGAAGACCAGCCATTAGGATCTATGCTCACAGAACCATATCCCACTCTCACAAGCTCCCTAACCATTACGACCGTACTCCTCACACAAACAGTGCCATGGATTTCAGTGCAAAACAAATTGCTTTTGAAAAGAGAGACTAAAACCAATGAGTACAGTCTACACATTCCAGTTATAATTACAGTAAAGAGTTGGAGAAAGAACTCTAGATACTCAAGGAACCTTCCTCTTGATAACACATGGAATTTTCAGCCATTCTAACCCCCATGGAGTTCCATCAGGGAAGTATTGGTCTGCCCTGAAATGATAACTGGAGGATTTCCTGGACATCCAGTCACCTCTATGTGACTTTTAGAAACACATGTTCAGTTTTACTTAGAGGAGAAACCCTTTTATGATGAAAACTGTAGGAACCCTCTAGTTATTTAAAATATGTGTGAAGGGGTGCCCCATTAGTTTAACTCATAGCATGCCAGATTTATAAAATATGTGCGATGCTCAAGGAAAATACATACCCCCTTGGCCTAGAACAGAAACAAAGGCAAAGTTAGCTTGAGCTAAGACTGGGTAAATCAGTGAAAGGAACATGACACAAAGGCCAGAAAATTGTGTAACTTAATCTTCAATTTATGCATAGGGGATTGTGAGTTTTACCTGTAATTGCTAATTCCAAGTATTATCATGTTCATATCTGTGTTAATTTGATCAATGAAAAATGACACCTCATCTCATTTTTTAATCATTTGTTTACTGGTGAATTTGCAAATAAAAAGCGATTTAGCATTTTCATTTCTTCCATTATAATTAAATTCTTCATATTTTGGTCTTAATGTACTCAGTGAGGTTCCCATTTTTCTTATCTATGGGACATTTTATATATTAAGTGGTACTAACCCTTCAGCACCATAGTTGTAAATATTCCTATTACAGTTGGTTCAAATTTTAATCTGCATTATTTTATAGAAATAATAAAAATACAAAAGCAAAGGTTTTATATATTAACATTATGCATGTTTTTCATTAGCTGATTTTTCCTTTATTGCTCTGCTTATAGTCATTCTGCTTCAAAGTCTTGAATAGTTACCTAAATATTTGAAGACTTTAGGATTTTGGTTTCTACATTGACACATTTAATATTTGTTTTAAAGCCTGGCATCTGTCAAGTTTCTATGCAGAGTTTCCACGATAGCTCTCCAGCTACTCTAGAGTCATGTGCTTTTTTTTTTTTTTTTTTTTTTTTTGGTTTTTACGAGACAGGGTTTCTCTGTATTGTTTTGGAGGTTGTCGGTCCAGCCTGGCCTCGAACTCACAGAGATCCACCTGCCTCTGCCTCCTGAGTGCTGGGATTAAAGGCGTGCACCACCACTGCCCGGCGAGTCATGTGCCTTTTAATCCTTCTCTTCTGCATCAGTTTTAACGCATCCCAAATTCTATTTTGTGTGTAAAATACCACAGTGTGTATTCTGCTTCATTTGTCAGTTGTTAATCCCAGAGGTCATACTGACTGCAATATTGTAGTGCTTCGCCTCATTTTCTCTCTGGATGGAACTCTGCAGCATCACAGGGTGAAGGAGCATATTCATTTGAAGTGGTAACTGGGAGGGTTTCAGATTCTTCTTCTGACATATTGTTCATAAAGTGCACACACACGTGCACCTAACACCTAGCTTGCAAATTCAGTCTTCTAAGGTAGTCATTGGACATGTTGTAATACAAAAGCCTTCGTTTGAGGTCAGACCTTAGCTCTTGCAGAATCTTCTGCAGAATGACATTTAATTTCTACTTTCTCATATATAAAGAGGCAGTGCAGTGCCTTTCACTAAGCTATCTTAAGGTTAAGGTAGTGCATGGCACACAGCTAGCTATAAAATGGGAGAGGATTTGTTCCCTAGTGAGCTGCTAGTTGTGATTACACTCTTAGTTGTGATTACACTCTTAGTTGTGCTTACACTCTTAGTTGTGCTTACACTCTTAGTTGTGATTACAGCTGCTTTGCTTCCTCCAGCTTCACCCATATTGCTCTCCCCAACGTACCTGGCCACTTGACCATAGCTCCACAAGTCTCCAGAACACTTTTTAGTGGGTATTGTAAAAGAAAAGACTTCGAAGCTGAAAGCATATCAAGTATATTGTACTTTAATCTCTCTATAAAGAGAACAAAATAATAACAACCCTCTTCAAAGCAAGGGTGTTGTCCCTGAAGGCATGACTTTCTTTCCGAATGTAGAGATTAGTTCCCTCTGTGTTGATCCCATTCATAAAAAGGAGAGGAGAGAGAAATCTACCAAACGGGAGAAGACAAGAGCAATGGGCCCACTGAAATTCAGCTGCTCCCATAACCCTATGGAAGGAGTATCAACGAAGAAAATTGCCCACCCCATTCAATGGTGAGGTCTTTTCCTTCAGGCAGAGGGAGCCCAGACTTACAGGAAAGGTGGGCCCTTGGGAGGCCACAGCTGGCTTGCCCTGTCCTCTCCACCTATGAGGCTGCCTCAGGTTGTCACACACCCCAGCACACCAGAACAAGCTAATTTGTAATTTTAGGGGGAAAATGATGGTGACACCATGTCTGTCACTGAGCATCCTTCCCGCCAGTTTAAACAGCTGATTAGTTAGTGCCCCTGGAATCGATCAGCATCAGTTCCACCTCCATGCACCCACCAGGAACCACTTTACTGCAAATCAATCATTCTGCAAACATCTCACAACGGGACCAGGCTCCACTAACAAGCTGTCAATCCTTGCTGCCTGTTGTAGCACCTAGTCACTGAGGAATATAACCAGCATTTACACAAAACTGATCATCTCTTCAGGTTAGTCTGGGCAGAAGGATGGAGATGCAGGATCAAGCAGGGTTTCAAATATTCATGTGAGCAAGTGTGCTGTATGAATCTGACTATCTGCAAAGAGAGCTAAGGTTTGAACAAGCACTTACTTAAGATAAGAAATAACCCAAAGCTATGAACAGACACTTCACAAAATTGGATACAGAGGTGGTCGTATGAACAGAAAAAGTGTGCCACCTTACTAGTTGAGTTGGGTGTAAATTAATACTTCAGGGAGGTGCCTTTACCAAGGCTAGACAGACTTCAACTGAAATAACCAAAAAGACTGGCTATACTCGGCTATGGTGATGATGGGGAAGAAAATGGTCTCTCAAACACTACTAGCAAGCATGTCAAATGATAAACCCACTGTACAAGGAGAACAAATGCTTTCTCAGAAACTGTATATGAAACTATCCTACCACCAACAGTTCTGTTTTTAAGAATTCACTCAAGGTGTTTTTGAATTTAGCCATTCTGACAGGAGTAAGATGGTATCTCAAGGTTGTTTTGATTTGCATTTCCCTGATGGCTAAGGATGTTGAGCACTTTCTTAAGTGTCTCTTGGCCATTTTAGACTCCTCTATTGACAATTCTCTATTTAGTTCTGTACCCCACCTTTTAATTGGATCCTTTGGTGTTTTGGAGACTTGATCTTGAGTTCTTTGTAAATTTTGGAGATTAACCCTCTGTCAGATTTAGGGTTAGTGAATATCTTTTCCCATTCTGTGGACTGCCTTTTTTGTCTTGTTGACTGTGTCCTTTGCCTTACAGAAGCTTTTTAGTCTCAAGAGGTCCCCTTTGTTAATTGTTGATCTCAGAGTCTGTGCCACTGGTGTTATGTTCAGAAAGTGGTTTCCTGTACCAACTCGTTGAAGAGTATCTCCCATTTTCTCTTCTAAGAGTTTCAGTGTGATTGGATTTATGTTGAGAGCTTTAATCCATTTGGACTTAAGTTTTGTACAAGGCGATAGACATGGATCTATCTGCAGTCTTCTGCATACCAATACCCAGTTATGCCCGCACCATTTGTTGCTGGAGAGAGGGGAACACTCCTCCACTGCTGGTGGGAATGCCAACACATACAGCCACTTTGGAAATCAGTATGGAGATTCCTCAGGAAAATGGGAATCATTCTACCACAAGACCCAGCAATTCCACACTTAGGCATATATCCAAAAGAGGCAAATTCTTACAACAAGGACATCTGCTCCACTATATTCATAGCAACATTATTTGTAACAGCCAGAACCTGGAAGCAACCTAGATGCCCCTCAACTGAAGAGTGCATAGAGAAAATGTGGTACATTTACACAATGGAGTATTACTCAGCAGAAAAAAAACAATGGAATCTTGAAATTTGCAGGTAAATAGATGGCACTAGAAGAAACCATCCTGAGTGAGATAACCCAGTCACAAAAAGACAAACACTGTATGTACTCACTCATATATGGATTTTAGACACGGATCAGGATAGTGCTAGTCTGCACTTCCACTGACAGAGAGTCTGGGAAACAAGAAAGAACCTAAGAGATATGCATGGTACCCCAGAGAAGAGGAATAAAGCAAGATCTTCTGAACAAATTGGGAACACGGTGAGGGGTTGAGGGAGTGGGATCTGGGAAGAAGAGAGGGGGAGAAGAGGAAGAGAGAGTAGGTCATGGGGAACAGGAAGGTTGAGAGGGGAGTAGAATATGGGGAAGAGGGAATCATAGGTTAGAAGATAGATCTGGCACCAATGAGACCTCTAGTGATCTGAAGGGATGACACCAACTGGCAAGCTAAGCAATAGTGAAGAGACCAACTCAAATGCCCATTCCTGATGAACTTGATGTCTATAACCATCCTGGAGCCTTCATCCAGTGACTGATGGAAGCAGAGGCAAACACCCACAGTTAAACACTGAACTGAACCTGTGGAACCCAGTGATAGAGAGAGAGGAGAAATGAGCAAATTGGCCAAGAATGGGCTGGCAAAACCAGCAGAGACAGCTGATCTGAACAGGGGAGAGCTCTTGGACCCCAGACCGACAGCTGGGAGGCCAGCATGGGACTGATCCAGACCCCCTGAATGTGAGAGTCAGTGAGGAGGCCTGGGCAACCTATGGGGCCCTGGGCAGTGGATCATTGTTTATCCCTGGCATACAAACAGACTTCGTGTGTCCATAACACAAAGAGGGAGGCTCTCTCAGCCTGGACTCTTAGGGGAGTGCCTGGACCCTGCCCTGCATGAAATGACAGAATCTAGATTTCCCATATGTGGAAGGAAGTGGTTATATGGTGGGAGGCGGGGGGGTGATGGAGGGGTGTGGGAGGAGGGAGGGAGAGGAAACTGGGATTGACATGTGAAACAAGCTATTTAAAATTTAAATAATAAAATAAAAAATACAAAATAAAATAATTCACCCAAGGTAAATAAAAACATGTCCACATAAAGATGTGCACACAGAAATTCATAAAAGCTTTGCTTATAGCAGCCACATCTGAAGGTGGTCCAAGTACTAATGAACATGGAAAGGATTAAAAAACATGTGGTACAGATTACCCAAGGCCATGCCATCCCAATATGTCCCCAGCTCCATGGCATGAGTCTCCTACAATCTCAGAAGCCTTCTTCCAAGGAGGCCCAGGCCACACAAGCCAGACTAGGTGAGTGACCTGCCCAATAACAGTACTGTACCCCTCCCTATTATGTTCATTGCAAGCCTTCACCAGGCCAACACCACCCCAGCTTGTCCCTGGCTCTACTGCTGCTGGGGCTCTGTCTCAACCCCCCAGACTTCTTCCACTGATGTGTGGACCACACCAGTCACAACCACCCTCACCAATTGACAAGCTGACCTTCCTCAGAACTGTAGCAGACTCCATGATCCCAGACACAGCCCACACCAGTTGGAAGAAAAGATGCCATAGGCTTACATACAGACCACAGCATTCAAAAGACTAGCCCGAGCAATACTACCAGAGGCCAAGATAGTCCTAGGTACTCCAGAAGAAGATTCAGGCTTTACTGGAGGCCAGGATGGATATGGAAACCCAAGAAGAATTCAAATTTACTGGAGACCAGACTTTATCAAGGAACTCAAGGCCACCAAGGCAAGCAGAGAGACCTACTTGATCTGAAGACTCATCAGACACCAGAACCCTTGGCTACTTAGACCAGAGACCAAAGAGCAAACAGAAACCAAAGAACAAAGCAACCACCCAACAAAGACAGACATAGGAATCATCACCTAGACCTATAATCACCCCAAATCTAGATGTGTAAATGCCAGTGTAAGAATACAATCAATAACAGAAAGGGCAATATGTTTCCACCAGAACCCAGCTACACTGTGACAGCAAGGGCTGAACAATTCAACACAGTTGAAGCCCTCAAAAGTCCTTAAAAACAGTTTTATGAAGATGATAGAGAAAATGAAAAACAATCCCTTAAATAATTCAAGGGAAAAACAACCAAAAAATGAAGAAAACCAATAAATATTTCCTAAAGGATGTCAAGGAAAGCTAGTTGGCAAAAACAAATAAAATGGTTGTAGACCTTAAAATGAAAATAGAAGCAATAAAGGAAACACAAACTGAGGGAGTTCTGGAAATGGAAAACCTGCGTAACAGAACAGAGACTTGAATGCAAGCATCACCAACAGAATATAAGAGATAGAAAAAATGTTCTTGAGTGCTGAAGATACAATAAATAAAATAGATTCATTGGTCAAAGAAGATTTTAGATCTAGGAATTCCTAACACAAAACATCCAGGAAATCTGGGACACTATGAAAATGCCTAACCTAAGAATGATAGGAACAGAAGAAGGAGAAGTCTAACTCAAATGTCCGAAAATATATATAACAAAATCATAGAAGAAATTTTCCCAATATAAAGAAGAATATACCTATAAAAGTTCAAGAAGCTTGAAGACCAAATAGACTAAACCAAAAAAAGGTCCCCTTGCTACATAATAATCAAAACACTAAACATACATAAGAAAGAAATAAAGGAAGGAAGGAAGAAAGAAAGAAAGAGAGAGAGAAAGGAAGGAAGGATGGAAGGAAGAGGCCAAGTAACTTATCAAAATTGCACCTGCCTTCTCAATGGAGACTATAAATTCAGAAGAGCCTGGACAGACTTCTTGCAGACTCTAAGAGACCATGGATGACTGCCCAGACTACTATACCCAGAAAAACTTTCAATAACCATGGAAGAAGAGAACAAGTTACTTTACAAGGAAGTCAAATTTAATCAATAGCTATCTATAAATCTAGCTCTACAGAAGGTACTACAAGGAAAACTCCAACCCAAGGAAGTTAGTTATGCCCAAGAAAACACTGGCAATAGATAATCTCACACTAGAGGGAAATACACACACACACACACACACACACACACACACACACATACACACACACACAAACAAACATCAACAACAACAACAGGAACGCCAACACCACACCACCATCAACAAATAACAGGAATTCATAATCACCAGTCATTAATATCTCTCAATATCAATAGACTCAATTTGCCAAAAAAAAGACACAGGCTAACAGGATAATACAAAAACAGGATCCATCATTCTGATGCATACAAAAACACACCTCAACATCAAAGACAGACATTACTTCAAACTAAAGGGTTAGAAAAAGTCTTCCCAATCAAACGGACCAAAGAAGCAAGCTGGTGTAGCTACTCTAATAACTAACAAAATAGACTTCAAACCAAAATTAATGAAAGAAGATAGAGAAGGACATTTCATACTCATCAAAGGAAAAAAATCCACCAACATTATGTTTCAATTCTGAACATCTATACCCCCAATAAAAGGGTACTTATATTGGTAAAAGAAACATCACTAAATCTAAAATCATATATAAAACCCCACATGCTAATTGTGGAAAACTTCAACATCCCACTCTCACCAATGGACAGGTTTCCCAGACAAAAACTAAACAGATATAACAGAACTAACAGATTTTATGGCTAAAATGGACCTAACGGATATCTACAGAATGTTTCACCCAAACACCAAAGAATATACCTTCTTCTCATCAACTCCCAAACTTTCTCCAAAATTGACGCATTAACTGTCACAAAAGAAAGTCTTAGCAGAAACAAAGAATTTGGAATAGCCCCCATATCTTATCTGATCACCATAAATTAAAGTTGGAGTTCGACAACACAAACTACAGAGAGCCTGCAAACTCATAGAAACTTAACAACTCTCAACTGAATTATCACTGGGTCAAGGAAGAAACAAGGAAAGAAATTGAAAACTTCAATGAAAATGAATGCACAGCATACCCCAACCTATGGGACAACAATGAAAACAGCGCTAAGAGGAAAGTTCAGAGCATAAGTGCTTCATAAAGAGTTTGGAGAAATTTCATACTAGTGACAGCGCACCTGAAAGCTCTAGAACAAAAAGAAGCCAACACATCCAAGAGGACTAGGAGGCAAGAAATAATCAAACAGAGGGCTGAAATCAATAAAATAGAAACAAAGAGGAACATACAAAGAAACATTGAAACAAAGAATTGGTTCTTTGAGAAAATCAACAAGATACACAAATCCTTATCCAAACTAACCAAAGGGCAGAGAGAATACAAAAATTAACAAAATCAGAAATGAAAAGGGAGATATAACAACTGACACTGAAGAAATCTATACACTAGGTCATCAAAAACCTAGATTCTGCAAAATTTGAAAATCTAAAAGAAATGGACAGTTTTCTGGATAGGTACCACAAACCAAAAGTAAACCAAGATCAGATAAACAATTTAACATACCTATAACCCTTAAGAAAATAGAGTAGTCATTAAAAGGCTCCTAACAAATGAAAGCCCAGGACCAGATGGTTTCAGCAAAGAATTCTACCAGACTTTCAAAGAATAGCTAATACCAGTACTCCTCAAATTATTCCACAAAACAGAAAGAGAAGGAACATTGCCAAATTCTCTTTAATAGGCTACAGTTACCCTGGTACACAAACCACACAAATATTTAACAAAGAAATAGAATTACAGACCAATATCCCCCATAAACATCTATGTAAAAAATACAGAATAAAATATTGGCAATCAAATCCAAGAACACATCAGAAAGATCTTCCACCATGATCAAGTGGGCTTCATCTCAGAGATGCAGGGATGTTCAACATACAAAAATCTGTCAATGTAATCCACCATATAAACAATCTGAAAGAAAAAAACACATGATCATCTCGTTAAATGCTGAAAAAGCCTTTGACAAAATACAATACCCCTTCATGATCAAAGGCTTAAGAGATACCTAACTATAATAAAGGCAATATACAGCAAGCAATATAAAATTTAAATGGGAAGAAACTCAAATAAAGTACTCTAAAATTGGGAACAAGACAAGGCTGTCCACTATCTCCATATCTATTCAATATACTACTGGAATAAGACAATAAAAGATCAAGGAGATACAAATTGGAAAAGAAGTCAAAGTATCACTATTTGCAGATGTCATGATAATATACATGAGCAACCAAAAGAATTCTACCAGAAAGTTCCTATAGCTGATAAACACCTTTAGTGAAGTAGTTTGTTACAAAATTAACTCAAAAAACTCAGTAACCCTCTTATATACAAAATGAGAAGATATCTAAAGATGGAAAGAACTCCCATGCTCATGGATCAGGTAGGATTTACATAGTAAAATTGGCAATCTAAGCAAAATTATTTACAGATTCAATGCAATCCCTATAATAACTCCAACACAATTATTTACAGACCCTGAAAGAAAAATAATCAAATTTATATGTAAAAAGAGAAATCCCAGGATAGTTAAAACAATTCTGTACAGATAAAGGAACTTCTGGAGGTATCTCAACCCCTGACTTCAAGCCCTATTGTAGAATTATAGTAATAAAAGCAGCATGGTGTTAACATAAAAAACAGACACATTGATCAAAGGAATTATATCAAAGATCCAGACATACACACAGTTATGGATACTTGATTTTTGACAAGGAAGCCAAAATTATACAATGGGAAAAAAAGGCATCTTGAAAAATGGTGCTGGCATAACTGGATGTTGGCATGTAGAAGAATGCAAATAGATACATATCTACCACCCTGTACAAAACTCAAGTCCAAGTAGATCAAAAACCTTAACATAAATGCAGTTACACTTAACCTGATAGATGGAAAAGTGGGAAGTAGCCTTGAATGCATTGGCACAGGAGACAATTTCCTGAACATAACACCAGTAGCATAGATATTAGGATCAACAATTAGTAAATGGTACCTCATGAAACTGACAAGCTTCTGAAAGGCAAAGTACATGGTAAAATAGACAAAATGGCAGCCTACAGAATGGGAAAAGATCTTCACCAACCACACATCTAAAATACATAAAGAACTCAAGCAACTAGACATCAAAAAAACAAATAAGCCAAATAAAAAATTGGGTACAGATCTAAACAGAGAATTCTCCAAAGAAAAATATCAAATGGCAGAGAAACACTTAAAGAAATGTTCATCATCCTGAGCCATCAGGGAAATGAAAATCAAAAAGACTCAGAGATTCCATCTTACAGCTGTCAGAATGGCTAAAATCAAAAACACAAATGACATCTTATGCTGGAGAGGATTTGGAGCAAGGGATACACTCCTCCATTGCTAGAGGCAGTGCAAGCGTGTACAGTCACTTTGGAAATCAATATGGTGGTTTCTCAAAAAATTGGGAATCAATCTACCTCAAGGCCCTGCTCCATCACTCTTGGGCATATACCCAAAGGATGCTCAATCATACCAGCAGAACACTTGCTCAACTGTGTTCACAGAAGCTTTATTTGTAATAGCCAGAACCTGAAAACAACCTAGATGGCCCTCAACCAAAGAATGAATAAAGAAACTTACACAATGGAGTATTACTCACCTGTTAAAAAATGACATTAGGAAATTCATCCTAAATGAGATAATCCAGACTCAGAAACACAAACATGATACGTACTCACTCATAATTGGATGTTGGCTATAAAGTAAATGATAGCCATGCTATAATCCACAGGCCTGTAGAGTCTAGGTAACAAGGACCAAGTGGAGTTGGAGACACATGGACTTCCCTGGGAAAGGAAAACAGAGGAAATCTCCTGGTGGACTGGAGGTGGGTGGGCTGGGAGGAGGGGAGGAGTGCTGAGAAAGATGACTGGAAAGGAAGGCACTTGGGGTTTGGGCAGAAGCTTGTTACAAGACAAACTCCCAGAAGTTTACAAGGATGCCCCCAGCTACAGCAACAGATACATACTGTGAAATGGTCATCCCCTGTGATCAGGTTGGGGACTACCCAGTTGTCAGAAGAGGACCTTCATCCAGCGAAGTAACTGATGAAGGCAGTTTCAGAGACCCATGGCCAAGCATTGGGCCATGCTCAGGGAGTCCTGGTAAGGAGAGGGTAGAAGGATCATAGCAGCCAAAGGGGTCAGGGGCATCAGGGGAAAACCCACAGAAATGGCTACCCTGGCTCATGGGAACTCAGAGTGTCTGAACCAACAACCAGGGAGCCTGCATGGGACTGACCTAGGCCTGCATATATGTGACAGTTGTGTATCTGGGTCTATTTGTGGGACTCCAGATAATGGGAGCAGGGGCTGTCCCTGGTGCTTTGGCTGGCTCTTGGGAACCTATTCCTCATTCTGGATTGCTTTACCTAACCTGAATACAGGGGGAGGTGCTTGATCTTATGGCCATTTGATATCCTACGCTTTGCTGTTACCCATGGGAGGCCTGCCCCTTTCTGAGCGAAGAGGGAGGACAGATGGATTAGGGAAGTGAGAAGAGGTGGGGAGAGGGACTGGAAGGAGTAGAGGGAGGGAAGGTTGTATTTGGGATGTAAAATAAATTAATAAATGATATGACATATCCATACAGGAAAATACGACTCAGCAAGTAAAAAGAACACAGTATTGCTGTGCATAGCAACAAGGATATAGTTCAAAAATGTCAAGCAAAGAAACCTTACACAAGAGTGCCTACTCTACTACCCATTAGAAGACACTGGGTCAAAGATACCTCACCAGTAATAGGGAAACCTGGAGTAGTGTTTGCCTCTAGGAATCAGGTATGTGAATTGAGTCCATTGTGGTGTGTGAGAACTTCATGGGGTGATATCTGTGTACTATATCTCAATATGGGTTTAGAGTACACAGGTGTGTGTACATGCACTGAGACCCAAAAAAGGCTCATTTACAATTCCTGTATAACCAACCCTAGTGCAAACTTTACCAAAAACTAAAATAGGAGTGATATACATAAATAAATAATGAATTTAATTAGTAATACATGTTTGGGGTAAAATGTGTCAAAATCTGCAACCTAAAGTGCACTTGGTAGAGTTCTTGCTCAGCAGGCACAAAGAAATTCCCAGATTCATTTCCCAGAACCCCATAAAGCAGGCTGGTGGTGTGTGTCTAATCAGAAGTTTATGGTCATTCTCAGCTATGCAGTGAGTTCAAAACCAGCCTGGAATCCATCAAACTCTGTCTCAGAAAAGAAGTGCACTTGAAAATAGGATGGATTAATAAGTGGATGACAGCAGACAGATGAGAGGTAAGGCAAATTCATAAGAAAATCTGCCAGAGTAAAAGGTGGAACAGGAATGTTTCCTGTAAGAGCCCTTAGCCTCTCTGTATGCTGGCACTTTCACAGCACGAGGGGAGAAGGTTCCAGCTTTTGTGTTGTTGTGTTTTGTTTTGTTTTTTAATAGCAGAAAGGGAAAAAGTCTTTCTTACCTTTCATCATTAGGGACACATGGGTGCTCTGTGCCTTGGTTGAGAAAACTATGGCACAGGAAGTCAATCTTTTCCCTCATCCACGGACCACATATAATGACTTCATTCCTTCTTTCTATTCAGAAGACAAACCTGCCAGGTTACATTAGGAACACACTCTTCAGGAGAAGACATGCAAAGCCTATTCTAATTGGTTTGCACGAACCCTCTGCAAAACACGTTCAACTCTCTTAAGTTAAAAAGATATGGCAAAGGCATTTTGTCTCTGGATAACTCCCCTTCCCTCTGCAGCTCGTGTTTGTAACTCAGCACGTGAGCATGGAAGTCATACGACGCCATCCCCTCATTCTGACGAACACAGAACTGATTTCCTCTGGTTAGAGGAATCATAGGAACAGGCTGATTTTGCTCAGTGTGGTCCAGACAACCCCATGCAGGAGCTGCTCAAGTCATTTGCTGACAGACAATTGCATTGTCAGCACTGCGTGGAGGAGGGTAATTGTGTGATTATGGCTCCCTTGTAAACCTTGCATCAGAAGGCAAAACTCCGGGACTAGTTAAAACAGTGGGGATGAGTAAAACTGGACTGCGGGGGAGAGCAGCTGAATGCCTGTGGCCCATCAGCCTCAGTGACAGTTTATGGAGGCACAGATGGGACAACCAGCTCATAGCTGCTTGGGAGATAGTTACTGTAATGAACAACACAATGTAATGGTTATGGCAGTTAACATGGTTACAAGGAACCCAAGATTTATTGACATCTGGCAACTGGGAAAGGACAGGATTCAATGAGACAATAGGTGTGTTGAAGCCACTAGTACTTGCTGACAAGCCAAGTGATTAGATTTGTCTGGGTTTCACTACCCTGGCTGGTTACTTCCTACCTCTGTGACCTCAGGCAAATCTCCTGAGCTCGCTAGGCCTCTATTTCACATTGCCTATGGGATGACTTAAGTCACCATAGCCCTCATATAGTTGTTGTGAGGATTGGTTGAGAAAGGAACAAAGCTGAAGATAATGGTGGGCATATGATCAGCATCATGGAAATAGTTGTTATGACTCCAGGAAATCTGCCTTTCCTATGGGCCTTGGATGGTCTCCAGTTGCTGCTCCAGTGTTAAGCTCCAAATATTTCTGTTTCTTGGCAACTATCTGCCCTGCCTTCAGTTTGGGCATTCTTGTTCTGGGCATGGGCCATGACTCATCACAGTAAGCAGGGTGAATCCAGGTGGAAGAAAGCTGTCCTGAGCTGAGCAAGGTTACCTGGAGGACCTCTCCAGAGAACTCAGACACAAGAATGATTATTGGGTGACTTTCTTAAATCTTCTTTCAGGATGATGGTGAAAAGGGACTGGAGAGATGATTAGGGGCTGGAGAGATGGTTCAATGGTTAAGAGCACTGACTGTTCTCCCTAAGGACCCAGGTTCAATTCCCAGCACCCACATGGCAGTTCACAACTGTCTGTAACTCAAGTTCCAGGGGATCTAACTCCCTCACAAAAACATCTGGGTGAAACACCAATGCACATAAAATTTTAAAAAAGAAAGAATGGTGATGATAGTGACAATATCATTTTTTTATTTTTATCATGAAAATGAGAATAATTCATGCAATGTGCCTGTCACTACATTTGACTATACAATAGATGATATAGACAATTATATAGGGTTCAGCAAATGATATGTTAACCTGTGATTTCTATTTGTCCTGAATTTGAAACTAGCTGGTGATGATAAAGTGAGATCTATTCACATAGCACCAGTAAAAATGAAACTTTTCTCCTTATGCTCTTACTTATTGCAACAGAATTGCAATGGTTTTGGTGATGCTGTTGGCAATATAATCCATACCAAATGCTTACAAATAATGCATTTTCAAATATCTGTTCTTAATGCAAAGCTACCCATCAGAACAACATATAATCTTCACACCGTGTCATTGAAAAGCAAATCAAGCATGTGGGAAGATAGATAATTTCACTCATTGCTTTATTAGCCATGTTTCATAATTTCCCATGAACTCATTTTGGGTCACAATAGGCACTCAAATGCATGAGAGTATGTAGGGGATATAAAGCTAGGCAAATGGCATTTTCAAGATTTCACTCATTTTACTCAATGTCCTCTAAAGCTAAAAGCTTTTGGCTCAAAAACTGTGTGGTCAGTAACAGACACAGAGAAAACTCAGAGCAAGAGAGATGTGCTGTGATAAAGACACAGCTTCCTTCTCTGGCATTGAGACCAGAGAAATGGGACCCTGAGCCTAGAAACAGCCTCTAAGGACTAGAACAGGTGAGAAAGTAGTTATTCCCAGACTACAGCAAGAATGCTCCCAGCTGTACTTTGATATTTCTCAGTGAGGCCCACATTGAATTTACAACCCTTCAAAGAGTAAATTTGTACCATCTCAAAGTTTGTTTAAATAGATACGTGTATGTGTCTGCACAAGTTTATGTGCACTACATGCATGTAGATGACCAAGGAGGTAAGAAGAAGGAGTCAAATTCTCTGATAGTGACAGTGAGTCACCTGATGTGGGTGCTGGGAACTGAACCCATGTCCTCTGCAAGGGCAATAAGTACTCTTAACCACTAAGTCATCTCTCCAGATATGGGTTTACTTGTCAAAATGTACTACCTTAACCTTGACTCTGGATCCACCAACTTGAAGGACATTTGGGAATTAACATGATGAAAAAAACCACCTGATCATAACCCCGTCAATAATGGGTTTGAATAATACCTTTATTTCTCAAGTATTGTTAAGTACATGTTATGGGTCATGCACTCTCCTAGGCAGGAGGCACTCACAGGCATACTAGGCATCCAATCTGATGCCCACCCTTAAGATAACACTATTAACAGGAGTCAAAGAAACAAATCTGCATCATGAATTGTGAGAAGTCATGAAGGAAATGGACAATACAGCATGGTGAAGAATCAAAACTGGAATGCAAGAGACAGGACAATGGCATTCAAGCGATCTGAGAAAAACTCACAGGGAAGCTAACTGACATAAACACCTGAACAATGAGAAGGATCCATCCTTAGGGAGAGAAATCCCAGAGAAAGAAAAGATAATGGGCAAAGGCTTAAGGCTTATGAAGCCTTGCTTGTGGGAGAGGTGGTGAATGGAGGCTGGCTGGGGCAGTACATGAGGAGGATGACCACAGAGAGATGGAAAAATGGAATCGTCTCAATTATAGTGGGCCTGTCAAGTGGGCTGTGTATGTGTGTGTGTGTGTGTGTGTGTGTGTGTGTGTGTGTGTGTGGTGGTTAAGTAACTTTACTGAGGTACTACTCAAGTCCTACACAATTGACTAATTCAAAGATTCTTAGCTTTGACATAAAGCACACAATGATCACCACAATCAATTGGATCATCTCTGCTAAATTATGTAAGGAAAAGTCAGGAAACACACAAGTGAAGCAGGAAGATAGTTAGGAAGCTTGGCAGAAAAACAATAAAAGTAGATGGTTGCTCATCCTTGAAAGACAAAGTAGATGAAAACTAGAATATAGAATCATAGGTAACTGTGTGAAGATCAGTTAATCTCAAAACTGGGAGCAAAAAGAGGTGGAAATTACAAATGCCCTTTAAATTTCTGCCTATAAATTAGAAGATATTTTCGTGGTGGCATTATCTTTAATTAAAATTGGCATCCTGTATCCCACCCTTTACTGGGGAGCTATTGTCAATCAATTGTTGTGGAAGGAAAAGTCATTCTTTCTCCGGGATGTGGCTCTGATGGGTGCATCAGTGAATGGCCCCTACACCATTGCACATGTAAACTACATTAACTGGAGCTGATCATTATCAATGGAAAGAAAGAAAAGAAAAGAAGTTGAAAAAGAGACTGAGGAAATATGGAAGGAGTTGAAAGGGGAAGATGGGGGAGGCAGAGGCAGGCGGAACTCTGTGAGTCTGAGGCCAGCGTGGTCTACTGAGCCAGTTCTGGAACAGGCTCCAGAAAAAAAACAATACAGAGAAACCCTGTCTTGGAAAAAAAAGAAGAAAGGGGAAAATAGGGAGTAGACAGGATCATATTGAATTATATGCATATAACATTCTCAGAAAATAAAGGTTTTTTTAATCAAATTGTCATTCCAGTAGAATGCTGATAAAAAGTTAGATCTGGTTAGTCTAAATTACAAAGTTTTGAAGATATTCGCTGAATCTGAGAAACTTATGTATGTACACAGACTTCCTTTAGTGATATTAAAATCAGAGATACAGAAACATTCAATACAGAGCTAGATCTGAGGCTAAATCTTTATGGAATTAATCACAACTTCTATGATTTAGGTTCAGGGAAACAAATATTCTTTATCACATTGAATTAATATTATAAGTTTTCCAATTACTTTGATCTATAGCTGAGTACTTTTCAAAATATGTTTGTAGTTGAATGAGAGCTATATCATAGAGACTGCACTCCTAGTTTTATATATATGCATTTGTAGACATTTTGCTTAGTACATATGGCACTGTGATAGGTTTGAATGATAAATGTCCCTCATAGTCTTAGGCATCTGAATGCTTCATCTCTAGTTGGTGTTGCTGTTTGGACGGGTTTAGGATGCATGTCAACACGTCTGTAAGTCAAAGGGTCACATGCACCCACAGGAAGAAAGCTGGAGAGAGATGATGCTGACTCAACTTCTTCCTCTTTTCCTTTGGAAACTCAGTCTGGGACCCCAGCTGATGTATGGTGCCACCCACACTCAAAAAGAGTCCTTCTTCCTTAGTTAAACCTCCCTGGAAACATCCTCACAGACATGACCAGAAGTGTCTATTGGTGACTCCAAATCCTATCAGGTTGACAGTGAATGCAACCATTACAAAATTGTATACCAGTCACCTGACCTGAAGTAAATTTTGTGAGTGCTAAACAATTTGATTTTTAGAATAAGCAAATGGGTATAGAATTAATTTTCTCAGTTTACATGGAGAAGACAGGGATGAGATGAAGTCTGGTGATACAGCCAAGGTTACTAACCAAACATTCCAGACTCAGGCAATGTGGCTCCTGGTTTTATGTTCTTATAAAAAAACAAACAAACAAGCAAACAACAAAAACCTCATGATTTAAGTGAATACAAAAAAGACGTATGATTCTTTTTTCTCTTGAGTATATTTCTCAAATGTAAGAAAATTGTCATGGTTAATTTGATCTTTGAAAGGCATATAGAGGAGATTTTGTCTGAAGTTCTTTTTAATCAAAGAGCATGCATGTCTGAGAGAATGAAGTACTTATCATATTATTCCAGTTATTTGAAGTGTATCGAAGTGTGGTGGCACATACCTATAATTCTAGCATTTAGAGGCTAAGGCAGGAAGATAATAAGTTTAAAGTCAGCCTAAATACAAAGAGATCATGCCTCAAAAATCAATACCCCTAAAAGATACAAACTTTTGGGGGTACATGCTTGCCTAGCATGATCACAGCTCTAAGTTGTATCTCCAGTAAGACACACACACACACATGCACGCAGACACACACACACACACACACACACACACACACACACAGGATCCAGTTATTTCAAGTGTGTTTGATCTTCATATCTAGACTTTGAGAGCCAGAGAAACAGAAAGTATCCTGTGAGATGTGTCTTCTAGCAATGTCAGAAGCTAAATCCATGAGGTCTCACCAATACAGCCATGCGAACAAAGATGACACCAATAGACATGCTAATAGGAGAAGGGGAATAAGCATTAACAATTGCCTGAATGTACTCAAAGATTTTAATGCTTGTTTAAGTGGCAATTGTAGATTGGAGGTAAGAAACCATCTAGTAAGTCTACAAGGACAGAGTAAGCGATGGGAAGCCATTCAGGACAAATATCTAGGTTCCCGGTGGAGGCTAGGGATGGTATGACCCATACCTAAGAACTCACTCTATGAGTCAAACCAGAGAAAAGCTTATAGACCAATGATGGGAACTGTCTAAGCATGCTTGAGAATATTCCCCCCTAAGCTCCAGGAGATAAGTCCAAGGCCTCCTTTCTCAGACCTTAAAGGCATGTGAGCACATGAAGTCTCCCTCTGCAAACAGTGGGAACTCAGAATTGTATTGGACAGATGAGTGAATCACAAGGGCTGATTGAACGAGGGACATATTTCAAGGCTGACCACAGGAAAGGGAGGGGTGAGTCAATATACCAGTTAACGAGAGAGAGAGAGAGAGAGAGAGAGAGAGAGAGAGAGAGAGAGAGAGAGAGAAGAGAGAGAGAGAGATGTAATTCAGAGCAATTCAGTTACCACATTAACAGACAATTAAACTGGGGTTAAGGGCCTACATCCTGACACACTTGGCATGACCACTTGCTTCTCTTTTCATGGCTTCTTCTTATCTTGTTCACCTCCTGTTGACTATTTGTAAGAAGAGAAGGACAACCTTGCCTTTTATTTTCCCCTTATCTCCTTCTCAGTGTGTGGGCTGTGGGAATCCAAAGTTAACTTGGTCGTGTGATTTTTCTCTTTTGTTTTACATACAGTTGAATGACCCATGCAGTCTAATGGCAGAGGACTTTGGCATACGTGAACACCACATACATAGGAAACAGAGCTAAGGGGAGGTTTAAGACACTGAAAGAAAGGGACAGAATTTTGTTCTAAGGACTCCTTAGTGATTGGGTGGGTCTGAAACTAAATGTGACATTGAGATTTCTGTGTCCCTGCAAATGGGGAGGTATATGAAACCTGGGACTAGCTTTTCTGTGAGTTCATACCAAAAAAGCCCCCACAGTCTTCCCTGCATGGGTCTGCACAAGGAGTAGGGAAAGGGGACTCACTGAGAATAAAAGAGTCCCAAGGAAGAATAACATGATTTCTGGAGCAAGCGAGAGAACCAAGTCAGAACCGGGTTGGATCCTATTTACAGTGTGTTGAATTTGAATGCGCTCTGAGGCTTTGAGCTATGTTTAGCCCCCACCCCCAACTTCTTCTGCAGAGCCATCTTTTGTCTGGACACCAAAACAAGGGTAAGAGAGGACAGAGGAGGAGGGGGAGAAAGAGGGGGGGGAGGAAAAAAGGGGGGGAGAGGAGAACAAGAGAGCGGAGAGGAGAGAACAAGAGAGAGGAGAGGGAGACAGAGAGAGAATTACAGACGAGGAATGAGTGCACACAAGGGATGTACAGGAAGGGGAAAGGCTCGACCCCTCCTTTGTGAACAGACAAGTCCATCCAAGCAAGGCAGGCTGTGGTGATGAGAAAGATACATAATGCGATAAAGCTTGGTAGCAGGCATGTGTGATTGAACAGACCAATGAAGAGATAACATTTGAAAGCTTTACTGCTTGGAAAGCTGTTAGCAAGCTGGTGTCCCCTTCATCATGTTTAATTTTACTTTTACTACCCTTCATTTGCTTTGACGGGTTGATGTTGCCATGGTGCGGCTGGAATTCTCGTAAAAGTGCTGTTACCCTTTCAAGATGGCCATTTTTTTCTAGGGTTTATACCACATTTTATAGTTATGTCAGAAGGTTTACTTGGTTTATGAATTCTCCAAGCTCTGAGATTGCTCTCAAAAAACCCCAGGTTGCCGCTAGTTCTGGCTGTTTAATTTGGAACCCTATAACAGCAGTTGTATTGTCAGCTGATGTCCCCACATAATTAAAAATGCATCCTTGGGTTCGTGAAAATAAACTAAGGGCACACAAAGAATTAGAACCCACATCCCTTGGTCTTGGAAATTGTAATTTATGCAGCAAGTTGTACTGAATAAAATAACAGTAAACAACTCTGAATTTTGATGATGAATATGTAGCCATGTGACGTGACAGTCCCTTTAGTCACTGTCTACCATTCCAAGGTTTGAAGACCACAAAATTCTCTTCAGTCCATCCTGAGAATATCTAGGCTACAAAGTTAAGTTTTGTGGGGTTTTTTGTTTGTTTGTTCGGTTGGTTGGTTTTTATTGTTTTGTTTATTTTTATTTCTCAAGACAGAGTTTTTCTATGTAGCTTTGGAACGTCTCCTGAAACTTGCTCTGTAGAGCAGGCTGGCCTCAAGCTCACAGAAATCCACCTGTCTCTGCCTCCTAAATGCTGGAATTAAATGTGTGCACAACCACCACACAGCTATAGGATTATTTCCTTTAAAATTTTTAAATGCATGCATGTGTGTGACTGTCTGCAGAGGCCAGAGGTGGGCATAACATCCAGTGGAATTGGAGTCACAAGCAGTTGTAAGTATTATGAAGCCTCTGGGATATGAATCTAAGTACTCTTCAAAATCAGTGTGTTGCTGGAGTTTCTTTTCCCACCAGGTCCTTCTGCTTCAGCCCCAAATAAACACACAGAGACATCATATTAATTATAAAATTGTTTACCAATGACTAGGGCTTGTTACTGGCTAGCTCTGTCTTAATTATTAACCCCTATCTATGAATCTATATATTTCCATGTGGTCTTAGCTTACTGGAGAATGCTTGGACCTGTTACTCCTTTGGCAGCTACATGGTGTCTCTTCCTGGCATCTCTCTTCCTCACTCCCCAGCATCCTCCTCGTCTCCTAGCCTTGCCTATCTTCCTGCCTCTATTGGCCAAACTGTTTTAGCCATCAACCAATAAGAGAAACATATATACAGAAGGGCATCCCCCATCAGCAATGTATGCTCTTAACCATTGAGTTATCTCTCTGCTTCCTACAAGTTATATATGTTTTAGTGTAATACATTTTCATAACATGTTAAGCCCAGAAAGCATTTTATTTATCAATTACCCAATCTCTAACTATTAATTATAAGAAAGCAGAGGAACTCAATACACTCCATATTACCAAATTGGAGAGGTTTCCCAAACCACAATACAACTGCATCAAGATAATATGCCGAGTTACCCTGTTCAAATGCAGTGGTTTAGAAATGCCTTCTGCATTAAAATCTCAAGTAGGGTATTGCATGTGTAGTGTGCAGTATGTTTTTCAGGTATATTCTACTCAATGAATAATTAGCCCATTATTCCACATTGCCTGTCAAGATCTGGAATATGGAAGCTGTTTAGAAGTATAGAAGACCACCTTTTCAGTGTTGTTTCCTGGGGCTTGTCCAACAAATGTCTACAAATTCATTGTCTTGTGGTTCTTGAGATTGGAAGTCCAAAATGAGTCTCATGATGACTGCACCATATGTAAGCTGTCTCCATATTAAAGCTCTAGGGGGCGTTTGATTCTCCTCTGTTCTGTCCTATTTAGAATCTCTCTTTTGTTCTTTTGGAGAGCCTCTCACTATGTAGCATAGGTGAGCCTTGAACTTGAGATCTGATGGTGTCAGCATCCTCAGGGCTGGAATTAAAAATATTACAGAAGCCTGTTAGTCTATGACACCATCCACTGTTAGTAGAAGACATGTTGGGGATCCCTTGGAGCTGCACAGAGTTGGTTCTCATATAAATTAGATTAGATGACCAGAGTCCTCATGTATGATGCTGTACCACTAGTCAAGGAAGTGATTTTCACTAACTTGGTTTCCTCTGGTCAGAAGTGAATGATACCACTTTACTACCAACAATCAATAGTTTTTAAAGCTGTAGGCTATTAAATATACACATATATAATCTTAAACCATGGCAAACAATTTTATATTTTGCTAGTTTGGAGTTTCCTGTGAAAAATGACACCGAAAATGTAATCCTGAATATTTTTTGATGTGATATATTTCAAGGTGACCAATATTGTCACTATTTTTTTAACCTCATTATTTTTCAGAGCAAGAATGTTTTAATACCAGGGTATCTCCTGGAAGATGTGGCATGTGACTGTTCAAGTCACCTCTTTTGGCTCCTAGAGCCCACTAAAAATGCCCAGTGATACACTTTTATACATTATGGCCACTTAAGCAAAGTAACTTAGAAAGAACCATATTGGATGGATTCATGGATAAAAATAGCATAAGTGTTATTATCCAGTGGAGCCTGAAAATTCCCCATGAGACAGTTTTATGATGCCTGGCTTCCTCTTAAAAGCCAACTTTAGAGATATTGACCATGTGGACTGACTATTGACTTACTTCTAATCAAAGGAACATGGAAACTCATCCAGGGAAAATTCTTTGATTAAGTGACGAAAGATCAGCTGTAGACTCTTGAACTTGTTGGCTTGATGAACAAGCTGCTATGTTGGGAAGGCCAAGCAAGAATGGAGCCAACAACCAGGAAAGCCCTGAGACTCTCACTCATACCACCCTCAAGGTGTTGAAGCTTGTCATTGGCTGAGCTAGGAAGAGAATCCTACTTCAATAAGTTTTAACTAAGACTTAATTTAACCTCAAGTTGATGGTCCTGCTAAGCCATGGCCAGATTCCCATTCCAAAGGAACTGTGAACAGATAATTCTGTATTTGTGTACATGTGTGTGTTATGTATGAGTATTTGTATGTATGGTTGCGTGTACAGAAATGTATATACATGTAGAAGCCAGAGGTCTATGTTGACTGTTGTCCTCAACTACTCTCCTTTAATTTCTTATTTTTAACTATGTGTTTTTGTGTGTGCACATGCATGTGTATGTGGGTGTATGCACTACTACAGATGCCCTGACAGGCCAGAGGCACTAGTTCCTTCACAACTGGAGTTATAGGCAGTTTTAAGCTGTTTGATGTGGATTTGGGAACCAAACTCTGGGTCTTGGGAAGAGAAGGAAGTGCCCTTAACCACTGGATCATTTTTCCAGTCCCCTACATTAGCTTTTAAAGCATCCCCACTCACTGGGACTCATTAATTTGTTTAGGCTAGCTTCCCAATAAACTCCATAATCCACCTCTCTCTGTCTCCCAACTGATGGCGTTATGGGAACACACTGCTATGCCTAGCTTTCTTCCCCTCCCTCCCTCCCTATCTATCTATCTATCTGTCTATCTATCTATCTATCTATCTGTCTGTCTGTCTATCTATCTATCTATCTATCGAATCTATCTATCTATCGAATCTATCTATGTATCTGTCTGTCTCTATCTCTAATTTTTTTAACGTGGCAACCAGGGATCCAAATCCACATCCTCATGCTTGCACAGCAGATATTTTACCAAGCTTTATCCACAGTGCCACAACTCTGTATTTTCAAGCTACCATGTTTTGTGCTTTGTGCACCAAACGGTTGATAGTAGGTCTTTTGATGCAATGTCCTACAGTACCTTCCTGGGAGACTAAAAAAGGTAAATTGAGCTATGAGTTTTGAACAGTCAGATGAAAGCTCCAGCATAAATCTTCAAGAACTACATTACATCCTTCAATGCCCACTTGTCAAAGAGTAGCAGCAGACCTTCCAATAGGAACTTGTGATACCCCTTCTTACTATTACCCACATGAATGCTTATGACACCTTAGCAGAAACTTCTGCAAGAAAGAAAAGCAAGGGTCAAGTGGCACTAAAAGGAAAATGTTCTTAGAAATAAAGTTGGTCTCATCAGTGTCGCTTATTTTCACAGTTTTTAGTTAGTTTTAGCCAACTGGTGATTGCACAACATTTTCATTATGTTAGAGGCAAAACAGAAGAGTATTTAGTTCAGATCTTTGTTCTAGGTTCTGTTCTTAATTGCCTTTTTATTCATGCTGAAGACTTCCAGTGGCAGCCACAGCCCTGTTGAAAAACAATCCATTGTCTCAGTGACTGGGCCTCATAACAGAGCACCTTAATAAGACCAAGCTCTCTACGTCTTGACTCTCCAAGATAGATTGGGTTCATAGTCTATTATTTGAATGAGGCTACCTGACTTATGGCAAATCCATTTGAAACAGCATTGTAGCACTGTATTTTATCTCTCAGAAATGTATTTTTATAAAAGTAAGATATTTGCCTCTGTTGCAAGAAGGAATTTAAGCAGAAAAATTTCTCTCTAATGTTGGTTGAATCATGTGAGACTGATGAGGAAGACCGGGACGATACATCAAGCAACTCACTTAGAAAACCCAGTTGTGTTTGTATTGAAGTCAGACAGGCTGAGATGAAGGTGCTCCTCTCTGGAGCTGTATGAAACACTCTCCCTCTTTGCCCAAGTCATGCATATCACCTGAGAACCCACAAGGGGAACATCCCCATTCTCTATTACTTACATTTGCACAAGCATTGCATCCATTCTTCCTGTTTTCCCCTCTTTAGGGCTGCTGAAAGGAGCTGCTGAAATTTACAGCCTTTGAGGATGGCAATCCTTATTTGGAACCACAGACTGTAAGAACCAGAAAGGACCACTGTGATTATCTAGTCCAACCCTCACATTTTATAAGCGAGACACCAGAGCCCTTTACCGAAAGATCTCGTCTGTGATGCATGCCTTTAATGATACCTGGGGACCCATACTGGAAGATGTGAGGCTCTCGGGATTTAGGCAGCATCAGAAAGTCATGCAAGCAGATGACGGTTTGACTTCGTTTAGGTTGATATATTTTCTTCTTGATTAACTGAAGTTATGTGAAGAGTGGTGTGGGTCAAAGATTCAGAGTGTGATGGCTGTACACTGAATTCTCAGTCTAGATCATTCATTCTCTAACTCCCAGATCCTTGGGAAAATATCTTAGTCTCTTTATTTTCCCATTTCTAAAACACATGCATGAGCATGCGTACATAAACAGAATAAACTTCTTGGGCAGCAATGACAATGACCTGAGAGATGCTGTGTAAAATTCCTTTATCTTTATTTTATGCATGAGTGTTTTGCTTGCATGTAGGCCTGTGTACCCTGCGTGTGCAGTGACCACCAAGGACAGGAGAGGGAGTGAGATCCCTTGGGGCTGGAGTTGTAGATGGCTGTGAGCTACTATGCATTGTAGAATATTGTTAACTAGGCAAAGGTGTGTTCCATTTGTTTATACTGCATTTGTTCAAATTTGTAAAGATGTGTTACATTTGTTCATACTGCATTTGTTTAATTATATAAAGATGTTTTGCTGTTTCACTTTGCCTGCCTAAGGCACCTAATTTATCTAATAAAAAGCTGAACGGCCAATAGCTGAGCAGTAGAGGCAAACAGGGCTGGCAGGCAGAGAGAACAAGTAGAGGAGGAATACAGGCTGAGGGAAGAGAGAATGAATGAGGAAGAAAAAAAGGTAGATGCCCAGGGTCGGCCAGCTAGGCAGCCACCAGCTGGCCAGCAGATAGACAGACATGGTGTAGGACATACAAAATGAAAGCAAGGTAAAAAGTCCAAAGTCAAAACAGAGGTGAAGAGAAACAGGTTAAAATAAGTTATAAGAGCTAGCAAGAAACGAGTGTAAACTAAGGTCGGGGATTCTTAACTAATAGTAAGTCTCCATGTTATGAATTGGGAGCTGACAGGTGACCCAAAGGAAAGCCTGCAATAACCATGTAGGTGCTGGTAGTCAAACCCTGCTTGTCTAGAAGAGAAGGTAGTGTTCTTAACCACTGAGCCGTTTCTCCAACCCCTGGAAAACACTTCATACAGAGCTGACACGTAGCAGGCACTCAGGAAATACTTGTGATCATGTGAATACAGCTCCCACTAACATTATTGGTCTTAATGGCTGGGCCTTGCCAACAACCAATCCCTTCACTTTTGGGGTCTTAGTTGGGAACACAGAAAGTGAAGGTTTTTCAGTATTAGGATTCTTGCCATCTTTAGTCCTCTCCTGTTCCCATCAACATGGAAGCGACTCTCCAGTTTTAATGGCCTCTTCCATCAGCTGCCATCCTACTGCATTATGGTACTGCAAATGTGTTGCCACTGAAACTTGCCCTTCCTGGTGGTCCCTGAGACCTAACATAGGCACTGTTCAACAGCTGTGCAAGTTAAGTGAGCCCTCTTTTGTTGAGAGTCTATTGTTCCTCAAGAGAAGACAAGCTTGATGGGTGTGTACCAAAGCAGCAGAGACAATCCTAAGACAGTGACAGCAGAGGATGACAGCTTCAGAGCTGGAGATATATGCTCAGGGGCAGCATAATATCAGTCTATTATCTGGGAACCTGGCAGGGGTAATACAAAGAAAGCATCAGATAGAGATGTCTACTTAAGAGCTAAGGTCAAAGGAAGATATCCATTTTCATGAAGGAGTAGTTTACAGGGGAAGGACACATTAAATTTGGCCATTGGACAGGGGGCAACAAATATTTGTGAGCTATTTTCTCTGTAGTTTATACTGGAGGCAAGAAACAGTGGAATCTTGGTTGATTTTGAGACTGTACTTGAATGGCAGCTGGAAGCTTCCACCTCCGCTGTTATCAAGAGCAGCAGCACGCTCTGGGGAGTGACACTAGTGTCATTTTCCACCTCTCCTTTGTACAATCCATGGAGCTCCTGTGACAGGCAATGGATTCAGAGAACACATATGTGGTGTTGCGCTCACTCAAATGGATGGTCCCCTGTTGTCTGAACTTAAATTTTAAACTTTTCTGACCATTCAATACAGATCCCAGCAACTAATTTTGTCACAGAAAGGTCATGCTCAGTTATTAACATGGAGTGACAACTGTACTTCACAAAACAATTGTCCTCCTTTGTCCTGTCCCTATCACCTTCACAGAGGTCTTTGCTGACAATCGCTTCATTTCTATTCATTACCAGTGAGATGTTTTAATGGCTCCTTGCTGTCCATCTTAGCTATCTAGAAAGTATGGGCTGAGGGACTACAGGGTATTTCAGGAGAACAAAGGATAGAAAGATTTTCATCTCCAGCCAGGTCAACTCAGTGCCACTCCGGTGAACATACACCTTCCTGTGGCTGCTGAAATTAAAGTAACTCAGAATGAGCACAGTGGAGTACCAAAACTGGGAAGAGCTGGGCCAGCTTCCTAGGCACCTAAAAAATCCTGGGATTCTCTAGCCCAGGATTGTGCAGCATGGGGCAGTGGTATTCTCTAGTGTTTGAGCTGCCTGGAGCTTGTCGCCTCTTCTTGATTCTGGTGACCTCAAGTGTGGTCTGTGACCTGTTTATACTTTCCAAGCTTGCACTGCTTGGAGTGTGTCCTCCACCATCACAAGGTTAAATTGCACCTCTCATGGGTGGAGTTGCTTACAAGGCCAAAAGAAGCAAAGTGGAAGAGATACTGTGTTTCACGAATAGTGGCAGTTTAAGTGCTAAGGTTAACCCTACCTGAACCCTCTGAGTATGGGAGAAAAGCAACCATGCAGAATCTTGAAGACTCATATGATTTCAAGAGTTATGGATCTTGATCTAGCTCATCAGATTTCAGAAGCAGAGTGACAGAGTAAAAACCTGCTTTCTAAATATGCCTGTATGTGTGTATTCATGTATACATGTATGCTTCTGTATGTGTATTCATGTACACAAAGACGCTCCTGTTTCTGAAGCCTGTCATAATTTTTCATGCAAAGCAGGGAAAAGTAGCAAGAAACATGAAGAGCCATATATGACACACGCCATTTGGAAGCCAGTACTGATTTGCATAAGCACTCAAAACCAGTAGTTACCATGAACTTGGGAATTGCTAGTCTGGATGCTGGAGAGCTCTCAAAGTAGCTGCTGGGAATGACCTCAGATCCCCTTATTGTCTAAGTATGCTGGTATCATGGACTTGCACACCAGGCCAGATCTGTGCTAGGTGGATTTTATTAGAGAGCCCTTTCCCTAGGATGGTACCCGCGGAGGGAAAGTGAGCTGCTCTGGAGAGCATGTTGATGCAGGGAAGCTGTGGCATGTGATAAAATGATGGGCTCCCCGGGGAAATCTCCACAGGCTCAGCACTACACTGCGATTAGTCTTGTCCTGGTTGGGGGATGTTCATTACCTTGTTGCAGCCTCTTGGAAGGAATAATATATGGTTTGGATATTACTCTGCTATTGACATGCTGGCACATCTGCTTTAACAATTTTTAAAGAAACAAGTTGGAGTTTACAGAGCCAGGTACTTAATAACCCTGGAGGACAGCTGAGGGTAGCTGTCTGCATGTGTATTATGTTTCCCCAGGTCCTTCTCTAGTCCTTCAGTAAACCCCGAGTCCCAGGGGTAGAATGTCCTTGTGTAGGATCAGAAAATAATGGCTGATGATGTGGATGGTCAATAGATGGGATAGGAAATTCTAACTTTTCTGAACTCCCTCCTGTCTTGATTCTCCCCCAAAATTTACAGCTTTGTTTGCTTTAATAACCCTAGCGTTGAACACAATCACTGAGTTTTAGGTATCATAATGTGACCTAAAGTGCTTTGGTTTTTGCAGATCTTTCCAGTACTGAGTATTGGAAAAAGAGAATTCACTTTCCTGATTTAACCATTGAGTTTAGATGCAGACCCAGAACAAAGCAGGTAGCGTTAAAGCACTGTTTGGATATGACTTTGGCCAATTCTTCTCACAATGTGCACACTCTAACCAAACCGAACCACTTCAGGTCACGTGACATGAATTAGTTGTTGGGGTTTTGCTTGTCCCACTACTTTGTCTAATAAGAGGAAGGGGAAGTCCTCAATGAAAAACAAAGCCTAAATTGAGGAGGAATGAGAAATTTTATAGCTGTACACAAAGATGTGTTCTTGTTTATATCATGATGGTATAATGGGCAGATGGTGTTTAGTTTTATGTCTTTAAAAATTAATGCCTATCTATATTTATGATACTACCGAGAAGTTTTGTGCATCTGACTCAGGTCTACTTCTGTCATGTGAATGCATTTCTATATTCACACTGTTCATGCAATCGTTTTCTGCTTTGTAAAGTTCTGCATGGGTGTCTTCCTACCATACGGATAATTCTGTTTTAGGTGAGCATTAAATTTCCAGCCTGTATACACCAACATCCAGGGTTGTGGCTGCTTCTCTTCGTTTGTCCTATAATGTTCTACAAGGGGATGTATAGAGCCCATTCCTGGTGATTTACAGGATGCCTTCATTTGTTAGTACACACAGTTCTTGGTGAGCACTGTTGAACATCTCTCCACATGTGTAAGATTATATTTGGTAAGTCTGGCTATAGGTAGATTCATAAAAATACTTTTTAAAGTCATCAGATTAATTTGGTTCTCATTATTACTGCACATGATTTACTATTTCCTTAAAATATTCTTATTGTTTGACTGTTTCATAGATTTGTATAATGAATTTTAGTCACCATCACCCTGTGACTCCCCTCTCTTTCAGGAATTCGTCTTAACAATTCCTCCTCTTAATTCCCTGTCTGCTTTAGCTATGGCCCACTGAATTTACTTCATATTAACAGTTTATCTTGTCACATGAATAACTCTGCTGATTGTGAAATATCCATTTTAAATTTACATTTTCCTGATTATTAATAAGATTATCTAAATTTTGGATATGTTGGTTACTCTCTTTCCTTCTGTTTAAATTGACTGACTGGCAGACAATGGTTAGGGGCACAAAAGTCTCTATAAAATAATCCCCTCTCTTGTCAGAGCAGTTGCATGATGTTCAAGACACAAAACCAGGCGATTCATTAAGGGCACCAGGAAACTAGTGTAGGCCTCATGGTGACTCATGGGAAGTCTCCTGTTCTAAATCTGTCACCATGCTCAAAGGAACCTGAGATAAGGACTCAGCTGGATGGTTAGATTGAGAAATGCAGTGCTCCTAACTATAGGACACACTTGAAATATCTAAGATTGCAATTAAGTTCCAAGCTGCATTCATCAACAGGTGAAATTAGTTGGTACATTTTATACAATTATTGAATATCAAGTTCAAAATATACCCGGCTGCAGTGATTGTCTCTTCCATTTGTATTAACGAAGTAACTTTTGAGAAATAACTCTACATATGCTTGTTTCTTTAGCTCTCCAAAAGGTAGTATTATCTACCATTCTTGATTTCTCTAAAAATTAAATGTAATTATTTTAAGTTGGGAATTGTTTATGCTAACATTTATTACATAGCCAGTGATTAATACAGGAGATCCATTGAAAATTAAGTAATTGATGATGGTATTGGTGCCACTTAAATTTACAATTAAGTCAGGTTGCTAATGTTTAGTGAGCATTTATTTTCTCTTTCAGAATGTTAGGTGCTGTCATGACTTAGAAACAGTTTTGCAGGTCTCCTATAGCCTCCTGCATTATAGCCCTAGTATATGATCAAAGGTTTGGTCAGCTCCAGCCCAGTCAGGTAAGATATGTTGCTGATTCCAGAAGATAGTGTCTTGACGGAAGGTAACTAGCTTTGAAATGTCAGTTTTCCTGCCAGGTTAAAAATAAGTGCTTGTAGCATATAAAACATATTTAGTTGAGATATTGATGGATAAATCATGAAAGATGCACACTTGAAAGGTTAATATCGACATCCTGTAAGTCATAACTTTATATGCAGCACAGCTATTGATCCAGCTGTGGTAAAGGACTGGAGAGGCTGGTGTGCATCAGAGTGAAGGCTCCGCTCCAAAAGGGCTCAGCACTCTACTGAGGATGAACTCTTCTTTAAACACGTTTTTTGAATTTTCATTTCAGCTCATTGAGTCTAGTTTGTCCCTTGCTACAGCAACTATCATAATCCGATTCCAAGAAGAAATATTTACACAGTCATAGACACGTGGCTAGATACAACCTCTCCATTTATTCTAGAAAAGCAATTGTCAGGCAGCCCCAAGGTTTCTGAATAACACTTTTGAAGAGAATTGGATATTTTTCCTGTTCAACTCTCAGGAAGGAGAAAGGTCCTTATTAATGTCTGAGTCCTTACTCTCTTTAGTTAGGTGAATACAAAGAAGCTTACTATCAAAAGGAAACCCTCTGATTAATAAAATGTTTTCTTCATTGTGGAAATGGGGATAATTCAAGGAAAAGCTAATAATTAGTAACTTTCATTTGTTTTCCATAACTGCTACACATTTAGAAAACTCTGTCACAAGCAGGGGGAAGACCTGGTAAGCTCTTGTACAGTGACACTATGAAAAAAAAAAAGAAAATGACATGTTATTACGCACCTCAATTAAATGTCTGCCCCCAAGCTCCAGAGAAGTTAGGTCATTGGATTTGTCTAGTTCTTTAACTTAGTAATTTCATAAGAATGTGCAAATCATGGTGAAACATTCCAATACAAATTGTGACCAGAGCAATTCAATGCCAATAGTATAAGCAACAAAATCCAGAAATTAACACTGGTAGAATAGTACCATCCAGACTATAAGCTGTAGGAAAATTTCATCAATTGCTTCTCTTTTGTTCATTTCTTAGGCCAGGAATCAACCCAGTATAGTACACTGCATTAAGTCATTTACACTCTAAGGAGCCATTAATCAGGAAAACCCTCTCAATCTCTGTATTTTATGGCTTGGTTTGATTAAATAATATTGGTAAGTTATTTTACAAAATGTCTCTCAACTTGTCTCATACAATTACATATATACATATATATACCTATATATAGAGAGAGTACATTATGATGTACACACAATTTTTACAAGAGAACAACACTATACACAGCCCCTCCGGAATTAGCGCAGGCACATTCCATCTTCTTCACAAATTCTTAGTGTTCAGCTTCACTGGCAATGCTAACTTTGATTACTTTATTGGCATGGTAATACCAGGTTTCCTCTTCTTCTTCTATTTGCCTCCATAAGCTACTTTGAAACTTCACAAAAGGCCTATTAATCACCAGTTACTTTTAAAGGCCCAAATGAATCTTATCCAATATTATCATTACTGTAATGAGTTTTTTCTTTTCTGTTTCTACCATTCTTGTTTATTTCTTAAAATATAACCATAAGACGGAACAGTCTTTCCCATTTAAAATTCATCAAATTGATTATCTGTAATTGTATGGAATGGCAAATTCCTATTTTATTCCCTAAGGTCCAAACCAACCTCTGCTGTATCCATCATGCAATTCCTATACTTCATATATTTTGCTAAGTTTCTCTTAAGTGAAATGTAGTAGAATGTGGAAACTTTGTATATAAATCTTTACTTCAAATAAACTCTTCAGTTTATTCTTGTGTATGGTGTGAGGTATGAGCTTAAGGTGATCTTTCTTGAATGGGCTACTCAGTTTTCCTATAATTTATCAGTAGGTCCATTTGGATTTTGGGATACAGTCCCTTGATTTTGTTTTGCAGACAAAGTCTTACTAAGTAGCCTAGGATAGCCCCAGGCTCCTGATTCTACTGCTTCTGCTTTCTGAGCACTAAGATTACAGGAATATTTCAACATACCCAGTTGACTGATTCTTTTTAAACTGTGTGTGTGCATGTTTGTGTATATTTGCCTATGTGTGTGGAGGTGGGTATTTAGGTATACCATACATGTGTAAGTCAGAGGCCAATATCATCATTCAGTCTTCCTTTGTTGGTCTCCACCTTAATTTTCTGAGACAGGGTCTGTCACTCACTAAACCTGGAGCTCACTGATTGGCTAAACTTGATGGCTAGTGAGCCCAAGGATCAACCAGTCTCTCCTTCCTACACACTAAGATTACAGGAGAGTGATGCAGTGCCTGGTGTTTTTTGTACATTCTAGAGACCCAAGCTCTGTGTTCATGCTTGCCCTGCAATCACTCTACCTGCTGTGCCATCTCTCCAGTTCTTGGAGACATCTTTGCTGTACAATAAATGTCTATATGGTTTTAGTGTATTTTAATTTTTTCTCTTCTAGTCCATTAGTCTGTGTGCTGGTTTCTGAGACTGTCTGGCACATTATTAAAGCTCTCTATAGGGATAAATGTCTGCTAAAGTTCTTGTACTTATAAAGGATCCTAGAGATGTCAATGTCAGCAAGGGATAGCTACTGCCTCTATTACCACTTCACCTATTGTCCTCAAGCCTGTTTTTTTGAACTGCTATCATGTCTTATTTTCAACATAAACTTGAAGATAAACAAGTCTAATTTTGTGTCAAATTTGTATTTCTCCTTTCAGGATTATTACAGCTTAGAAATCCCCATACTGGTAGAAAGTTGAGCGTTTTTGTTCAAGAAGGGATGACATCTTTTCAACTGTACTCTTTCTCTTTCAGGAGGCTTCCCAATGCCTTGATCATAAACATTGTGCATATTTCTTGTTCAACTTATCTCTGTAAACTTAATTTTCACAGCTACAATAAATGGAGTTTCTCTACCTTCTACCTAGCTATTATTTGTGAATATAAGGACTGTTGAGCCTCAAGCCTTGCTGTGATGGTTAAATTGCTTGTCAGCTTAACTAGATTAATAAACTTCTGGTAGATAACTGACATCTATCCCTGGGTATGTCTGTGATAGAGGTCTCCAAAGGCACTTTGAGGGTGTGATATGACAAACTCTTGACGGGTTTGTGCCATAATGCATTGTTGGCAGGCGGCGAAAGGCAGGAAGGGAAACCTAGTTGAAGGAAGAGGGTTGCTGAGACAGTGTGGGAAAGGGAGGGAGCCCAGAGTGTTTCAAGTCCTGCGTGTGTGTGTGTGTGTGTGTGTGTGTGTGTGTGTGTGTGCTGTTGTTGTTGTTGTTGTTGGCAAGAGCCAGCCATGTCAAGAGCCAAAGCCTTAGACCCATGGGAAATTAGCAAGGATTTTTCTACACAGGTGAAACTCAGAAAGATGACAATGTCTTCCTCTCCTCATGTGTGAATGTTAGTAGTGGATGCAGAGAAATGTCCACTGTTCTTCCTCTGATGTTTACAGCTCAAAGACTACTTCCCAATAGAGACTGCACCTACTGATGTTAGCTCAACCTGCCTCCTTGCTCAGCTCTATGAAATAACCACAGCTCTCTGTTCAAATATACATAACAAGTACACTGAGCTTCCCAGTTCTGGGGTTCTGTTTGCATGACCTCAGCTTTTCTGCGCCGCCATGTGTTTGTCTTTTCTTGTATTAGCCTATCATCTACAAAATAAGAGTTCGGCTCCTCTTATATCTTTTTTCTTCAATATCGGTCATTCACCTAAACCCTACAGAATGTAGGCAAGCACCTAATACTTACGTATATATTTAGCCCTTTGGAGTTTTGTTTGTTTTGAAACAGAGTTTTACCAACTTACACAATCTGGCTTTAAGTCAGTCAGCGGCATTAGCAAACCTTGAATTTTCAGTCTTGCTGGCTCAGTTATCCAACGACAGGGGATCACTGGTCTACATGGCCACACTTGGCTCTACTTTATGATTACCATGCCACTAATTGATTTTTCTTCTTTTATTGCAATGGTTAGTGTTCTTAATAAATGGTTATGTAGTGGAGACAGAGGGATTGCTTGCTTTGTTCCTGTTATCATGGAAATCCCTCTAGGGCTTTGTCAAAAAGAAAATGTCAGCTTTATAGTGAAGTTTTAAATTTCTTATGGTTAGGATCAGTCAACTTAATCAGGACTGAATGACGAATTTTGTCGTCTACAGAGACACAGCTTATCCTGAGACTTCCTATTGTAGCATGATAAATTAATTGATTTACTATTGGGTCAATTTTACGTTCTTGGAATGTATTCCATTTGGCCAGGATGTTTTCTTTTCTCCATGCAGTGAAGCACTCTATTCTCATGGCTAATATTTAATTATTTTTCTTATAATCTAATTCTTTATATCGATACACGAAGATGGTGCTGGTTTATAATTTCTTAGTTGCACTGCTTTTCTTATACATGGATATCAATGTAACATTTGCTTTATAAAAACAAGATTTTCCCTTCATTTGCAATGTTTTGCACCAATATATGGAGCATAGAACAATTTGATCTTTGAAGGTCTAAGAGAATTTGCTGTGATACCATCTGCCAAGCCATTAATGATGCCATCTGTGTCAATTTCTTCTTTTTCTGAGGTAATTACTTGATAACACTTTTCTTTGGAAATTGGTCTTTTTAAAGTGTTCCATCCACAATAGTGTCAGTTTTGCTAATTCTATTTCACTAGGAAATTTTCATCATCTGAGCTTTGGGTTTATTTAGAAAAAAAATGTTGGTATTTTTCCCCTATGGTTAAGTAAGCTAGTTTATATATTTTAATAAGGTACGTGTTTGATCTATTACTTATAGTCACAATTTTTCTATTCTCTGTGTGTGAGAATTACATGTTTAATACCTTTTTCCTTGTAAATAATTTTTGCTTACATTGTTTTTGTTTTGATAATTTTATTTTTTAATTTGATATTTAATTCACTGGTACTCATTCTGTCATTTAATTAATCTTTCACCCAAGAGGTTTTATGATGGAACACTTCTTTTTAAAAATATCTAATGCAAATTAAAACTATTTTTAGATTTTATCTCATTCTAGTCAGAATTATTAACAAGAAAAAAAATGATAAGGAATTCTGGTGAGGACCTGGGGGGGAGTAAACCGTATTCAATGCTGATGGGCCTTTATACATGGTAGTACTGCCACTATGGGGGTTTCTTTCAAAAAAGAAGGAGAAAGAGAAGGGGAGAGGGATAAAGAAAGAAAGAAAGAAAGAGAGAGAGAGAGAGAGAGAGAGAGAGAGAGAGAGAGGGAGGGAGGGAGGGAGGGAGGGAGGGAAGCAAGCAAGCTAGAATTACTAAATAGATACCACATATACCTCTTGCTTGTGTATATCCTAAGGTCTTTAAACCTCATTACAGAGAAATTAGCACATCCATGGTTATTGATTCATAATTATGATTATTCATCGTATTTGGGCATTCAAGGACTGACTGACACCCTTCTACACTTTCTGGAAAGCTCTCTGTCTGTCCTTCTCTTAGAGATGACCGTTCAGTATTTTCTTCTGTTCACATGTCTTATTGAAATATGTTATCTACAATAATAGAATTCCCAGCTAAAATAGCTTTATTCATGAGAAATCATCTCTGTCGTGGGATACTTATCAGCCTGTCTCTTCCTTTCAGGACTGCAGCTGGCTGTGGGTCTGTACAGCAGTGACAAGTAGCATTTAACAAATCTACCTACTAGATGTTGTGGGTGACCCTACTTGGCAAAGGTGGTAGTGCTATCTGAGGGTACAGGGTTCAGGTCCCTGTTTGGGTGCCAAAATATCATAGACTGTGGGGGTCCAGCCCACCCCTACATCCACTCCAGGGTAATGAAGAAAAAGCCTCAGAGTAGCAGGAAAGATTCTTATCTGAGAGTTACTAGACTTCTCTATCTGAGGGGAAAAGTAAACAAGGCCATACTTTCTGCTGGTAATCTAGGGATAAAGGAGCAAGGACACACTTTCCTGTTAGTAACCTTCTGTTTTACTTCATTCTTTATAGTCTCTCTTTCTTGACAATCTTTCTTCATATATAAACATTTCTCTCCTGCCCAGTACATATTTCCATATTCAGTGACAGTTACAAATCTCCGCAGTCATGGGTGTGTAGCTCATGTACATATCCCCTCATCATACGCACTTTACACGAGTCCTAGAACACCTCTTCTGTGACAGCAGCTCTTTCGTACAGCTCTCTCACACTCACTCACAAATACTTCTTCTACATCATTCATTCATTCTTTCCTCACTCTCATTCATTCTCACACTTCTCTCATGCTTCTTCCTCAGCACTCACACTTCTCTCTTCCACAGGACAGTCACAACAACCATTCTTGGCTTCGCTCAATATTTAAATTTTGCAGCATTTCCTTCAGCCAAAACATAAACATCAAGAGAACAAAGACCACACATATTCTATTCAGGATTCACATATAATGCACAATAAATATGAGCAGTTGCGTGTTGGTGGCTGGAAAGAGGGGCCAATAGTTAAGAGAGAAAACTAGTCTTGTAGAGGGCTCAAGTTCTATTCCTAGTACCATGTCAATAGCCTGTAACTCCACCTACATGGGATCCACCATTCTTTTCCAGGCTCTATGGGCAGCTGCACTTAAGTGCACAGACTCAAGCAGAGGCATGCACATACACACACACATACACACACACACACATGCATACACAATATACACAAACTTTAAAAGAAATCTTAAAAATAATAGTGACTGCATTTATGCCACAGCCATGATTTATAGGCTTCTGGACTAGATGAAAACTCTGAAGACTAGTAAATCCTGGAACCACACTTAGGGATTCTCACAAAATCATACATGCATATGCCTGCATGTCTCTATGATCTACTGACAGGGATCCCAGCGGAGGGCTGAGGAATGTAGACACTAGAGCCATATTGATCAATTCAGTCCTAATCTACTACTTAGGGGCTTTGTGACAAGCCACCATCTTCTCCATTTGGAACTCTTTATCACTAAGATGGTGATAACAGGTTTGTTGAGCATGAGAGAACTACATGAAATAGTCTTTGTGATAGATAGACAGGGGAGCCTGGTACACACAAGTGCTAGGCACATATTACAAATAAATGTTGAACAGATCCATTCTAAACTTTCCATATACATTACTTCATGACTTTTTCAGAAGCTCAGTGTTTCCATAAGATAGTAACACCTCCCCCATATCTGTGCCTCAGAAGTTTTGTACGATTTCTGATGTAGCTTCACTAAAAAGTAACAGTATTAGAGCCAGATTAAAAACATGTAGCCATAAAAGACTCTAAAAAGTAAGTATAATATAATATTTTTTCTTTTATCAACTATCCACACAAAATAAAAGTAACAACATCCATCAGCTTCAGCACTAGTCTTATAACATGACTGAAAATTCCTTGGAAATCAGTTGAGAGGGAAATCCCTTCTTCTTGAAGTTGGGTGGATTAGAGATTGTTTTGAACAATAGATAATAATGAAAGACTAGATGACTCCCAAGTTCAGATCATAAAGGGTCACTCATTGATTTGCTACAGAAACGCATTCTCATAGAACTCTGTGCTGTCTACAAGAAGTTCAAGAACAGGATTGGAGAGATACTTCAACAATTAGGCATTCTCGCTACTCATACAGAGGACCCAGATTCAGTTCCCAGCACCTACTGGCAGCTCACAGACATCCATAAATCCAGTTCCAGGTGACTCAGTGATACCCTCATCTGGTCTCCATTGGCACTGCATGTATGTGGTGCACATACATAACATGCAGACAACTCACCCAAACACTGTGTGGGGTGTGTGTGTGTTTGTGTGTGCGTGTGTGTGTGTGTGTGTGTGTGTGTGTGTGTGTGTGTTCCAAGTACTCCAATGTTTCCATGATGAGACGAGGTCCAAGATACATCAAGAAATCAGACATGAGTATTTATGCCAGTGATCTTCTTAAGGACTAAGCTTGGAGTCAGACATATAAATAGAAGTTTTGAAGATTCCAATCCCAAGCATGGAGTCACTCACAGCCACTTAGCTCTTTCTAGGGCATGCCCTAGACATCATAGGGAGCTGATAAGCCATAGCCCTTAACATGATCTTTTGATCACAGAGTAGCCACTGAACATAAGACATGATCTGTTGATCAAGGAATAGCCACCGACTACTTGGTGCTTTATGTGAGGATTTTGTATTTTTTAAAGATTATTTATTTATTATGTATACAGCATTCTGTCTGCATGTATGGCTGCATGCCAGAAGAGGGCATCAGATCTCAATATCGATGGTTATGAGCACCATATGGTTTCTGGGAATTGAACTGAGGACCTCTGGAGGAGCAGCCGGTGCTCTTAACTGCTGAGCGATCTCTCCAGCCCAAGGATTTATATTTGTTAAGCATAGGTAATTAGGCAGCTTCTTCCCAGACCTTGCTAAGCTATGATTGTAATTCAGCTTATCCATGCTGGCCTTCCTTCATTCCTCAATGGTTGTTTTTTTTTTAATCTGAGTGGTGGCTGGAGAGGTCAGGGCAGACAGGATCACAGAAAGTTCACTTGGAAGCAGAAAGTCAGCAGGGTCTCTGTGGGAGTTGCTCTCTTCAGGAACACAAGAGTGAGATAGGCCTTCATTTCCTGGGAATGATTGAGTAACTTACAATCTGGTAAGGAGGACAGCTTTCCAAAGTGAGGCACAGATAGTTTGCAGGTGGTTCAGCTTTGAAGGATGCTTGCTTTCTCTTGGTGCTTTCCTGGTGGTTATAGGGAACTCAGACCTCACAGCAAGGTCCTGGATTCCCTGTAAGACACACAGGGGTTGAGGCCCTCATAAACATACTGGGTTTTACAATACGGAGATAGGCGGCAGCATCCAGGAGAAGAGGGAGGGAAGGAAAATGCCTTCCATATCTTGCCCCCCATAGATAGATAGATAGATAGATAGATAGATAGATAGATAGACAGACAGACAGACACACACACACACACACACACACACACACACACACACACACATGGGCAGACAGACAGACAGACATTATACTGGGAGATTGTGTCACCCTCAAAAGTTAGGTCAACAAGACCAACTGGGACAGTCCCTACTGATTGGATGAGCACATGTCCACACCCAACCTCCTTCTCTCCACTACTTTCCACCCTCCTACATCATAGAGTTGGCTGCTGGAACATAAGCAAAACTATGCTGCAGAGATTTGGGAGGAGCCTTTGCATTCCTTGTTGATTTGATTCTCTCTTCTCCTTACTTATCCTTCTGTGTTCCTACTGGGATACAGACACATGGCTAGCACTGTAGCAGTCATCTGCAGTCATCGGTAGCAGGCAAGACAATCTACACAGCTGCAACAAACAAATAGCTCGTCTCTTACTTTACATGTTGTGCAGTTCAGCCCTGCTTTCTTTTCATCCATGATTTAGTCATGAATATTTTCCTCTGTCATCAAATATTCTTTCTTAGTAGGTGCTACTTAGCTTGTACACATGCTATTATCTTGAATGGATATACCACAAAGTACAAAGCCATTTTCCTGCATTATGAAAGTTTTTCATTGCATTGTTTAAATTGTAGATGCTGGAAGTTCCAAATAGCTATGCACTGTCATATGTTGCAGTTGGGGATTAGTACTTAGATAGACCCTGACCCAAATGCCCTCTGGTTTCAGAGGACATGGCAGATTGAGACACAGTTATGGTTTGTCAAAAAATTATAGCAACCCAAGTGTTGCTTATAAGTCTTAGGGTACAAATGAAACCAGAGGATGTTGTTTGTGTGTCAGAATTGTTTTTGAAAATCAAATTAAAATTGTTTTTGAATTTGTTATAAAAATTCCTATCAGTTGAAGCAAATGGAAACATTGTTTCTACTGTCTCTTCTAGAATGTTCAGTGGTATCAAAGGAATACAGACCACTGTATATGATTCCTGTAAGCATAGCAGCTTAACAGCCTTCTCTGATAACATCATGAGGTCTACTGATAAACTTCTAAGAAAAAGTTCCCATGAAAGCACTCTCATAGAACTTTGATTGCAATGTCACATCACTGGCTTGACTTTACGAACAGGAACACCGAGATTCATGGTGCCATTGGTGCTTTATCCTCACCTCCATGTTGTGCCTCAATCAAGTCATTAGAATCATGTTCTCTGCTCATGAGTGCAAATCCAGGTCTTTCAAGGACAAGGGGAGGCAGAAGTGAAGTCACCATGGGAACTTCTCTTCTGCAGGACCAAAGTTGCTTATGGCCAGCGAAAGTTAAAGATAAAAAAAGACATGTGATTAAGTTGAAGATAAAAAAAAAGACATGTGATTATTATGGTGTTCAACTTCTGCTGAGCATGAGCTAATGAGAAATATTCTGTTCCTCATCCCAAGTGTGGTGAAAATACTCTCCTCAAGTCACCTTGCCCCACTGAATCCTATATGCTAGGCACCCCACTCTGTGGGATATATCGTCACTCTCATTACTCACTCATCAGATGCATAGACGTTTCTCTTTTCCTTATCTCCTTCCTGGTTTTCCCTACAAAGCTTCTGTTTTACTTTTGTGAAGATGAACTTTTGCCTACTTTGTTCTTCACCTGGACTTAGTTTATAAATTTCCTTTCTTACCGAGATTGCTTTGAAATTGTGCTTTGTAAGAACAAAACCAAAGATGGGGATGGGATAATGAGCAAAAGAAGCAAGATTGCCACATAAATCAAAAAGCCAAGGACTGAACACAAAGAATTTATAGCAAATAATGTTTGAGTTCAGGAACAAAATCGACAACATCTGGGTAAGCCAGGTTGAGTCTCACAGGGATAGTTGAATTTAGACAGGACCTTGAGGCTACTACACTTGTAGGGCTTACCATACACACAGATCTGTACTAAATAAACTTGCTACTCAAAGTTGCTGCGACCTCATGGTTGCCCAAAGTAACCCAATTATTATCGTACATATTTTGTGTAGCAGAAACTGAAGCTCAGAGGTTGTAAGGGCCTCACTCAATAAAACAGCCAGAATTTGAACTCAAAGCCATCTAATGCCAAAGCTTTTTTTTATAATATTTTTTATTTAGGTTTTTACACATGTTACTCCCAACTCCCTCTCCATCCCTTCCTCCCCCTCCCCCTAATGCCAAAGTTTTTACTGAATTCCAGGTCAGTGATGATTAGCACCTAAAGCATGGCAATGTGCCAATGAATTATTAGTGACTGAGTGAATAAATGAATGAATGAAGAGAATGAGAAAACAGGTATGTTTTGATGTGGATTACACACTTATAATGGAGGAGCCTGTCCAGTGGTAAAAACTCATGGTAGAGCACAGCTACAGAATGCTAATATTTATTGAATGTATATCAGTGCTCATCTTTAACACTTCAAGACAATCTTTTTGAAGTCAAAAGAAATCTACTGAGAACTAGATATCCTGGCAGGCCCTACACTGTGCTGTGGGGATGGCATATCCTTAAACATGCACAGCCCACATGCAGAACAGGGCATGACTTCACACTGTGGGTAGGATATCAGATTAATTTACTGTCTACTCACTCTCCATAACTATGAGCAATCCAACCTAAGTTAGAGGTCTCTGGTCCTAAAGATTTGGGGATGATCAATGGGTTCAGAATATAGTGGGGATCCATAGCTCCTTTTTAGATTCTTACAAGCTCCCTATCATAGATTCCCATATAGTGTGAACAATTTACAGTGGAATGAATTTGTTTTATACTGGTTCCATCTGGGTCATGCAGCCCCTGCCTGTCTCCCTGTTGTTTTATTTACTCCCCAACCATTCTCCTGTTTGTAGCTATTGCCTTTAACTCTCCTCTTAAAGCCAGGTCATTCTAAGGACATATATTGTGATGACTGGGATGAGCTGTGAGCAAGTGCAAGGCAGAGATGCGTTGGTGATTCTCCCTCTTCTTTGGGCCTTCTCTGAAATCTGACCCATAAAGAAAAACATCACAAGCTCAAGATTTAGGGCCCAAATTCCAATTCTGAGGTCGGTGTCATTCAGATGAATATCCCTGAGCCAGGCACAACAAAGCAGTTACTGAGTGAGATAAAGTGATTCAGAGCCAGACCTCAGTGAGCAGTAATTCACCAGGGGTGGGGGGAAGACATTTTTGTAACCACTAAAATGTGTAAGGCCAGCCTCAGCCCTATATATTGCTGTTTTCCACAATGGCTGTTTCTAGGGAAATTCATCTCCTTCACCATGGGGTGCTCAGGGCATTGAAAATTAGTCATTTTGTTATACAGGTCTTGTTAACACTTGTGGCAGAACATTAATACCAGATAATAGTAATCACACTGGTGTTAAATAATTGCAGCACGAGGGCAGTAGTTCTGAATCTCCACCTAGTACATCTCATTGGTAGTGGTGGCACCAGGAAAGATGGACTCCTTCTCCAGATAGCAGAAACACTCCAGTACTATGCTCTTAGTTTCTAGAGAATATAGTTGGTTATATCCAGCACGTGCTCTTTAACGCCAAGGGCTTCAAGTCACGGTGGTCAGAGGATAACACATCATAGTAGGTTACAACATCCCCCAAGGAATCCTTGATGGGCATAAAAATAATTTTCCCTCCAATTGATAGACACTGTGGCAGCTGGAAAGTGATAGCCAAGCTTCTAGCTATCCATGGAAAGATTTTAAATCAAGGAAGATGTGGCTTCAATGATTACTTTCTGCACTTGGGGGCTAAGACCAGCCAGACTGTGGATGGCATTTGGGGGTGGCTATGCTACCTTGGGGTCATAAAACCACCTTTCAGTTGAATCCTTCAGGATAAGTACCCTGAGAAGTTGATCTCCCAAATTTTCAGTAACTCTCCCTCTCCTTAACAGAACAAAAGTTGAAAAGAAAGGTTCGAGGCAAAAGAACAGAGCAACCACTGTTTTTGTGGAAGACAGGTAAAGAAAATTATCTTAAACTATTGGGTTATCTAGTTCAGACATTCATTGGGGAAAAAATACACATGTTGGTTCTAATGAAGGACAGCACACTTCCCTTTGTTTTCTAAACTCTGAGCATATAAGAAAAAGCCACACTTGATCTTCACTGTATCCCATAATCCAGCCACATCTGTGTTACTGCTCTAGTTCAGGCAGAAAGTCTTCAGATGATTACGTACTCTCATGAGTGCTGAAAGCTTGAGAAACAAGACAATGATGAGAAAGAAGCTCTTAGAAGACAAGGATCAGATTCTCCCTGCCTGTATGACAATGAGCAAAGAGGATTTACTGTTAGGTGAAGATGACTCTGTCATACTGTAAAGGTCAACCACCATGTTTTCTCTTAAAAATTAAACTCAGGCATCCCTGTCCAATGCATGTGATGGATTGACACTTCTTAGGTTACTTGCTTCTAAGTTTCCTATTTGACCAAAGGGAGGGAAGAGAGGAGAAACTACAGAGTGCCTGTGATAAGTCCCGGGAACAGAAGAGAAAGGTTCTGCACTTCGTATAGGAATAATGTAGCACATATATAACAAAAGACAAACCGAAGCCAATGCACCCATGAACCACACTCACAAAACGGTACAGAAGGAAGCATACTGTCTTCAGCAAGGGACACATGATTGTCAGTGTCATGAAGGCCTCACAGAAGAGCTCATGTTCCTTCTGAGGCTGAAACAATAGAATGATTGCGTGGTGAAAAACATGGGGAAATGGGCATGGAAAAGCCATTGCCAGCAACTGGGTGCCCAACAGAGTGATTCTATGTGGTCATCATCCAATCCCAGCAAAGCAGAAAGGACACAACGGGAGAGTCTTCATTTCTTCCACGACTTTTAAAAAGAATTCCTCTTCTAAGGGGCTGGAGAAGTGACTCCATAATCAAAAGAGTGCATACTGTTATTGCGAAGGAGCCAAGTTCAGATCCAATCACCCACACTGGTTGATTGGTGGCTCATAACCAGCCATAACTATAGCTCCAGGGTTATCTCAAACCTTTGGCCTCTGCAGGTATAAACACACACACTTTCAAATGTGCTTGCTTGTGTACACATGAGAGAGAGAGAGAGACAGAGAGACAGAGAAGACAGAGAGACAGAGACAGAGAGAGACAGAGGGAGAGAGAGACCGAGACCGAGGCAGAGACAGAGACAGAGAGATAATTAAAATAATAAATATAAGAAACTATGCAGTGAAGGCCATGGTGTGTGTGACTAGGAGGACACTCTCTCTCACCTTACCCCCTATGTGTGTGTGCAACATTATTTAAGGAATTCGCTCTATATGCATGTGTTCTAGACCCCTAATATGTTAGCGGTAGCAGTACTCTTACGTCATATCACAGCTGGTCATGACAGGAAGTATATTTTTATAACCTCAATACTGGATATTGCTTAGAAATGCAGACAAAGAACAGAGAATAAGAAGAGGGGGGAGGAGGAGGCAGTGGTGGTGATGCTGGTGGAGAACAGAGAGGGGCCTGGGCCTTTGAGCAGCATTACCTGTAGGAAAGGAAGTCTGTTATAAACACCTATGCTGGAGGGGTGACATGATCACGTTGCAGTTTTAGAAATAGAACGCTGCTTCTCGGGAGTCAGAAGACAAGCAGAAAAATGAAGAAAAGAGACAAGTTAGAAGAGAAAGAGGTAAAGTAATGAGTGATGAGGAGCTCGGCTGGGAGAAGAGATGGCGGATGAAAGAGAGACAGCCACTGCTTAGGCCCTGTCCTAAGCTGTGCTCTTACTGACCTGCAACTCCACCAAGAATCACAAATTTGGGGTATAATATGCATACGGTTTTTGATGAGGAAATATGGGGGGTTTCGAGGAACTGTGAGCTAGGGGAGCTAGGTCCATGGCCACGGCCACATTGATGAATGGCTTGTTGCATTTGCACAATGGCCTGACCCCTGGCACACCCACAGAAAGCTGAGGGGTTCTAGTGCTTTAGGGAAGAGGTGGGAGGATACCTGGGGTTTCCGGGCCAGTTTAGTAGAATCTGAGAGCCCCAAGTTCAGTGAGACACTGTCTCAAAAAGAAGAGATGGGGGGACAGCAGAAGGCACTGGAGATTGCCCTTTGGCCTCCACAGATATGTACACAACCCATAAGTGTACACCTACCTGCACACACAAACACACACACACACATACACACACACACACACACACACTTAAAATCTTTGCAGAGGTGAATACATAACAATATAATAGTCAAGGAACTACTTGATATAAGGAACAGATAGGGAAGAAAATCTATGAAGAAAAAAGGCAAAATGGTGAGAAGAGAGGAGCAGGTAAGGAAACAGGATTATCTGGTGTCTAATTCAAACACTGCTAGGAATTTCACTCTTGTTGTGGCATTTAGGCTTCGTTCTAAGCCTAAAATAATTTTAGCCCACTTCTTACATGTGATTGCAAGGCTCTGAAATAACAGTTGACATTTCCCTGGAATTTCTTTGTATCCTCTGGCCTGTTCCCATGTGGCATCCGTGGGAGTACAGAACAGATGTTGAAAGAAAATGACTTCTGATTTTAAAGAGCTTAGACTTTTAATTTTCAAAAATAAATAGCATTAGAAATTTGAGAGCAAAGAAGCTTGCGCCTCTGGTTCTCGGAGCTTGAGGAGGCAGGAAAAGCTGGGATATAAATGGCACTGTGGAGTGCAAGACATGGCCACAAGAAGCTCCGATGCTCCTCATGCTCCAACACGACGTGAGAGGAGGAGGGGGATGGAGATGAGGAAAATCTGAAGGAGCCCCACCAAGGTCTTACAATCATCTAAAGCCAGGAACAGCTGACTGACTCTTGTTCGGTTTACAAAGGCATGGAACTAGCTTAAACAAGGGCATATTGAGGCCTTGGGCTCAGGGATGACGGATGCTCAGAGGAACATGCATAAGCTAACAAAAAAAAAGGCCAAATGAGGATGGGTAACTTAGGTAATCATCTAAATGGATTCTGACTTACCAGGATCAGAAATTCACAATTAAAACCTTAGAACTGTGTGAATCCCTGAGAATAAAGAAATAGCAACAACAGAAGGGATAACTTGACTAGAGCAAGGTTGGGCTAGGGAATCAGCTCAGTGATGCAATGCTTGCCTGTCATAGTGAGGCTCTCGCTCAGTCCCCGGCACCATGAAAACAGAAAAGCAAAATTCAATGCTGGGTACTTGTCTGTCATTGGAGTAGCCTTGATGTACTGGAGGAAAATGGAGAAGTTATATCCACCACATTGCCTCTTTGTGGTCTTAAGTTTGCACCTGCAATAAACAGTCAGAGATGAAGGGGGCAGGGGCTGATTTCCAAATGCATGCAGGTAGGGAGTAATGGTGATAACAAAGAGGCTTTAGCCTGCTGCCTGCTGCCATTTGGGTTGCATATCTTTATCTTCCAGAACACAATCAACACCACTTAAGTCTGCCCATGGGGTAGTCCCTCGTCCTTCCTGCTCCATGTCACTCCAGTGTTGAGGGAGGGCAACAGCCCAAGTCATATGAGGTCTTATCCAGAAGCATTGCTTGTAGATCCCCTTTTCTTCCCATCTTGGTAGCAACCAAGTCATTACTTGGGATAGTTAGGAATGGAGACAGTTCAGAGTATGACAAATCCTTGGTAGCAATCTTGTATAGATTGAAAGGTAAAGGAGAGGCATCTCGACCAGGACATGTCAACTTAGCAGGACAGGTCCGGGAAGAGTAAAAGAAAAGGTGGTGCCCCGGGATCTAAGAGGAAGCAGCTGAAAGTGTCTGTGATGTAACTGAGGTGTATTGATCACACAGCAAAGAAGAAAGGAAGGCTACAGAAGGTGGTATGGACCAATGAGGGGTGGCTTTTGGAGTTATGGGGTTTGAGGATGCAATTGCCCCTGGGAAATGACAGGAGAAGTGGTCGTCAGGATGGCCAAATAAAGATGTGGTGGTCCAAATATGTTCCTGAAGTAAAAGGCAGCAAGACTGTAGAAACTTATTCTCTGTTTCACAGTTTCCTGGGTTCTGTTGTTGTTTTTATATCACAAAAGGGATCCAGCCACTCCCAATCTGGAAACAAATAACAGAGGAAAACAGAGAAACAGTGCCTCTTCTGTCATTTTTTAATTGCTTTCATTCCTCCATGCTCTATCTCACATTCTGCTTTTCCCTGAATGTGAATAAATCCGCAATCTCATTGCATCTCCCCACTTGTGAATTCAAATGAAGTATCAAGAAATGCACACAAGCCACACTTTCCCCTTTGCCTATCCCGAGAAATCATTTAACTCTTGTGTGATGAGTTAGGTCACTGTCATTAACAACACTTGTGTCATTTTGATGTTCTCTGTGAGGCATTGGGCTCTTTGAAGTTGAAAGCTAGAACAGACATGGATAAATACTACTCCAAGCAGGCTGCCATTGCACCATTATTGCAAGCAATTATTTCACAGAGTGACACATCTGATAAAAAGTCAGCCACTTTCTTCTAGGAAGTGTCTCAGTAAATACAACTAGGAACTCTTGTTTTATTTCTTTTCTTTTAAATGGACAGAAGCTAGTGCGCTCTCTCTCTCTCTCTCTCTCTCTCTCTCTCTCTCTCTCTCTCTCTTCCCCCTTTCCTCCCTCCCTCCCTGGAGCCTGATGTGACTCACTTTGCAGCTCTATGTTCACTTTTGTGAATGAAATGGAGACAGAACTGTTTTCTGGTATACGTTGTGGAGTAGCTATTTCTCTCGTCCCTTTCAGATTGATTTGTGCTCAAGCCCTCCCTAGCCTGTCATGATTTTGGACATAGTTTTCCTTTTCTGGTATAGAGAACAGAGACATGAAATAGAGAGACTGAGCAACTTATGACTATCGTCATTTCCCATCAACACAGCACCGTGTGTGAGGCAGTACAGAACAGTGTCTAGTATTCATTTGCTCACCCTGCACGTAGTCATCTAAGGTCCATTATTAGCATTGCCATTTTTTCTGAAACATAGAAACTGAGGAACAGAGGTAGAGGAGAGACTGCACTAATGTGTTCACAGAGTGGTTTTGAAGCCCCAGGAGACCACTTTCCTGGGTATGCACCCTGGATGTCCAGGAGTCAGTACTAGAATCCAGGACTGGACCATTATTAACCTCAGGCTAGAAAATTGCACATGGGGAAAACTAGTTGTACACGGTGATGGAGAGGTAGTCCTGGTGTGAGGGACGGAATGTCCCATATCCAAATGACACATTCATGGACAAGGAAATGATTCATGGAATGATGTGAAATGGATTAGAGAACCATGAACCAGTGCCAGGAACTAGGCAGAGAGCTACTAACAGACTGCCTTTGGATTTGGCTGTCAAGTGGTTGGCTCTAGCCACAATATAATAATAGCTTGTCTTTTCCAGTAGAGTCAACAGCTGCTTTGCTCTACAAGGAAATGTTTTCTGAAATCCTCCCATCTCAGTCTCCAAAGATGATGTCATGGGAACTACGAGAATAGGAGATGCATAGCTGGCTGTATTTTCTTTCTTCCTTTTTTTTCTTCCTAAAATACTTGTTTCCTTGGTAAACTTTTTCCTGTCAACAGTGTATCAGGACCTGAAAGTGTTGTCTGGGCTTGATACTATGGCATGACTGAAGAACTTCCATTTAAACAGATGATGTTAGTCACAGCTGAGGCTGAGAACTGTGCCTTAGAAGAGCATTTTAAAATTCTGAAATGCCATGCATGTGGAATTATGAATATATTAACATAAATACTTAAGTAATATGTGACCATAAAAATCAGCATGCCATCAATGCATTTGAAGCCCATTTTGTGCCCTTTCCAGGACACACTTCCCTCTGTGCTGAATCCACTACCCATGATTTGGTACCTTCCATTCCAATGTATATCATTATAAGTTTACAGCCACTTCAGTGATTCACATATGTGTGAGAATAGCGTTGTTAAATACGTTTAAAGCTTTACATAAAATATATGGATTCTTCTAAATTTTTCTTTTCTCGGTCTTATACTTGTGCTAGGAGAGTCATCAAGGTTGATTTATGCAGCTATAGTTCATTAACTTTTATTGCTCTATTGAAATGTATTTGATGAATATAGCACGATCTGTCTATTCCCCTGTTGATGGACACTGAAGTTGCTTCCTTTTTTGGCACATAAAAATATGGTCTGCTCTGAAAATATTTTGCCTGCTTTCTGGGCATTTCTGAAAGATTATCTCTACATAGATACAGAGGTAAAATTGTTTCCCCATAAGTTACACATCTTCAAATACACCAAAGATTAATGTTTCTATCTCAAAAATGAATCAATTCCCCTTACCCCCCCAAAAGCCTGAACTGCAGGTGTGCAAATCCATGCTAAGAGTGGGTGTTGTCAAAAACACTAAAGCATCTAAATAGAAAAATTTTAAGCATTACAAAACATAAGTATGATATGAAGTAGTGGCTCATTGGTGAGAATGTATACTGCTCTTCCAGAGGACCCTGGTTCTGTTCCCAGAGCAACCATCTGAAATTACAGCGCCAAGGGATATGACACTCTTCTGGCCTCCGTGGACACTTGCAAATGAGTAACATACACGAAGAGGAACACACACACAATTCCAAGTAAATCTTTTTACTAAAGAAGGAGACAGAAGTCCAACGGGCTCTCTGTTCTCCGTCATTCAGTCATCACCTCTCAGTCAATGCCCTTTCATTTGCATTGCATCTGCCTTCCCATCCTGCAACTTATAAGCAAATGTCAGGCATAAATATCACCATTTAATCCTGAGTTCTTTTATTATTTTTTCAACTTTCAGGAGATTTTATGTCTTTTCTTTTTAAAATAGTGTTTTTATTTGTTGAGAATTTCATAGAGGTGTACAATATGTTTTGATAATATCCACCCTCTTTTCTCCTTCAAACTCCTCTTGTATCTCCTCTCCAAACCACTTGTCTCCTAACTCCATGGCCTTAAAAAATCAACTGAACATAATTGTGTGCATAGGCACGGTATTATCCATGGAAGCATGGGCAATTTACCAGGAGCCACACTCATGGAGAAAGTTACCCTTCGGATGTGGGATGTCTGTCTCTCATTGGCTAATGAATAAAGCTGCTTTGGCGTATGGCAAGGAAGGATGTAGGTAGGCAGGAAATCCAAGCAGAGATACAGGGAGAAGAAAAGACAGAGTCGGGAAGACACCAGCAGCCGTCAGAGGAGTAAGATGCCAGAGCGTGACCTGTAATCCACAGGCCACGTAGCAATACGTAGGTGATAACTGAAATAAGTCACCGCCAAGGATGCCAGGAGAAGTAGTAAGATATTTATTCAGATAGAGAGAAGTAACTTACATGAGAAGCTGAGAACTGGGGTCAGCGCTCTATGGTCTCCGAACCTCGACCAGAGCGGGGTCCCCTCCTGTCCCCTCTTTTATCCCTTGTTTCGCCCACATACCAATGGGCATGGTCAGTGTTGCAGGTTCGTGAGACCTCTCCCTACACACAGATTAATAGAAATGGGTTAATTTATTTGTAAGAGGTAGCTAGTAATAAACCTGATCCATTAGCCAAAAAGTTATAGTTAGTATTAAGCCTGTGAGTGATGATTTTAAAAGTGTCTGTGAGACTGGCAGGCAGGACAGAAAAGCCTCGGGCTACATTTGGTGCCCAATGTAGGGCTCTCAAATTTCCATAGGGCCTGAAAAAGCAAAAACAAACAAACAAAAACAGGATTCTAGACACACAAAAAGAGTCAGAAATGGCTTTTTTCTCTTTTTTTCTTTTTTTTTTTAGGTTTTTTGAGACAGGGTTTCTCTGTATTGTTTTGGAGACTTTTTGGTAGCCACATTTTTTCAAATAGGCTCTGTTTGCTGGTGGCGAGCAGATGCATAGTCCCTTTAAGAGAGGCTTCCTGGTTCATGCTGATAGCGGGGATGGCTGTTGTGGGAGGTCCTGCTATGGGCATTTAAATGCGGTTTGTGGGCAGTGTGCTGCAAGTTACTTGATGGTGGCATGAACCCACTGCTTCCTGGAATTGGGGTGGTAAACGTGGCTCCCAGAGCTGGTGGTAAATGTACCTTCACCATGTTGAAAAGCTGAGCTGGGGCAGAACCAACAGTCAAAGTGGCAGCTCGGGTCCTAGCCATGTCCACTTAGCAGTTTAAAGCAGTAATCAAAAAAGGATTATAGATACACAATAGAGACAAATTCACACAAAAGAACTCTCTGCATGGGTCACAGTTATGTTTAAAAATGTACATAGGCTTGGCAGAGAAAGGAAAAGTATAGACTGTTATAAAGAGAAATAAGTAGCTTTTAAAAATTAAGTCTTTAAAGAGACAGTAAAAGTAATGAAAATAAATAAGCCACCCAAAGATGGAAAATACACAGAGAGTCTGGATTATGTATTTTATTGTGTTTTCTTTGAATTTCTTACTGTTAATGAGTTAACTGCTGAGAAATATTTGATTGTGGGGGCTACTAAATTAAACCAGCATAAAGGTCTCTTGATTTCGATATTTAAGTCTAAGGATATGCTGCTTTGGAAAAGAGGCTCTGCTTTTGTTTCCACAGAAGAAGAGAAGCTGTAGATTCCTTCCAGGTTAGTATTGTTTGATTGAGCAAGACCGCCAAAAGTCTCCAGTGGGGCAATGGGAACAATGGCCCAGGTAATCCAACATTCACAGCAGCTTCAAGGTTATTGGCTGAGGCTGAGGGACACAAAATACTCCAGTCAGGACTTGGATATTCACTCAGATTTTCTAAGGGATCCTAAAGATACTTTATTCACAGACAACAGGAAACAGTTTGCAGAAAATGACGTCCACATTCCCAAGAGTTGGGGCGGGGGAGATATGGATGATCTTTGGTTAGGTTATGGATGTTTGTTATAATTAGAGGAATATAGGAATATAGAATAAAAAGACAACTACTAATATCAGATATTTTGTATTGATATGGATTTTGGTATAGTGATAAAAATTTAAAGTTAGTTTCTTTATATATATGTGTGTGTGTTTCTATTCTTGTTCAAATGATACCAATTTAATGTCAATTTTATTATACTATATGTATATTTCTACTCCTGTTTAAGGTATTATGTTTATGTAGCTCATTAAAAAATATAATGTATAGTTAAGAAATACAAATTAATAGTCATCTATATATCACTTTTATAGTCGTGTTACTTAGGTTTTCTAGATATGCAGAGTTGTACTTCAGATGGATAGGCAATCTTCAAACACTTCACAGACCTACAGAATATGGCATTTAAAATGTTTTAGGAACACAGACATTTCTTGACAATGAGACCAGTCTGTTCCTAGCAGCACCAATTACTTCAAGAGAATGATGGGCATCAAAGAAGCTCCTAATGGAGTTTGCCTTCAATGTGGCAGGGCTAGCCATTTGAACAAGGAATTGCTCTTGCCTGGACTGCTTGACTATGTGCTGTATAAACTGGACATGCAGGGCCCACAGGAAAGTGACTACAAAACTTTACCAAAACAAGATAGGGTAGTCCCTCAGGGTTTCTACTTCATGGAAGAGTCTGCCAGATATTCTGCAGGACACAGAAGAAAGCAACTGACAAATTTTGTCAAAATAGGCAGGACAGTCCTTCAAATTCCCTGCTTCACAGGAAAGTCTGTCAGATGTGCATAAATAAGGAATAGGGGTTAACTTATTAGTTCAGCATTTGTAAGTAATATTAAGTAATTTGGGAAGTGGCTGTCAGGTATTTGAGACCAAGTGGCTCTGAGACAGGAAACTTCCATTGACATTCTTCCTCCCTCAGCAGCAATCAGTAGCCAATAGCTCTTTAGGAAGGCATGGAACCCTGTGTGCCCCTCCCACATCCATGCTGCAGTGTTGATGGGCTTGGGCTTGTGCTGGTGCTGGTCTTAGTTGGCTAACCACAGCTACTGTGAATTCATGAGTACAAGGGCTGTCAAGTCCATAAGATAATGACAGGAGTTTTCCGTGACCTGGGGTTCTTACACATTTTCTGTTTCTTCTTGGATGTTCCCTGACCTTAGGAGACCTTAGGAAAACACAGATGTTTATTTATGTAGGCTTTATCTACTTCTCCAGCATGACACCTTCCTGTCTCTGTGCTGCCTGCCATGATGTGAATGGACTAAACCTCTGGAACTACATGCAATCCTCCAATCAAATTCTTTCTTTGTAATATTTTATTTATTTATTGTGTATACAGCCTTCATATTCATATAGTGCCACAAAATGCTGTATTCTAGTTCTCTATGTGTGTATTTTAATTGAGTAGCTGGGCTACTCTATAAAAAGACACTTTCTCTTCCATTGCTATTGGGTTACTTAGTAGTAGTATGGGTATAGCCAAAATGATTCAATTTATTTATCAGTTCTTGAGAAACTGACTTTAGTTGCAATCATCTCATAATGATAACTAACAAATTTATTTTGTGCTTTTTAAAATTCACTACAATAAAATATCTATTAAAACTTATAAATTTAAATGTATATGAAAAGTCCATCCATTTCAGTTCTTGCTTGATTTTTGTTGTTGGTTTTCTTTCTTTTTTTTCTGTCTTTGGACCTTAATTCACTTCAAGAACTGTGATATATATGTTGACAGAACATTCCATTGAAGTCATCTACTTCACCAACAAATCCCCATTCCTTTCAGTGGGAAATGGAATGTAGATCCTAGAAAGTAGCCACTGAGTGGTATTCATAAAATACTGTAATTCATGCTAATCTGAATGATGTATAATATGATCCCACTGCAATTTTAATTTGCTTACCTAATTAACTGCTTAGGCAAGTGTTTGTATGGATGTCTTGTATATGTGTCAGTTTCTGCTCCCACAGATGATTTTTCACATTATTATTCATATTAATTATCATTTTAATTAATTCTATTTTTATTAATTTTATTGTTTTATTAATTATTATTTTAATTAATTTTATTTTTCCAGCCAGATTATAGTTTCCTCTCTCTTTCTCTCTCCTCTCCTCCCAGTTCCACTCCCCAACATTCTCTAAACAGCTCCATCCACTGCTACTCCTTTCTCCTCAGAAAAGGACAGGCCTCCCATGGATACCAACAAAACATGGCTTATCAAGTCACAGTAAGGCTAGGCACCTCATCTTCTGTTAGGGCTGAATGAGGCAACCCAGGAGGAAGGAAGCATCTCAAAGCAGGTAACAGAGTCAGAGACAGCCCCTGCTTTAACTGTTAGGAGTCCTACAAAAGGCCAAGTAATACAACTGTAACATATGTGCAGAGGGCCTAGGTCAGTCCCAGGAAAGCTCTCTAGTGGTGGTTTAGTCTCTGTGAGCCCTTGTGAGTCCACGTTAGTTGATTCTTATAAGAGTTTAGTTATAGTGGCCCTGACCCCTCTGACTCCCACAACCCTTCCTCCCTCTCTTCTGCAAGATTCCCCAAGCTCTGCCTAATGTTTGGTTGTGGGTCTCTGCATCTGTGTCCATTAGGTGCTGGGTGACTCCTCCATGATGACAACTGGACAAGGCAACGACCTATAGGACAGGCATATCAGGATATCATCAGGAATCATTTCATTGACATTTTTTGACCAATCATGTTTGGTTCCATCCTAGGTCTTTGGAATACCCGGTCTCTAACCCTCCAGGCAGTTTCAGGGGTGGGATCCCTCTTGTTGCTGAGGTCTCAAGGTGAACCAGTCACTGTTTGAATACAGCTATAATGTCTGAACTACCTTTATCCAAGCATATCACGTTACTTTTAATTTTCTCCCATTGTCATTTTACTTTTTTGATTACTTGTAGATGGTAACACAGTTATTACTTGTTGATTCTATCCTTTTTCAAAGAGATTATACTAACCTGTGACATTTTACTATTGTTATAAATTCATTTTTAAAAGATTTATTTTTATTCTTTTTAATTATGTATATGTATCTGTGTGAGAGCTTGTTCATGTGAGTACAGTACCCACAGAGGCCAAAAGAGGGCATAAGATGCCATTCAGCAGGAGCTAAAAGCTGCTCTAGGTAGGGAGAGAGTAGCAGGCATTCTTAACTACTGAGCTGTCTCTCTAGTCCTTATCTACAGGATTTCTTGAATTTAATGCAGTTAAATGTTTTCCTTTTTTAGTTTGATTTAAAACTTTCTTTTTCTATCTTGCTAAACTATTTCCCAAGCACTTTGGTTGTGGCTGTATGAAGCAGCCTTGGTTCAATCTTCAGTATAAGACAGACAGACAGACAGACTGCAGGGAGGGAGGGAGGGGAGAAGGGAAAGTGAGGAGAGAGGAGGGGAGAGGAGAGGGGAGAGGAGGGGAGGGGAGGGGAGAGAAAGCAAGAAAGAGGAGTAGAAAAGAGAAGATAAGGGAAGGTTGGAGGGGGGAAGGGGAGAAATGAAGGAAGGCCTTGAGGAAGGGAAAAGAACCTAGCAAATAGACAGTGCCCAGAATGTTAGTACAAAGATCTATGTAGTTATTCCAACTGAAATAGCTAAAAAATACAATAACTTTTAAAGCAACCATTTAAGGTCTCTTGAAGTTGTCTGAATAGCATAAAGCCAATGAAGACACATTTATTCAAAATATAGTATAGTCTTTTAAAGCATGGCGATCCTAGTGAGTCTGTGGCACTATGAGAATCCTCCCCTTCGGTTTCCCAACTTAAGTCTCATGAAGAAGCATCTCACTGAGTTTGGGTGATAAAACAGGCCTGGCTCTCCATCCAGCTAGAAAAGGATTACTCCATGACTCTGGTGAGACAAGCTACCAGCATTTCCTCGCCACTTTCAGCTCAGTTCAGAGGCTGAATGTCAAATGGCGGTGGGAAAGAGATCAGTCCCTCTTGGCCCTCTGTAGGTGCCGTAGGTCAGATGCAAGTGAACAATGCTGGAGTCACGACTGCCCTGCCTGAGCCTATTTGAAGGATCAGTATATTTAAAGAGGCAAGGAAAGGTCAGAGGCTAAAGGTCCTACCAGGCCGATGGTTAGGAGTCCAATTCTGGATCAATGGCCTAACACTTCTCACAAGAGAACGGAAGCTGCAGGAACAGATTGCTTCAGGGCCCTCCTCATGGAACCAACTCTATTTGAAAGACAATGTAGGGAACTTCAAGCCTAAGAGCTCTAAAAACTGCTGAATATTTGTATTCTTATAACAGAAAATAAAAAGGGGGTTGATAGTTCCACAGAATTATCAGTTAAACTATAGGTCAAACTAGCAATAATCACAAAAACAGCAGTTAAGAGCCCTCCTAGACTCAAACCCAGTGACCTGCCTCAGACTCCTTAACTCAATAAAACTGTGAGATGACTGACACCCCAGAACACTGACTAGGAAAATAAAAAATAGTAGAGCAATCAAGCAGCCTGCAAGTACTGCAGCCTAGCAGCTTGGTGTGATATCAGGAAGGGCGGGTGATTCAGTAGCCGTACGGAAAAGGGACACCGGAGAGCCCAAGACAACTACCAGATGCTCCAGGCTGAACCCTAGAAGGAGCAAATATTAAGGCTTCCCTGTGCAAGGAAAGAAAATGTTTATTAAAACAGTCCAGGAAAGAAATAAAATAATCCAACAACATTAACAAAAATGTGGAAGAGGGCACTGACCTAAGAAGGTTCCTTTTAAAATCTCCTTAAATAGATACATCTTTTCCTTTCTTCTCTCAGCTTCTTTCTACGATATCATATAAAGAGGTAATTACAAGAAAGTATGCTTGAGAAAAAAATAAATATCCAGAGCTGATGAAATACATCCTCAAAAAATCCAGTTTTCAATAGGAATTATGAAACCACAAGACTAAGAAGAAAGAGTGAACTTCACAGAAGAGATGTTCCAGGGGCTCCTGATGTACACAAAAGAAGACTAAGATATGAATTTAACAGATAAAGATTTCAACACAATTATAAATAAGCTCAAAGAGCTAAAGGATACAACACTGAAAGAGGTAAAGGAACACCAGGGTCAATGCTATAATATAAAGAAAATATAAATACTGTTAGAGAAATAACTAGTGGAAATTCTGGTGTGGAAAAGTACAATCAAGAGAATGAAATTTTTGCTTAGAGGACTACTAAATGGTAGATTTTGAATGACAGAAGAAACATCAAATTTGAAAAAAATGGGTAAATATTATATGTGCAAAGAACGAAGAAAGAAGAAATGAGCATGGGTCTAGAGAAATGGTTCAGAGGTTAAGAGCCCTGCTGTCAGGTAGCAGACCAAAGTTCAATTCATAACAACTATTGTGAGGTGCTTGAAACCTCCTCTAACTCTAGGTCTAAGAGACCTAATATCCACTTCTGGTATCCAGAGTCACTTGCACATGTGTGTGCAGACAGACACACAATCACAGATGTAAGTAAAATTTTTAATTAAAAGTTTCAGAGACATGGCTAGATGCTACCAGGAGAGAAAACATAATTATCAGTCTTACCCAGCTGTGAACCCTGAAAGCTACAATAATGACAGACCTGCTAAGACATGCCCATTGGTGCAATAGTGGCATAAACACCATAGGAGTAAACAAGTACTTTTTGATTATATTTAAATGCTGTTCTACAAGAAGAAACTCATACCTGGAACCATTTTGGAGCCAAAAACCTATCATGGCAGGAGAAGGGGAGAACTTATGTTATCCTTTTGCTAAATTGATATGGCATTAAACTGATTCCTAACAACTTATTGTTATGCCCACAGATTAATGCATCTCCCAACTGTCATAAAAGAAGTTTCTATTTTCAGTAGAAGGTGACTAACACAGAAACACAGCCATGCTCCTGTGGAAGACCACATATCCAAGAATATTTGGGCAACACACATTTATCTTGATGAGTAAACAAAAGGGGTCAGGATCTAAGTTAGGTGGATGGGCCAGGATGTACCATGGAAGAGTTAAAATACATTGTATGAAATTAAGGAACCAATAAAATTATTTTAAAAACAATGAAAATATTAAAATAAAATGTCCCAATAAAAATGTTCATTTTAATACCAAGAAAAGCAGTAAAGAAGACAAAGAAGAAAAATAAGACAGGAGACATAAAATGCAAAAATGGTGAACAATATTAATTGTTCTCCTTTTGCTATGATGAAACACCATGATTAAAAGACGCTTATAGGGGGAAAGAGTTTCTGTTAGCTTACTGTTCCAGAGGCTTGAGTCATGACAGGGAGGCATGGCAACAAGCAGCAGGCATGGTAGGAGGACAGGAAGCTGAGAAACAGCATCTCAACTCCAAACAGCAACAGTGAACTGGAAGAAGGATGCAGTTATACACTGCCCCCTACAGCCTGCCCCAGGGACATACTTCTCCCAGCAAGCCCACACCCCTTAAACTGCCCCCAAACAATGCTTCCAATTGGGGACCAAGTATTAGGATTTCAGAGCCTACAGAAGTACTCTCACCCAAACTGCCATGATGTAAGTTAACTCAAACTGATTAGAGGCCCAAATTAAGGATTCGCAAGTGCAAAAGTCTTAGAAAAAAAGGAAATAAGTCCTAATAAGACTTTAAGTTAGGCAGATTCTTTTTTAAGAACAATACACGTAAAGCACAAAAGTAAAGTAATAATAAAAAGTTGACTTCATCAATATTGAAAACCAAATATTAGCACTCAGTTTTCCTGTCTCACTTTGGAAGTCCATTCTCCTTTTTATTGGCATAATTTATTCCTAAAATGGAAAGCTTTATACACATGCAGCCTCCAAAGTCAAATTGGATCATAAGAGTCAGCCAATTTTACTAACTGTATTACGTCTAGTTCAGTTTTTCTTCTTTCTTAAATCAGTTTTAAGTAGCATTTGTTGAAATTTTAACTAACTTAAATTTTCAGATTTGTTGGCTTAAATGGATTATACTGCCCTTATTGTTTTAATTCATAGCTATATCACTAGCTCTGCTAATGTCAGTTTAATATACATTTTTTCAGTTTGTTAAAATGAATTTGCATAGTTCCTTACTCCCCACTATTCTAATTCATTCTCACTGATGATACTTTATACAGCTTAATTTCAGTTTTTGCATTTATAGCATAGGTCTCTTTACAAGAAAAGAGTAAGTTAATAAAGTTAGCCATCCCCTTCCTTTAATACATCCTACATGTGCTCTACCCACTGAGATCCCCTGCCTTGTACGTATGTCATTTCCCTAGACGACATACTCCATCCCATACTTTGTGTCATTTGTTCTAGTCCTATCTTACAGTCTTTTCTTAATGTTAACCTCTTGGGCCTAGAGAGAGGGCTCAGCAGTTAAGAGCATTTACCAGAGGATCAAGATTCAATTCCTAGCACCCACATGGCAGCAAACAACTGTCTCTAACTCCAAGATCTGACACCCTCACATAGACATGCATGGAGGCAAAACACCAATGCACATAATAAATAAAAATAAACAGGTTTTTAAAAACGGATAAGAACAGTAACCTCTTACTACATGCCTGAATTTGTTTGCTTACAGTTAAATGTGCTCTTTCTGAAATTTTAGGACCTAGACACCCCACTTAAGTACCCCGGAGCTGCTCTCACTTCATAACTTACTCCCCCATGCTGGCAAGTTGTCTAGGCTTTGATGAACACGGAAACAACTATGGTCTATGGATAACAATCCTTGAGACTTTTAATTTTGGCCTTACTCTTAATTCTACCCACTTGCTCACATCTTCAGGGGAGTAGTCATTCCGTCTCTCAAAAAGGAGAACAACTCCAGAAGTTAAGAAAGAGTGGAGAGCACCTCAAATATCCTAAAAAGTATGAGATATATATACAATTCTAGAATATCATAGATTATATGTACATAGCATATTAATGCTAGATATGTTTTATTATAATTTAACTTGGCTACTTCATTGTTTTTAATGGCTATTGAAAGACATCTCCCCACTCAAATACAAGCTAGGGGGGCAAGATCTGCCCCTTGCCTGATCTAAACCTAAAGCAGCAGTTTTAAGTAGCAAAGTCTGCTCCACCCAACAGGCACCCAGATGGTCCTTGAGATAGAGCAGGCAGAACATCTTTTGGTTTTTTCCAGAAGGACGGGTGGCCCCCACTTCCCCGAACCCTCCTAGCCTGAAATTTCCCCAGACCCCTTGATAATCTTATGGTTTTTGCCTTTAAAAAGAGCTTGTAATAGCTGCTCGGGGCTTCTCTGCCTCCCGTGGCTTAGGAGCCCCTTGGTGCAAACGTGAAATAAAATTCTCTTGCTTGTTGCATCTTCTGATCTGGTGTCTGTGTCTGTGTGGTGTCCACCTGGATACGTTGGAATCCCAAAGTTTGGGGGTCCAACAGCTGTGTTCTAGTTTTCTTTCACTGTTTAGCCCTAGCTGTCCTGTCCCTCACTACAGAGACCTGGATGGAGTAGAACTCACAGAGTTCCACCTGTCTCTGCCTCCCTAGTGCTAGGATTAAAGGTGTACACTACTACACCTCGCTATAATTTTCTTTCTGTTGCTCACACACCATGACCACAGGCAATGTAAAGGATACACACAACTTGTATTGTAGGTTCAGACTGTTGTGGTCCTTTGTGGTAATCCTATCTATGGTCCCGGCATCTCCGATGACCTGAGGTCTCCACTGAAGCTGAGGCTGCACCTTCATCAATGGCCTCTCCTGACCTCTCCTAGTATGAAGCGTTAGGGGCTCTCCACAATCCCTTCATGGTTTCAAAACTAGTACTTTGGGGGAGACTTTTACACACTACCAAGTTACAGCTTTTAGCTTGAGACGCAGTCTTGGCCACCTCTAGACCAATGCTTCTGTGTGCTGACTTTGACCAAACACTTTCTAGAAAATTTTACCTCAGTGATGATGGGCTCTTATTAATCATCAACCCCAGGTAACTAGCACTGGTTGTCCCACTAAAGCCAGTGTCTGACTTCCACAGATTCTTAATGAAATATAATCGCACAAACAACACTGATCGACCAGGATCATAAGCCAGGGCTCCATCATCTCCTCTCTCCATTATCTTCTGATTTATCATCCAAGTTCCCACAATTGCTCATTAAGATCTTTTTTAAAATTAATTATTAATTTTGGTCTTAGGTCATTAAAGACCACAGCATTCAATGACTTTTCCAGCCTAAAACTGCCAAATCCTCTACCTTCCCCACAATACAATCCAAGGGGTAAAATCCACTGACAGGTTCATCACAGCAAACCTCACATTCTTGGTAACAGCTTGTTTCATGGTTTGCTATGATAAAACACTTTCCAAAAGCAACCTCAGGTGGGGATTGAGTTTGCCTTTACAGATTACAATCTGTCATTGATGGAGGTCAAGCCAGAAACTCTCTGAAGTATCTCTGAGAGAGCGACTAAAGCCAGATGATCCAGGAAGCCTGTTGGCTTCTCCCGGCTGCTTTTCAGTCTGTTTTTTTTTTTTTTTTTTTTTTTTTTGGTTTGAGACAAGGTTTCTCTGTGGCTTTGGAGGCTGTCCTGGAACTCACTCTGTAGACCAGGCTGGCCTCGAACTCACAGAGACCTGCCTGCCTCTGCCTCCCGAGTGCTGGGATTAAAGGCGTGCGCCACCAACGCCTGGCTGTTCAGTCTGTTTTCTTAACCACCCAAGATGGCCAGCATACAGCTGCTACCACCCATAGTAGGTTAGGCCTTTCTACCTTAATTAGCAATTAAGAAAATGCCCTCAACACATGCCCTCGGGCCAATCTGATGGAGACTCCACCTGGTGAAGTTCCCCTTCCCTGGTTGTGCCAAGTGAACAACCAGGATTAGCTATCACACTCGCTTGTTGAGTCAAATGGTAAATCTGTATGTATTAATCTAGAGAGAAATCATGAACATATTTTTCATTTTAAAAACCAGTTACAAATTTGTGTTTGCAGTGAGAGTGCCTACCTTGTCCTTACCCCTTTTCTGGATCCTGTGTTCCTTGTATTTCTGACTTTAACCTACATTTTCAGAACATGACAGATCTGAAAGCATGAGATTCTGTTTCTGTTCTGGAAGGCCAAGCCCCAGCAGCACTTAAAGCAGCCCTAATCTGAAGTTTACATTTTGATCTTACCCTTGCTTTATTCCTTTGGCGAGTTGTTTATTCTGATTGCCCATGATTTTCTTTCCAGCTGAACTTTGAGAAACAGTTAATATGAATCTTGGTGAATTGTCTCCTTGAATTTTTTTTCCTAAAGAGAGATCTTGGTACATATTCACATATATTTTGTGTTCCTACCAAATGAAAACATTTGTTCCACCGTCATTGTGCCCTCTTGGCCAAGTCTACTGTTTTGTAACTCACCATCGCATGGCTTTCATTTGGCTTCTTTGTCACCATAGAGCTGTCCTAATATGTCATCCTTTATGCAGACTCCTTTCTTGGAGCTGAACTTGGCAGTGGAGTTTGCCTAACTAATGGGGACCATATGCTCTGCAATTGCATTTCCCCAACAGCATTCAGATTTGTTAGCAAATATTGTGAAGAGAAGTTGGGATTCTAGAGCTCAAAGAGCTGTGAGGAACTGGCATGTTCTGACAGGTAAACAGGCAGTTGATTTCTGTGAAGGAGGTCTGCTTGGGCCTGGCTTTCTCTTAGGTACTGTCTCAGCTTTCAATTCTATTGTTTTGCTAAAACATAGGCAAAAGGCAAATTTGGTGAGGGTAGCGCTTTTTTTCCCTTCTTCTTTTCAGTTTACAGGTTAGTCCATCATTGAGAAAATCCAAGGAAAGAACATGGAAGCAGGAACTAAAGAATAGACCACTGAGGATTGCTGCTTTACTGGTTTGGTCCTCGTGGTTTACCCAGCTTGCTTTCATATATAATTCAGGAGCACCTGCCCAAGGGCGGCACTTCCCACAATGAACTGGGCCCTCCCACATCAATCATTGATTAAGAAAATGTTGGCAGAAAAGCCCACAGGCTAATCTGTTGTCAGCAATTCTCAAATGAGGTTCCCTTTTCCCAGATGACTCTAGTGTGTGTCAGACTGAGAAAGACTAACTAGCAAAGATACCCAGAGATTTGGTTTTCAAGGTATCAGTCAGTTAGATTCTTCTTCAAATAGCTAAGTATACCTTTTATGTTTTCTCAATGCCATATTGTAGTCTCTCCCACAAATCAGTTTGAAACATGTGACCTGATAATTTACTGATTCTGTCCTTCCCCAGACTAGAGACCCAGAATCGTGCTATTACACACTGTTGTATCACCAGGTCCCAGTAAAGGAGTATAAACATTGTTTGGCTGGTGAAGGGTATAATCTCTAAAGATATTATTATCAACAGACTCTACACAGTGCACAAATAGAACCCTCTTCCAAGCTTCTGCATTTCCCAGAAGCAAAATCAGTCTTAGAGTAAGGAATTCCATTCCAAGTCAAAGATTCTGAAGATCTAAAGCATGGGCTCAAATCGCAGCGTTGTTGTTAGACCTTATTGACTTGGAAATGAAGCTTCATCTACAGCCCTGGAGAACAAGAAGACCCACCCCTTCAGCAAGCTTCAACCCCAGAGTTTTGATAAGTTAAAGGCAGGAAGAGTTTGCTTATTCATACAGATAGAATGCTTAAGAACAGATGGCAGAAGAGAGTCCGTGTTTACTTCTCAAGGGTCGATGTCTTCAGAGCCCTACATTCTGGACCTATCTGTAGCAGCATGGGATCTGCTAGCCCAGTGTGGCCCTGTAGGACTCTATGCTTTTCACTGACACGAGCAGCCATCCCTTCCCCACACTGCTCATGGCAATGTTGGGCCATACTGACTCATACTTGCAAGTGTAGAGACAAGTTAATGGCTGCTGCTGGTCCATAATTTTACCTTCACCTTCATGGAGGAGCAGGGGGTTATATATGAATGTTGCCAGTCCTCCCCACACCCTCATGTGACAGTTACAAAGACACAAGAAACACGCCTTGTTTTAGAACACAAATACATAAATTTTTAATCTGCGAAAAATACAAAATGAAACCATGTACAAGTTATGTACAAACCCTTTTTACAAGACAAGAGAGTTATCACTGGTTGTCACAGATGACAGAGTTGGATAGGTCATTTCAGAGCACCAGCATTTATTCTCTTCTCCAGTTCCTGTCTGGTCACATAATTCATCATAGCTGTAATTTTCCATGCTAGCAATCAGTGTGTAAAAGACAGATGAATAAACCACGCTCTCTTCCCTTAATGAACATGTTGTAGGCTGACCTCTGCATATGTGTACCTCTGAATTGTGGGACTGTTTGGTTTTGTTTGGGGGGGGGTTGCTTTGTCCCCTGAAGAAATCTCAAATGAAGGTTTTGGTGTTAAGTGGGGGAATAATCTCTTTCCAGCATCTGCATGGTCGGATAGGAGCCAGACTCTTTAGGCAGGATGTGATTGTACCACCTGGGAATGGAACGTTTTTAATTAGGATTTCCAGGCAGATCTAGGTTTATGTTTGAAATGTTGCAGTTATGGTCAAATGAGTACACAGGGAAGGAAGAGAAGAGCCAAGGTTTTGGAGTGGGGAAGGCTCTGGCTTAGTGTAGACCCGCGGCTTGCTTTGTCTCATTGTAGGGGCTCCCTTCCCTGACGACTAACTCCTTAAACTGACCCTGGATCCCAAGGGCAGGAAGCTCTGGGTTGCTTTGGCAGGCACCGTGATTTGTGTGTACATTTACATGTAGGATTCTAAACAAAGGACTGGTGCTGTTTCCTAAGACAGGCCCTGAAGAGCTCTGGGGGTCAGTCATCTTTGGAGAACAAGAAGAAACACAGAAGTTCCTCGGGGGGAAAAACTATCTTTTCAATTTAGCATTCTAGAAATGAGATCAGTTTTCACTGGGCAAAAAGCTCTGCTGTACACCCTGGTCCAGAAAAGCCATAATAGCAAGGTGACCTTAGCATTCTGTGCATTAAGACTCCTGCAACTAGAGGGGTCTTGGTGTGCTATGCATGAGGGATGAACAGCAATGAGTGACATAAACTGATGAAAGGAGAGATCACTTCTAGACCCCTCATTTTGTGGGTACTTCAGACAGCTTGCTGATGACCTAAACGCCCTGTATATCCTCCATTTTCACGGCATACAACATGACATAGAGTGGCCTGCTAGCTTCTCACCCAATGTAGTCCTCAGGACAACCACCGGAGAAAAAGACAAGTCTTTCCTGTCTGCCTTATAGTACTTCTGAGTCACCACTTCATATACCCTTCAGCTCAACCCTTACTGATGATTCTTTCTGTCTTTAAATCCCTGTTTCCTACTCTCCTAGCACTGAATAGATCTGCCCTAATTGCATCAGCTTGGTTTGCTATGAAAACTTGGTCATAGCCCTCCAGACAGATCTACTCACCCATCACCTAACCTATGCTTTCTCCTTTATTGAACTCAGCCAGGCTTCTCCCTTTATAAGTATCTGGTGTGTGAGAGGCTGGTAGGGTGGGGCTTCCATAGGGTTAGGGCTTCCCAAAGCATCTTCTCAACTCTGCCTGCATCTTCAGCCTACGAAAACTTCCTGGTGGGGAAGGATATCTCTCCTTCTTCAGAAAGAAAGCAGCCCATTTCTCAGCTGCTTGAGTTCCTGCCTCAAAACCGTACCATCTCCTCTTCTGTCCCTCTGCATGGCCCTGTCCTTGGAGTCTGCAGCAAGCGTTTCCTTTACAAAGAATCTGTCAAACTCACACCCAACTCTAGAACCCAATGCAAACTTCCACAGCTGTTATAACCCATGATATTTATTTGCCATGCCCACCACATTTATTGAACAAAAGTCTTTATTGGATGCCTGTTGTGCATGGCAAGTCTTCTGTTCCCAAGAAGAGACACAGGCTGTCCAGCAGCAAGTCACAGGGACTACTTGATAAGTTAAATGAAATCACTGATTCATCCATATTCCCACATGAGCTGGGATGTTGTGCCTCAGCTTACCTAATTCTGTGGCCCCATCTATTCTACAGAGCTTGATTTAAGATCACTGCAAGTAAGACTCTCATGCTCATCGTCTAACCTGATCCATTCCTCTAAAAAGCGTGTTCTGGTGCTGTCCACCAGTTCCACATCACTAAATCACCTGACAGAAGCCTACCTAGTGCTGGAAGTTGGAAGTCCTGCATTCTTGATTATGCTATGGTTTGTTGGCTGTCTACCAGGTGTTCATGTTATATTAATGTCTGGAAAATAGTATAGCCAGCAGGTTTCTTTGAAACAATCTGACAAGTCTCTTCCCTTTAATCTATGTGGTGGATCTATGACTGAGATTTTGGTAACTGAGTACTGCAGGGGTGTCATAGGCCTGACAGAGAGACAATGGACAAAGGCAGGTGTTCTGCTTGATGAGCTGCTGTTGAGTGCAACCCCTAGCTAGAAAGCCTACATTTCTGCCATACTTCCAGAAAGAACTGAATGTCTCAAAAGCGTCCACCCCAAAAGGGCACAGTGTATGCACCACTGCCCCATCACTCTTTCTTCAGACCTTTCAGTGACTCTGTCTGTCTTTCTAAATCAATGCTCCACTGTTTTAATGTGGCCCTTCAACTACCTGCTTTCTATCGTCTTCCATGAAGTCTTGTCATATCTTTCCTCAGCTTGTGGACACAGAAGGTATGTTGCTCATTTATCAAAAACACCTTTGGTGTCTGCATTGTAATCTCTTAAGTCCCTTCTCATTGGAAAACCCTCAGGATCCTTGTTCCTTCAGTCAAACCACATATTTCCTATTGGACAGCCTCCACAGCCCATCCAAGATTGGGTTCCTGTCATTTTTCCATTTGTGATTCCAGGGAACCTCTTTCTTCCAGTCCTAGGCATCATCTCTTTCCAGGGCTTCAGAAAGTGTTGCTTCTCTCTAACTCTTTCATGCACACCCTGTTTTCCCCAGTTTAGGTCCATTTTCATGCTCAAAAACAGTTTAAAAAGGATGGTCTTCTAGAACAGAGAATCTAAATGTGAATCATTTCTCCATTAAGCCATGTGAGGCTAGAATATTGGGGAGCTCCTAACTATTGAAGGGCCAATGGCCTTTGACCACAGAGGTCCCTTTCTTAATATTTTTCTTAAAAATAACTCTTATCATAGATATTGAAAAATAAAATTTTAAATATCCTCTGAATTACCTTATTTTTGTGGTAATCTTGGAAATATTATTGCATGGGCAATAATCAATTAGGATAAACTTGGCTTAAATAATCTTATAATATTCGGCTAGAAAGTCAAAGTTCCTGTTACACCTGTTCCAGAAGTAAATGAACATCTTAAAAGCCTCCATCCCAAAAGGGTACAGTCACCAGTGCCCATCACTGTTTGTTCAATCAATGACTGTTTTTCTAGATCTATGTCCCTTAAACAAATAAATCCAAAGGGTCTCCTCATCTTATCAAGCAACCATGAGATTTAAGCGAGGAATCATTCTGTTTTATAACAGAAAACACCTGTTAAGAACATGGGCTGGGCCGGGCGTTGGTGGTGCACGCCTTTAATCCCAGCACTCGGGAGGCAGAGGCAGGCGGATCTCTGTGAGTTCGAGGCCAGCCTGGTCTACAGAGTGAGTTCCAGGACAGCCTCCAAAGCCACAGAGAAACCTTGTCTCGAAAAACCAAAAAAAAAAAAAAAAAAAAAGAACATGGGCTGGGGGCTGGAGAGATGGCTCAGAGGTTAAGAGCACTGACTGCTCTTCCAGGGGTCCTGAGTTCAGTTCCCAGCAACCACATGGTGGCTCACAACTATCTGTAATTCAATCTGGTGCTCTCTTCTGGCATGTAGGCAGAGCATTGAATATGTAATAAATAAATAAATCTTAAAAAAAAAAAGAACATGGGCTGGACAGCTGAGGCAGAAAAAAAATATAGTAGGAAATGTCAAAGTAATTTCTCAGTTCCTCTAAGTTGAAAAGTATGGATTGAGTCTTCAGTAATAAGAGCCACTGTATCGGTGACTTTACCACTGTCCCAAAGGCAGAAAATAAAAATAAAATAAAAAAAGAGCAGACCTGAGGCTGGAACTTAGTGTTCAATTAATTTGTGTGATCTCTTGGAAGTCAAGATGACTGCCAGTCATTTAGCTGACACGGTTTTTCTTTGAGCCTTTCTACCTCTTTCTATGATTCTTTCAACAAGGATCTCCTTGATGATGAAAATGACAGATCAAGATTACACTTATGAATGTAAGCAGCAAAAGACAATGGTTAACAAAAGCAAAACAAGTCAAACTGGGAAGGAAATGAGAAGCAAGGATGAGTGGATGTGGGGATATTATTATTAATGGGAATAATATCAAGAGTAGGGGTGTCCAGACTCTCTCTCTCTCTACGCTGTTAGAGATGTGGGCTGGAGAAGAAGAGACTAGTCAAAACCCTGCTGCACCAAGAGACAGGGAAGCTGGGGAGCAAGGTTATAAGGAGAAACCTAGAACCAACAACACCAATGATGGGGTGAATCTGAAACCTTTGCATCTCACATCTAAGAGCACAAACCTGACTGTTCAATGTCCAGAGCAGAAAGAGGATGCCGGTTCAGCTCAGAAAGCCATCATTGGTTCACAGAGCCAGAAAAGCCATGGTTACAGCGCTGGAAAAGATTGCTTCAGGGACTTAACTGAGGCAAGGTTAACTATTGTCTTAGTCAGTCTGAAAGGGACCTTAGCCAGCTCAAGGAATCACCCTCCATGATTTAAGTCACTGAGGCTTGGAGGATTTAAAGAACATTTTCATAGCTAATAGCTAATTGTGTCCGAATGCTCTTGAACCGTCAAATCAGGCACAGTTTGGGCACTTTTTGTTTAACTTTCAAAATATCCCTAATTTCATAATTTTCTCACTCTTCACTTCAACTCAACTAAGTCCTTGATTAAAGTCTTCCATCACTTAAAAAAACAAACGGACAAAAGCAAAGGATAACTTGTAGAAGGGAGGTTGCTCTTCCAGATTACTTAGTCACAATTAGTCTTAAAGATAAAACATCTTAAGTGAATGAATTCTATCTGTTATAGCATGGGAGGATATTCTGAAATATAGTTGCTTAGACAAAAGCACGTTGCCACCATGAGAAAAATGGTGAGGTCAAAAATGAACTCACATATGGGTAGTTTCTGTATTACAAACCATCTGATTCCCAACACACTCAAGCATCATTAATTTGCCAACATAGTTTTTCTGAAAGCCTAAACAGGGACTGGAGATCAGAGCCTTCTAATGTGGAATATTCCAAAGAAGACCACCATTGGCCTAAGGAGAAAGTGGTTGGAAAAACAGGTTTTACCCTTCAGAGGACTCAGACCTCAACAAATAGAAACAAATTGGAAACTCTGGGAAATGCCTTTAATCCTCCAGTTATTTTGAACAAATATTATCTCTATTTCAATTGATTGGCCTTGAATTTTTGCCAAAGGTCCCACCACCAGGTCGTTTTTTTATACCACCTGAGAGTCATGCTTGATTTGTGTTCTTCATTTATTGCTCTATCTCAGGAGAAAATGGATTTGTTATCTTGGGTTTTGAAAGCTGCCTGGTGAACGGAGGGAGTCCCTCACTGTAGGAAACTATCATTGTAGCCTTTGTGGTTAGGAAAACAGTTTAGATTTCAATCTCCAGCTATTGTGGGAAATGGGGTGGGGTTAAGCTTCTGCTTCTTGCCTTGACTTGAATGAAGCAAAGTCGGAGTGTCCAGACCACTATTCTTCTGGTGGAAGATTACTTAGGTAAACACCACTGGTTGCCATAGGAGATCACGGAACTAAGACAAATTCAGAAGTGGTTAGTAGGAACGAGTGTGAAAAAGAGCCTACTGTGATCCAGGAAGGGAAGAAGAGCGTGGGTTGACATGAATGTACTTAGGTAACCCCAATGCAAAATCATGATGTTTAAGGAAGTCTTAGCTTCCAGGAACACTGTCAATATCCTGGCAGTGGATTCTCCCCACCAACACATTTGAGATCTGTTGGAATCCAAGAAATGTTTATAAATAAGCCTGAATATAGACTGCTGACGTCATTTTAGCCTGAGTAGACTAGTGATTGATTATAAATATTTTTTTAACAATCCAATTGGACACACATTATATTCACAATACTTTTATAGAGCTAATTCTACAAAAAGTGACAACAGAGTACCCACAGCCCGACGAGTCACTGCAGGACAGTGCCTACAAGGCGGGAGTACAGCTACCCTGGCTCTGCAGGGATGGACAGAGGTGGAAGCTCATTTTGCCTACATTGGTAGTTGGAGTCCTTAGTGGACGGACGGACGTTTCCACGGTGATCGCATTGCTTTGCTCTGATCTGGTTTGTACTATCATAAATAGGTACCATAGAGTCATCTACAACATGAATGGGGATGTCATGGGATTTTGGGGGCTGTTTTGGTTAGATTGGGAACAGGTCCACATTTTACTTTTTTTTTTTAAGACTTGAGAATCACAGTCACACCCATGCTTCTCCAGAGACCCCGATGATCATATCAGAAGGCTGATTGCTATGAAGTTGAAAGACTTTCTGAGTCACTGGAACAAAAGCAGTTGTTGAGTGACTATACACTGGGCATGCATGCAACAGCTGGGCTGAGACATCACAATTGCATGTGATGCTTAGAAAAATCTTCTGACCACGGGTTGAAGTGGCTGATACATTTGACTTCATTGCTGGTAAATTTCAAAGGCCTTTTTCTAACAGTCTATGGTAAGACATGACTTACTTTCCTTTCAGTTGGTATTGTGTTTGTCAATGTGTTTAACGAGTTTGAATGTTTTGTCCCAGCAATTCAACCAAGGAAAGCCAGCAAATGAAAATCTGAGCAAAAGTTCATCTCCTTGACAGTGGATACTGTCTGATGTGTAAACAAATGCTTCGTGCTAAGCATGAACACTTCTTAGATCCCAGTGTTAGGTAACACTACTTATTGATGTTCACAAACTTCCAGGCTAATAACTCTGAGTGGGGAAAGAATTCACCAGATTCTTCCACAGGCGACATAACTTGCTCGGGTGAATTAGAAGTATGAAGTGGAAAGCATAATAGCTTGGAGGAGGCCCCACCTTGAGAATAACAAATGGGCAGTTCTCGCTGCACAACTTCCGCATCCTAGGTGTGCCTATAACCCTTTCCCATATCTTGAGCTGGCTGCTTAAACCTGATCTGGCAGCTGCAGGAAAGCTGCATGAAGCTCTTTCCTGTAAATATATGAACAAAGGCTAAGAAATGCCAGATGAAAACTGAAACTATGAAGATCTGACTTACAGCTGCAAAGGTAAGTTTGAAAGTTTAAGGGCTGATGTCAATGCAGATCAGCACACACACACCCAGGGGAGGCAGATATTCACCTCTGCTCTTCTGACTGGTGTTTTTCAATTTATTAAAATGTGTGTGTACATTGTTGACTACCTTAAAGTTCTTTGGGTAATCCATTTCCCTTAATTATAAACTGGGGAGGTGACCATCATTCTCCTCAACGAAAACGAGGGGCGGGAGAGGGATACACATTAAGGAATCTGGCCACTTACTAATTTTGATTTTACATTGCTGTGATATATGGGACGATATCTAGCAATGAAAAAGAGAAAAGAAAAGAAAAAATATATTTTCTTTCTAATAAATAAAAATAATTTAAAACGCTAGAAGCTATACATGACTATTTTAGTATGTTCATTTATAAATGAAATCATTTTCTTTTCCAAAGTACATGGAAGCAATATTCAAGGCAAAGAGAAAGAGCTGTCTACTTTATTTTCTTGCAATTCTTGCTTACTCTAGTGTTTCCACCAGTGATTCGGCATGGAAGAGGAAGAAAAGTCACGTCACCATTTATGAAGTTAGTCAGGCTTTAAAAAAATAGTTCTGGTTTCCTGGGAGTCAACACTCATCTTCCACTTCTCTGATTGGCGGGATCAAGCTGCTTGTGGATTTATATTGGTTGATCTGGTTAGCCATGTGGGTACTCATGGGCTTGGTTTGAATGTTTCTGGGGTAGGCATTATCCGGTTCATCTGTAAACCATTTCTTTTCTGCTAAAGGGCAAAATGGATAGAGAACAAGAAGGAGAAATGAGAAGCTTAATTAGTCCTAGGTTAAGCTTTTGGAAAGTTCATTGAAAATGCATAAAGGTAATCAATAGAAGCTGGCAGTGAGTAATTGCTAAGACAGTGTACGGAAGCCCCCAGAGCCGGAACATCCTTCTCTTTCCTATAGCCAGTGAAGAACAAAATGAGTGTGCTATTGAGACTAGGAGCTCCCAGGAGTAGGCCAACCTCAGAGACTAAGCTGGAGTAGATGGACACCACCCCTACTGTGGAACAAGCGGTCCAGAATCTTCCCCAGTCTCACCTCTTCCCAGCCTTTTCTTGGCTTTGCTACAACAAGCAGACTCAAAGGCAGATGTGAACTGTACCACTCCTGTCCTGTCTGTTTCCTTCTCATGGTCCAAGGGGACTTAAGGTAATCCCACAGAATCTCTTGGCCAATGAGAGAAAAAATCAGAATAGGCAACTGTCCTAAAAGAGCATTTTGAAATGGCTTTTATTTAAAGAAAGAGAAGTCTGTGGGTCTGAAGTCATGGCAAGAGTTCCAGGTGGCACCGTCTCAGTTGACTATAATAACCCAAGCTGTCAGCAGTGAGCACGTGCTGGCTTGTCACTTTCCTTTCTACCCGAAATACAGAAATGGCTGAGAGAAAGAGACTGCTGAGTCAGGATGTGTGTGTGTGTGTGTGTGTGTGTGTGTGTGTGTGTGTGTGTGTGTGTGCAGAGGAGCAGCCTCTTAGCTGGGTTGTGCAATTTCACCTGGTTCTACTCTAATCCATACCCCTTTCTAGGACTGAAATTTTCTGAAAAGTTGGTCCATGGGCAGAGATAGGAAGGGAGTGGACAGCAGACTATCTAGCTTCGGGGATTGTAGGCTTCATTCCAGTGGCAGAGGGGAGGGAGAGAGGAAGGAAAACAGCTTTCCAACACATTCACAGCTCTAGAAACAATGGTCCCTCTGGCTTCCATTTTTATTGCTTATGGAACAATTTACATCTGCCTTGTGTCTGGTTGTGGACATACCTGTTAAAATGATTTCCCAGCTGGCTTGGTGTATGTGTGTGTGCAAGCGTGCGCATGCGTGTGCATGTGTTAGCTTATAAATTCAGCATCTGTGATTAGCTCATGATCGCTCTACTTTTTCCTTCTTGGTCTGTATTATCACCATTCCCAATGCCCTCGCTCCTCGTTGTGGCTGCCTCTGGGGCTAGGATATGATTGGGAAAAGCCTAAAGGACGTTCAGCAGCTCAGTGTAGCCCTCAGGATACTTGCTACCTCTTGCGTGGTTCTCCCCATGATCCCTCCTGCTCTGGCTCTCCTACCTATTATAATTACGTTCACTTTGATTTGAACAGATTGGACGATAGGAATTCATAATGCTACATCCTCACAGCGAAGCTAACTGATTAAGTGCTTTAAATTATTCCCCTTGACAGAATGATAAAGTTACAATCTGTTCTGAGATGATCTACAGCTTGCCAGCCTCCTACAGCTTCTTTCTACATTCATTTATCTTTTTGTCAAGAGGAGGGTTTTTTTCCCCCTAAGCTTCAATTCCATAGATCTTTTAAAGTCATCAGCACATCTGAATTATTAATGAGGCTTTAGAGGCAAGACTCCTGATGGGCTGGTTAAAAAAGGTTGTATAGAAATCTAGGACTGTGTACACATCAAAATAATTTCAGCTCCATTTAAAAAACCATTTAGTTCAAGTGTGACATAGATGAACCATTATGCATTTGTGGAAACCAATTTTTTGTGATCTACGATTAAACTAACCTTTCAGAGAAAAGTGTGATGGTTATCATGTTTTAAAAGCATTGCCAGGTCTCCAAAACAATTTCCAACTATGACTTTCTCAAGCAGCTTACGCGCAGAGATGAAGCTCAGAGAGAGCCTGGTGTTTACGCTGTTTGCCCAAGCTGCCCTTGGCTCTTGCCACAGTTACACAGAACGATTTTGCCAAAGGAATTCAGTGCTAGGTTGTACGTGCCAGGTAGAAGAGTAAGTCTTGCTGACGGAAAGTGGGTGTGTTTTGGTGAAAGACCAAACAACTGCAATGTGCTGAATTTGTTTTTTGTTTGTTTTTGATTTTTTTCAACTGCTGCAGAGAATAATTGTTGAGAATTTAGTATTTACAGTTCAATTCAAAGGGGGCATTTTTGACCTTTCGCCACAGAGAAAATATCAAGTTCCTCCAGCATTCTGAAAGAGAAACAGCATCACTGGCCTCATTTAAATTTCTTCTTTCTCTTTAAATTTCTTGCCACAAAAGGCAATCTGGGTGGAATAACCCCAGTGCTTTAGGAAATGCAGCTTCAAGCAAGGAAAGAGTTGTAGGCAAACACCTCCCCATTGGCAGGTGAAGAGAAGCCACTGTTTAATTCAGTGTCTCCTAAACTCTAAAAGCCTATGCTGTGGCAGGCTTGGTCAAGTAAGGAGTTGAGGAAATTGAACTAGTGAGGTGCTCTGGATGCTGTCTGAAATGTTTGGGGACAAAGGTCTCCCAAACAGCTTCAGAGGGAGGTACATTTCAATAGTCACCATCCGCTGGGCTTCCATGGAATGTGCTTTGTGTAATAAGACAGTGACAATTTGGCATAATCTTGTCCTTCAAAGATGAAGCCAATAGATTGCTACAAAAGCAGGCGTTAGGAAGAGGACTCAAAGCAGGGCTTCTAATGAGGACTGTAGCGAGCAAGGGAACTCCATTCCCAAGCTTGGCTTATCTCTGTGTTCTATGTAGCCTCGTTTTACACCTAGGATGAGAAATTCTGTGGTCTGTGAAGGACTTTTTGGTGCCAGACAAAAAATAAAATAAAAAATGTGTGTTTGTTTATGAACTTATTGTGGGTGGTATATGTATGATACTCTATTCTGAGAACTCTGTGAGGCCTGTCAGGAATTTCAGTCACAAGGCAGCTAGAGTTCCCTCCCACAGGAAGGGAATGACATGTTACTATCTTTGGTAAGCAGATGAGTATAACAAAACAAGTAGAGAAAATAACTGGAGGTAAAATAACTACTATATTATTGACTTCTTTTTTCAAGTCAGGGTTTCTCTGTGTAGCCCTGGCTGTCATGGAAATTGCTTTGTAAATTAGTCTGGCCTTGAACTCATGGAGATCTACCTGCTTCTGTCTCCCAAATGCTGAGATTAAGGGTAGGCAGAACCACCACTCGACTGCTATGTTACTGAGAGTGCCATGTTGTAGACAAACTAAGCCATTATGTACACTATGGACACACCATGTAGAAGTGGCCAGTGAAATGGCAGAAGCTTGTGGTCTGGAGTCAAGTGTACCTGGATCTCTCATATCCTATCTGCTCTGAAAAGGTGATGTAAAGTATCTTGCTGTCATTCCTCTTCTATAGAATAGGGGTGAGGAAGTAGCCTCCATAATCTTGTTGGCTAAGTCAATGACATAGGGACCAGTGGCTTACTACACATTCAGTTACATGGTAAGCAAATAATCTTTGCTAAGTTTGTTAATGTGATTAATGAAAGGACACTGTATTGTAGTGACTGAACTACACTGACTTTGGTGTTCTTCAGATTCCATATTGGACGAATGGAAATTCTAATGATCCCTACACTTGTTTTGATGAAGAGAGTTGGATATGTTTACAACTGTAATTTGCTGAGCACAGTAGCCATAATGAGTGCCTAAGCATTTGCTTTAAGGTTAGCATTGATATGAGTAGGATGTGGGGGGTGGGAGGGTACCTTCTACATGTTGTGTTTACAAATGAAGCTCTTCAATGGAGGAGCCAGAGGCAGAAACCTAGACTGTATAAATTGGGGGCTTGCCTGAAGAATGTAGATTGTGGCAATAGAGGTGACATGGTAGGATCTTATGGGTACTCAGTCTTCATCTGGAAGCTGAATGAGAGGCAGGGGTAATGTGGTGTTATGCTGGGGAATTCAGGGCTGTCATGCAGTGGGTCATTCATTGTTTATAACATCAGTCTTTACTTGATGAATGCTCTGCCTTTGGAGAACCACCTGTGTTTTCCATCACTAGTATAAGAAAATTATAGGGTTAGGGTTTAGAGCAAGGGTTTAGACTTGCTCCTGGAGGAGAGTTACTATTGTTAGGAAGGGCTGAGCTGCCAAAAGCTCCATAAGCAGAGAGTGAAACAGTTGCACTATGAACACAGAGCTTTTGCTGACTCCCTGCCTTGTCAGTGCTGTGGGCTTTAGTCTTTCCACATAACTACTCTCCCAAGAAGACTGCAGAAAGTGGAACTGATACCCCAATGAAGGCATCTGGAGCAACAGGCTCTCTATAGCACCGAGAGCTGAGGCTTTGAGAACAATGTCGTGGATGGAAAAGATTCCATTTGGGTAACAAGGACAATGAGACACCAATGGCTACCAGGAGCTTCCGCCTACAAGGGCATCTCCATGTGGTTTCCTGGATTACACTTCTGAAAGGCAGTGAGGTGTTCTTCCTCTGCTCACAAAACATGATGCCTCCCAGGCAAAACTATGCACCCTGCCTCCTCTTCTTCTGCCTCAGCAGAACATAGCCATTCCATAGACAAAAGCATAGTTTCTACCAGGCCCAGGTGTCCTTTGATCTCACCTCCCTGTCATGGACCCCTGTGACTGTCTGCCACCGCATCCCTGCATCCAGCCAAGCCCCAAGGATACTCTTTCCTCTTAGGTAGCAGGAGTTTCTCTTGCTCCCTTCCATGTGTAGCCTCCTTATGGAAGATACTTAACCAGCTTAGTGACAGGTGCCCACAGCTACTTCCTTATCATATTATGACAAAGTGGGCACTGGCTGATGGAAGTTGGTAGAGAAATTGATTTGTACTCTGTCTTATCTTCCACTCCCTGAAGTTTCTGTACTTTCTTGTTCTTCAAGGAGCCTGTTGCTATAGGAACCTTGAAGGTTGATATAATTATTTCTGTTGGGACACAGACACCTTTAAGGCATTCCCCATGCTGAAAGAGAGCCAGTCAAAGGTTCTGCTGGTCACCTAGGATCTCCCTAATGCTGCCAGCAGGCACAGTCAGTCTCTCTAGTCACTAAGCTCACAGGGCTTGTCCCCTGACTTGGAAGCAGAATCTGGCTCCAAGAGCCTGACACAAGCAAATCAAATATGTCAACACCTCAGGCATTAATTGCCACTTCTCCAAAAATAAAGCAAGGGGATATGGCTAAATGATAAAACAGTTTAAAAGTGTGAAATGATTAAGGTGAGAGTCTTCAAATACATATTGTGCATATCTACTTTAATACCCTGAGCTGTAAGTCCTAATTTCAGAATGGAATTTGAAGCGTCCCCAAAAATACAGTGAAAACTGGAACGTGCCAGGGTCCATTTGAACTGGATAGGAGAAGGAGCTCAGCAGCAGCGCTTAGAGATGCTGACAGTGCCACAGTTATCAGACACCTAGTGCTGAGCAAAACTCCCTCCTAGTTTACCAACTCACTTAACTTCCGGACTTTCCAAAGCCTAAGCGAATTGGATTAAATGGCTGAAACACTGTTTCTCTTCCAGAACTGGGATGAGCACTGAGTTCCAAGCTGTGATTCTTGCTAAGTGCATGCATTTTTACAGTGTTCTCTCACTGTCTACCACTTCTTGTTTGTTCCGAGTCTGGGCAAGGGGGAAGCAGGGAAGAGACAAACTATGAAGACATCATCTACCTCCTTCCTAAGGGAGCTTCTGTTCTCAAGGAGGAGGTGCAGAGTCAAATGGAAAATGATGTGAGCAGACACTCCACTCCATGAAGAAAAGTATAACATACAAGTTTCAGCTCTTACAAGAGAACTCAACATGATCCTTTTGCCACCATCAGATATATCAGTAGTTATCTCTGACCAGTTCTGAATGATCTGCAATTATCCAGTGGGGAATGTGTACCCAAAGTCCAGGGAAAACCCCCAAATTGTATCTCATGTCACAGTCTGTTCCCATTCCAGTCAATTGCAGACTGGAGCCACTAAGTGTGCTAAAAAGACACTTTGGATTTACTTCTGTCTGCCCTATTCATGGTTGGGATTTAACTAATATCCGAAAGGCGGGTGGCAGGAGACACAAGTACCGTCCAGACTGAGTCATCGGCCCTTTCATCACTGGACATGTGCTCTCAAGTTGATTCACACAGCTCAACAGCTTTGACTTGGGTTCATACTGACCAAACAGGAAAGCAGACCACTGCATTTGCCATTAATAGGCCTCCTATTACAGATGAAAGGAGGATCAACCATTAACAGAGAAGCACATTCGCCAAATGGAATAGCTGTGAATGTTTTACAGAAAACAGTTATCAACTGGCATCATCCATCATCATTCAATCATGTGGGTCTTGCCAAGATCAACACAGAGATGTGAACAGACCGATGGGGGCTGGGTTTGGGCTGGGGTGGTGATGGGGGAAGTGGAGGAAACTGGGTTTCTCAATGGAAAATGCTTTTAGACTTGGGACAAGGTATCAAGGTGGGCAGGGAGGGCCACGTGCAGATTTGAAGGCAAGCCAGATGGAGAGAAGTTACCCCCAGATTACCCAACCCCAAACCAAAGAACACCAAAACAAACTCTAAAGGGTCTAGCCATAGCAGCAGCACATTGCGCTGAGCAATTGAGAAAGTGGAGGAAGAAAAAGAAGAAGGAAGGGAGAAAGGAGGAGGAGGAGAAGGGGAGGGTGGAGAAGCAAAACAAAATAAATAGAACCACAAACAGAACAATAGAAATAAAAATAAACAAACCAATAACAGAATAAAATTTGTAACTCCTTTTTTTTAATTCCACAAAAGTTTCACAAGGACAACGTTATAGAAGGAAACCCCCAGCAGTGGCTAGGTCATGCAGGAACCATTAATTGTCATACCTTGGCCCATTCTAGTCATCCTTGTTGCACTTTAGAGAGAGAAGTAAGCTATGTGAGTTTTACAATGCTTTTAAACTGTCATATTTCCTGTTGAGCACTTTAACTGGCACATTCTTATAGTTATAAATGTTCTGAGGGCATAATTTCATAACCTCCTTTGCAAAGAATGCATGAAGATCTCTCATGATCCAAAACTAAGGGATATGTATATATAGTTATATATATAGTCTTTTATATATATATAGTTATATATATAAAGAGAGTGATATATGTCATATATAAATCAAAATGCACAAGGACAAAATAATTTGAAAAAAATACTTGCACTCACAGGACTTTTGAATTTACACGTATACATTGACTCCCACCCACTGCTGGTTGGGGCACTACCCTGGCCCTGTCTTTGGTGTAGGAGGAGGTGGAGGTTCTGACCAAGCCTCACCATTTCTGTCAGTAAAAGTGCTTGTCAATCACACAGCAAGCAAATCTCCAAAACCATCATGCTGGAGGGGACAGGGGATCCAAAATATAAATCCCAAACAGTCACCATAAAAACACCTTTTTAAAAGAGATGCTACAGCTCTGACGAATTTTCCCCCTCCTTTCTGCCCTCTATTCTATCCATGGATTTCTAAGTAAAAGTTTCAAATAGGTTCATATGTGTTCAAGGCTAGTCTACCCAGACCAGAATTTGGTTATGGTAAAGTTGGCCAATTACTCAGAACTCCTATGTTCCTAAAACATAATTTTCATGCATAAAACATGTGATAATTGCATATTGGGGAAAATGGATCAGTCTACCCTCCCTTTTTGACTAATAGTTTTAAAAAGGAAATAAAGAAATAAAACAAAAGAAAAAAACTCCACTGAAATGTGCTTGGCCTACTGTTGTGATCCTTTCCTTCCCATCTTGAAATGACAGGGAGAAGCTCCCTCCCCATCACTCACCTATCCATAAGAATTGGCTTATCTATGCTCAACTTTTCCTGCCAGCCTTCTGCTATGTGACAGAGCATCACACAATATGCCAGCAATTTAAATGTGGTCACTAGTTTTTGTCTTTGTTGAGTCAACCAACTGTGGCTCCATCCTTCTACATCCTGGCTTATCTAACTCCTACAAAAAACATTATCTGCCACTGAGTCTTTCTCCCTCTCATTCCACCAGTGCCCCAGCCTGAATTCTACCTGGCATTGGGGCCCTCGTTAGTCAAACAAAGGGGAGTAAAAAGGTCCCCTGAGAATGCATGGAAAAATACCTGCTCTTTTCTGAGCATTATTTATTCTGTACATAAGGTAAGTGATTCACCTTTTAAAAGAGGTAAAAGTCCCAGGAAGGCAGTTCTTAATGACTTACATCTGATATTTATGATACATATGGCTTTTCATCCCAAATGTCAACAGTGAAAGAAAAAAACTTGCTATCCCTATGGCAGCATAAGGAGACAGAAGAAGAATTTAATATGCAACCAAACTTTTTTTCAGGTAAATGAAATGGCTAGGATTTGATACATCCAGGAGTAGAAACCTGTTTCTCTCTCTCCGCATTAAAGTTAGAAACATCCGCTTGAACTCCTGGAAGAAGCTAGCTTGGAGACACAAAGGTTTAGGTGAATAAGTAAAAAAAATCTGATGTTCTCTCACAACAAGCAGATACTTCATCATCTTCGGTGCACACTTTGAAAGCTTTTCAAATGTTTACCATACTTCAGTCCAGAGTGGAAACGATCAATGCAATTTCATTGCTTTTGGTTGCTTGTTTCAAATGATCGTAAGCTAACTTATAGTGTGTGTATAAAAAGAGAGAGAAAAAAGAGATAACAAAAACAAACAAACAAACAAACAAAAAAACCCAAAGCTCAAAGCATTCTGATGACCCTGATAAATCGGGAGAAAAAAAAAAAAAACCTGCTTTGCCTAACTGACACAGATCACAGGTGCTGCCTCCTAACCTGTGACCTCATTCCCTTAGTGAGCTATTTACAGCTGGAGGATGCCTTTGGGTTATCTCCCCCCTAGAATCACAAATAACTTTTGGTCCATCCACTTATTTGCTGTTGTGTTCAAGGGTTTTATGGTGGTGAAATAAAAATGACAACCACATGCACACTATCATACATATGCAAAATGTGTAAAAAAAAAGAAAGAAAGAAAGAAAAAGAAAGGAAAGAAAAAAGAGGGGCTACTAAGGGAACAGGGAAGTTACTCTGTTGGAGTACCAACTGGGGAAATGAGTAGCAGATACAGTTTCACGCATGGTGCCGGTGGATACACATATCAAAGCCGCTCTTCCTGAACGTACTTCTGTTTGTCGCGAGATTCCCTGGACTTGGGCCGGTTCGGCCGATTCGCTGTGGACGGGATGGAGTGGACAGAGGAGCTCTTCTTACTGGAGGACTGTGAGGAGTGTGAGGAATGGGACAGGCTGGCCCGGGACTGGCCAGCGTTGTGGTCAAACTGCATCAGGCAGAAGATGAGGTCTGTCGGGACGAGCTCAAACTCGTAGGGGGGATTGGTGATGACATACCTAGACAGAGAATGCAAAGGTATCACAGGCTGCTGAGTGGAGCAGACACATGACTTGACTTAACTCATTGCCTAGCTGCTCCAATTCATCGGCGGAACTGGATGATGTACTTAGTCCAGTAGCCTCAGATACTCTTCCAATTTAAAGAAAATCGTCATGTTTAACTCAACGAGGCAGCCAGAAGCCCAGGCAGCGCTGCCAAGTTAGAGCTGGTAATAAAAAACTACACCATAATTCCTATGAACCATATGCATTTTTCTGTACAAGGATCAAGTTCACAACGAAATAGTCACTCAACTGTGCTGTAACTTCCATACTAGAACGTCCTGACAGTCACAAACCTCTTTAAAAACAATCCCCTGTTTACAACAGTTTGACCTGCCTCCTCCCTACTAGATCAAGCTTTCTCTGTAGCGTGGATCTCAAAGGTCATCTCAACCTCCTGGGAGCCGCAGAATAATGCACATTGTTAACCTGGGTGGTGGTGGAGCTTAGTGGCAGAGCATCTGCCTAGCATACAAAAGGCCCTGAACTCAATTGACAGCACTGGAAAGAAGGAAGGAAGGGGAGGTAGATGGGAGGAAGGGAGAGAGAGAGGGAGAGAGAAAGGGAGGGAGGGAGGGAGGGAGGGAGGGAGGGAGGGAGGGAGGGAGGGAGGGAGGGAGGGAGGAAGGGAGAGAAGGGAGAGAAGGAGGGAGAAAAGAAGGGAGGGAGGAAGGAAGATTTGACTGCCTCTGCCTCCAGTGCTGGAATTAAAGGCATACAGACCACCACCTGGCATTAGTCTGCAACACTTTTTAACTCTGGGTATGTACTATAATTCTTGGGCATTAAATATATAAACATAGCTATGTAATTTTAAAAAGTACATGTATATTTTTCCTTACACACTGCAGAAATTACTTTAATCACAGTATTTTTAAAACAGTTTATTTTTATTTTATGTGCATTGGTGTTTTTCTTGCATGTATTATGTAGGCGATGGTGGATCCCCAGAACTAATGTTACAGACAGTTGTGAGCTGCCACATGTGTGCTAGGTATTGAATCTGGGTCCTCTGGAGAACAGACAGTGCTTTTAATTGCTGAGTCATCTCTCCAGTCCCCAGTATTTAAAAAACAAACAACAACAAAAAGAAAACCATATGGTTTTAATCTACAGATCTGAGAAATACCTCTATGACACTGTTTCCTGGGGCACACTACACAATGGATTTGGGTAATTGTAGGATTAATATTTTGCCTGCTATCAGGTTCTATTAAGGCATATGAGGAAGAAGAACTAGAATACAGAAACTGTCATTTGTTTTTGTCTAAGGTGATAATCTAAAAGTTTCTTAAAATTAAATATACGAAAGAAAGTGAGTCAATTGCAAACTATATGTAGCAAAAATATCAATGTAAAGCATCTCCACACTAGGGACCAAGGAAGGGATGCAGGGAAGTGATACATGGAAGTGATTCAGGGAAGGGATGCAGGGAAGGGATGTAGGGAAGTGATGCAGGGAAGGGATGTAGGGAAGGGATGCAAGCAAGTAGTGCTGGGAAGGGATACAGGGAAGGGATGCAGGGAAGGAATGTAGGTAAGGGATGCAGGGAAGGAATGCAGGGAAGGGATGCAGGGAAGAGATGCAGGGAAGGGATTCAGAGAAGGAATGTAGGGAAGGGATTCAGGGAAGGGATGCAGGGAAGGGATGCAAGGAAGGGATGCAGGGAAGGGATGCAGGGAAGGGATGCAGGGAAGGGATGCAAGCAAGTAGTGCTGGGAAGGGATACAGGGAAGGGATGCAGGGAAGGAATGTAGGTAAGGGATGCAGGGAAGGAATGCAGGGAAGGGATGCAGGGAAGAGATGCAGGGAAGGGATGCAGGGAAGAGATGCAGGGAAGGGATGCAGGGAAGGGATTCAGAGAAGGAATGTAGGGAAGGGATTCAGGGAAGGGATGCAGGGAAGTGATGCAAGGAAGGGATGCAGGGAAGGGATACAGGGAAGTATGCAGGGAACCAAAGCTTTGGACTCTACTTTTGTAATGGGTAAAGGGGCTGCTCTGCAAGACACAACTTCTCCCCTCAATGACTTCACATTCGCTATTAGTAAATTTTTTAAAGAAAATCTTTCTTATAACTCCTCATCTCAGTGTTGGATTTAATGCCAGCAGTGTGTTGAAGGCATGCACACAGAGACCTTTGCCTGCAGGGAAGGAGAGAAAGCACTGATACCTTTGCATTTGGGAGAGATGGCAAAGAGGGAAGGCACACTCACCTTTTGGTGCACTGACTGGGGGTGCTGAGGTGGGCATCTCTCAGCCGGTAAATTCCAAAACAAAGCATATTATATGTTTTCAGAGCTTTGCAGAACAGATCTCCATAACAACCACCATCCTGGGAGAAAACAAAGGAACCGAAAGAAACATCAGGCTATGTTTTTCTGGGAATCAAGGTGTGTGTATTGAAGGGGGGTTAACTTGTTTTCTTGTCTCTGGGGCTTGAGGGTCTATGTCAAGAGACTGTGGCTGAAGACATCAGTATGGTTAGCATCTTGGACCCAGTATGTCTGACGTTAGGGATCTGACCACCACAGGAGCTTCCTCTGGTGTCCACACAGTTGTGATCATAGCTCAAATAAGCTTCTGTCTTCCTTCACCTGAAGTGGGGACATGACACTAGAAGGTCTCAGTTGTGTAGCTAGAGAGAAGAAACGAACTCTGCAAAGCAAGGGTTATATTTCTCCCCAGCTCTGCTGTGTCCACTGTGATGGGACCATGTTGTCAAGACTGCCCAAGTGATAATGAAAACCACTGCAAGAATAAAAGAGCACCCCAAGCCCTGTGGTTATAAAACTCCTTCAGATAAGGACTGTGTGAAAAGCACAATTTGCAGACCTCAGAGATGTCTAGGAGAAAGAGCTTGTGGGAGTCTGTGAGTGAGACAACTGGGATCCACTGTACTAATCAGTTCACAACCACCCCCAGTTCTGGGGCTCAACTCGGAAGGTGAAAACAATGTGACGGTTTGCAAATGCATAGACAATTCTGGGCTTCATGCAGATATGTGACTCCAAGTTCACTTTATTACACAGAACAGCATGGCAGAGTGCATTCATAAAGAACCGAGGCAATGTAGTAGTCTTTGCTAGGACTGGAATTCCCATGATGGGCATCACATTATACAACAAATGGTCCCATATTTTTCCATTATTGAAAATATTAATCTGGCTCAAGTGTATTAGTAAGAAAGTGATAAGAATACGAGCCACTGATAATGGAAGTTGACTTTCAAAACAGCCCCAGTCTAATATCAGTCTGGGCCCATAAGTAGCCATATGATGTGTTACAAAACAAGACCTTTTCCATGATGGGACATTATGGGTAATGTGTGTGTGTGTGTATGTGTGTGTGTGTGTAATAGGTATATACACCCCCAAGGCTCATGGTTCCACTTCTTAAACACATCTATGCAGGTGAGTTTGGAGTAAAGGTCAAGGTGGCACATTTTTTCCAAAGTGTCTGACACAGCACAGAGTACAGAGAATCCCAAGAGAAGCTCTGGTCCCCTCATTAAAGAAGTGTGACTGGGTCCAAACTCAGAAATCCCAAGACCAGGGTTTTTAATTAGAGACCTCAAGACTTTGAAAGTGCCAGTTGAGATCCTGTCATTTTAGCCTATGGTTCTGCATATACACAAGGGCTTTGATGTCTCAAAACCCACCAGTGCCTTGATGGCACTGTGAACAAAAACTCCTGAAAAGAATCTCTATGGCTCTTGAGACTGATGATTAGAATTACAGTACTGTGACAAGATTAGAAAGATGCATGTTCAGAAGCTACTTACCTTATTTTAGGCTAGTTCTAGCCTTCTAGAACAAACCATTCCATGCCCAACTCTCTCCAGAACTAGCATCTTGTGGCCAATAGCAACCTTTTGGAATCTATTAACTTAGCAGACCACTAGCTTCCACCAACCCAAAGCTAAAAAATGTCATCAGATGGTATCTTGGGCCTACATGAAATCTACCCCCATCTTGCTATACCTGCCTCTGCTAGACCCACCAATGTCTTTTAAAGTTGCCTTAATTTATGACTTCCTTGTTTGGTACATGGAAGCTTCATGTACCTGCTTCCAGGAAGGAAAAGGAAATCAGCATAACCTAAATGTATGTTTCTGAGCCATGGTGCCTCAAAATAACTCCAAAATAAGCTATCTCTTATTCCCCTTTTAAGATGAGAGCTATATAAATTCAAAAACCTGGTAGCAGGGTTTGAGGCACAGCATTTCCATGTTCAGACAGATTCATAACAAATTACCTCTGAGCTATAAGGGCTTTATGAAAATGTTTCCTAAACTTAGCTATATGATGTTGGCAGCTACCCCTTTCATCTTTAGGAAGAAAACATTTGAGGAATACAGCAATGGAGGAGAGACTCATAGCTCCAAAGCCAAGACACCTTGATACAAATGCCCCATACCTCAGTTGCCTGAGAGCAACACGTCAATGATCTAGTAGGAGAATTTTCATGAATATCTATGTATAAAGTTTAGAGCCTGGTAAATAGGGCCCCATAAATCCCATCTTTTTAGTCTATTACAATGGAAGAGAGAAACATAGATGCTTAGCCTGTCACTGTTTGACACAGCTCTTTCTTATCAGGCTTGCTGCAATTACTGGGCTCAGGAATTGTGTAGGCTGTAGACTCACCCCTAAGTCTGCAAAGGGCCCATCCAACAGGGCTAACTGAGCCACTCGGCAACGGTCCCTGTTGGCTAGCGTCTGGGGAGTGCTGTAGCCCCCTCGAAGTGCATTCTCTTCAGCAATCAGAGCCTCAAGCTCTGGTGTGGCTCCTCCTGTCACCAGGGTCCGTATGAGGGTGAGGATGTTGTCATTGAAGTATGTCTGTGGAAGAAGGTAGAGGAGAAGCACTCTTAAGCAAACAACCTATAGTCACCACAGCTGACATCCAAATTACAACTTTTCTTGGTATCTCCCATGTAGTTCTGGCCTGTCTCTTCAAATAATTTTCTATGGGAAGGGAAAAGACAGCAGCCTCCAATTATTCTGTTCTTTTCTCTCCTGCTTGGTTCCACTATGGGAACCTGACTTAAAGAACAAATGAAAGAAAGAAGAGAGACAGCGAGAGAGAGACAGAGAGAGAGAGAGAGGGAGAGAGGGAGAGAGAGACACACACACACACAGAGAGAGAGAGAGAGAGAGAGAGAGAGAGAGAGAGAGAGAGAGAGAGGAAATCAGTGTTCTTCTTAAAAGACTGATGCCTGAAAAAACTGGTGTTGGTAGATATACAAATACTGCCTTGCCTCTGTAAGTTTAAAAACATCAACTGTGACACTAGTGACACAATAAAATCCAGCATGCCTGGGCTGCTACCCAAAGGAGAGCAACCACTGAGAGCCTGAAATCCATATGTTAGGAGGCTACCCATAAATGGCACAACTCCCTTCTGTTTGAAATTAGATGCCAAGAGAATCTTGCCTGCCACACACGCAACAATTTATCATAGACGCTGATAATGGTTGGACCCAGGAACCATCACCACTATAGTAGCTGGGGAAATCTACAAGTTGCATATCCTGATATGTATATCTGGGTTTTTACATATAACCTCAGCTGTCTGAGGCAAATATAGCTGATGTAAAGAACTCTTTCCTTTACATGTTTATTTCTCTTCTACATGGTATGTCCTGAAGGTGGCAATGGGAGCGTTAAAGATTAATAGAATGTCTAAGAAAAGACCTTAAAATGACATTTGTCATCTGGCCAAATTTGAGAAAATATCAGTTCAAGGCTGTATGTTTCATTTTCTTGCATGAGGAGCTGTGAAAGCATCTAAATAAAATCAAACCCAATCTTGGATATGGATTTGGGGCATTTTGACATCTCTGGAGCAGACTAGAAAAGACAGATGCATTCTTATTTGCAACTTACTTGAGAGTTTACAAGGCAATGCATCATGGGCAGCAAATCAGACATGGATGAGTCCTCACTCTACTCTGTCACTAGCTTTGTGTCATCTTGGACATCAGTGTTTACAATCATTAAAATCAGTCTAGTTATTAAGATCAAATATATATGCAAAGAATTCTACACGGGTTTCTAAGTTAACAAGATGCTGCTGGAGGGACTGGATTTCGTGTTCCTCAATGAAACACCCAACCAAAGAGCACATGGAATTCCAGCTGCAAAGAATGCTGGGAAAGTTATACACAGGCTATTCTGCTAAGAATTTATGTTCAAGAGTTCAGCTGTTCCCTGGGGTGGACAAGCAGAACTGAGAACACCAAGGGAGTAGGTGCGGGTGGGGTGGCTAAGGGCCTGGAGTCATGCTGACTTCACCTTTCACAAGCTCTGTGGCCTTCAAAAGTGACGAAACATTTTTGGTTTCAGTGTCATCACCTGTAAAATGGAATATCACAGTAGCTATAGGATCCCTGATACCTTCCTGAAGGACTGAGAAGAAACTCAGAGCCCAGGAAATGCTCATAAGAATGTCTGGTCTGATCCTAGAGACATGGGGGAAGATACCCAAACATCCCTTGATTGTTCTCTTTACTGTTTTTTTGTCCTGGAAGGTAGAAGGCCATTGTTGTTCTTCATCCTGGAACCTCTTATCTCTCAGTCAGCTTCAGTGTGCAAGCTTCCTCCAGAGCAGTGGTTCTCAATCGTCCTAATTCTGTAACCCTTTCATACAGTTCTTCATGTTGTGGTGATCCCCAACTATAAAATTATTTTTTTTGCTACTTCATGACTGTAATTTTGCTACTGTTATGTATCAAAAGGTATCTGATATGCAGGATATCTGATATGCAACCCATGTAAAAGGGTCCTTCAACCCCAAAGGGGTAAGACCCACATTTTGAGAACTGTTCCTCTAGACTAACAAAGAATGCAGTGAGGGTCCTGTGAATATCCTGAAGATTTATTATATTGCTTAACGACAAACATCTCCCAATGTTTTCCCAATGGTCAGATATTCCACTCAGTACTGTCTACAATATTAAATAAGGGAGAACTGGACAGATAACTGACAAGTACCTTTGTGCTCCAGTTACCGTTCTATACTAATGACTGGGAAATCTAACACTAGATAAGTAGATGGAAAACATTCATGACCCTACTTGCCGAAACCACTGAACATGCCCTGCCCAAATATAAAGAAATGAGGACATTATATTCTTTCAAAATAAAAGATAAACACAAAATAATCTTTTTAACTGGGTAAGTAGTCACTAGAAGATCTAACCAGCCAAAGTATAGAGATTAAACAGCTATAACTGTGACAGGTATAACACCCTCTCCAAGGCTCAGGGAACATTATACAAGGAAGAGCAAAATGACAAACCAGAAGATGGAGAAATGTACATCATAAGAGGTCTTCTGGATATGACATGGCCAATGCACTTATTAACAACAGCTGTGGTCATCTCCCAGAACCTGCACAAAATTTGGCCAACTAATATTTCATCATGGATAGGAAGGAGGCAGGGAGGCACCACCCCTGCTTGAGGAACTATTAGCAATTAAAACCTGTTAGTGGAAAGGCTATTCTCTTCAGTGGTGCAGCTACTAGCAAGTTTCTCTTCTCCAGTAAATACCCTCCCACCCATGCTCATGCAAAAATCATTAATTAAACTCAGTGGATGGCACACCAAATGAGCATGGGAAAGTAGAAGCACGACATACTGAGACGGAAGAGTTTGGTGGAACAGTGAAAGAAGAAAAAGGTAGTGAGAGTAACTAAAATTCATGATATATAAATGGATGAAACTGTCAAACAAGAAAAACTCTTAATTAGGAGAATACAGGAAAAAGCCAACAGTTATTCATAATATTTTAGTATGAATGAGTGTGCTCTCCTCTTATAATCAGGAACAAAAAGCATAGTTCTCATGTGTAACAAACGTTCTTCCCGCCAGCCTGGTCCCAGTGCCACATCAACCCCAAATAACATGCAGAGACCCTATTAGCTACAATGCTGTCAGCCAATGTCCAGGACTTCTCATTGGCTCGTTCTGTCTTAAGTATTAATCCATGACTACTAATATATATTTTTATAAGGACTTATCTTTCTGAGGATGGCATTCTGGCACGTCCTCTCTTCCCCGGGATCACATGGCAACTCCCCACTCTTGACTACATTTCCCAGAATCCTCTTATACACCTAGTCCCACCTATCTTGCTTCCCTATTGGACAACAGTGCTTTATTTACATAAACACAGAAGGACTTCCCCCATCACTCATGACTTCTATTTTAAATTACATTGTGAGTTTTATTAGTTAGTTAGAAAGAAATAAAAGGCATTCATACTGGAAAAGAAGGAAGATTATCTCCATTCACAAGTGTCCTAGCATTACATAAAGAAAATACCAAGGAACCCACTTAAATGATCATAGGTATTAAGAGTTCAGTAAGATTTCAGGATATGCACAGAAACAGCTGACCTGAACAAGGGGGGGGGGAGGAGCTCTTGGACCCCAGACTAATGGCTGAGAGGATAGCATGGGACTGATCCAGACCGCCTGAATGTGGGTGTCAGCGAGGAGGCCTAGGAAATCTATGGAGCCTTGGGTAGTATTTATCCCTGGCATACAAATGGACTTTGGGTGCCCCATCCCACAATGATGGATGTTCTCTCAGCCTGGACTCTTGGGGGGAGGGCCTATGCCCTGCCCTGGATGAAATGACAGACTCTGGAGATCCCCCATGGAAGGGCCTCATCCTCCCTGGGGATAGGAGTGGGGCTGGAGGGTGGGGGCTGGTGGGGAGGGAGAAGGAGCTGGGATTGACATGTAAAGCAAGCTTGATTCTAATTTAAATTTAAAAACCCAAAAAGATTTCAGGGTATGACCACAACATGCAAAAATCAAACTTTTCTATGCAAACAATAAAAACTTAAGAAACTCTACAGCTTTGGTTAAGAGCACTGACTGCTCTTCTGGAGGTCCTGAGTTCAATTCCCAGAAACCATATGGTGGCTCACAACCATCTATAATGAGATCTAGTGTGCTCTTCTGGCACACAGGCAGAACACCAAATATATTTTTAAAAAATATTTAAAAAAGAAAGAAAGAAAGAAACATTGAAAATTTAAAGAATGCTTAAGGAGAAACTTATTCAATGAGTTCAAGGGTTAATATACTGAAAGCTATACAACATTACAAAAGATATGAATGAAATATAGGTAAATAGAAAGATATCCCATATTCATAGATTGGAAGATATGATTAAAACAATTGTTAAATGTTATACAGATTCAAAACAGTATTATCAAATTTCATATGGAATTTCAGGAAACAAAAAATGTTATATCAATCATGCAAAAAGCAACTAGAAATAAAATTGGAGGGTTAAAATCCCTGATTTCAGTATACACTACAAACACTGGCAAGTTAACCAGCCAATGGAACAGAGTTGAATATCTAGAAATAAACTCACAGAGTTGCTGTTAACTGATTTTAGATGAGGATATCATGAAGCTTTATAAAAGAAAGGATAGTCTATTAAATAAATAGTGTTACAACAACTGACATGAACATGCAGAAGAAAATGTTGGGCCTACTTCTTACACCATATACAAAAGAACATGTGTCAAAGACCTGAATGTTACAGCTAAAAGTACAGAGTGCCAAGAAGAAATAAGTGGTAAATCCTCATAACTTCAATTTGAAAATTATCTTAGGTAAGACACCAAAATCATAGGCTACACAGAAAACTTGATCATTTGTACCTTGTAATATTTTAAAATTATACATTGGAAGACATTATATAGAAAGTGAAAATTCTCTGTAGAATTAGAGAAAATATTTGAGAATAATGTATCTTACTAGGGTGAATTATCCAGGGTTTAAAATCCTCCCATAATACAACAACCAAGAGACAATGAATTTAATAATAGCAAAAGCAATGCTTATTCAAGCCTCATCCTTTTGCTATTATTAAATTCATTGTTTCTTGGTTGCTTCAAAACAAGGTAGATAAGTCATGAAGAGATACAACAAGGCCTACCATCAGTATTCATAAGGGCTACTTAACCATGGGACCCAACAACTCTACCTAACTACACCCAAGGGGAATGAAAGACAGGTCAGAACAAAACCTCATGCAAAGAGCGTCTCAACGGCATCATCTGCCATAGCCAAAAGGACTGGAAACAAATAAACCCGCAATGGGTTGATGGATGCAGCACAAAGCTTTATAACCATGGAGCCAATATTACTTGTGCATTAAGAGAAATAAAGTACACTCTTCAACATGGATGGACCATAAGCAAAAATAAGATTTCATTCATATGAAACATCCAGAAAAGGCAATTCTTGAAAGACGGGGATAAATACCAGAGGATGTTCAGGGATGAGTGGCTAACGTAATAAGGGAAATGAGGACAGATTTCTCTTGGAAGTTATGAGACTGTTCTTAAAGGATCCTTGGAGATGTTTACATATGCTTAAAAAAACCATAAAATCGTATACTTGGGTGAATTTTATGGTCTATTAATATTCCAATAAAACACTTCTTAAAAGAACTGGTTAAAAGATAATTACATGGTTAAAAGATAATTATGCTTATAATGGCTAAATTTTTATATGCGGAGTGTAAGCTGTAAAACTGAAAACTGTGTAAGTACATACACATGCATAACCCTTACACACATGTGGGCATACACACACACACACACACACACACACACACGGTCAGAATGTGATCAACACTGAAGACTGAGATTCCCATGATAAAGTGTCCATATGTTAAAGGCATGATCAGAGTTGAAGAAGCTAAGAAGAGAAAGCACTTCAAGCAACAACAGCCTGTTCTGATGGGAAACATGAGCCCAAAAAACACACCGAGGGCCTCACCAAACAAGCAAGGTCAGTGCCAAGTCCTGTGCCAGATGAACACTTAAATTTAATTACAAAATGGTGAATGACAGCACTGCTCTTAGAACAAAGGGATAAAATTAAGGAAACCCAGGATTCCATGAGGAGCATAAAAGGCATGTCAAATAAGTTTAAAACAATACCTTTGTTCCAAGAATTGTATGGGTTATGAAACTGTCCACCTAATTTGTGGAAACAATACGGATGATTCTGGATCTTTGAGTACTAAAGAATTTATTCACTTCATTTTCAAAGATGATTTTATTTTAGATGATGTGTCAGGAGTATGTGCATATGAGCATATGAGTACAAGTACCTGGGGAGGTCATAACAGGGGCCACATCTTCTAAGCTGCCTGAGCAGGATGCTGGGAACTGAACTTAGGTCCTCTGCAAGAGCAATATACAACTCTTAACTGTCAATCCATCTCTCCAGCCTGCTATTCCTTTCATCATTAAAAGATACTCAGAATCAAAACCGAGTTTTTTAAAATGTAATTGAAATTTTACCTTAAAGGGGGCCAATGTGGTTTTAAAATACTGATGAGGTTTATCAAGTCATGCAACTTTGGAATGCTGTCAGGAGGCTGGCGAGACAGCTCAGTCCAGAAGAGATGTGCCATGCAAGCATGAGGACTTGAGTTCCGATCCCCAACACCCACAGAAGAAGCAGAGTAGGGTGGGGTATGCCTGCAATCATAGCACTGGGCAGACGAAAAGCAAGATGGTCTTAGAAGACTACAGGCCAGTCAATCTTGTGGGACCCTTGAGTTCCAGGTTCAGTGTGAGATGCTGTCTCAAAAAGTAAGGTGAAAAGTAACAGAAGACAAATGGATGCTGACTGCTAGCCTCCCTGACATGCAAGGATACACCCGCATGTGCAAATGCGCACACACAAGATACTGTCATAGTTATTTCCTAAAAACTAGGTGCAGGGCTGGAGAGAGGGCTCAGCCATTAAAGGTTAGGCTCACAAGCAAAAACTAAGTGCAAATGTCAAAATTAATTCTGAAAAGAAAAATAACAATATAAAATCATCTATTTACTACAATATCATTGGGATGGATCTTAAAGTTAGAAAAATGAGATAGGAGGGTAGAGAAAGGATATAATACTTTTAAGTAGGTTTTTAAAGGGAGAAACCAAGAGATGCTAGATTCCCTAGGTAATGATACTTAAAATACAGGTTTTGAGAATATTTGCCAGAGGGAGCCATCAAACATTGACTAGAGCTAAAAATATAACTGAGTATTTACAAATTAAGCATCACTAGATATAATAAGCATTTAAATTTTAATCTACATACCAAAATTGGGATGACAAAAAGTAACTATAGTATCAAGTAAAAACTATAATAATAATGTAGGATTAAAGATAGGGTTATATGTATAACTGAACATAATGAGCTAAAGAATTTATAAATTGATAAAGATTTTCAGACCTATTAAGAAACAAAATTAATGCCAAATTAGTGTTTTGATATGAAGTGAATAAGAAAACAAAATATATTTTAAGAAAATTTCTAAAATATGTTGAGTTTATAGTGATCATAGCTAACATTTATAAAAGAGCTACAACATTTTATGGGTAAAATATAACAGAAACAATAGTAAATACTCATTGTTTCAAGAGAGCCATGCAGGGTTTTACAGACAGGGTTAGCTGATACAGTCCAGGAAGTCTCACATATCACTGGACAAAGATGATTTCTCCACAAGTGGATCTGGGGCAAACTGGCTACCTGGAAATTTCTTTCAGCAGTACAATAATTATTAAATAAGTAATGATACACTCATGCAATATACATTGTATGTGTAGGAATATGTGTTCAGAAAATAATGGTGTGTTAAGAATACAGTTTGCTAAAAATATTGAAAGAGAATCTAAAAAGCACTAGGATTCAAAAAATCACTAAGATTCAAAAATCATGTTAAAAACACACAACCCAACTATACTCTGTAAAACTAGATTCTTGAAATGAAATTTTTCTATTTCATAGATTTTCTACTGTGAAAGTATTTATTTTAAATTATAAGAGGAAAGGGAGTATCATTTAAAATTAAATTAATACAGCTAAATTATTCATCTCTTTTTGATAGTTCTTTATACAGTAAAAAGTCTTTAGTGTTAAAAACTGAAAGTATCAGAACAAAACAATAAATATTTTCATGACCACATACAAATTAAAATGCATATATTTAAAACTACCACAAACATAGTTAAGGATCCTCCTAGAGAAAATGACAACACAGAGGACCACAGCACTTGAGATGGCATTTGCACACTCGAAATGGGAGTGTGTGTGTGGGCACACTTGCTCTTGGGAAATAATCAGGAAGTATGATCATGAGCTTTACAAATGTTCATATTTGCTTAAAACCCTCAAAGTTTACCTCAAAGAAATGCAATGTTACTTGTTCCAAGATTCATTAACTTAACTCTGGGTGTTATATTTTCTATCTGAACTGTCCTCCAAAGGTCCATGTGTGAAGGTATGGTCTCCAGCTTGGTGCTGTTGAGAAGTGGTGGAGTCCTTACCAGGTGGGCCTGGAGGGAAGGCTTCTGGACATTGAGAGCACATGCTTATGAAGGATTGAGGGATTCTAGTCACTTCTTTGTTTGGTGTGTGGCGGGGTGAGGGGTGGGGAGGTGGGGAGGATAGAAGAGTGGTGGGTGGGGGAGTAAGGGGGTAGAGACAGGATTTCTCTGTGGCTTGGAGGCTGTCCTGGAACTAGTTCTTGTAGACCAGGCTGGTCTGGAACTCACAGAGATCCGCCTGCTTCTGCCTCCAGAGTGCTGGGATTAAAGGTGTGTGCCACCACCACCTGGCACTAGTGACTTCTTTCTGTCATGGCATTCAGAGCCATGAGGTAAGCAGTTTTACTCCACCACACCACATACCATCCTGTGCTCACTCAACCAAAGCCCAATGCAGCCAGGCCAATCAACTATAAGCTAAACCTCTAAAACCATGAGCCTAAATCAATCTTTTCTTTACCTAAGTTGACAAATTAAGATATCTATTATAGTGACTCAAAGCAAAGATACACAGTTGTTTATATAGCAAAATGTTTTTAAACAATAGAGTAAAATGTTGTGGTATATCACAGAAAATAGTGTCATGAATTCATATGGAAGTTTTGCAAGTCCTGACATTAAAAAATATAACGTGTTAAATTCTCTTGACACAATACTAACTAAAAAGGAAGGATTAAACAAAATTTAAAACTGGAAGCTCTGTCTATCCATCTTTCTCACCTGTCTGTCTATTATATATCTATATGTAATATAGATATATATACTAAACACTTTTCTTCAGTATTGGGAATATGGATCACTTCAATATTTTTCCACATTCTTGGACTTCCTAAATTTTCCAAAAGGAACATGGCTATCATTTTCTATGTGAAACTGAAGTTTATTTTAAGGCAAGTATGGTAAAGTTGCCTGTTGGGGTACACAGATAAGGTCAATATGGAGGGCATAGTTTAAACTGTTAGGATTTTACCTCAACACCTAACCCTTTCAGTACTGAAATGATTTATACAGAAGCATGGGCGCTTATTGAGTCCCTGGTAACCCCTGAATATTGGAGAGTCCTGCAATTGTATGCAATTTGTCTCAGAATTGCCCAGGAGTGATTCAGCTTGAAAGGAGGAGACAGGGTTTATAGGCGTTTGAACATGCACAAGTCTTTGATCAATTACTGTTCCAGTGCTTTGTGCAGAGGAAGGCGCTGTTTCAGCATCATGGAGCAAAACAGGCACTGGAACTCCAAATGCCAATCATCAAAGACTATTCTTGTAAAAGGTAAAGCAGTCAGACTGCAGAATTATTTTGTGGATTAATGAAAACTCTGGCATCGAGGATCCACAGACTGTGAAGAGAGATCATGAAGTGTATTCGTGAAACTTTGTCTCGTGCTCTCAGTACACCTTCAGACTTTCCCATGCCTCAGTGTGGACCAAGTCCATGGCCGCGGCAGTGGGAGCCTGATGAGGGACCCGTGCAGGAGGCCTGTGGACTGAAAAGCTAGTCCACAGGCATCCCGCCCAATCCCCTGTCACGTTGGTGGTTTAGAGATTCATTTGGTGCCTGAAATCAGGGCACCCTTGTAGTCTAAAGAATACAGGACCCACTTCTCACTGTGAAGACAGGGCCGTACTTTCTCAGGGAAATCTTTCTTTGTAATAGAGCAAGCTGACGTCCTGACTATGAGTTTTTAAATTTTTATCTTATTTATGTGTGTAGGGGGTGTGCTATAGTTTGCCTGTGGAGGGCAGAGAAAACTTGGGGCAGTTGATTTTCTCCTTTGGGTGGGTCCTAGGGATCAAACTCAGGTCATCATGTTTAGCAGCAAGTGCCTTTGCCTCTAAACCATCTCACCCTGACCTAGGGTATATAGTCTTTAATCCCTTCTTGGCTACTCAATAGCTATGAGGGAACATTGCCCAAGTTTTCTATGGCTTGGACATCTCATCAACATAACTGGGGTAAAAGGGAGCAAAACACAAATTTATAGACTAGTGTTAAACAACAGAACTTGTGTAGTGTAGTTTCCCATATGCAACTAATACTCAGTGACTTGCAGTTTATAAAAAAGTATACCCAATGCAGTCAACTTAGAAAGCGCCCCCTCTCTCTGCGCCTGTGCTTTCATCCCTAATAAGGAGGGCTGCTTCAATCATGTGGGAGGTTCCCTTGCCCTCTAGCAAGTGATTCATGCATCCTGTAGGGACACACAGCAAAGTCATGAAGGCTGGGTTAAGGACCAAAAAATTGCAGAAGAAATAACTGAATCTGCAGCGCCACCTAGCCTAATGCGCACTGGGCGGCCCCACCACCCTGGCTCCTCTTCCTCTATGTGTGGCTTTTTTTTTTAAAGTATAATTACTGGAGCTTATGTTTCACAGTTAATGCTGTCAAGCCTTTTAAACTAATTGGTCTTTTATAGAAAATTTAACTGAAAATTAACACATCTTTTAATAACATTGCCTTAACTTTAATGGCACTCTGCCTTTCGTCTATAATTGCACTAAAATTGTCATTTTCCATGTCATATCTGCCATTTTTTTATATTTTCTAGTTTTCATGGTGTGGGTTTTTATTTTTAGTATTTTTCTTTCGTGAGCAATGAGGACTATTTCAATTATTTTCTCCTTGATCTGCCTCGCCTGGTGTAGCAGCAAGGGGTATGTTCTTGGGTCCAGTACAACACCCCGCTGTTGTCTGCTGAGACAGGACAATGCTGCTACGCCATCTGCCTTAGGTGTGGGTGTGGACTGTCTGTCTGCTGTGAGAAGGATGAATGAGAGCTCTTGGATGGAGTATAAGAGATGAGTGATGAGCTATAAATTGCTGGCATCTCTGGAGTGGCACTGGATTAACCTGGGCTGAGATCTCAACCTTCAACATAAGGCTCACCCGGGGTTTGGCCCTTCAGGACGTTACAGTATAGACAGAAAGGCAGGTGGACCCATGATTCAGAGGAGACATTCTCCAGTCTTGGAAACGCAAACCCTTATTTCTGACACCAAGCTCAGCTCATACGAGCCATGAAAACACAGAAACATCCTTCTGCAGACTTCTGAATCTTCTATCACATAGCTCCTGAGTCTTATATGTATGTGTGTGCATGCATGTGTTCAGGAGAGAGAATGAGTAAGCAGACGCATTCATGCATGCATATATGAGTGTATTTAAATAGCAAATTACAGCTCTGCTTGTTGAAAGACCTTCATATTCCTTTGTCCTCATCCAGTTGCCACAAAGGCACAAGGAGTTGTTCAAGTCACAATTAATTAACAGTTGGTCTCAACTGATTCCCAGACAGTAAGAAAACATAAACGGGGCTTGTGGTGAATTGGAACCAGAAGCATCAGTTCTCCTCAATGACCCTGTGCCACACTGTCTAGTCAATCACCTCATATGACCCTGTGCCTCACTGTCCAGTCACCTCACATGCTTGAAATCTGTTTTTATTATTTGACATCATTTATCATTCCTCTACAGTTTTTATCTCTAGAGTATCCAAGCAGATAGAAAACTTAAACAGTATGAGGTCATGGCCCATGGTTCTCCTCTCTATCCTGACTCTGTAATGTGGAGAATGATGTTTGTCATTTAGTAAGTGTCCAGGAAATGTACTGTTTAAGACTGCAACTGTAATACAGCTTTCGAGAACTGGTCATATGCTGAATACTTCATGGTCACTTTATAAGCATGACCACAGTCTCATATGGACAAGTTATGGGACATGTGTGAGTATTATCCCATTTTAAAGATACCAAAATGAGGCCTAGAGAGATTCAGGATCCACAGTCAGTAAACTAGTATGACTAGAGAGCCAACGCCGTATCCTCTTATTCTAGGTGTCTGGGTAGAAGTGATACTGGGATTGGGCTTTGGAAGAAGTGAAGCTGGGTAGAAAAAAAAAGAAAAACAAAACTGGAAAACTCTCACACAGCTCTAAAAACAGACAGACTTCCTTTCATTTGTATGTGTGTGTGTGTGTGTGCATGCGTGCATGTGTGTGTGTGTTTAGGTGTATGCATGCGTGCATGCATGTGGAGGGGCAATCTAGGCTCATTCAGAAAACTTCATTTCTCAACTGAACCCTTCCTCTTAGAGGTGCACATCTATAAGGATAATTATTCCTCCCATCATGGTTTCTGTTGTCAATCTGTGGGCTGAAGCTGTAAGACTATGTCTGACACAGTCCTAACAATTCCAAAAAGGCCAGTGAAGAATCAAAACAATATTCTCTTAGCAAAGTAGCAGGCCACGAGGATTTGAGTGATGAAACACAATATTCAGAGAATGCTGATTCCTTGAATAAGTGGCAACTTGGGGAGCAATTCTAGAAAAGGGGGATCATTGACATCCAGAGTGGATGGATCTAATTGGGTCTGTTGTGCCAGACCTCAACTGGAGGTTTGTCATCCTACGCAACACAGCAAGTTCTAGAATGATTTGTCCAGTATTTTGATTGATGACTTGAAAAGGCACTGACAGTAGGCCTGTTAGTATGCTTTGTTCTGATATTTAAATCTGGTTTATTCACCCTATGGTCTAAAAGATCAGAATGTATCACTGAAGTGTGTCACACAGTTCCAGGCTCTCAATAACTAATGCTGCTGCTGCTGATAAATATGAGGGACAGTACTAGGTTCCTGGAACCCTTTACTCTGGGCTAGAATGTAGAAGGAAGAAAGACTGCTTTCAGGCTATAACATTCACATACCCCAAGCTACTTTGGTGTTAAAGGAGATTTGGGATGACCCTTGAAAATAGTGATAGAAATCAGTTCATTCTGATTTTCATCTGAGTTTCTGAGAACTGACTCTCTAGGAATGCTATCAACCCGTAGCCTTGAATCTCATACCCAGATATGCCCTGCCCCTACTGTTGTATGCCCTGCCTCCATGCTGTCAGTCAAGGGCCCCTTTGACTGTGTAGAAGTTTCAATTGCATCACTTAGAATTAGCACTGGGCTTCATGGGTGTTTGACCCATGGAAGTGTACAGCTTCATTATTTCCAAATTTTCAGTAATTTATGAAAACATATGTTTTAAAATGATGTTTCTTGTCCTACCTGGAGCATATTGCCTGCAAAAAACCCAAATGTTATAAGCTTAAGCTTTAAAAAAAAAACAAACCTTAGAGCATTTTGTAGTTTAGGGGAAAAATCCATAAACAGCTTACTTTTCTTAGTAAAAGTTCTGAAATCTCTGGAATTAGAATCAGAATTAAAGTGGCATTTCTAAAGAGACACGATCCAGCCTCCTACGGAGAATCCAGTGCTTTACTGAACATAAGCGTGCAGTTTCTATTGTTCTTTCCAGCCTGTTCAAGAATTTGTATAAACTGAGCCAATATTACCAGCAGTCCTAAGTTCAGTCACAGCACTCCAGGAAACCAGGAAGGACCAAATACAAGGCCCACACTCTTCTTATTGTCTTGGAAAGTCACCAGTGAACCTTAAGTCAGATGAACGTTATTTCATAATTATCTTTAAAACCATAATTCTGATATTTCACTAAGATGTGCTTATATTTGCACCACATTCAGTAATATAGAATAACCTAAATTTGTCTCTAAAAGTTCCATGGCTTCATCTTTCCTCACACAGTAATCCTTCTGGGATTAGCTTTAATGAATATATGATCACAATCTACAATTAGCATATCAGTTGTTTAACATAGTCAAGAGAACAGCCTCCTTAGGCAGTGTAAGAAATGTATGCATGGAGAAGCACCTTCTAGTTGTGTTTACAGCTTAATATGCTCAATGAAACTCTGTTCCATGGGTTCTACAAATGATGGCTTTTATCCAGTCTACACCTCCACTTTCACAAATTGTGAATCTGACTATTGCAAAATGAAGTACATCTTCTATAAATAAAGACACCAGTGGGAATGATTCCCAGTACCTGCCGTAGCCTACTCTAAATGGCTGCTGTTGTCTATTGCAGTGAGTGATGATGCCACTATGCTGGAATCTACTCTATTAACTGTTACTTATTTGGGGAGGGTCATAAGAATAGGAAAACAAATGGCCTAACCACTTAATACACATCAAGTTACTTAACAAAACAGAGCTGCTTTTGATGTCTCAGTCAATAGCTCCTTCCCTTTACCTCTATCATTGTCCCTGGCATTCAGCAGAGAAGAGTTCCATGTCTGGCCCTCAACCAAGGACTACTCTTTCAGTGACAGACAAGGACTGTGGTGTCACCTTTGGTGGCACACTGTACTTTCTACATTCTGTTCACATTCAGGCTATTGTCAGATGTTTCCATTTTTACCAATGAATACTCACCCCATCATCTCCCCACCTTTCCTGTATCACTATCTCCCTCCAGCTAGACAAGATGCTTCCAAAGACACCACCCCCTATCCTTTCCAGTCTGAGCCATATCCACCTAGCCGACAAGGCAACTGACTTCAGACATGAACCTGATCACATCACTCTTCCCCGTTAAGTGCAAAGACTGCAACCATGGAATGGTTTTCAATGTCTTCCCTGTCCCTTTCCTCATTGTGGTTCGACTTCCTTTGTCTTCCTTGAGACAGCCTCACATCTTGGTATGAAATATTTATTTCCTTAAGGACTGCTTCTCTTATCCTCCAAACCAGGTGATCGCTTTCCCTGTCTTCCCTACACTTTGAGGAATTTATAATCAATATTTACTTGAGTGATTGATAAGTATTGGTATCCTTTCTAGAGAGAAAAGTTCATGAACTTGTGAACTTTTCAATGCACAGCTCAAACTCCTGCCAGTGCCTCCTACTTTGGAGATATTACATGACTGTGTATTCCACCACTTGAGTAGAGAGGAAGTTAGACAACTCACCGCACTCATGAGTGAGTCCAGGACGCTGACGGCAAATGCTGTCCCACATGCAAAGGGCTGCGTGAGGTACAGCTCTGTGTCAGGGTCATCGTCGTCGTCTTGGTCCAAAAACTGAACATTAGTATCGTTCACTAGAAAAGGCATAAAATAAGAATTAGCACTGAACACTATACATGCATTAGTGAAGCCAGAGAGATACTAAGTGACTGGCTTAAAGAAGTTACTACAAAAGAAACAAGAATGGTGAAGCTGTTGATGGACCTTGAGGTTGGCGAGCAGTGGAACTCAATGGTCTGCTCCTACAGGACTGTTTTAACTTCTAAGACCAGGAGAGCAATGAAGTCAAGCAGGCTTGACCCATGGCAACTGCTAAGGACTGGCAAGTTGATGGCACTGACCAGTCCTTATTGCAGTTTTAGAATCATGACCAAGAAACACCCTAGGGCATTTTTTGGTAGCCAAGTCCTTTGAGAGATGGACATATTTCAATGATGAATAGTCATGCTGGAATGCTAAAGTTAGTTAGCCACAAAGAAAAGAAAGCAACTTATTCAGAAGGAAAAGCAATAGACCAGAAACACAGCAAAGGCAAATGGCAAGGAATTTACCCTCAGGCAGGACCCACAGCTAGCCCCAAGGATGGGCCCAGGTAGTACTTGGTGTGCCTCACCTCTGAACCTAGGCCCATACCCTATATGTCCTACTGAACACTCAGGAATGGCTCCTGGCTGCTTCCGGCTGTTATCCAACTTTCCCTGCAAGGCTCCACACACTCTGTTTCCCCCTTGTTAACAGCTCTGTCTTCCTTGTGTTCCAGAAGGCATGGCCAGGCCAAGATGCCTTCATTCATTATCATCTGAGCAGCCCCTAAGGACTCCTCCTGCATGACCCACAGACTGATGAGTTGTGTCCTGCAAATGTCTTTAAGTTACAAAAAATTAAATGAGAAATGAGCTTCAATTCCTGTCTTGGTCTCAGAAATGATCACTTTTGCAGAGCGAGTAATAGGGGGAAGTGTGGGAAGTTGGGGAGAGGCACATTTGTGATTTCTGGAATAATTAAGGTGGTTTTAGGAAGAGAACAGATGAGGTTTCCTAGCTCTGATGTCTTTCTGAATCTATCAGAAGCTAATTTTCTTTCTGAGATCTATTGTTTTAATTTTTAAAAGGAACTTTCTTGATAACGTTCCTTTAAAAAAACAAACAAACCACAAAACCTTGTTTATTGCATGAATCAGAGTAAATAATAATAGGACAAAAGGCTAGTTGTGGAATTATTTTTAAATCACACCATCTTTCCCCTTCCCCCAGAGAATAACTCTAATGGAGGGAAATCTTTACTGTGATAATTTGGATCCCAGTTGTCTCAGTGGCAAGTGAATTGCAGATAGTGGGTGAAAGTCTCAAGTCTGATTTTGTCACCAACTTCTTTGGCAAGGCATTTCATGATGTTACAGCTAAGCTGATCTCACTGAGAAATGGGGAAATTATGCAGTCTCCTGTGGGGTAGCTCAGAGACTCCTAGGAGACCAGACTTGGTAAGTTTGGTCCAGGACCCAGGGCATGCTGCGCACTAGATAAATGGAGGTTGGTATCACAACTGTCTATCTATTTCATTATGGAAATGTCCAGCCTCTCTCTCTTCCTCTTAGAAACACTAACAGTTTACTTATGCACCCTCCAAATGGTCCTGTTAAACTGAATTATGATAGGCCCTAAGGTGCCTCCATACCTAATTCATGCTTAACTAAATGTGTCTCAATGTGTCCTGAACTACTGTAGCCTTACTCCATGGAGAAATTATCACAAGTGGCCAAGTGTTCAAACCACACACTCACACACACACACACACACACACACACACACACACACACACACACACACACACAAACACACCCTGCTCTCATAGTGGGTCAGATATGAGGAACCATTTTGGTTTGGACACATGTAGTACTCTGGAATTATAGGTAAAGTGGATTGAACTTCCTAAGGCATGCACTGAAGAGACAGCTTGGTGACCAAGAGCAGTTGCTGTTCTTGCAGAGGACTTGTATTAGCTTCCTGGCACCCACACCTTGGCCTACCTATAACTGTTCCATGGAGGGAATCCAACACTCTTCTGTCTACTGCATGTGCATGCACATGGGATACATACATTTATGCAGGCAAACACTCATATACATGCAAGATAAATAAATATTTGTTTTTTAAGATTTTAAAAATCCAGCCGGGCAGTGGTGGCGCACGCCTTTAATCCCAGCACTCGGGAGGCAGAGGCAGGCAGATCTCTGTGAGTTCGAGGCCAGGCTGGACCAACAGCCTCCAAAACAATACAGAGAAACCCTGTCTTGTAAAAACCAAAAAAAAAAAAGATTTTAAAATCCATGTTATTGAAATTTTGCCTTATTGTTTTCCTCTCTCTCTCTCTCTCTCTCTCTCTCTCTCTCTGGATAGTGTCTCATATATCCTAGGATGGCTTCAAACTCATTTGGAGTAAACTTCTGATCTTTCTCTAACTTTGCTGCGTAAGGATTATGGGTGTAGACCAACACATCCAATTGATGAAGTGCTGGGGATTGAACCGAGGGCTTTGTTAATTAATGTTAAGCAAGTACTCTACCAACTCAGCTAAATCCTAGGTCTATTATTTTCTCTTTTGGTATTCTAAAAGTATGTTGTAAGAGTCACAGTATTTCTACTCTGGGAAAGTGTAAGTTAAGAGAGCACACACATTGGAATATGGTCTTATTTATTCACAACGTCACCATCATTCCTACTGGAGCAATATCCCTTCCCTCTCTACAAGGAGATGAAGAAGAAATGGTGTTATGTTACTAGTGTGGCCCCAAGTAGGATAAACAACTCTGGACTTGAGCAATCTAAGGGTGTAAGCTATCAGAAGGTGTCAAGGCAAGAGAAAGCTTCTGTGAAAAGCCTTGCCTGTTGTTCTGGGATGCCCAGTCTTGGAAAGATAACAGCTGGAGTTTCCTTTGCCTATTTCCCAGAATAGCAACCACATAGGAAATAAGAGGTGACAAACACATTGGCCCACAGTGCATCTGATCAAACACAATTGGGAAATAGTGAGTTAAGCAGCTACAAACAAACTTCATGGAAACTTCATGCGCCTTTGTTATGGGAGTATCAGGACAGATGAGGACTGGAATATATTACAGTCTTAAAATATGTTTGGCCTTGGTTGTCTCTGTGCCTTTGTGTATGTTCATGTATGTATGTGTTCATATATGTATGTGTTCATATATAGGAGCACGTGGAAGGTAGATGTCAACATTAGTTGTCATACGCAATCATTTTCTTTATTACTTTTTGGACAGAGTTTCTCAGCTGAACCTGAAGCTCACCAATTCAGCTAGGCTACCTGGCCAGCAATCCTCAGGGATCCTTCCATCTCTGTCCCCAAGGGTGGGAATTACAAGATGTACATTGCCATGCTCAGCTTGCATATGCATGCTGGGGATCTGCACTCAGGTCCTCATGATTGCCCAGCAAGCACTACCTCAGGCCCATCTCTCCAGCTCTGTTCTCTGCTGTTTTAAGGGGAATATGACTGGAGCAATGTAACACAACACACATCACAGGGCAGGTGACAAATGGCGAACATTTGTAGGGGTGAAGTGGAGGGAGGAGTGGAATAAGGACAGTGGTGTGGCTACTAGAGAAACTTGCCTTCAGAGCAAAAGGAAGAAATGGTCTGAACTCCAAACATGAGGGGGAAATCTGGTGTGGGAGAGTGTCGGGAACTGCTAACCAAATTGCTACATTGTATCTAGAGCACCAAACGTTTTGCTTGCCTTTTACACTAATCAAAATCAGGAGGCTCCAGTTAGTTAATAGCACATGGGTTCCACATGAATAAGGAAGTCTTGGTGTGGGTGCTTTTGGGAAGCTGCTGTAGGTATCTGTACTGGAGATGTTGATGAATTTCCCAAACAGTAGTCTGGGGCACATGAGCTTCCTTTGGTCTTTTATGGTCCTGTGGTTCTAAGAAGAGCAATGGAGAAACCTAGGCTTTTAGCCAACAATGCTAAACATAAAAAAGATACCTTTCCTAGTGTTGGAAACAAAAAATAGTATGATACTCCTTGACCTGGGTGAATTTGTCCTGATGAATAGCTCTGTCTAACAACTACAAAGGGCTGCATGGTGGACAATTTATTCCTTCATTTCTAGACACCTCACAAGCAAGATTACTGGGTTAAAAGCCTCCTCTCTTATTTTGAAATATATTTGGGGGCCAAGAAAATGGACTGTTCAATTCATCTGTGAGTCATGGGAAGGCAGGTGCTCCACACCCCTCCTCCCATGTCTCTGCCAAGAAGCCCTTTGCTATGTCTATTTAGAAGATGAATCTCTAGTGCTGAGACCTGCTGCTGATGGGCGCCCTTTGTGGGTTATTAACCAAGTCATGGGGAACCATGGAAAGGCCTGACAAATGCAGGCATGACCAGGGGCCTTCATCTTCTGGATAAATCCACTGTGAATCTCTCAGAGAGGACTTTGGGCCAGCAGGGTGGGGGACAGAGTGTAGGGCCGCCAGCCTGTTCTGCACCCTTCCTGGATTTAGTAAGAAAAGATCCCCATGGGAACCAGCTGCTTTTTAAGCTTCAGAAGCTGAACTTCTGAGAAAAGGGCAGGGAGGGGGGGGAGAAAAGGCAAATAAAGCCAGAATAAAGAAAAATAAACAGCTGGAGGGAAGGCACTGTCTAGGATTTCTTATCTTAAAATTTTTATATTTTTCCTTTGACTTCCTCTGTGAGCTATGAAGACATGTCAGTCAAACTGACAGCATGTTGGAAAGGAATGTAGGGAGGAGGCAGGGAGAAGGGGCACATGTGGGTTTTAAAAGAGAGGGAGAGAGGGGCTTGGGCTACAGAAAATGAATTAGAGCAGAGATGCTTTGGAAGCTACTGCCAGGTCAGATGGGTGTGATCAAAGGTTTACTGATGCTGTGTGGGGGAAAAAATCATTAAGAAAAGGCCAGAACAAGACAGTCGATTCCAACCAGAGCCACAAACAAAATGCATTCAAAGCAGTGCCATGGGGTAGCCTTTCTGTTACAGCCAGTGAAATGAAGGGGGGAAAAGCCAATGAGAGTTGGAAACACCAAGATCAGAACAAAAGAAAATACTGATGTCAAGAAGACAAGCACTTCTTACCCAACTCCGTTATCATTAGAATGTGGGTCCCACTGTTTTTTTCCTGATTGACTGATACCAAAGGCAACTTGCCTGGTTTAGCTAATTGGATACGGCATTTAAGGGTCAGGGAAAGGGAGTGGAAGAAAGTACAGAAAGAAAAAAAGAAAGTGAGGGAACAATAGGGGACACATCCTCAAGCTAGCCACCTGGGCAATAGTCTTTGCTGTGCGGGAGAAGAGCTTTATAACTTCACACAGGGTACCAGAGAATGGCATGGTCAGAAGTTGGGTTTTATTGGCTACAGATTATAGCATTCAAACCATGCCCTTCATCCATATTTTGGCCATCTTTTAGAAATGACCTTTGGTGAGAATTTCAACCTGGGTAGGGTCAAGGTGGAGCGGCCACATAGTGGAGCAAACAAACGTTTGACCCAGCTCTCACCGGGGATTCATCCTGGGATGGGATGGGCTTAATCCCGAGGTTCTGAGCAGGGTTTCAACTGTAGGAGCCTTTGAAACAGAACACTCAGAAGAGGCACCGTCAGGATGAAGCCACCAGAAGAACTCTGCCTCCTTTCTGCCCGCTTCCCAGATGGATGCCCCAATGTCAAAGCCATTCTCACGCTCCTTTGAAAACCATAGCCAGAAGGAAGGAAACTGTCTATTTCTCTCCTGGGAAAAACAGAACAGTTTGTCCTTCAAATGATTTGCCGTATCGCTACTCATACTTCACCTCTGCTACTCCACCCGAAACCTATGATGCCCAAAGGGTTAGCAGACAGGCCACCCTCCTCTTTTCTCCATGGTCTGGAAGACAAAAGCACCCACCCCCTGAGCTGACAATGACCCCCTACCGAGTTCTGTGATGATGGGGATGTTGACCCCCGTTGTGATGGATGGCTGGCGTAGCATCCCATGCACTGGGCTGTTGTCTGGAGATGATCTGTCCATTCCAGGAGGTGTGAATCCTAGTAGAGAGAAATTCAGAGAAGTAGAAAAAAGTACAGTATACATAGAGAACCCTCAAAGTACAGTGTACACATTATTGACAGGCTACCAATTAATACAGGATAACTTCTGAATTATGTTTTGTTTTTTTAAGGCTATATAGGCAACATACTTGGAGCAATTCCAACTTACTCTGATACCCACCTTCCTAAAAATCTAGACCATATCAGTATATATCCTATATAGTTCCCCCTCTCATATCAAATAGTTACCACCGTATCTAGTTGCCCTTAGGTAGGAAGGAGTGTGTGACATACAAAATGTTCTTGCTCAAGAAAATGGAGCAAAGAAACACACATCGCTTCTGGTATAAGGCTTTGTCTTGTCCTTCTCTTCCCAATCCACATCCTATATATATGGAGACATGGGTCACTATGGAGATGGAGTCCCGACAGCAGTCTCAGACAGCTCCTCCATAAAATGTTTAAGTGGAAAACAATGATGGGCTCTTCCAAACCACTGAAATGTTTTGCTTGTTATTACACAGCCTAGCTAGACTCACTCTGACAATTCTGTTCAGCCAACTGACTACATTTCCTTCTGCTCCTGAGGAACTTAGGGCTGGTGAGATGTGAGGGTAAATCTGCTTGGAGGCCTTCAATCTTGTTTGATTCTCTCCAGACACTGTGTGTCTGTAGTTAATAGAACTAGCCTTGAATTCCTGAGCTAACTGACCTGGCACTATCAAGAATGTATAAGCTTTATGAACCGGGTAAGATGTGTGATGTCAAGTTTAGGAAGGGTGAGACTTCCTTGCAGTCAAGCCCACTGAGTACCTTGGTGAGGATGCAGACAAACACACACAGAGATGGGAGAGCTCTTTGAATTGTGCCTGCACTGGTTAGAAATTCATTTTCCAAGTGAGGCGCACAGCAACTGGGACTGTGAGCTCTGTGTTGCCATTTGTTTCGGGTTGTTTTTACTTTTCATTTTATTGAATTAAAAAGTCGCTTTGGAAATGCAGTCTTCACTATGTAACATGGCTAGTCTGAACTCACTTGGCAGACCTGGCTGCCCTTGAACTTACAAAGATCTTCTTGCCTCTGCATCCTGAGTGCTAGGATTAAAATGTACATGCTGCTATGCCTGATTTTTTGGTTTCTCATCTCTATATGGGCTTGCCAGTAAATGAAGGATTCAAAGGTACAAAGATACTTGCTTGGGTTCCAAATAAAAACCCCTAATTGATCATAGGACCACATTTTACCGTCAATACTTAATAGTGGGACAAGGCTGGGCTGATTCTGGCATTTGGGGTATGTTTGATGCTCAGAAATTGCCTATCCTGTCCGAGGTTTACAGCACAAAATGCAAAAGACTTTGAAGCAGGCTTTCTCATTTTCTGCTCTCCTTTATGTAACTATCTTATCAACTACTATGCTTTCAGGAAGACAAAAAGCATCATTCCCTGATTGCACTTTTTTTTGTAGTATTATGACACCTCAAACAGACCAAATTACATTCAATAGGTTAGTGTGCATTCTTCCTAAACTTGGAATGTATCTCTTTCCCAGCCAGCTGCATAACCAAAGAGCACGCATTTTAAATGTTAGCTGTTTTCTTCCCTTCCAACAGGAAAAGGAGCAGAAATAAACTGTTTGCATCAGAAGTTGCATTCAATCGCATGAAAAATTGCAAGTGACAGCTGTGCAGGTTCAGTGGATGGGACGTTTCTGACTTTCTTCAACTTGACAAGTGAACACCTTACATCGGTAATGCTGTATGCATAATACATGGCCTGTATTTTGACATCCATCTTCAGACGCTGACTGGAGAAAATATGGGTGTGTTCCTCAAGGAGCAGAACCCATAAAGCAGACAGAGACGCGGGTCCCGCGGTGCTAGGAAAGCTGTATTTCACTGCCGAGACTGCAACAGGCCGGAGCATCCTTTTGTTTTATCTTATTTAAGGGTTCCATTTTCAGCTGTGAAAAGACTCAGCCCCTTGCATGAAGCCTTCACTAAGAAATGGCACGTCCGCTTCCCAGGCCCCTTTCACTTTGCTTCCGTATCCCATTTCCCTCTGAAGACTTCAAGTGTGGGTCCATCAGCATCTACACCTGAGAAGCTGATGGGTGGACAGATACCACCCCCCCCCCGTGGAAGGTCTGCCTCCCCTTCATCTGTGACCCCCCAAGAAGAGGGTACTAATGCTGACATGGGAACTTCAGAGATATTATGCCTCTTCCTATTTTGTGACTTTTCTGGCCTCCCAGAAAAGTTGAGGGTGGAGGTGGGTGTGGGGGCAAAATTGACAAAAGTGTAGGTTTTCTCCTTTCCTCTCATACAGCTGTAGTAATGACTCAGACTTAACTAGCATTGTTTTTCCCCTTTAGGGACCCATCTATAGGAAAAACTAATGTTCTGAAGCCCCAGGGTTTTGCAGACTTCCTAAATGACCTTGAAGAGAAGAGAAATCCAGGTGTATTCCATCTGAAGGAGTGAGGTATGAAGATAGCCTTAGATGTCATCATTCTAGTCATGGTTGACAAAGCAGGTCTCCACAACGGTCTGGTCTCCACCCGTTTAAATGTTGGCATTACTTTACATCTTTACATAAAACAATACTGGCGTTATGTTTGTGCAAGCCAGGACATGTGGCGTATACCCCAAGGATGTGCAGCCAGGGACCAGAAAAACTGGGAAATGCTCCAACATGGGAGACAGCCCTTCACTTTGCCAAAAGAAATCATTAAGAATGTCTGTGTGAGAGAGCTAGACTAAGAAACCACACTCAGAAAAGGTTCAAGTTGAATTTCTGGACTGCCCAAGTTCTTGCTTAGGTTCCTAATTCCTTAATGTTAACACTAACATGGTATTCCATGGAGCTAGACATGACTTCCCCAGACTACCTCCTCTCCTTCCAGGGAAGCCCCACACCACCCCCAATCCCTGTGGAGGCCCACAGAAATGGTTCCACTTCATCTTGACTTAAGGTCAGAGAGTGCAAACCCACCCTTGCTCCTTCAAGGTTAAACAACAGGATATTTAGTCTAAGGTGTGGTCACTGGGTGTCTTGTCTAAATAACAGAATACTTAGTTCAGGGTGTGGTTACTTGATGTTTCAGGTACTAAAGAGGTAATTCCATCTGTTTGTTCTCTGTATCATTGATAAGGAAGTCTTTACCTTTTCCCCCTTTTGACTGTAGTATATAAGAACTTTGAACAATAAACTTGGGCGGATCATGGTATTCACGAGATGCTCTCCAACTCTTGTCTTTAGCCTGTTTCTTTCCTCAATCCACACTCCCCTTCTAAGGCACAAACCAGACTAGTTGGCTGGACTGGATACTGTGTCTACTCTTCCCCAGTGCTCCCTAAGCCTCAGGAGGACAATACACATGATTTGGGTTGGCTTCGTAGGTATAAGCACAGCACAGCCAATATTCTCTCCAGGTTTCTGATTCTTCATCTGAAAGTCAGAAGTGTTCCTTTCACAGGGAATCTGGAAGGCTAAAGTGAAATGTGTCACACCTAGGATGAAGCAAGCCCTCAAAAATGCTGCCTATCAATGACAATATTATACTAGATATACAACAGATACTTGTGGAGAGGTCTGGCACCCATCAAGACCCTTTCCTGTGGGTAAAGATAGATTTTTCTAAAGAAGAATTTGTTCTAATGAGAAGCCAAGAATCATAGTGGGTGGGTATTTTTGTTATAAATAGATTAGCCCTGCAATAACAATAATGATAATAATAGCAACAACAATAAATAATAATAATAATAGGACAGCTGGAAACATCTCAGGAAGGAATCTGGATATTGGGAAGGCTGAGGCTTTCCTCAGACTTACAGGAAACTGATGGCCCACCCTTCACATAGTAAAGGCTATTCATTTCAAATAGCGACTGCAGACCACTTCTAGAACCTTCTCTTTTCTAGACCTAATCTCCCGGCCCCTTTAATTAATTGGAAGTCATTTGCTCCTTGGGCTCCAGAAACTGTTTTACTACTGTTTTACTCTGGCACCTGCGTTCTGGACCCATTACCCTGCTGGATGGAACTAACAGGGTCAGCCACAGTTGACCTTCTCTGGCTACTGTTGTTTACGCTGATCGAGTGAGGTCTCAGCTGGAGAGAAGAGAGGAAGGCGAAACATCAGTTAGTGAAGAGCTCAGAGCATTGACTTTAGTGAGGGTGGCTTGGAATGAAGGAATCTGACACAAGAGCTTTGATGGTTCCTGTCAAGAGCTAGAAGGAGCAACAAGAAAAAGTGACATCAAGGTTTTCATTTATTAAAATGTTATTTCCTGCCACACCTAAGGGCCTGGGGACATTGAGGAAGAGGGGTTTGGAAAGACTGTGAGAGCCAGAGGACCACGGAGTTTGCTGTGAGACTGTGTCTCCTAGTGGTGTCAGAAGTTACATCCATGAAGTTTTACTAACATGTTTGTCCAAATGTGAGCTGAACAAGGGTGACCCCAATGGACATGCCAAAATGTATGGAGACAAGCCCACGAGGCTCAGTCCTAGGCAAATAACTTAGGCAACTGAAGAAAACTGGAAATGTAAGAGGTGGCCCTCCCCAGAGAAGAGCACACCGATGGTTTCCAGTGCCAAATGGTCAGCCGAAAAACATACATACAGGTAGCATTTTACCAATTGAACAGATTATATTTAGGAGTATGTGTATATGCATATATTCATACAATAACAATTAAGCTTTTACAAAAGCCATGAATTTGAAGGCAAGTAGGAGAAGGATATATATATGAGGGCTTGGAGGGTGGAAAGGTAAGGGAAAATACTGTCACTTAATTATAATCTCAAAAGAGCACAAAATTCCCCTTGAATTACAAAAAGTGGAAAAAGAACTGAGTATAAGCATGCAAAATAAATTAATAGTTTCTGATTGGTGTTGTATACATGCACGCTGGGTTTCTCTGCATCTAAGAGACCAGGCACAAGCACTGAGCTACCTATGGCTCAGCCAGACTAGCAGACTAGAAAAGTGCTCCGTGGAGCAATGCAGGCTGGGGAAGCCAGAAACGAGTGAGGCGCCAAGGCAAAGGGGGCGCCAAGGCAAAGGGGAGGGTGCTGTCGAGATGAGCTGACTGTGGTAACCGAGGGTGGAGACAGCACGCCAGGGGAAGAAGCATTGTGCTCTGCCAGCCTGGGATCTCAGGACCATCCTAAAAAAAGACTGTTTGTGGAAGAAGAAACTGGGGCCTAACCAGGACCCTAGAGAGGGTAGGCAGTGTGCCCCAAGAGCATCCCATCTGCTGAGCAGACCTCAGATCTGAACCAAATGAGTGCCCAGGCTCCTCTAAAGCAGACTGCACCCAAGGCGCTGTCTTTCGGGCCGCACCTCATTTATTGCTCGTCACAACTGTATGAGTTGAGTGAGACCAGCTCATAGTATCATGTTTGTAGAAAAAGGAAAATGGTACCCCAAAGGAAAGATGGAAAGTAACAGGGGTGGGAGGGACACGCATAACAGATAATCCAATGGTGTGCTCCATGCCGTAGCTATGGCTGTGCGATTCTCTCATTCTCTCTCTCTCTTTCATTCTCTCTCTCTCTCTCTCTCTCTCTCTCTCTCTCTCTCTCTCTCTCTCTCTCTCTCTCTCTCTCTCTCTCTCTCTCTCTCCCCCTTCCCTCCCTCCCTACTCTCCTCAACCCTAGCAGGCAAGTTTGAGACTCTAACTTTTTTGTTGTTGTTTCACTTTTAAACAATAGCATACAACAACTGGGGCCCATTGCTGTCAGGCTTACCCTGCTTTGATACCGCAACATGCACAGCTCAGGGTGTGAATACTAAATGCTTTATTACAGTACTTTTCCATGGGGGAAACACAAAGTACTTCCTAAATCTTCCCTAGTTAAATCCCCAAGCCTTTCCAGGGAGAGAGGGAGGGAGATGGAAATTCTTATCAATCACCTCCCCTAGAAGAGATGGAGAAATGAAGGTAAGTGCTTCCCCGTCCCCCAGAGATTCAACATAAAGGAATTGGCTCGAAGGGTGAGCCAAATTATCTTTTATTGTGTGCATATAAATGATGGTTAGAAATCCATATGCTATGTTAAACTAGGGAAATAAATTAGGCCCAGTCATCGAGGTTCACTGAGACAGGTATTCAATATGAAGTTGTTAAAGGAAAGATCACCGTTAAAAATGATCTATAAAGACATGTTAAAAATCAAGAGAAACATCTCATGTTACATCATCTAGGAGATGAATTAGATTTCCTGTTAATGCCAGCAAGAAAAAAAAAGAATCCCCAAACCAAATGTCAGATGAAGCGAGGATCAATAAAAATATTTTGATAAGTAAATGCAACAGTGCTATTTAACACATGATTGGCAACTGCTGAAACATCAATTATCCAAATTTCCCATTGCTGCTTATGGGAAAATTATGCAGATTAGAACTTGATTAGGCTTATATCATGAGACTCAATTTAGACTTTTAATCTATTAAGCTCCAATAAATGAGGCATCTGAATAGCTCCCCTGAGCAACTACAGTAATAGCCACAGCAGTCATTTCTGCAGTGTGTATGCCAACAAATTTATCAGCAGCCCAAGTAAAGAAAATTCCATGTTGGAGAGGAGCAATCGCTTTCTAACTAAGAGGGGCAGGAATAACCCATGCTGATAGAGTTGGCTTGGAAAAGAGATATGAGGAAGAGTTACCAGAAAACTCCTGTCAGAAGGAAGAACTTTAGGTTAACCTTGCAATTATATATATATATATATATATATATATATATATATATATATACAGTTTCCATGAGTTTTTCAATGAGTTCCAAAGCCGGAGTCTGGTGTTGAGGATTTATGCAATTTAAGGGAAAAAAAAACAAAAACAAAATGAAAAAAACAGAGATCATATACTGAGGTGACAAAGTCTCCTGACTTTGCCCAAAGGTGACTCCAACTGACCACTTTCTGGTTTGCAGGCTCCAGTGGCCACAGCCTCCAGTGGGGAACCTTCATAAGTTAAGATGAACAACTGAGGACAACACTGAATATCAGCCTCTGACTGCCACATTATTGGCACACACATAGGAATATGCACATGCATGCGTGCCCCCCCCCACACACACACGCATGAGTCCACAGACCGAGGACTGTAAACTCATCCACTTTGGGATGAATGAAACAGGGAAAATTAAATAGGAGGTGAAAAATAAAAACTTAAGCAGAGCCCTGACATTTGAATAGTTAGATTTTTTTCAGCTGGATTTCTATCATGCCCGAAGCCCCCTACTAGTGCAATCACTGGGGGAAATCCCGATGGAATGGTTTTTATGTCACTGATTTTTTTAAATTGTGTGTATGTCTGTCTGTCTATGGGAATGTAGACCACCTGTGTGCAGGTGCCTGCAGAAGTCAAAGAGCTTATCAGATCCCCTGGAGCTGGAGTTACAGGCAGTTGTGAGTTACCTGATGTGAGTGCTAGGAACAGACTCGGGTCCTCTGCAAAACCAGAAAGCACTCTGAGCCACCCAGTCACCTTTCTAGCCCATGGTGCGTAAGGTTTTTCTATCAAAGCATATGACTCCTTCAGCCAGCTTCCCACATGCCTGTGACCAGTGGCCAATGACACAATCTAGTTTAGTGCCCTTCCCCAATCCTTTCTACTTGCAGTAAGTCATGCTGACATTCTTTTCATGTGTGATTTTTGCAGAGACTGTATTTCATTGGCACTTTGGGGAGCTGATGGCACCTGCTGCATAAAATACCTGATCCTTTTTTTCCAATTTTTCATCTGGGATCTGATTCAAAACACAGCCAATGAAACCAGCCAATCAAATGGACCTTCTCTAAAGCTGTTTACCCAGCACTCTTTGTCATGTAGATTCAGCACTCAGAGAAATCTCCCACACATAAAACAAATGTGTTGTCAAGAGTCAACCCCTTAAGAAGTCTCTCTTAGTAATGAATGTATGGACCAATTTGTCTCTGAAGGGGCTGGTGAAAGGAATGAAAAGGGGCAAAAGGGAAGAAAGTGGAGGAGAGGGAGACAAGAAGGCAGGACAAACTAGTCACTACTGAAAGACAACTAAAGCCATAGACTTAGAAAGAAGTCAGATGTGTTCATCTATGTAAATATGGTGTCATATGATTGTCTACAGTTTGTCTATTGATGTTTTCACTTCTTCCTCATTTGTTTTACAACTCTAAAACAAGATATACTTTGTCAATATGAGTCAGGGGACTTACAGTTTTACCTGCCCTTTGTTCCAAATGATTTTGCTTTGAAAAATGTGTGTACAGCCACCGTCCCTTATATTAAATACTTGGTATGGTGGTGTTTTTCTTCACAGCTCCTGAATAACATTGAACAGGAAACTACATGCATGTCAAGCCTTGGGAAATAATTGTGTTAAGGATTCATCCAACAGACATACTGCAGAAAAACACTTAAGGGCATTAAAAACTAATGTATAATCCATTTTTGAAGGTAAGAAAGTGTATCTATGGAAGCAACAATGTGTCAAATTTCTTATGTTTGAGCAGTGAAATTACAAGGCTCCTTAGTCAACCCTAGAGGGATGGCTCAGTCAGTAAAATGCTTGACTTGTGAACATGAAGACAGGATTCCAAACCCCAGAGGCCATGTAAAACTTGGGCATGGTGACACACATTTGTAAAATCAGTGCTGGAGAGGGGCGAATCTCCAGGGTTTACTAACCAGCTACCCTGGCCTTCTTGGAGAGTTCCCAGCCAGTGAGGAACTCCATCTTAAAAAAAAAAGAAGTGAACATTGGACAGTGCCTGAGGAACCATGAAGTTGCTCTCTGGCTTCCATATGCATGCATTCACACAAACACATATGTTCACACATACACACATACAAATATATATGGAAGACCCATAAAATATACCATGAGCTCTTAAATTTTCTAAAGTGAGTAGCCTTCGTTTAGGTAATAAATAATTTATAAATTAAAAATTAACCAAAGGCAAAGACAGCCCTGTGATCTCAAAGCCTTGTGTATGTGTATATGTGGTCTTTATGGGCCGAGAGTAGTTTTGCTGACATGGTGATTGTTGATCCGTAGGATTCAAAACATCATTTTGAGAGAACAAAGTTCTAAGAAGGAACTGACCTGACCAAGGCTGCAGCAGGAAAAGAGGCTTGAGACGAAATGAGCCAAAGAGGTTCCTGGTTCCCAGGCCGTTCTTATTTCAACATCCCACTATTTTATGAGTCACCAAATATCAGAGCAGAGGTCATGGAGTGCATGTGTCAAGTCCTACTTGATAAGGAGCCCATGAAAACCCGCTGTACACCATGCACACTAATGAGGGGAGCATCAGCGGGCGCTGCTTTCCAGTACAAGAGTGGCATGTCCTGATTCGTGGCCGTTCTCTTACCCAGCTTACCCTCTTCAGACATACTGTCCCCTCCCTTTCTCTTCCAGCCAGCTTTTCAGCCACTCCCTCTGGGAAGCCTTAGAGACATTCTGCCCATGCTTCGACTCGCTTCACACACCTGCCTTCTGAATCCCAGCGTGCCCTTTCCATCACTGTTTTAACGTGCTTGAATTACTGCTGACAATAGAGTACTTGCTGTATGTTGATATTTATACATGCTTAAGCCTCGTCCATCTGCTTCTCTTGATCACCATCTACCTAGTGGACCCCTCATTTCAATATGGTAGAAACCAAATCTGACTTTCCGCCTGTATTAGTTATTCTCTGTCCCTGTTCTGGAAAGCTCTTCTTACTGCCACCACAACAGGACAAAGGACATTTGGCTACCAACATAAGGTCTCATCTTTCATGAAGGATTGTATTTCCAGTAAACTGGGGATTTGCTATGGCAGGGCACATGCAGACATATACATTTACAGGGGGGTGACATGATGTGGGTGCTAATAAAACACATAGAAATCCTCCTGTCTGCTGCCAAGATTATATAGCACTTTGTTTCCATTACATCAATTTTTCTCCCCCTTTTGTGAACATTAATCAAAGAAATACAAAGAGCTCATTAAAGTGATAGATTGACTGGAAATGTAACCCCCTTTTCATTATAAACAGTCCCTTTGCGTTCTCAGAGCTCTAGGCTTTGTTTTCCAGCATTTGTCATATAGTTCAAATGTCCTTATACATTTAAAACTACCAAATACCAAATGGGCCCCAGTTGTTTTGTTTAGTGTGAACCAATAGCCAACGAAGCAAAGCCACATAAGGAAACTCAACCAAGCAAAAGTAGCTTAAACATAGTTAAGTAGCTGCAAAGGACAGGTTTACCAGATGGCCAAGGGGTTGGTCACATAATTCAGAAAAACAGATTCTCATCACTGACAACCCTGAGTCAGCTGTCCCTGAAAGGTCCTAGAACAGTGTTTCTCAATTTGTTGGTCATGATGGCAATTATGAAGTAGCAATGAAAATAACTTTATGATTGGGGGGGTCACCATGTCATGAGGAACTATATTAAAGGGTTGCAGCATTAGGAAAGTTGAGAACCACTGTGTAGGCCAAGGAAGACACCAAGGTGCCAAGCATTTAACAGTTCTTTAACTAAAAGCATTTAATTTTTTTAACGACTAAAGAATTTCTGCATAAATGGTTATGCTGGAGGATAAACGTGTAACTGGTGTCTGGGATCTTGAAATACCAGGGGTGTGCCTACCTGCACACATAAAAGTCTTTACCACAAAAGCATATGAATGGTGCTAGTTTAATCCTGAGTATACTCCAACCCCTGCTCATGTACTAACTACACTTTGACCACAACTCACACTCAGAAATGAGCCATAATAGACTGATTCTCCAGTCTTGCCTCTTTCAGTTTCAGTGGTCTAGAGCAATTTGCTTAATTTCTGTGTCTCAATTTCTTCATCTGTAAATGGACTAGAAATGTGCCATGAAGATTATAAATGGGTTGGTAACATAAGCAAACTTTTAACACAATAGTAAGTACTTCTAAATATTAACTTCTCATATGTGTCTGCATATGTGCGTGCATGCGTACGTGTGTGCGTGCGTACATGCATATGTGCGTGTGTGTGTGTGTGTGTGTGTGTGTGTGTGTGTGTGTGTGTCTGTCTGTCTGTGCACGAATCCAAGTGTATATGTAGGCTATGGGTCAGTTCCAGGTGTCTTTCTTCAAGATGCCATTTACCTTGTTTTATTTGATGTCTTCTGTTGACCTAAAATTCACTAATTAAGGTAGGCTGGCTAACCAACAAGCTCTGGGACCCCACTGATTCAAATTCCACAGTGCTGGGATTACAAACTCTCCAATGGCTGGCTTCTTTTCATGGGTTCTGGGGATGAACTCAAATTCCCCATGGTTGCATGGCAAGCACTATACTGACTAAGCTATTTCCCCACTCTCTTTTACTACTTACTATTAACTTTAACTACTTATTGTTCATCAACAATTGGTTATTAAGTTGACACAGAAAACCAAAGGCATGGATTTTCGTTCAAAGTCAACTTCCAACTCTCAAGGAACCCATATGACTCCTCAACACATTGATTATTTTTTATTTTCCCATATTTAAAACAAGGCACAAGCAATACTTCAAATCTCCTCCAGTGTGAGCACCACATTGTGTGTAGCACTGGAATACTTTTCATTGATTTGCTCACTCAGTAGTCAGCAATGACCACAGAGACCTCACTGGAGTTAGCTTTTTGTTTGTTTCTTAAGGTAGTATGTAGAAGTCTATCAACACAGTGATATTTACATCCAAGAGACACACATTGTACAGTGACAACCAAACAGTTGGCAAATTGCAGCCCTCGTCACAGAACCATGTTATCTCTCAGAAGAAGCACTCAGGCATGGTCCCGTCTCCCTCCAGGAGCCCTGTATTCTTTCCACTAACAAAGCACGCTGCCACGCGGTGATAGTTGTGGCAGTTGTAGTGACCTCAGCCCCTTCATCTATGGGAATGACCCTCACTCCCTGGCCCTGGCTCTAAGGTGCAGGTCTCTTTCAAGAGCCCAAATGTTAAAAGTAAGCACCCACAGAATAAACTACCTCGGGAACTAAGGGTTCTAGGGTGCTCTCACACATTCTCATGCCCTTTTTCCATCCATTTTTACCCCTTTGCTTAGTGCCCAGACCTATGAAAAGGATGTACTTTCTTGGAAGTTTCTCTAACGGCCAAAAAGGTCATAAATAACCATTTATTAAACAAACAGTATGGGCTAAAGAAAGAGAAACTGCCACAATTGGGCCCTCGGGGCCTTGAGCACAGGAGCACAAGCCTGTAGGACTCTCCTAATCCTGGCTATGCATCACCAGCCCTGAATTTCCTGAAGTTATCTTCATAATCAAGATGCTGTTCCAGCCATTGAGGGCTTTCAAACTATTTTTAATTTTAATTTAAAGAGCAATTAAAGAAAGACAATGGATACGAGGGATAATAAAGTAAGTGATTAGCAGCATGCAAACGACAAAGGCTTAATGATTATATGGCGTTAGTCTCCAAAGGGCTTGTTGAGAGAAAGCCCTTTCTCCATGTGGCTGTTCAGCTAATGTGTCTCAACCCACAATTACAACATTGCTGACACCATTAACCAGCGAAACAACATCACTTGGTGAAATCCTTGTTGTCTCATTAAAATGGAAAGGGTCAGGTAATTTACCAGCCTTGTATGTCTAGTTTTGTTGTTGGTAATTAGCAAACATTACCCAGCATGGACTCCCGCTGGGAGCTGGAGAAACTTTGTAAAATATTAAAGAGGAAAGTCTATATTTTGCTGGAAAATTGAAAAGAGGTGCAGTTATACTCTGCATGCCACTCCCTTGCATGAAGGAAAAGGAGAGAAAGCAAAACAACAATAAAACAAACAAACAATCCAGAAACCAAAAGAAACACCACCCACAAGGAACTCTTTTTTTCTTCTAGTTTTTTTAAACAGGGTTTCTCTGTATTGTTTTGGAGCCTGTTCTGGAACTCGCTCAGTAGACCAGGCTTGGTCTCGAACTCACAGAAATCCGCCTGCCTCTGCCTCCCGAGTGCTGGGATTAAAGGCATGTGTCACCACCGCCTGGTTCAAGAGGAACTCTTTAAGTTAGAACTATTCAGAATGCATTGGGAAGCTTTTGTCCAAATCAAGACCTCAGTCACTGCAGTGTCCTGGTGACTAGTGGATAGAATAATTTTAAACTTCATCTTGAATCTTCCCTCCTCAGGTCTTTTGAACAAATCTACCAGTAACAACATTGTTAAGGAAAAGGTTTTCTCTTTCAGCCAAGTGTGGTCACATATGCCTGTAAATCCTAGTGCTTGACAGGAGGACCAAGGTAGTTCAAAGCCAACCTGGACTACATCATGACTCTATCTTAATTTTTTTTCTTTTTTAGCTCTTTGAGATGTTATATAAGGCAAAAGTGTTTGCTCAAAGAACATTAGTTGAATATTTTTAAACTTAGAGATTAAGGGACTATTTCCCCAGAGCCCAGCCTGACTTCCTGTCTCTCAGCTTCCTGAGGGGAAGCCTCCACCAAGCAGGTCTGATGGCCCACCCCAAGTGCTGGCCAATGTGGGGTATGCTGTCAGGGAGCAGAATGGGATCTTATTTTTTAAATGGGAGTTTTAGAACATAAAACACATTCCAATAAATGTGAACTGAAAATTATGAATTCATTAAATGACTTTGGTATCTTGTGCTATATATAATATTTATACTCCGACGACTGTAAAATATGCTTTAATATCTTTAGGCAACTATAAGGACTTAAATATTTATAAAATAGCTAAAGATAAAGTATGGCCCTCTTATTCCTACATACAGATGATGTAAGGCTTGCAATCAAAGACAATAACCCTCTCTGCCCATTTGTCATCTTAAAGGAGCCGATCAGCCCACCATCCCTCGTGTACCATCTACATAAGAGTTGTTACCAACATAGACGACTCTAGAGGAGTTTGTGCCTTAAAAACTACCTAGAGTGCTATACTTCACAGAAAACAGGGCTTTCTGAAAATGGAGACAAAACAATAAATTTGCAGACAAAACAGCTCCAAAAGGGGCCTCAAAATACTGCTGTATTTATCTCTGGGACATGCGAGAATGGGAGCATTTTGATTTAATATTTCATAACATAGATACAATTGCTTCCTTGTGTGGCATATAATTAATGCTCCTTGAAAAGAGTTGTTTTTCCCCTCTAATTCCTCAGTATCCTAAATGCAAATAAATGGATGAGAAATACTCTTATGATAGTAATGTCTTCCTTCAGCAGTATAGTACAGTCCTCCCATAATCACAATGAAAAGAAAGCCTCCGGGAATTTATAATCACCTGGGGGTCTATAGGCTTAAGAGTGAAACCTCAACCATGATGCTCTCATCATTTACTCTTCTTGCTTGCCTTCTATCATGTGTTCTGACTAATTTTCAGTATCCCCCCTTTTCCCTATGCCAATCAGGTATTCAGAGAACTACTTGTGCCCATCTGTGTGAGTCTCCCAAGTGGCCATTTGCCTGGTTGCTTTTTTTTTTCAGCTCTCTTTGATCATGATGTGTAGGGTGGACCAGGAATCATGCAGAAGTGTGAGAAACAAAGTTTAGGCCTCATTATATCTGCATTTTAATGAGGTGTGTTCCATGCCATACAAACTTCCCAGCCAGTTCTGTGGAGAATAAGCTTCCATGAAACATCAACTCTGATATGAGGTTTGGAAGTAGTAATCCTGGGAAGGGAAGGGACTGGGCCAGTGCTTCTCAGCCTGGACTTCATGTTGGTATCACTGAAGGATGTATTCTACCTCCAGTGTCTGAATAACTGTTCTGGGATATGGCCTGAGCATCTCAAGATTGCTTCCACATCCTTGAGGTGACTACATTGTGCATCTAAGGTTGGATGCCCGTAGGCTCAATCAAAAACAAACCTACCCATACATGATTGACTAACCTGTACATAAGGCACCAGGGCATCATGGAGACAGGACAGTCACTTCAATAAATACATAATGCAAACTGGATTTCCAATTGTAAGAGAATTAAATTGAACCGTTTTCCAATACTACACACAAAAAAATTAACCTGAAATTGTATAAAGACTTGAGTTTAAGAACTAGCATGTGAACTGTTAAAAGAAAAGACATGGAAGCAACTCTTTGATGTGGACTTCAGCCTTGGTAAGAAAAGCAAAGAAAAGTGAGTGGGATTGGTTGAAACTAAAAGGTTTCCATCCATACAGCAAGGGAAACCACTAAACAAATGAAAAGTACTGCACAAAATGAGGGTAATGACTTGATCACCAGATATCTGGTAAACTGTCAATACCCCCAAACAAACAAGGAGTCAGTGCAATTAAATAATGAAAACATAACCTGAATCAACTCAACAGATGGAAAGGTGCTATCTTGACAAAAGAGAAAGTTTTTTTCTGACTTACTTAAAGGTACTATGAAGATAGTTGAAAGACCCAGACAATGCTTTCATTCTGATAGCAACTTGATCCAAAGGCAGCTAGAATGCTCCATGAGAAAAAAATGAGACAACAAGAGATTGAAGGGTTTGTCTATGCCTTGTAAGTGGCAGAGATAGATTTGAATGCAAGCTATCCAGCCAAAAGTAACTAGCACATGCTCTGATTAAACTTGATTGCAGCCCAAAGCAATCCTGCCATCTCATGGCACATCACATGACCCCATACCATCTACATGGCCTTAAACTACCTGGCAGAAAATCTTTACTAGATACATGTAACAAGATGCTCAATGACAAATATGCTTCTCTAGAAATGGGGGGAATATTTTTTTCTGTAAAACATTCCATAAAATACAACTGAAGCATTTAAGGCTCATCAATATCTTTAAGTGCTTTAAAAAAATCCCCAAACTAAAATAATTTGTAAATTAGATGTCTTCTTTGTAGGGCCACTTAGGAGCAAAGAATCAAGAGCCTGAGAACTTCATATGAGTGAAAGGAGAGGTAGAGGCAAAAAATGCACTGCATGTTTGGCATCCTCACTTGTTAGGCTGAGGCACACGTGCCATTTTCAGTATGTGGATTAAATCATGTCTCAGGAAGTTACAAATGGCTCACATTAGGAACTTTACAGGGTGCTCTGGAATGTCCCAAACCCTGTATCATTAACCATGTGCATCCACACGATGCCATACAGAGTATTGTGCATGTCTCTGTCACTTCTGTCTGTAGAGACCCCATTAGATTCATGACAACACGGACAGAGATGTTAACCTCAAGTGTTAGGGGAAAGCATGGAGTGTAAGGGAAACTGATGCACAGAAAAGGACCTGTTGGTTGATCCACTATGCATCCCTCGTCCAGAATTTCATTGGTGGGGAGGAGGGAATGAGGGAGTGAAAGGGGAGAGAGAGAGAAAGGGGCATGGGGAGAGAATACAGACAAAATCCAAACGCTAACAGGCTCCCTCTGTCTTCTTTGATTATATAACTTTGCATGGACTCCACATAACATTTATCTGGACCGTTTCTGTAGCTGGGTATGGAGGCTTTGGGGGATAGAAGTTTGTGTTCATTTTTACCTGATGCCTTCACCTGAACCTTCTATCTGGGAAGCAGAGTAAGTAGATAAACCTGGAATATTTTGAACATTTCTCTACAAAAGAAAGTAAAAGCCAAGCCTCAAATGTTACCATATTATTTCTGACATCTCCATAAGTCAATCCAATCCATATTAAATGTATATGTATACACATGTGTGTGCTCATTGTGTTGGTGTATGTGTGTGTGTGTGTGTATACAGGTGTGTATGTGCCTGTGGGTGGAAGTCAGAGACCAACCTCTGGTGTCTTCAAGTGCCATCTACCTTGTTTTTTGAGCAAGGCCTATAGACTGGCCTGAGGCTTGCTGACTAGCCTAGGTGGGCAGGCCTGCCAGTGAGCCTCAGGGATCCACTTTTCTCTTCCTCTCAGGACTAGAATTACAAATGTATTCCACCACATCTGTCTATTTCACATAGGTCTGGGGTCAAACAGGCCTTTATGTTTGCATGACAATCACCTTACTAAGCCCACTCCGAAGCTCATCTGATCCATATTGATAGGGAAGAAACCCTGCTCAGACAAATTCATTGTTCAGGAAGTCAGATTCTGCATAACGCTGTGCATTTCCTCCAACTCTGCTCTTGTCTGCACAGTTGTTGAAGACTCAACCCAAAAGGTTCCCAGCACTTCCTGCTGTGGTAGGAAGAGCCAGGGATCGTGACCCCACAAAAGACTGATCCTGACAAAAAAGATTCAAGGCAAATTTCAGTCCTTTGGCACAAAGGTAATTTAGGGGCAAGGCATTTGGATACTTTCTTCTCTGGAATGTTTATGCTCAAGGAAACCCCCTAAAAAGTAGATACACAGAGTCAAGGCCCTTTCTTATCAGAACACAGTTAATACTTGTTTTAATTTGAGCAGGTTGGTGTGGTCAGAAAAAAATGCTGTCTTTACCATCAGCAGACAGGCTAGGGACCAGCTCCATGTTTCTTGGCTAACTCAGATGTTGGAAGAGGCTTAGTTTTCTTGAGCCTTACTTTCTCATCTTTAAAATGAAGAGTATAACCTCTGCCTCAGTGGGTTTCTAGTGCAATTACAGAATACTGTGTGTGAAAGTAGGGGTTCATGGCTCAGTTGAATTAGGCAGAAAGAAACCACAATTTGTAAAAGAAGCATGAACGGGGCACACGCACGTGGAGGAGTGTGCTAACATGTGACAGCTTGATGCTTAGGCGATGTCTTCAGTCCCTTCCCAACACTATGCCACATCTCCTTCCTGTCTCCGAAGCTATTCTCTTTCACTGTGTTGTCCCAGGCTAGGCACCATCTGCACAGAGAAGTCAATCTGCTCTGTATGCAGTTGGAAGGAAAAGATGTTTCTTCCATTTTTAACTTCATCTTCCCATTTTCATCCCCCAAGAGAGAACTTTGGAGTGGAGGAGATGGCTCTGTCGGTAGCATGTTTGAAGTGGAGGCATGAAGACCTGGATTCAGATCCACAGCACCCAAGTTATAAACACAAACAAACAAAGCCAGTGTGAGCCCCAGGCTCAATGAGAGTCTAAGGTTCAAAAATCAAAGATGGAGAGCAATTTAGGAAGACAACTGATGTTGACCTCTGATCCCCTGGCACATGCCCCTATGGGTGCAAGTATGTATACCTGCATGCTAACACACACACACACACACACACACACACACACACGCACACAATCTTCATGTTTGCAAGGCACCCAGTACGGTTCAGAAGGTGATCCACACTTCTCAGTCTTGTGTTGCAATGACTCTTGTCAATCCTTGTTTCTCTCACTAGGAGGCTCTTTCATGTGACAAAATATGCTGTGAGGAAAAATTCTCCTAACTTGAAGCCATTTACAGAATAACTCAGCTGCTGCTTCACCAGACATATTGGCACTAGTGGGCTGAGCTTCGCCTTGTGAAGTCTGCAGAAGAAATGTGAACAGGGCAGGCCCCTCTCTGTACTTGAGACCCTCTCAGAGCCCTAAGCCAGACTTTTCTTTATTGTTTAGTAAGCTTTTTTAATGAAATGTACTACTCTTATTATAGAGGATTCCAAATAGGATCTAAATCACAAACCAATAAAAGAAAATTATTGGGCTGGGTATCTAAAGTTACTACCTAGAGGCTACTCCAGTGTGGTATGTATAAATCTCTAAACAGTTAAGTAGAATTGTCTTTCTGGTTTTTGGGATGGAAGCCAACAGCCATTTCAGTTACAACGGAAGGAAAATATTTTAGTGCTGAGCTTCGTTCGTTCAGTGGGCATAAAGAGAAATGGTGCTCCCCCACCGCCGTTTCCGAATTGAGTGAGAATATTGTGGTAATGAAATGCTATACAGGAGCAGCTGAAAAAGTGCTCCTCTGACTTCAGGGAGGGAGGCAGGGTAGGAAGGAGTGTGTGCATAGGTGTGTCTGAAGTCTGTGTGTGCGGTAGAAGAAGAGCAGAAAGTGGAATGGACAGATGTTGAAGAGCAGTGACATGGGAGTCCAGGACAGGGTGGTCTGTCACTCTAATGGAAATACCAGACGTGCAGATGCTCACCCTGCACTGGCCACGCCGCATCTTTAGACACAAAGACAGTGCCATTCAGGAAGGATGTGAACGCTTCCACCATGACCACAGCTCTCCCTCTGGAACAAGGAAGGCTACAGAACATATAAAATGCAGCCCCCTGTGTAATAAAAACCAAGGAAATTCCAGAGACCTCAGTTATAAAGGACCATGGGGCTCATCTCATTCAATCTGCGTCTCATCGCAGGGATCATGGTGGCCAGTAACTTATTGAGTACATGATGATAACATGCTCACAGCCTCTGCAGATCCCAGTCTGTTTCCTGAAAATGACTTCCTTATGTTAGGTGAAAAAACTAGTCCTTTTTTCATTATTAGCTGAGGGCCCTGGTCTTTGTGCAATGGGACACAAGATACAATGGCCCTTTTAACCTGCTCATCTGAATCATTTGGTAAGTGGCTTGCTCTTTTCCTCATTCTAACTGTCCCTTTTCCCCTTTCAGCTCTTCATGGCTTTTGACACACCCTTCTGTTGACCAGGATAAAATGATCACTGCTCCCAATAAATTAGGCTTTCACCAGTAAGAATGACTCAATCTCTCCTTAGCGTTAGCTTGCAAATGAACATACAGAGGGTCAGAGGATTCCTTCCTGTGAGCTCTGTTTCTGAGTTCCAACTTGACAAAAATCCTCAAAAAGCCTGCATTTGTCATACAGTGAGGTAAAGGTACTAATCCACAGCATCCCTCCCAAAGGGAAATAGAAGAAGTCACTGTGACTTCAGATAATGGAAGGTGGACAAACAGGTGTGTGTAAGATTGCATGCACGCATGTTTGTGTGTGCGTGTGCACATGCACATGTGTGTGTGTGAGACAGAGAGAGAGGGAGAGAGGGAGAGAGGGAAGGAAGAGAGGAGGGAGGCAGGCAGATAGACAGACAGGCAGAAGTAGGAGAATCAAGGTCATTCTCAGCTACATAGTGAGCTTCAGGCAAGACTGGGAATCATGAGACTCTGTCTCAAAATAAAATAAAGCATAGAATAGAGGCGAAATTTTAAAATCTGTGGTTTGATTTTTGTGCTGCTTGCTGGCATTTTTGGCCTCAGGACTCAGCTCAGGCATTATGCTGGTCTGCCCCTGTCACCTGGCAGAACGCACTCAGGCAGTACCCTGGTCAGCCCAGGGTTCTATGACTACTAGTCTGCACGCAGGTGCAAAGGACCCCTTTAAGACAAATACACAACTCCCCTCCCAACACACACACTAGTGCTCCTTTCTTGCTGTTCCCCTGGGACAAACAGGAATTTTCTTGTCTCCCTCTTCTGTCCTCTCTCTGTCTCTGTCTCTGTCTCTGTCTCTGTCTCTGTATCTCTTTACCTCTTTTCTCTTTCCTTCCCCCTCCCTCCCCTTTCTAATAAGCTCTGTCTGCCAGGCGTGTTTGCCCCCACCTCGGTCACCCTCACCTACCATGGAATCTGCCAAGGTTCCCCTATGCAAGGTCCCCTATGCACTTTATCATAACAATGATTCCTCAGCTATAACCAATAGTCCCCTTGGCTTCCTCTGTCTATGGAGGCCATTTTCCCCATCGGATTTCAGTCCCACCTGGATGTTCCATCAGGTTCTAGAGGTACAGAACCCTGCCTGAGCCCAACCCTCCGAGTCAACACTGCTTTCTCCCACAGCCCTGCACTACTCTGTGAGGCTCTGGGGGCAACCAGAATCTGACCTCCGAATGTTAGGGAAGGAACTCATCCTTGTAGTCTCTGCAGTGTTGCTTGAACAACCTTCCTGCTGTTTCCATTTCACAGCCCTGGTCTTCCTTCTAGGGCAGTGGTTCTCAACCTGTGGGTCATGACTTTCCCAGGAGCTGTCTACGTGTCTAAGACCATCAGAAAACACAGGTAAGTTTACACTATGATTCATAACACCAGCAAAATCACAGTTATGAAGCAGCAACGAAAATAATTTTATGGTTGGGATCACCACAACCTGAAGGGCTGTATTAAAGGGTAGAGGCATTAGGAAGACTGAGAACCACTGCCCTAGATACACACAGCCTACCCAGTGTCCCTGCATTCACAGAGCTCCTCATTCCTAGGGAGAGGCTGAACCCAAGCCTTTAGAGTGGCTGGTGCATGGAGGACACACACTTATCCCTTTCCTTGCCTTAAAAGAATCCTTGACCAGAAGCAAAATTAAGGTATAAGAAGCTCATCTCATATTTTCTATATAAAAAAATAAAAAGAGCAACTCTACCACCATCTCTGACTCCAGAGGCTCTCTGAGAATGAACCCTGCCTCTGCCATTGCCAAGATCAGATTCCCTTCTTTTAGAACCACAGGCAAACAGGCTGGCAAGAGGCACCATTGTACCAGCTGATTTAAATTGAAGTGTTTTCCCAAGATAAATGTGTGCTAAATAATACACCAGCTCTCCAACCAAAGGGAAGTGACAGGCACTCTGTAAATAAAGGCACTTAGTTGCTGGTAAAGAGCTGTAAAGTGGTTCTGAGCTGATGTTTGCTGACCAGCAAGAAGCAGCTTCACCTGCTTTATGCAATTGTCACTGCAGTTTCGCCTGCTGTATATTAAAACTGCATCTCATAGACCCAAATGTCACATTGAATACACCATCCCACATGGAATGCGCCACCTTTTGCCATAATTGTTTTTGACAAGCAGCCATCACATCTCATCTCTTTTCAGAGTGTCTGGTCCAGAATCCCTAGGCTGGGTCAGTTCTGACACCATGTGGGCTAGAAAAGCGACACTCAAAGGGAGGTCTTAGAGACAGGACACAGCAGGGACTTTCAGCTCCACTGTCTAGTACATGACTAAAAGGAACTCAAAGAACTGGGTACAGGGTGAACTCTAGAGGTAAGCTGTGGGGACAGGACACTTCTTGGTGTTGGGAACTGCCACTGCTCACTGCCACTGAGCTATTGGGGTGATACCAGAGGATGATGCAGAGGCCAGTGATAGGATAAGAGAAGGCAGAGTGAAGAAGAAAGGTGAAATATAGCTTTGGCTATATGTTGTGTCCTTTGCTGGCTTCTAGGAGGCTCCTGTTGAATTCTAACCCTGACCCAAGGCTAAGAGAAATGCTGCCTGCCAGGCATGTACCCCATCCTCTGCCTTCCTTTGCTACTGGTGTACCTTCATTCACTTAGGCCATGAGAACAAATGCTGCATGTTAACTGGATACCAGCAACAGAGAGCTCCTTCTCACTCTTCTGGATGCTGAGACATCCCTGATCAAGACTCTCTGATTCGTATATGGTGCCCTCTTCCGTATTCTCCCCATGGCAGTGGGGATGTTGGGTCTCTCTAAGGTCTCTTTTTACACAGTTACCAATCTCTTTCCAGAGCTCTGGTTTCATGACCGGGTTACCTCCAAAAAATCTTCCCTTTCCAGCCCACCCCATCTAGGGTTTGCATTTCAATACACAAACATTCAGGCTGCCACAGCTGTGCACTTTCACACTCAAAACAAAAGCTTCCCTTCCTTTCTTCCTCCCAGAGAAAAAGGAATGTCTCCTCTCCCTCCATGTCTCTTGCTAAAACTTACTCCCTTTGCTTATTCCTGATTTTCTTAACATCAAGGCCTTTGAGCACAGGGGAAAGGGAGCATTTTGTCAGTTTGGATATTTTACAGAGTCTGAGGTGGCATGAAGTTGGCAGGGAGCTGGGAGGGGACGACTGTGTCAAGTGCACATGTGACTACACATTGGTGCAGTGTCACACATCTGCAGGCCTTGGGGTCATGACTGTACAGGGAGGACACAGACAGGCAGGGGAAAGGAAAGGCTTTCCTGCCATCTCTGTTCTCAGCTTCTCTACCCAAGGGGAGAACTGCTCCTTTCAAATCTTCCAATCCCCTTGCTCCCCCCCTCCCCAGGACAGGAGGCATGTCTGAACGAGCTGATCAGCCTGTTCAGAGCACTGTGTTTGCTAGTGTGAAGATTTCAACAGCTTTAGAGCAGCTTGTACCAGTCACCCAGGGATCTCATTAGAATGCATATCTGACAGGTACTATAAGATGGGCCATGAGATGATGCATCTCCAACAAGCTGCCCCAGGTGATGCTCACACCAGGGTGAAGGTGAGGAAGACAAATTAAAGAGCCAGGGCTTCCAGGCAGCTACCACATACCAGCTTGCTGCACTCACCCCCTGGAAGGTCAGATTACCATCTCTCGTCTCTCACATCCATGACCCCCCCCCCCTCCGTGTTCTCCAGGCAAGCTGGGCAAGTTCTGTTTCCTGTGCATGCAGCCCGGCAGAACTCGGTGTCTCTTAGGGCCTTGGCATGTTGCTGTCTTGCATGGCTGCACCAAGTGTTACATTTGGGAGTATTGGGTAGGATGGTGGAATGGAGAGGTCAAAATTGGGCCTCAGGCAAGGTTATGTCAGAAAAATGAAAGCTGGAAGTGACTCAGCTAAAATTGGAGACTGATCCAATCTTCAGAAGAGTTGCAGAAACCCAAGTTAAGGAGGCCCCAATTTGCCACTCCACAGGCAAGAGCAAAGTGGGTGGTGTTACAACCTGACCTAAAGCCACAGTGAATCTGAAAAGCCACCCCCCCAAGGTCCTGCCTCTTTTCCCAGGCCCCAGCAGCAAAGCCACTAATGCTCAGGACATTCCTGAAGAGTGACTTTGACTCTCCAGTTGACTCCAGTTTGACTCTCCAGGGCCCCACTTTGAAGCCTCAAGGCCTCTCCTTCCGTTTCCCCAATCCCATCTCAGCCTTCCTGTTTCACTGGTGAACTCTTACCCAGGACCAGTGCAAGGAAGAGAACCTGAAACCAAGAGACTTTCGGGTACTGTGGTGTTTTGCTTTCATGGAAGAAGCTAGAAGCAGATGGTAAAACTGGGTTGTTCAAAGATAGCAGAGCTCCGCAATCCAGTCAAGCCTCCAGACAGGACTGCATGTGGCGCTGTACCCACCCCCAATAAGGAGTTCCCACCCCAGCACTGCAGACTTCATGGGCTTTGCTTCCTGGAATGACAGGAGTCAGGCCTCCCAAGTCAGCAGTCAACCACACCCGTCCAGTAGGCCTTGCATGACCCACGTAGAGCTGTCACTCAGAGAAAATACTTCATCTCCTATCCTTCCTGATGCTGATAGTCAAGGCCACTCGTTATGGGCTTGCTTGCTGTGCTGATTCCTTCCCTGTGCCGAACCACCTGTCCAGGATCCCAGAGCAAATGACAGGGAAGGCTGGGGCCAAGAGAAAAGGCAGCTGTGTCACTTAAGGCTTCTGTGCCTCCTGTAGGAAAATGCACAGGTCAGCAAGCATCACTCCTTGCTACATGGCTTCAAGTGTCTGCACTAGTCCTATTCTTTAGAGATCTCTACCCTTGATCTTGGATGTAACCCTAACCATAGCAAAGCTTAACACTCCCATTTCGGCTTCCCGGAAAAGCACTCATGGGCACAGGGCAGAGAAGTATGCAGCTGGAATCTTCACATTGCTCTGGCACTTAGGCAGTGAGCCTGGTCATAAAGCCCATTGTTTGTAAAGGCCAAGAGGGTGACCATTTAAAGACTCTTTCATTGCCACAAAAGGCAACAAACTGGGGAAGGCAGACAAACATCAGGGTTCAGGTATACATCTCCAGATGGCAGGAGGAACAGATGCTCCTCTGTAAGCCATTGTGGCGACCACAGGTTTCACTGCCAGACAGGCTGATGTGAGCCTCTTTGAATTACTAAGTGAAGGATATCCCTCTTGCCAGCCCCTGTCCCCCATAGGCACAGCAGAGAAGTATTACAGGCTGTCCTTACCTTGGGAATTAGCCTGCAAGACCCCGATGCTGTCATCAAACTGCATAGATTTGATGTTGAGTGACGCCAAGATGCATTCCTTGTCCTGAAGCGAAGTATCATCAATATTATTCTGATTGGCTGACAGGATAACGCACATGTCACAGAGGTTGATGTTGACAGCCCTTAAATCAGCCCGACTTAATGGTGTACCCTTTGGCATGTGGGTGGGGGTGGGCAGGGAGAGAGAGAGAGAGAGAGAGAGAGAGAGAGAGAGAGAGAGAGAGAGAGAGAGAGAGAGAGAGAGAGAGAGAGAGAGGAGGGAAAGAAGAAAAAATAAAAACAAATTAAAGACTGAGCCGGAGCTTTGGGACATTATTTAACAAGTATCTTTTTTATGTCTTGACATTAAGCTGGCCTAACTACATTTCAGGGAATAAGGGCTGCACGCTAATCTAAAGGGTAGTCTGTGCTGATGGCAGCATTTCAGGCCAGCTCTCAATACTCAATCAAGCTATTACTAACAAACGAGAGACGAATAATGCCAGGGTCTACATCTTCCTCCTGCCTGGAAATTGTCTTGATTTAAGTAACTGTCCTGTGGCAACCTCTGCCTTTCAGAACATAACAAGGGGGTGGGTTTCAAATGCCTGTTTATTTAATAGCAGGTCACTTCTGTCTCTGGCAAAAGACAGCATAGCCGACCAGAATTTCCAAAGCAGCCATGGGGAAATCAGCAAAGCAGGGTGTGATGAGGTGGGGCTCGTGGTTCTGCTCAAATGGGAGGCTGTGGGAGCCAGTGGAATTAGTGTGCATCTTGCAAATGGGAGAGGGCAAGCTTTGGGTTATAAAATTTTATTGCATATTTTTCAGTAAGAAAAAAAGTCAAGGAAACTACATAATTATCCAACAACATAAGAGTGATTAAATATATTATGGACACATACACAACTGACAAGTGTACTACAAATGTTGCCAGAACTTATTGAGTTGGAATAATTTCCAAGATAAAGGAATTAGGAAGAGTGGGTAGATGGGGTTCTAGAACAATTTAAAAGTATACCTCCATTTATTTAGAAAAAAACAAAGCTGCTTGAAGTAAAAATTATATACTTACAAATGTATGTAAATTCAAAGAGAAAACTCAGGAAAAACTTATACACTAAACTAATAACAGTAATTACCTCTGGGAGAGGAAAGGATGAAGTGGAAAGTTTGCTTTTGACTTTATATACTTCTATATTGCTTGAATATTTTATAACAAGAACAGATTTGTATATTACCGGTGCAATTAAAAATAAATAAGGCAGTAAACAGAGTTTTTTAAAACCACATAACAATGTGAGACAGTAGAAAAACCTTTGCAGATCCAAAGTTAATGATGGAGAGCAGTCATGTATATGATAGAGAGAAAGGACAGCACTCTCACCTGCTGTCCTCCTAGGGAAGTTGCAGTAGAACTTCCTGGAATATCCTGGGTCAGAAAACCCAGCAGCCAAACAGCATTATTTTGGGGGTCCCATCCAGCCATCAGCACCATTGATCCTCTAGGTTTATTTAAGCTTCTCTTTGTGTTTATGGATACCCCAGGAGTCTTCAACCTACAGCCTGCATTGGCCAAGGGTTTGCCAGCTGTTGTATGCATCTCCTATTGTTCCCATCATTAGATGGGCTTTGGGAAAATAGGACCTAGATAAAATTATGGAGCCTGTTGAACCTTCTTATGACTCAATGGATGCCATGACTCTATTCCAGGACTCCTAAATAATGCCACAAACTAGAGCCATAGTGCAAGAGCATGTAGGGTTATAGGTTCAAAAATGTCCTAGTTCAGGCACTGGAGCAGTATCTTGCAAGAAGGAGAGAAACGCCATCTTTTATGATCTCTTGGTACAAAATTAAGTGTGACCAACTTTCTTTATCACATTGCTATGTATAAACAACAGCTGTCTATGTCCATATTCTTTTTATTTTCACCTTGTAGGAAATCCAGCAGTAATTGTAATATGGGAAAACATGTCCAGTTGTAGACATAGGATTTCAAACCACAAATACACCAATGACATACACAGAAAGTTTTTGTGTTCCTTTGGCCTGCCCTTATATGACTGACTTTAAATAATGAAGATACAGGTCAAGGCTTTTAATGTACCAATCCACTGTGCTTAAGTGTGCTAAATTTGGGGGGATCTGTAAAGTCTTTGCGACTGTGAGACTCCTCCCAGCTTGCAGAGGGAGGTGAGTAAATGTGAAAGCAGCAAACAGAAGGAAACACACATAAGCACAAATACCAGAGGTCATACCACACGGCCCACCTGTATACACACACACTCAAGCACCCACCAAATCAGTTCACTTTTAACAGAGTTCACTTCAAATGTCAAGAGATCACATGGAATAGCACATGTAAGATAGTAATCACAGAAAGGTATAATCAAAATGATCATGCTTCTTCATTTATCAATGTATTTATAGCATATGTGCATGCTTGTCCAGCAAGTGAATTATAACAAGTGATCATCTTTAACTACATGCATACATTAAAAGTCAGGTTGTAGTTGTGAATCCAAAAAAGATCTAGAGCTTTTAGACCTATATGGGGAATTTATTGTACCAAGCATTAAGGGAGATACATACAGCTACACTGGAGTGCTGACTTGGACAGCCCCTTACAGATTCTTTAACACGTCATATTTGTTAGCTTGCATTGTCACATTTCTGAGGTTCTGGAAGCTGATAAGTAGTAGGAAAAAAAACATGCCTCTTGACGACTAAGGGGTTGCTTATCCATAAATATTATGTTAAAAATAGTAAAATAGTTGGAGGAGCCATGTGGTGGTGGCACATGCTTTTAATCTCACCACTCAGGAGCCAGAGGCAGGCAGATCTCTGTAGGTTCAAGGCCAGCCTAGTCTACATAGTGAGTAACAGCCAGAGCTATATGGTAAAATCTGTCTTAAAAACAAACATCCAAAACTGATAAATTATTGGATGATAGGTGATATTTTCCTGATTTTGTGACATAGACAACTACATAAAATTTGAAAAGAATAATCTTTCAAATATTTTATGAAGAATATATTATAATTTGAAAGTGGCTAATTATATGACTTTTAAATCATTCATCTCATATCTTTACATTAAATTATGGAGTCCCAAATTGTTTTTTATAGATTGGTATCCTACTGATCTTTGTAATAAAGATTTTATATCTATATAATATATATTATATAAGTATATATAATTTGTATATACACCATATATACACACATACATTTGTATATGTATATACATACATACAAAACAAAGCCATGGAAAACATTGCTGGTTTTCTAAACAAAGGGTGAATAGAGGTTGGTGCACAAAAGAGGTTTAGAAATTCTGTACAGTATTGATAATTCTACCCTTTATTTAATTGGTTATGTCAGAAGGAAGATGGGACAGATCAGCAATTTTCTAAGCATTAACCATGTCAAATTAAAATGTCAACGAGAATTTTGTAAGTGAATTCTTGGTGTAAATATCAAAACATTGTACATTTCACCTAGGAAGAGAATTTAGACACTGACATGGTTAATGCATGTGATGGTAGTGCAACCTCACCCCTGGCAAGGGGCTTCACTGGGCGGCAAATTCCTTTTAATAAGGCCTCCTAGGGTTTTGAGTTTCTTAGCAGAGCACAGAAGGACCTCAGGCCTGAAACCACATGAAGGAGCAGAAACATGATCAAAGCTTCAACAATTACAGTCACCTGGGATTTCCTCTTGTGAATGAAAACATGAAGAGCAGAACATCAAATAGTGTGACCCTGACTTACAGGCAATATGGACACCTTGGGGAAGTTGTGCAGTGTTTCCCACTCTCGCTTGAGGTACTCGATGGAGCCCACAAACACAATGTGTTTGAGCTCATGGTAGTGAAAATTGCTAGCACGGAGTGGCATCACCAGGTTCCGGAGGCCAATCAGGGCTGAACTGACATCCCCAAAGATGCAGACTACAACATGGCCACTCAAGACAGTCATGGCAGCTTCACTTCGTGTCTGTAACAAAAGTGCAAGACTATCAGAGAGAAGAGCTCCCAACATTGATCTAAGAGAGAAAGCATCATTTAAGCAAAGGAGAAAGCTAAACATTGGCTGAGTGCTTACTGTGTACCATTGCTGTGCAATTTACAAATGGTCTGAGTGTTCCCCACGGGCCCATTGCTATTAAAGTCTTCATCTCCATGGTGGCATTATTATATGGCAGAACTTCTATGAGTTGAAGCTACTCCTTATTGGATGTGTGGTACAGTTCTGAGAGTTCTTATGCAACTTCTTAGTTCCCCAGAGATAATAAGTATGAAAAGAGCAAACCTGGACATACCATTTATCTCTGGTCATGTTTGCTTCTACATACCCCTGCTATGAGCATCCAGCCTCACCAGAGACCAGGCAAATGGGAGAGCCCAACATGAGACTTTGAACCTCTTAAAGACTGAGAGCTACCTTTTCTCTTTATGAGTTAGCTGTCTCAGGTATCTTATTACAATACCACCAAGGTATCCAATACAGCTATGATTTGTACTACAATAAAACAAATGTTTAATTTAATTCAGAATAAAAGAAAAGGAGTGATTCTTCAAAATCATATATAAAATTGAACAAGGTACTCATTCTAATGGATAGAAGTATATTAGGGGAAGGGAAAAGGATAAAAACATAAAACTCAGGTTGCCAAGTCTTGCAGTACAATTTTTTAGGAAGTCAAACACTGGTTTAAACGTCCATCTCCATCAAGTTAGAGAGCATATAAATATTCCTAATAATTTTAGTGCACATGGAGAGAAAGCATTATTTTTCCTTCTTGATTCTATTTATTGCTAAAGAATATGTAAAATAATGGCAAGACTTACAAGACAGCTATTATTTCTACTTTGTCATTATATACATGTTATATAGTCACCTCTAATTTGAGCAAGGACATATATTGTACTTATCTCATAAATTCCTGTAAACATATACCCACACATTACCAATCCTTCTTGAGCAAAATATTTAAGAAGGATGTGTCAGGTAGACTTGTGAGCAGGAGACAGGGCAAAACAATCTTTAGGAGAACAAAGAGAAAAGGGGGGGATGTTTGTGTATGTGGGAAAAAAGGAAGCCTTCATGTCCATGACATGGTTGATTAACTTAGATGCCTTTTTAGACATCTTTTGTTAAGATGATGATTAAATGGTCCTATTCATTGGTTTATCTTTGCTGAAATCTGGGGTTCTCTTTCTTTGATGTTTCAGTGAGGTGGAATAGGCCATCATAGTATCAGTAGATAGAATGGGATATCTGAGGCCACAGGCTGCTGCTGTGATCTGTAGACTCAATCTGATGATATCCCATAAGCTTCTTCTATACATCTACTGAGTAAAAACCAGTTTTTAAAATTCACAATGACTAAAAAGAAAATCAAAATTAGAAATGTCATTATGAGTGATAATAATATGTAATTCACATTCTAATAAAGTTTTGCTGGGACACAATCAACTCATAATGTTTAGTATTTCCCATGGCAACTTTCATAGAAAGCAGAGTTGACCTCTGTGACAGAGATCATATGGCCTGTGAGACTTAAATTGATGGATATGCTCATCTATAGAAAAAGTATGCTGATCCCATGTTCAAACTTCGAGGTTTCCTGGATCATTCCTGGAAGGGCTTGCATTGTATAAAAACCCACAAATAGTCATCACAAGGGTCTAGAGGCCAATCAGTAAAGATAGAGACCAGTGTCTTTCTCCAGCCCCAGTCCTGCATCCACAAGGCTGACAGAGGAAGGAATACTCCCAGGTAAGGAAGACCATGGTTACCTGGGAAGTACAAATGGGCATCTGCCCATTGCTGGTCTTTTATTCATCATATAGGTGAAAAGAACAACAGGATGAGGCCAGAGTGGGGGTGGTTCCTTGTTTATCCTTCTAGTCAACACTTTCACCCTGTCTGCCATCTTTTCTGTTCTTCACTACATGCTCATAAGGACCCGGGGACTGGGGCAAGCATGTTAATGTCCACTGTGGAGATCAACCTCTTGCCTGATTTAATCCCTAGCATTGACCAGGGTATTGATTGCTTACATGCCAATATTGCAATTCACAACAATGTCAGGTTATTACAGTAACCCCTAAGGACAGGACAGCTTTCATTCTCCGATCATTAGAATGAAGCAGGAGCTATCATCATTGCTGGTTTCCCAGAGCAGAAGGGAAACCTGAGACATAAGGTGTAAGAAATTTCTCATGGAAGGTGACTGAGTAGGCTCCCATGAACCTCCCATGATCTCACCCCACTCTGTGGGGAAGACACGAGTTAGTTAGTCAGGCTGCATAGAAGTGCCAGTCCCTGAAGCCAGATGCAGAAAGACAAGCCCTCTGGGGTGTGCTATCATTAGGCTCCTGAATATTTTCAGTTGACCTGGTCACCTAAGAAGCTAGTTGCCCTCAACAAGAATGTACAAATGCTATGAAGAACGGAAACTGGAGATCAAAATGCAAAAATGAGCAGAATGGTACAGGCACAGAAGATAACCTCGGGAGCTTAGGCCTGGGCAGTTACCAATTGTCCAATATGCCAGAGCAATACCCCTGGAGATGTATGCCAAGCTCCAGTCCTGCACCTCAAACCTGGAAAGTCTGAATTTTCCACACTTAAGACCCAATATGAAACCCTTCAGGTGTCTCTCCACGCACCTTTCAACCCCTTGAGTATTGCCTACTTGTACTCTGTAGGATAACCCTGGCTGCTTTAAATCTACACTGGTGCTTACTCCATGGATCTGAAGAACAATTTGTAACTCATCCCACTTAGTGTCAAAAATTTTGTTTCATCGTTGATTTTATATCTCCTTTCCAATTAGAGGGCTGTCTCTGCTGTATGCAAAAAACTTAAAGGCACTAGATTGCGGCACTCTGTGGATAGTGGGTTCCCATAAGAATCTCCACATACGTACCGTGCCTCCATTCTTCTCATTTACTCATTGGATAAAAATTCCATCTACTCCTTACTACAGAGAGGCTTTCTTGGATCATAGCACCTCTGGACTCTGCCCTTCCCAGGATCCTGTTTTATTTCTTCAAAAAGTCCTCATTCATATTGAATCTGTTCTCATGGACTCATTCACCTTCCCACAGGCCTTCCCTTGGCCCCACTAGAATACAAGTTCTGTACATCATTAGAAGAATGGTACCTAACACATGGTGTGTTGGCATCAGTGTTTCCTCAAGTGATGCTGTTTTTCAGATGAACTTGTCCCCCTAAATTCCTTCCTTCTATAGGGGATATTGATCACATGTCAATTCAGAACATCCTGGACCCAGATGAAGTCTGCAGTATATGACTAAGCCATAGATGACCAACAACAGAGAATCTAAGTGGTTAGAACTGTCTCCCCTTCTGGCAAATCAAGCAGTGGTTGTTTGCTGAGCATTTTGACTCATGTAGTTTAGTCTGCAGACTTCACAACTCGGAGATGCCTCCAGCACAATGCTGTATTGGCTCACAATGCTCATTTATAATTAATTTGAAAACACAAACACTAGCTAGCTAAAATACAGTGGGGAAATCTAGTGGATTAGCACACAAAACAATTCTGAGGATCTCAAATAGTCCTTGTTAAGGCAGGGTGGCCCTGAAATTGAAAATGATAGGTTTTTCCTAGCTGAAAATGAAGTAGGCCCACAGCCATCTGGCGATTAGAGGCATAAGGGAGAAAGAGGCCTGTCTGACTGGTCTTCCTGACTATTAACCGTTTTTCATGAATTGGCAAAACAATAAACTCTAAGGAAGTCAATGTAGCCACTGAAACCTAAAGTTGTTAATAGGACAAACATAAAGGGTGCTAACTTTCCTGGGACAGAAAAGGAGAAGCCTGCTATTTCTAAAGGTGTTCACAAGCCATCGCTGAAGCAGTGTTCAGAGTTCTGGATGGTAGACCATAGTCCTACACTGTCATCCTTGGCAAATGCTCTGGTCTATCTGTATCATGTGTGAAGGACTGAAAACTTGTTAGGGTAAGAAACACTACTGTAGGTCTGAGGAGATGGCTTAGTTGATAAAGCACTTGCCACATGAGTACGAGGATCTGAGTTTGATTACTAGTACCCACATTAAAAAGAAAAAGCTGGAGACAGTGATGCATGCCCAAAATTTTAGTGCTAGGGAGGTGGAGACAGGATCCCTGAGACTCACTGGTCCAACAGTCTAGCTGAATCAGTGCGCTCCATGTCCAGTGAGAGACCCTGCCTCAAAAGAAACAGTAGAGCGTGATTGACAGATACACCTAACATTGGCTTCTCCCCCCCCCGCCATCTCTTTCTCACACACACACACCAAGGATACACATGAACACATAATACAACAAAACAAAATTTCTTATAACAGAAAACAGGGCAGGTACTAACTATTCCTATGTTTCATGGCATTTAAAAATAATCACGATAATGTCAACAAGTAGGAGAAAGGTGCTTCTGTGGAACCATGTGCTGGGTTTCACCACATTTCTATGAAGTTAGAGTAGTCCTCATCCCGCCTCCTTACACATGAGGTAATTAAAATGCATTGTCCAACAACTGGCCTAAGGCCATGCAACTAACAGATGGCAGGCAGGGCCAGACACTGGCCCCAGAGCCACATGAGGATCAGGGATATTGTGCATCATGATACCTGTGACAGCACATAACCACCACTATTGTCCTCAGAAAAACTTAGAGAATGAAAAGTCTGCTCTTGAGAGAATAAACAATAATAATTCTGCTCTAAACTAGTATTATGATCAGTGATCTCGCCACTTCAGTCCCTGGTCAGAATTTTAGTCATCAAAAATGGCTAGGGCAAGTGACAGTGGCCTGTACTATTCATTAGGAAACCTTCACTCTGAGTAAAAGTCGTCACGCCAGGCAGAGGGGAAGGACATCCATTCCATGTTTCCTCACTCACCAGGATGACTTTTTCAATCTCCTTGGGTGCACACCAATGAAACATTCCAGTAGAGTCGTACTTTTTCACGTTGGAATCCATGTTGTCAATCTGGTCATTGCCAGGAATTAACAAGGGGTCATGCCTGGGGAGAAAAGGCAGGGAAACCTAAGTGGAAAATGTGATAAATTATAAATGCAAAGGGTCCCCCTGAGTCACATCTCAGAGGAGATGACAGATGCGCAGAAACTGGTTGTCCCCAATGGCCATCTTCTGTCCGGCAGAACACATCCTTTGAAAGGCAGCTGCCCAAACCACACACCCCTCTGGAAGGGCACGTGACTTTGTCAGGTAGTAACTTTGCCTTTCTCCTGCCAATTGTATAAATGGGCTTCATGTCATTTTGTGGTTCCAGCTTCACTTTTTATGGCTATCCCATACCTTGTTGTCTCATTTTACCAGCTATCCAGTTTCCCCAGCACACACACACACACACACACACACGCACACACACACACACACACACACACACACACACACACACACAAAAAGGCTGCTATTAGCATTGGCAATGAAGAGGAAGGAATAGGAACAGAGCCTCATGCTGGCTGACTGGCATCAGGATGGAAAGCCAATTACTTGCTCTTTCTGACTACAACTTCTGACGCGATGCTCTTCGCAGTAAAAGCTTTAACAGGCTGCACTTTAAATATTTTAGCAATTTGCCCAATCAGATTTTGCTCTCCCTGGCTGAAGCCCTTTAAAGATTCAACAGTGTGTCACTTCAGAGCAGATTGACTACCAAGTGCCCACATCTGGAATACATGATTCAATACTAAACAACACCCTCTCTCCTCACCTTGACAACTGTATTTGTGCTTAACTGTCCAGTGATGGGGCCCCAAATCCCTGCCTTCATTTCCCAGCATAGCATCCCTTGGATGAGAGCCTCGAGGTCTGATGCATCTTAATAAACTTGCTTCAAATTCTCAAGACTACATCCACTCCTTCTGGAAGGATGGCTGTATAGAAGCCGCCCCTCCAGTGAGTTGGTGGGGTCTAACAGACAACTTAGGAATTACAATGAAATCAAGCAGCTCTACCATGTCTACAGTATAATAAACAAGCCCTCCAGCTCAGGAGAGAGTTGTCATCTGTGGCTCTAGCTCTACTATAGTCAGTATCTGAGTGTATGGGAAGTCCTTCTGGGCATCTATGTGCACCACTAACCACATATAATTAAGATATTATCCCAAGCAGACCTATTCGGCAACAGAATTATCTCCATTAAGCAAAATGTCAACCAAAGACAGAAAACAGAAATAGATTCAAATTTCAAAATGGTATAGGGAAGTGATGCTACCTTTAAAATAATCTATTTCAAACATTAAGGGATAATATTTATTTATGCTTTAATATTTCTTTCTGAGAAATGCCTCATGTCTCTCATCTCCATGCTCTGACTATAGAGGGTATGGTAACAATCTCTCTAATCTGGTCTAATGTCAGAATTAAGCTTGTGGCTATCTAGTGGGACCTGTCTATTATGTCTTCTACACACAGAGAATATAGGAAACTCAGGGCATGCTTTTATTCTCAGCAATTTGCTTTGAGGCCACAGCAGATGACAAATACCATGTGATGCCATCCTGTGGAGTCATCTTCAAGGAGCATGCTAGATTACTCCAGGAACTGTCATATCTGATCTTTAAAGGAACAGAACAACCCAATTCAGAGTAGCATCTCAGTGGCCTGGTTGTTGAGAAGTCTTCAGGGCTATAAACTAGCACCTATGTGAGATCCCTGAAAGACATGTAAGGTGTATAGAGAGAACAAACTCCTTGTGGTTGTCCTCTGACTTCTATACACGCTGGCATTTGTGTTCCCACCCCCACCCCCACATACACCATAGACACACCTATGCACACCCTTACACACACACACAATAAATTAAATTTTAAATGCTAAAAAAGAGGGGGACAATTATTGGGTTTAAAAACTGACTTAAACTGGTCATAGAACATGGTTGTAGACATAATTTGATGGTTTGGGGACAAAGAGGTAGTGGTTCAGTGGGTAAAGATTTTGCTGCACAAGCATAAGGACCTAACTTCAGATTCCAAGCCCTGCCCTGCAGAAATGTGGCTCATGACTATATCCCCAGGATTGGAGGGAGAAGACAGGTGGGTTCAGGCAGCTAACTGTCCAGCCAGCACAGCCAAGTTGGTGAGGTCCCCAGAGACATTTGTATTACAGAGTAAAATGGAGAGCAATAAAGGAAAACATAGGACCTCAAGCTCTGCACTCTACATGGGTGACCACCCCTAACATCTGCATACACAACACGCACACAGTACCTGTCATAGGTAGGTGAACAAAAGCTACTATAGAGAAGAAATGAGAAAATGAGGTCACCATTCATCCCTTGAAGAACATGTTTTGGGTTGCAAGGGAGTCTTAGCCCTGCCCTGAAGACACAGTCAAGTTCAAATTCTCTTGCCCTTGTTTGTTGTTCAGAAGGAAGGTGTTGCCGTAGCTTCCAAATGCCTGGGACCTGCTCCCAGTGCATTCATGTCATAAAAGATGGCCAGGACTACATTCCCTCCCAGTCAAGCTGAAGACACAGCAGGTGGGCAAAATTCATTTAAAAAATATGTATGCACTAGGAGAGAGGTCGATGTGTTTTGGTTTGGAACATTTGGTTTGCTCTAGAAGGTAGTATGTCTGGGTAAAAGTGGCCTGTAACCATCTTAGAAAGGAAGAAAGATAGGTGGCCAACTGCCCATCATTGAGAGGCAAAAAGGTGACAACGGGCATTAATTATAAGCTAAGATGGGGTTTAGAGAACTCCAGGGTTTCAATGCATGATTTGTGCTCTTACATGCAGAATCATGCAGCAAGTCTCTAGGGAACATCATGTATGCTCTGTCCTCCTCCATATAGATCTCTGAGTCTGGCCTGGATGATTTAAACACACATTATCTAGGCTTTCCCCCAAAGGGTCTGATCTGAGAAACATGAAAAAACTTTCCCTGAATGCAGATATTCACTTTGTAGAGCAGACAGAGCACTTGGACTTCCAACTTTGGTCTCTTTAATCAGTAAAGTTATCAATGGACATGAGACGCCTATTCTGAGCCAGGAAAAGAGGATGTCATAATGTCAAATGGAGGTTCACATGTAGCAGGAAAAAGAAAATATAGGTCAAAGGTCATGGTGCATTAGGGCGTGTGCTGTAGCAAGTTACCATGGAGGACAATGTAAAAGCTTTAAGAAAGGACCTGTTTATTCCACTTTGGTGCAGTATTAGGGGTGTTTGGAGGGAAAACAATAGAGTACCAGTTGATGTCCTGAGAGAAGGATCATGGGAATATCTGACAAGCTGTGAAAGATAAGTATCTTAGTGTTGTTCTGCTAGCAGCCATTCGAATCCACTCAAAGAAGTGAGGTCTAAGTAGTCACAAAATGGTACCCAAAAGAATGTCTGGTATGCTGTTGTTTACCCTAAGGCATAGAAGCCTCAGAGCAGTTGGAGGAAAAGTTCTTAGATGTGCGCTGTCAGTCACCAGAGGGTGAGCCACTGACTCAGACAACAGGCTGACTCATAAGATTAGCTAGACCCAGCATTGCGCTTCCATTCCAAACAAAGGAAAAATGGCATATAATATAAAGTACTGAAAATGAGTTCTTTTGCAAGGTACAAGAGCTAGGGTTCTGATGGGTGACTTTACTAACGTTGATGAGCCTAGAAGACCATCAGGTTTGAGGCAGTGGGTTCTCCTTGGGAAGAGAAGTAGACCAAAGGATTTGGAAGGATTGGGTCCCTGCTGAGCTGTGAAAGGATAGGTAAAAGAAAGGTTTCTGGAGAGTGGGGTCAGAAGCACTGAAGACAGGTGGGCTTACAGTTCCATTAAAGGCCGTGTTTGCTAGATTCCTCTGTGAGGTGGTGGGGGGCTTGGAATGTGACTCGTCCCAGTGACATGAGATTATGTGATTATTCTTGGCCAGATAGGATGGATTTCCTTGTCATGCCAGTTTCTCTAGCAATTTCAAGTATCTTTTATTGGCTTATGTGTCCATGAAACCTCTGGCACAGGCAGAAAGAGAGGGGTGGGCATCTCCAGGGGCAGGGGATTCTACAGATCTTCTGGAAGAGAGAGCCAATGTTCATATATATATATATATCATTGAGCACACCAACTAGCTGTGGTCCAGGGAGATCAGGAGGAACCAGGCAGGTTGCTATGCATGAGAAGGAGGTTCATGAGAAACATCTCTGAGCAAGAATTCTCAACATCTTTGGCTTGCAGGACAGCAATGATAGACCATATTTTGAGTTATGTTCTTTATAAAAGTAAGAAAGATCACTGGGGTGGGTCAAACAGTCCCTTTTCTCCAAAGGACTCAAAGCGTCAATCTTGACCTTGAACTTTCAGCCTCCAGAAGTTGAGAAAGGAACTTCCTGCTGCTCATTGCATGGCTCTACTTGAGTGGTGGTATTTACTGAACTTTTTTTGTTTCTTTTGTTTTGTTTTTTGTCTTTCGAGACAGGGTTTCTCTGTGGCTTTGGAACCTGTCCTGGAATTCGATCTTGCAGACCAGGCTGGCCTTGAACTCACAGAGATCCTGCCTGCCTCTGCATCCCGAGTGCTTATTTACTGAACTTTAACCTGCATCTGAGTACAATGCAGATGACAGCCTAGCCTAGAGAAAAGAGGAAGTGTGCTCAGTCTCTCAACTGAGCTAAAAGAGTTGTTTCCCCAAGGGTGTTTAGGAATCAATACCATTTTATACCAACAATGGTAGGGAACCACCTATATCCTCAGAGGCAATTTACAAGGTGGTAAAGACCCTAACCACAGAAACAAAAATGCATGTTTTCAAATCTTGGCTTTCCTTATACTTTCCAAGTTGTACCCTGCCTCAGCTTTTCAATCTGTAAAATGGGGAATGCACAATCATTGTCCAATAGCATACAAGCAAAGCCATGTCACACATACAGGGGACAACTCAGTAGATCTATCTCCACATGTATTTACTGCTACCATCTCTATTGGTCTTTCCTGTTAACTGAGATTCTAGTCCTGCTTTGTTGGCTCTCATCATGGCCAAAGGAAAAGGGCAAAGTGGAAAAGGCCAAAGATAAGGACACAGGACTACTTCTGTCGCCTTCCTACTCCATGGAAGAGTTCCTTTAAGCTGAAACATTATGAATATTGCCATGCTAAGATTCCCCCACAGTTTGTCCTTTGCCCTTCATTCCTGTGTGTGTGGATGGGAAACAGTGGGGAGCAGCAGCATAGCTTCAGTGGCACTGTGAGCCAGGAGGAACAAGGCTTTGAAAGACAAGGTCTGACTGACCGGAAGCCAGTCCTGCTGAGCTCCCCTCCTTCCCCCCTGTAGGAGGCAGCTGTGTCCTGTTCCCTCTCCCCTGCAGCCCCAGTCACAATGCCCTAAGCTGTAAAGAGAGGGCAAACAACATCAAGGGTATGCATGAAGTGTGCGGCTTGCATGAATACTCGGTAGAAAATTACCCCCGTGAGCCCTTGTCAAGACAATGTGCTGAGGAGTGGCTCAAAAATCAATTAAGGCTTGTGTGAGTCTTTGTCATGTGCCAAAGATCTGAAGGCTGCTTTAGGAATGCCCACTATTTATAACACAGCAGCCCCAGTGAGCTAGGCTTCTCTCTCTCTCTCTCTCTCTCTCTCTCTCTCTCTCTCTCTCTCTCTCTCTCTCTCTCTCTCTCTCTCTCTCTCTCTCTCTCTCTCTCTCTCTCTCTCTCTCTGCTTCTTGACTCTCAATTCCTACCTCCAATGTCCACAGCTAGAAATTAAGCATGCCTGACTTCAAGAGAAGAATAAAAGATCTTTGTTTGGAGGGTGAGCAGAGCAAAGAATGCCACTTGCCATCAATTAATCTTAGGAAGTGAACTAAGTGCCCTGCCACAGCAGAAACACAAAAAGCTTGCCTTGAAGACAAGAGCCTAAAGCTAAACCGCAAATCCCTTTCCAAGCAAACCTGCTGAGAGGAAGTCGAATTATATTTTAAAGAGCAGAGTTCCACTTACAGCCAAATCCCAGTTTACTGTGTGGCTTTGAGTTCAACACTGGGCTTCAGAAACTTACTTTAAAACAGAAGGAACCCAACAAAGTCCTGAGAGAAGGAAGCTGCTAGACTTCGGAATTTCACCCTTCTCCCTACTTAACTTTTAGGATCTAAGTTTTCATCTCATGGAAAGGCCTTTTCCATCACCACAAACGTCCTCCACAGACAGAGGGTGACCCCATCCTGCAGTGGACCCCCAGCAATGGGCAGCAGGGTGAAATGTGAGCCAGTCCCTCCACAAACAGCAGAGCATCTGTGGAACTACAGAGTGTTTCTTAGACTTCATCTTTTGGCTTCAGTGACGCCTGTGATTCTTTTCCTATACAAGTATGTGTTGTTCCCTCAGAGCAAAGAATCTGTGTGTCTGTCATATTCATTAAATGGTAAGCTTTGGCGGGACTGGGATCTTACATTTTCTCCCCCCTTGCATTTTCAGCAACCGGTAGAGGACACAGTAGGTGTTCAGCAGCCAGAATTACAAGAAAAACCATTCAAAGAGCTCTGGTCTCTGAGCATCACTAGGCCTATTATGCAGCCCATTCCTTTTGTTATCTTTTGGTGACTTGTTTTGGGCTTTTCTAATATTTTTCACATATACAGTGCATTTGAGTTAAGACACAATATATGCCATTAAGAAGGGCATCAGGGTGGGCAGGGAGACTATAAAGTATGTCTTTAAGCAATGAAGGCTGTCTGGAGTTTGCCTGAGCCAGCTGCCCTAAGTCCTCAGCAGGGAGGGATCAGGAGTAATGTCCTTAGTGGTCCAGACAGATGTTATTAATGAGGGAACTACTCAATAATATGTGTGAAATATGGATACTTCTGAAAGGTGGGTACTACCACTTCAAGAGTCTCTCATCACTCTGGTTCTAGTAAGAAGTCGGTTCTGGCCTGCCCCTTAGCTATTGGTAAATAATATTTCCGTTTTGTTGTGAGGATCCTGGCTTGTATAGTCTGTAGCTGCCAGAATCCTTCTACTCTGAGTCTACCTTCTTGATAGTCATCATTGCTGTTGAGATGTGGCTTTCTGGTACCCAGCCACTGTTTTCCACCAGACAGTCAACCATGGAGTCACCTAAACAAAACTTTCGCACCAAGCTCCAGCTACCCTGGGAAAACACGGGACCCTCTCAGCTTCTCTGCATCTAACTGCATCAGGGTTTCCCATTTTCCCTGAATACAGTATCACTTACAGGGTGTCATTCTCAGAGGCAAATGGAGGTTTGCGGGTGTTATGCTGAGGAAATGGCTCAGGGAACAGACATGGCCCTTGGTTCTATATGATGCTTCTGAAGTGAAAGGAAGGAATAATGACCTCACAGACTTGTCCTGATTCCTGCGTCAAGTCCGTCCAAACCTTAGAATTGTGACACCCATGATGTTTTCTTCCTCTAGTCCCATGGGGGAACTGTCATGTGCTGTTAGTTTGTGCATTAGGGGATGGATTTACTTAGCTAACCTGTCCCTGCCTTCCTTCTTTTTCTGCCCAGTGGAAAAACTGCGAGAGTGGCATTCTGTCCCCAACCCTGAATGGGCTCCAGGCCGTTTAGCCATTTCCTATTATTAGAATCTGTCACACTGGCAGGGTTTGATGTGAGAAGTCCTAACAAAAGGTCCCTATGAAAGGTATGAGTCAAAAGAGAGGAGATGTGACTTAATAAGCAGACGAGTTCATTTCACCTAATGATCAGTCGGTGCCCAAGAGAATAATCTGTTCCCTCACATCAGATTCCCTTTCCTCTGAGGAAACCGAGGTCTAAGGCTTCCTGGGTCTCTTCAAAGTGATCAGTGTCACTGTTTGGCGCATCATCAATTCTCTGTGCTAGCCTGGGTGAGAGTTGTGTCTTTGTATAAACTGTCTGCCTGACACATCCCACATGAATCATCATGTCTTAGCTTCTCCTGCCTTGCTCATCTCAGAACTGATGGCAGAAATACCACGTGACCTTCCAGGGATCACTGTCGAACTCAGGCCTCATGTACACTTCACCGGTATTCAGAAAGCCCTGAAGAGCCTGGGGTTGGGTGGACTTACACCTCTCCACATTTATGAGCACAGAAGGCCCAGATGGGGGACTACATGGCCATCCTTACACCACTGCCAATTATCCTCCCGCACCCACCTTAGAGTACCACTGCCTCAGACACCTGCAAGGGTTTGGTGCCTACAACAGGCAAGATGCCCCATAGCTGGGAGGCTTGAATACACACACATTTTCAACTCCAGAGATGAGGCTCCATGGACCCACCACTGTGGCCATACTATGCCATGTACAGCGTGGTCTGAGCACATCACTGTTTCATCCATCTTTCTGATGACATGAGACTTCCCCAGATGTGATAGACTTCACCTCTTCATGCCCAAGCTTCTCCATCTGTCAGAAGGGAGAGTGACACTTGCTCAGAGAGCTACAGTAATCAATGGGCTTACATGCACATCACTGTGGAAATGATGCCCAGGCAACCATAAACCAGAAGCGGTGGTAACCAGCATCAGTAGAGAATCTCCTATAAGTGATGGCAAATGGGACCTCCTTCACAAATCAGCCTCACCCACTCAGAGGGACAGCAGCACTTCCAGGTTCACAGGTGTTATAAACAGGCACAGCATGGGCTTGCCTGTCTCTTTTTGAAGACTGGATTCCCCCTCTACCACACCAGGCTTTAGATTCCCCAAAGACTTCCCACAACACTTTAAACACAGTAGGCCCTCAGGGAACATCTGTGGGACAGGAATTAAGCTGGGAGGTGAACAGGCACCTGAGGTACACAGCCTCTCGGGACTCCGTTTGAGGATACCTGTGAGAGCCCAGGCGCAGAAAGTGCTCGAGAACACAACTCCTCGAATCTGGCTGTGGACAAACTGAAGGCGATTCAGGTAGAGATCCCTGGGCGGGGCACTGCGGGGAGGTTAGATACACAGTAGTCCCCTTCAAATGTTCACCACAGGGCAGGCAGCAAGCTTTAACTTGCTTTCCCAACTTTCTCAACAGCTGTCATCAAATAGGGTCTGTGAGGCCTCCAGTTAAAGACCTTTGACTGAGCTACTTAGAGACAAAATTCTTGCAGTCTAGGGATTTACAGCTGACAGTTGCCCCCCAAAGCAGCAACCCACTAGGGAGAGAGAACTGGGCAATAGGTGTGGTGATCTAGGGAGAAAGTAGAAGTTCTTTCAATAACTCCAGATTAAGAAACCAGCAAAGAGGGGGAGTGACAGGAGCAGGGGACTCAGGGACCACTATGGCTCACTTCTCAGGGGTACAGTGACAAAGGCTGTCTGTCATCCAGATGCCCTGTCACTGGTTCTGGTTGGCTGTGAGGTTGTTTCTGTCAGGATGACTAAAGTATCTACTACCTCCATATCCAAATGCACAAACACAAAAACAAGGCTGTTCACTAAATGATCATAGAGAGAATAAAGTGCCACTAAATCGCCAGGGTACGCTTGACACCAGAAAAAAACAAAGAAAACAAACAAACAAACAAAAAAAAAACAACACAAAAACGGGAGATAGGACCATTAGCAGAGAGTCCCCACACTCCCTGCCAGTATATGATTTGGAAGAAAGCCTCCTCATTCAGGGGGAAATTTTTTTTTGTAGAAGCCAGGATGGTAAATTACAGACCATCTCAGGCCATCCTGGGCTTTGAGTTTCTCTGGAGCTATTCCTATCACCACCAATAGGCCACTATAGCCTACCCATACTCAGAGTGACTCTGCTCAAAAGGGAGGTATGGAACCACACTGGAAAAGCCCATTTCAAATAAGTCATTAGCTTCTTATGGATTTGGGGGGAGGGTTAATAAGGAATAGGACCAAGGAGTCCCATCTTCTGAAGAGTAAAAAAGGGGTGTTTGAAGAGTTAGGAGCAAATAGGAAGGAAAGCAGGATCTGGAAATAACAGGAACCAGCAGCCTCATCGACGGTGCTGGACATACCAAGGCCAACCAGGAAGCCCTTTGGTTGGGTCCTTTGTTGCTAGACTGGATGGGAAAATGGAGGACCCACAAGAGACCCTGGCCCTGCTTCTCCAACATTTAGATAGAGAATGTCAGCTGCCTGGGAGAAAAAAAAAGTCAAAGACAAAGAGGAGTATCTCAAACATCCTGACTTGCGTGGGGTCTCGTGTCCCAGTAAGCCATGATGGGGACCATTGTGGACAGGTGAGATAATGCATCAGATGGCTGTAGCTTTGGAGGGATCAACAGCCATCGGCACCAACATGAGAAGCCTGAGTTCTGTAGCCTGGCAAGTTTGGGCTCACCCCCGTTTAGCTATTCTGATGTATGAAGCAGACAGCTCGGGCCTGGGATGACTGTCTCCCTCAGCCCCTCTCAGGCAGGCAATGAAAGCAAGATCCACTTTGAAAATTCTCCCCCATCATGCAAACTGACATGGGCATGCTTTTCAAAAACCCACAGCCAATCTGTTGATCATTACTTATTTACAAAGGCCTTCAGGCAGAAAGTCCTGTAAAAACCATACTTGATACGGTATACACTAGCTTTTTCTGCTTATGGAAAAAAGTCCCCCCAAGGCTACCTCAAACCATCACTTTCTATTGCACATAAAATGTAGCACGTAACACTAAAGTATTTAATATATATGGTATAATATATCTACAGGAAAGGCATTTGTGTAGAAGTATGTTACCCTGGATTTGGTAATTTGATGTTTTGCTGAAGGCTACGACTTAAAAAAGCCTCCACCTCTTACAGGAGACCTGTCATCTTGGTACCCAAGAGCCAGCAGAATAAAGAAGTACCCTTAAGCAGCAAACTTTGACACAGCTTTGAAGCATATGAAAACAGTGTAACTCCTCAGAATTATTATTACTCGAGATCAAAGCAACCAGTCATACTTTACATAGCAAACAGGGACAGGGAATTTGGCTCCCAAGGTTTCACATTTTTCAGATTCCTCTTTATTTATTTATTTGCCTCTCTAAATTTAGGCAAAAGAAAGCACTCAGGCTTTTCTTTCCTTTAAATGGAGAAAACTATTAGCATTAGATAAGCCGATTACCTAAAGGTGAGTAAATAGGACTTAAATGCTAGGCTGACAACTGGCATCATAAAACCCAGGGGCTTGGCAGTTGGTGCATTTTATTCCTTCTCGTAAACTGTAAACATGCATGTAAATCAGGAGCACCCTAGCAAGGCTGCACCGGGCAGGCACCTGTGACAAGGGAGAGAGAAAGGGCCAGGTGGATCTGCCACTGGGAATCCATGTCCCCATCTGTGTCCCAGATAGGTGGACATAGGTGAGATGGGAATGCAGTGGAGAAGTGGAGAGTGGAAGAACAAATACTCCATTCCAGTAAAAAAGGAGAGGGCTCTATGTCCATGAAAGAGGAGAATAATGTTAGGGAGGAAGGTATTCTTCCAGAAGAGGAAGGGTTTAGGATGAGCAGTACATGTCTGAAGTCTCAGTCTCTTTCCTCCCTCTCTACACAATACACACACACACACACACACACACACACACACACACACACACACACACACACACACACACACACACACACACACACACACACACACACACACACACACTTTTACATACTCGTGGTCCAGGGTGACTGATCAGCAAGCCCCAAGAATCTACCTGTCTCCTTCTCTCCAGTCTTAGGATTACCCCATGAGTCTCTGTACCTGCTTCCTTCTCAGCAACCATGGGTTTTGGGTATCAAACTCACGTCTTTATGTCTGTACAGGGAAACACTCAACCCTTTGAACTATCTCCATGCCCAGAAGTCATTCCTTTTCATTAAACTATGGGAGCGTTAACATGTCTGAGAAAATGGATTGGTGGGATTGGGAGACACTCAAAGAAACAAAGGTGACAGAAGAAGAATTTGCCCAAGCAGGAACTTGTGCAGTTGTACTGAGACTGTGTTTCATTTGCTATTTATTAGATGATGTCATGGTTTAGAAAGGGGGAGGGATGAGAAGGATAAATAGACCCAGAAAGAGAGGAAGGAAGGAAGGAAGGAAGGAAGGAAAGAAGGAAGGAAGGAAGGAAGGAAGGAGGGAAAAGGGGAAGTAAGAAGAGGGAAAGGAAGAAGAGAGGGAGAGAGGGAGGGAGGGAGGGAAGGAAGGAAGGAAGGAAGGAAGGAAGGAAGGAAGGAAGGAAGGACAAGCAGTTCCATACTTAATATTGCTTTTAACCTGAGCAGAACTGGATTAGTTTTGAACTTTGCTTTGGCAAGCCCACGGATTATTAAACTTTTTTTTTCTCAGTCAAAATCAATTAACAGAAATTTGATTTCCATCGACAGGATAAAAGGAAGGTAATCTTCAGGTTCATTTTTGATTGTGATGATACATCTCACATATGGCCTTAAGTACAGAAACCAGTCCTCAGAGGGACTCCAGCAGAAAGAGTCTTGCCGCAGGCAAACTAACCACAGAGTCCCTCTGATTGGTTCCCGGCGTCATTAGTGCCACTGCTGTTTAGTAACTACACACAGACAGGACATGGTGACAGCTAAGACTTTAAAGCCTATGTATTTTTCAAACAGCTTTTCAAACTGTTTTTCGTGACAGACTTTTTTCAGCTCTATCATTAACTGCTGACAAGCTGACAGAATAAATACTCCAGCCTTTAAGAAGCCATCTAACGATCTCTCCCCTCCCCCAACAGAGATGCCTGGGAGGAAGGTCTGGGCCTGGGCTTAGGCAGGTGGGGAGGCCTGAGAAGGAGCCGGGAAGGTGACCACGCTGGGGTTGCAGGGGATCTCTTACCTCATCAGCTTCGGGGAGGAGTTGGGTGAGTTCCTCATACCCCCATTACGTTGTTTTTTTTTGGGTGACAGCGTTGGCGGCTGCTCATCTTCAACTGCAAATACAGGCAGCTTGTGAGATTATGAACAGTTTGAGGGCAGACTGGGAAACACAGGCAAGATGTCAAAGGACACACATTCAAGGCTCAGTCACTCACTAGAGTCAGGGCTGTCTTTAGAGGCCCAGTGACAAAGACAGGATGCGTTAGTGAGAGAGGCCAGCTGAGAGGAGAGTGAAGCAATATTGCTCTATGCAGCAACCCTTGGGCATGCACTGTAAACAGACTAGAACCACCTAGAAATGTGCTGGTGTAAGAGAGAATGAGAAACAGTGATTTATCTCCATATAAAAATACAGATCATTATTCTTAAGAGTTGATTTTGGTTAAGAGTTAATACTTTGCTTGGTTGAATAATCAAATGAATTTTTTTTTGTATTTTGTATTTGAGGTAGCAGATTAGCAGCTAGTCTTCTGCTTCTCCAAAGGAACCAGTAAAAATGATTCCCAATCCTTGCACCCACAGCAAGAGCCTTGAAGAGAGGCAGGGACCCCAGGCCTTGGCTGCCCAGGTCCACTCACACGGCTCACAGGCGGGAATACTAGTGCATGTGGGCTCAAGAGTCCCCAGCCCAGCTCAGCTCTCTTCCTTGCAGCTGCCACCAGGGAGAGTACATGGGGCTGGAGAAGAGCATTGGAATGAAGGAGGAGGTTGTCACTGGATGATACCTCTTAATGATGCAGTGGCCGATGGGGGATGGAGGGCAGCAGAGAGGGCCTGGAAACCATAAACTTGCTTTCCAAGTGTCTAAACCACACAGATCACTAAGCAATGTGAAGCTTTATTCACAGACAACACAACACACTGCGCTCTGCTGCTTTTGCCCAAAGAGACCCACTAATAAGCATTAGAGATGGGTTAGCCTGCACCATGCTGGTTTTTCAAGAACACTGCTGGATAATTAGCAGATACTTGCCTAGCCTGTCACCCATGGGCATGTGCAAAACAACTCTAGCCCTACTCTCCCCACCCTCACACAGTCCAGGAAACAAGTGTAATATCCAGAAGGAAATATAGGAGCCTGGGATTCTCAGAGCTGATTGTCATACGACCAGGAGGAAGTAACCTTGAAATTCAGAATGTATGGAAGTTATCTTAAAGCCAAGAAGAGAAATATTAGTAGTGACAACATCAAGAGAAGCTTGGTGTATGTTAGTATGTTTGAGCCTCTCAGTTGCCTACTATTGTCCAGAAGACCCATAACAGAACATGCACCCTACAGCATTTCTCTAAAGACCCTAAATAAACATAGGCAGTTAGGACACACAGTACCAATGGGATTCAAACAGTCTAACCGACCTCCAAATTTGCTTCAGAACGACACATTTCTTAAGCTGAGCGTCTGTCCTACTGTCAGTTTGGGGTTACCTCATTTTGACTGACCCCAAGGCACGAGGAAAACGGTGTGACAGGTGAGAGGTACAGCAGATGGAGCCAAGGCCAGAAAGGACCTGCAAACGTTCACAACCCATTCCCTCTCCCACCTGCTCCCCCTTCTCTCCCACCCTAGGCTCCACTCAGCCTGAGACCCTATCAGTCACTTAGTGCTCCAGGCTGGGGCTATGTGGCTGGGAGGATATCGCATCTTATCAGAAATGAGTATCCACAGCAAATCACACTGAGACTAAACAGCACTTAAAAGATTAAAGGAAATAAATACAAGCCACATAAATGGTATTGAAAAAAAATCACTTAGACTTGATATGCATCTCTCAGCCAGCAAACAGGCACTCTGAGTGTGACCTGAATTCATCTTCCTTTCAGAGGACAGGGGGCAGGCATCCAAAGCAATCCAAGGCAGGCTAAAGTGTGAGTGTGTGTATGTGCTCACACACATGCCTAAGTATGCTTTTACATTTTCCCACCTTAGGCTGGAGAAGGGAGTCTTACATGGATTCTCTGCATAATCCAAGGTCACTTTAATATGGACCACTGTTATACTGCAACAGGGTGACCTGGATGGTTGCTAGCACACTACTAAAGTGAATTTTTATTTCTGAGTGCATGAGTATGTTTATTGGAGGGTACAAATTGTTCCTCTCCTTTCAAAAGCTTACAGAGCAACACCCCAACAGGTTTTTGATCTAGCCTAGTCCACAGTGGCTAGCTTTACTCAAGACCACTACATGTTGCCATGAGTGTGGCCAATTATGGAGTCCCTGTTAGTCACTTTCACTGGCTTTTCTGCTGGATTCTTTGCTTAACTTTTCCTCCCCCATTAGCTCTGGGCCGCCAATAAAGCATCCTCTTGGATTAAGCATCCATATTCCTTTCACCTAGTCACTGCTGTTTGCTGGCATGGCTCTTCAGATGGGAGATCTGCAAGTTAATATGTGCTAGCCAGCTCTGGGGAGACACCTCATTGTGGAAGGAGTATTGTGCCTGCTTCTATGCAAGGCAACTATTTATTTTCATTGCGACTCTGAGAGATCATCCATCATAATCATAGTGCATTTAAACTGGGATTTGTTCACTTCAATGGAACCATGTTCAAAGCTTTATTCAGAGCCTGGAAATCTGCTCCCCGAAGAGCTGGGATGGATAATGTCCTCAGCTTAAATATATGAATGCTGTGCAATGGAGAATGTTACACATGGCTTAGGTCTCACAAGAGGAGCAGGGATAAATTCTCCTTACTAAGTAGGACATAAAACATACTTAATTATGATCCTTTCTATGGGTTCTACCAATTTCTGCATATTTAAAGAAAGCAGATCTAGAAGAACTTCTAGTCGAGCTCTAAGATAGAATTCTTGTTTCATGGCTTCTATGACTACATGAGAGAAATAAAAATAGAATAAAATTTAGTCACATTCATGAAAGACAAACACGGTGAAGTAACAAACCACTACCTCAGGAGCACACAGAGCCACAGCCTTGTATTTAACCTGCTCTGGCTAATCGCAATATACCTTCCTTGCATTTCTGCTTGCCTCTATGTGGGGTGAGCTGCACAAAGATGTGTTCCTTTAGAGAAACCTGAGTTACCAGCTTCTTTAAAATACAAACAAGTTTGGGAATCTAATGTGGAATTTTTATAGGAGGCAAACTCTCTCCAGTCTCCAAGTCCTCATAAAATTCAAGGGCTTGTTTTTGCACATCTCTAAGTATAACACTTAATGTTCTGTTGTAACTTCCCAGTGCTCTCTTGTCTAATAGGCCCCGAATCTAACAGTTTTACAGTTTGGGGAGAAGAGTCAGCGTTAGAAAAATGTCAGGCTGGTCTAATGAGGCTTCAGATCCCCTGGTTTGTGCTGGAGTTTAATTTAAACTTACAATGATGTTTTAACATGTTTGCATTTTCTTGACTAAAGAGGATTCATTATTTTAGTGACATAACCTCCAGACAATGCTCTGGGAATTGATTTAAGATGTGGCGGTAATTCCAACAGCCTTAATGCAGAACTGAACATCTGTAACAACATTTCATTCCACTTCTCATCAGCATTCTGTTTTTAAGCAAGAGCAAAGAAACATCTTCCAGAAACACTGGCCAGGGGCCTGGGCTTACTTCAAAATGATCACATAATTTACTGAAAAAATTTTTAAAGAAATCCCTGACTTTGTATTCCTCTCTAAGCTACAAATATTAGGAATGTTCCACGATGTCTTTCATAGGAGTCCTTGAAAGGGGCAATGACTATGATTTTCAGTTTGCCCAAGGAGCCTGATACCTGCATGGGATGAATCCAGCAGTCCCCTCTAGCCTGGGGCATTTCCCTCTTCCCTGTTTTCCTCATGAGATTTAGGAGGGGGTGGGGGGGATGAAGCTCTGAGATTTAAAGGTGGGTTTGTTGGCTGGGGTTAAAAAATAGCTCAAAGCAAATAAACTCAGAAAAGCAATAAAAGGCAACAACTCATAAACATGAGTCAAACAGCTATCTCCATTACGTTATTAATCACCACATCTGGAGTAACCCACATCTGCACACACTTAGCAGATCATTAGTAATGTCATATTCACACTGGAGTCACTCAGAATAAAAGGCATGCATAGTGGCTTGAACACAAAGGCATCAAGGTGAAGGGGCTTCCTACTGAAGTCAGGGCACAAGCTGCTAGTTGGAGAGTGCGTCATTGTTTTACTGATTATTGTTCGGGTTTCATTTTTATTTTTTTATGGCTTTTCTGTTTTAAATTTTGTGGCCCAAACAAGCTAAATGCATGCTGAACGCTACAGTAGTGCCCTCTCTTCTTCAACGGAGCTTATCACGTTACAGTGAAACTCTGAGGGGTGCCAGGCAATTATTCAACATTGGGACAAAGCCCAGCACTCCTTCACCTGGCTTGGGCACACGTCGAGAACTGGGAGCTGCATTGTTGTGCACAGTTGGGTCTTTGTGATAGCGTGCTCTAGCTTCAGACTTGACTGCCAAGCAATAAGGAGAGAAGAAAATTGAAATTAATCCCTAGTGAAATTGTTCATTACAAAAGTTACCAACTGGTTTTAACACTAAACACAACCATCATTTTGTATTTGAATGGTGGCTTCTCCCTCATGGCTGAAGAGGAGGGTCTTTTCTTTCTCTTTCCCTCCATTGACTTGTGAAAATGCAGAAGACAATCAATTTTCTTTGTGCAGAAATCTCCAAACATATACAGAATTCCTTTTCTCCACTACAACACACATAAACACACGCATCAAAACCAGTTTCACAGCAGGATCAGGGCTATTGGTTCCTGAGAAGTGCTACAGAGAGTCCTGCTCTAGTCTTTATCCTTCAATGTTACACTCTGCTTCTCACCCCAGACTGCTGGCTTGGTCGGCCACCTTGGTTTTGACAGCACTGCTTAACTTGATCTAAATCTAAATTCCATGCGTCAGACATTTCTCTGAGAGTGCAGTGTTGGGAATTTGGGGTACAGTTCAAAGGTAGAGTGCTTGCTTAGCATGTGCGATGTCCTGGGTTCTGTCCCCAGCACCACCTGCTCAACAAAAATGACAAAAAGAGAAAGAATATAATGTTATGTGTCATATTTCTCTGTGGCAAAGGTGAAACGCAGGTACTTTACAGAGGGGTCATGTTCGCTATGTAACTGCTGCCTGGCTATCAGGAAGGATAAGCAGTGAACGTGCAATTTCTGGGGTACAGAGTAACAACAGTGTGCCTCCTAGCTTTTCCTCCAAGACAACCATGCAATCCCTATAACATCGTCATTCTGCAATAAGATTCACCATGGTGGACAGAAACTCCTTGCCTGACTGAGTTCCCTGTAATATAACTGGCTGCTTTCCAGCAAGGAGTCTGGACAAATTAATGCTTGGGTCTTACAATGTGGACCCAAGAAGAAAATGGATCCTAAATTACAGAAGGATGCTTCACTCTGGCAGCCTGTCATATGCTTAGGCCTGGCAATTGGGTGGGGGAGTTTCCTTAAGAAATGAGAGAAAGGCAAATAAATCCCAGACAGATAACCCACAGTGTCAGTTGGGTACCATGATACAGAATGAAGCCTGTAGGTCGGAATGGTCATAAGCCCATCAGAGGGACTGAGTATGGCTAAGATATGCACACCAAGAAGAGCAGTGGATGTCAGAGCACAGGGGACTGAGACATCATCCTTGGAATGAGAACATCTGGCCTGACAATCAGAGGCTGCATCACCAAGAGCTCTTCGAGGGACTCCTATTAAAATCACTCTAAGAAAGTAGTTGGGAAAGATCGTGCCAAATATTAATATACAAATAATGGAAAGATGAAGGATGTCACCCCACAACCATCCTGTCTCCAGCATACAAAACTCTCTAACACTGAACGGCCACATCTTCCTTTACATTATCCAGCTGGGCAATCTCACAACCTGTAGCTGAAAAAATAGGAAACAGATTTATTTGGAAAACTCGGAGGGTGTAGGTTATTAAAGGAATCTGTCATTATATAAAATGAAAATAGGAGGTTGCCCTGCACTAATGGGCACCGGGAACACCCGCCCAATGGAGAGCTGGGAGGGCAGAGAGGGAGGGTTTGTTGGTGCTTTTCCATTTCTGGCTTTTGTGGTGCTAATAGAAGAATGGGAAGGGAGACTTTAAGGAACAATAGGTTACGTAGAAGTTAATCACAGGGTATACTGCTGGCTCTATTCAGTGCCTAAGAAACCTGAATTGTGTAAGTTTGAGTCCATCAATATAGAGTAATGGAGAAATTCAGCTCCTACATGGAAGAGAGAGAACAAAAATACTACATGAATATGTTAACAGAATCCATGTGGCCTTCACTGTAATCTCCTTATATAAACAGGAATAAAGGCTCCTCCAGAATAAAACTGGAAAGACTGTGCATCTACGGTACCCACACGTCCCATCACGGTCTCTCAAACAACAATTCCTGTGCATTGTTTGCATCCTGGTAGGAGAGCACGTTCCTCGGAGAGCCTTGTATCTAGAATCTCAGCTCATATATCTTCCCTGAACTCTGACCCTGTGATAATTATTTGCCTGTCACTCTGCCCTGTTCAGCATTCAGTAGAAAATTCCTTTCAGAGATCTGGTTGTCTTTTCTTTCTTGTATTCTGTCTCTGTGCCTCAAGTACAAAGAAACCTCAGGTAAAGATCACTAGGTATTAGCTTCTCAACAATAAGACTCAGACGGGGTCAATGGAGTTGGAGGAGGAAGCACACGATTGAAATGAGAAACACAAGAATATCCCTGAGTGACTTCAGAGGAGCCTGAAAAGGCTCCAGGAGGAAGAGGACTGCTTTTGGTTTGTTCGAGTAAAACTGGGCCAGGACTTGCACAGAGCACAACAAAAACAGTTCAGTGCCAGTGCCCTATCCTCCCCTCTCCTCAAGCTAACCAGATGCAGAGGCTTGCAGGTCAAAGGTAGGTTCCGTTCAGCTTGTAGCCCTAGTGTGTGATTGTAGCCCTAGTATGTGATGTTTGTGTTTGTCATTTAGGGTACAATGAAGGCTGTTCAGGTGCTGGCACCAGCCCGGCCTTCTTTTTGGCTCTCTCCTGTTTAGGGTCAACAAACAGTGGCCTGCCATGTATTTTTGTACAGCCCACAATTGTTAAATGATTGGAGAAAATACTATAAGGATAATATTTCCTAAAATATTAAGAAGATGTTAGCTAGCCATGGCAGGGTATGTGGCCTGTAATCTCAGCACTTGAAAGGCTGAGGCAGGAGGGTTGTGGGTTTGAGGCAAGCCTGGACTCCATGGAGAGTTTCAAGAACAAAACAAAACAAAATCCCAATATTTGTACCTATAAATGAAATTGCATGTGACCAGAGCCACTGTTATTTGTTTACCCATTGTCCATAGCTCCTCTCCCTCTATAACAGTGTTGAGTAACTTCATACTTCATTAGAGCCCATATGGCCTACGAAGCTTGAGGTATTAGCTAACTGACCCTTGGCAGAAAACCTGTGTCAATGCCTGCAGTGGTCCCTCAGCACATCTGCCCAGTTTCCTACCTTTCCAAAGGACACTGCCTATCCCACCTGCCCAAACAGACAAGCAATACAATAGGAGTCAGGGTCTATTTGAAGCACACAGTCAGGGACTTGGGGACAGATAGAGGTCGTTTAGTGACACTAATGTCCCTGCTGTGGGCCCTGCTGGTTCCCTCATATATGGAGGACTTGAGTCAGATAAGTTCCACCTTTTTCAATCAAGCTAACTTAGATTCATCCACCGGGTACTCTGAATGTCAAGGCAAAAGCCTGTCTACTGTGAGTAATTCCTTGAAGCTGTCAGTATGTGCTGTTGGTCCACCCTGTGAGAGCCCGGACAAGACAACAGATTAACCATTAGAGTAGATATGTTGAAAATATACAGCTTCAACCTTTCCCCGGCTAGCTCAGAGCGATATACAGATGATTATTTCAACCGTCAGCTGCCGCATAGATTTAAACCCCTGCACAGTAACTCCTGGATTCATCTGCCCCTTGTCAAACTGGCATAGCGTTAGTTGGAGGATACATGGTGTGGCAGTTTCACTGCGAATCCAGAATGATCCAGACGGCTGCTGTCTCTTTGTTAACAGGAAGCCAAACTGATGAGTTTGTAATGTGTTTCTTATCAAAGGTAGTTTCAGAGAAGAAAATGCACCCCATCAGTTTGGCAAGTATTTCATAGAGGCCAGATTATGAGCTTTAATCAGAGCATCTCCCTTATTTTCTTGAAGAAATAGACAAGCCAACATCCATCCCATTAAAATCATTTCATGCCAATGAATCATGTATTTATGAATTTATAATTATCCTTGATTCTCTCCCTCCTGCCGCATCCTCAATAAAATCGTCAGCTAGAACCTACAGAGCAATGGTGCTTAATATATGAGCATCCTTATCTATTTATTTTAAGGTTAGTGTTGATGTTTTTGAGCTGTGTGTCTGAAATCATCATTGCAAACGGGGGGATTGCAATTCTCAGCTCACACATTTAACAAAGACTCAGTGAAATGAAATGGAATGTGTGCTACCCAGGAATAGACTTCCTTCTGGCATGGCTTATTATCATGTAGGTTTGTCTTTACCATGGATCACACCAGGGCTCTCTTATACTTTCATGAGGAAAATCCCCATTCCCTTAAGATGCCAGACACTGCTCTTGGCACACTGCAGGGGTTCGCATGGGTGGCCAAAGCCCCTAGCTCTCTGCTGGCCACTTCTGTTCTCATTCCTGTTGAACAACATGGCTAAACACTGGCATGAAACCATTGTTTATTAGGTCATCCTTTGAAAGGATGAGGTTTTCTTCATCATGGATCTTCCTCCATTTTAAAGACATGATTTGATATTCTTGACTCCTAAGATTTCAGATATGCTCTTAGACAGGCCCATCCTGCCCATTTCTCAGGGCATTCCAGGTACTGTTTCTACCATCCCACGGAACGATACTAGACTTAACCAGTGGATTATTTCTTTGTATCACTTCACACTGTGTGCATGAGATTGCTAAGGACAGCCCTGGCAACACAGGCTCCCTCCCGGATTTACAAATTGTCAGATATTCAAAGGAGTGGAGAAAGGACCATGCTGCTAGTAACCTGAGACTTGCACCTGCCCAGGGTGAGAAACAGAAAAGAGAGATGGAGTCAGGCCTCCTGCGGATGTCACCGAAAGCCCACATCAGCCTCTCCCAGTTACCATTACACTGGCTTACATTTTCACTTCAGGTTCCCGAGCTCCTATTAACTTGTGTGTTTTGACTGGTATCTCACCTTCTTTCTGTTTTTCCCCTCCCCCTAAACAGCTTCAAATTAACATGACTGGCAGAAAATGTCAATCATACTTTCATTTCTGTTTTCACTTTGCTGTTTATGTTTTTAAAATTAATATTTGCCTCACTGATTCTGCCTTCTAAAGACGAGCCTAGAATCCAACTGTGTCTACATGAAGTTGTTTCCTAAACCATATATTATACAAATAAGGTTCATTAATATTACCATTATCAGCTCATCCATAAACACCCTATCTGCCATGGAGTCCATTGTGTCAAGAGCTCCTAGAATCCTAATATGTATTCCAAGTGGCTACACGATATTTCTCTGAAACTCAGATAAAGGGAAAATGCATGGATTTTTTAGTACAATCCAGGTACCCAGTGAAGAATGTCCTGACAGACCCTTTAGAAATATGGTATGTCTTTAACCTTGGGAGGCAAGGAACAGTTGGGATTGTGATTTTACACTAAACACAACATTTAGTATGTTTCTTAAGGACATACTCACCTTCTAAGGACACTACTGAACGATCAAATCATAGTCCATTTCTACTACAATTTACGGTCAGGATACATCCTGTGCAGCATTGTACAAAATGCAAGCACACTGTGAGGTCAAGGTGTGGGATGCAGAGGCAGGGCTTAAAAGGTTGCAGGGTGTTCTTGTCCCTTCTTCTTTTGGTTCAAGACCACACTAAAATCAAAGCCAGAACCAAAGCCTGGATCTGTCCACAGTAATTCAGATCATTAGAGCATGAGGATAGGGGATCTTAGAGTTAAGTCATTTGCCTGAGTGTGTGTGTGTGTGTGTGTGTGTGTGTGTGTGTGTATGTGTGTGTGTGTGTACTTATGCACATATGTAGAAGCCAGAGGTCAACATCAGATGCCTTTCTCTGTCTCTCTCACTTTATTTTTTAAGACAGAGTCTCTCAGTGATCCTGGGGTTCAGTGACATGGCTAGACTAAGCTGGCCATCAAGTTCCAGGGACTCTCCTGTTTCTGCAACTCCAATCCTGGGATTCCAGGTCCACATTGCCATACCCAATTTCTAATGTAGGTGCTAGGGGTTGAGCTTTGGTCCTCAAGCTCGCACGGCTCTACTCTACTTACTGAGCCCTCTGAGCCTCTTTGGAGCTCAGAGAAGTTCTCTGAGAAGGATCTCAGCATTGTAAGGCCTACTGTCTTCCTAATCTAGGGAATTTTGTAGAGGGACAATTGTTCAGTTAGAAAATGACCCATAAAACCAAGGGTTTCTAACTACAATTTAAAACCTTTCAGGAGGCCAGGTGCTCATCCTAGGAAAGTCTCTTTTTCATAGGCCAAGGGCTCAGCAACTGGACTAATACTGCACCGCTGAACACAGAGTCCCTAGTGCAGGGTAGGTGGTCCACATTGGCATTTCTTTAAATGCAACATCCCCAAGACGGCATTCTTAGGGCGTGATCTGTCTCCAAATATCAGCTGGTGCTGCTTGGCAAGAGAGGTAGAGTTATTCACAAAGACCTGAAGTCACCCTCCTGGGTCCAAACTATACATTTGGAGGCTTATAAAACTTCAGTTGGCTCTCTTATGCAATGTGAAAGTCCCAAGTCCATCCTAGAGACATTCTGAGAATGGACAGAAAGTGTGAAAAGTCCATTGACTAGTTCTCTTGTTGAACTCTTACTAAACCTGTCATTGTTTTCCTGGCTTGAGGGATAACTTGGAAGTCTGTTAGGAGACCCTGTACATTGCAAGTCTATTGTCTTTCAATGGCACAGCCCTCTGTTTACATGGGCTTGCACTCTCTTTCTGCCTCCCTCAAGCAACTAATCCCTCGTCCCAGTGGGAAGAGGAGGTGGGCGCTCCCTACCTCCCCCTCCTGCGTATCATCACATTCCTCCATCACCTTTGAACCACGCTTGTGTGGCTCCAGTGAACTGTTCAGACCAAATAATGAGGTTTGCCAAGTGTCATAAAACAAAGCAAGCCAGAAAACCTTTAAGTGGGCTCAATTGGAGGAGGCTGCGACAAATGAAACTCAGATGGAAACGTGGAGAAACCCCACTGTTCCCTCTAAATTACAGGAAATTTGTGCTGCCTGACTGTGAGGGGCAGTAGACTTCTGGTGGGAGGTCGTGGGATGGACTGCGATGGCAGGACAGGCAAATTATGGAATAGCGGACTTGCTGTCTCCTTCCCATTGTATCTTCTAGGTCTACTCAGCCTTCAAGGGACATATCCCTCCATGAGGGAGTATCTGTCTGTCTTTACACCTTTCGTGGCCCTTCTCATATTAGACCCTGTCACCTCCTTATTTAGTTCCATTATCAATTTGTTTCCTCTTGTAACATGTCCTGCTTCCCAACTAGACTTTGAAGTTCCTCTAATGTCATTCATATGTCTCTGAATCTCTCACAGGCTCGAGCCCCTGGTAAAGTTCACTAGTAAATTGATCCTAGTGGCTAGAGCCAGCATGGCAGAGTGAAGGGAACAAGCTCATGGTCAGGAGCCCTGGCTTCTTTTCCAAGGCCTAGATCTCAAGCGTGGCATCCGCAACACACTTCCCTCCTACGGGATTGCAGTTCATTAAATGTAATACATTCCCAGCTCTGCTTAGTGATGATTTGAGCTGAATGCTGTCTCCTCTTATGTGGGAAATATCACTGGAGTTAGCCGTGGACTAAAGGCCACATAATTAGCCAGCCACAAATAACTCTCAAACACTTCCTACCAAGACTCAACCTACATTGTCAACAAAAAGGAAAATGAACACTATTGTCCCAAGGAAAAATCTGATTTGCCTTGGTAATTAAAGAGTCCTGGCTTCCAAGGAAATGAACCTGGGAACTTTGTAGAATACCAATGCTTGTGTCTCATGCCTGTCTATTCAACTAAAACCTTGGGATACAGTTCAAGAGTAGAACAATTGTCTAGCAAGCTCAAGTTCCTAGGTTCAGTACCAAGCACTGCCCAATAAATAAATAAAATACCAAATTTGTGATAAAAGCAAATAAAACTCAGGGTATGGCTTTTTCTTGTACTTTTCTTTTAAACAATCTTTAAAAAGACATCCACTACGAGAACCACAAGTTTAGATGGAGAAATATGACAGCTTCATCAAAAAAATATAATACACAAATTATATAAAATAGCAATACAAAAATGTATGATGATGTCACATCAGAACTCAATAAACATCCCCAGCAAAAAGTGATACAGAGTGGGATATTCAGGGGGAAAGATTGGAGACACGAATGGGATGGGAAGAAATACTGGCCAACTCTCCTGTGTGACCCAGGATGAGGTCACACAGCCCACTGGAATAAATGTATAGAGTGGAAATGATTTGAGCAGACAGCAGGCTAGGCAAAGGCAACAGCTCCAGTAGAGCAAAGGGATGGAACATGCTAGTGTAAGGATTCTAAGAAAATCAGTGTGAAGAGAGCAGCCACAGCTCAGGAGACATGCACACACCCCTAGAAAGCCTCACATCCCCAAATACGGACTTTAAACAACCTCTGGGCAACTCAGGTCATCTTAAAGCTTCCTTTCTTTGATTCTAACTGCTGAGACTGACAGTGAATGGAATATAAAGACACTGGAGAAATCTACAGAGACCTACTCAACTCAGCCCACTTTCCTTCGGGCTGCTTTGGGTTGGTTACCGGGTCCAAGATAAGATATATATAAATGCATGCAGCCTGAATGCAGAGGTCTGAGTCCACAATGGACATTTCATTTGGTCTGGATGAGGAGAACTGACAGCAAGATAAAGATACCAGCTAAAGACACTGAACCACTTGGAGAAGGGTCCTGGGGGTTCCAGGGAGCTGACTCTTTACAGAGTGGTCAAGCTAAGCTTGACTCTGAGATGGTTATTTCCTGAGTTTCTTTGAGTTGATCCTGCCATCTGGGAAGGGGTCTGAAAGAGAGGCCAATAGGGGCCAGCTTTTAGTGAAGACTAATGACAATTATTTTTTCAAGACTACCTGGCAACAAAAGTGGTTGTTGAAAGTAGAATCATGCGCAGGGAAATGCTTCCCCAGCCTTCTGCTGTGTGGTTTGGTCTGATCAATAACACTTTGTGGTAGTCTCTGTCAAAGCCAAAAGAGAAGTCAAAGACGACTGTGCAGCACGGCTAACACCCCTGGCCCCATGCCTGCAGTTCTAAAACTCAGCAGAAATGTCCTAATGGACACTCCAGATTTAAAATGACTCATTTACAAAATAAGCGAAGTGTATGTCTCCCAACTTTCTAATGGGTAGAACAATGGAAAAAATAGGCAAATTAATCATTCTAGGAAACATTTGAATTTTCCCTTTCTATAACCTCAATGAAATGCCTGCACCCTAAAAAGGTCAATTGTAGAGGTATTGTTGGTGTTGCTGGTGTTGGTGGTGTCATTGTTGTTGTTGGTGTTGGTGTTCTTGGTGGTGGTGTTGTTTTTGAGATGTAGCTATGGTTTAAATAATAAATTGAAAAGTAGGATCTGCATATGAATAAAAGAATTAAAAAGTTGTTGCTTTATTTGTGTTTTCTAAAAAGTATTCATGATTTACTTTTTTCAGTCATGTTTGACTCATTGATAATGTCCAGGTTGAAAAACTAATCAACTTCCGTATAAATTTTACTAAAATCCAAAACAAGAAGTTAAAATAAACCCTTATCCAGGATTTAGGTCTGGTCCCAGAGAGAAGAGCCTCATTCAATGGATTCTAAAAGTACCAAGTTACAATTATTTTAATGGAATATTAATCTAGCACATTGATTAAATTTATAAATACACCTTCCCATTGTGGTGTAGACTGCGGGAATTAATCTGTATAAATCAGTACATAGGCATTCCACAGGACAGTGTGGTGTAGGTAAGACAATTTGAGGGTGAATCTGGTTTTTGTGTTTTTATCTTTTAAAAATATAGTGAATGCTTATATAACTGGAACTCTCTCCAAGGAAGAATTATACCAGGCAAATTGAATTTAAAAGGAATATTGTAAGTTGAGAGATGTTTTCTTAATGGAGGTATATCTCTTTCCAAAAGCTTCAGTTATTCATCTCAGAGAAATAAAGGAGAGAACCAAAAGGAAGAAAAGGCAGGAATCAAATGAAACAGGAGGATACTTAGATGCCAACTGGGGAGTGTTTCATTTGTAGGGCGACAGCGCCACCTTCTGGTCACCCTGCATCTCAAGCGCCTCTGATTTGAGGCCATCTATCTCCCAATCTAAGCATAAATGTAGAGTTGTACAGCTGTATTTCTCCAATGCTGTTAAATGTAAGAATTTTATTGCCCATCAGCAGATTTCTAGCACACTGGTTGAAGTTTAATAATCTTCTATTACCTGACATATGGGTTACATAAAAACTCAGCATGCTAATTGTTGACAAACCAATTCTAATATACAAAGCATTGTAAGTCACCCAGTAAATACCCAAATACATCAACAGAAAGAGTTCCTTTTTGTTCTAACAGTGTGCTATTAATACAGCAACTTGATCTCTTAACACGAGACTCATGTTCATGCATTTCAATGAAAAAAAAGGGGGGGACAAGGCATTCCCCTTATTGAGACCCTCTCCTTAATTTAGAACTGAGAATGAAAGGGCATGTCCCCCCTTTTGGAGAACAGGTACCTTGACCACAATGCTATTTAGGAAATTTGTTCATATAGCAAAGCCTGACTTATACATACCGAAGATTACATCTATAAGATGCTATATTTGTTTTACACGGCAATAAGGAAGTTGTGGAGAATATATGTCACCGAATCTATGGACAGAGAAACACTACCTGTCATGTTTGAGGGGGAAAAAAAGATCACACAGACGTGATAGCAAAGGAACACAATAAAGAGAAGAAACTGTAATGCGATAGTGTGTCTGATTATATCTGCAAAGGAAACTGTGAAATAAATTAACACCCAAGTGCCCATGAGATGGGATGGTGGTTCCACTGCCAGCGATCGTTATGCATCAGGGAAGGCTGGTGCTCTGTAATAAGAGAGCTAAAGTGCAGGCTGTGAATCTGGTGGTGATAACTAATGGCCACACTACTTAAGACCACGATTGCATCTCTAACAGGGTGTGGGGGGTGGAGTAAGAATAACAAAAGAGTCTGAAGGAGCAAGGACCAAAGAGTACAACAGGATTTGTATTTTCACTTGGAAAAATAAACCCCAAATGGGATCAAAGGGCCCCAGGAAATGAAAAATGACAATTCCCATGTCTTGCTAATCTGATCTGCAGCCAAAATATCATGTGATAACTAACTGTGTGGGACTTCAGGGGAGGGACAGCTGGGGAAGGAGAGAAATACCATAGTGCATTCAGCTGAGCGAAACACACTCTAATTTTAAAACGTTGTTTAGATTTAATCTCTGTCCACAACAAAATAGCTCAGGCAATAACCAAAAGGGTGTTTCTAAGGACATCATAAGCAACTGTGTAAAATCTCCTCACATTCAGTTCTTCTAGTCATCCAGGTCAGGAATGTGGGTAAAGAGAATCAAGGATTAGCATGACTTGATCTAAGCCACTCCCACTGGCTACACAGGGAGTTTGGCCAGGAAGATCATGAACACAGGCCAAGGGTGGCATTTGTCTATCATTTGCCCTAGAGATACATGGTTGCCAGTTGAGTTCTCAGCAGAGGATGAAGGCCTAGGGGAATTCAGGGAGGGAGGAGTTCTGAACTCTCAAGATTTAAGCTGTGTGTTGACTCTGCTTAGCCAGTGCGTTAAGTCAGAAAGGTAGTCTTGGCAACTGGCTGGGGCCTGGGTGATTACAGGTGCAAGTTAGGGTTAGGAGTAAGTTCAAATCTACTAAGAATAATAGGTAGATAAGAACAGCATATTTGGGTTAGAAACCTGAACTCTGGATTCAAAGGACAACAGAGTGACATCATCAAGGAAGTAGTGAAAACCTTGCCTTTCCAATATACAACTCTACCTGCAAAAAACGCAGGTAACCCAATGACACAAGGAAGGCAGACAACAGCACTGTGAGATCAAGCACAAAGTCCAAACACAGCATGACTGCCTGCAGAGGGAATCAGAGAAACACATCTCCTTCACTGCAACAGAGCGCAGTTCTAGAATGAGAAGAGTTGTCCAGCAGTCTAAGGAACTAGCTATTCAGGCACAAATACCTTGTTCGAGACATGCGGAAACATGGAGAAGCATATGCTCAATAAACCATGAAAACACACTCTAGACAGAGTTTCCATGCCAGTTCCTAAAGTGGCTGCTGAAGTCCTACTATGTTCTTGACTACTATGTGCAGTGTGCCCAGAGTTCACGGATAGGGCAGTAGTTCCTGTGAGTTGGTACTATTTGCTTCTGTAAAAACTCTTCATGGAAGCTACCCTGCTTGGGGTTAACCTGGACAGCTACAGACTTTCAGAGGAGACTCACTGATTCTGACTGGAGGTTTGGGCATAACCAGCCAAGATGGCTTCCCAGAGTTGGCACTACTTAAAAACTGAACCACGAAAGCAGAGTCAGCAAATGTTCTCCTCAACAAGTTAGATGGTAAACATTTTGGTTTACAGGGGCCAAATCTCTCTGTTGGAACCCTTCTCTTTCGCTGTGAATCTCAAATGTAGCCAGGGACAATGGGCAAATGAATGAGTATGAGGTCATCAGAGTCACACTTCATTTGGAAAAGCAGACCAAGGGCCAGATTCGCCCAGCTGAGCCTCACTTTACTGATAGGTAGGCTTTAACTACCTTGAAGAGGCCAGGGAAAGAATAAGGCACAGGGAAATGTTACGGCAATGCGTAAGTCAGAAATACTGCTTTGGACGATACCTAGCAAACACTTATGTGAAAAAAGCAACTCTGGGAGCTCTTTGAGACTAAACTGTGAAGGAGTTTCAATGCCATGGTGAGATGGGAAAGCTAGAGATCATCCCAATGTGACAGATTGTCAAGAAAGTCACCAAAAGATCTTTTAGTTAGGTGTGGTGACTCAGACCTATAATCACAGCACCCCAAAGACCAAGAAGGTGGGGTGAGATGTTGCTAAAACTACAAGGTCAACCTGAGCTACATAGTAAGTTTTAGCACCCAAAAGAACCAACCAAAGTTCATCTTCTCGTCTTTGAAGCAAAATAACAATAATAATGAGTTTGTACTTCAAAATAATATAACTAGGGGATAGATATTTATATCAGGGCTACAACACTTGACGAGCGTAAGTTAGGCTCTGGTTCAATTCTACATATGGCAAAAACATAAATTAATAAACATTATATTATAGTATTCTACCCAAACCAGTAGTGGGCTGGGGCAAGCAGGACTTTCGGAGGAAAGCAGTGGTAGATCAAGCAAATAAGGCTGAGCCCCTGAAGTTGTTAGCTCTCATCGCCCCCTAACCATGACAAGAGTTTTGAAATATGGCCCAGAGTTCAAACCACCTATTAATAGAATAGATAAGAGGGCAAGAGTGCATGGCTATTAATTCAACGACTAGTCCTGTCCTTCTGTCAGATGCACTCAAAGGGAACAATAGTAAGGCACAGGTAAGGAGCCTGGGTTAGCTTGGCCTGCTCATAGAACTAATGTCCCTACCAAGAAAGTCACCACGGAACAATGCAAGACACTCAGAGAAAGTTACAGGAGCCTCTATACGAAGCATAAACACAACTGTATGGAAGTCAAGAAACATCATGAAAATGAACGCTTCACTTCACCTCTGATTTGCTTCCCAGGCTTCCAATCATCTTCCAAGAACACACTGAACCCGCTGATTTTCCAGGTCTCCCCCTTAGAGGTGGAAAAGCCACAAAGGCAGGGCTCTAGTATGACCAGGGATGATGAGACACTGAGTCACATCTTCCTGAACATTCAAATGCCCAAGAATTCCCTGCAAGAATCCCTGTGGCATGCTAACACTGTATCTGTCATACCCACACCTTCCAGTTTAAAAAGTGCTCTTGGTCTAAAGATGGGTATCCCTGTTTGGCCCCTTCACACTTCCACAAATTATGTTCCTGAACACTGAGAAGACACAAATAAGGCACAGCAAGCATGACTGGGAAGGACCGCTGGGATAGTAGGTGGCTGCCATTCATTACATAAATTCATTACCCCACCATTTGTCTGGTGCAGCTACTGATAACCTTCAAGACACTGTGATTCAGATAACCACATGATGTAGGGGCACTTTCTCCGCCTAGTCTTCCTCAGGGGAGACAAAAAAGAGGAGAGCTTTTAGAATAAGCTTGTCGCAAAGAGCAGTCTTCCCGGCTCTCTCAATCTCTAGCCCTACCCCCTCCCCAAGAGGTTGAGGCTTCACAACCCAAGAACAATATCGATAAGGCACAATCTTTCCATATTCAAATAGTCTGTCTTTTCTCCTAGGAGGATTTATTAGGACACTGGCAGGCAGACCTCAGCACTTTGGAAGGATTTATGCTGGTGAAAGTTGAAATAAAAAAAAAAACAAAACAAAAAATTTTAGGTTTTATTTCAAAGAGAAAAATAAAGAGAATCATAATTCCAGGGTTTCAAGGGACCTTAGAGAGAACATCTTTCATTTCCCTTACTTTACACAAATTTGTCAAAATTTCATTCACATGTTCAAGATGGAAAGCAACTTTCTAGGGAGAGTGTAGCTGCCTCTTACAGCTTCTGTTAGCTTATTTCTGTTGAGGCTAGGATTCCTTGATCTGGAAATTAAATAAATTGATTCTACTTTAATTTTATAGTCTGCCATGCTAAGCTCTTCAACTCTCAGCCCCCATCCATGGGCTGTCTCTGCCTGTAATTGATTTGTCCTTTCATAAGGCTAGCTGGACAAGGCTCCATCAAGTGAAAAAGAATCACATTAACTATAGTCAAAGTGGCTACTTATCATCATCTCCATCAATATCACGAAAGATGGTGTTCTTTCGATATAGGCACCTATTCATTCACTATGTGATCTGAGTCAAGTTCATCTTTTCTTGTGTTATTGAAGGATGATAATAACAATAATACATCATAACACTCAACATGAACAAGGCAATCATGTAACAAAGGGTGTGTGTGTGTCTGTGAGAGAGAGAGAGAGACAGAGACAGAGACAGAGACAGAGACAGAGACAGAGACAGAGAATTTTTTTGAAACCCCTCTGAGATAAGTCCTATTATTAACTTCACATACAGATGGGGAAGAGAAGTAATAGAGACATTCTGGAAATTATTTGGAGACTCTGGTGGAGATGGATGATGTTGATTCTGAAGCTGCCCAGATGAAATATCAGTGTCTTGAGAAGTATGAAGTTTCATTCCCTCATAAAGCATTGCTCTTACTGCAACAATCAGTATCCACTAAGTGTCCACTTGATGATTACATCGAAACAGGACCCCCAACCCACAAAACAAAACCCCACAGCTTGTATCCCTCATCTATCTTCCCCTGTCCTAAAGTTCCTCTAGGATTTCAGACTTCAGTTTCCAGTGAGGTAAGTTAACTCACTGAATGGTAAAAAGAAGAACCCCTGGATTTCCTTCTGACATAGACAGGGGGTGGGGGAAATACAAAAGATATCTGTCTACATGATGCTCTCCATATTACAGGTCCTTTATCCCTGTGTGCATTCTAGAATCTTTCGTAGCTTCATTTCTGCTTCCTGTTTCTTCATGGTGGATCACTACACATCCTTTTGTGGTGATACCTGTTCATGGTGCTGGCTTTGAAGCACCCGTGTGGGAGGTTTCTCCCAGTTCCCTGTATGGCATGTCTTGTGTATAAATGTGTGCTTCTCTGCATTGAAGGAGTGGCCAGCTCAACCTTGACCAAGCAGAGAGAGCACTTCAGAGCTGCTACAAGATGAATTAGGTTGGAGCTCTGAGAATAAGCCAGGCAGCTCAGGGGCCCTTCCTTGTCCTAAGTAGAATGACCCAAATAACAGTTCTAATAGAAAGTAGATGGAAGTAGCTGGTCTTTGAAGTTCATAGACTGGGAAAAAGTGTCACTGGAGAGCTGATGGAGGATTACATCCACCTGCCTCCCCTGAAGTCATAAGCAGCCTTAAATGTTCCTTCACTTGAGCAGGTACATGCAGATCACGACACCTCTCCAGAGAGCCGCGTCTTTATACTGGCCCTATCTGTTGTTTCATTTTTTCCAGCCTGACTCTCATGAAAAAATTAAGATCCATCAAAATCAGTAAAACTACATAGAGTATCACAAGTCCCTGGTCTTAGAGAATGAATGCTCCATATATGGTAGATTCCATATAATAACTGCATTTTTACCTACACCATTTTCTCCCCTGAGCACTGTTTCTATTTCTTCTCATCATTTCTGTATTTTCTATGCTCTTTCCTCCATAAAGGATGTTGATTATACCCACAAGTTATACTTTCAAGTTATGCCCTGTTCCTTACTCTGTTTCTCCATTAAGTTTCTTGGGCATTGCAGCTCTTATGTGTACATGGGCATACTCTATGGTAAGCTTCTTAGAAAGCTACAGGAGAACTTCATGGATCTGGGGCGAGCCTGTTCTGCATGCCATTTACTTCTTCAACGGTGGAGAATCCCTTCATTTATTCCTTCTTTTGCTCATCAAATATTGACTGAACTGGAATCCTTTAAGCCATTTTCCACTCGAGCATTCTGGCCAGTACAGGATGCCAAAGCAGTGATAGCAGCATGCTCTTTTTCTGACTGTGGAAAGAAGACAGCCCCTACGTCCATTCCTGAATGAGTAAGATCCAATAAGCTCCAGCCCAAAAAGCTACTGTTGACCAAAACAAAGAGCACGGTAATTCCAGGAGTCAGCACTGCTCCCAGAAGACAAGCTCCTCAGTGTACACATGTCCCTGCCACTGTCCACACATCTGGCACAGCTCTAGCCACTCTGTCCTCATCCACACATCTGGCATTGTTCTGACTCTGGAGCTGGAATCTTCTCACTTCATTTAAAAGTCAGTGAAGGTGATCATTCATGAGATGGATGGACCTTAAGAGAGTTCACTTTGAGCCAGGCAGTGGAGATGCAGGCCTTTAATCCCAGCACTCGGAGGCAGAGGCAGGCGGATCTCTGTGAGTTGGAGGCCGGGGCTGGACCGACAGCCTCCAAAACAATACAGAGAAACCCTGTCTCGTAAAACCAAAAAAAAAAAAAAAAAAAAAAAGAGAGAGAGAGAGAGAGTTCACTTTGAGTTTGCATAGTATCTCTATTTGTAGCTCAGAGAATGCTTGGCACCCATTTTGTGTTTGGTCCTTTCTAGTTGACTAGCAGAGTCAAATCGAGTTTCCTTGTACTGTTGTCCCTGAGTGTGAAAGAAATGCATCTACCAAATGATGGACAAATGATCATTACTGATGATCAAAGAGGAAGAAGTAGAAACAGAAGCAGAAGGAGAGAGAGGGAGGGAGGGAAGAAGGGAGGGGGAGGGAGGGAGAGAGAGAGGGAGGGAGGGAAGAAGGGAGGGGGAGGGAGGGAGAGAGAGAGGGAGGGAGGGAGCATCAGGCCAACTTTGGTTTAGCTTAGTCCATCTAAACTGATTATAAGCAAACTTTCCTCAGAACAGGGCTTTCTGTATACATGTAGCAATCTCCCTTCAAAACTGGCACTGTCTAAACCTACAAAGAGGTCTCTTTAGTAATCATATTGAAAGTGGCCCACATGGTTCTGTCCATCTTTGTAGATTCTATGTAGTGAACAAGTTGGCTGAAAAAGCAGAATTCTTGTAGCAAATGGAGCCTGGTTCAGCATACTGGTTAGAGTCAAAACCCAGGAGATAGGAAGTTAGCACATGGCTAGCTGGTTGAACACACCCTGCTTCTAGAAGCTGACACCTTTGGTATGCACAGCCTACCACTGTGGGGAAACCCAGGGCGTAAGCACTCTCCCATGCTGTCTGAATGACTCTTTGGGCTCACTGGTGTACATGAATGCCACAGTTACAGACGCAGACATGGAGACACAACGAACAGAGAGAAATGTCTTATGCACAAAGAAATAAAATGGAAAAGAAAATTGTGCCACACTACTTAGAAAGGCCACATGGCGTCCCAGGATTTTGTGTGGCAGCACTTCACAGGAAATGTGTTTTGTATTTCCACTGGATAGTGTAAGTAGTTGAAAACTGCAGTGGATTTTCAGTGAACAGGATGTAAAGTGCTTATTGTTTTCTCCCCTCTGTAGATGTAAGGAGACACGCTGTCTCCCTGAGAAAGATGGGAGGAAAAAAGCCTCCCTGCCATACAAGGAGATTTTCAAAAATAATTTCCATGATATGGAACTGAAGCTACCACAAGCAGCTGAAGCCAGGACCCTTAGGGGCTGGTCATGTGTCCCAGCTGGTGGCCCCATTTGTCTGAGCCAATCACATCAGCCCTTCAGGTGCCCACCTCTGTCACCTTCAACAAACTCAAGGTTTATTCAGCTGAAGGGATGGTAGGTGTAAGAAGAGATGCTGGGTAAGAAAAGCCAATAGATGGAGGGCAGCCAGGTAGGCTGCCAGTACTTACGAGACGTAAGTGAATCCCCCTCCCCTAAAGAAAACCCCAAGAAGCTCAAGTAGGAATTCAGATGACTACTAGTCAGCCTGGGAGAATTAGACTTAAGAAATTTCACTAACTAATGGAATTCAACTGCTCCAGAACCACTAATTAAGCTGTCTTTAAAGAGACTACAACATCTTAGACCCGAATTTGGATAATGGCCTTCATCTGTGGGCCCCCGATGGTGCTCCACAAAACACCCTCCTTCAGAGACTCTGTAGAGGACCTCCGCTCTCCCTCCTCCCATCACAGCCCCTGGGCTTTTCCCTTCCATTATTTGGGGTGGGGGAGTTCCTCAGTTGTCTCACCATGCCTGGTCTCTTTATGGAAGCCACTAGAGTGGCCCTTATGGTTCATTTCCCTGACCTGACATCTCAATTGCTTTCTGTTGCATTGCAGATTAAGGACAGCACCCTTGGTCTGGCCTCTGCCAAGGCCTATTTTACCCTTCTCCTCTCCCCACATTGCACAGAATGAATCCCGAGACTCATGGGTGGCCGCTTACTTTGCAAGGGACTCTGACATTACCTGCATCACCTCTAGTTCCATCACAGCCATCTGCAGCCTCTTCTCATCCCAGAGGGACGTACAGGCCTACGAACCTTATTCAGTAGTGCAAAGATCCAAGTGCCTCAACCTACCCAGAGAAAACAGAGCCATACCAATCTGTGTCACAAACCAGCTCTACCGCTTGCTCCCTCATCAGATTATTTAAATCACACACGTGAGGTGCTCTACAGATGCCTCCATTCACAGCAGCAGCAGCAGTTGCTGACTACCTTGTGGCAGAGGCAAATTAGTACCTGTCAACTGAGGGAGCACCTGCAAGGAAGCAAGCGAAGACCATATGCATATTAGCCCCCACACCTGCACACTCTTGCCGTTCTGGCAGAATACCTTACACAGCAGCGTAGCAATGGCATTGTCTAGTCCTGACACAAATCCAACTTAACCAAGTAGCCGTGTCCTAGGATCATCTTATTAGTGAGCCTAGCCCACAAGTTATGCATAGAATTAAAAATCCGTGAGGTTGTGGATCTGTGCTCACAAAAGACAAGCATACCATTGTCAGCTAAAATTGGGAAAGCAACTTCTCATCAAACCTCGCTATGCCTCTTCTTATTGATGAGCATGGCCTGTCTGCATCATCCTAAAACTGCTTTCCATTCATCTGCTTTGTACTTCTGAGCTTTGGTGGGAACCAAAGATGCCAAAGATGAGCATCTTCTCTATGAGCACCATGTCCTAATTTTACTGATCCAGTTAACAAGTGTCTATCTCAGATGAGGGATCAAACAGAGAAAAAGATGGGTACCATATGAGGAAGGAGAATCTCAAGGTATGATGGGGACCAGAGGTGCTACACATGGACTGCTGGTTTCCATTGGGCTGGTATCTAAAGGAAGAGTGTGTAGAAGCCTGTGCAGCAGCCCACAGTGTCTCTTGACTAGCTTTACACCACTGATGGTCTGATGCTAAATTGAGACAATGCCCAATCACATCACAACAAATTAGTCACAGCCACGCAATAGCAATGAACTCAAGGGGTTATCCTGAATGGAGGCTGAGGGATTCCTGGCTCCATAGCTACATGCTCCCACAGATGTTTCTAAAAGCCTCTTCCCAGTGGCCCACTTAGAGGGAAATTAAATGCAACTTTGACTTAATTAACGTTTTAAATGATAATGAATACAATGTAGATTCATAGGAGGCATTTACATTGTGTTGTAAAATTGATAAAAATTTAATAACTCTTTGTTAATAAGTTATGTCTCCCCAGACCCATAAAGCCTAAGGCACTGCAAACTCCAGACTTGGTCTAATCCGCGCTCCTGTCATAGGTAGAAGGAGGGAGGTGGACTTGACATTTGCTCCAAGCCTGCTCTAATTCAAACCTCTGCTTGTTCATCAGCAGTTGATTTCATCAAGTAAAGGTCAGGGTTTGGGCTCAAGGCGGAGCCTTGACAAGAAGACTCAAGTGAAGAATGCACTGGCCCTGGCATCTGTCGCCCATGATACTGGAGGAGGAGGAGAAATGGAACGCTAGCTGGCTACGCCTGTCTTCCACCCTGGAGTGAAGAAGAAGAACCCACTGCCCGGTGGTGAGAGCTGTCGAGGCCAGTATCCTGATGGCTGGTCACTGCCCTAAAATAAAAATACAAGCATAATTTCCACATCACCTTGCATAAGGACCTTTGTCTGGTATATCCTATGGCACACCAACGTATGTTTTCATTTGTCTTCAAAGAGCCATAATCATTTATGATAGGGCAGGGCTCCTGGAAAGGGAAGTGTCTAGGTGACAGGCTACAGACATAGAAAGGGCTCTTCCTTCTTTCTGGCCTTTTTACTTCCTGCCTCTAAATTCCGTGTCAAAGAATGTACTTTGAAGCCCTGACTATGCTGTCTGTTGAGACGTTCTCTTCCACATGCACGCAGTGCCATGCCATAGGTTATTTCTTTAAGGGATCCAACAGCACCTTGTCTGGGGGTGAAGGTAAGGAGCATGGTCTCTTAGGGCCAATCAACTACTTCCCCTGTCACTGGGCTTGCAAACACCAGCATCATGGGCTAGGTGAAGAGGAGCTTTGGCGTTCTTTGCAGACAATGTCAGGAGGTTGATTTCTGCCTTACTGACTCCAGCAACTGATAACTGTATGTATGATCCATTACCTGAGGTGAAGCATCTTTCCAGTCAACTTTGCCCCCTGTACCTACCAGAAATTAAGCAAGAGGCGTTGGCTTTGGTGGCCTTGCTTGGGACAGCAGGAGCACTTGAAGAGGCTCTCCCTGGGGGCGTTATTCACTTCATCACATCTGATGGGTAAATGGCAGCCTGGTCCCATCTGCCTTCCTACTCTTATGTTCACTCCCCACAACAAAATGCAAATGGACAAATCAGGATGTGTGGCCAAGGTTGGCTAAGGCACCAGACAATCAAAAGGCTCTATTATTATTTGCAGTCAATGAGTGTGATGGGGGCACAGGAGAAATAGGAAGAGTGAGAATAGATACAAACACAGATCAAAGATAGATCAGACCATGGATGTAAAATACATGGGAGAGTTGGGGGAGAGGGTGGTCGCTGAGCAAAAGTGGAACTCCGGTGCCCAATTGGACAGCAGGCTCTCTCCCGGTGATTATAATACAGTGTGTTTTTCACAATAGCTAGAGAGAAGAGTACGGAGTTTTCATCACAAGAAATGATGTTTGAGATGACACACACGCTAATTAGGCTGATGTAATCTTGACACTGTGTGTGCACACATGGAAAACTCGCATTGTATCGCATGCATTTTTTTGTCATTGTATATCTGTTAAAACACGTGAGAAACACTAAAATCAATTCTACATGTGCTGAGTATCCTCTGGCTTTCTTTTTCCCTTTGAGGACTGGGGAGGTGGGGCTTGAAGAAGTCCTTCCAAACTATCAAGGGGGTGATCCGCTTACAGGCTGGTGGTGTTTAAATGTAGCCTGCTAAACCCCATGTCTCCTCCAGAGCTCTGGAGACTGTTGGCATAGGGGTGTCCTGAGAAGGGCTTCAACACTGTTTCTACCTCCTGTTAATATCCTTTAATTTTCCATTAGTTCACTAGAGTGACTTCAGTTCAGTTGGCAATGTTAATTCTCTGCCTGCACAAGCCAAAGGCCACTGAAGATGAGCTGGGTTTTGTTTAGTAGCTGACAAGACTCAAGAGTACTCTAAACTGATTGTTGGATCTCCTTTCATCCTGATCATATTGGACTTCTCTCAGCTTAGCCATTGGAGCTGGAGGCCTCACCTGTGATATATGAACACAAGAAGAAAAAGCCATGCATGACTTAAAGCTAGCTCCAGTAGTTTGCTGAAGGCTCTATGGAATTGTGCAGGTAAACTACTGGAGGATGAACGGTGATATGAGGGATCTCAGGTTGTGCCTGAGCTAACACGAGCTCTCAGTACAAACCCAAAGGACTGCTTTTATTCTTCCACTTGATCAATTTGCTTACAGCAGCATTACTGACGGACTATCACTAGAATCTTGTCAGGCAGGTCTAGGCAGGTCCAAATCAATAGGACCCTTCATTGTCACTATATCATAATTTTAATTGTCCCTTTCTATTACACTTAGCAATGAGACACCAGGCAAGACTGGACTCAAGAATAAACTTTCAAAGAGAGAGAATGTCCACTTCAAAAAGCTGTACTGGAAAGAGCAGAACTGATTAGGACCTATGTCTATATTGATGTGCGTGAGTATTTATGTTGTGAGACACGCTCTTTGTTCTAGAACAGAGACTTGGGAAGACATCAGATGCATAGCATCCTGGTGTACATGAAGGGAGAGGACATGCTAACAAGACCATCTGAAGTAGAAATAAGATCTACAGAATCAGAAGATGATGCTAACATTCTAGACTTTAATACTGGGCACCAATTTTAGATTTTAGCGCTGATCCCTATTCTAGACACGAGTATCAAACACCGAGTCTAAAGTATCATATCAAACAATTCAGCATATGCATCTTCTATGGTCACCATTCATCCTAGAATTTACATGGGCTGTTTGTGGTATTTGTGTGGGGGAGGGTATGAATGAGTGAGACAGGGTCTCTCATTAAATCTGAAGATAATCAATTCGGCTAGGCTGAATGACAAATGAGATTCAGGAATCTGCCCATTTCCACCCTTCACCCACCCTGCAAATGTTGGAGTTATAAGCATGAACCATCGTTCCTGGCTTTTTACATGGGTTCTCAGATTATTATGCTTGCACAACGGGTCCAACTGTTCTCCCCAGACTCAAGGGACTTAAAAACACAAATCTCTTAAAATTATCCCCTCCTCTCTGAAGGTCTTTGTGTCAATGGCTTGGCCTCCCATCTCCTTATGAGCACAACAGGAGACAAATGGCCTCCAAGCACCAGCCTTAACAAGGACTGGTCACGGGCCACGCCTCCAAGGAGAGGTGTGTCAGGCAGCAGTTAGAAGAGAGGTCTTTAAAACCCTGTGAACACTTTTAATACATTACCACCTCTGGGAACCAGCTACTTCCCTTCCCACTTCAGAAAACATGTAATGGGGCTTTGTGTTTCAATTTAAAGTCCCTTACAAAACGGAAATCCTTTCCTTTATAAGTTAAAAAAAAATAGCACAGGGGGAAAGACAAGGCAAGAGAGGAACGAATTAGGCAGTCTCGGAAGCACTGCTGGCCCAACTGGAAACCAGCGACCAAAGCAAGCCCCGTAATAGTGTAATGACCTTTAATGAGTGTCTTGGGAAACAATACAGCCCCGGCATAAAAGACAAAGGGCAAAACCCATCATGGTTCTGCTGACACTAATTCAAAATGATCTTCAGAACAACTAAAGAATGTAAGAGAAGTAATCTGACCTGCTCGTCTGACCTCACTTTGATTCCAGGGCCCTTCTCCTGCCATTTCTAATTGTCAACCCCTCTCCATTTCACGTCTGATCATATTTAATGAAAAGCCCACTCTCACCACTTCTCCTAGAGTCAATTCACTCTGTCAAATGGGCACCACCCAAACCACCACCCGGGTGGGGTACCCAGAGATTGCTATGGCACACTGCCAGGGGAATTCAGCAGAGACTGAAGGTTTCTTTTTTTTTTCTTCTTCTTCTTTTTTTTTAATTGGAGAAGAACAGCTGACATGGGCCTATAAAGAAGTTCATCTTGGAATGGATTTTTCTAACTTATTATTAGTGGTCAAAGGTGAGTGGTCTCACATAGGGATGGATGAAACCTGCCTTTGTGTGACAAAGTGAAGACGATGAAACAGAGAAGCCAAGCCACCGCCAGAGCTGTCAATACCATTTAAGGCCTGAAGCTTGTTGTCTTACACAGTGGGGGTTGCCCATGGAGGCAAGACAGATGACAATATTATGAACAGGGTATTTCTGAGAGAATGGGACATTCTTACCCCAAGATTTTCTTTCCCTGGTCTCCATCAATGCCAGGATTAAATTGCAGAGTTGAGAAACCCCTCCAATTATGGTTTTTCTTGAATAAAATAGAAATTGCACACATTGGACACCATGAGCCTCACACATGGGGACATAGATTTTTACTGTGATTGGAGCGGATGGTCAGTGAGCCAAGACATGACCACAGGACCCTAGCACAGAGCCAAATTGGCTCCTTATTTTTTCCACCAAATCCATGGTCAAGGTTTTGGAGTGTGGTGGTTACTTGAGAAAAGAAGAAATTGTGCCTTAGGCTGAAGAAGGTTGGCAGTCACGTTCACCACTGTCAATCAAAGGATCTGGCCCAATGGTGCCACCATTGCTTACTCCATTGTCTTCCTAACCAACCTGATGTCTTGCTGCACATCACAGACAAATTCTTTGTGTAGTTGTGACCTGGGTTACCTAGGCTACATAACAAACAACTGAGAAAAAATATCCTTGCAGGCAAAACAAAGGGATATGGACTTGTACTGAGCATCCATACAGACAAATTAAAAACAAAGCAAAACGAAAAAGTCAAAAGTCCTTTCTAAAATTTTGGGCCCAGGTGCCTGGCAGTCTGTAATGAAGAGGCCATTAAGTACCACTTTTAATCAATCTTGCCCCTCAGCCCTTCTCAGGGCACAGTGGATGGTGAATCAGAGCGGGTGGCTCACTGGTCTCAGACCAGGCTTCTGAATGCCTTCAATACACAGCTGCATACAGCTTACAGACTTCAAAAGAGAACCACAGCTTTGGACGCCAGCACTGGCATGTCTTAGCTCTCTATACAGTGAAATTGGAGCGGTCACACTGGATAGCCATACGTGCTCTGTTTTGGGACTGTCTTCACAGGGACAGTGATGACTTGACCATGTGCATCTGTCATAGGAACAAATGCTCATGAATAAATGCCCCTCTTCTTCCTTGTGGTGGGTGTGAACCACCACAGGGAGAAGAGTTCAGCCCCGTTTGATTACTTAGGAGAAGAGTGCGTGGGTCAGCTAGCAATGCAGCACCAAGTACCATGCTGGGTTCTTTAAAGAGAAATGGATGAAACAGAGAGAGAATCATCATCCCCTGCATCCTATACTACCACCAACAGGAATGCAAGGCTATGGTCAGATTTCAAGAGCATCCAAGTTCTCATGCAGAATCCAAGCTTTTCTGCCAGTGGTCAAGGACGTGCATCCCTAGCATCGCAAACCAACGCATTGTGCAGCATCGCCTACCAACTTGACCAGCCAAATGAAAACAGGGATGAGGTTGATCTCAGGAATGTGGTTCATCAGGCTCAGCCTCTGTCACCTGCATGAAGGCCTTCACAGGGATGAGCTTGGCGGTGACAAAGGTCTGAGCTACAAAATGGAGGAAGTCCCAGAGATTCGGGATTTAAATCTTTCTCATTTAGATTCATGATTGCTACAGAATACCCTGGTTAAGTGGGACTAAGTTGTTGAGAAAATATGAGATGCTAATGAGTGTCTCAGGAGCCTCCTTTGAGTGAGCCAACTTTTTGAAGGAGGCACTAGAAACTGCCCATGTATGGAGGGTGGCAAATTCAAAAATAAATATTCTCTTCAAGAACTGAGGATAACATCTGGTAAGAAATACACAGGACAAAATTGTGTGTGTGTGTGTGTGTGTGTGTGTGTGTGTGTGTGTGTATGTATGTATATAAACATCTGCCTCTAGATGCTGTTGTATTTTTTTTGAAATGCTAGCAAGCTTTTTCTCCCTATTCCTTTTTCTGCATCCTTTTGATCTACCCCCCCCCCACTTAATAGTCACCTCTAAAATCTCAGGCCCACATTTTCACATATCCTCTATTAAAATAACACTTGCCATCCTGTCACTGTACTTTCCATTTTCACTTATTTAGACAAGAGAGAGGAAAGCTATCAGCAGGCTGCCACATGCCAGTCTTGGTCACTATCACAAGAAGCACAAAAAAGGTCAGAATGGAAAGCCTTATCATATACACAGAGACACAGGCAACATGTCATCACATACAAGACCACATTAGGAAGGCGACACCAGCTCAGAGGACTCACAGGACCACAGACCACAACACAAGACAGGGCTGATATCACAGACGAGCACAGACATGGAACTGTGTGTGTTGAGGTTAAACTTACAGGCACGGAAACTGGCGGAGCAATCATTAACAGAGACAGAAGAAAGCGGGAAGGCTCTCTCAAGGGTGTCCACGTTACCACGCACACGGCCTGACATGCACGAGCAGTCACGCTCAGAACGTCCGCAATCAAAACAACATGCTCGTCTCATTCTCTTGTAGATGGACATCTTGGCTATAACCACGTGGTTGGATGGGAGGAGAGGAAGAGCAGCAGTTAATGACAAGGTCACATACAGCAGGGCAGCTGGGAGGGCACTGGAGGGTTGGACACAGGTCTTAGTTCATGTTAACAGTCTTGACCCAGAAAAAAAATACAGTGACTGTTGGTGACAGTTTCGTTGTACATCAAAAAAGCAGTGAAAATATAAATTGCCTTTATCGTCCCCCAAGGTTGTTGCATATTGTTTTTGTCCCCTCGATGGAGCGGTGACCACACGAAGAAGGCATGACTGAACACATCCCGGTTCTTGGATAAAAAAAGAGCAAATTACAGACAGCAAAAATGTAACCACCATTCTCCCCCTCGTACAATTAATGCAGGAGGGCAAAAGAGACACACAGCCAATCAGTTAAATGAATTGCTTATTTGGTACAATAAATTGTTTTTTTTGCAGAATGCAAACATATCTAATATGTAGACTTTCTCATTTCCATCCATTTCTGGGCATTAAGCAGAGACTGGGACAAGCTTCCATCAAATTAAATGTGAAACAATTACATGTTAATATCAGATCTAAGGATGCTTTTGCTGAACTTCCCAGGAGTGAGCTTACATGATAGCTACAGGAATTTAAATTTACTCTTGACAGAACAAATAACCAAATCTGTCCATATAAGAAATGTTGCTACTCAAGGCTAACGCTGCATATTTGACATTAAAGGAAGTTCACAAATAAAAAATTACCCAAAGCAATATCAGATGTTGGTCTCTGGAATGCTGTTAGCTACTCATGGGTGTATTTGTTGTGAGTGCTGCCTTTTTCTCCCTGCCCACCAGAAAACCAGAAGACAGTTAGGTGGTTCAATCATATTTTTCCTTATATAGAAACTATTGCCCAAAACATATTAAAAACAACAAAACACGAAATATTGGCCATATTAACTATCTTTTTGGCATTTTCAGGGACCCTCGATAGTTCTTTTAAGGTTAGCATAGTGTGGAGTTTCGGTATTGACCCAGGAGTCACCTGTAAATACAGACCTGCAATGCTTGTTAATATTCCCATTGTTTCCCATGCCTTTCCCTTTTACCCTTCTGGGCAATTTATATTTCAGTACAAGAGAAGCCTTTTGACCTCATTTTGATGCTACACCAGGCAAACATGTTTGTTTATCACTTATGCTCCTCTCACAGGGTAGAAGAACACATATCTTTCAAGCATCAAACACTGAACTTGGACTAGGGAGGTGTTATCTCCACACCCACCCCTTCCACATGGGAAGTCACATTATTCCCCTTTATTTTGCTTTGTAGAGGGTGGTTGCCCTCCTACTTTAAAACATAATTTGTTGTTTTGTCCTCTGAATTTTTCAGTCACCAGGAATGGGTTTAAATCTCTCAAATGGGTCAAGCCCTGTACTAAGACCTCCATGACTTGCCATACAGTGGGCTTGTCAGGCAAGGGGAACGTTATGACCGTGAAGAGCAGGCACTGGGGAGGATGGATGAGAGACCTCCAGCAGCATCTCCATTCCTGTGAGTAGGCTCACATTCCCGGCGGCATGGAGCTTTAGCATCCTAAGGACACTGTTTGGATTAACATGCAATCCCAGCCCCATTCAACTCCCAGTATATCAGTCTTTTAAGTTTAGCTTTTACCAAAATAAAAATAAAAATAAGAATCTGCTACAGCATTTGAGTCAGAGGAAGTCACAAGGCATGCTGCCAATGTCCAGGCCACCCTGATCAACAGCAGTGGCTGAAGTCAGGAAAAGAAGGAGAGAGAGTCTTCAATGGAAAACATGAAAGTAAATTTAGCTGGACTGTAACCAGATCTGGTATACAAGCTGGAAAATTAATCTCCTGTTTTTTCTATCTTAACACTTTAACTGGACGTACTGACCTGTCAATTGCAAAGAATAGAACAATGAAGGTGATTTCTTTTTTTGCTTTTTGTTTGCTGTTTCACTGTAGATAAACTATTTTGAAAGTTGTTTTTTTAATCAAATACTGTAGCAGAGAATCCCATCAAACTCAGAAATGCTATGTTTCTCATTAGCAACAGTCCCTGGTTTTCATTTTCATACTGCCATTTCGGGTTCATGCATGGTAATAGAATGTGACACATTTATGGGGAAAGAAAGTTCATATATATATATACACATATATATGTATATATGTATATGCGGAAGGTTGATAGGAGTAGGTAACTTGAATCTTTTTTTTTCCCCACAGAGGTCACCCTATCATAACGGGCAGAGTCTAAGACCCTCCCACTTCTGAAGGTTTCAGGAGGGGGAATAACATCAAGTCAGTGACCCTCAGGAACTGTTTGCAACTGTCATGGTTTGCTGTTGTTCTGGAGACCATGCACTGTTGTTAAATTTTGTATTGTTAGCATGCAGTAACAGGCTGCAACTAGTAACTGAAGCAGCAGAAACCCATTTGCTATAAGAAGATTAACTGTTAATTATAAGCAGTCACATTCCAAAGCAGCATATGCATAAAACAGAAAACATGCTATTACTCATCACTCCTTCCCAGTCATTTTACATTCACACCAAATGCAAAAGAGAAATCTCAAAAGACAAAGAGCACACACACACACACACACACACACACACACACACACACCAAGAATGGTTAACATGAGGCTCAGAGACAAGACACAGTTAAAAATGATTGAGCCCCACATATTGACAAACCTTCATGAACCACAATGTCTACAGTGAAGACGACTAGTTAAGAGTATGCCTCCTTTCCCGCTACCCCAGTCAGGTATGTTGTCACCTATGTACTTGTAGGTCCACTTTCAAAGAAGGGAAGGATGATTCTGACCTTGCATCTGATGGAGTGATCCATCAGGCCGGAGAGATTCCTTCTGGTCCATTATTATTCATGGTCAAGGTCAGCAATGAAGACCTGAAGATTTTCCTGCCACGTGGTACCCGTTCCAGAAAATGTGGGCATCCTATTCTTGGGTTCTAAACTAAAGTTATGGAGGCACCTTCACTGTGGTTTCAATGAATTACAGATTCTCAGAACCTTCTTGGTTTTCTTTTCTACAACCAATTTGGGTTAGAGGATGCACTTAACACCCCCAGGGTTGAGCTTCACAGACCTAGTTGGAACATTTCAGTATCTATTTAAAACACAAGTATCTTATCTATTCCTGATCCTAAAAACATGTCTCCTCTCTATTAGTGTGCACTGAGTTTCTTTCTTAGTAGCCATCCATGGCTCTTCCTAGTCCCCAGAGGAAAGGTTTTACATAGATTGTGAAGGCAAAGCAAAGTAGGTCTATGAGGACATCTAGTGGACGGCTGTAGGAGAGCAGCTTGTTAATGGCATGAAGCAGAACTTGCTGGTTCATCTCTCCTCAAAGAAGAGGGCCTTGTGGTCTCTAAGAAGTGAAATGTGTGAGGTACCACTTCAATTCAATGGCTGCCTCCAATCTGTGAATTTTTAGGGGCATTGAGGACAAATAGATGAGAGGTCCCAGTAGAGGATCCCGGGGGCAGTCAATAGTGGTAGCTTGCAAGCACATCATTTTCATACTGCCCTGGCCCATAGGTTCTCCACACAGCTTGGCTGCAGCTCCCCAAAGGGACTAGACAAAAGTGTGTCTTTTCAGGTGCAGAGCTGCAGCTACTTTTCACTTTATCTCAGAGCTCTTGGGACAACTTTATGTTCTATGAATTGCCCCCAACTTAACTCTGGGAAAGAAGAAATATAAGTCCCCAGGGACTTTGCTTTCTCTTTGGCCCACAAAATGTTCTTGTTCTTGGACCAGTACCAATGATTTGAAGAGGTCACGTCAGTGCCAAGAATCTGATTTTGGGTCTCATCTTCCTCTAAAAAAATATGTTTGAACAGTTTCATCACTTCAGAAGAAAGCTTTTATGTGTTTTTCTTCACAATAATAAAATGGATATTCATCCAATATTTCCATTATGACTTCCTAGTAGTATTTAGAGAGACAAAATAGAAGTACTTCTCTAATGGACATCATCAAAGCTATCTGTTTACTCTTTGTTTAAAATGGAAAGCTTTCTTAGACACACATTTGCACAGTTTTTCCTCTATTCTCAAAGGTCGTGATGGTGAGACATTAAACCTGCTGTAGATGTAGCACCGCTCACTTCTCTTTCCTTGGGACATACTTGATAGGATCGGGTGCCAGGCCTCAGGTCCTGTGCTGGTTGGCCCTTCTGAGCCAAGTCTGGAATGGAAGGAAGGGTTGCAGCCCATTCAGTCTGCAGCACCATCTGCCTCCAGCATCAGAAACCAAATGGCCAGCCAGGTTGCAATTGCAGAATCTTAATTTTGGGGGTGAATTGGAAGGGAGAGGGAAAGCAACATTGCCCAAGAGGCCCAGGTTCCAGCTGTTGGTGGGAAGATAATTCAGGTTTTCAAAGGAGCAAATGTAAGAGGAGACTAGTGCGAAAGGAAAAACAATGCCATTAAATTAAGGCACACTTCTCAGATCATAGTCTTACTTTTCAAATCAGCCCTAGGAAGGGAACCATTGTTTCTTAGCCTGATTTTACAGCTATACTTCACGGGCTTGGTAGCAACTAGAATTATAATTAAACCCTCTGCAGAAGAAAAACCCACCAAAGTTTTTGTTTGAGGTATATTGTTGGATGTAATGCTAGGAAACACAAGTTCTTCCACATCCTATAAATAAGAAATGATGTCTTCACTTAACACAGTTGCTCCTGTTACCTTCTGGAGAAGAAGCATGATCTTACATGTGGCTTTCTGTGATCGGGAAGGAGAGAAGGACAAAGATGAAAATCAGCAACCAGGAGCACACACCCAGCTGGTTGGCCTGGCTCACACCAGTCACTCTGCAGCTGGGCAAGGTGGGAGACTTTGCCACTGGGGCTGCTTGTTGACTGGCACTGTGTAGCCCTCTAGTTCTCAGAGCGCTAGAGTATGACAGTTTGGGGGTGTAGAAGTGGCGCTCTCACATACATTGCACAGAGCCCATTTGAGCAGAACTGTGAGTTGCACTGAAGAAGAGCATTGTTTCATTTTGGCATTACACAGATCATCAGAAGATTTCCACACAATGGAGACTACCAGAACTCAAGTGGTCAACTTGCGTCTTCTTCTGCAAGGGAATATGAGAGGTCCAGGTGCTGAAACATCTCCACATTCCAGGGCCAATGAACTCAATGAGTTGTAGACTGGGTCTCCTTTCTGTTTCCATAGTGTCTTATATCTGTAAGCCCAGACCCAATGCTGATGGCTAGTGCCCATGAAAGAACTCTAGCTGTATGTCACACTTGGAAATACTGGTCTTAAAAACTACATTTGGGTGGATAAAGGGGATACTATGCCTTGAATAAGTTAGAGAAGTCTAGAGATTTATATTGACTTGTTGAGACTCCTACATGGCTCATTCATGAAAAGGAATATTTTCCCTCAGTTAACCAACATTTTGTTTTCCTGAGATAAGCACATGGATCCTCCAGAATGCTTAATATTCCCAGAACTGTGGAGGAACTACTGGGTGTTGACTAAAAGAGAAGTTGCACATAAAAGCAAAGAAACTTCATTCACAGACTGTAGGAAATAATTACCACTTGTCTCCAGGAAGACAGATACTTACAGTCCCAAAGGAGTACTCAATAAAATCTCCAGCAAGCACCTTCTTGTACAGAGAGGCATATATAATATGATCAATGCATTCCTCTCTCTGTGGAATCTCTCTATGATTATATATAAAAATACACAGTTTTACATATAAACTACTAGTGCATATCATATATATCACAACTAAAGAATATATATGTAGCCTATGATTTTTCCTTCAAGAGAGGAATTCAAGCTCCGTAGCAGGGGAAAACAAGTATAGTTTATCAAAGGCAAGCATGACCATGACCCCCGATGGACAAAGCATCTAAAGCTAGAGTGGTAATTACTCCAGCCTAATCTGTGTCCCTTAAAAGTCCTGAGGCAAGGCCTTCAAGAGAAACACACTATTGTCAAGGTCTTATTTTCGAATGAAAAAATAAGACCATGTCCAGAGCTTGCTGGAGGTTGAGGGATGGGTGGATGCTGGAGAGTGGGGCTGGGCACTCTCCAGCTCCTGGCTACTCTACAAGGACTGTGTTGGGGCATGAGCGAGTTGGGGCATGATGTCACTGCTACATGCAACATGAATACCAAAAGTAAAATTAAACTGAAACTGTACAGAAAAAATGTATCTCATCTAGAGAAAGACCAGAACTAGACTCTGGGCTGCTGGGAACCCATTTTACTCACAATAGATCACTACCAGGGTGCAGTTAAAATAGAGTAGGGGCCGTATTCCAAGGCAGCAAAGAGGAAACAAGATAAATCAAAGATATGTCAATGATTAGAAATTAAAGAAAATTCCTCACACACATCAATCTAGACATGACTTGTCCCTTAGGAGACTATCCTTGGCAACTTTTCAGAGGCTGGGAGAGAAAGTGTAAATCATTAGACCAGGTTTGTGACACAGAAAAAGAAAATGAGTAAATGGTAGTCTGAGAGCTTGCTCCTTGGCTAGACATCTGAATTGGACTTGCTTCCTGGATGGATGGAGCGCTACGAAGAGATGGAAAGAAATGCAGAAGTTAAACTATACTACCACCATGGGATCTCCACAAATGGAATGTCCATACTCCATACTTCTCTGATAGAGGGCATGAAACATTGAAGGTTACTGAGTGAAAGGGAATGAAGAAGGTAGGGAGGGATTGGAAAGGGGAAATTGGGTAGGGACAGAAAGACTAAGAAATATGTACAAAGTCAGGGGATTGCCATTAGCTCTGTTCTCATGTAGTTGTATCATTTCACAGTGAACTATCAATTGCTGCACTAACAGGTTTGGATAAATAATAGGGTAGATCAACTGTCCTTTCCAATTTTGAACACCAAGAAGTGCTTGGCCAGTGGCTTAGCACTGCCTTCCCCCTACCCATATGCTATTAACAATGCTAAGTAATTCTCATGAAAGTTTCTTCACAGTCAAACATACCTTCTCCAATTCCTTTAATACTTGACCTTCATGAGAAGGTTTGTATTCAATTATTCATTTTTATTCTAATCCTCCCATACATATTTGCATCTTGCCCTCTAGGCTATGGCCTTTTAATTGGGAATAACAACATTTGGACAATTCTGATTATTATAAAATATTAACCACATAGCCCATGGCCTTGTCACACTTAAAAGTAGCTTGGCAGAGACAATCCTTTTGCAGCAATTGTGTTTTACATGATAGGAGATTATACATTTCACTAGCTTAGCTTGCTATAATGGAAATGAAAAGAATAAAGTTATTGTAAATAATAGTGTGCTTTTCATAACAAGTTGGAGTTAAAATTCACTGTTGTTTGCTTGCTTGGAACAAAGATGGAAAAAAATCTGTATTTGTAAGGACTTTAAATGGAGTACACCATAATGGACTATGGTGTCCTATGAGAGACATTCTAATTTCAGAGTCAATCAGAGATGGTCTCTCATCTTGCCTTTTCCATTCTGTCTTCCAGAGAATCTTCTATTCAGATGCAACGGACATCTTTTCAGTTGAGGCCTGATGATGTCATCTTCTTCCCTGAAATCACTTGGTGGTAGCTTTTGGTCACAGAACTAAAATCCAGCTTCTCAGCATCATCTATGTCTTCTTGTGTGATCTCACTCTGTACCTCTCCCAATGCCACAGACCATAGCAGCCTTCCACCCATCCTCTAAGTTAAGTAGTAGCTTTCCTATAAGAACTCTCCCATCCTCAGATTTTCTTCTCTCTTTTCTCAGCATGTAGGTCTCTATAAATTCATATATTTATAACATGGGTTTGTCTTAACATGACATGAGTTTGTCTCTATTATCTAGATGGAAAGTTTGGAAGGAATCTCATTCATCATTCCATCATTAGCATCAAGAAGAGACCGTGCATGAACATTGCCACTTTACTAAGAAGCCCAATGGATGAGCTTTCTTAGGAAAAACACCCTTATATGGGTCATTGGCCTCAACATTCTCCTACCCATTCACCCGATCTCCACTATGAGACTTTCCTTACGGAGTGCACCGTCTTGTTCTGGTGCTCTCTCTTGTCTACCTCAGGATGGTCTGTTCCCTGTTCCTTCTAATGGAAAGGACTCTGAATGTCCCTGCTGTGTTTCTAAGTTCCTGAGGCACCTGATGAGAAGGAGGAGTGAGTGAGGTCTAGAGCCTGGGGGTTGACTAAATGGTGACCTTTCTTCTTCATCTCCAACCCATTCAGATGCTCTTCCTTATGGGTTGAGAGAATCATAATCCTTCTGGGTATGGTGACAGAGTTTGGGAATGTAAACCATGGATGCTAAAAAGCTGGTTTAAGCTAGTGTGTAGAAATGAGTCTAAAAGGACTTCTACAGAAATGTCTCTAGACCAAGTATTGTCCACTGGTGTTTCCCAAAAGACCAACTTATTAATGTTTGGGCAGTACCATCTTATGTCTTACTGTTTAACATGTCCCCTTCATGCAGCACAGTGACAAAGACCCTTGAGTGGCATACCCCAGGAATGGTGGCCTTTTGACTGGTTTCTGTTTGCAAAAATATATTTTATGAGGGTGATACTTCACAACTATCTTTCATTTCATTTAACCCAAGAGTTTATCCTTCCCCCTGTAAGAAAGATCAGGACACTTAGACCACAGCAACCATATAGGCCTCTGGGGACTTCAGTCTATGAATGCTGGTTGTATGATCATCAGCAACTTCATCTTTTCACTAAATAAGGAAGGGTCATTGTTCTTTATATGGACTTACTATACCCCTGCTAATTATATAGGGTTATAGTGAAGATCTAAGCAAACATCATGAGGGGCTTTTAGAGCCTCAAGTCACCATCAAAGGGAAGGTAGCATTGCATTAATTTTTCTCTGGGGTTCAGAACCATCTCTGCTTGGCTGTGTGATCTAATTGCTGCAAAAGGTTGGGCCTCTGCAAAGCAAAGACCGCTTCACAACATGGTGTCAGAGGAGCTTATAAGCCAGTGTTCCTGAGTCACCGCTGAAGGTCCATGGGAAAGCTAGGGTAGAAGATAACTGAGACAGACAGACTATCCTGGAAGCTTCTGAGCCCAGTGCAGGTCAGCCCATAAAGCAATGTGCTAGGGGATGGTCTTTAGACATGGGTGACTGGTAGCCTTGTTGGGAGCAGTGGTTTTGTTCTGGGGTGATCTAAGTCTGAGCCTACAAGAATTCCAATTGAAAGGCAGTCTATTCCTTTTATTTTGAGACTGGGTTCTAAGACTTGTTTCCCATGTAGGACTGACTATGTATAGTCTTTTTACTTGGGCACCCCCCTATCTACTAGAAATCAAAATATAAAAAACATTCTGTCTCCTAAAGCTGTCCATTTTTTTTCCATGACGTTTAACTTTGTGGGTCAGAGATATCTACTTCTAGAAAAGTGGACCGTAGGTACTAGCTTTCCACCTGGGCAATGACTGTGATTTTTCTCATCTTCTGCTCTAAGCAAAGACCAGTATTTGTTTCATGTTTTTTTAAATGGTTGGGTGAAAAATCTAAACATATTCAAGAGAACACTTTTTAATGTTCCTCTAATAGGAAAGGGATAAGGGAAAGGAATTTGGGGAAGAAATCTGGGGCCGAGGAAGGAGAACAGGAGGGAGGGGAGAAAGAAACACTACTTACGCCGCCTGCAGCCACATTTTTTAATTCTTTTGGGATCTGTGACGTCATCATGACAGGCTTTGCAGTAAAAAAATGCCCTGGAGAAAGAGAATGGAAAAACTGACACATCTCATAATCCACCCAAGTAAAATGAGTACCACGTTTCCCCCAAGGTGGTGCCAAATTAATGAAACATGCCAGCCCTAATTTCCTTTCATCTTTTGAAAAGTTTAGACATTTGCAGACGGAAATGTTTGTTGTAAGACCATTCATTTCAAACCCAGGATTCTGTAATTGGAGTTGGTGCTTCTTTTTATAAACTTTTATTTGCAAAGGAACAGGGAGAAAGGTCTTGCCTGTGTGACACACAAGGCCTGTGACTGTCACTTCTGAGAACATCACTGAGTACTAGTCCTTGGAACACATAGGCAATAGCCCTGAATCTTTGGAGTGTGCTTAAAAACAATTCTGAAATTCCCACAATCTACTCGAATATATATTAAAGGGGCACAAGGATGATGGCCCTGAGTCAAAACTAAATATTACCTTTGTCACTTTGAAAGCACTTTTCCTCATTAGCTAAAGAGAGGACTGAGAGTCACTGGAAAGAGGAGGGACTACAGAAACAAGGTGTCCAGTGGTTCCAGCCAAACTTTCCTGGCATTCTAGTCCATTTCACCCCAAAGCTGACTAGATCCATTCCTGCTCCAAGCACATATAATGAATAAAAGTTTTGTTCTCTCTAAGGAGTAAGACTTGGTTGAATACTGGAATGGGATGAGGAGGGAAATGTGGGTAGAATGAGCTCCAAGAAGGAGCAATCAACAACAATAACAAATTCCTCTAATTTGACTTAAGTGTCACTCTGGGGCTCCAAGGTGAACCGGCTTGCCAAAGCTACTTTTGATGAGAATAACCAAGATGATTTGAGAGCTACTTAACATCAATATCCAGAGGAATAACATGGGACCTGGGTAGGTGGACTGTTCCCTTCCAACTTGAAATGGTGCGAAAGCATGGTCATACAATCGCTTAGCTATGAACTTTCAGCACAGGAGTCACTAAATGACAGGAGATTCTCAACTGTTGGTAAATATATCATATAGGCTTTGTGTTAGATGGTTCTGCCAAACTGTAAGTTAATGCTAAATGCTTAAAGGTATGATGTTCAGTAGGTTATATGCATTTTTAGCCTAAGTTCTTTTCAAATTATGATGGTTTATTGGTATGTAACCCCATCATAAGTAGAGAAGCATCTGTACTAGGGAGGTAATAAAATTTGCTGGAATAACCTTCCAACCCTCTGGATCCATGAACTAACAAAATCCTGGGCTTAATGCCTTTACCACTCCCAATATGAAGTTGAGTGCCAGGAATAAATAGGGTCATTTCTTGATGGAGGCTAAAGAAATAAACACAATTCCTAGGTTCTTTTATGTTTTCCACAGAGTTTACATTTCTACATCAAGTCCAATGTTCTTTCAATTCAAGGGGCTCCTTCACGATTTCTTTACATGTCAGATGTCATCCTCTTTTCAAAAAGAGAAAAAGCAGCTGCTTGCTCTGCATGGCACTGTGGGTAGGAAATCAATAGATGGTGGTCTGCCTTGAAACAAGAAGGACAAGAAGAGGCATCCACCTACTTGGGGCAAGGAAGTTCCCATCCACTTCCTCTGGCCATTTTAGTCCCCCTTAGATGCTCTCATGGATAATAAAAACATGGCAGTAATAACAGCCAACAAACTATAGGCCCAGTACTGCTCTATGAATTTAAAAAGCATTAACATTTGATCTTCACACGACCCCATTTGAAGGAAGCTTGATTATAGATAAGGAAACTGAGGCAGGGAGAGATTAAGTGACCTGTTCAAGGTCACACTGATAGGTGACAGAACCTGGATTCAAGACCAGGAGCCAAAAGTCTTAAATATGCTTCTCTAAAGAGATGCAGATATGAGCTATAATAATATAAGGCTAAGTATAAATATAATATAAAATATAAATATTTAACTGACAAAAGATATATATATATATATATACATATATATATATTTGTGATATACAATGTGATGTTTTGAAATGTGTATATGTGCTAGAATGATGAAACCAAGCAAACCAACACATATTCTTTCATCTATTTATTTTGAATGTGGAGTGAGAACATTTGAAACCTATCCTAAAAGAAAAATTGCTAAAAGAGATTTTCATGGATACAACACACTGTATGGGCCAGGGGATGGCACAGCATGTAACAGCACCCGCTGCCGAACCTGACAGCTTGAGTTTGATCCCTGGGTCCCATGAGGTAGAAGGAGAAAAGCTGTTCTCTCACCTTCCTTCAAGGTGAATAAATTCTTACATTTATTCAACACAAATAAATAAGTAACCTATTTTAAACCAACTATGGTCAGGGAATTTTGCAATGATCTCTTAATTTATTCTCTTGTTTAAATTAATATTTTACATGCCTTGGCCCTCACTCCCCAGATCCTTGCCCCAGCTTCTAGTGACCACCATTCTGCCCTGTACCTCCACAGGCTCGGCTTTCTAAGGCTTCACATGTAGTGAGTTGTGCAGTGTTTGTCCTTCTGTGCCCGATACCTTTCACCTACGCAAATGGGTGCCAGAGTCAGACAGATGTGGTTAATGAGGGCGGTGAGCCAGAGTCAGACAGATGTGGTTAATGAGGGTGGTGAGCCAAGGGCTAAGGTATTTCACGGTCACATGAAGACGTGTGCTCCAGATGAAGGAGGCAGACTCTTTAGACCACAAATTAATGTTTGCTAAGTGACAGTTCTTTGGGAGCTACTCCACCCAGATAGGCCCCCATCACACTCGTCGTTACAACTATGCCTTTGGCCCTGCAAACTCAGTGGTCCTGGGAACAAAACCCCCATTGGTCTCAGTTTAAATCCCTGGCTGTGGATTCCATGGGGCCTCTCCCCAGTCTGGGTGTCTTCCTACTCTCCTGATGCTTGTCTTCTCGCTCCAAAGCACCTACCGTCCCCTTCTTTCCCAGCTCCCACATCCACAGAAAGACCTCCTCCGCATCCTGCGAGGCTGCTCTTAGGGTCTCCTTGTCCTCTGTTGCTCTGTGTAACTGGCTAAAGGCAAGAGTCATAAGGCAACTGGAGGTGGGGAAGGATGATTTGCTCTCTGGCGGGTCGTGGGATGACAAGAGAAACATTTCCCTACTGGAGGGCAAAGCCCCCACTGAGCAGTCTTCGCCCCTGTGCCAGGCCTCTCCTCCTCCAAGCTTCCACCTTCTTCCCCGGGGGTCCCTGCAGTTTCAGGCTGAAAGCGGCCCTCACCTGTAGCTGCCTATAGGAGATTTTGCCACCTTTCACTAATTTTAACCATCTTACTGTCCACCCATTTGTATGAAACCCCCTCTATAAAATTTAGCTTTTATTTCCCACTTAAGTGGATCATTTGTTCCCTGCCAGGAACCCCTATTAATGTGGTACCATAGTTATATCTTCAGCTCTCTTTTTCCCAGAACTCTAGACTCTTGGATCTACCTGCCTTTATGATGACTTCATGGTATATTTAGGACCAATCTTCCATTAACCATGGCCCAGATAGAATTCCCCAGTTCCTACCACCCCCATCTTCCTCTAGTTCTGCTCATCTCAGAAGAGATCAGCATCTTCGTTGCTCTCACTGCTCACTGCTCCAGGCCTAGGCCTTGATTCCTCTGCCCCTCTCACTTCTATGCAGCTCATGAGTGCACACTACAGGTTCCCCAGAGTTGTCCAAACGCGAGCCACATATCTCCTGAACAAGCTTCTGGCTTCTCCCTACACTATTTGACAGTCTCTGGATGCCATGTGTCCTCTCCTGATGCATCACAGGCAAGGAGACTGATCTTTGAGAATATAGTTCTGATTACAACTCGCCTGTACTCAAAGCATCAACTGTTTCAATCCATAACAAAACCATTCTCTTTGTAAGTGTCTGAAGAACCGGATGAACCCTTTGCTCTGCCCCTCTCCTCCATCCTCTGGTACTCTCCTGGCCATTCTGTTTTTCACTGTCTAAACACGGTGTGTTAAACACAATGAACTTCATTATCTCCCTTTCCCATCTGATGAAAGACTCCTTGTCTTCGTTTCTGTTTCTGTTTGGATGTCACCTCCTTGGAAGATCAGCTCTTACTGACACCAATTGAAATGCCTCCTTCTTTTATTTTGAAAATTTTAAGAACCTGAAATTCTCTGTTCTACAGGATGTGACCTCAGGACAGCAGATTGGCTATCTGGAGCCTCCCAGATATTAATTAATATGCAGATATTTGATGAAAGGGTGAATGAATGAATTTGAGAATGTTTCCCAATTTGGGGAATTCCATGTTTTGAGAAAAAGCAAGAACTAGAGATTTTAATAAAAAAGCAGACAACATATTTTAACTTGGCAACTAATTTATTATTTTTAATTATGACTCAAAGTATGTATCTGCTAAAGAAAGTGAAAGAGTCCCTGGACTGTGCTCCAGAATTGTTTAAAAGGGGAAATATTTAGGGGAATCAAAAAATATGTTCAAGCACCTATCTCACAGTAACTTCTTAATGAGAGTAGATGAGTTCACTCCTCTTTGTCTAAGCCCGGTACCTCAAGTTTCTACAGCACAGAACCCACTAACTTCTCTTATTGCATGTTGTTTTGCTTTGTTTGTTTGTTTTGTTTTGTTTTGCAGCCACAGCAGAGGGTGAAAACCCAAAAAGAGATCATCATAATCTACTTTTCCAGTTTTTACAAAACTTGTTTAGTTTCATTCAAATTTGCAATGTCCTCTCTGTAGTTTTCTGCATTCTTCATCTGTCTGAAACCCCCTAACTGACAGCTTTTCTCTGACACTTCACATACTGTGGAAAATTACAGGCTGGAGTTGTAACTAGTGGTGTCAGCATGTATTTGTGAATACCATAAAGAATGGAAACGAGACATATTACATTCCCTAATACAGGAGGTAATTTGTTTCCTGGACTGCCTGGTATCTGTGACATTCATTAGTGAGAGATGCAGCAGGAAATAGAATTACACAAATAGGAGCTCAGGCTGAATTTGCTATCTGGGAGGTGTGCATGATGTACAGTGGCGGTGCTTCCTCCTCCATGCTTAGAGCTGAGGTTCTGATTTAAGCTTCTGTGTCACACATCTAAGGATGCCCTGGAGAACTCCTGTCTCAACACATTCTACCCATGAACTGGATAGAGAGGTATTTTTCTCATGTGGTTTAGGACTGTCAATCATTCTCCAATTTGCAGAAATAAACTTATTGGAAGCATCAGTTAAAAAACAAGAACAAAAACTCAACTCCAAATATTCTTTTCCCTGGAAACTTTTTAAACTAGTCTAAAAACTTGTTTAAAGTCCCACTTGCTAGAGTTGAATGGGTAGAAAGAAAATAATAAGCCTGGATTTGTCAAAAACCATTGTTCTATATTATCATATCTAGATTTTTGCAAATACACCCTGTGACTTTGCTCAAGTCAGTCAACCAAGCCATGCTTCAGTTCCCTCCTACACAAATTAGGAACTGTAAGGCTACAGGTGACTGGGTGAGGCCATAAACACAAAGAAACCCATTAGTACCCAGGACAGTGGTAGTGCTCAGTAGGCTTTTATAAGGGGCATTGGCTTTTACAGATAAAAAAGCCAAAGTTATAAGTACTTTATAAGACTGACTTATATTTCCAGGGTTATTTTTGAGGGTTAGCATAAAGAATAAAGCACACCTACCACAGCCCGGCTCTGAGTAGGGACTCATTAGAATACAATAGGCATCCACAGAGAAGTGAAGACCCTCATAGTCAGTATTGACTTAAAATACGTAACACAGTTGTTCAGCTGAGTAACCTTTCTGGCTTACTTTTATTGTATTTCTTGAAAGTCAAAGTTTTGAAGCTGGTGGGATAGAATCAAATATAAATCGTACTCTATACTGATATGCAAAGCCCTATGATTCTCTGTTACTTAAACAGGAATAAAGACACTAATAAAAATTTCATTAAATGTTGAGCCTGGTGCAAGCTTCATACTAGACCCAAGGAGGCTTCACAATTGAACTTGACAATTTTACCCAGTGCTTTGAAAGTTGTGAATACGAATACAGGCAGTTTAATGTTCTGTCTAAACTTAATCCAAACTGTCTGAAATTCGCCTTGGCACTTACAGCAGAAGAATCTGTAATATACAAGGACATTTACCCAGACAGTATTAGGAAAATGATCTCAGACAGGGGCCAGAAGTCCTGTGAATCTCCTTCGGAACAGGCAAGAATCAGAATGACTTGAAGTCACTTCTGCTTTCTGGGCCTGTTTCTTTCCTTGTAAGACGAGGGAGCAAATAACTAGGTTCCCTGATCCAAGATGATTTTAGTATTCTGACTTGAAGACAGGGACTGACTGTGGGGAAAGATGCCCAAGGAAGCAACACACTAGTTCCGGAGTTAGAGTCTTGGACAGAGAACATGAAGATCTTGGTAGGTCGAGGTGCCTGCGGCTGGACCAGAAAGGAAGGCAGACACAAACACACCCTTACCTTTTAACCTCCTTGGCGTCACTCGCGATGAAGAATCCTAAAGTGCCTTCTTGGATCTTAAGGTGGTTCCCAGGGTTAATTAATATTCTGCTCAGTGAACAGAAACAAACAAAGAAGACACAAGTATGAGCCCATGTTCAGGATAAGACCTTAATGGCAACATCACCCTGTTGTTTTGATAGGGGCCCCACTAGTCTAATACTTGTCCCAAAGAGGTTTCCTTAGAGCCTGCCATCTGCTGGCCCATGCGTGCAGTTCAATCATGCCATCATTTAGCTTCAGGTGGTACACTCAAAGGCAGGGAAATCAAAGATCCAGGTCTTAGGGTCTGGTTTGTTTAACAGCGTGGCTTAGCTGCTCCTAGAGGCACCTGGCTGGAAGCAGGGTTCCCATTTTGAAACTGATTTTGATGGTCAAAGTTAAAACATAGCCTAATGAAGCTCTATGCAACACCCACTCTCCCTTAGTGATACAGCATTAATGGGACCCCTATGTGTACGCAGAAACATACATATATACATACCACATATGTCCATGGAGAATGGTACAAGATGCCTATATTATATGTAATGCAGACCGAAATTGACCATATTTAGAACTTTGTTAAGGACATGGAATGAAAAACCTGATCTACACAGTGACAAATGAAACTATAATCTGTCAAATACGCCCAATTATTCCAGTCTGCTTTTTATATGAATGGATGAGTTCTGTGAATAAGATGTAAAAATAGCACGTCTTCATTGGGACACTCTGCACTTTAAAGACGAATGAAAAGTATCTCTGAAAACAAAAAGCAACTGCCTTGTTTTGCTGGGATATACAAATTTAAATATGCACGGCCCTACTCCCGAGTGCTAGAAACAGATTAGGTGACCAAGTTCTGTTTGGGATGGTAGTAGAGATAGATAAATGGATCCTAATCTAATAAATGGGAGAAACAAACAAGTTTCTGCAGATCAAAAACTGAATACCAGGCTGTCCTGTGCAGAAATAGTGATGAGGCTTTCAGTTTACAGGTGTAGATTTAGCAACTTGGAATGAAGCAAAAGGCAATGGCAATATTATTTGATCTGAAAAGCTAGTGATTAACATAAGAGACATTTGGGTTTGGGCTAAAGGAAGCCCCCAGATGCCCCCCAAAATGGGGGAGGCTAGAAATTAGCAAGTGATCTTTATCTAGAGGTAAGACCATCTTGGAAAAGACAGTGTTGTCAAAGGAGTCCTCTATCTGCAGTCAAACAGGGAGGGCCCAGGTGAACTTCTGCTTTGTTGGGAGAACTCTGATCAGATCATCTCTGCTGAGATTACTGTCCGCAGCTGCAAGAGCATCCCGCACTACCCATAACGAGACCTGAGAGCAGGGAGAGGGGCTTTGCCACTGCTGCTGTTAATGCTAAATAACAGCAGAGAGTAAAAAGGCGACTGCGCAGCCCAGAACCACCAGCAGCAACGAGGCTCCTTCCACATCAGCGACCAGCAGTTCACACTAATGGGCCAGCAGTCTGCACTAACGACACACTGCAAAAGGCAAGGGTTTCATAAAGAGACCTTATAATTACCCCTCTGCGATTCCCACACTCATGTCACAAGCCCTCTGATTTAGCACAATCATGAGGCGGAGGGGGGCAGAAATCATGCAGATTTTTACAGCTAAATAAGGTAAAAATTTGTGTGTTTGTGCTCATCAAGGTCCATGTGAAACTATACAGTTTATACAGATTTCCTTTCCAAAATCAATGAAGCAAGGCATTTTAGGGTCACAGGGTTCTAGACTTTGTACATGTATTGTCTCATTTTCCTGAAAGGCAGTTCCTATGTGACTGACTCTGCAATCAGAAATTGGGTCCATATTCTAGCACTGATGTGGTAATGTTGGATAAGTGCCTACATCTCCCATAAACTCAATACTTTTCCCTATGAGAGGTATGTTAACACTAGCAATAGCCTTTTGTCAAAGAATAAAGTAAGACAATATCTAAAGGACTTGACACTTTTGTTGATGATTATTGTTATCATTTCATTCTTGCAAAACATCCAAGTATATTATATCTCTTCAGTAGTCCCCGGCTCTATGCACCAGAGCACTGTACTTCTTATCAAAATAATCCTCTGAGATGAAGTTATAGGATTAAAACAAAACTATACATGACAGAATGTTGATGCATGAGTTTATCTATTAAAAAATCCCCACATGCTTCTGGAGCCTTCAAAGTATATTCTTAAAAGTTTAGGAAATCTCCATTTTATAAGAATTCATATTAAGAATGAAAGAAGGGCTCCTAAGTCAAGAGGGTGGGTGGAGTCCCATCATGATCTGAACAGTATAATATGAAATGTAAAATTTGACACACACTGTCTTGGTGACATGTATGCCCCAAGACCTGTGTTTCCTTCCCTCATGCTTTGTGCTATGTTATCTGTCTCTCAGCAATTCAGCCCATTATGTCATTGTGAAATGTGATGATCTCCAGGTTCCCATCCAGAGAGACTTCCTTTCATTTCCTCCTGTCTTTATCTGCACTCAACAAGAATTGGCCTGCAGTGAAATTAGGGATTGGCAGTCTAGAGAATGAAGGTCAAGGTAATTTACTGAAGACTTCAAGCATCTTTTAATCAAGTTGGTGTGCGGAAGAGGAGAGGCTTGGTGCTGGTGGAGGTCACCCTGGTGTTTCCTAGCAATCAATGTTAGTAAAGTACGTAGGTGCAGGCATCATCCCTAACCATTGGGCCCTGACTTTGGAGGCAGCTAAGCCTTACCCTCCTAATCTATAAAGTGTAGTATATAATCCCTGACTGACAATGTTCCTAAGAGAATAAAGGCATGTAGACTATGCCATGCGTCCTTAGTATAAGCAAGGTGACTAAAAACGTCAGAGCAAACAAGCTGTCATAACTCTACTGGCCTGCTCTCCATTTTGTCTTCAGTGCTAATTGAACATTTGTGTGGGTGTGGTCTCTCTGCAACATCCAGAAATGGGCTAGGACAGATTCACTTAGGGCTACACATAGTCACTCCCATCCCTTGAGTCTTGTAGAGATGTGCAAGAGACAGACAGCATCTCATTGTCCCCAGAGCTCTTGGGAACCTAGAATGTCCTCATGTGCCCTGTGGACAGGGTGAGAAGATTAAAATTGCATCCATATGACATATGAGCAGGCAAAAAGGTTAGGCTAATACAGGTTTGGGATGGGGTGAAAGATTAAAAAGATTGAGCCCAGTCAAGGAAAACAATGAAACACGGAAGCCATAAGCACAAGGTTCTCTGTGCCATATAGATAGTACAGATTGAGTTCTAAGGGTGGTGAAGAAGAGGCTTCTGACTCCCGGGAACCACAACATACAAAGTTTCCTGTGTGACCTATGAGTTTCAAAGACTCTTTGGAAAAATACATTCCTGATTTTAGTATTTCAGATGTCATAACTGTTATCTACATTTCAAAGCTAGAACATTTAAATAAACTGCCAGCCTTCCTCTTCTTGGAAATGTAAAAAGATAAGAATTGTAAGCAGGAGTAACTTTTCCCTCTCCCTACAAAATGCCTTCTAGACTGAAAATTTGCTATTGACTTACAGGGAATATGTTAATTTTCCCCCAAACATCTCTGACTCTGATCTTTTTAGGAGATTATTCAATGTCAAGTTTGTTTTGTTCTTATGGCTGCCAAAAGTCCTCCTTCCCCAGCACCACTTTTAATCAGTTCTCTGGCTCCAATTTTGCCTAAGCCATAAGCTTATCAGAGATAAAACTCAAAAATGTGTCATGTAGAGAGTCAAGGAAATCTCCAAGAGAAGCCTTCTATCGAGAGAGGTCTCTCTCGATGTATATCCATTAGCAGAATTCCAACAAGGACATATTGGCAGGAGGAGACATTTCCTCATTTTGAGGAAGATATAAATTATCCTCTCTTTACCATGACCTTGCTGATTTTAATTGAAAACGCCTAGTGACAGCTGGCAGCACAGGCGTTGTGTGGTCCCATCTCCAAGGATTCTTGTTCTTTGCTTTTCCTAGTTCTGCAGTGAGGCTTATTCTTTGTCTGATTACCCTCCATAAGAGCAAACACACACTCTGGGTAAGGTACCACTGCTGATTAGAAGACTGAGAACAGGATCCCTCTATTTACTTCTAAGTTTTTCTTAGTAGAGTTTAGAGTCTTATATGCTATAGGCACTTTCTAGCTCTATAGAATGGAAAGCTTATGTCATAGTTCCTTGGCTTCAGTTCTCAAAGTTTCTCTATTTCTCTCCAGTAAATGAAAGCAGCAACTACTGCAATTCTCATCAATTAGTCTGATCAAAGGAGTGACCACAAGTCTTCTTGTAGATTGGCCACCAAGCTAATGAGTTCCCAGAGGCATTAAATACAAATATGCAAATATGTATACAGTTACTTAGGCAACTGGAGCAATTGGTCTCAATACTGAAAGCACAACTCAGTTAGAAATGAAATCCAAGTTTCTGATTGCAGAACACATCCACACGGAATGGGCTCTATCCAATAGGGCATGCTACACTGAATTCGGTTTCATTGACCATCTTATACTGGAACTTGGGGAAGGTGGAAAAAATCAGGACTAGGTGGGGAGAAATATTCTTTTTATTCTTTCTAATATTTAAGGTGCAACAGCTGCAGAATATGTAATAATCCTTCCTTCCATCCTACTAAACCTTACAGTTGTTTGAGGTGATGGCCAAGGATTGACAATTCAACAGAAACAGGTTTCTTAAAGGAGACTTTCATCTACTGTGGACAAATAGAATGGATGTATGTACACACATGTGTGCATGCCTCTCTCTCTCTCTCTCTCTCTCTCTCTCTCTCTCTCTCTCTGTGTGTGTGTGTGTGTGTGTGTATGTGTGAAAGAGAGAGAGATGTGTGTTTATTCCCACCCACCCTCCTAGAGGCATCATGTACCATTCCCCAAGCAATTGAGAAAATACCACAACTTCCATGGGGGTACAGTTTATACTTGAAAACACTATGATCATAGTTGTGTCTAGCAAGCTAATGGGACTTCATTAAACAGAGTAAGCAAGTCAGAACCATAGAGGAGTTCAGTCCATGCTATGCCCAGATGACTCACACCACTGGAAAGAGGTCTCTCTGATCACTCTAGTTCATATACAATTGCTATCAGCAGGAACTTGATTTGAACAATTTGTGTCCCCTCTCGGGAAGTTCAACTGCACTGCAGTTTGTGTTGTGTTGTGACATAACTTAGCAAAAAAAATCCCAAATCTCAAACCTCATCACTTCTCTGGAGCTTTCCATTTCTTCTGGGCTTTACAATAAGTGCTGTTGGAGTCCCACACAACTAGACACATGCATTTACATTAGAATACGTGTAGAAGACACAACTGTGTATTCCATGCTTCAATATGCATAGGCCTAGTTCACTTACATACAGAGATACCATAATCAAGGTTGCTCCCAGTTGGCCAGACTCAAAAGACCACCACTGTGGTCCACAACAATATTGGCAAAATCTGTTTTAGCCTGAGTCCACATCGGTAATCTTAAGAAAAATTTCAGTGTATTTTTTATATTATAAAAAGACTAGCTACTTCATGCGAGAGGATAGAGAGAGCCGGCTTAGGAAAGATAACACTGGATATGTGGTTCTGGGAGCAAGCCATACTCTCTGGTACACTTTAAGACAAGTCATGCCTACATCACAACATGCCTTCATCACAAAGTAAAAGGACCCAAGGCCAAAAGCCAACAGCAGAGGTGCAACCACTGTGGACCTTTGAAGATGCATAGTGTTGCAATAACTTCTCGCAGTTGGATCATATCAATAATACCAAACTGACCGGAAGCCACCTCTATTTATTCACATCTACTCAAAATAAATTCACAGATTTGACATTGGAAAGAGTCCCAGACAACACAAACACACAAGTATAAACACAAACACATGACAGTGACTACAATTGTATAGAAAACATGAATTGTAATAGTCTCTTTTCAACAGTACTATCTTAGAGAATGCATTATTGAAAAGCTATCCTGAAAATGTAACAACAACAAAACAATCACCCCAAATCCAAATAGTTAAAAAATGCAATTGATGGTAATTTAGTCATGCTCCATGCAACACAAAACAGCGGCAAAACAGGATGACGTGAGAAGGTGAAAGCTGAGACACTCCCCATTTAGAAATGTGCCCAAGCATACAAGGGGAAAAAGAAAACCATGAGTTTGTCCTAACAAACAGTGCTTATTGTAGAACACAAATGTGACAGCTTGGCAGTGCATCTTAAGTCTCTACAGAGCACTGCACAAAAAATTAGGTAGTCAAAATGAAGTCAACCCAAACAGATAGGAGAAAAGGGAGAGGTGCAAGGGCTTGGTCTCTGTTTTGTGGATAAAGGACAGAAACTCTGATCTACAAAGTGGAAACTCGACAGAGGGGCAAGGAGGTCACTGGGAATGTGGATGTGGGATGAAGACAAAGTGGTGCCCACCTCTGATGGACACCATGACAACATCAGGACAATACAGAAACAGACACGAAGGGCTGGAGAGAAATGCTCTCCTTTTCAACTTCAACATGGTTTGTTCCCATCGTTAGTGTTATGATTGAAGGCAGGATTATGCCTTCCCATTTTACTTTATTTATTTATTTGTTTACTTTAGTTTTCCTGCAAAGAAGTTAGTGCATCAACCAAAAGAATTAACAAATCAAACAAGTAGAGAAGCAGGCTACTTTATGTATTCTAGTTGGAGATAGGTGATATATATATATTATATATATAATATATATATGTATATGAATAGATACACTATATATATACTAGACAAGGGAATGATATATATATACATATATATATACATATATATATATATATATATATATATTCTCTCTCTTCTTGAGTTCTTGGCAAATGGTTAGTCCTGTGGTTAGGAGTGAAGACAGAGGGTGGAGGTTGGAAGGAAAGTTAACGAAGAATGCATACCGCTTTCGGCTTCTGCAAAAACGACAAGAAAAGAATTTCAAATCAAACAATTTGATAATAAATTGACTGACACTGGGAGGAAGGAAGGAATAAAACCTTTGTTTCAAATCATTTGAAGGATGCGTGTGAAAACAAGGTTTATCAGCAAAGCATGAGAACAGTATCATGGGTGGACCCAACAGCAGAGAACATTCTCAAACACAGGTCAGAGGTGGGAAGGTGGGAAGGAGAAGAGGCTTCTCTAGATTTCCATACCTGCTCCATGGCAGTAGTGAGAGGATAAGGATTAGATCTCCCACAAGGATATTTTTTTAAAAAGTGTGGTTTTGGACTTGAAAGTTTTGTTGGGTACTTCCTGTGTTTTCTTGGGGGTATGATCCACATTCCCTCCAGAACAACTTTTCCCACAAGTACTCATGTGCTTCCACACTGAGACCAAGCCACACTGAGGATTAATGCTGGCAACTGCACACAGAAAGCCAATACAAAGCCAGACAAGGTCCTTTTATTGCCTTTTCTGGGGGCACTGGGAGGAGAAACCAAATTCACAACCTGTATCTCTAGACATGGCTTTGTTGAAAACAGCTCAGGGTTATGAATCAGTGAGGGGACCTATCAGAGAGAAGACTGCATCTTCATGGGACTGGAGCCTGTTCCCTCAGAATGGTGCCTGGGCTCTAGTGGCACCCTCTCTTTCTGTGTGGTCAAAGGGTGATTAGTGGGAGCCAGGTGGCTGATGCTCATGGCCCGATGCAGTCCTCTCTGGCCATGAGATCACACCAGAAGGGTCAGAAAACACTCTTCCGTACTACCTACAGGTGACACCTTCCTTTCTTTCTTTTATTTACATTTTGAGAGAGATGGACAAAAGTGGTAAAGAGAGAACACTCAGACCCACAAATGTGCTGACTTGGCATCACAAAGATCACCATTCACAACCCCTACCCCACACCCCCTACAGGAAAAACAAAACAGGGACTCATAGTCCCTCCTCCACACACATGGCTCCAAGTAAGGCTAGAGCAAACATTAATCCTAGAAAAATCTACTTTAACTATTGAAAGACAAATGGCCAGGGCTTTCTTGGGCTCAAATGATACTTTTAATAGTCTTCCCTTTGCCAACATGGAAAAGAAAAAATTATCCTTCCACACATAGTTTTTAAATCGCTACCACTGTATTCTAAAAATGGCCACCAAATCTGCCATTTTCTCTTCTGTTGTCTGGTTGGTTTGGATTTTCAAAGTAACTCAGCATTAGATCAGATTAGCTGTGGACCATCTGATCTGTCAGTTAAGGGGAGGGACAACAGAAGATCTGCTTGTTTGTGACCCAGTGTTCATTTTTCCTTACCACAGGCATGTACTTAAAAATAGGCATTTGTGCCTGTGTGTGTGGGGGGGGTTGCTTATGAAGATGATGAAAACTCTTTGAATGACACTAGTAGAACTTTGCAGGAGGTGCCTGCATTCTGTTCAGCTATGTGTTGGGGCGGGCGCCCCCTGCCCTTGTGAACATGTGTGAGCAAAGGTATCACTAGAGCAGGGACAGCATCTGGATACATCATTTCAGAGAACAGAAGCCAGGCTAGTTTTTAAACCAGCCATCTTTCTTCTAAAACTATGACGAAGAATTGAGGATCAAAGATCATCTATGTTATCAATAAGGCACATAGGAGCCCCCCCAGATTCCTGTTCATACAATGTTGCCATCAACCAGCAATAAGGTCATGTATCGACTAGGGTGTTATCTATTTCAACCAGACCCCAGCCCTCATTGGTCTGATTTGTACATCATTAAGTGAAAAATAAATAAATAATGAGAGCTCCTGCCTCAGAGCTCTTCTCTCCTGGTTAATTTACATGAAGCCGATATTCTGCCACCTGGATATTGGCTGCAGTGGGAGAAACACATATGGTACACAATAGGCTGCTTGAAAACTGGCTACTGAGAGAGCCGGCACCTCCCATCACCGCTCTACCACGGGCTGTTGCAAAGAAGGCCTGAGACCAGCTGCTCTTTGCTTACAGCAGTAAAAGGAACTTCAAAGAGGGTCTGTTCCTGCTTTCTTGTGCAGAGGCTATAGCATAGTGGGGAGCTATTGGGAATTGCTCTCTCTTGTCCTCGAGGGAAACCTCTGGGTGCCCAGTGGGGTATAGCATGACAGGTTGGTCTGGTTAGAACCTTCAGTGTCTTGAAATGTACTGCAGGGTTTGTGTGTGTGAGGGGGGGGGTGCTGCATTGGGTTCCAAGCAAATAAATTACAAAGCAAGAAAGAGAAAGTAAACAGAGCCTTCCCAGGATGTCCACTTTCAACACGAATGTCAACTTACCGGCTCTCCCGGTTGGCAGACTTGTACTCAATGGCTATCATCAGGAGTTTGAGCTTCACAAAGCACAGCCTGCAATGAGACAGAGAGGCTTCCCAGTCAATGCTTGTGGATAGCAGCATCTCATAACGAACACCTTATGGAACTTGCTGTCCCCTAATGCAGTCCTTATCCAGGGATTATACAGGGGACCCTCGGTCTATCCCTGGGTGCCAAGGGCAGGGCCAGTAAAGTGACACCAACCCATCTTCCCCATTACAGCTGATTTCCCATACATGATAAGGTACTAGATATTCAAAGTGCAAATCGGGCTCTGGTCTGGTTGTCTAGACACAGACCCCAAGCAGAGATTTGTGCCTGGGGATTTACAGCAGCCAGATTCATTAGTTACTCAACCGGGTAGTAAAATGTTAACTGCAGGGGGAGGGAGAGACCTGGAGCAGTGCGACCTGTTATTTGGATTCTGGTCTGGTCTTTTGTACAAATGGCTCATATTGTTGTTCAGAGCAGCCCCCATGTGCTTGGAATGATGGTAATAATACTTAGCCTCCATCTAAGTGCCCAGCACATGACTCCAGCCTTGTCACTCCTGGCTCCATCCAAGCTGTCTCAGCTCCTCTGCCCAGGGCTCTGGGCTGCAGACCAGACTGTTCTCTGTTGGCTTGCTCCTGCCTCCCCACCTTCATTCTTGTACCCCTATGTCCCCCAATATCTTCTCTTCTCTTCTAAGCCATCTTCCCAGGCCATGGCCAGTCTAATGGCCAGCGCCAAGCAATATTGCAGCTGTTGCTCTCTTCAAAGATTTTATTTTCCAAACCTCTCCAGCCCCTTGCCCGCACACATCATTTAGCTCCCACCTAAGTTCACACTGACTGTGGATGCTTCTCAAAGTTTTGTGTGTCTCAACATTCTCTCCTTGGCCACAGAAATGTCTTTAAGATGTTTAGAATCTGCCCCCCCACAGTGTGCAGTGAATGGTGCCACTAACACAGAGGGCCTCTGTGAAGAAATGAGTCCTACTCACTGTGTCTCAGCCCCAAGAAAATAAAAAGAGGTGTCATAACACACTCGTGCATAAAGAGATTCAAGATAGTGCTAGTCATGTGGTGTAGAAAACTCAAAGGCAAAGGTTAAATGAAGAATGGTGCAGTGGGGTGTAAGGTTGCCAAATCCAGAAATGAATTCTGAAAACTGTTTTAAGATGTGAGCATCACAAAGAATAAGATATAACCCTGGAAATAATACAGTATAATTTAGATTAAGATACACATTGAGACAGACTTTAGAGATCCCCCCAAGGAGGGTCTCACCCTCCCTGGGGAATGATGTGGGGATTGGGTGGGGGACTGGGGGACTGGTAGAGGGACAAGGGAGGAGGGGTGGAGAGGGAGCAGGGACTGACATGTGAAACATTCACGTTTCTAATTTAAATAAAAACATATATTGAGAAAAAGATGCCCATTGACTATTTAAAGAGATAAGCGCTCATGTGAAGGAAAAACTGAACCATATATATTATGTGTCCCATGTTTCTACAATAAGCATTATCATGTAATTTTAGGTGACATTAAATAATGAAACATTATTCAAGGGATAATGAAAAATGAACCCTGGTCATTTAGTTTCAGCGTTGTAAAGGGGATGAGGTACGAGGTCAAAGGATAAGGCTTGATGACTCTACTTATTTCTCACTTATATTTCTTCGTGGGAGATACCGTCCTTCTGTTGATATCTCTGTTTGACTGGTGGTAAAAACTAAGACCCAGAACACCCACACAACCCATCCAGTGGTCAAGATTAGGCCTCCGACTGACCTGGAGGGACATACATTTTCCCCTCCAGTGGAGTGTCTTTTTCATTGGGAAAGAACAATTATATGCCAATATACAAGTGAATCAATAATAAATTTCTAGACCTTGACAAATCCTATGTAGAAATAAAACAACTTGTGAGGATAAAATGTAACTGGAAAATGGGTGTGTCAATTTGTAATGGCCCAAGAGGACAACTCTAAAGATGCAGAGAACACGGGAGACAAGGAGATGGGGATGAGAGGGTACGGAGGAGGGGTAGAAATGTCAAGAACAAAAGTCCTGAGTCAGGTAAAAGGTCTAAGTGTTTGAGAAGCAGACACAGAGCCTGTGAAGCTGCCACTGAAAGAACAAGTCAAGACAAGCCATGCGTGGGTTAGAAAGCAAGGGGAGGAAAGTTCGTGTGGGCTCTGCTTGCCCCAACAAGGCACATGCTGCTTATTCTAAGTGAATGAGAGATATGATTTGACTTTGTGTGTGGAGACACATGTGCGAGGGGGGACATGTGCACATGGTGGAAGCCAGGGGTCAGACGTGAGTATTGTTCCTTGGGCATTGTTTTTTGAGACAGGTCTGTCACTGGGTGATGGAGATCACCAATTCTGCCAAACTGTCTATCTGGTGAGCTTCAGGGATCTTCCTGTTCCATATTTCCAGGCACTGGGATTACAAATGCATATGACCATACCTGCCTGTTTTCATGGATTCTGGGGACTGAACTCAAGTCCTCGTGCTTGCATAGTAGGCATGCTACCAACCGAAAAATCTCCTTAGTCCCTGTAGTTGGTTTTAAACGACTTAATAAGATACGCAAGGTATAGAAATGTGTGGCTTGCCAGAAAGGTGCTGGTGCATGGTGAGAGCCTCACATTCTCTTTGGAGAATAAGACCAGTTGCTTTTTCTTGCATGAGAGGTCCTGGCTCTTTGGTATTACCTTCCAGACAGTCAGATTTCAGAAGAATGCTTCTATACAAGTCTGGGCTCTCTCTGTGACTGGAAGGCTTTCTGTTTCCTGCCAGCAGTCTAATGACCTGCACTTTGAGATGGTTGTATAGATCAATTTTGAAACATCAACACAAGTATCACCAACTCTAGCAGGGACAATGTTCTTAATTTATGTACCATTGCATGCAATTAACATATGCAATTATAGCTTGTGTTGCTGTTATTTCTAGAGTTAACCTTTTTTAAAAAATCATATAAAATATATTGTTTGCTGAAGTTTAGAACACACCATTGAACACAAATAGTAGCCAAAAAAAATCCCTTATCTCAGCAAGGATCATACAAAATTAATTTGTTGGTATCCTGTGGACAACTATCCTTCTTATTTATGACTCTGGTAGTTTGTGGGATCAAAGATCTTAATTGCTTGTATGGGTTTAACACTACTGATTGGAAGACACGAGTGGTTCCAAGTAAGTGAGCTCTTAATTGCCTCACGACATCTTGGCTACGATTGAATGTAGTAAGGGCAAATGTGTTCATTCTTAAGTGCTTCAGTGCCATTTACCAGCTAGATATAAGAAGCAAGGTTCCTCCTCATGCAGGAAGGTCAATCCAATCCAAGCCAAGCCATCCTGTGTACTGAGTTACAGATAGTTATGAACTAGAATTGAGTCCAGGTCTTCTAGAAGACCAGTCATCTCTCCAGTCCCTCATACCCTTTTTATATAGACAATAAGCTGAAGTTCATGGAAGGCAAATTCACAAACTCAAGGTCAAATGGCTTTTGCATTAAAAAAAAAAAGTAAGTAGAGATTTAGTCACCATTTAATGTGTGGTGCTGTTGCTCTTCTGTGAACAGAGAAAACCCAGTGAAGTCCAACATACTGTTCCTTCAAAAACTGGAACTAGACACCAACATATAATTTCATATTTTAACAAAATCTGTTTTCAGCTTTCCTTGGCAAATAAAATATGGTCAGACTGCAGTCATCCTTCATATAGCTAAAAGGGACACCTGGAGGGGCACACCTACCCCAATGTCCCATGGTGCCCACCTCTTCCTACTGCTCAGTCGTCCCCACCTTCATCTTTATTGCTATCTGGCAACCTCTTTACATGCATCTCCATTTTAAACGTTGATCAAACAGGTGTCTTTTCAGTATTTGCAAATCACACTGACACATAAGCCATTAATTAACCCGGAAACAGAAGTATGGCTCTCTGAGTGTTCAAATCACCTTGTTTTGTTGGATTCTGCTACAGAGAACACTAGCATCCTTTGGCTTAAGGATGTAACAGAGGTGTTGAGTCTAACGGGAGGTCCGGGGTGGTGGCAGCGAGAAAGCCCACATAAGCAAAATGGGGAGCTAATATGGTAATCGCATTCTTAGCCCACTGCATGTGTTAAGCTTCTCTAGTGTATAAGGCACATCCTTTGCCTCCTTGGCATTCTGGGAATATAAAGAACCAGCTTTTGATGAAGGCTGCATAAGCAAACTGGATGAGGAGACAGGAGGTTCACAGGACTGGCTAGAACAATGGAGGAAATATGGCATAGACAGCTAGCAGAGCCTGGGATGTGAGTGCAGAACCCTGAAATAAGATGCTCTTCATCTTGCTTGTTAGATGCCAACAGCCTGGGGAAGATGCAAATGGAAATAATAACAGATCATAATCGTGATAAGCACTGGGAATCTAAGGTTTGCTTTCCAACTATTAGGCTAAGATGAGAATCTAATGTGAAGATACAGAGAGTCATTTATTCTTGGCCTCTTCTACCGCCTATGTTACAGGAGGGCACATGCCTAAGAATATGTCTGCAGACAATCCAGCGTTGATGTCCTTTGGTTGAATACTAACTTGAATAATTTTCTTTTAGTAAAGCAGAATGGGCATTGCATTCAAATGGCTTTTGCACTAAAAAAAATACTAAGTAGAGATGAAATCTCCACGTAATGTGTAGTGCTACTTCTCATATGAACAGAGAGAATTTAGAAAAGCCCAACATGAAGTTGATCCATACTGTTTGGCCAACATTGTATTCCTTCAAAAAAATCTGTTTTTCAGCGTTCCTTAGCAAATCACATATGATCACATTGGTGCCATCCTTCATTTAGCTAAAAGGGATTCCTGGGGTATACCTTCTCTGATGGCCACAGTGCCGGCCCCTTCCTACCACTCAGCCTTACCTAAACGTGATCTTCGTTCCTCTGGCTTTACTCAGCCCGAGGCAGAGAATCATGGTATAGAATCATGAAGCACAATCAGGGCTAGAGGAAGGACAAGCAAAAAATCCAGAAAGCCTTCACAGTGTAATAAATAAGATAAACCCAGATATAAGCTCGCTAGAGTTTAATTCAGGGTTTCTAAAATGAAATTTCCCAATATGTCCAGTGTGGGAAGTTGTCGCTGATTACAAAACTTACACCTGAATAGAAATGACTATTTTTTTTTCTTCCTCCAAGAGGGGGAAAATGCCACTTGTCATAAAAAGGTCTTAAACCAGCAATCTGCAATAAAACTGTTGTAATAACAAGTTAGATTGCTTTCCTTATAATTATTAAGTAGAGGTCTACCAAATTTGACAATGCCATTATACAAAGCCCCCTTTCTTTTATTGCCAACATCATCTGTTAACTATAGCATTTTCAACCCAGATGTTCCTGAACAAAGGCTCTTAAGAATTAGAGTCCAGCTGTCTCTAACTACCCAGAGAGAAATAAATTGTCCCTGCCATTAAATCAGTCCCCTTGACTGGAAGGATTACTTGCTGGTGTGAATTAAGCATGGAAACCTGTCATAGAGTTTGCACCTTGCAGTGTGCTTACAAAGGAGATGCAAAGATGGGGCTTCGAGAAAAGGTCTCTGCCATCAGGAAAGTGGCAGACAACAGAAAAACAGCTTCTAAACTGTCTAAACCCATCAAGCCTTCTAAACCCAGTTCCTCCCAAAAGCACCAGGTCCCTTCCGGCTACCCAGAGGTCCAGGGACTTCAGGATGACTGTCATCCTTCCCCTGAAACTTACACCATAGGGCGTGTGCTTGTTCTGTACACTCAGCTACCGGCTGACATCCTAGCAGGCACACCTTTTCTAAGTGAATTCTTTGCCTGATGCCTCTGTCCAGAATTCTGAATCTTTCATCAGCCTCTACAGTCTTGCTTGAGGGCTTTAGTGGGGTTTATTGCTAGTGGTTTATCTGATAGTACAGAATGAACCATTTGCTACCTTGTCACTTCCTGTAGCAGAAGAAGCTATGAATACTACACTCACATCTGACTTCATATATGTTAGCTCTATTTACAAAACTCCCAACATACGAGACTAGATAGAACCATCTAGAGCCATCTCTGAGAGAAACTTTTTTTTTTGGTGTTTTGAGACACAGTTTCTCTGTGTAGCCTTGGCTGTCCTGGAACTCACTCTGATGGCCAGGCTGGTCTTGAACTCAGAGATCCACCTGCCTCTGCCTCGCAAGTGCTGGAATTAAAGGCATGTGCCACCACCACCTAGTGGAAAATATGGCTGTTGGGTTTTTTGTTTGTTTGTCGTTTGTTTGGATGTGACCTAAGTTTTTATATAAATTCTATTGGCACATGCATTTCTGAAGTCTGGCTACCAGTTAACAAGTGGACTTGTCTAATCTCTTTCTGCTTCACATTGAGATTAGAAAGCCTCTTGTAAACAGTCAATGCAATCATAGAACTCAAGCTGGCACTGGGCAAGAGGCCCTTCTTTGCCTGAGCTGTACCAATCTTAACTTTCCTCATGTGGCTTTTTTGAAAGATCTGTCATTGCAAGATGATAGAGGGAAAGTGTCCAATTTTCTGGATCCCAGGTATATGGAAGGCAGGTAGATAAGTCAGAAAATGGGGAGCCTCCCTTCCCAGAATCTTCTCCATTGCCTGAAGCCAGCACAGTAGCATCCACACTTTGCAGCTGGGCTTGGGGGGGCTCAACTGCCCTTTATTATCTCCTACTGAATTTCCCCAAGTTCCCAAAGCACTAAATGCTCAGAATCAAAGTTGAATCTTAACTGCTCCATCAGCTGCAGAGAGACAGAGAGACATGCCGTATTTGAAATGCACCTCTTGTCCTAATCCCCTCTGAGCTGTAAAACCTCATACAATTAAGCTTTTATATTTTGCAAGTGATGAATGACTGACTAATAGGCTCACTGTGAGACTCCGGACCTGGAACTCTGTGTTCTTGCCAATCTGATTGCTGAACCTGCTTTTTTCTAGGTCATTCTGCCTACCTTGTTCTCCCACTCCACCCACCTGGGCATCCTCAGGTTTGCTAGCTCTCACAAAGAAACTACCAGCCCTATTTCTTCTCAAAGCAACATATGTCAAAGGGGATGACATGCCCCTTGTCCCCATCTGCAGGGTTCTTATTAAGAAACCTCAAAGGAGCAGGTGTGTTGAGAAATCTCTCTATGGTACTGCATGATCCAGCATCTCTATTCCCTGGGACTCGAGCTTTACCCTCTTCTGAATCCACATTTTTGTTTTGTTTTTGTTTTTTGTTTTGTTTTTTTATTTACAGGATCAGCTCATATAAAGTGACATCTACTCCAGAATCCTTCCCTGGTCTACAGGAAGACTCTGCAAGAGTGTAACACCTACAAGTCCAGCTGCATGCCTTCAGCAAGAACACAAGAGCCTTACAGCTTCCCGAGTATGGGGTGAGTTCTCGTCCCAATCTCAGACTCTGAAGACAGCACTAAAGGGAAAACAAATTGTTTGCTTGATATCCAAAAGAAATTTTTATTAAGTTTCCATGTTTAATAGTCAAATCTAAGGCAATAAGCTTGACACAATGGTGAAAATATTCTAATTCATTTCATTTCTGTCCTATTGACTTGTGACTAATAACTAGAGAATTAACTAAACAATAAAAGTAAAAAGAAACTGGACCTGCCTCAGTAACCCTCCCTGCCTCCCTCTGTCCTTTCCTTCCTTCCTGCTTACACTTGATGGGAATGGGGGTAGAGGGGAAGGCAGAAAGGAGAGGCAGGAAAGGTCAATAACGCACGAGGAACCTCATAACATGCACCAAGCATAAGGCCAACATTTTATGCTATCATAGGAAAAGTACACAGACACAAAGAATCTTAACCCAGTAAGTGGCTTATGGTGGGGGGGGACCTCAGCCCTTTGTGACTTCACTCTATGCATTGTACAGTGTGGTGTTGTGTGGACTACTCAAGAATAAGATCCTTTATGGGAGAAGGCGGCTTCATAGCCTTCCTGTAGGCTTGACACTGGCCATCCCTATCTTTACAAACACCTGGCTAGACAGGAAGGGAGTAAGAAGGGAAAGAAGCAGGTGGGTGCTGGTGTTTGGATCCCAAGCTGTTGCTAAGAACAAAGTTATGCAAAAGCCCTGATCCTTTTTTTAAATATGTATGTGTGTGTGTGTGTGTGTGTGTGTGTGTGTGTGTGTGTGTGTGTGTGTGTGTGTATGCCAAGGAAGAAGAGCACATTAGACCCCCTAGAGTTGTATTTATAGGGGGTTGTGAGCTGCTTGAGTCTTCTGCAAGAGCATCAAACATTCTCAGCCTGGCCACTGAGCCATCTCTCCAGTCCCCAAAGGCCCAGATCGTAGCATAAGCTTGCAAGATGCGACCCACCTGAGATCCTATCCACCTGAGATCCTACCCACCTGAGATCCTATCCACCTGAGATCCTATGACTTGCCTGCATGATGGGGCTCAAAGCAGGATACAGAGGCCATTAGTCCAGAGTGTGGGGTGGTATGCTGGAAGGACAGGGCAGTTTCATGTCCTCCAATTTCAGATAAGGATCACCTCACTTGTTCATTAAAAAAACAGTGCATATTTTAAAGCCTTACTACAGATTTTAACAGCTGGGGATGAAGCATTGAGATCATTTTATAAATTCCCCCACAAAAGTTTTAATGAGCCAGTCTTCAAATGTCACCTCCTCTGAGCTGCTCTCAGTTGCATGAGACTAGCACCTTGGGACCCTGGCTCCGTCATCTGTTTTCTGGGTGCACCAAGGTCCTCTGAGTCTCAAAGTTTCAAGCTAAGGGGTATCTTGTGCACAGAATGAGATGTTTCTATTACTCTGACACCCCTTGCCTTGCAATACAAACATCACTCCACTGCTTTGTAACTGAAATGCAGGTGAAAGGCTGCACACTACTACTCATTTTGTCTAAATTAGTCTCAGGCACAGGGTGGACTCAGAGGCTGCCACCACAGCCAGACCCTCATGCTGCACCTTGCGGTTTTGGTGACAGTAGCTTTGGAGGCCTCCCTCTGCCCCTCCCCTCTGCACTGACTCCTTCTGCTTCTTCAGTTTCCCCTGGATATTTGCCCCTCTCTTCTCATAAGGCCTATTCTGCCTCACTTCAGAGAAAACTCTGGAATCTCACTGGTTCCACCTGCTGGGTGGCATGCTGCTGCCAGCCCAGGGGAAGAAGAAATTTATTTCTTTCCACGCTTTGCAACATCATCGGTTGCATATTGTTTTAGTGTGGTATGTAATTATGGAAACTGCTCTGAAAATCTGTATATTTTATCCGTGCTTTATTATACCCAGAATATTCCTCGATTCTTTTCTGTCTCCACAAACCAGCTTAAAATATATTTGGGCGTCCTTTATGTCATCTTGAAATTGAATAGCCAGTTCTTACAGTAATGAAAATACTTACGCGGCAGCCTGGTGATATACAACGCTACACTCTAATTACAGCTGCGCTTTAATTAACCTGAATTGAAGAGTGTTATCATTAAACTGCTGGTAACTTTGAGTTATGGCTTTTCTTTAATTTAAAGTAGAAAACACAGATAATTAAGCCTCAAGATAATCAAATGCTTGAAGAGAGCTTCAATGTTTTGGGTTGTTCCTAAATCTCATTAAATGTCCTTTCTTTATTGATTAGTTCCACCTCTGCCGAATTGCTGCATTAAAGGAATAATAGCAGCAGGCTGAAAAGATTCTCACTCACACCAGAAGTTGCTTTTTTTTTTTTCATTCAAAAGCTTTACTGAACAAATACTAAATTCACTGACTCGTTGGTATGTCTAAGAGATCTTTTCCCTCATTAGAACATGTTCTAAAGACGAAAATCAATCAAGGGAAATAATTCATATTTTACTAGTGTTGGACTTGACAAGAGAGCTTCCTCTGAAACCTAGATTTTCCACCCTCCTCTTCCTCTGCCACTGGAAAACGGCAGTTAAAGATGAAGGCAAAGATTGCTCCCCCTAGAGGCAATAACTGGGATACACAGAGGCTACAGGCCAGACTCCTGGGCTGGTACTAAAGGTTAATGGAGCTTCATGTGGCTGATTTGGGCTGTTGGGTGTCACTCCACGCTATTTTAAGAGAAACCCTATATAGCCCCTTCATTAACGCAAGTGGTAGCCAGTTAGTGTTGGGCAGAAACATGGATCTTGTGTGGCCAACAGAGACGCATTGTTTTGTGAAATACCATGGTCCAGAAATACCAGCAACTAGCCTTAAGCAAATTAAACAATACCGATTCCTTGGGTCCAGTGCACCCTGTGAGAATCCCAGTTACAGCCATTGGGGGGGGCAGTTCTCACCCTTAGTCTTTAAAGGGGTAGAGGAAGGTAAGGACACAAAAACTGAAGTGTGGAGAGCTTCCTTGGCAGACTCAGGAACAGCACTAGTCAAACCAGGAAAGTTAATGGACAAGGAAAAGAGCTTCGAAACTTCCCAGCTAGCTAGCATCCCTGACATCACAGGGCTCCACTCAGCTGCCACCTCTGCCTTGACGCTTATCCCACCCGGAACTGACCACGGAGGCCTTCAAGGGCCTTCCTAAAGAGCCCTGTGTGTTCATGGAAGTTCTCACTGCTCTACACTGCCAGTCATCGGAAGCAGGCTGAACTACCAACGAGGATACCCTCCCAGCATCCAGATCCCGCCCCAGCAGAAAGAGAAATCACTCTCAGGGAAAGTTGCTCGTGGGAGTTACAGCAGGGCTTCCATTTCCAGAAAAGAACTCCTTCCGAATCAATTACCTATTCACTTTTCCAGTCCATTTAGCATTTAAACTATCGCTTAGAGACAGGGAAAGAAATTTCTGTAAACAACCAAACCATTTTGGAGCGCTTGGGGGTTTGGGCCTGGAGACTGGCAGAGAACACCTGCTGTGCTCCCTGGCGGGCGGGTGGGCGGCTCAGCCCCTCCCTTCTGCACACTAAACAGAGCTGGAGCCCAAAGGTCCCAGGTTTTCTTTACTACAAAGCGCTCTGTTTTGATTTAGGTTTGCCACCTAGAATCCCAGATGGTGGGCTTGCCTGGTAGGTGGCTCTTTCTCCCTCACCCCAGATCCACCTGTTTCTTCCCAGTTTGCATGAGTGAGATCATTTACTGACCTTTGCTAAAGTGACAGTACTAGGGCATCAGGGTTAGAGGTCACCACTCTAAGACCTTGTTTTTCCGCAGGGAATACCACCTTGTTTGAGTTTGATTTCAATCCAGAGAGTCGAAGTGGTGAATCCGGGGGTACTGTCATGCTTCCAGGTGGACACCTGGGGCTCCCAAGACCAGGACGCCTGATTTTCTGGGGGCACAGGGTGTGGCCTGCTGCAGGTGCCCTGGGAAGCAGTTCCGATTCTTGCTATTTGAGCCTGGCAGCTGTGTGCGCAGGGCCTTTTCAAGGCCTCCTTCTGTGCACTTGGCAGCAAAGTTCCTCAGTAAATAGCAAAGCACTTTAAATGTCTATATATCATGGACTTAATTAGAAGGGAGATTAAAATTCCTTTGTCCTGGAAAGGGCAAGATTTGACTTTTTTTTCTCTATTAAAAGCAGATGGGGCTGAAGGTGAAGTCCTGAGCTCAGTCGCTAACAAACACCATAAATGAATAAACAAATAAACTGAAGTATACCAAGGGCTGCGTGAGCTCATGCCTCCCTTCAAAGACGTCCATCTCATAGCAGTGTTACGAAAGATGGCCAGGCAAACTGCACCAGTTGCAAGTTTGTACAAATCTGGGGTCTAGTCTCAAGATTTTGGGACCTAGAAGATAAATTGCAACCCCAAATGACACCCAAAGACAGGACCATGTCCGGACACACTCTCCTGTTCACAGAAATGCAGCGCTAAGCCCACAGCAGTCAGAATCAAGTGTCCCAACCAGTGCAAGCAGAGGCAGGAGGCATGCCCGAGGCGCAAAGGGCATCCAGTAAGCAGTCACTTACTCACAAACAGTAGGGAAGGACAGACCCACGAAGGCACTGGAGAGATATTCTGTGTACATCTCATTGGAGACTCCTTCCAAGTAGTATTTCTGCCACGTATCTTCCTCAATCTAAGAGAAAAGTGTACAGGAAGAAGATTTAAAACACAGCCACAACCTGACGGAGGGAACTGAAGTTATGGCTTCAGTTAAACAAAGAAACGCACTAGTCACACAATGACCTTCCTGTGGACAACCTTCTGAGCAGCTGGGAGCATACCACAGAACCCCCCCCCCTTAAGCTTCCAGTGACCTCCAAAGGTATTAAGTTGGATAGATTTCCTTCAGAGCACTGTCTTACTCTAAAAAAAAGAATGTTTAATTGCATGTGTGTGTTAGAGAGTGACTGTGTGTGTGTGTGTGTGTGAGTGTGTGTGTGTCTGTGTCTGCATGAGAGTATGAACATATGTGCATGTGGGTATGTATGTCCGAAGAGGGTGTTGGATACCACAGAGCTGGAGTTCACAGGCATTTGCTATGAGTCCTAGATCCAGATGTGGGTAGCAAACACACTTTATGGGTAAGATACATCTCTAGCCCTTTACAACCTCCATGACTTCTAAGGCTGTGGGGACATGGGACACATGCACAATAATGGTGGACAGGTTATCAGCTGACACGAAATTCTGGAGAGCAATTTTACAGGTGCTTTCAAAATTCATGAAACCATATACTCTTTATTCAGGTCTTCCATTTCAAGCATCCACAGTCGTATTTAAGCGGGTTAGGACGAAGTCAGGGGCTGTGGGTTTGTCCCACCATTGAATCATGTTTCCACATCATAATCACATATGCATACCTTGTCTATTCATGAAAAATTACAAATAACTTAGGTCACATGAAAATTTAAAAATCAATGAGGAATCCTGATGAAATTTTCAGGTTCTTTTACTTATATATATTGATGTGTGAATGCCATGTGGACATGGGTATCAGTGGAGGCCAGAAGAAAACACAAATCTTCTGGAATTATTGGTGGTTGTGAGCCACCCAAAGTAGGGGTACTAGTGACTGAACTCAAGTCCTCTGGAAGGTGAGTGAGTGCTCTTAACCACTGACCAGTTCTCTCTGCTTTTATATTTATAGGGCCATAAGAAAATATCTAGAAATGTTGATAGCAAAACAGTAGCAATTATTTCTGAGTGGCAGAATACTAGCTTTTAAAATAGATTAATGTATTGTCTGAAGACTTTTACACAAGCATACGCACACATATATGTGCACACTATACACTTCTACTTTGTAAAAAAAGGATTTTTTCACCCTACTTAGAATAACTCAATAAGCAAAATAAGTTTCAAAAGGGTCATTCCCTAAAACTTCATTGAAATGCATGTTTTTGGTTTTTCTAAATAACATGGTCTAGCTGGGTTTCTCAACAATCATCTGTGAGCAAGGCGCTTTCACTGGAATTAATCTCTGTTAACTAGGAAACCAGACCAGAAGGCTGAGCCACTCTGGGAACTGAGCAGTCAGTCTCGGTGACCTCCTTGGCTGGCTCTGAGCTGCAGTCTCCTGCACTTCACTTCCTGTGATGGCTGGAGTTACAGGAAGACAACAGGAAGCTGTTGCATCTGCAACATTGCTGGTTACAATGTGTTCTGGTCTTGCACTGTGAGGAATCCTAGCGGTGGCTGATTAGTCAGTTAACTTGAGAAAAATGCAACACTGGGATTTGAAGGAGACATGGGAGCCTGGGAAAGGGCAGAGGCTTCAATGATGTGGTTATGCCCTGGCGGCCAAAATCCAGAATGAAAATTTGAGAAGCAAATGGAATGATCCCTACTCCCATGTTGTTTGCTTCATGCGCAGCCTGAGAAACTGGGCCATAAGTTAACCTCCTTGGCAGGGGCCGCTCTGCCTGTTCCTGTATGCCGGGTGTTAGTTAGCCAGTACTGTGGGCTACCGGCTGATTATCTGCAAACTGGTCTACCCCATAGTGGAGGACTTAAGAAAAGGAGTTGTCCCTCAGCCATTTCTGTTGCTAAATGGTATACTTAAAACAAACAAAACAAAAACCAACCATAATGTGTTCAGCAAAGCATGAACTTCTTAATTTCTTCAAATCTAAGTTCTCAATAATCTTCTTCAAATAAGATATTAAGTAACTCTAATTTAAATGAAGTTTAGTGTACATTAGTGAACATTTCATAATATAGAATATTTTAGCAACAACATTACCATAATTTTTTTGGTGATACAGAGGATACTATATGAACTACAGTTAATTATAAAACTTAAAGAAGGGTTTTGTGGGAAAAGAGTTTACCTAAAGTATGAGTCGGACCTATTTTTAAGAGACTTTTTAATTAAAGCATTTCATGTTATTTAACACTTTTTATCAGTCCTTTTAGAACTGCATACAATGTATTTTTATCTTAATTTACCCCCACCTCCTACCCACCCAGTTTTGTCTCCCTTTCTTTTTAATCTTTTAATTTATCAAGTCCAATTTGTGCTGCCCATATAACTCTTGGATGTGTGGTAATCTACTAAAGTATGGTTGACCTACTAGTAGCCATCCCCTCAATGACAACTGATGCTTCCTTTCCCAACAGCTATCAATTGTCAGTAACTCCTCAGCCAGGGGTGGGTCTTCATGCTCACCTCCTATCCTTGTACTGATATAGCTGTTTAATAATATGGCAGACATTTTCTCTAATTTCAATATTAAATGTGATTTTCAAAAATACTGACAATATAAACATTATCTTAATGTTACTGTTATTCTTCAGTTAATATGGATTTAATACTAATCATTTAATTATGGTCTTTATTTTCATGCCTCTGAGTATAAAGAATTCACATTTTAGAACAAATTTTGCTGTAGGTTAATCAATAAATTTGGTAAATAAGTAGAAACAGATGCTTTATCAAATAACAATAATGTTCATGCTTCTGTTAAATTTAACAAAAATATCTCATTGATTCATTCACTCAGTAAATATTTACTGAATATGTTTGATAGTCTAAGACTTATTATAGAGGCTGATTAAATCTGATTTTAAACTGGTGTTTTCTTTCCCACATTTTTCCTTGTGTTGGAAAAAGCACGCCATTACTTGGCTAAGATGTAAGTGACCATTCTACTTCCTTTGATTTCGCACATCTCTTTTCCCAAAACTTTGCTTCTGTGGCTAATATGAAGTGGTTGTGGACTCTAGGTCAAAAAAACTGGAAAAAATGTTCAAGCCGTTCTGAAAAGCGAAATCCCTCTTCCACATCCATATGTAAATTCTCAGATGGTATCTACAAAGCTGGACACAGTAGCATCAAATCAACTCTACAAATGGTAAGTAGTTCAAAATTCATTGTCCTGACTCTTTAAGCCCTTCACATCTTTGGAATTATTTGCATATGCACAGCCTACAATGTTTTTTAAGATTTCCAATTAAGGCATCAAACACACACACACACACACACACACACACACACAAATACAGAACTGCTAATTTAATTACACTACCATCTTTTCAAAAGACATGTAGTTAGTAGGGATGTAAACTGGTACAGCTGCTATGGGAAACAGTGGAGTAGTTCTTGAATTCAAAATATAATTGCCATACAGTCAGCATTTCTGCTCCTGAATTCATAACTAGAGAAAATGGGAAGGGATCAGAATAGTATTACTTATGATAGCTTAGAGTTTGAAGGGACCCAAGTGTCCATGGAAGGATGTGCAGACCCTCAAAGGCATATTGTCCAGCCTTCTCAAGAAAGGAAATTCTGCACATACTGTAGTGTGGATAAATCTGACAACATTATGCTAAGTAAAAAAGACCACAATCACAAAAGACAAATATCTAGAGTGGTGGGGTGGGTTCAGTTACTTGAGGCCCATGCCTGAAACCCTAGAAGAGGCAGCATAAAGTTGGCAGCAGAGGTTGGGGGCAGTCATTGTTTTCAAGGGTACAAACTGTCAATTTTGCAAGATGAGAAAAATTCTGAAGATGGTTACACAGCCATGTAAATGTACTTCATACCAATGAGCTGTACACTTAAAAATGGCTACAGTGGTTAGTTTTTATGTCATGTATATTTTACCACAATTGAAAACCATTTAATGCCCTCATGATTATAACTGATAATACCTACACTCAAGGATGGTAAACCATGCTAAAGAAAGAAGACAAGTGAGTCAGGGTTGGGAACCAGCCCTGTAGTCAGCAGGATTTCCTCAAGTCTTGCAATCTCCATTTAAAGAATTCAGAGGAGACATGCAGGACACTGTGCAGAGGACAGGTGGAGTTGAGTACAGGGTATTACCAAGAGCTAAGGGCAGACAATGGCCAAGAACAGAGGGCAAACAGAAAGCAGAGTAAGTATGCAGCCTTGTCTTCTAACAGAGTGCCTTATCTGGCTAGACAATAATCTCATGAGCTAGAGGGCAGTTTAGAACTGTCACCAAGGACCAAAGAATTAAACTCAGATTCCATTTTTTTTTTACCATTTGAGATACCCCAAGATGTCTTGAGTTTGCTATGAAACCAAGGAAGGCCTTGAATTTGAACTTCTGCCCTATTGCCTCAATCTCCCACGTGCTGTATCATCACACCCAGGTTGTCAGTGCTGCAGATGGAACACTGCCATGCAAACACTCTACTAACTGCTGTGTCTCAAACCCAGGCTCTATTCTTTGGGCCAGTAATCAGAATCCTGCCCTTACAGTTTTCGGCTTCCTAAGCTGATTAAAATGGAGGAGTCCAGCCAGACCCTGATGTATACAATTCTACTGATAACTGACTATCTACCTAACTCCACGACATTGTGTCATATCCCAATCTAGGGAAATGGAACTTCACTCTCCCTAGCCTGTATCGGGGCTTAAGCCACGACATTTGATCATGGGTTAGCTTACTACGTCTCAAGCATGTTGACAAGCAATGACAAAAAAAGTCACATCCCTTTCTTCTATGTCAATGGAACCACCACAGGAGAGGAGTTGTAAATGTAAAATAGGTAACAACAAGAGAGGGAGAGATACAGTGCATAAAACAATTTGGAGAGTTGAGGGAGCTATTGTCATTCTGAGACACATCTACTTAAAATCAGTCACAAAGCCAATTAGTGACATAAAGAGGATTTAGAGCTCTTGCCCTGAAATACCCACACACAAATGTCTCCTGCTGAGGGATAATAAGATAGGTGTCCAGAGACATTATATATATGGACAGAGAGGGTTTGTTATATACAAGTACTCAATGTGAGGACAGCAACCTAGGCCCTTATCAAGGACTCAGGAGCTCTAATGTGAACTCATTATTGTGAGCAGCCAGCAAGGAGAACTACTGATGGTGAGCTTAACTGGAAAGGGAGTTTTAAAAACCCACAAAACCATCATTTCTACTATATGAAGGTGAACTGTCCCAGCCTACAGGTTCTTTCTGTAAATAGTACATGCTATTCCCCACATATGTATCGTCAATGTATTTTTAACCATAATGTGAAGACATATTTCCCAGTAGAAAAATGAAGGAATGGGACCAAAAAGACTTAAGGAAAGGTGCCAAAATTAATTTTCCAGCCATTCAGCAATCAGTCAAAGGCAAAGCATTTCCTGAGGCAGCAATTTATCCTCTGGCTGTCCCATCAAATGCCAGCTGTCTCAGAAGAGCTTCTAGCAAGATGAGCAGGTGATGTGCTGTCGGTCCTTATTTATCAAACACACACAGGACCCTCAGTGAAAAAGAGAATGAGCCACTGAACCAGACTGTCTACACCTCTTATGGTTTTATTTATCTACCCTTCACAATCTAATTTTTCAACCAGTCTAGTTGAACCTCCCAAGTAAATGGTTTTCACACCAATCCATGGGCGGGCAGCCTCACCATCAATGTACCTTCAACCAGAACCATCAGCCTTGGCTCTCCGCAAACTCACTCCTTCCTGATCCCAGGTTCTGAGTGCGATACTAATGATTGGTTGGGAATGACACCTTTAATTTTTTGTGCTTCACCTGATTAGAAAGAAACTGTGTTTCTCTAATGCTAACAGCCTGGTTAATGTGAGCAATTCAACTCTCCTGGCTAGGATCTATACCAGCCACGGTGATTTCTGTTGCCAGTTAATAACTATATCAATTAGAGCCAAACAATTCTGCAAAAATAAATAAATAAAACAAACAAACAAATAAATAAATAATCCATCCCTACCCCAGGAGCCATACAAACGACCCTGAAGGTTATCAAACACTCACCCTCTTATTTAATTGAAAATAAGTACACTGACTTAATTCAAATAGATGCTATTTTTATATGCCTCAACACAACAAAGAACTAAAAGAAAACTATAGAGAACTGATGATCATTATATTAATAGCCACAATAAAATGGAGTACACCATAACATCTACATACTAATATTGCCCCACATGGGTTGATAGGCTAGTGTACCAAATTTCTACTTACTGTTTTCCAAATTCTTAGTGAATACTCCTTCCCTGGTAAGATGCCATTTTAAACCACGGAAATATATAACCAAGACTAATTACTTACATATGAATGAATACTTACACATACAAATTATACAGTATTTGTCCCTGCCCTTTTACAGTGTGGTATTCTACAACAGTGTGGTGACATGAACTGACCAACACTATCTTATATACTCTAAAAACATATTTATTCTGACAAAAGAAGAAATAGCACCCACAGGACATGTCAAGCGTTTTACTACAACAATAAACATGAAATCAGAATTTATGGGCTCTTGGCTGACTTGTGTGTGGAGTTGTTACTAAAAATGAGTACAGCTATTTATACTCATTCTTCAACAGAGTGCTGTCACTGGGGAATACTTAATGGAGCTCTGCATGCTCTCAATTCTAGCTAGGAACAATGTTGAGGTGTTAAGAGGACCCTATCACTGGCTATGATCATTGCCCATGAACATAATCCAGTGTTGATCAAAAGGACATGTGAATGCTTTTGTCTCCATTCTGTCTTAGCTTCAGCACAATTGCAGATCCTACAGCAACTCACAGAATTAAAAGCCAATGAGAGAAGAGTGCTAAGGGCTACAGAGTGGCTCTCTGCACAGCTTTGAAGGGTGGTGTGCTGGTGACACAGTGAGAGCCAGAGGAAAAATGCAGAGGCACAGGATGCTCTGCTTTTCCAGAATGTTCTTCCTCTCTGGCCAAATGGCCATACTTCTTGGATCCCAATGGGGTCAGCAGCCTTTCTGGGAATGATGCTGGATTTCAGGGTCTCCATCACAATTTGGCATTCCATTTTTATGGCCTATTTCAGGGCACAATTTACAGAATGAATGAAAAGAATGAAAGAATCACAGATTTTTCCAAAGGCTTCAGAGTGATATAAATTAAAACACATTATTTGAGATTTGATGGAATGCCAGGTAAGTGGTTGCTTTGACCTCAAATGAGTACATACACAACTGGCAAGATTAATTTGTAGTGGACTTGGGCCAGACATTTTATTCCCAGATAAATGGGCTGCTGACAGTCAGTCAAGTGAGTTTTGTTGTTGTTGCAATATACATATATCTATATACATATATATATATATATATATATATATATAATCAGCCCATAGAAGGCATTCAGAAAAAATTAACAGATCACATCACATGCAAAAGCATTTCAATACATGTGATTTCACCCTAAAAATATGGGGAAATAAAAGTTATCCCAGCACATATTACTTCTGGAGGAGCATGAAGTACCAATGAGTTTTAGAAGATGGTTTAAAAGAAATACTGACATGGGATGCTTTCAAAAGAATGGCCATGTAGAAATTACTTAAGACACTATTGTCTCTATGACAGGAAGCTGGTCCTGTTTCTGATATTATAGGATTTGCCTTCTCTCTTGGTTTCTCTCCAATGTAGAAAAGGTGCTTTTGTTTAGGACATGTCAAACTGTTTTAAAGATTGACCTATTTACCATATGCCCAAATAGGAATTTGTTTTTGCAATCTTGCTAACAATTCATAACATCTTCACTTCCCTTCCAAATAATAATGTTCTTTAAATGGCCCTGGAAACCACTCTAATCAGGCTAGAGGAGCAAGACGTGTCCATTCCTTGGCATTGGCAGCCACCACCAGACACACAGTTAAGCCTGGCACCCAGGAATTTCCAAGAGCCATTCTCAATACACCTGACAGGGCTTTATTTTGATTTATAATATGCATTATCTTTGTGAACCTGAATGCTTGAAAAATTGAGCAAAAACTAATTACAAGAAGAAAGAAATAAGAAGGTAAAACATACCAAGTATGGGGCCAATATTTTAAATCCCTAGATCTGACTAACATAAAATCAATCAATCAAACTATTTAAAGATTCCTATTTAATTTTCTGTGTCTTATCTCCTGCCAAGTGAGCTACAAGTATCTCACAGCATGGTCTATATTTGAAGTTCCATTGGCCTACAATAGCACACCCTCCCATCTTAATGATCTTTACTTTCTATTCACAATGCCCCTGATATTTCAAAAAAGAAGTATTACTTTTCCAACTGAGATTACAAGGTGAACTGGACAGTTTACTATGAGGTGTTTCCTGGAACCAAGATGAATGGTGAGGGAATTTTATGCTATAGCCTATTAGAATATAAGCTCTTTTGAAGAAAACATTTTTATCTGAGTCTCTACCACCTAAAAGTTGGTATGGTACACAGTAATGGTTTGGTGACATTTTTGAATTAATAAAAAATTGTGGAGCACTGGAAAAAAACCAAACTAACTTTTTAAATTAAATTTTATAATTTTTATATTCTAGTGTAATGTCTCTTAGCATATTTAACTACAAACTGAACTATAAATCTCAATGGGATAAATGTTATCTGAAGACATAGAATATTCTATTTCAACAAGAAGACCATGGAGATGGAAAATGCTAAGGGAGATACTTCTTTGCTCAAGGTTCCCATCCTGGCGTGAATGTTTCCTTAAACTGTCTATCAGAACTACATCTCTCTGTGGCTGTTTTTCATTGTCAAGCTTCTACCTTTCTTGTTGAGTTACATGCCACCTGAATTTTCTCATGTCCCCATTTGATGTACTTCACATGGATACCCATGGTACCTATCATGTCCAAGCACATCATGACTACCAGACATTTCATATCAAACACATAGAGTAGTACCTGGCACAAAGCAGGTGCTCAGGGTATGGCATTTTGGATCAGATACTCTCAGGTCATCTGATCCATCAGACAACTGACAAGAACAGAATGAAACCTAATAGGAGCACAAGGCTCTCCATTGCCAACTGTCTCTTTGCAGAAGGGAAAGTCTGTCTTACTAACTCTGCCTTCTGTTAATAGAAAAACCAGCATGCTAGCCTACAGCTAGGAAGTTCTCAATGAGGGTATGCTGAGTTGATCTGGGCTAAGAAGAACTGGAGAAAGAGACAGACAGTAGCAGGCACAATTTTTCCACACTTCTAAGCACAAGTAAGCATGGATAACTTCATATCATTTAGTGGTGGAGCATGAAATGAACCAAATTTGGCCTCTTGATGCTGAGAAATTCTGCTGTAACAAGGAGGTATGTGTAATTGGGTCATTTAAGACTTCCCAGGAAACTAGGAGCAGTATTTTATGGAAAATGTTGTCATTACACAACATCTTGGGCTGGTTAGCAAGAAGCTTATGGTTTCTAAATTCTAAGATCCAGCAACTTAGAGGCTTGGGTTTGAGAAAAGGAAGGCTCAAGAATCAGTGTTTTAACTGTCCTTTCTTCCTTCTACTTGTCCAATTTCATTCCTTTGGGGAAAAGTCCTGCTCTCCTTGCCTCAGCCTATGTCATCATCCCCAAGGGACTGAGCTCATCTTTGCCTTCTTGCTGCTTGGATTCCAGTGTCAACTCAAGCAATAATTCAATAGCAATAGATTGAGCCCAGAGGAAACTATATTTGGCAATGTCATTACTCCTACATTCTAAAAATGAGTGTGCCCCCTCCCACTCATTGTTTTTTAAAACCTGTGAGACAGACAAGGGAGTTAGGAAGAATGAAACACTTGAATTGGTGTTGGAATTATGATCCTGCTTCTGTGTGTTTGTGTGTTTTATACATGTGTTTGTGCACATGCAGATGTGAAGGTGTACATGCATGTGGGGTTCAGAGATCGTTGATGAAGTGTCTTTTAAGCCACTCTCCACTTCCTTTTTTGAGTTAAGGGAGCCACACATCCAGCACTGGCATTACAAGTGCTTGTGACCATAGCAGGCTGTATGTATGTGTATGTGCATGCTTACCTATTTAATATGAGTGCTGGAAATTCACTTAGGTCATCATGCTTATGTGAAAGCACTCTACAGAATAAAACAGTCCCCTAACCCTGTAAGCTTACTTTGGGTGACACAAACATCTAGTGGGTTACCTAGGTCTTTGAAAAATCTTTTATTAATTTAGACACTTTGATGAAAATCTACTGCTGTTAACAACAATTTTGTAGCAGTGGGTGTGTCTGTGTTTCATTTTGAATATCCTCAGAGACAACCCCCCACTAATTCCAGCACTTCCAAAACTCTGATATGCATGTGTATTGCTCAAGGAGACTTAATAGAACATAGTTACAAATAGCACAGTCCTGATGTCGGCTCTACAAATTTACATTTCTAGTAAGGTGATGTTAATGCATAGAGACCACAAGTTGAATGGCCAAGTATTACACCCATAGGCAGAGAAGAACAAGGAACCAGGAGTCTCCATTATGCCTTTGTGGACCAGAGATCAAAGAGACTCCACTGCAGCCTAAAGGGCTTGAGTTAAAGGCAGGAAAAAATGACGCCTATAAAATAGGATTGGAGGCAGTTACAGGGGAAGCTTGTACATAATCAGGCACAAGATGGGCCTCCAAGTGTTTGGGTTGTTGTGGCAATTAGTCTAAACACTATTTCCAGGGTCCAGATTCATCTAGTTAGCCTCTTGCCATTGACCCGATGACCCCAATAATAGCTGAGTCTCCATCTGTATATGTGCTGTACAGACTCAATAGAGAGATGTCTATATTTAATTCAATTAAAAATAAAGTTTCAGAAAATGGCCCTGATTTGCATCCCTAATTTCTATTCAACTTTCCCATTTTAGGACACAGTGTTGAATGTGAGGACGAAGATGCTTGCCAACCCAGTCCCATTTTAGTGACAGCAGATTCTGGATACTTATGTCTCCTATCGCTGTACAATATGGCCTAATAAAGTCGAGCCAAAGAGACTAGATTTCATTTCAGAGCAAAGGGTTTGGTCGTAAAGTTTTGCTTTCTGGCTGAACAGAGCCATTGCAGCCTCAAGCATAAATTGTGCTGGTTTTAGGTATCAGGGTGATTGGGAAGCCAAATGGGTTATTTGTGAACCAGGTATCAAAGGCAGAGTCACCCGGGTTATTGTGCACTCATTGTTATCTGGACAATCTCTTGCCAGTTAGAGAATATTCTCACAGGAAGCTAGCACGACTCCTCTGCAGCCTAAGAGAGTGAGTTTTCAGCCCTATCACAAAGACATCTGACTCTGAGTATGGAAGTGGGCAGTATACAAATTACTGTATTATTTAGCTGGGCTTAGCAATTTCTTTTTGGGAGGAGGGTGGTTACAATTCCTAGTGCCCACTGATTGAGAAACCAAATACAGAAGCACCTACACCTGGAAAAACCCTGGCCTCAAATCTCAGCCTTGATATCCCTTGACAAAACTGCATAACCTTGCTTATCTGCAAAATGACAGTAGGACAAGTGTTTGCCTCCAGGAAGGCAGTTCAAATGAGGTGACGTGTGCAAAGTGCTGAGCACAGGGCCTGGCAAATGAATGCGGCACATTCACACTGGGTGCTTTATTCAGTGTTACTTTGTAGATGTTTTAAAAATATTGCAGCTGTCCTTGTGCATGATGGGTAATAGTGAGGATGGTGTAGTAGTGGTGATGATTCTGAAGGTGTTTCTATTGTTCAAAGGACTGTAAGCCAATGTGATGTTGGGCCTGTGATTCATGACTTTACATTACTTAGCTACTGCTAGAAAGGGCTGGAATATTACTGCTCATTTAACGGTCCTCTGGACTAAGGAGAAACATAGTAGAACTCTACAGAAGTGCTTCCTGCCTTCTACAGACTTTCCTAATGTCCCCAAGCACACATGATATGGGACAACAGTTAGATACTTGGACAAGATGACAGTCTCCCAAAACAGAAGACAGGGCATGTGTGGGTAGCCCCATTAATATAATGCAGGGTGGCCTAGCCTAGCATTCTCTCATGTGAAGAGTAACCAGGCAATATGAGCCGGGAGTTCTAAAAGAAGCATGGAGCTGACAAGACTTTGGTGGCCAGAATGAAATAGGGTTTAGATATGATGTTTGCCTTAATCTCAGCAGGTGTTGCCTCTGCTCCATTTTTAACTTGCATCTCCCCACTAAATGGCCTTAGTCCTTATATACTTACAAATCTTCACCCCACATGATGGGCATGCTAATAAATTAGCCATTTTCCAAACACTGTAGATGTGGCATATATGTCCCTGTGTGTATATGTACATACATAGGTACATATAAGAATGTTTGTGTGTGCACACACATATAAAGATAAGTGGATAACCTTGGGTGTTGTTCCTCAAGTACCATCTACATTTTTTGTTACATGATCTCTCAATGGCCTGGGACTCATCAAGATTGACTGGCCACAAAGCTTCAGCATCTCTGCTTGCCCAGGGATGTGCTACATGTGTCTTCCATCTCTTTTTGCCTGCATTTATGTCTGTGTACTGTGTGTTCACTGTGCCCATGAAAGCCAGAGGATGGTGTTGGACTCCCAAGACTGGAGATACATACAGTTGTGAGCCACCATGTTGGGGCTGGGTATTGCACCCAGGTCCTCTAGAAGAAAAACTTGTGCTCTTAACTGCTGAGCCATCTTTCCAGCCCCTTTTCCTTCCTTCCTTCCTTCCTTCCTTCCTTCCTTCCTTCCTTCCTTCCTTCCTTCCTTCCTCCCTCCCTCCCTCCCTCTTTTCTTTTCTTTCTCTCTAAACTTGGTTCCAGGGACTAGAACCAGGTACTTTACTGACAACCATAGATTGTGTTCTCAAACATTATTATTTCTTAAATACATGTTTGGCTCCATTTTGAGAAGAGGTTGAATACTAGATAAAAATTTAAAAATTAAATAAAAACACAGATCTGGTCAGTAACTTTAGCCTCTATTGCACTGACAATTGAATCCTGGACTTCTTTTACAATCCCTGCTCTGCTAAGGTTTGCAAGCCAGCCAACCTGAGCCTCCTAGAAAGCAAGGGAGAAAATATCTACTGCTATATGCTTTTTGGAAAAAGCTGACTCAACCCTCCCATCCTAGTTAGCTTATTGGAGTATTCCATCTAACCGCAGAACGTATGCCTCCTGAGAAAGTTCTGAGGAGTATATTTTTCTCCTCCTTGTTGCATTTCTAGGGAGGTGTTAGAATATGTTACAGTTCACTATGCCCAGAGAACTGCCAGGCTGGCCCCCATTATGCAGCTGGCATTTTATGAGAAGAGGAGGAGGAATTGTGATGATCCTATCTGGCAAGGGGGCTCATTTTACCCCCAAGGCTCACTGGACCCATGAACAAGTTCAAGTGGATAATGTATTTCAATGATGGGGCATGGGAGAGCACACCCCTCTCGGAGTCCTCGGCAGGTGGCTCATTCCAGCATAGAGCTATTTTCCCTGCCAGTGGCTGCACCTGCTGGGGAGTTCTCATTATCATAGGGGGAAGAACACTCAGCAAATCTCCACTGGTTCAGAGGCTTAGGGAAAGGCCAACAGATATGTCTTGTTTTCACCTATTAGTACACAGATAAAATCATGAACCCTTGAGGAGGTGGGGGACTGGAAGAAAGGTTAAGTGGTTTGAGGAACTGGTGCCATTTAGGCTGATGAACCATGCTGCTGGCTGAGAAAATGAACTCAGACAATCCTGCCAACTCTCTATCTTCCCACAGAGAATTTAAGGGACCTTACCCAAGATCAGTCATTTACAAAAATGCTGGTGACATAAGATTGCAAGCATTATAGGTAGAGATGCTTTATGCCACCTTGCAGCACAATTAGATATTAGGCTGAAGTGACTAGCCCCTGTTTTAGCAGCCATGACAGGGTAACATGTGATCGCCTGATCTTGCCCCTCCTGTCCTGGTTACTAGGAGGTCAAATGCCCTCCTCGTGGTAAGGAACCAATCAGAAATTAGCTGGTGGGGCTGTGCTTTATGGCTCTGGGTGTGCTTTACGGCCAAGTGCACAACATTGATGTGCAGAGCATAGTAACTGCCCTGGGAGGGTGCATAGGCCATAACAACCAGTTGACCAATCAACACAGGGCAGGTGTTCCAAGCCTGGAGGCTCACCAATCCTGGAACTGTTGCATACGCCTAGTCACTACCCTTGTGCTGCCCTATAATAGCCCTGCCTCATGGTTTCTCGGGGTCTTTCTCCAGCCATCCGCTTTGGTGAATGGATGAAAGGCCTGAGCTAATGGGGTTAGCTCATGGAACAACAGCAATAAAAGACTCTCTGCTTTTGAATCAAAATGGGCCTCTTGGTGATTTGGGGGTTCAGAATTTGAGTACAACAAAGCTTTTTTCTCTATCTTCTCCCACCAGCAACTTGATGCTAACCTAGTAGATACTAGATGTCATCGCAAGGACACACCTAAATAGCACCTGTCACCTGCTCCTAAGAAGGGCAGGGTTTATGGACCAAGGGTTGTGAGCTTTTTGTGCATTGCGAATTTTTCACCAACCTTAAGCTTTGCTTTTTATTTTTGTCAGACAATTAAAGATGAGAAACAGAATAATGCACCTAAAATCTCACAGAAAACCACATCCTAAATTAGTCTGGTCATCTTCCCACCCTATCCCCCACTGCATGCCAGCCAAGTGACCCACACTTTACAAGCAGGAGTGAAGAGGATGGGTGTGGGCTCTGGTGGTAAACATGGATAACACTGATCTGCAGATATATATCCACAGAGAATTAGACACATATGCACTGAGACCTGTGGATGAGCCATTCTTATCACTGTTAGGCTGGATACCTAATCCCATTCTGAAAGGGATACCAAGTATTCCTCCTGTGCTGGATCTTTCCTTTGCTAATCTACTAAAGGTAAAGGACAAGGGAAAATGGGAAAATAATGTAACGGAACTGGCCTTCTCATCTGCAAATAAATGCTAGCTGAAACAAGACAACAAAGCAAAGCCCTTAAGAAATGAAAGCAAACTGAAATGAAAAGACAATTGGTATAAACCTGGAAGCTAGGAATAAACACAGACACCTGCAGAAGGACTGTTGATGGTGTCAATATGAACTGTCACCCAATTCTCATGTTGGTGAACACCTAGTTCCTAGTTCCCAGCTGTTGAAGATGTTTTGGAAGGTTGTCAAGACTTTGAGCTGTGAGGCCTGTATGAAGAAGTGTGTCACTGGGGGAGGGCCCTTGGGAGAGTATCGCCCATAGTTACTTCCTGTTGTAACATCTGCTTCTTTGTCAACCATGCAATGAACTTTTCTCCACAGTGTGTTCCTTCTACCATTAAGTCCTGTCTGTACACACAGAACCAAGCAAATAGAAACTGCAGAAATCTTAAGCTAAATCTTAGTTTGTTTCTGTTGGGCATTTCATCACAGTGATGAGAAAGAAACCAGCATGCAGAATGAACACTAAGACCTCTTATACAGCAGGTTCAATGAGCACAGAGGCATGCTACTTCTCAGTGGTCAGAAGTGGCCTGCCTATAAACAGGATGTGGGAAAAATAAGAAGTAGTATTTCTAACTCGTACAATTAATTCTGTCCACTTCCCATCCCCTAGTGTGCACAGGCTACAGTCCTCGAGACAGGACATCAGTATCTCTGTGAACTTGAAACACCGATGAAGGGGACTGTATCACTCTTGTTGCCATGAAATACATGTGGCAGTTAATGGTAAAAACTACAAAAAATATCCCCAGTTGAAAGGTTTTAGGGGATGCCATTTTTCAAGATGGCAGATGGATGCTTAAATTGATCTCAGCACCTTTTTACTGATGTCCCCAACATTTCTCTAAGTCAACCAAATGGGTGTGTAGTTGAAATAGCCATCTCGCACTGTTCTACCAGGAGATCTCTTGCTGCTGCCTGTCCAGGAGCTTATCATGCTTTGATATTCACAGTCTCTGGCCAAAGGAGGATTAGTTCCAGCTCTCCCCAAAAAGAATGATTACTGAACGCCAGAGCAGTGTTGGTGGCAATGCAAAAGAGATGATATTCTTGCTCTTTTAGAGGCACAGGACAGAGCAAGATCAGCTTCTAAAGAGACAGGTGAGTTCCTAGCTCAGGTGGGATGTAGTAAACACAGTCTACTTGCACTACATGCCATGACAGTCCCAGACAAAACACTTTAGCTGCTGCTTCAGGACTCTGAGCAATACCCATAGCAAGGGGGAGGCTCAGGAAGAAGGCTGCAGTTGGAAATGTCATCAAACTGTCTCCCTGGTACCCTCAGGACTGACTTAAAGGCAATTCAGAACTTGAAAGTGGTCACACACTGTGGACAGAGAAAGCTCTAGAAGTCTTTGTGTGGTTCTGGGAACAAAAAATAAAAGGGATGGCTCATACTCAGATAGAATGGGGGAAATCAACGTTGTTTTACCATTCTTACCATCTACTTATTTTTGTGCCCTGAATCCAAGTCATTCAAAGGGGACAGCAGTGGGTGTGGCAATATGAGTCAGAAGGTAAAAAGAAGTAGGAAAGTCTTCCATAAGACCTTGACCCCAAGAGAGTGAAAATGAAGCCCTATTGCTTCTTGTCTCTCTCTCTCTCTAGTAGTCAACCCCAAATGAAGACATGGATATAGGAAGTATACACAAAGCAGAATATCCAAAATCTCACCTGTTTCCTTGCTAGAACGTCATGGAAAGAAGGAAGAAAGGAAGGGAGGAAGGGAGGGAGGAAGGAAGGAAGGGAGGAAGGGAGGGAGGAAGGAAGGAAGGGAGGAAGGAAGGGAGGAAGGAAGGAAGGGAGGAAGGAAGAGCACATGGAATCTGAAAGGATCAAAGACAAAGTGTTTGGAAAAGCAGCCCCTTAGAACTTTGTAAACTCACAGACTTACCTACACACGTCTGGGAAGAACTACTCTTCACAGCAGACACCAGCTTTGAGAACTAAACCACCAGCCACCCTGAAGCCAATACAGGACAGATCCAACCAACTTAGCTAAGGCTTTAAAATAAAAAACAAAGTGGAAACTCACAATACACAGAAGTCTGGGGAACACTTGTAGCCTAAATCAAACTCAATTAGATGCTGACCAAGATTAACAAGATTCAGAGATTGATAATTAAATAAATTAAAATGTCTAGGCTACAATTAAGACTAAGAACAACTGAGACAAAATTCAGCTTTTATGGGAAGACAATTGGCAGATGTCAGTATTTCCATGACAAAAGAGACTGGAATGAGTTGACCACAAGATGCAGCACTCACAGAAATGTTCTAAAGGAGACCACATCTGTAAAAACAAACAAGCAAAAATGAAAAAGAAAACCTTAGTAAAGAAAGACAAGAATTGGGGATGGATGGAGAGGCGGCTTGGCAGTTAAGAATGCTTGCTATATAATCGTAAGAACTAGAGTTCAAATCCCAGCACCATGTAACAATCTGTATGTACCATGCAGAATATTAGAAATGGGCAGAAACAGGAGGATTGTGGGGGCTTTTGTTTAGACAACATTCCAGCCTATTGAAAAATGTGAGCTACAGGCTTAGGGAGAGACTATGTTTCAAAGAAAATAGGTAGAGAGTGACAGAAAATGACACCCAGTGCCACATCTGGCCTTTGTGCACACGCCTGAGCATAGGTGTGCACACATACACATACACACACAACACATTAATTAATGACTAAATAAACAAAAAAATAAATGTTAATCAATGGAAAATCTAGAATTGAAAAGTATCAACGCTAAAATATTCACTTGATGGTTTTGATAGAATAAGATTTTTAAAAATTCAAACAGAAACTTTGAGTCTTGTGGAACATAAAAAAAAATAGTTCCATCATTGATGTGAGAATCCTAGGGGAGCAGAAGGGGAAGGATTGATACAGGGAAGGATGAATGGAGTTTCAGCAAAAGACAAGACTAGCACTTCCAGAATCTCAGTAAACCTCACCAGGAAAGACACAGAATGATGCCCAGATACATTAGAAAGACAACAGAGACCCAGGGAAAGAGGAGCCCTGGTGGGATTCAGAGGGAAGCTACCCCTATGGGCTAACAGGAGTCAGGTAGACTGGGGACTTCTCATCAGAAATGAAGGAAGCAAGAGTATTTCTTAACTGGAAGAGAACTGTGAACACAGAATTCTATTGACACCAGAAGTGTTCTCCAGGAATGAGGCTGACCTACAGGCCCTCCCAGGAGAAGCAGGACAGTGTCCTGCTTGCACAGAACTCAATGTCAAAGCAGACAGAATGGGAATGACAGCAGAAGAGCTGGGCCACCTGCAAAATACAGAAACCTGGAGATCATAAGTATTGGGATAAGTAGGAAAGACTGCATTTGATGCTTAGTAGGCTGTACAACATCACCAAGTACCTAATGCACAACACAATACCATGCTAATGGAGATGACAAGGGGTCAGACTGAAGAAGTTTCCATATTACATATGAAAAGGTGAATGTTTGTAACCTAAGTATGTCAGAGAAATACCACAGATAAAATAGGGCACTAAAATTCTAGGATAAAAACAGTGACTAATAATTGCAGGACTGACCTATAAAGTGACTACACAAGATGCATAATGTTTGTGTGTACAATTATTTAGAATGGGTATAAAGTCTCACATTTATTATAGGTACTAATAAATTAAATTAGACAGTATCCAAATAAACTCAAATAAGACGTGAAAGAGGAGTGCTAAAACACAGGAATCAACCAGAAAGCAACTAGTAAAATATTAAGACCAAATCCAAATACACTGGGCTTCTTTTTACTCATAAATGGTTTAATAAAACCAATGGATGAATAAACAGTCACATAACACACTTTTTAAAAATGACCTACTTACTGGGTATACAAAAAAAAGTCACAGTTGAATGATGTAGCTGAACTCAAGTGCAATCAAAAGGGAAAAGAATGCTTGGGGGTGGGGGAATACAGACCAGAGGTGGAGCACTTGCCGGGCATATTTGAGGCCCTTGTTCTGAACCTTAACCCAGAGAAGAGGAGAGACAGACCTTCTCAACAAAGCACTACAACATAAAAGGTTTAGTGCCTATAGAAACCAATAGCTGAACTAGTCTTTAAAATGAGGAAAATTAACAAGGATAAACAGAGACAGCATGTCACTAGGAAACAGTAAGTTCATCAAGATAACTCAGTAGTACAAATGCAAATGTCCATAGGCTAAATATCTCTAGTCTGCAAAACTCCAAAGTGCTAGAAATTCTGAAAAAAATTGCAGCACTAGCATAACATCACGAGAAGAAACATAAAATCTACCCCATGAAACTCTTTCATGTTCAGAATCAATTGACAACTGTCTAAAATTGCCTTTGGGTCATACATATAAAATACATGTCAAACATAAGTGAATTCTCTGGTTGGGTTTGATTCTCACTGCCCCCAAGATATTTCAGTATGTATGTTCAAATATTCTAAAATTTGGGAAAAGATGTGGGACCCTTTTGACTCCATCCTGAAAATTAAGCAACACACTTCTAAATAATCCATGGACCCAACTATAGTAGGCTGAGTCCATTCATGTATTAGTTTTCTCACAGCTGCAACAAAAATCCTGGCCAAAGCAACTTAAAAAAGGGGACTTGATTAGGGCTCAGTTTGAAGGGATATAAACGGTATAGACATTATGGGTAATGGTTTGGCAGTTTCTTTTCAAGTTAAACAGAAACTTATTGTATAAACCAGCAATTCTATTTCTAAAGTGTTTATTCATACAAACTCCCAGACAAATACTTATGTTAACTCTTGCTATGATCCCCCCACCTCAAAAAAAGGAAAAAGGACCAGGAGTAGTTATTTGCTGTCCTTCTTCCATGAATGAATTGATAAACTCTGATACATCCATAGAAATGTTATATCATTCAGTAATCAAGAAGCAATGACATCTTGATACCTGCAACAACTTAGATGGCGTTAAAAGAAAACAAAACAAACTAGAGATTCTGAAGCACAAGAAATCTACTCTAGGACTCGCTGGAACTGCCCCGAAAGGGACGGGACCACTGCCTCACAAACTAAAGATTTAGGGAGTTTTAATTTGTGACCCAAAATGAGAGCAAAGCATAAGGGAATTGTGGGGGTTTGAAACTGTTCTGCATTCTATAGTGAGGTAACATATGGCCCTCCACATGTGTTAAAATATGTGGCACTGGACTTGGATGAGAGTAGTCATTCCCGAGTCTTTGTGGGACCACATACTTAAGGATTTTCCTATAATGGAAAACAGCCAAAGAAATGCTGGGTCTAGCAAGCAGATTTCTCCACTAACATTAGGGATTTCTTATTTCACAGCTTCACCCCCCTGTGCTCCAAATTGTTTGAGTCACTCAGATTCTTTTATTACAAACAGAAGAGCTCTGAGAGGATCAGGGCTGGACATAACTTTTTCCTCCTAGAAAATTTCTTTTTGTTTTTTTGTTACACTGCTTTACCCTTCTAGCTCTGGCTCCCCCTTTCCTGACATCTTGTATTCGCTGGAAGCCTGCCATGCTGCTCTCTGACACATTAACCTTTTATGTAGATGGTCAGGACTAAGGGGTTTATCCCCCACTCCCAACAAATAGACTACCAAATTCCCTTCCTGTTTGGTTAAAGCACTTGCCTTAACAAATCCTCCCATATTCTCTTCATAGTTTCAGAAGACAGTTTCCTGGGTCATTGTCACATTAGTGTTCCACATAGGAGAGGGCAAAGAGTATTCATTTCCTACCTTTGAGAATTACTTAATTTTGAAATTTTATTTCTGTATGTGTGTGTGGGTGCCTGCCTGCCTGTGTGTACACTATCTAAGTGCAGTGTCCACAGAGGGCAGAGGACATCAGATGCCCTGGAACTAGAGTTACAGACCTTTTTGAACTGCCCAATATGGGTCCTGGAAACTGAACCCAAGTCCTCTGTAAGAGCAGCATCTGCTCTTAAATGTGGGGCCATCTCTCTATCCCAGAGAACTGTTTTAATTTAATTTAGATTGCATGGTTTGACAGAGTTGATAGAAAATCTAAGATACTACTTTTATAAATACTGCAAAGTAATTTCTGTTCTTAGAAGCTATTGCTTTGGATGTAAAATTGAGCAGTGTTTGCACTGGAGACTTCTCTAGGGGAAGCAGTATATACGAATGGGTAAAGAAATGAGTTAGCACCTGGCTCTACCATTTCCCAACCAGTGGACAGCCCAGAGTGAGACTCTTCAGTGACTTCTCACCCTCAAAGAAAGACCGACCTTGAGGTATTTTCCCTTGGTCAGAGATCTTAGCTACTTTGTGCTTGTCAGGTTTATCCATGTGCTATTTGCTGGTCAAATAAAATTTAATTTCAATAATTTGTTTGTCTTTGTGAATGGAGGGATGGCTAAGCATTGGAAAGCACTGGCTGCTCTTTCAGAGAACCTGAGCTTAGTCCCCAGCACCCACACTGGGAAGCTCACAAGCACCCACAACTCCAACCACAGGAGATCTGAGCTCCTCCTCTCTCTAGCCTCTGTGGGTCACGCACACGCAAGCACACACACCCAAACTTAAAAGGAAGTGATAAAAAAAACCGTAGAAGACTTGTAACCCCCAAAGGGCTATGCAAACCAGAGGACTCAGAAAAATCTATAGTTCATGACAAAATACCCAGCATATTAATTCAGTAGTGACCCCTGTGTTTATGCTCCCCGATGCATGGAGTAGTTGACAGAAAGTTCTAAATTCCTTCTCACTGCATGGACTCACACCTGCTATGGCTGTGTCACTAACCAACAGACTTAAGTGAATCTGAGGTTATGTTCCTAATGCTTTACTTAGCACTTAGAGATTTCTCGTTGTAATTATTACTAACAGCGGGGGATGGGAGAAGGAGAAAGAAAAGAGGAGATAGCTAGATGAGCAGGGAGGCCAGGTGGACAAAGCCTGTGATGTCTAGCTGTACATAGGAACACATGCAATTAATTGAGGCCAATGGGCTCTGAAAGTGCTCCACTGAATGTCAGTAGGCTCGATCAAGGAGACGCTCCTCATTGCATATCAGTGACAACATCCTGGCAGATGATGAGGGCCAGAGAGAGCCACAGCTTCTCCTGGGTTGTCACATTAAGTCCTGACTGTTGTGGCTTTCAAGGCTCCACACCCCCTGAGCACAGACTCTGTGTGTGTTATGTAATCTTTCTGCCCTGCCTTCCCCTTTGTTCAGTCCACGCCGAGAGCTAAATAAAAGAATCCATATGCGATTTCAGCTATAAAACCAAAAGGAAAATATTAGATGAAAATATAACATTTTGGGGTTTCTAAGTTTGTTTTACCTTTAATGCTAGGCAGACAGTTTACACAAATCATTTTGCTGCAAAGTAAAGAATAATGAGTTAAATGTGTTCCCTGTCACCATCAATCATGTAGGTTTGCCTTTGACTGACCGAGCACATAAGACATGTGAAATGACTTTCTAATCATGTTAGAAGGAGGGAGTGGGGGAAGATGGAGAGAGAGTTGAAGCTTCTTTTATTTTATTCAGAAGTTCCATTGACATTTTCTGGCAATCTTCTTACATGCTGCACGGCCTTCTCTTTGCTAATAATGTTTGCCTTGAGAATTTGTAAAGGTCTGAGAACTCCTTAATTCAATGTTCTAGAAATTACCAGGGCCATAGGGGAATGGAATCCCTCTTAATAGCTCACGGATTACTTCTCTCTTTATTTGAATTAGTTTGCATGGAAGTTACTCAACTTTAAGTTGGGCGTGAGAGATCGTGGGCAGCAATGGTGATTCTGGAGGAGGCAACATCTTGTGGCAAGGCCTCTGATCTAAAGAGACTAAAGTAGGAAGGGAAAAAAGATGTATGATCAATCGGCCCAAATGGGATATTGAGATTTAGCAAATGTATATCAATTTGGGGGTGTTTATTTTGATTTGTACATTTAAACAACACACTGACTATATTTTCTGGCAGTCAAGATGGTTTATAACCAAATCTAACCAGCTTCTTTGCAAGCCTTGCCAAGGATTATAAAGCTTTGCATTTCAAGCTTCTAAACTGAGCCGAAGCTCTTTAATTGGGCCAGCGAACCGCATACAGTAGCAGAGGAAGACATTTCAGAACCCTAATCAGACAAAATTGCAAGTTCCAGTTAGTCTGGGCCTCACACCCAGCTTTCTGGAACACAGGCTTGCTAGGCTAAGCTGAAGTCCATCCGTTCATTCATTCATTCCAGATACATTGATTGAGCACCTGCTATGAGTCTGTAGCTAGCTAGTCAGTGAGGCTCCAGCAAGTAGCCCTGGCTTCACAGTGCCTCCATTTTATGAAGGATGAAACGAGAAACAAACAGGAAAAATGCCATGGGTGGGCCTGATACATGGCCCAAACCAGGAGGACAAAGGAGACTTGTGTGCATGGAGTATGCAGGCTGGGGTGATGGAGATTTCCAAAGTATAATTCTGAAAATTTTATCAACTTGGGGAGAGAAAAACAGGTATATCCTCCCTAGAAAACGTGGGAACATGTGACATCTACCCTCTAAGCAAATCCTGTAGCCCCAGAAAATGTTCTAAACTTAGTTGCTTCTTGATTGTCCTGCAACTTGCCAGAGAAGCAACGGAAATGTCAATGCCCTTACTAGGCAGTTCTGTGGGAGATGCTGGTGTATGTCTAAAGTCTCAGCACTTGGGAGGTAAGAAGCAGAAGACTTCGAGTTGGAGACTGACCCAATTATATAGTAAGACCCTATTTCAAACAAAACAAACCAAAACAAAACCAGTGACAACAGCAACAAAAAAGTGGCTGTGTAGCTTAGTGGCAAAGTGCCCACTTAGCATGTGCATGCTCTGAGGTTTGGTCCAGAGCACCACAAGAGAGCCAAAACAAAACAAACAAAAGGCAAAGAGGTGCTCACGTACAACCTTTGTAGATTGCGGAGAGTTCAGTGTAGCGGAGATGCACATTCTCCACAAGATGATCCAGAAACAGAGCCAGTACCCGACTTAGAAAATAAGTGAGAACTCGTAGGATACCAATAATGTTCTCTTTCTTAATCTGTACCCTGGATACATGGAAGTGATGAACTGATGAATATTTAGTAAATTAAACATTTATTGCAAATACCCTTTTATGTTTGCATACTATAATTAAAATTTGTTTTTAATCTCTTTACAAAAAAATCTGATGTTTTTAAAGATGGTCTCAGTGAGAATTTTATTATGAGCAAAAGCAAGATGGGTCTGTTAAAAGTCAAGTATCTACTTAGGGACAGAATATTCTAGACAGAGGGAACACAGCAAGTATAACCCCTCAACCAGTAAAGGGGATGTGAATGACATACTGTACAGGGCAGCACTCAGGACACTGGTGTCAGCAAGATCACAGGAACCTGGATGCTTAGTACCTGGCAGACAATTCTACAATTTTGGTTTTGAGGAGATTGGAAGACATGGGTAGACTTATGCAAAAGGCTGACATGTTCTGATTCATTCTTGGAAAGATTGAGAAAACATGCTGAGTCTAGACTTGAGCATCAAGAAGACTGGTATCTAAAAGATGGTGGTTCTTTGGATCTAGCAGTAAGAATGAAGTTGGTAGGAAGTACTCAGATTGGGGGACTATTTTCAAAGTCCAAAAAAGGTGGCAAGGCGAATTTAATCACACTTGAGGAGGGTTGGGGTGGGGATTCTAAGATGACTGCAAAGCTGAGCATTAGGATACATGGCATTGTCAGCTGTGAATGGTGACATGGAGCAGGGCAGAGACTCAGAGACAAGACAAGAACAGAGACTCAATTCTGGAAATGCCAAATCTGAGAGGAGATACAGCATTCCAAAGGGACTGCTGAGTGACAGCTGCATTGATACTGCTGGGTTGTAGAAGGAGGCATAAATCTGTGAAAGGGGGACACTCCTCCATTGCTGGTGGGAGTGCCAACTGGTTCAGCCACTTTGGAAATCAGTATGGAGATGCCTCAGAAAAATGGGAATAAACCTACCACAAGACCCAGCAACTCCACTCTTAGGCATATATCCAAAAGATGCCCATTCATATAACAAAGATGTCTGTTCCACTATGTTCATAGCAGCTTTATTTGTAATAGCCAGAACTTGGAAGCAACCTAGATGTCCCTCAACCGAAGAGTGGATAGAGAAAATGTGGTACATCTACACAATGGAGTGCTATTCAGCAGAAAAAAATAATGGAATCACGAGATTCGCAGGCAAATGGATGACACTAGAAGAAACCATCCTGAGTGAGGTAACCCAGTCACAAAAAGAGAAACATGGCATGTACTCTCTCATATATGGATTTTAGACATAGATCTGGGGAGTGCCAGCCTACAATCCTATGGCCAGAGAGTCTGGGAAACAGAAACTTCATTTAGTGGCTGATCGAAGAAGAGGCAGACTCCCTTGGTGAAGTACTGAGTTGAACTCAAGAAAGCCAGTAACAGAGAGGGAGGACTGATGATCAAAGGGATTAAGACTGGGCTGGTTTAACCCCCAGAAACAGCTGACCTGACAAAGGTTAACTCTTGAATCCCAGGCATCAGCCTGGGAATCCAGCATGGGACTGATCAAGACCCCCTGAATCTGGGTGTCAGTGAGGAGGCCTAGGGAATCTATTGAGCCTTGGGCAGCAGATCAGTACCCATCCCAAGTATACACACGGACTTTGGACTCCCATAGAACAATGTGAGCTGCACTCTCACCCTGAACTCTTGGGGAAGGGTCTAGGCCCTGCCCTATATGAAATGACAGACTATGGACACCCCCATGGAGGGCCTCACCCTCCCTGGGGGAATGAGGGGATAAACGGGGGGGGGGGGGGGTTGGGGGAAGGACACGGGAGGAGGGGAGGGAATGGGAGAGGGTCCTGGAACTGACTTGTGAAGCAACCTCGTTTCTTATCTAAATTTAAACTGGAAAATAAAATATAAAAAAAATAAATAAAATTAAATTAAAATAAGAAAAAAAACCCATTTCATATTCCTAAAGAAGTAAGAGTATCTGTTTGGGAACTGCTTTCCAGAGGCGAGAATCTGTGAAGACACCCCATTCTCTTGAAGCCATTTGTGCTTTGAGTGCCATCGGTCACAGATAGTAGAGTCAACAACATTTGTAACTCACAATCTTCTATTAAGTGGGTCTGTGTCTGAGATAAACGCTTTCTTAGCATTCTCTCCTTGATCCTAGCCTTTTTAGCTGCAACTCTGGTCTGACTAGAGATCCTGACAATCCTCACACTGACACACAAGGATGAGATACGCTTCTGAAATGCTGACCTAGACATTGGCTGTAGAGTTTCTGCCCATCAGGAAGTTAGAGAGGGTGGCTGTGATAGCTATTGTATGTGTTAACTTGGCTGGGTCATGAAGTTCCCAGATATTTGGTTATTATTCTAGGCATAGCTGTGAAGGTATTTCTGAATGACATTGGTATTTGAAGTGGTAGAGTATAAAGGAGATAACCATCCCACTGTGGTTGAGACATATCCAGACCATCAGAAGCTGTAATGGAACACAACCTGGGAATCATTAGAAATATGCTCTCTCTGCTTTATAGTCTTGAACTGGAACATGGGTCTTTTCCTGACTATATCTGGAATGAAATTTATACTAAGTCTCCTTACCTCTAACTGATTGACCCTATCCCTGAAGCTCTCCAGCAGTTCCAGGGAGGACATTGTGACTCAGCTTTCATGCCAAGTGAATCAACTGGTACGTAATCAATATCTACCTCTCTTGATTGCAGACAGATGATAGAGGTATGCGTTGATTAATGATAGGTACACAGTAAAAAATGTTTTAGTGGGTAAAGCATGTAGTTACACGAACCAAGATGAGAATGGCATCACTGCATGATATGGGACTCTTACTGCATATGTAGTCTGCTACTGGATGAAATGTCATTATATGACACAAGATTATATGTATGTACATACATATTCACACATCATGTACACAATTGGTTCTGTTTGGCCAGAAAGGCCTGGGTCACTTGCTTTTTCCATGGAGGATCTCCGTAAGCCAGTCCTCTTGACAGTCTAGTTAATTCTTGATCTTGTCACAGTCTAATCTAAATGAACCAGTCTGATGCAGTGACTCTGCCCCTTACAGAGCTGGCTAGAGAGAAAGGTGAACAAGATTCATTGATAGGACTATGTAAACGTGTGCCTGTCCATTCCTCACCAAAACAGGGTCTTCCTGAATATTACCAGAGCTTCCAAGCCATAAGCACATTGCTGTACTTAGTGTCTGTTGGGATGTGTGTGCCCCTGGAATCTCTATCAAATCAATGGTTCCCATAAAATGAAGCCCAGAAATTAAAGCTCACACCAAGGTGGTTATACTTGCTAAGGAATCATCTCATCCTTTATTCGCTTTTGGTATCCTTAAAGACAAACCGGGAACCAATTCCTTGGGTTTGTAAATTCTAAACTGCCTACCCTCATGCTGCCTGCACTTCTATTACTGCAGTGTCTGCCCCCATAAAGTAAAGTGGATAATACCAAGTTTGTGTAGGGCATTATAAGAGCAAAATAAAATAACATAAAGTATTAACTTCAAGGTTTTAAAAGTTGCTAGAATTCCGTATACTGGGCAATTACTAAAAGGTCTTTATACTTCCAGCTCCTAAACCAGATTATTTTTATACATAAATTTGCACAAAACCCCACCTGTACACAAATATAACCCAAACTAAGGATGATAAAGTGATTCACTTCAGTTGAGCATAGTGGCACACACCTAGATGCAGCTGGAAGATGGATTAAGCCCAACAGCTTAAGGCCTGCCTTTGTAACAGTAAGATCCTGTCTAAAAAACAAAACAAAAATAAAATCCACGATTCCTTAACTACATTTAGTGCCAGGACTGTGTACTGATGAAAGTTGACCTCACTGTGTATTAAGAACAATAAGGAACAAATAGTTTATGTATCTAGCCATGACCACCTCTGTTAGTCAATATGTAAAGAGTATGAAGCACACTCTTTCAATGCTTCCCCATTTAGGCGTATAACGAGAACCAGAGGAAGCTCTGCTGTGCTCAACAGCAAGTACAATTCACTCAGGATTTCCAGATTTTACAAGAAAAATATATGAAACCCCACTGTATTACTGTTCTGCTGTTATGACAGACTATCATGATCAAGACAACTTGTAAAAGGGAGCATTTGCTTGGTTTGCACTGGTGGGGGAAGTCTGTCATGATGGAGACGCATGGCAACAAGAGGCAGGCTTGGCAGCCAAAGCTGGAAGCAGACGTAAAAGAGGCTATGAGCTCTCAAAGCCAGTGACATGCTTCCTCCAGCATGGCTCCTGTGACCTTCTATAACCTTCCCAAACAGTACCACCAACTGGGCCCAAGTGTTCAACTATCTGAGCCCAAGGAAGACATTTTCTCTTTTTAAACCAGCACACTAATGTTACATATTTCCTCCACTCTCCTAACTTCTTCCCTTACAAAGAAATTGCACATTACGTGTTACGCTGCAGGGTACTCTCTCTGTCTCTCTGTACGCTGCAGGATATTCTCTCTGTCTCTCTGTCTCTGTCTCTGTCTCTCTCTCTTTCTCTCTCTGTGTGTATGATTGTGAGAGAGAGATTCTGTGTGCATGTATGGGTAAAATGACAAATTAGCAGAGTTAAAATAATTGGCAATTTCGAGACCTATTTTAATGTCCTCAATTGGTAGTTTCAGTGTTGAATGAGAAGCAATTTTAGTAGTCAATCAGTTTCATAAAGAAAACAGCATGTACACAAATGCACAATTCATCATGTCTAAGAATAGTTTCTTCTAGTAAGAATAATAGCTCAATTCATAGAAATGGAGGGTCAAGACCCAACTTGAAACTCTATAGACTGAGCAGGAAGTTGAAACTGAATAGACTAAAAAACAAAAGCAAAACTCCAAAATCAATGGTTTTAAAGTGTGGCCCACTTATTCAGGGCTGAGGCAATGACAGACAAGGGTAAACAAGCCCATTGTCTTGGTCTTTCCAGAAGACTTTAGGGACACTCTCTCTGAAATCTGAGAGGCCAGTGGAAGGAGATCAGAGGGTGGGGGGTAAACAGGATGTCCCAGGCCAGAAGATAAGTCACAGACACCAGAACATCCGCTGGCTCTGGTTAAGTGGCATCAAGGGCAAAAATGAATCCTTGCTTAAAACAAAGTGATCATCCTGCCCTGCAAACAGTCAAGGAGCTTTAGGAGCCCTGGATACCAACCTGGACCTCTTTCTGAAATGTATCAGATGTATGCTTAGTGTAAATACCAGCACATCTGAAATCTGAACAGTAGGGGAAATGCATTGAAGCATGAATGGAATGAATTAAGGATGAAATAACCATGGGGGGGGGTAAAAATTTCTACAATAACTACTAAAGTTAAAGAATTCTTTACTCCTAAAAGGCAGGTTAAAGTATCAATCAATTCTAAAAATATTTCGGTCAGTTCAGAGTTAAAGTCCAAATGAAGAATAGGTTTTAGAGGGTTATGGACTGGGAACCTTTGGTTGGGATCTTTGATAGTGACTAGGAGAAGGATAAGTAATTATTCCCATATATTTCTTCTCATCTCCATCTTGGCTCCTTTTGCAAATTCTATATATTTTAGTGGCATTCCTTTCTTCTGTTAAGCCTTATTATCTTCAGCTTGGGTCTTAGACTGTAAGTCCCATATGTAATAAAAGGCCCAGATGACAGACACTGTGTTTCTGCTTGTCACCCATATACACTGTTGGAGTCTTGTTTATCTTACTTCTTCAAGCAGAAGCAGAATATAATACATTCTGCAGAACTAGGAAACAGATACAAATTGTCCAGGCAAGGGAGGTGAGCTCATATCTCCCTTTGGCTTTCCAGAAACACTAAGTGTTCCCAAAGGATGAAGTATTGCCAAAGCCTCCTCCAGGTGGAAATGCATCCAGGGGTGGGGCGGGTGGGCTGTTGGGGAAGGAAGCAATTTCTGTAAACAAGACTCCATTTACAGATTCCCTTCTTCACCTGCACTCATCCCCAAACAAAACAAGCAAATGCTTTGCAATAATATAGAAAACACACCAAGGATAGGATAACAGTATAGGTTTCGCCTGGTCCTAAAAGAGACCATGGCTCTAGGACTGTAGAATAAGCACACGTAGATGACAATATAGAATGGGGAATTCATTAACTAAGATGGTGCTTATTCTAAATTTTATAATGTAGGAAAGGAAGTCATGTTATTTGTAGGCTATGCCCTTAGCAAATTCTAACCCAAGACCCACCTCTATGTCAAAAGGTCATATCCAGAAAGCTACCTCCAAACATGGGAGAGCTGGCCCTGAACAGAAATAATGCAGTAATATAACCCTGGGAGGGAAATGTGTTTTCAGTTATACCAGGGCCCGGTCCAGCCTTTCCCACAGGCTCTTCTTAAATAGGAACTTGGCAATGGGATTAGTGGAGCTGGAAGGGACATCCTTGGCTTTAGAGGTGAGGCCCGTCAGGGTCCCAAGAAAGTCAGGCCGAAGTTCTCTCTGCTGGTAATAACCCTGAAGAATCAGTGTCACATCCATTTGATTAATTTTCTTGACAGGCAGATCTAGTTACCATGCAGGCACCACAAAATCAAAACATACGCATGTCAAGTGGCCCCATCTGTGGTGGGGCTCTGCCAAGGCCCATGTCACATCAACACAAGGAAGCAGAACCCAGTTCCTCAAACCATGTGCTGGGCCCTGTGAGCAAGCCTCTGCTGGAATGAAGTCACCAGAGCTCCACTGAAAGGGCCAGGGCGGTTCTCTTGGTGACAGTTTGTTAGCCTAGGTCTGGACTCCTTAGATTGAACAGACAAGTCCTGGGAGGCACATGGCTGCATCTGGTTCTGGCGTCCCATCCTGAAACACTGCCCCCAGACCTCCCTGCTACTTTCATTTCCCCTGCACTCAGTTTCGTTTCTGCAGGACAAAAGCAGCCTGGATTAAACAAGACATTTAGAGGTATACAGTGACTTCATTTGTAAGTGGGTTTGAACTTGAAGTTCTGTTGAGCTGAGGTCTATGGGTACAGAATAAACACTAGAGAACTTGTTTTAAATCAAAGTGTTATGCACTATGAGCACTGCCACAATTATGGAAGTGGGAGTTTAAGACCAGTTATTCTTTATGTCATTCTATGAGAACTACCTATTGGCTAAATAATGTCAGTGACATAGGTACAAGGGGTAAAGGCCTGATAAACCCAGTCCTAAGTAACACAGTTCATGGATGTTTTGCTACCTTGACTGCTGAAGCTCACACTCTAGAAGCTTGCTCAGTTAGGCATCTAGGCTCAGAGGCACTCAAGGCCCTGGGCCCTGGAGAAAAGAGTGGGTTCATTCTCTCTCCCTGAGTTGGTCCAGCAGCCATCTGGAGACAGGAGTGGCTGTCCAGTGAGCTCTGACAGGGAGATGAACACATCCAGACTGCATGTCTCTTGGGGTGAGGACTTGGTTCATCTTTTCTTTCTCCATTCAAATAGCCATGGCATGTCAGCCTTGCTGGCTTCCTTGATTGTGCAGAAGTAAATAAATGAATTATGTTGTTGGGGTTTGGGCTTCAGCACAAACACATGGTCTGCATTTATCCACACAGTGAGAGGTCCACCAGCCACTTGATATAAAAGAGGAAAATGATAATTCTTTTCTTTAGGCACTCTGGTGCCATATGGAATGTATATAAATCATATTTTTGTTTTAACAGCGGAGGCTTTGTTGATAGATAAACATGTGGTTTATCTAAAAAAAGAGAGGATTGTGCTTTGAACAATCATTTAATGGCCACGGATGTGCCAAATAAAAATAAAAACATAATTTTGAAAGGAGCTGGCCTCATTCCCAAATCTGTAATAAGGAATTTCTCCTCAACCAGAGAAGTTAAAGCCCACCGATCTGTTTTGAGTTTAAGCTGTGCTCTACTCAACCCCACGACAAATGGAATCCTAGGCTAATGTGCTCTAATAAGACAAGACGTTACCTTTATGAATGACCTCATAGAGAAGAGGTTGGCAAGCATTGTGGAGAGGCCTTGAGCCAGACAGCTCTGGGCTATGAAACCCAACTTGAGCTCTGCGAGGCATATTGCGTCATCGCCCTCTTTCCAATTCCAGCTGGGGATGTTGAGCAGATGGGCCTGTGGGAATAACAAGAGGTATGAGACCCTGTTCTGCTCCTTGTCTGAGGGTCTGAAATCTCTTCTGGGAGCTGCCACACTGTCCAAGGACACTGGGTCATCCATACTCATCCTCTCTTCCCTCTCCCTGGATCTGAGGCCCATTGCTAGGCTCTCCACTTCTGTCCAACAGACCTTGGCCTCTTGGCAATGTTGCTTCTAAACTCACCAGGACAACAATCTCCTCTCAAGTTTGCTATTTAGCCAGATTCAACCCAGAGAGGATTTTTCTCTTGTGAAACACACCAGCCCCCATTATTAAGACGTCTAGTTAGCTTGCTTTTAAAGTGACTCTCAAGTAGTATCAGATTGCCAGATGTCTGCGTGTCTATGTGCGCTTGGATTTTCTTCCTGCTTTCTCAATACTCTAGGTCAGCGATGCCCCAAACTTAAATGGGCACCTACATGCCCTACAATGTGTACAAAACCACAAGTTGTTGGCCCCACACTGCTAAATTTCTGCCTGAGTAGATCTTGAGTGGAGTTGGAGAATCTGAAACTCTACACGTGGAAGGTAATGTTGCTTCTCTGGATACCACTGTGCAGGACCCGTTCCCCCAAATCATCACAGCACAGACATCTTTCACAGATGGGCTGTTCTACACCACAATTATGTCACACCCAACCTGCAGACCCAGAGGCATGCTCACACTATTATTTGCCAGTGGCACGCAGCAGAGAATCATACATGACAGGGTGAATGAAAAAGTTGAAATTCAGGAAGTTCTCTAGTGTCTGGCAAGCTAGTAACAAGGCCTGAATGTCAGGGACATCAGTGCTTGTGTTAAAAAAAAACATCAATTATATAAATCTGAAACAAGAAGACAAATCTGAGAGAGAGAGAGCGAGAGCGAGCGAGAGAGAGAGAGAGAGAGAGAGAGAGAGAGAGAGAGAGAGTGTATGTGTTAGAGAGAGAATGGGGGATAGCATTTAAGTGTGTGAGTAACTAAAACCTCAGTTGGAGGCCATGGGATACATGACACAAAGCCAAGGTCTGCTTGTTACAAACAAGTCACCAGAGCAAAGGAAATGAACACTTCATTCTATGCAAACAGGCCACAGTCATTCCACAGAATTCAATCCATTTTTTAGTAGTCAAAATCGGAGAGGGAAAAAGATCAATTGGATAATGGCCATAGAAAATCGATGAAGACAAGATTATGTGAGTATTCTGCAAAAGCTCTTTTGAGAAACAGTAAAAAGAGCCAGAAATGTCCAAGATTCAGGCGACACCATCCTCAGGGAGTCAGGATAGTCATCACATCTGAATGCCTCAGGTACTGCTATGTCAAGATTAGCTATGCCCTACTCTGTTCTTGGAGTCAGAGTAGGACTGGCCTGGCATATATTAAAAGAAATCAGGGGATTTTGGCTTGTTTAACAAAGGAACTTTCTTAGGATGAAATACATCCAATAAATGGAGATGGTTACTTTAAAAAACAACAACAAAAAGCACAAAGTCCTTACCCCTAAGACTTAGTATTTTTCCAAGATGCTACAGTAAATCACACTTTGTACAGCAAGTTGATCCAGAGTTCTTCTAAGTCCCTATATGTGCCAAGGCTCTATAGTTCTGAACTTGTTTCTCCCCATGCATCAGGAAATGGGGAACAGCAAATAGCCTTCCATTCCCTTTCAGAACAACAGAGGCCAGCTGCAATGAAAGGATGCAGAGACAAAGAACAGAGCCCAGGCCTCCTTGCTCTGCTTGCAAAATTCACCTCTTGTGACAGTCTCCAGTCCCAGTCAGCAGTGGTTACTGCTGGAAGAGATGATTGCTTACTCCCTAACCAGAGTATGGGTAAAACAGGCCAGCGTGTGGGCCACAGAGGAGTACGATTCATGTGGAGCTGCATACCACAGGGTCTTCTGCGCAGCACACACTCAGTGCCAACAGATAGCCCCACCCTCTTTCCCATTTCTCTCCCCATTCTTCCCTGACTTAAGAATTAGCTTTTTAATTTGCTTCCCTGACACTGTATAAAAGATACTCATCCATGTGGAGAAATATTCATATGAGAAGAATGGTAAATTACATCCAAGTAATGAACTTGTGTGTGACAAGAGATCTGGGTGGTCTAGTCCCTACAGAGACACCACATGACATCTTCAAACAATAGATGTTTTGCAGAAAGTCTGCCCTATCTGCATGCCATGCAAAATATGTAGCTCTGGCCTTTAAGCCTTGGGTCTCTTGTGTCCCGTGTAGAAAGTCATGCTCATTTCCAGATTCTACTGTCTTCCTTCTTGGCCATTGTATTTCCTCCAGTCATGTGACAGGAAGTGAAGCTGAAATGTCAATGACCAAGAGAGAAGGTTGTGTGCATGAAGCCGAGAGAGGATATTTGACCCAGGAACTCAAATTCTTTGTTTTGGGAAACGCCATCCTCTTTCATTTGAGGGAAGTTAGGTCTGGTGAAAAAAATGCCAGCATTTCCACACAGGGACCTGGAGGAAAATTTGTTATAACTTGGCAAAGAGAAAAGAGAGGTAGAACATTAACCAGGCCCTCCTACTGGACCACCCTTCATTTCATGAAGGACTATAAAAATGTGCTGTCTTAGGAAGGCAGAAGAAATGTATTTTGTCATACTTCCTCCTCTTACTATATATTTAGCCTTAGAGAAGGCTGAAAGACAAACAAACAAAACGATGAAGTATAGCTACAGTACTTTGCAGTCTGCATCTGCAGCTCATGTCCACTAAAGACCACATACGAACAGTTTCTTCCCCAGTGTGGCACTCTATTAGGAGGAAGTGGAACCTTTGGAGGCAGAGTTTAATAGAAGGTCTTTGGGTCATTGAGATCATTGTTATCCAAGAGGCTGGCAGGACACCAGTCAGCCCTATCTGTTTTGTTTGACGGCTATGAATCAATCCATTGCTTTCCACCAGTCTCGCCCAGAATGATGCGTTATCACAAACCTAAGAAAAAGGAACAACTCATCATGGCCTCATTGTTAGAATGACGGAAAGCTGCCTATGATGACTTGGGCTGTCAAATTGACAGAATCTAGACTCATTTAGGAGAATGGCTTTAGAGCATGTCTGTGATGGCTTACCTTCATTCTGTTAATTGAGATTGGAAGACCCACCCACTGTGGGTGGCACCATTCCCTTGTTGGAATTCTACACTGTGTAAGTGGAAAAGGAGAACTAGTAAACTGTATATATTCATGTTCTAGTTCCTGATTGTAGATGTGACATAATCAGCTACTTCAGATTCTTGGGAGCTTGACCTCTTCTCTATGATAAACAGAGCCCTGAGCTGTGAGCTGAAACAAAACCCTCCTTCATGTAGATGACTTTGTCATGGTATTTTATCATCAATACTGGAAAGTTATGAAAGCAATGATGAGCACAACTATGTCTCACAAGCCAGCAGAGACAACAGGGATGCTCAAAGAACTGGCATCTGGGCTGGGGACTTAGTTTCCAGATCAGAGACAAGGAAAAAGAACAGTAATAGGTGAGTTATTAGGAATGATGCTTTTGTCTAGTGTGTGCCATGCATCATCCTGTCTTTGAAGAGCTTTAAATCATTTACCTGCATGGCAGCCAATACACTCTCTTCCTTCTCCATTCAGAGATGGCCTGATTTAAAAGTTCTCTCTGTGAAACATAGCCCCTATAAAGAGACCCATTTTGGAGAGCACCACCTTTCTCCCAGGAATCAGAGTTCAGTTCTGTGGGCTAATGTCCCATTTAAAGAGAAGGTAACAGTTGGCTATCCCCCCCCACCCATCCTAGTTTGCTGGCTGTTGAGTGACCGTGATTTGTGCTAGCCAGAGTTGATCTGCCTGGGACAGAGCTTTGACTCCTACTAGTCTGATATTACACTGGGATGCTAAAATGCACAGATGGCCCAATGAGGACTAACTGAGATAATGGATGTCAAAGCTCTTTTAAAGCCATAAAACAGGACACAAATGTCTGTAATTATTATGATGACAAACTCAAGGCCAGCAGTTTCCCTGCATCCCTCTAGGCTCTAAAATATCACCCTCACTACATCATGGAGTTGACATTGTTTTTATTTCAAGCCTGGTGTCCAATTGTGGGAGCCATTACCCCCTCCAGAATATGTTGTCAGTGGCATAGTTTTCACAAAAGCATCAGATCTTTCCTAAGTGTCTGTATAAGTGAGTGGAGCTCTATGTGCATCTCAGATGAGTGCAGAGAAAAAGGCACAAGAAGAAGAAAACGTTGGAAGAGAAGAAGAGCATGTGGAAAGATAGGTGACCTTAGGCAACTGCAGAAATTATGAAGCCGGGGGAAGAACTGTCCACCAAAATCCTACTGAGAATGACCTAAAAAATGAAGACAAGAGAATCCCTATTCTAAAGGGGGGATATGAAACAACAGAGGAAAATGCCCATTGTCAAAGTTACTCTATCACTGTATCCTTACTAATGCAACTGTATTCTGAAAACAACTTTGCCTGACTCAGGAGCCCCAGTAGAGTGAGTGGGGTGGTTCTTAACAAGATATGTTTTAAGCAAATAATCATGGGTCTGTTGCTTTCTTCATCATAGTGTCTGGATGATTGTACTGAAAAGTCAGTCCAAGATATTCAGGTGGCTGTGCTCATGTGAAGACTGACCATGTACCATCTGGCTCTGAGGCCAATCAAGATGCTTTGAGTTTGACAAGAACTACACAGCTGAAATACTCTTTAATTTCTTGAAGATGCTACATCAGCACCCGTTGGAAAGAGAAGAAAAGGAACTGACATCTCTCTCTAAACATACAACATTAATTTTCCTATTCAGTCTAAATTCAGCCAAAAATCTAAACAATCGCTTAAAGCACTCCCACACTAAATGAGATTTCAAATCACAAATGAGAGAAGGAGTGTTCCTTGCAGCAGGAGCTGTCACCAGTCACAGCCTCGCTAATAAAATTCACCTTCCACCTACTGAGGCTGCCATCAAGAACTTCTCCATGTTGATGCCTGTGAATTACCAATAGCCCCCTCATCTCAACCTTGAGTTTTCAGAGACAAACAGGGGAGTGACCTTATGTACCCATCACCAAATCCACTGGCTGGAGAGTAGCAGAATTTCCAATAGAGCCACCTGCCGAGGGCTGGGCAATAGCCGGCATTGGGCAGCAGTTCCAAGCTGTGGGCCAGTTGCTGACAGCAGGACCCACTCAGCAATGGCCTCTGATGGGCCTCCACAAGGCAAAATGGGCCAAAACTTGCCAGCAATTAAGAAATAATGGCATGGTGCTGGTGGCATTTGGCAGAATGGGTTTTTGTCTGGGGCACCTGATGGCTTGTTTTGTAAGGAATATGGCCTATAAGATGGGACATGCTGTCACACATAACCCTGCAGGGAGTTATTTCTGTTCAGACAAGATACCTGGCCCCATGTGCTGAGAAGCCTCCAGTTTCTAAGCTCCATTAAGAAGACAACTGGTACCATATCAAGTAGAACAAGAGGCTACCTTCCCTCCTCCAAAGCTGTCTAGAGGCCAACCACAAGCCAAGCGGAGGAGTGCCGCCTTTGCATAAGACCTTTAGCTCTGCTTCAATGAGAGCTAATTACAGCAGCAACACCGACTGTCTCATGCTTGTGCTCCTCCTAACCAGGCCCCACCGAAAGCTGTAACACTGGGAACACTGTTTTCAGTATAATACTTGGATGAACTGCTGCTTTTCCCAAGTTCCCTTTCTGAATTCCAGGGTGATTTCCTGCTCTGTTTTCTCTGCTCAACTTGTGTTATGTTCCTTAGGGTGCTCTTGGTCACATAGACGATCCTATCGTGTATCTGGCACATTCTCTATATCTTACTTGATCAGTCTCTAAAGACACAAAATCAGATTTTATCTTCACAGTTAAACTATCTGCGGGGGGGGGGCCGTATCAGAAAGAGTGTTAATTAATTACAGAGTAGGTATTCAATAGATATTGACTGCATGACTGCAGGACATAGAAATGCAAGTTGTTGGAACTTGAGCATGGACAGGATCTAAGAGCATATCAATATTTCTGAACCAAAGGGTTCAATAGCTTCTTCCTGAATGAATGAATTAGTAGAAGAAGGCGACAAAGGCACTTCCTCCCAATTACCCACCACAAAAAAAAATGAGTTGATTACCCTGAAGAAATGCCCTAGGGAGAAGGGACATTTTAACTATTGTAAGTCTTTGCCAGACCTCGGGCATGTGTACAAGTGTGCATATGTGAATATATGTGTGTGTGTGAGGGTGTATGGAGAGGGAGAAGGTACTGGGCCAAGCTCTGAGGATGGCTTTAGGCCTAGACATCTCACCACCTACCTTGTTATGATACTGCAGCATCTGAGTTATGATCCTGATTTTCGGGTGGTAGTTCTTTATGGAGATCACTCTGAAAGAGAGAGAGGCAGAGCTGAAGCAGGCTCCATGTCACCCAAGAGTGTGGTGGAGGACTCCTTTGATTAGATAGGTTCAAGTCAGCAGCCATCGAGGGGCTATGCCCCTCACCATACGTATTAACAGCATGAAAAAGAAATGACAAGGCATCTTCTGGTATATATACTAGGCATTACAAACATCAGAGAGAGGCAGGGGCAGTAAAGCACACTGTAGCCATACCACGTGACTGATGGAGGCTGGTGATCAGGACTCTACAGAGCAAGTCCAAAGCTTGCCTGGACTACATGAGACTCTGCCTTAAAAACAAGCATGAAGGACTCCTATGATGCCTAGGAGATGGACTATGAGCCTGATGCACCAAGATGGGAGCTTTTGATTCCTACGGACAGGTTATGCAAGCCTAGACCTTAAGCTTCTGGAGTCTGCAGATTCCACACTCCTAAAGACCTCTGCTCTGTGTCCAGTTAACACTCTGAGCCAATGATGACAACTTAAACAAGCCACCTGACAAATGGCCTTGATTATCACATACCCTTTGGACATTCCTCATAAATGTGAGTTTTAAGCAGAATTCTTGGGATATGATCAAGTACTCTGCCTTCCACAGCATAATGATGACTTGACCACTGGTTCAAGTTAAACACCAGCACCCTAAACATACGATCTGGTGGGAAATCCCCTCTGATTGCCCTCAGTCCTTCACTGAGCCTGGATGACCCCACCAGTCAACCTTCCCTGCCATCCCTTCTCCAAAGGGAAGAAGTAAGGAGCCCATGAATGGAAACACCTGGCTTCCAGCACAGCTATTGTGCTAATGAACTGGGTGACCCTCCGGAAACCCCTGGGCTCTCTGTTCCTGTCTTCTCATCTGGACACTGGGGGCAACCATACCTGCTTTGTTTACTTCACAGGCTTGGTATGAGGAGCAAATGGGAGACCAGATGTTAAAATGCTTTGAAATCATTAAAGGCCCTCTCCCCGTGTAAGTTATGGTTTTTGTCATTACCAACCCTGTCAGGAGTGACATTGTACATTTCCTTCTGTGACAAGGAAGGCTAAGAAATGGAATTCCAGAGAAAGGCCCACCTCCTAAGCCTCATCAGGAATGCAAGTGCAATTTTCACAGCCGCCCCCACAAACTTCCCACCAAGCTCAGCTCTTCCTTTTGCCACTTTTTCTGCAGAGCCGAAGAGAAGGCAGTCAGACAGCAGCTTCATCTGAGGAGACTGCAGCCAGAGACTCAGGGAGACGGTTCCCCAGAAAGCCTCTCCGTACACCTTCACCGAGCTTTGCCCTGGAAGGGCTTCCTCTCTTAATCTTGAGACAGTGTCTTGTTGGCTTCTGCCTCTAACTCAGGGCTTTTGAGTCTCTGTCAACCCCTCAGTGCAGTCCACAGTGCCAGCCAGCACTCTGCATTAGCTCGTTTCAAATGGCTCTTTGACATTTTAATTTCAAAAGCAGCAGACTGGTCTCATTAATCTAAAGAGGAATATACAAATAAAAGAAAAGCTGAACCGTGTTTAACCCTGAGCTTCCCACTGGCTTCTGGTTCTTACTTTTATTCTTGATAGCCCTCTGTGCCCAGTGAGCTCCATGACTTGGCATCCCACCGTTCTCCCTGATATCTAAATATGCTCACATTAACCCTTTATCCTCGGAGTTTGAAGAAAACATTCTAATTATGAGAAATGCCTGTTTCAAAATTACCACCCATTTCTATTTTTCACCATTGAGGAGAATAAAAGTTTACATGGCAGGCACTTTGCCATGAGGCCAAAAACATTATGCCTCCTGCTCCTGTTTTCTTTGTAACAAGGAACAAGATGGTGCCTTGTCCCTTGAAGGGCTACATTTTTTATCACTTCACATGACAGGAGGAAATGTATGAAAGGGTAGAGATGCTGCTTAGTTTTAAAGTGACAAAGGACACATTATAAACTGGAGTTGACCTGTGTGGTCACTTTCCAGTGAGGCCTGGTAAGGAGATGGGCTCAGGTGTGAAGCCAGTTCCCACTGCATCTAAGCCTGGCAAACTCAGTCTTACCAGGCTTTATGCACAAATTTCCTTAAAACACTGGGCCAAGCCTATTACCGAAGAAAAGTGTCAGGTGGTTTCCTCCAGACGTAAGGTCCAGATACTGACAGGAAGACAGGATCCACGTGAAGGCACCAGAGGAATTCCTCTGCCTCACTGATGGGAAAATGCATGTAGCTGGTGAACACTAATTAAAACCAAAATGAAGCATTGCAAACACTCTAAAGATCCAAAGGCAGCTTCCCAGCTCTCACCTTGAGGTAAATCCTTAAGTCCCAGAGAATCCAGCTGCAATTAGCATCTGGCCTAGACCTGATCCAAAGGATGTTAGGAATACACTGGGAATGAAGCATTTCCCTCAGTCCAGGCTCTCTCCAGAAGAGTTTCTTTGTTATCTTCCCCAACCTCAAGTGACTATTCTACAATTTATACCAGAGAAAAGACAAATTCTAAAAGGATTTTTAGCTAACCAGAGCACAATGTTTGGATTTTTCGGTCATTTTCTAGATACAGGATATAATGACAAGTCTATGGAAGAATAATGAATAGCTAAAGAAAACTTTCCTTCTGAATGTGAGCAAATTAAGGTCTTCAAGAGTCAGGGTTAACAGCTGCAGAGAGGGAAGAGTGATGAGTAAAGGAATCAAGACAGGGCTGGTGAAATATACAGAAACAGCTGACCTGAACAAGGGGGAGCTCATGAACCCCTGACTGATAACTGAGAGGCCAGTATGGTACTGATCCAAACCCCCTGAGGGTAGGTATCAGTGAGGAGGCCTCAGCAATCTATGGGGCCTCGGGTAGTAGATAAGTATTATCCATGGCGTACAAATGTACTTTGGGAGCCCATTCCACTTGGAGGGATGCTCTCTCAGCCTGGACACATGGGGGAGGACCTAGGCCCTGCCCAGATGATAAGACAGACTTTGGAGATCCCCCTGGGATTTCACCCTCCCTGGGGAGCAGAGGGTGGATGAAGTGGGGTGTTGGGGGATTGGTGGAGTACAGGGAGGAGGGGAAGGAGAGAGATCTGGGATTGACATGTGAATGAAGCTTGTTTCTAATTTAAAAATTTTAAAAAGTGAGGAAAAAAAGCAAAAAAAAAAGGATTAAAATTAGCCTTTGAGAGGCGTAACCCATGTGCAGAAAAGGTGTTAACCAGTAGTGTTCTAGATTTGTTTTCTCCCCAAACCATGATCTGTTAAAAATAAATAAATAAAGAGTGGGGACTTCAATCCACACAGGATTAAGATGTAATCTACATAACTCAGTATCTCAGAGTTACATGATAATGTTAAAATCATTAGAGAACACTCATCTGGGGGAAACTGAGACAAGCTAATTAACCAATAACTTTCAGAGCAATAATAATCAGCTGGATAGAGACAGGCTGGGGAAGTTCTACCAAGCGGTTTCTCAGCCTCAACTATTGTCATTTTGGGTCAGATAGCTTTCTAGATAGGGATTGTGCTGTGCATTGTAGGAAGCTTGGCAGCATTCCTGGTCTCTATGTACTGGATTCCAGCAAGACCACCTTCTAGTTGATTTAAATGCAAAGATGTTGAAACATGTTGAACATATTGGAAAATACCTCTTGGAAGTATTTTAAGACCCTCTCCAGTAAGGACATCTTGGGCCCAACCTTTCAGATAACATAATTTTTTAAAAAATAAAAATGTAAGATTTTGTGGGTAGGAATCTTTGTGAATGGGTATTAGTCCATTTGATGGCAGAAGTCAGCATGGAGTGTGTTGTTCCTTAGATATGGACCACCTTGATATCTTGCAACAGGCCTCTCGGTGACCTGGATCTCACTGAATTAGGCCAGGCTGACTGGTGAGTCCCAGGGATTTGCTGTCTCTGGTTCCTAGGATTCAAGTGCCTCATTTTCTAAAATTGGTTCTGGGGTTTGAACTCATATCCCTACACTTGCACAGGAGATGCTTTACCAGCTGAGCCATCTCCCTAGTCCTGTGAACATGGCCCTTTAACGCAAACCTGTACCTATCTTTCCTTTCCTAGTTCTTTCTCTAGGGATCTGAAACCCAAGAGCAGCTCTGAGCAGCAGGCATGCCATCTGCTAACTCTGAGCTTCCTGTTGATGGTACCCTGTATGTCAACACTCTTCAGCTCCACCTGCTCCACACAGGAGCCATGGTTGCCTGGTGTAGAAAGGAAAGATGGTCCACAGAGACAATCCTCTGCAAACCAATAAAGGGATGCTTGTAAGTTAGTGGGAGACCAATCCAGGACCTTTCCAAGTTACCTCATGATATTGGAGGCATCTTCTGCATCCGGGTCAGCGCAGTACTTATTGGCAAGGATCAGACACGCGTCTGCTGACTCTATCTGAGAGACCAAAAGGAAAAAATCATAGTAAACACAAACATAGAAACACATACACTCAACTGCAGTCTCTCTTTGTTGGCAGCATTTAGAGAACAGGGTATTTTGCAAGTAAATGGGAAAAATTCCTGAAAAAAAATTATAGTTTTGTTAAAAGTGTAGGTTGCAAGTCAGGTCCTTGTTATGGGTAAACATTCCAGTGTGAACCTGAGTAACCATGCTCTTCATTTGGCCTAACTGCTTGCAGGCATATTTGCCAAAGTCCTTAGTTCACTTAATTAGGTCGTTCAAGCTCATTCCCTCTTCTTCTTTCACCTGGCTGTGCCACCATCCTAATCTTTTTTATCCAGAAAACAGAAGTTGGTCCGTTAAACCCCTTCCCTTGGGTTCCAATGTGGACAAAAAATAGTTGCATAATCAGCAACACAGACTGGATCATCAAGGGGTTAGAGAGATGACTCAGTGATTAAGAACACTTGATACTTTTTGCAGACAATGTTAAGTTCCATTCCCAGCACCCACATGATAGCTCACAACCATTGAAAACTTCCATTCCAGGGCATCTGACTCCTCTTCTGGCCTGTAGACTTCAGGCAACAGGGAGTTCACATACATACATGCAGGTAAAACACTCATACACATAAAATTAAAATAAGTAAAGTTTTAAAAAAATCTTCATCAAACATTATGCACATTTTTATTTTGTGTGCCGAGAAGAAATTGGAGCCTTAAATAGACAATAGTTCTATGCTGTTCACCATTCATTACTACTCAGGTATTCAAAAGACAAATCGTTTGTATCAATTAAATGATACTTTGCAGATGGATGCAAAGGCAACCTACTGACTTATCTTAATGTGAGCCAAAGTGGATTTGTTCCTTGGAGGGACCATGAGTTTGACATGCTAATAATTGCTTGCATTTAAATAAGATCTGTGAACAAAGCCATTTTCTCTGTACTTCTGACTTGGGTCATGTCTGGATAATATTAAGATGAGCTAGCCTACATAAGCATGAGAACTCGCACGCTGACCTGGGTCTGCAATTTTCCTGCTCAGAATGTTGTACTTACTAGACTGTTCCAACATTTGGTAGGAGGGCCATGTTTTCCTCCCTGGTCTGTCACACACTGTCTCTTGATTTCTTTAATAATGTAAAGAATTCACACAAATCCTGGTTTTTCTATGTTTGCCACTATAGAAAATTCAGAACACTTTATGACCACAGTTAGCATTTAGACTTCCACGGGCTCACACAATATTAACTAGGTGCCACTGGCATGCAAAGGGTAAACACACTTATAAAACCCTTGTTAAATGAATAAATTAGTAGCTGTCAGTTCCCTGTGTCCCATTCTCTTCTAAAGCCTTACTTGTACTTTATAAGAAGATGTCAATTCAGAAGGGGTCACGAAGAATACAATCAGCTTATTACCAAATGATGCAAGAGTCTGCTTTTGGAAAAGGAAGCCCAAATGTCTTATATCTTGGTGTTATTTTCTTTTCTAACATTTCTCTCAGATATAACTAATGGATCTGAAAGCTACACTGAGTTCAATTAGGTGAAAACTAATCATTTATGATGTTACATTGTGCATGACTTTTTATCCATTCAACTTTTTTTACATTTGTTTATTATTAGAGAAAGTGGAGTTTAGAAATTACCCCCACTATTATGGAGTTGGAGCTGCTCTGTATCATTGAGTCCAGCAGTGTGCTTTATGACACTGGGTGAACCATGTTTAGTGTATACATGCTTAGTGTATACATGCTTAGTGTATACATGCTTAGTGTATACATGCTTAGTGTATACATGCTTAGTGTATACATGCTTAGTGTATACATGTTTAGTGTATACATGTTTAGTGTATACATGCTTAGTGTATACATGCTTAGTGTATACATGCTTAGTGTATACATGTTTAGTGTATACATGTTTAGTGTATACATGCTTAGTGTATACATGCTTAGTGTATACATGCTTAGTGTATACATGTTTAGTGTATACATGTTTAGTGTATACATGCTTAGTGTATACATGCTTAGTGTATACATGCTTAGTGTATACATGTTTAGTGTATACATGCTTAGTGTATACATGCTTAGTGTATACATGCTTAGTGTATACATGTTTAGTGTATACATGTTTAGTGTATACATGCTTAGTGTATACATGCTTAGTGTATACATGTTTAGTGTATACATGTTTAGTGTATACATGCTTAGTGTATACATGCTTAGTGTATACATGCTTAGTGTATACATGTTTAGTGTATACATGTTTAGTGTATACATGCTTAGTGTATACATGCTTAGTGTATACATGTTTAGTGTATACATGTTTAGTGTATACATGCTTAGTGTATACATGTTTAGTGTATACATGCTTAGTGTATACATGCTTAGTGTATACATGTTTAGTGTATACATGTTTAGTGTATACATGTTTAGTGTATACATGCTTAGTGTATACATGTTTAGTGTATACATGTTTAGTGTATACATGCTTAGTGTATACATGTTTAGTGTATACATGTTTAGTGTATACATGCTTAGTGTATACATGCTTAGTGTATACATGTTTAGTGTATACATGTTTAGTGTATACATGCTTAGTGTATACATGTTTAGTGTATACATGTTTAGTGTATACATGTTTAGTGTTATAAGAGTTTCTTGGTTGATTGTTTTCTTGATTAGCACGAAGTGCCCCTCTGTCTCCTCTGGCTAATTCTGTGGGATAGTAGGATGTTGCCCCTGCTTGTTTCCTGCTCCCATTCACTCAGGATGGTTTTTCTATCCTTTCACTGTAAAGTGGTGGCTATCTTTGAAGTTTAGTCATGTCCTTTGACTGGGGAGTTAGGCTTAGGGTGTTCTTAGTCCTACTTTGTGTTATTCCTGTGTGTGTGTGTGTGTGTGTGTGTGTGTGTGTGTGTGTGTGTGTGTGTATGTGTGTGTGTATGTGTGTGTGTATGTGTGTATATGTGTGTGTATGTGTGTGTGGTGGTGGGTGATTGTGTGTGGGGGGGGGTGTGTGTGTGCGTGTATGTGTGTGCATATTAAAGTGAGAGGACAATTTGTGGTAGTTGATTCTCTGCTTCCACCAAGTAGGTCCTGGAGCTCAAACTCTGGTCAACAGGCTTTGCAGCAAGTGCCTTTACCCACTAAACATATCAGTCCTCCTTTGGGATTGGCTGATTTAGAAGAAAACAGAAAACTGAGTTCTATGTTAAGACTAACCTAAATGTGGAATACTTATATATGGTGTCAGCAAGCAAGGTCCTGTCCCAACAAAAGCGTCTCCCAGGATTAGTGATATCTGTGTTATCTCGTTAGTGCTTTAGGAGAAGGGAACCATGGCCCCATCCCTCAAGAAAGAGAGCAAACATTTATTTCTCCTTACCTTGACTCTGGCAAGATCATGTGGATTGAGTACAGAACCCTGATAAAATTCCACCTGAGTAAAATGTCGTTTGAACAGAGCCTCAAGTTCAAGGTTGGGGGAGATGCTGCACAGACAGAAAAGAAACAACTGTTAAAGCAACAGAGTGGAGATCTTGGACTCCGTGGCTCCCTCGGCTTCAATTTCCACATAAGGACCTAAACAAAGGCCCTAACCTTCACAGAAACCGCCTTCTCTGCCCTAAATAAAAGGCTCATATTGAAGAGAAGTAAACTCCATTAAAAATCACACCAAGAGGTCTCTGGACTTACATATGTTGGGGACTCTATGGTGAAGTGTCTTGTCTTTGTTACCACTAGAAAAGTCAGAGCTGTGGCACCAGTGTTATTGGTCATTACATGTGTCAAATTGACTGGGCCCAATGTTGGAAGGCCCAGATTAAGCTGATTCCAGGTACATCTATGAGGTTTTTGCCCGTGAGATTCACCTTCCAATCTGGGAAAGTAGACCTCCTTCCTCCACATGAGTGGGTACCAGTCAACCAAGCAAAGACCGAAAGAGGAAAGAACAGTCATAGCTGTTTCTTGCTTCCTGCCTACCTATATGCATTATGACATCTTAGTCTGTCCATTCTTCTCCTGGACTAGGATTTCACATCACTAGCTTCCTTTGTATAGGCCTTCAAGCTTTAGACAAGTCATAACACTAGTGGGCTTTTCAATTTTGACATGGCAGACTGTGGGACTTCCCAGCCTCCAGAATTAAGAGTCTTTCTCTGTATAGGGTGGGCACTGCCCATGAATAAATATATTTATATGGAGAGATCTATTGTTAAGTCAACTGTATAGCCCAATAATAGCATTTCCTGTATGCCTAACTGGGCTCTGCACATTTTACATATATTGATTCATTCCATTCTTATAATAGTTCAAGGAGACAGAACGTCTTCTCTGTTCTTAGACACGGGAGCTGGGGCACAGAGTAGTAACTTGCCCAGCCACTCATTGGTTAAGTCAGGATTCAGATGAACGATGCACTTGGCATTATGTCTATGGATTAAATGAAAATCCATCTACACAGAGCCAGCCTCAGGCACCACTGGAGACTCAGTGGAACAACAGTGTTAATATGCCCAATACACCATGTGTCTATTAATGCTGTCAACTGGGCGGGATCTAGGATCACCTGGTAGGCCAACCTTTGTGTGAGGGATTATCTATTGGGTAAAGTGGGGTGGAAAGATCCATTATGAATGTGGCAGCACCATCTTTTAGGCTGGATCTCAGACTAAATATAAAATGAGGCAACAACCTGAGCACCAACACTCATCTCTCTCTGCTTCCTGCATGCAGATGCCATGTGCCCAGGCCTGACACTTTCTCCTGTGTCTCCATGGACCTGCAAACTAAAGCGAACCTTTCTTTCCTTGAGTTACTTTGGCCAGGTGTTTGGTCATAGCGATGAGAAAGTAACTATGTCGCCTTGCTTCTTCTCTTGCCTTGCTTGGTCCCTCTCCGGCAGAGGTAAAGCACCCACACAATCTCATTCATTATCCCACCAATGAAGGGACAAGAATAGTGACTTGGATCCTAGTGCATTTCATGGTTAATACTTCAGAAGGAAACTCAGACGGGGTCCCAGACCACCTCACTAGAGGCTGCTTTCAACCGTGGACTGGGGTGTCACTTCACCCTCCAAGGGCTCTAAGGCAAATGCCTCATTTTTGTGGAAAAACTACCTTGCAGCTAAGGAGCCAGCAGGGTTCAAGGCTACTCAGCCTTGTCCCAGGTCTCAACCACCTCCATCTCCACCACACCTACAGGCGCCCAGAGAGGAGCATTCGGTTGGGCAGAGGCTCTAGTGACAACAGCGGGTCCTTACTTGTGAAGAAAGACAATCTCCACGTTGACGTCATCCCGGTCCTTGTGCAGAAAGTCCTTCAGGAAGTTAGAGACACTCTCCAGAGTGATGTGGCCACAGACTACAATGTGCCTGCGTAGGAGAGGCCAGTTAGTTCCAGCCAGACCCAGTGACATGACCCCACATCCTGATCCCTGACAAGGCAGAGGAAGTGAGCCAGCTGCAAGAGGAACATCTATCTCTGTCCTAAGCCCCGTAAACCCAGTTCCCATCCCAGAGGGTCACGAGGCAAAGCGATGGCTCTAGCAGCTGCTCAGAGGCTCCTGGACAGAAGAAGCATATGGCTGCTCACCTGATGCTACACAGAATCCTATTAAAAGCCCAGCCACTTGGCCAAGTGGTTTTATGCATTTAACAATAAGTGACATTATGCTTGTGCTTAAATGCTACATTATCAAGTCCCTTGCAGATTCCTATCTCCCCCTTTCTGCCCACAAAGCGTCCTCCTGGGAGATTTACCGCGGCAGTCTTGGTTTATGACATACAGCTTATCAGGTAATGAGATAACAAATCTTGCTGAAACGATGATTTTGTGTGTAAGAAAGCGGACTTTTATCAGGGTGGCTAATGTGCGGCTTGACACGTTATAGGCTCGGCTGGCCATAAGCAGTAAAAAGGAAATTTTGCATTTTTCCACCATAACTTCTCCAACAATGGGGGCATGTAACACTTTACAGTAAGTGAGCATTATTCAGGGCTAAATGGAGATGGGATGCCCATGGAATGGAAGATCAAGCTGCCTGCTGTGGCTGTGTCCCCAGAGGGCTGCTGCCTCAAGGTGCTTGGGACTTCCCTGAGAGCCAAACTAATTTGCCTGAAGACCCTTACAATAGGCACAAGCTAGGAAGACCTGAATGTGAAAATGCTGACTTTGTTCTAGGGTGGTTCTGGCATCTGTTTCTAGAAATAGCAGCTCACCCCTATGAAAGGAGACCCTTTTCCAGAGCATTTAAGATGTCCAGCCTCTCCAACAACTTCCCTTGCTGAAACAATGTGACCTCAACACCAGGCAATCCTGAGCTCACTGATATTAGCTTCACCATGCTCAGTCACAAGACCATGATCTGAGAACTGGCCCCAAGACCAAAAGAGGCTTGGCTGTGAAGCTACATGCACAAGCTTCTAGCCAAAACACTGTGCTGCATGGCTCAACTCACACACTCTACCCCTCAAGCTGACAGAGGGTAGATCTCTAATATGCTTTAAGACTGGGCAGGTAGTGAACATGCAGTAAGAAAATTTCCCAGGAAAACTTCAGAATGCCCAAGTCCTTTACCCTTTATAGTTGTTCTATTCACATTGTAATATGGCAGAAAGCTCATTGGCTGGAAGCAGCTTATAATAGGAGGTGGTGATGATGGTTTATGAATGTCCCATTAGACGTCATTACGAGAGCCTGCCCTTTTGTGGCAATTTGGTGCTCGACTAAGTATGTGAGAATAACGCAGTAAACTCATTGGGGAAGAGATAATGGTGCAGAACAAAGAGTAAATCAATAATATGCACGATGCAGTTAATAATATTACCATTATGAACTGTTATTGTTACGGTGGTGCACTTGGCAATCAGACAAGCCATGGTCACAAACGGGAGGAAGAATGACAATGAGCTACATCAGAAGAGACATCGTAACGTGATCACATTGCCCTCTCAATAGAATCTGCTAGATCGTGGGACATCACTTAGTCACTCATCAAATGTCATGTCCAAAGCCCCTTATCACTGACCTCTTCTGACCATAAGGCTGTAAAATACACTGCATATCTGAATTCATGAAACAGACAGACTATTTGGGCTTTTACAGTTCTCTTCACATCTTAAAATGTTTCTTATGTTATATGCATATTTACAGACAAAGTGTAACTAGGCATGAGTGTTCTGAATGAGATTTATGATTGTGAATAGGGAGGCATGTCCAGAAAGTGACCAAGGAAGAGGATTTCCCTCCTGACCTGACCTCCACACAAATGACAAAGGTGTTACCCAGTATATTCTAACATCCTGCATGAAGGCCCTAGGATAAAGAAGTACCAACAGGAATCCAACTACAGTTGAAGCCATGTCTTGAGTGAAAGAGCAAGCTGGGTAAGCAAGAACCCCAGTAACCTGCTTTGATACCAAGGAGAGACTTATTCCCCAGGCAAGCACCTTATTCCAGTCGATACAAGGAGAAGCTGAAAGGTCAAGCTCATCCAGCCAGCCTCTGTATCAGATACTGAAAATCTCAGAGTTCTACACAGGCATATCCCTGGTAATGAGCAAAGCCACACTTGAATAATGGTGGCTTGAGACAGCTGAGCACTCGCCCTTCCTGTACAAAGAGTGGAGTGACCATCTGACAGCACCCCAGTTGCTGCTCTGAAATCATTCATCCGAAGAGAAATGTGTGAAGTGCAAGGGGAAGAGATGAGTACCCCCCACCCCAACGCATCACCCTTGAATCAGAGGTTCAGCCAGCTGATTTATTCAGCCTTAGAAAAAGTCAGGGTTCTATTATTTAAAAGTGTGCCGGGTGCATATAAAATATATTCCAATGCAATCAATATTACCCCTTAAGCCTTTAATTAGCTTTCACTTCTCTTAAGACGTAGACAGATGCTGGCAGGAGAGAGGAGGGGGTAAAAAGATTGACTTTTTTTTTCATTTGGAGCTAGCTGTCCGATACCATGCCAGACAATTGAAAATATATATCTTTTAGCTACAGCATGATTTCTCGGGTGGAGAACAGTCCTTATCAAAAAAGGAAGAAAAAATCTTCCTTCAACGTAATTGGTATTTTTTGCTCAGAAAAAGGGGGTGGGCTGTCGGGGGGGAAGGAGATTGATTGAAAGCAGATTGCCTTTTTGCCCAGGGAGAGTTATTAGGTACATTATCATGGCAACCTTGAAGAAGCCATATTGTTCCAATCTGCCCTGTATCTGATTTGAAGATTTACAGTCTCCCCCTTTTGTGCCAATAATCATTTCCCTCCATTTTGTTTTCCATACAATGGAAGTTATCAGGAAGCCCACATATTGAAAATGTTTGAATGTCATCAGAATTGATGGATGGCGAGATGTTGCCTCTCTAGTCCTGTGTCAGCATTGGAAGATGAGCCCTGGCTGCCCATGTCTTAGGAAGCCTCAGATGCCTTCCAGGGGCATGAGAAAAGGATGGCAAATGGAGAAAACACTTGAAAATCCCTGGGATGGTAGTTTGAGAGAGGATATTGTTTCAGGAAGAAAAAATCGCAATATTTATTATGCCTTCTACTCAAAATAAGATGGGAAGGATTTTATGATTGAGAGCAGAGAGCTGGTTCCTCGGATGCAGTGAGTCTTCACGTGGCATGACCGAGGAAGGTTGCAAGATCCCGATCTAAAGTTATCTCTGCTGACTTCCACAGTACCTACAGACCTGCGGGGTGAGATCCATACTCTGATGTCAGACACTAATTAATTAAGTAGTTTCAGACAGGTCCCACCAATTCTTCATTTTAGGAGCAACAATTCAGAGCTTGAGAGGCACTGTAAAGAGCACTTCATTCATGTGGTTGTCTCCAAGATTTACTTCAAGAGATAATACATGAATTGGCCCAGACAAAGAGCCCATTGTCAGCATTCTGAAATGGTAGGGACTGTATGACATCTTTATATCAGTACACGGTAGCATGTGTCCCATATAATTCCATCTAATCCTCAAACAACTTCACACTCTTACTATTAGCATCTTTTTAGAGGCTGTTTCTTTGAGATGCACCTCTGATGTTCACAGGATGTAAAAGGACTGATGCAGTCTAGGTGTGAGACCACAGTGTTCATGCAGATGAAGCCGATGGGCTAGGGTTTGTACCTCCCATCTTCTGCTCCTTCAAGACAGGCAGGGTTGGTGGATGCATGGTAGAAGAGGTATTATAGGAGTCCTTGAAGTTTCAGAGAGTTTTGCAATGGGAATGGGGTGGACAGAGACTAACTTAAGACATCACAATTTCTCAGCATCTCTAGACTAGACTACATGCAGTCAGTTGGCCCAGAGGGCTCAGGGAAACAATGCCCAAATAACATAGAAATCACCAACACCACTGTTCATAGACTCTAAACCAAGTTTCAACTTCAGTCTCACAGTCTGACAAGCTTATAGGTGTTGACAAAGTTATTATCTATCCTAGATTTTGCTCTCCTATGAGGCTGAGGACTCTCTCACCAGCATAGGGATCTGAAGGTTAATAGGAGATGGCCTATTTAAAGCAGGAGCTATTTAAGTAGGCCACACTGTGAGGTATCTAAAGTCATTCTTATCTGAGGCTCTGGATATAGCCTCTTTGAGCCCAGTGTTAATCACCATGCCTGGATTCTATGTGAAGACAGACAACAGATCTAAACCAATGACCATATTTCTACTCTAATCTGATGAGACTTAGGAGTGGGACAAAGCCTGACTGAGTTTGATGAACAGATATTTCTGAGGCAAAGGTAACATAAACAATTGGTAACATAAGCTTAGATGAAAGACCCAGCTCAGATGTACAAGTAAGTATCTTAAATATTAACACACTGGTAGCAAATGGAACTTGGTGGAAGGAAGTAATTTATCCACTACTGGTGCTGAGTAAGGGCTCCAAGCGGTGGGTTAATTAGGGGTGGTTAGCATAGGTGGAATGAGGAACAAGTAAGGCATCTTGTGCTTGGGCATGATTTCATAATAAAAGATCAATGTGTGACAAGAGTGTTCCGGGTGTTTCTTAGCTTCAGAGTATCCATGGTGGGTGCTTAGTCTAATGCCCACATTCATTTGTGAGGAGACAGGTTCAGCCATCTGTGCAAGGTGAGTGAGTAAACACCAAGGCAGAACATCGCCCTCTGTTCCGATGCTTTCTAAGAAACGTCAAGTCCTATGGAAAGGGCCTCGGCTGAAGACGAGAGTGGGGAGCTGGCCTGTGTGACATGGAGCCAGTGACCAGAAAAGAAGAGGCTGCCTAGGCCTCACCCACCAGACCTCATGAATCCTTATAGGGTACCAGCTCCCAGCCTGTTCTCTAGTTGTTGTCTTTTTATCTTGTCTAGACGTCTGCAATTGCTTCCTGATTGATTTCCCTGTTTACTTTCTCCACCTCCCAAAAGCTGAGGAGCAAAGACTGAGGCAAATCTGACCGCAATCAGGTCTTCCAAGGTCGACAGAGTCCTGGTGCTCTCCTTAACAGGGCCTCACATGAGGAAGATAGTGTAAAATGCATGGCTCTGGGCTGTTTATTTTTAAAGATACTATATCCATTTTTACTGGAACAAGTATAAAAGAACTTTAAAAACCCATAGCTATCCTGTCACAATAAATCATACAGAGTAAATTGAAAATCCTATACAGCTTTTTCTGAATACATTGCACTCACTTTGTCAAAGAGGTAGATGAAAAGTGGCATGTATTGATCTAGATGTCTCTGTGAAACTATAATATTTATATCAAATACATATGCTAGTATGCTGGACTCTCTTCTGCCTTTCTGCTGAGCCTTCTAATCATGCATCTCTCATGCCACTTCTCCCCCGAACATCCCCACCATTAGTAGACCCTGTCATGAGGTGATTGGATTTTAAGTAGACCTTGACAAGGAGAATAGGTAGCATTTTATCACACAAGAAGCAGGGCAGTTAGAGACCCAGCAAGTGACCGCACAGTGGTCAGTACCCAAGGCTCCCATTTGTTCTCCTGGATTGAACCTGAGCTTCTCAGTGTGTGTGTCTTCTTCACGTTCATGCAAACTGGACTTCCCCTGCCTCCTCACCCAGCCATGTCCTTTGGCTGCTTTGTCTTCAGGCAGCTGGCCCTGATCTGAGTGGTACCTTCAGAGCAGCTTCACTCTAATTCTCTCCTTCTAGCTCAGGACTCCATTGTTAATAGGTACTAAATCCGTCTCCAACTTTCCTTTATTTTCCTTTACCTAAAATCTGTCCACTATGGGGAAAGATTGTCACCAATAATCAAAGCAAACTGACTCCATTCTGCAGTCCTTGTCATCCTATCCTACCCCAGGATCTAGCTCAGCATTCAAGACATAGCCGCGTGCGTGCGTGCATGCGTGCGTGCGTGTGTGTGTGTGTGTGTGTGTGTGTGTGTGTGTGTGTGTGTGTGTGTGTGTGTGTGCAATCAAGAGCATAGCCACACACCATTTGTTTTCAAGACCTATGTATTGGAAAAAGTATGTTTGCCTTGGAGACTAAGCCAGAGCAAACACAGTCAACATTAAACAGCAAACTGAAAAAAATGGCTGCCCAATTCAGCCACCTGGAATCTTCCAAGTGGGTAAGAGGGCAAAACATGGAAAGAAAGCAGCAGAGTATCTATAACGCCCAGTCCCAGATCCTGACTATAACCATTTCCTGTTGAGAGAAAGAGGGGAGAAGAGAAAAGGGGTGGTGGGTGCCCCGAGGGGGCTTAAGGAGAAAATAATCTGCTCTTGGCCACATCTATTACTTTGTTGATGAGAAAGAAAGGAAATGTGATCGGCCTCCTGGTGAGGAAGAGAAGAGAGCAATTGTCTCATGCAGCTGTCAACAGGCTATTCTGGAAAAGGCAGTCTGTTTCACTGCTTCTCTAAATGGAGCAGACAGTGGGGCAAACAGATCCCAACAGCTCAGCAAAGGCACCTTCATGGAGCAGAGACCCAAGGTCAGAGAGCAGGGCATTGGAAGACCCAGCCGAGAAGACTGGGAAGCCACTTCCTAGAATTGGTTGGTCTCACCTACCAAATATACACGATTCCGTCTATCAGCAACAGCTCACTTTAATTAGAGCTGGTTTTGTTATCTATAATCAAGTTTCCATATCCAATAGAGTATAATTGCTGCTCAAGTTAACCTTAGGAGCTAGTTGAACCATGCTGACGGCAAAATCATCTAATGAATGACCACGAATTTCTGCTTCCTAGATCACAGAGCCTTATCTCTGGCGGCTTTCTGTCCTTTCTGGGAGCTCATCCTTCAGTTCTCCCCAAGATTTTGTAAGGTGCTTGGATTCACCAATGGTTAAAATTTGCTTAGTCATCAAAACTCCATTTCTGTTGCTTACAACCAGGGAACCCTCAGGGATAGAGTTGCTGACCTTTGCTTCAGTTTCTCATTTACTTCTCACAAGTATCCAGTGTTCACGTATTATCACGTCACCACCACTTTGCTATTTCCTTTCTCCTTTATTTCCTGTCAGAGAGAGGAGTTTGTATGCGTCCATGTAGGTGCATGTGGAGGTTTGCATCGAGTGGCTGCCTCGATCACTCACCACCTCATTGTCTGAGATGAGGCGTCTCACTAAACCTGGAGCTCACAGGTTTGGTCAGGCCAGATGCCTAGTGAATTCCCAGGATCCACTCGTCTCTGACTCCCCAGCTCTGGGATTATGGATATGAGCTCCTATGTCTGGATTTTAAAACACAGGTTCCAGGGATCCAACTCAGGGCCTTATGCTTTTACAGCAATCATGCTAGCAACTGAGCCATCATCTCAAACCCCAGACAGCCTTGTTAAGAAACCTCACAATTGTGAAGTCATCAGAAATTATACCCATTCTTCCTTGGGTCACCCCAACATAGTCAGCTCCCTGCATTCATTCACCTCATTACTTGGGACTCGGTGATCATTAATCATGTTAAATAAAGGAGATTATCTTTGAGCTGACCTTCCCCGTCTCGGGCAGCTTCCTTTCCTGAATACTGTGTTTCCCCCCTTTGATCAAAGCAGCTCTACCTGTCTCTACCTGCTGCTGCTGCACCTGGGCAAACATAGAGCAAGGGGAAGAAGAGATCCAGAGAGAGGCTGCCTGGATTGGCTTTCTCACTATGATAACCAGCCGGATACATCCTCCCTTTAGTTCCCACTACATCTAAAGGTTGCTGCCTCAGCTACCAAAAACTGCTGGCTATTCTCTTTGAACATACTCAACATGCATACCGATGGTCCCCAAAATGGGCAGGCCAAAGGCTACCTGTGTAACTAGTCTTCTCAAGTTCAGTTGGGCAGTAAACAAGTCACATGTGAGCTATCCAACATTTTAACAAAGGATCTGTGTTAGATGGTCTTGCCCAACTGTGAGCTAATGAGGTGCCTTAAGGTAGGCAGGTCTAAACTAGTATGCTCAGTAGGTTAAGTAGACTGAAAGCCTTTTCTATACGGGCTATTTTCCACTTATCATGGTCTTATCAGGATGGAACACCATTTGAAGTTGAAGAGCATCTGTACTGGCATCAGCCTCCATTCAATGCCAGTATCTACAACTCCTGGGGGGGGGGGTTGGAGGGAACCTCAGACTCCAAAGTCTGCCGAGGCATGACATATCAGAGCAGGGTACTTGTAAGGCTTAGGAAGAAGCAGATTTATCGATTTCTTCAGCAGGTCCCAGGTCCTCCCGAATCTCTCCAAAACCCCCTTTTCCTGGTTCCTTATTAGATCTGTAAGATTTTAAGCAAACTGGCTTTCTTCTGTTACCTCTGCCCCCAACAGCCCCAGTGAGTACATTCAACAATCCGAGTTATCACATACTTTTAGGAACACTCTAATGGGCTGCCTGCCTTCATGATTATTTCACACCTTCATGATTTTATTGTACAAAATTCCTGCCAAAAGAGCATTTCACTGGGATGATGTTCCTACACAATCAAACTCCCATTTAGCTGCCACTGGCTCCTTGGTGGTTCTGATTGGACGAAGTCTCACACACTCTCCAGGAGAGCAACAACCACATTCTCTCAGTCATTCTTTTAACCACAGAGCTCAGGACAGTTCCTGGCTCACAGAAGGGCTTGAATAACTGTTGAGCCAGTGTGTTGGAATGGGTGTTTTCCTAAATCTGTTTTATATGCAAGCTGGCATGACCCTTTGGCACTGGTAAAAAGCATCATAAACCTTCTTAGAATGGCATACGTGTATCTCTGATCTGCCTCCACATCTCCTCATTGGAACGGCACAGCGGAGGGAAAGAAGATGATGCTTACTGACAACTGGTACCCACATTCAGAGCAAGTCTCCACGGTTGTGGGGGAGGGAGCTGGCCATTGCTGTGCAATACCCGTACTGTCTCAACCCTGACAGCAACGGAATCAGATTTCTACAACTTTCACGCTGCATTGGCTTCTATTATATTTTAATACAAAGAGACACTGGACTTGGCCAGTTAGAAAGTTTGCTGTTTTATTTTCAGAGCATGGTGACAGCAGTGGTGGAATGAACCCCAAATCTATGAGGAACTGCTTGTCACACTCTGGAAAGACTTCTATCAGCATGAATGGCATGGCAGGAAGACAGAAAGTGGGGTGCGACTTAGTCTCAGATGCTTACATCACTCCATCAAACATGAGGCTGAGCAGAAAGAATCTTTAGGGATTATAATTAGAAAATTCATAATCAGGATTCCTTTGTAAGTGGAAGCAAGAATATTTGAAAGCAAAACTCTAGGTTTGAACATGGCTTTTTTGGGGGGATACCCAGTTCATCTCCCACCTCCTTTTCTATTCTTGTTTGGAGAACAATAGGCGGAACATCTTGATGAGTGTGTGGAAGGGAAGAGAGACAGCAGGGAAGGGGAGTTGGGGGGAGGCCTTCATCCCATCAGCATTAGCAGGAGACTGACTGACTATGCAACAACGTTACTTCTCAAGAGACATTCAAGTCTTTAAGGGACTGAGGATGTGGCCTAGGAGAATCCAAAGCAGATGCCAAGAAGAAGCATCACATCCACACCCACTGAGACCCCTGCCAGTGGAAAGGACTATCCGGAGCACTACATCATGTATCTAATGACAAACGCTTTGGGTCTGCCTCTTGGTACCCAATTTCAGAAGTCACCAGGGGTCATTTTCCCAAAGTATTGGGGCAATCTCATTTCTTTTTCTTTTTCCCCTTTCCCAAAAAGTTTAATGCTAATCAAAGCAGAAGGCTTAATCAGTTCAAGATGGTGTGTCAGCTTGAATTACCTATTTGTCTTCCTATTTACTGTATCTGTCTGTCTACAATTCTTTGTATCTTTGTGAAAATCAGTTATTAGGGCCCATGTTTCCTTCTGACTACAATCGCTACCAGATGAGCCTTCCCGGTGATATGTTGATGATTTGCTAATTTATGGTTTTTAAAATCTAGGAATCTTAAGATATTGCTGGGGAGTCACGTGGACTATGAGAGGAGAGTGCTCAATGGCTTTCCTGACAAGGGATCAAAGATTGTGTAAAATACAAGACTTCAGTCCCATTTCAACATGAGCGATGTCTGAGATAGAGAAATCGTAAATGACATCCTATAAGAAACATCCCTCCCAAGAGCAGTCCACCTTGTCCAGCCCGGGGAGAAGTGAGAGTGAATGTCACCCGAGACTCAAGTAAACAGGAAAGGAAAGCAGACCCGTGGCATCAGGCCAAGTTAACACCACATGAATCAACCTAAATCCCACTGCTGCGGACTGGAGGCCAGGCCGGAGAGCAACCACAGCATGGTAGGATGATTCTCGAGGAACTGAGGTGGGTTTAAATAAGCTTTTGAGCTGAACTTCCCAGTCAAGTGAGTGGCCAGACAGCATGGAGCTCAAGAGACAGCAACAGAGGAGGGTTTAATGGGTGTGCTAGAATGTATCTGTCCCCAATGCCTGGCACAGAGGAGCAGGCACTCAATAAACACATGTGAGATAAATAAACTCTAAGGAATGACACATGGTGACTCTCCTTAGAGCAAGGGTAGACCACAGAGACGGTAAGTTAAATGAATCTTTCTAAAGAAACAACCATTTTCAAGCCTTTTCAATGCCCTGTTCTTAAAAAAAAAAAAAAAAAAAGGCCTACGACCACTGGGGGGTAAAACATGAAGGTAGGAGGAAGCCCATGTTGATCCAAGCAGTAAGTAGGCAGAAGGATGCCCAGAGCAGGGGTCTCAGCAAGGGGGAAAGCCATGAGTGAGAAGAGCAAAGGCTAAACTAGGACCCAGTCATAAGAAACCGAAGATGCACATGAGCCTGAGCCTCCTGGAGACAGCAATGACCAGGCGGGTTGTGCAGGAGATACAGTCACCCTCTACACCCTTGAAGCACTGGGTCCAGAGGACGGTAAAAACGTGATCCCAGGTACACATGGATCCCTTAAGTAAATTCACTGTTATCTTCTGGAAATCATGAATGGTCACAAGACCTCAACATAGTCCAGCATACAGACATCAAAACTTGCCTAATAGACACTTAGCACTGGGGCTCCAGACATGGATTTCTTGCCTTGGAGCAAGATGTGGTTTGGCTGTGATACACATGCCCCACTCTAGAATGGGGTGTCACCATGGAGATTTTTCCTCCAAGATAATTACATTCAGTTTCCTGTTCTCCTTTTGTCCACCCCTTGTCTTTTATTATTCATTCTTCTCCACAGGTTCTCTCAGCATTTGGCTTCCAAAATATCCATGGAGCCCTCTAAACCCATCCTGTTCTCTTTCTCCCAAAGACTGGGTCAGGACTACCTCATTTTGGGGCCACTAAAGCCACATCATGGGAAATCCAAGGCCTGGATGGCTCCCCAGCTGTGCTGTCTCTATCCAGGGGTTACAGCTGACAGATTCCTCTCTGTGGCCAATTATTTTCCATGGCCCTTGGCTATATGACCTTGGACCATGATCTTGTCAGTTCTCATAAACTAACCAGGAGTAGAATGAATTACACTCAGAGAGGAAACCTCTAGGGAAAACTGCAAGAGGCTGTGAGAGGAGAAAGACAGTAAACTAAGGACCCCAAGGCCATGGGAGTCTCAGTGTGACCCAAGCCTCCACCGCCTCAGAGTGGCTTCAATGTATATGAAGGGAGGAGACAGAGTCAAAGGCCTTTGGGCGGCAGGCACGATTGTAAGAGGGCTACTAAACTGAATAAGATTTACGGTCTCAATCCAAGAAGCTAATTGTCCCCAATATTCCCAACTTGGATAGCTTTCATGGTCACTGATTGAACCCTTCAGTGGTTAACACTCAAGCCAATTCTTAGGAATCCTGAATAAGTTATGTGATAGCTGGCACATTTATGGGTATCCGTACCTAGTGCTGGGATGGATGACCTGGGGTGTGATGACTAATGAAGAGGCCTTGTCAGGCTGCTGATTCCATGTGGATGGGGAGGAAGTTGTGGGAATGCAACAGAAAATATTATATTGTGCCAAACACATTGATTAAAACTCACAAGGAAGCACCAAAGAAACCTCCATATTCCACAATAGGGCTATTGTACCCTCCAAGCCCTAAATTTCTCCATCTTACTTGTTTATTACTTAAATAAAAATACTTATCTGAATAATCTTTGGATTTCAGATTTCTATGTCTTTGCAGTTTGGGGTAATAAGTTACCTTCAGTTGTCTGGCAAATTGTGAGTGGTTACTTCTGAATAAAATATGCATACACCAAAAAGATCTCTTGACTGTGTAAACATTTAAGTTGTTTTCTAGGCATCAGCTGAACACAGTCCTGGGGAGTAGCATGTATATGTGTGTGGATGGGAACAGTCCATACATTTTTACATGCACAAAAACTCAAAGTGCTACCTGCTATTTTAAGAGTCTAAACTCCAGCTCTCAACAAAGTTAAGCTCCTTTCCTTTTGCAAATGCATTTAATTTTATCTGGAAACTTTTTGACGTTCGAAATAGAACAACTGTAGTTTCTCATTATGTTTGCTGCCAGAATCCATGCTTCGTTGCTCAAGTAAAGACCTTATATTGCTAATTACTACCACATGCCCATATCCCAAGCGAAAGGAAACTTATTGATTCTGACAGCCCATTCTCTCAACACTGAATTCCAAATGAAAACTCAAATTTTGGCCAAACATAACATTTCATCAATCTTGTTCTACTGACTGGAAAAACAACATCAAACAAAGGGTGCTAATGGCCCTTTATTACCATTCCTTTCCCAAGCTTATATTTTCTGATGAAAGATCTAAGTGACCAAGGGCTTCTTTAAACTACTTGGTAATTAGCTTTTGAACCAGGAAACAATGCATAAAGTAAAGGGAACAGCCCGGTGTTGATGACAGGACATACCCTATTCCCAAAGGGTCTGGGGACATTGGAGACCCAAAAGAGAACGTTAAAAGCAAAATGTATTTTCATAAAGGGACAAGAAAAAGAGGGAGGAGGGGGAAGCAGGCTAAAAGCAGTGATAAAGGATTACAGAGTCAGAACTAGACTGGAGGGGCTCTGTGATCTAAAGCTCACAGCAGGTGGGCAGACATGCCAGCCTTTAAACCTGACCAGATCAGACCATGGCAGGCTACTGAGTACTGGTCTTAAGGCCTCATTTGGGCCACCCATCAACAGAATCTGTCAGCCAACAGCCCACCCATATTGGGTCACAGACACTATTCTGAAGAAGAGGAAAAAATTCCACCTGGAATGAGAGTCAAGAAATACTTTCAACTTAGATTTCAAAGTCATTGATTTTATTGACGTGATTGGGGACAGGGTTAAGGAGATGCTGGCTGAGACCACGGGGCTGGAACAGCTCTAATGGGGCCCTGGGAGTCTCAGAATACCTTCCACTTTACAGAGACCTGTCCAGATCTCAAAGGCACACAAAATTAGGAGGCTGTTTTCCTCTTGGTTTGAGATAAATGACGGAGAGGGAATCTTTGGGCTTATTTGGCCTTTTGGAACAAACCAATGGACCAGGCTTCAGGACAGCTTGGTTCTAACCTTTTCCAGGACTGCTAAGATAATAGGAAGGGGAGAGGCCTATGGGGGGAGATAGGGAGATGAGTTGCCTTCCCGAGAAGATGCCAACTGGCCTCCTTTCCCACTGTCCTCTGTCTATGAGAGAAAACTGCTGTCTTGTGGGTAGTTCAAGGAAATGAGCCCTCTCTCCACCTCCTCATTTTCTGAACAGAGGACTGGACACCTGAGCTCAGAGCGTGTTGGACTCAGTAATCACAGAGAAGCTCCCTGAGCTCCATCCAGCACGGCCAACTGTCAAGACAGGAGGGGCAGACATGGGGGAAAGGCATTTCCTATAGGCCACCTTCTGGTCCTCTTAAACACTGAACTAAGCTAATAATGTGACAACAAGTAAGAATAAGTAATACGATAAAAGAGCTCCTGGTGGGACATGGGGGTGGGGGATGGGCATGAATGGCACAGTTGTCCTGCTTTAATACACATGTGGATGACAGTGCCTGGGACATAGGTCAGTGCACATTCTTCTAGGTGTACACAGAATGCATGACCATTTCATTCTATGCATGCCACACCCTGAAATAAAAACAAAGCAGAATGGCCTTCTGAAAGCTTTCAAACAGGGTATTTGTTGACTTTTGAAGACAGTTGCAGCCACCCCATCCTCCCACCAACACTCCTCTGTTGGGATGGGCCTCTGGCAGTGGGTCAAGAGACTAAGGCCCTGCTATCAGCATTGGAGTAAAACTCCTCGTCCCCACTGGACCCATGCCTGATCCTGATGCTGATAAAGTGACCCAAGAACAAGCTTCACGTTTGGGAACTCAAACATGCACTCTGACACCACAACCGTAACAAGTCCTGCCCTGGAGACGCTCCCACTGTATGATGAGACCCTTCAACAAGCGTTTCCTGGTGGTCACAAGTATTCCACAGGGAAGATGGGCCAGGCCTTGTACGGCCCACATTAGTACATGCACCGAATATGATGATGCCACCTCAGTTGGAGGGACCAGAATTTTATCATATCACCTACTCATAAAATGAGCTTGGTTTGTATGTTAAGGATGAGGTTAGGTGCACATGGACCCCTTTAAATAAATTCACTATTATCTCTTGGAAATTGTGAATGGTCATAAGACCTCAAAGATGGTCCAGCCATCTCCTGTGCTCTGAAACCACGCCAAGGCAGAATGCACACTCTCCCTCATTAAACAAGTGGGCAGGGTGTGGGTAGGGGCATGGTCCAATGTCACAGGCATGGGGACTCAACAAATCACTCAAGCATATCTCCTCTGGTGCAACTGACTTACTTTCTGCCTCCATGTTTGTTAAAAGTCCCGCCGAATTTATTCCGATTCAGGATGAGAGCAGCAATTTCGGGCACGTAGCGGGCAAACATTGCCTACATGCATGAGACAAAGAAACAAGAGCCAAACAGAAACGGCATGCAGAGAGGCTCCTATGCCGGCCGCAGGGGCCGAGAAACCCCTTGGCATACTTACTTTCTTCCACTAACCGCGCTATAGGAGCCCCCGTATTTCTTGCGGTTTCCTATTAACTCTATGATTTCAGGGACGTAGCTGGCAAACATGGCCTAAGGAGAAGAGGGGAGACAGAAGAGAGACTAAAAAGACAGGCCAAAGAAAGGGTGACCTTTTCAGAGGGGGGATACTAAGATCTGAAAACACAAAAGGATTAGACCTGTGAAGATGCGTATTCATGTGTTGGATTATACAAAAATAACAGGACAAAGGGGAAAGTTCCTGAAAATGCATGGGATGAAACAAGCAGGAGTCAACCTAGAGGACTAGAAAACAACAGCAAATCATAGTCAAGACACATGTACTCCCTCATGTATGGATTTTAGACATAGATCTGGGGAGTGCCAGCCTACAGTCCCATGGCCAGAGAGTCTGGGAAACAGAAACTTCATTTAGTGGCTGATGGAAGCAGAGGCAGACTCCCACAGCTAAACACTGAGCTGAACTCAAGGAATCCAGTGACAGAGAGGGAGGACTGATGAGCAAAGGGGTTAAAACTGGGCTGGTTTAACTCCAGAAACAGCTGACCTGACAAGGGTTAGCTCCTGAATCCCAGGCTGATGGCTGGGAATCAGCATGGGACTGACCAAGACCCCCTGAATGTGGGTGTCAGTGAGGAGGCCTAGGCAATCTATGGGGCCTTAGGTAGTAGATCAGTATTTATCCTGGGTATACAAATGGACTTTGGACTCCCATCCAACAATGAGAGATGCACTCTCACCCTGAACTCTTGGGGGAGGGTCTAGGCCCTGCCCTGGATAAAATGACAGACTATGGACACCCCCATGGAGGGCCTCACCCTCCCTGGGGAAATGAGGGGATATTGGAGAGGGTTGGTGGGAGGGCACGGGAGGAGGAGAGGGAAAGGGAGAGAGACCTGGAATTGACATGTGAAACAACCTTTTTTCTAATTTAAATTTAAATTTAAAAATAAAATACAAAAATAATATAAAGGAGACAAGAGTAAATGAGCTAATGTCTTCTTCCTGAAGGGGAGTGGCTAAGAGGTGCACAGACTGGCAAAAGCACACCCATTCACTCACACACACATGCATGCATACACATGCACACATATGCATGGACGGACACACACAAGCACACATGCACAGGCACTCAGACATGCACACACATGCATGTGCACACATGCCCAGCCAGACACACGCACACACACCCATGCACACAACACACACACACACAATACACACACAAGTGCATGCGCACACACACATACACACGCATGCACACACACATGCACACACAAGCACACATGCACAGGCACTCAGACATGTACACACATGCATGTGCACACATGCACAGCCAGACACACACACATACACCTATGCACACACAACACACACACACACACATATTTTGTCAGAAAAGCCCTTCCAAATAACACTCAAAGGGGAATATTTTTATGAGTGGCTAAAGACACTAATACTAAAAGAGGATTAGAAATAAACATGTTCATTTAAAATGACTAAAAAGCATAAGAAGTCAACTTTGGAAATCACACAAGAGGAAAGGATAGCAAGGAGACACAAAGCTGCCATGTTTTGCCCAACAAGACTGTCCTGTGGCTGGATAATGGGGCTTCCTTATCTATGGCTCCCGCAGAAATGGTGTTAATGTCCACCACCACACACATTTATACACATTTTCAAAATGTATATGCCCCATGCATACAGAACAGAGAGAAATGCATGCATTGCTTCATATAAATGTGTGTGCAGTGCACATACGTGGCAGCTGTGTGTGGACTAGTAATCACTTACCTCATACCCAGAAAAAAAATCATATTTCATTATGAGCTACTTTGAAAGACAAAATGCAGCAACCGCTGGTGTGTTGCCTGGAAATTCCCTGGAATCACATCATACGCAATGGCCTCTTCCTGCATAGGGACCAGTGAAGCCAGTTTCACAGGGAGAAATGGAGTGGGCTTTGGACCTAGTCATGTCCTAACAATAGTGACATTTCCTAAATGAAGGGACCCTGTGCCAGCCACAGTGTTTGTTGGAAGTTTTCGGAGGAACATAAAGGGGAGGGGAACTCTCAAAACTGCTATCTGTCTGCAGAGTCTGGAGAGCACCATCTACCAGAGTCAGTAGCAGCAACTCTACCTGAATCCCACTACCAAAGGACACTTTATTAAAGGCATCTATCCCCTTAGACAGTTAGGTTTGCTCCTAGCTATGAGGACAATATGCCTGGGTCTGAGGGACAAGCATAACACTACGGATAAATACAACACAGTCACCATAGTGTATGGATTTAGTTTGCCTGGTTGGTTGCATTAAGGCAGTTACTTGCTTCCAGTGCAGAACACATAAAAAACACAAAGCCTACAGAAGTGGGTAGTAGCAAATATTAATAACCATTAAAATGGACATAATAAGAAAGAGGGTTTTTTTACCAGTCCCCCGAGAATGAAGAAGACCATGAAGAGGCGTCCAAGCGTCGTTTTTGCATAAACATCCCCGTAGCCCACTGTAGACATTGTGACCATTAGTAAGTAGACACATTCCCAGTACGTAAGCGCCTGGTTGTTTTGAAAATTTTCCCATGGGTCCCCTGAATTCTCCACCTACAGCAAGAGGATAAGGGGTGGGGAGAAAAAGAAACTGTCAGGTGTCCATTTGTGTTGAATATAGAAACCAGGAAGCCCAGGGCTCCAGAGGGCTGTTTCTGCATAAGCTTCTTATTCTCGGTACAGGATAGATGATTCCCTGTGCTAGTCACTGAGGAGTGATGTCCCAGAAACCCTCAGAGAACAGGAAGTAGATATAGCAACAGGGGCTGCCCTCTGACTGCCGGGGGCACCAAGGAGAGGGGATCAGGAGAAACACCCCTGGTGTGCTTTCCTGAACAAGTCCCGATGCTCTGGCCTTCTTCTCAGAATTCCTTATAAGGCAGGGGTGGGCAGCTCCTTTACCTTTCTCCCGGGATATCCTCGAACATTGTATCTAAGGACATCAGACCCAGCTCAGGTTCTGCCTGAACCCCAAAGATCATTTCCTCTTCTGAGACTGCAGTAGCTTTCTTTGCAGAAGCTCACTGGCAATTCTGCACTTTCAAATCTGGAACCTCCCTCTGGAACCCCAAGTGTGAACTCCTGGGAATTGCATCGCACAGTCTCTAGATCAAATGCCCTGCAGACTTTCGGTAAAGGGCTATCAGTAGGTTCAATTGGGGCTGCAGAGTTCCTGAGGTCTGCATAGCTACTCAACCCTGTGAGTGAAGCTGGAACCCAGCAGTGGGTGTTCAGCTGGATTTAGGGAACCAGAGCCTGGAAAGGCAGACTGCTCTTAGTAATTGGCTTCAGCAGGAATTAGGATGACAAAGGGTGAGATCTGACTAGACTGCCTCCATTATAAATTGTTGGGTAGGGACTGGAGAGGTAGTTTAGTGGTTAAGAGCATATATTACTCTTACACAGGACTGGAGTACAGTTCCCAGCATTCACTCTGAGCAGTTTGCAATCTCCTAAATATAGCTCTTCTTAGATTTAAAGATTTAAAACCCTCTTCTTGCCACCATGGGCACACCCACACATGTGCACATATCCCTACACAGGCACATAGGCATACACATAATTTAAAATAAACATATATATTTTAAAACCTTGTGTAAAACCCCCAATTATGTGGCTTAGCAGATGATGGAGCGGAGGTCATTTATTCCAAGTTTTACAGTCTGGTGGGTTCCTTCCGGTTGTAACAGCTTATGCGCATATGAAACGTGCATTCAATAGTAACTATGCTTTCTGAAAGCAGGCAGGAAAAATCCTGGGCGTGTCCCTGAGAAGGGTTGGGCTTAGTAAGAGCATTCAAAGAGCCTTAAAAATAACGTTTGCGGGGTTTGAAACAACTTGACAAGTCATAAAGTACGAGAAGCAAAGGCAACTTTTTGGGAGGGAGAAGTGGGGACAGGTTCAGGGATCTGAATTTGTTGTTTACAAAGAGCTCATGGTTCAAACTTTGAGCTTGCTGCCAGACCTTTTTCTTTGCGTTTGCTGTGGAAGCACTGCCATCTTGTGGCCTTCTACAGTTATTGCATACAGAATGAAAACTGCAAGTCTCCTTGAAGCAATACAGGAAATGCTGGAAAATACAGGTTGATTGTGCTAACATTATGCACCATTTGGAACTAGTTTGTGGGGGAGTATAAGGTAGGGGATTCCTAAAATTCTGTGGTTTGTCCCTCTTTCCTGTCTACAACCAAACGTGTCTCTCTTCAAAGAAACAAATGTTAGATAATAAAATGGCTCTGCAAGGGCTTGCTCCAGGCCAGCCAGGAAGGCAAGGTCGCCAAGTCTACTTACCAAGTGGATGAACCCGGCTGCAGTCAGCCAAGTGCTGATAAATATGGAGAGCAGATTCACCAGCTTGATGGAGTTGCTGTGCAAAGGAGACAAAGAGAGAGGTCCCGAGTTACAGAGAGAAGCTGTCTGATGGTGTCACAACGTCCCCTGCTTGGTCAGGAGTGAAAATCTCAACAGGGTCTGTCACAGCTGGGACTCAACATTAGTGCCCTCAAACTTGTTAAAAATTAACTTTTCTCTAGAACAAAATTATCCAAATATACAAAAAAGAAGAAGAGCAAATAAAATTTGTATATCCTTCACTTTATTTGACATTCCCCACGTCTCCAGTACCTCTGTATATCCTGTCTTATTTTTTCAGTGTTTTTCCTCTTTCCACTTACATTTTTATTCTTATCTGAGTCACTGTGTTGTGGGCATCACAGTACAACCTGTATCACAGCAGCAGCCAACTCCTCCGAGGGGACACCATGCAGTAGACTCCTGACACTGTTATATCCAAGACAACTAACTCAACTCAGCAACGGGATCTAACAAACAATCCTTATTTAAATGCCTCCAGGTGTCCCAAGGTTATTCTTAGTGAAGTTGCTACCATTTTCATCTTGCAGAAAGGAACTTTTATTTCCTGCCTCCTGGCCCAATGCAGTCCCTGGAGACGTTAGCCCTTCACCTCGGGCAATTTATCTATGGTACCACTGCCCACTTTCTGCCCATCTCTATCTCTTGGGTAACATCACCAACATTTTAAGAGCTTGGGGGATTAATGACGGTGACATAGGAGACTTTCACAGTGTGTATGTAGTGCTCAACCCATGCACCTCCATGCTGAGTGTTAGATGTAATCGACTCAATCTTCACAGGACCCTTTGAGGCCAACGGCGGCGGGGTTAGGACACTCACCGGTTTTACAGGGTGAGTTACACAGTGGTTGCTGTTGGATCTATCACACCACAGTCACAGTGTAGTGCCATTGAGAATAACTTCACTAATGGCTGCTGGAACTTGGATCTTGAATGCACAGTGCAAAGAGCAGGGTGGAGGCTATGGCCTAAGTTTTGCAAGGGAGGTCCCCCCCAACAGAGGTTATAATCATTTGTCCTGGGTCAAGCACGGAGCTTACACTTATGTAACTAAAGAAAGGCACCCATGGTCTCGGTTTGCCCAGAGTGGATTCTAAGAGCTCAGGAGCAAGATGAGTATGTGCTTCCAAAGCTGTGGGCGAGACTGGCCTTTCAAGGTGTGCACCTTGGTCATCTGCAGTATTACCATTTGTAGTTCCTGCTGTCTGCTGAAGTGTCGTTATGTGCTAAAAACTTGGCTGAGTCCTTCACCCTCTTCAGACTCTTACCCTTTACTCTAACGCACATGGTAGATGCTCACACTACTGTCATTCACCACCTAGGAAACAGGGTTAGGGAGCTAATTTAGCTTGTCTGGGAATCATAGTTTGTAAGTGGTAGGCTGCATAGAAGTAACTTGGGAAAACAATATAGGAAGCTGGGGGGGAGGGGTCTTTTCTGTCACCTGTGGTTTGTCCATCAGCTCTCCCCACAGCCCCTGACCTAGGAGACCAGGGTATCACTCAAAGGCTCCTCCCTGTTGGGGGGAAGTCCTGTGCATTTGTCAATAAAGCACTGTCTGGCCAATAGGGAATCAAGATAGGTGGGACTAGGAGTCCAGGAGGACTCTGGGAAGGAGAAACACAAGAGAGTCAAGATGTAACGCCATGGGGTAGGAAGCCCGGAAACTTCTCCGGTAAGAGACATACTTAGATTAACAATTATGGGGTAATTACTTAAGTCAGAGCTAGCCAGTAAGAAACAAGCAAAGCCAACAGCTTCATAATTAATATAGCCTCCTGTGTGTTTATTTGGGACTGATGCAGCTCTAGAACCAGGCTGGCGGAAAGGCTTCACTCAAAGAAAGAGCTTCTCTTTACACCTCCCTTTACTAAGAAGTTCAAAGAAATGTGGGCAGTGAAAGCCTCAGCCAGTAGACTGGCTGCACACCAGCAGACATGCTTTTCAGGAACTCCATGGAAGAGAGTTCTAGACCTTCTCCAGTACAAATTTGAACAACCTACCCTAGAGAAGTCCTCCTAAAAACAAGCCCAAAAAATATGGATAGAGAGGCAGAATCCAAAGTAGGCCTGAGTGCAAACATGCCTGATGTCATGCCTCTTGGACCCAATCATTCTGGAGGTGGGTTCTGTTACACAGCAGAAGTGGCTTATATCCAGAATGTTCTCTGAGAGCATCATAGCTGGTCAGGTATGTCTACTCTGTGGCCTGATGTAGTTAGAGCTTCATGGCTCTTTATGCATGGTTTGAAGTTGGCACTCTTGAGGGCAAAAATGCTTGTGACTGATCCTGACCTTCTAAGCTTTTTCAGACACCCCAGTAGATCACTCTACCCTTTGCCTCATCTCAAAGTCAGTTCTGTGACTAGGACTAGAATCACCAGCTAACAAAATAATGTTCTTACCAATTTCCATGCAACCCTCTCTCTGTAGCTGGGGCATGGTGGGGTCCTTGCCTCTTTGCTGCATGGAAAGGCTGACCAGGCTAGATGTCCCCTTCACTGGCTCCAGACTTCTCTATCAGAAGGCCAGTTCAGTGAGTCAGAGATCAGCAGGGTGGAAGTTAAACAAACCACGCCAGGGCTCTGCCTGCTGAGTGCCGTCTGAAGTGACCCTGGCAAACCAGCAGCTCACCCTACTTCACTGGCCACTATGTCTTGTTGCCTGGGAATTTCTGAGTGGAATATCAAAGCAGTGCTGCCCATTTCCCTGTCTCTACCTTGCAAGCCCCCTAAGATGCAACCAGATGTTGAAGAGGAAGAAGTAGGGAGAACAGGTAGCCTGTGGCAAAGGGAGGGATATATGTTTTGCTCTCACTTTCCCCAAGGAGAATTCAACACCTAATTGAGTCACTTACACACTCCCAAATCCTCAGGGCCTGGAAATGTACTGCGCCATCAACAACTGTGTGGAGTCATTTCAAGATATTAAATCTATTGACGTCTCTGAGTCTCTTGGTGCTTTGGGAAAATGGCCTAAATATGGTGATTATTAATCTCTAAATGATTGTCACAGGGATATTAATGGTGCTTAAGGGAGCTCTCGCTGTGTGCAGAACATTTAATCACTGTTGCTGAGACAGACCAGGTTGCTGAGATCTGATTATTTGTATGACATCAGGAGTATCACAGATTGCTTGCATGAGGAAGAGGACTTGCAAACTAAGCTATGAGCAAGTCAATGTCTGAGAGCTACGAGCAAGGCACACAAGACTAACCCTCAGTGAATGCTCTCTGTCCCTGTGATGCGGGCTTTGCCGTGTGACAGAGAACTGCTTGGGAGGGAGGGGTTGCCAGGAGAAGAATGTTGTGCATTTGTGGCCAAAGAGTCACTGGAGGTGGCTATGTGTGGCCTTCATGGCCAAGCTCAAAGACCTGGATAAAACATGAAACCATTAATCATCACAGTGCCGAGCTCTGACCATGCAGAGTCCAGCTCCTTGCCTTTAAGGAGAGATTGTGATCCTATCATAAAAACCTGGCACCTCTTTTAAAAGAAGTAATATTTGTGTTTCCACACATAAATTTTCCATGGCTGTTCTGGTTTGGTATTATTCTTAGTTACTTTTCTATTGCTGTGATAAGACAGGAAAAAAATACACTTATTGGGGCAAGTCTACAATCCATAGCCATCGTGGCTGGGGCATGGCAGCAGGCAAACAAGCAGAAGCGAGGGGCTTACATCCTTACCTGCAGAGAGCGCTAACAGGGAAGGCGGGGGCTTTTGAAGCCAGGGGCTTACATCCTTACCTGCAGAGAGCGCTAACAGGGAAGGCGGGGGCTTTTGAAGCCAGGGGCTTACATCCTTACCTGCAGAGAGCGCTAACAGGGAAGGCAGGGGCTTTTGAAGCCAGGGGCTTACATCCTTACCTGCAGAGAGCGCTAACAGGGAAGGCGGGGGCTTTTGAAGCCAGGGGCTTACATCCTTACCTGCAGAGAGCGCTAACAGGGAAGGCGGGGGCTTTTGAAGCCAGGGGCTTACATCCTTACCTGCAGAGAGCGCTAACAGGGAAGGCAGGGGCTTTGAAGCCAGGGGCTTACATCCTTACCTGCAGAGAGCGCTAACAAGGAAGGCAGGGGCTTTTGAAGCCAGGGGCTTACATCCTTACCTGCAGAGAGCGCTAACAGGGAAGGCGGGGGCTTTTGAAGCCAGGGGCTTACATCCTTACCTGCAGAGAGCGCTAACAGGGAAGGCGGGGGCTTTTGAAGCCAGGGGCTTACATCCTTACCTGCAGAGAGCGCTAACAAGGAAGGCAGGGGCTTTTGAAGCCAGGGGCTTACATCCTTACCTGCAGAGAGCGCTAACAGGGAAGGCGGGGGCTTTTGAAGCCAGGGGCTTACATCCTTACCTGCAGAGAGCGCTAACAGGGAAGGCGGGGGCTTTTGAAGCCAGGGGCTTACATCCTTACCTGCAGAGAGCGCTAACAAGGAAGGCAGGGGCTTTTGAAGCCAGGGGCTTACATCCTTACCTGCAGAGAGCGCTAACAGGGAAGGCGGGGGCTTTTGAAGCCAGGGGCTTACATCCTTACCTGCAGAGAGCGCTAACAGGGAAGGCGGGGGCTTTTGAAGCCAGGGGCTTACATCCTTACCTGCAGAGAGCGCTAACAAGGAAGGCAGGGGCTTTTGAAGCCAGGGGCTTACATCCTTACCTGCAGAGAGCGCTAACAGGGAAGGCAGGGGCTTTTGAAGCCAGGGGCTTACATCCTTACCTGCAGAGAGCGCTAACAGGGAAGGCAGGGGCTTTTGAAGCCAGGGGCTTACATCCTTACCTGCAGAGAGCGCTAACAAGGAAGGCAGGGGCTTTTGAAGCCAGGGGCTTACATCCTTACCTGCAGAGAGCGCTAACAGGGAAGGCAGGGGCTTTTGAAGCCAGGGGCTTACATCCTTACCTGCAGAGAGCGCTAACAGGGAAGGCAGGGGCTTTTGAAGCCAGGGGCTTACATCCTTACCTGCAGAGAGCGCTAACAGGGAAGGCGGGGGCTTTGAAGCCAGGGGCTTACATCCTTACCTGCAGAGAGCGCTAACAGGGAAGGCGGGGGCTTTTGAAGCCAGGGGCTTACATCCTTGCCTGCAGAGAGCGCTAACAGGGAAGGCAGGGGCTTTTGAAGCCAGGGGCTTACATCCTTACCTGCAGAGAGCGCTAACAGGGAAGGCAGGGGCTTTTGAAGCCAGGGGCTTACATCCTTACCTGCAGAGAGCGCTAACAGGGAAGGCGGGGGCTTTTGAAGCCAGGGGCTTACATCCTTACCTGCAGAGAGCGCTAACAAGGAAGGCAGGGGCTTTTGAAGCCAGGGGCTTACATCCTTACCTGCAGAGAGCGCTAACAGGGAAGGCAGGGGCTTTTGAAGCCAGGGGCTTACATCCTTACCTGCAGAGAGCGCTAACAGGGAAGGCGGGGGCTTTTGAAGCCAGGGGCTTACATCCTTACCTGCAGAGAGCGCTAACAGGGAAGGCGGGGGCTTTTGAAGCTTCAAGGCTCACCCCCAGAGGTATACCTCCTCCAACAAGGTCACATCTCCTAATCCTTCCCAAACACTGCCACCAATTTGGAGACCAAGTACTCTAATACATGAGCCTCTAGGAGACAGCCATTCTTATTCAAATCACCACAGTAGGAAATGACTCCCAAGGTGTCTGTATACTATAGGTGGTACTATTTTGGGAGAGTCTAAAATCTTTAGGAAATGGGGTTTAGATGGAGGAAGTAGGTTAGAAGGGGTGCATTCCTGGTGGCTACATCTTGTCTCTAATGCCTTCTCCCATTCTCAACTTCTTTATCCTCTCTCCCTCCAGGTGGCTATGGTGTGACCTCACTACCATATAGGAGCAACAAACCCAGCTGAACATAAACTGAAAACCTCTGAAACTGAGCCCAAACCATTCTTTCCTCGGGAATTTTGGCACAGAGATGAAAGTCAGATTACCACTAGACACAAATGGACACAGCAAGTTGTCAACGGGCAGGCAGGAATCCGATAGGTCAGTGACCTTCACCATGACTTGTGGGTGCTTGGAAAGAGAGTCTAACACCTAAGATTATAGCAGTAAAGCCAAAGCTGCCCAGGCCTCATCCCTGCCCTTACAGACAGAAGACGCATTCTGGTTAACCCTGAAAATGACAGCCACTTTGCACAAGGAAGCAAGAATTTGTCCCTGTCCCTGTCCCTTGTTTCTGCTTGAGGAAGCAGCCAGGAGCCAACAGCCTGTTTTCTTTTCATTTGCTGAGTAGCTATGAAGTGTCCCAAACTGGATTGTTGACCAGACTATGCTGAACTGAGATTAATGACCTTTGAGATTCAAAATGGAGCAAATTCGACTGTGTCAAGTCTGTCTCTTAGTTATCTCTATACCAGTCTCCTGTCCACATGACCTGCTCTGAGGCTAGGCCCTAATAGCCCGTCCCTGGGCGATTGCTCCTTTCTGGTCTTCATATCTGTGAAGTCTTAGATACTTCACTGTATACAACGAGGGGAAGCAGAGATTTTTAGAGTGTTAAGTGTCCAAACTTTCTCTGCTAATTAAAGTCCTTCAGCAGGTCTTTTTTGCTCTCCAAATAACCCATCAATCTAAGTGACGGCATGGTGTGGCTGCTACCTCACCTCCCTTGTAATCATCATATCAAATATCCTGATGCACAGACTGCCTTGGAGCCATTTCTAAGGTCATATATGTAATGCAATTCATTCCAATAATGCCCCCTACATGCTTTGTGTAGGTAGCTGGCTGTGGGTGTGCGCAGAGCTACGCAGGAGGTAAAACTGGCATGTTAGGGAGCACTGGCTGCCTGAGCACACCACAGCGTATAGAGTGCCTTCCTCTCTCTTTGCATTCTTACATAAAACGGCACTGATGTTCACAGGGGGCACATTAACAATTAGAAGAAACAATGAGGCATTTTTCATCTTGAAACAAATGTAACAGGTAAGCCATGTTTTAATAAACATTACTGACCATGTTGAACGAGATGTGGAATTAAAGACTACAAACAGCTTGTACTTGGGTCTCGTGGTAGAGCAAACGACCCAGCATTGAAAACTGCTGATGAATGCCACCAGATTGCAGGATGACTGAGGAATGTCCAACAAGTCGGGCAGATGACTTAACATCTCTCATCTGCCTAAAACAGGCCATGCCAGAGTGCCTTAGGCCCTCTTTTGACTCAGTTTGGGCATTTGCCCTGATTCTGGCTACACAACATCCCCTGTCCACTCTGGTCCCCTCTGCTGTCCTCTTAATTCTTCATCCCTTCCTCTTCACATTTATTTCTGGGTCCCACTTCTTTCAGTTCTGAGCTGAATGGAGCAATAGAAGAATAGAAAATAAAGCCATGCTTTTTAAATCACATTTGTAAAACCTCCTGCCTTACCTAATACCACAGATCAGCAGGGGTTCACCACTAGAGAAAGCCAGACAGAATCTCCTTAAACATGACACAGCTTCCACACCCCACCACCTGCCAGAAGGTCACTCTGAAAGCATCGGGGTCTACAGAACTCACAAGAGAAGCTACCCCGGGTCAAAGCCCTAGAAAGCCAGGATTTCATTTCCTGTACAGAGCCTTGAGAAACAGGCTTGGAGTGACCAAAAGGCATAGTTGAGCACCCCCCCAAAAAGGTGACCCAACATGTCTAAAGTTCCCACAGCTGAAGGAAGTGTTTCTCTGGTCCTGGAGACTAGGCTGTGGTCCCCAACCCTAAACTCAACCTCCTTTGCTCAACCACAGGGAGTTAGGAGCATGGTATTACTCAAAGGTCCCACAGGTGTCATGTTTTCACACTGCGAGCTCCCTACAAATATCTCAGCCTATGTTTCCTACCCTTCTTGAGGCCGTCCTCCAGCCCCAGTAGAATGACAGAGTCCTAATTTTCTCAGGTTTTCTCTCTTCACCTTAGAAAGACCCTTCCTGGGACACAACTTCTGCCAGGCCCAGTGCAGTGCCCCTCTGTGCCTCCAGACCTGGGCCCACTCCTGTTTGAACACTGACCACTCTGACAGGAAATGTGGTCATGAGTTCCCTTGTCCATGCAGTCTCTCGTCACAAGATTCACCGGTGGCATTCTCATACACATAAACTTTTATATACATAGATGCTCACTTTAGACCCCCAGGGATCACACAGTCACCTGGTTATAAGTGCAAACAACAGGAACCCAGGACATCCACGTTGCAGGGTTCTGAGGAAAGACTACCTGACAATAGGGATTTCTTGTGTGGGAAGTGAGGGTCCTAGCCATTTGAGGGCTAGGATTGCAGGAGCCCAATTGCAGCTACTGTGCTGGAAAACTGCTGCCTGTGGGAAGCGCACTCTCCCCTCTTCCCTAGCCAGCAGCCTCCACTCTGTCCCTTCTTCACCGAGAAAATGAATCGACATTGTAACTACATAACTACGAAGACGCTGTTGTCCCGCGCAGCCACATCTGACTTCTGAATCTAAACAAGTGGCCCTCTTTGCTGAGGAGTGGGACATGCATGAGCCCCCAAGTGCGAGGCTGGTCCAAGAGACCCAGATGGCACATCACGGTGATGCAGAGGCCCTGTGTGCCAACGGGGAGGCCAAGAGCAGTGCTCTACCTGCACTGTTCCTGAGGACGGGAGCACTGCACTGTCCCTGAGTGTGCGTGAGGACGGGAGCACTGCACTGTCCCTGAGTGTGCGTGAGGACGGGAGCACTGCTCTATCCTCACTGTCCCTGAGTGTACATGAAGACGAGAACACCACACCATTCTAGCTGCATTATTGCTCAGAGGAATGGAATTTTCCTAGAATCGCAGGATCACAGAAGAACAGTCTCATTAACTTATTAGGTAAACGATGAGTAGGAAAAGTCCTGAGGGCATGTGAGAGCATGTGAATGGGTCCATTCCAACACAACCCATGTCCGCCCCTGCTACATAAGTCTTAAGGACAAGGCCCAAGTTCAGTACTGGACACTTATCAACTCTCCCTAGAGTTAGAAAAAACATCAGCTTTGTGCACAAGTTCAGTATATGTTAGTAGTAGATATGTTACATTTTTTTTAAGTCAAGGTCTCACTGTGTAGTGCTGGCTGACTTGGAACTCAATATATAGACCCAGGTGACCTTAAATTCACAGAGATCCACCTGCCTCTGCCTCCCTGGTGCTAGGATTACAGGGCCCAGATAGATATGCTAGCTTTGTTAATCATTTCTTTTCAAAAGTTGTACAAGCCTATTGCATAAAAGATCTATAAAGCCGGGCGGTGGTGGCGCACGCCTTTAATCCCAGCACTCGGGAGGCAGAGGCAAGAGGATCTCTGTGAGTTCAAGGCCGGGCTGGACCGATAGCCTCCAAAACAATACAAAGAAACCCTGTCTCGTAAAAACCAAAAAAAAAAAAAAAAAAAAAAAAAAAAAAGGCAAAGCGTAAGGCTACTATTGCTCAAAGAAAATTTTAAAAATTACTATCCATTTAAGGCCTCACCCTCACTGGGAAGCAGAAAGGGGATGGGACAGGGGGTCTGTGGGGGGCAGGGGAGGAGGGGAGGGAGAGGGAACTGGGATTGACATGTAATACAAGCTTGTTCCTCATTTAAATAAAAAAAGAAAAATTACTATCCATGAATGCTATTATAAAGCAAAAAGTAGAGAAGTCATAAATCTTTACCTCAGAAGATAAAATATAAAGGGATAAGGAACACCTTAAGTGAGCTTTGTGGCTTTTACATTTTGACCTGACTGTAGAATGTGCATTTTTATCTCTTATTGATGTATAGTTGGGGAGGGAATTTAGGATTAAAATGAGATACAATAACAAAATAAAGGCACACTTGTTGGACATATCAGATTCTAGAAGCTGGGTTCCACATTTCATGACTAGGAAACCAACACAGAGCCCATGACCTCAAATAGCAGGTACATTAATTATGCATGACACAATGCAGAGGTGTCCTGCTTTCTGTCACTCATCAGACTCATTAAGACCAACCAAAGAGGAAATGGAACATTAGAAGGGGTCTTCTTAAAATGTAATTTCCTACTATAGACATTTATAAGCTGCACTCACTCCCCATTAGAGTGTGCCTAACCCTTTTATTAGTGTGTTCAGTAATGCAGCCTGGGTTCCAGGGCAACTCTGGGCACTGACAAGTCACCAGGCATGGGATTCCCTAGGGGATTTCTGCTCCTGTCCTAGCCGTGTTTTCCAGATCATAATGGAGTTAACAGATGCTGCACTGGTATATTTGCCTGGAGGTTTTTAGGATTTTCCCCACGAGGCAATCTACAACCCACACCCCCAAGGGCTCTATGGATATAAAGTGAAACAGCTCAAATAGACTTAGGAAGGAAATGGTTTTTTGTTTGCCATATGAGGTTCGTGATTGCCTGTCGAGGAGCATTGCTTCTCTTGCCTTTATGGCCAAGTTCAATCTCTTGTTTAGTAGTAACTAAAGGGGCATTTAAGACGTGGCAGCAAGGACATCCCAATCAATGAGCAAATACATCCTTCATCCATGATGCACCTCTCCCATGATGCTTAAGTTGCAACCTCACTGGTTGCCCAGATACCAGTCATGTGACCTTGCCAGACTGTATCTTCCTCCCCAGATCATAACCACATCTCCCCTTTCCTCTTATTTCTCCCTGGCCCTGCAGAAGAGAACAATGCAAGGCCCTCCTTTAGTAGGTTCGCTCTCCAGTTCTATGACTGCTCTTCCCACGACTAACACAACTCTACTGTTTTACCACGGTAAAAGCAAGTATACTTGATATTTACAACCTGGCCCTCAGGAACCAGAAAGGGGCAGGGGAATCTTACCTTGTCTTAAGGATATTCAGAAACTGCAAAATTTCTGAAAACTGTATCAGTCTGAGAGCTCTTAAAAATCTCAGGCCTGTAAAGAGAAACAGAACAGGGGGTTATTTCCAGTGTTTAGATGTGAGGCTCACAGCCTGGGTCATGGTCACTCACGTCTGTTGGAAGGGCTGCGAAGGCCCTGCAGAAGATGAATGCTCCAGTACCTTGGGCCTCCTGCTTCATTTTGATTCTCCACTGGCTTAATCTTGGCTGATAAATGGGCTTTCTTGTTCAATATGAACTGTTTGAAACCAGATTAAGGGGTTGAGCCAGAAGAGAGGGCCCACTTTAAGGGGGATACTCTTCCTGGTGACCCCCGTTGAAAAGTCCTGTTTCCGAGCTACCCAGTGGTCTGGCAGAATTGGGGTTTCGGAAAAGTACTGGGAACTGTGTTCACTAAGGATAACCCTTGTGCTTAACAGCAGATTAAGAATAAATCGGATCACCTTATGTCTCTGATAATTTTTTTAATCTTTATTTTCAGCGCCTATAAAAAAAGACTATGGCCCAAAGAGCTACCCATGTTCTACAATATTTTATATTTTCTCCCAATTAAAAACAAAATAAAAGAGAAAAATAAGCACAGATCAGTAAGCTACCACAGCTCACAACTTCAGGATTCAAAAGTTTAATAGTTCTGTTTCACTGATGGCCATGGTTTTCTACCTGTAGTCTCTCTTTAATGAAAGAGTTACAGCTTCTAAGTGGAGAGGGACAATGATCAATGAATTGTTTTAGGTTTTATTTTTCAGAACCAGGGTGTCATGAGCCAGGTTGGTCATAAAATAACTATAGTAAGGGCTGTCCTTGAACTCCAGATCCTCCAGCCTCTACCTCCCAAGTGCTGGGATTACAGAGATGTTCCACCACACATATCCAGCTTTTTCTTTTGTCTCTTCTTTTCTTTCTTCAAGGATCACTCTATTTCTGTCTAGTTCAAAGTCAGGTGATAAAAAAAATACTCCAAATTACCGGGCAATGGTGGCACACACCTTTAATCCCAGCACTCAGGAGACAGAGGCAGGCAGATCTTCTATGAGTTTGTGGCCAGCCTGGACTACAGAGCAATTTCTGTGACACCCAGGGTTATACAAAGAAACTCTGTCTCGAATAACAAAGCAACAATTCAGAATTAGTCATGGGCTTTTACACATTTACCACTACTCTGGAGAACTCCTCGCCAAATGCCACCAGCAAGCTTCGGGCACCCAATCCCCCAGGGATTTTGTCTACCAGACTTTCAGGAACACACCAAGTGCCAAGTGTAGTACTGAGCAGTGAGCTGAGCTGACTCTGTTCCCTGCAAGGGAGGCAGGGAAGGAAATCTAATTTGCATGGTGAGACTAAGCAAGCCTTAAGATTCACTAGAGACCCCCTAGGGTGAAGCCTGGGTACATCCTCCTTGAACAAAAGTGCTCTAACCGGCACGGTGTAGAACTCTTAATAACAAGTAAAAATTAACCTACAGTCCAGGGGTAGGACTGCCCGACTCACTAAGGAGGAAGGAGAAAATGCTAATGACTCAAAGGCAACATTTCTCATCTGAAAAGAAGTCAACTTTGTGAGCAAGAGATGGTGTCCAGAAAGCATATTAGTACTTTGCTAAATGATATTTATATAGTTGTTATTAACCCAAACAGGCAGACATGAGAATGGAGGTAGGCGAGATGAAAGAGGCCGGGAAAGCTGAGGACCCAGTCATATCAGACTGACAGGAGGCTTGATAACACAGACAAAAGCCCAATCTGAACAGACTCTGCCTCAAAGCGGGACACACACACACACACACACACACACACACACACACACACACACACACACACACACACACAGTGCTAAACAGCAATGGAGAGGAGACCAGGGCGACCCGATGGGGGAATAAAAGGCAACTGCAGACAACAGAAGCTGTAGCCAGAACACAACAGAGGAGAGCTGTCTAGAAATGCAAACAATGGTTTGTGATTAGAAGAGCCAAGATGTACCCGCCTTTTTTTGTTTTCAAGTATTCAGTTAAACACAGAGTAGAAAGCACCAGTGTTGGGGTGGATATTGAAACAGGAAGCGCCAAATGCTATCTTTTGAATCTTAAGTGTCCTCTAAAGCTCATGTGCCAAACGCCTGGTCCCTGGCACCAGCAGGAAGTGGTGGGACAGATAGGGCCCTGGGACTATAAGCCAGACCATTAGGGGAATGCTCTAGAAGGAGATGTCGGGATCCTAGCCTCCTCTTCTCTCCCTTCCATTTCCCAGCCCCACGATGCGAGCAGCTTCATTCCACCACGCACTATTCACTGTTTACTGCTCGCGGAAACCTCCATGCTTACCAGCCCAAACCCATCTTTCCCACGTCTCAGTTGTTTGTCTCAGTCGACACAGATGAAAAACTGACACAAGTAACACTTGGGCAACACTGAGAAGTTTAACAGCGTCTGGCCTAATGTTTAACAGTGGCTCAAGCAGCTCAGAAAGACTAAAATCCAGAACAACGAAAACATCTTCAAGTACCCCATCTTTGTTGTTTTCTTGGACTGTGAAAATCAGTCCATCAATCGATCGATCAATCAATCAACCGATCAATCAGTCAAAGCCATTAAGTCAGGTCAGAGGTTAAGGATTGGAGAGCACAGTTGCAGACTTCGGGCCATTCAGTGATCTCATGGCTCCACGCCATACAGTGACAGGTAGAGAACTTGAAGTAGCCAGCTGGGATAGAAAAGCAATGTGGCTGCTATTCCCAGTTTAGCTACACACATGCTCTAGTCTGTTTATATGCACAGATGGGTGTGTGTATGCAGGTACATATGCATGATTTATGGAACCAAAAATAGAATATCACTTCCCTAAACTTTGATCTGAATTTCTTTTATTTTATTTTAAAATGCTGGTGTTTGCAGATTGCCACACTCTAACAAACATATAATACAATAAAGTGTTTTCTCCAGTGGAGGTGGGTGAATATGAAGCTAGGCATACAGGGAATGAGGGGGTATGACGGTTAGCATTAACTGTCAACTTGACACAAATGTAGTCATTTGAGAAGAGAGAACTCAGCTGAAGAAATGCTCAGATCACACTGGCCTGTAGCCATGTCTCTAAGGCATTCCATTAATCGTGAATTGATGTAGAAAGACCAGCCCACTGTGGGCAGTACACAAGTGGGCCTCGGATGTCTAAGAAAGCAGCAGCATTCCTCCATGGTTACCGCTGCTTCTTTGAGCTCCTGCCTTGGCTTCCCTGGATGATGAACTATAAAGTATGAACACTTTCCTTGCTAAGTTTCTTTGGGCCATGGTGTTAACGACAACAACAGAAAGCAAACTAAGGCGTCCTATAACCTTGTTAGGGAAGTCCGCTCAGCTAGCTCTGGGTGTCTCCCTAACAGGAGATACCCAGAAGACCGTGCATGGCCAACAGAGTCTGGGGATAAAAAGGTGGGCACTTGGCTCTCAAAGAGGTTTTCCTGGAATGGAGACAACAGGAAGGCATCTCTCTGCTAGAGGGAATCCGGCACTGTGTGACAAAGAGCTGAAGAGAAAAGCGCTTGTTTCTTTGATGGCCTCTAGGGGTCACTGTCTTAACATTGAGTCTTCGCTAACAAAAGAGGAAAAAAAGGCCAATGTTGGTCTGCAGCCTAAACCCTTCAGTCCATAGTTCACAACAGTTTCCTAGTGACTTCTAACCTGGAGCCCTTGGGGTCTCTGCTCAAAACTCACCCTTTATACAGAGAAAATGTCACTTAAAGTGACCCTCTCTCTCTCTCTCTCTCTCTCTCTCTCTCTCTCTCTCTCTCTCTCTCTCTCTCTCTCTCTCTCTCCCCTTTCTGTACATGAATGAAATGTAATTACCTTGCTCTTTCCTCCATGCCTTCTTTGCCCACCTCCACCATGATGAACGCTATGACTCCAAACTCTAAGCCAAAACAAACTCTTACGTTCTCCAAGCTGATTCCTGGTCATGGCATTTTATCACAGCAGCAGCACGGTAACTAACACACATTGCTCTCGACCTATCACATGCTCTTTGTATTATTTATTTGTTTCAGTCCTTCTGTATGTATACATACGTGTATGGTGAATGTATGTGTGAGAGGAGGTGTGTGTGTGCCACAGCATGAAGATCCCTGTGGCTTGAGGGCCAGTCAGTCTAGCTAAATCTGTGAAAGTCAGATTCAGTGAGAGACCTTGTCTCATAAGCTAAGGGAGACATGCACACACAACACACTGAACATATAATTATATTGCCATTTTAACTCTTAGTAAAATGATAATATTAAAAATAAAGCAAATTTGTATTATTGATCACTGCTTTAATTATGTTCTACATATGAAAAGTCATATCTTTTAAATCTATACAACAGAAGAAAATAGCTAAGGATAGTGTGTCTGGCATACTACATATGTTATACATTATCCATACACGTGTAAGCAACAGGGCCGGATTTTACACTCAAATATGTCAAACTGCACCCAAACCCCAGACTTGAAGCCACTACCCTGAACAGACTATATATTCCAGCTCCAAACTGGGCTCAAGGGGGTTGTGTCAGTTTATTACCATTGGGCAAAAACATCATGGAGACAATTGGTTTTATAAAGAAAATGCTTATTTTGGCTCAGTTTCAGAGATCTTAGTACCTGGTTCTTAATGTATGTGGTAGAGAAAGCCTATTCAGATGTCTGTGTGTGTTGTAGCATGTGTATACACATGTCTATGGAGGTTAAAGGTGGACAAACATGTTAGCTTCTGCTCAAGGACTCAGTTTTGCTGCAAATAATGTAAAGACAAGCAGGCGTGGCTTTATTGATGTGAAACTCCTTTAAGAGAAATAGACCATGGGAATTCGTTGCCTACACCTGCTTTGGAGGCATCCCAGTCTGACACAGTCAGTGCGGGGGTCCCCCGGACATGGCAGGTGTCCACAGTCAGGTTGGAGAGGGGCCTGGCTCTCTGCATTCAGAACTAGCTCTCAGCTGAGGTAGGACTGTGGCTCGGGAGACCACACGGAGGAGACAGCATGCAGGACAGCAGTCCTACACCAGCCTGCTACATCTGCAGGGTGACGACTGAAAGTCAGGACTGAGCATGCCACCTAGCCCCAGATACTCTGACTTCATAATTCGTCAGGGTTACAGTTTGGACACAGAATGTTTTAAAGTTCAGATTCTAACATGCAACCATGTTTGAGAACCTCTTGTTTAAGGTACCTTTTCTTTTTAATCCTTCAGTTTATCATTCCATGTTGACGTATTTATTTATGCTACCTAAATAAGCAGATTTCATTTTAACACCCCCCACACACACAGCAAACTCTCCTGTGTCTGAGTAATTTAAAAGCCAGTAATTCACACGTTTCAGTGTTATACCTGTATATATAAACTCAATTTTGGGGAACATGCTATTTAGCTGCCAGTTAAAAAGAAATGAACAGTATAATGTGTTATTACTTATAGCATGGATGGAGTATCAGCCTTCAGCGGAGACTCGGTGGGGAGTAGCAAGAATAGCATTTATTGTTTCATGTTTATGGTTAAATATCAGAAAAGCAATATGGGTTAACAGTGGTAAAAATTCTGAATCATTTTATGAAGGCAAATTATAACCAGGAAAGCAAACAAACAAGATCAATGCTAGATTATATACCCACAAAACTGGAAAACTCACTTTGGAACTTTAGACTAACAAATAAAACCTTCACAGGTGAATAACTGAGAAGTAAATTGAAAAATTTAATGATTACTTCTCATTCAAAGATCCTGAATTTGTTTTTTTATTTAAAAATAAAATGATGCAATAGATGCAAGAAATCAAAGGACAGATCACTTCACAGTTCTCAGGAGAAATTAGTTTTGACCAATTAATATAGACACTTTGTTGACCAGAAGAAAAATAATTCCAAGAGAAATGGGATATAAGAAGCAGGAAGAGAACACATAAAAGCAGCTGGTTGTATGTGGAATGAGGCTTTCTTTACAAAATGATAAATAAGAGTCAGCTGAAGTAGAAATCTTTTGGACTAAATGGAAAATGAAGTAGGAAAGGGAGAAGCCAGCAGAAGAAAGCGGTGCGGAGGGAGTGTATGGTGGGATGTACGTGTACCTCTCTCATATTCACACTCATTATTCAGTAATAACAACCATTTAACAGTCACCAAACTCACCACATCATTGGGCTACAAAGAAATCTCACTAAATTCAAACTACAGTAACCATCTAAGTTAGATTTACCACACAAAAGAGAAAATGACAAAAGAATAAGAAAAGGAATAAACAGAGATGGGAATTGTGGCATGTACCTTTAAGCCCAGCAATTGGGAGGAAGAGGCAGACAAGTCTCTGAGCAACAGACTAGCCTAGTCTACTTAAGAGTTCCAGGCCAGCCAGGGTTACACAGTGATTCCTTATCTAAAAACAAAACAAAACCAGATGGGGGAGGGGAGGAGGGGTAGAGGACAGTAAAACAATAAGACAAATACTCTTATATAAGAATTTAGTATGTGATAAAGAAGCAAACAAAATCAAGTGTGAGATTAATTTTCAGGATAACTGTTCAACAGTAGGAAAGAAATTCAGTCATTTTGTGTCATAATTTAAAACAACTCAAGATGAGTTAAAAACCAAAAGTAACACATAGAAAACTAAAAGAAATGTACTTGTATACTTACTAGACTATTTCAAACAAGACGTGAAAAGAATCAGAAAAGGTCTGAAATATCAGGTTCACAACTATGAAATAAGATCAAATATCTGCAAGTTTTTAAACCAAGATTCCCAGCTGAAAATAATACAATAATGAAAATTGTGTCATTTCTGAACAAGGGATGCAGTTGGTTGATAGAACACATACCTCATGTGTTCACAGATAAATACTTTGACTCCAAACAGATGGTTTTTAAAAAGCAATTTATATGAAAGTCAAAAGCTTACTATATCCAAAATATGGAAATAGAAAATCAAGGAACAGGACCTATAACTAGGAAAGAGCCATTTGAATCGACTATGCTTATTGAGTGAAGTGAAAGAAAGTTCTATCCCAGGCAAAACTCAATTCAGAACAGACCAAGTACTTGACTGTAGAGTCAAGGTAGGAACCACCCATGTTCCAATGTGGATGGATGGATGGATTTTAATGTGGCACATATGCACAATGAAATACGATGTAGGCGTAGAAAAAGAAGAAAGTCCTGTTTGCAACAATGTGGATGAGCAGGGAGGATGCAATGTTACATGAGATAACCAGAGGAGGAGATAAAATATTGTTTGGTCTCAATCATTCACTGAACCTGAAAAAGTCAATCTTATAGAACTGGAGTCTAGACGGATGGTTCCCAGGGGCTGGAGCAGCTGATGGAGAGGCAACGGGTATGATTGGAGCTCTCCGATGTAAAATTTCAGCTAGACAAGAGGAATCAGTTCAAGAGACATACTGTACAGCATGCCAACTGTAATCAATACATGTGTTGTGCAGACGCCGGTGAAAGGTTAAAGAATAAAAGCAATGGAAATTACGTGAAATGCAGCAAGCACTGTATTTATTACACATCACAACCAGCAATATATTTGAGTTTGCTTTAGGGAAATGACTGCAATGGCATAGTCCTATGAATTTCAGGGTAGAATTACAAAGTGACAAAACCCTTTTTAGAAGTAATTTGATACTATGAATCAAACTAATTCCATTTCTAGTAATAAAGGAGATTTTATAACAAATACTTTAGGAGCAAATATGTTCATTGCAAAGTTATTCATTAAGGAAAACAGAAAGCAGTTTTAGCACTACAAGTAGGCCTCCTTAAGTATAGCTTCCTATGGATGTTGTACCTGCACTAAGGGATGTAACCAGGAACATGATTGTATTGTTAAGTTTCAAAAAGACATAGAAATTAGAATGGCATGCGCCAGGAGGTAGGAAAGGAAAAAAAAAGAATTTGTTTAATTCCTGCCTGCATTCTAAACACCAATTCTTACACCCAGAGGTGAGTGTAGCTCTCGCCCCTCATCAAAGAAGCTCTCTTTGCAATGGACTGAAACCACTACAGAAAAGCATAACTGGTCACACTGCAGAGAACAACCAATCCCGGGCTTCCTGACCCGAATAGACACAGTACAACCCCTGCCCTCAAGGGTCAGGAAATGTCACAGAAAGGATAGCAGAAAGGTTATAAGAGCCAAAAGACCAAGTCTGCTGTGATATCATGGTTCCTAGAAATGTCTCAACAATGTGGCTTCCAAATTACAGCCGGAACCACAACAATATGAGTAGACATGCCAGCCTGGAAATGGGCAATCTCACAGGGTCCCAGACAAAGAGCTACAGACAACCAGTGACTTCCGAGGAAAGGAGAATTGGTTTTCCCATGGATAAGCCCCCTAATAAGTATCCAATTCCAAGGGATGAACCCTGAAATCATATACATACAAGAAACAATAAACAGACTGACTCATCAGGTTGTATTTATGCATTTATGCATTTATGCATTTATACATATATGTGACAATAACAATGAAAGAAAAAGAGGCCAAAAAAGTAAAAGGAGGAAGGGGAGATTACATGGAAGGGGCTAGACTGCAGGAAGGGAAGGGGGAAATGATGTAATTACATTTTTGCTAAAAACTGTGTATTAAAAGGAATTTTAGGTTTGGAAGAAGATGTTATAGACATCTGTTTGCAGCAATGCAAAGTACTTCTGAACTAACTGTGTGTTTAAAAGTGGTTGCGACAGTCAGATTTTAAGTTCCATTTTCTTTACCACTACAAGGTTTCGAGGCACTGGGGAAATGGCTCAATGGGTAAGAATGCTATGCAAACACAAATACCCACATAAAAAGTCAAGTGTGGCCACACACACTCTCTTGGAACCCCCCTTGCTGTGGGGGACAGAAACAGGAGGCTTGCTGGTCACCAGCCTAGCCACAGCGTTAAGTGAGACACCCTGTCAAGAAACAGAGTAGGATATGTAACATCTTCCCCTGACCTCCTGGGAGCACCCCCCACACCTGCATACTTCACACACATAAACACACATACAAGAATTTTAATTAATTTTGTAAGATTTATTTTCATTTTTAATTATGTGTATGTGTATGCGCAGGCACATGCCTGTGTGTGTGTATGTGTGTGTGTGTGTGTGTGTGTGTGTGTTCATATGAGTACAGGTCCCTGAGGAAGTCAGAAGAGGGTGTTAGACCCTCTGGAGTTAGAGCTAAAGGCAGTTGTAAGTCACCAGACACAAGTGCTGGGAACTAAATTCAGGTCTGCTAGAGCAGCACATGCTCTTAACTGCAGAGCCATCCCTCCAACCCCTTAATCAATTAATTTTTAAAGGGTTTTTCAAGTAGCAACTTGGAAACGGTTTTTAAAAAGGGAAAAATTGGAAGCATAAAGTGCATATTTCCTAAGAAAAACTATGAAATATAAACATATAAAAATTAAAATTTCCAGATGGTGGTGGCACATGTCTTTAAACCCAGCAATTGGGAGGCAGAGGCAGGTGGAGCTCTGTGAGTTTGAGGCCAGCCTGGTCTACAGAGTGAGTTCTATGACAGCCAGGACTGTTACACAGATAAACCCTGTCCAAAAAAAAATTAAAATTTACATGAAATTAAAATAATGGTTACATTACCCATATAGGATTAGGTTTATTTTTTTTTTAGATTTTTGAGACATTTTGCACTTTTAAAATCTTCTAAATAACATCAACACTTAAGTTTTTAGCTCATAATTACTTTGTGATGCTGTTATGAAGTCAGTGGCAAATCAGGATTACCACCTGGGTCTTTTTGGCTCTAAGTCCTATGCCCACATTCAAATTTTAGTCACTTGAGGTCACTGGCTCTAGGAAAGGAGGCCCCCTCAGTAAGTGCTATCAACTCAAAGGTTTAAACTTGGTGGCCCAGACATGACCCCAGGTTAGAGTCCCCTGGCAGCTGGGGCTATAGAATCTCGGCAGTGACTGAAGATGCATGGAGAGATTTAAGTGCTCTTTCTTAGACGAGGGATTGTTAGAGATAAATGGACAGACGGGTAATTGGTTAATCATTCATTGTTCATGTCCCTGGTATCCCAAGAGCTCTGTACACGTGAGGTCCTGAGAGAACACTGGACAGAAGTCACGCTCACAAGCACATCTGGCCTGAGACAGAAAGCCTGTCCAGGCTTTGCAATTTGCTATTCTCCTTTCACTTTCACTCTTTAATCTTTAAATCCGAAGCTGGAAGGTTCTAATAAACCTCTGTCGTTTCCAATCCCTGCAGCCCCATGTAAATCCCAGAGAGCAATTATTTTTGTGCTGTCTGGCAAGGTCACTGTTATCTGACCTTGCAGACCAGGGGAGGTTAAATCAAACTAAGAGCATTAGAGTATAAGGGCTGCACACCCCTAGGGAGCCTTCTTCAGGGTGGTCCACATTCCTTGGCCATCAAAGGCCCACCTTGTATCCTCAGCTTGGGTACCGTTGGAGCCATCTAGTTTTAGTCCCCACACAGAGGAAACTCATGCCTCTCCTTGCTTAGTGGAAGGGTGGGGTCTGTGTTTCTTGCTCCCAAACACTCCTAGACCTTTGTCCCTCCAGTCAGAAAGTGTGTTATGTAAACTCCCCTTGCCTGTCTAACATTATTACCAATCATTTCCCAGGGTAATAGTTGAAGCTGCTCTGTTCCCTACATCTTCTCAGCCCTGATCCTCTGACAGATGCTAATCAAGAAGCCATATTCCCAGTGAGGTCAACACCTAACCATTGGTCCATCTGGTGACTCATTCATTTGCCCACATATGAGAGCTGGTTTCCTGCTCTCCACCAACCACTTTGTATTAGCCAATGAAGGCTCAAGGTGCTCCTGCTTCTGGAGCTTTCTATGGGAGTAGATGGGACAGATGTAGGGAAATTATTTTTGAAATGGAACATTCTTGATTCTACCATGCAAACAACATTCTCCTCTCTATTGTTGGAATCATGACCCAAAGCACCGTCACCCCTAACTTGGCCAAGAGTCTGAGATCTTTCTTCCTGCCTCACTTTTCCCCCCAGCCCACCAGGCTCCCTTCTGACTTGTAGAAAAGATACAGCTTTTCTGACATTGACCAGAGCATGAGGCCCTTTGCTATGAAGCCTCACATGGCTCCCAGCTCACGGTGGCATTCTCCCATCCCTTATTTTGCACTAGAAGGTTCTCTGCAACATGTTCCTTGCTTGTGGCATTCCTGCCACTGCCCTGCACACTCTGTCTCTGCACCAGGAACATCCCACAGCTCATTTGTGGCCCAGGGTCTTCTTTTCTCTTTCTTCTCTCTGGAAAGTAGTTCTCCCAGGTCATTGCAAAGCTGAGTCTCAGAAGCATGTGGCCAATCCATCTGTCGAATCCCCCAATTCCACCTCATTCATCTCCACAGTGTTTACCTCCATCTAATTTACTTTCATTTTGTTTTCAAATCTTGGACCATTTTCCTACCTATTCTCAAGAACCACATTTGCTCCATGGGAACAGGAGCTCCATCAACACTCCCTCCCCCACAGCTCATCACCCTCTAGAACAGTGGTATCTAGCATTCCCGGCCTCCTGAAGATGAATGAATGTATTCATGAGAAATCCTCTCAAGAGAGAAGCTATCAGGGTACCAGATAGTAAATTAACCCCATCGGTTTAATTTATTCCTAATGTTTCCTCAGGTAACAGTCTTTTTTCTCTTGAACATCCCATTCAGTACTCAGACTCCTCTTGCAAGCTCCCTCCACACTGTCCTTAACGATGCTGCTTTGCTACAAAAGCCCACAGCAACTCTTTGCAATAAAGGGAGAGGGAATAAAACAAGACAGTGGACATGCTCACATGAATATTTTGACTCCAGACAGTTCATCTGAAAGACGTCCTTTTTGTCATTGCTAATGAAAAAGATTGACTAGACTCACCCATCACTTGCTCACTAATTGGAATTTTGCTAGGCATAATTAGATTATGCAGGGTTATTTGAGTTGAGCCTATCCACATCAGAATTCTAAACTGTGTTCCAAAGGGACAATATTTCATTTTAAAGAAGCTTCTGGTACTGCTGATGTTCTGGAAATAAAGCTAAGACTGAGAACTTTTTTTGTCTGAAAATGTAAATTTAAGCTATTTATTTTAAACTTCTATGCATTATAGATGGCCAGACAAAACCAAATCCCTGTTATTGGAAGGTAGCTGAGAAAAGAAAATCTGCCTAAAGGACTTTCCTTTATGGCTCCTGCTGAGTACAGATAATGAGATATCACACAAGGCAGGCAGGACCACATCACCATTGCCACACGAAAGTACAGAAGAAAGTAAAGCTCTCATTGCTTCTCTAGAAGAAAAATCATCCACAGCTTATACACCTCTTAAGGAAACTCTGATCCACTAAAACTCACTGCCACTTACTAAAAGAAGGCAGCTCAGTCACCTGCCAAACTTTCCTAAGTGTTATGTTTGAAAGCACATTGACCTTCAGGAGAGCTAGGCACTAGTCAAAGTCATCTAAAACTAAATGCAGAGATTTCAACCCTGCTGGGCACATTTTGATATGCCAACTAAATGGAAGGAGGTGCCTACTTAGCCCCAGCACACAGACACACAGACACACACACAACACAGCACAACACTTCCTTCAATGCTGTGTCATGGAAGGACACTACCTGAGGATATGGAAAACTTTGGGAGGATGACTACAGTTAGGAAGAGCCTTACCCCATGAAGCGCAAACTGTGCAGCAAGCCACCAGTGACTGCCAGAGGTTCTCTGGTTCTTCTTTCTCAGGAGCCACGGGCCCAGTCCTCACTCTGTATCCTTTGTGGAACAAATCCCCCAGAGACTTCCTGCGACGCCTGCTGGGAGTGTGCACCTCAGTGGTGGTGCTGTGTGGATGATGGTACACCAGAATCTTGCTGGGGATCATGGCAGAGGCAGAGAGGAAGCCTGAGCTGTAGACTCCCTTTGGGTCTATTCATGCTCAAGCTGATGTCCTAGAAAGACCTGGAAGGAGTCCATGATCTTCTGACTTGTGCTGCAGACAAGTGCTGCTGTCTCACAGAGTGGCATCCAATGGTATCAATGTCCTCTCCTACTAAAACGTACTTGCCAGTGGGCCCAGCCATCACAGGAAGGCTAGAGAGGGGTGGGGGACTACTCTGTCACATTATGTCCTACAAGCTGCTCTATCAGCTTCATCCTGGGAATTACCACGTAAGCTCCTTTGGACATGGCTTAGTGGAAGAATATAATCCCTCAAATCAATTGCTACAGAACAGGGTGTGAGGAGCTGCAATTTGGGGTCCACCAAGTCACTTCTTTTATGTTAGTGGCACTATTTGACAATTGAGTGAGCTCATAGGGAGGACCTCATTATAAATTGATACAGGCTCCATTATCATCTGCCACGCCTTCCTCTACCAACATAACTCAATCAGGAAAATCCTCTACTCTGAAGCAGTGGGCCAGGAAGGCACCCTGCTGCCTGGAGGAAAGTGGGCTCAGGTCCTACCATCAGTGCTCCTGTCCCATTTCCCAACACACCCTGTCCTCAACATCTGTCTCCATACAGACTGTAACCTTGTTTTTGGACTCTCTCCCTTAAACATACATGTCCAAGCTTTGAAATCAATGTGGCAGCATTTAGAGATGGGTTTCGGTGAGTTCCATGAAGGTTGAGCCTCCCTAATGTAAGTAGAGCCCTTTAAAAAAGACACCAGTGGGCTTATTTGTCCAATTTTCTGCCATGTGAACATTCCATGAGAAGCACTTACCCTTTCTCCCTGATCTCAGACTCCAGCCTCTAGAGCTGTGGGAAAATAAATCTGTGTTCTTTGGGGCAGCCAGGCCATGGTGCTATGGCAACCCAAAGAGACTAAGCCTGTATCTCCAGGCCAATGTGTAAACAGAAACAAATCAGCCAGAGAAAGAGATAAAACACTGAAGATAAAAACAAGGAAATACTTAGATCCTGTAAGTTACCATAATTGGCCCCATCACTGTTTCCAGATCTCTAGGAGACTTAAAATCGGCAGGCAGAATTTTCCACATAGGCTAGCTTGTCACCTAAGCACTATGTGTAAAGCATTTATGACAGATGGGGCATTCTGTTATATGTTGAGTGCTTCTGGAATCTAACAGGAACATAGAAGTCCAGCAGGGGTCAAGTTATAGGAGAAAGAAGAATGAAAATGTTCTCTTGTAGTATGGTTACGCAACAATCTGTGTCAAGTCTGCAAAGGAAAAGGGTAAGCAGCTATCTTACAATTGCCTTCTGCAGATCTACTTAAGTACACATATGCATACCATATGAATGCGTATGTGTATGGAATGTGTTGTGATGTATCTACTAGAAATGTCTTCACATTACTTCTGAATCAAAATGATTGAGGAGCAGAGAAGGAGTTAAATGGAGATGGCAAAGCTGAGGACAGTGCTACACACCATTTATCCCAGCACTCAAGAGGCAGAGGCAGGCAGAATTCTGTGAATCCAAGGCCAGCTTGGTCTTCATAGAATGTTCCAAGTCAGCCAGCCACAGATAAACAGTAAGATCCTGTCCCAAAAACAAAATAAAATAAAAAGCAAGGACTGTGAAAGATAGCAATTTATAAAACGTTGAGACAATAAATGGCCTTTTTTTGGCTTTTAAAAAGCATCAAACTTCAATGTGTTTAAAATGGAAAAAAATTAAAAATGGCAGGAAGCTAACTGTGCAACACAAGTTGTCAGAAATGATGGAGAGAAATACAGGTTTTATGAGCACTAAGGGAATAACACATTATTAAGAATATCATACATATAATTTTGACAACCAAATGAAAGGAACATGTTCCATTAAAAGTACAACTTCCTCAAACTGATACAAGAAGAATTAGAAAACATAAGCAGCCATACTTCTGCTTTTTAAAAAAATCCAAATTTCAGTTAAAAACATTCTCACAAAGAAAATTTCAGATTGAGTTGGTTTCTAGCAAAGAGGTCTCTCAATATTCATGGAGAGTATTACACCAGTCTTATGTGGATTCTTTTAGAGAACAGAACAAAAGAAAACACATTACAACTTGTTTTATGCAGCCGGCATAACCAAGATGCCAAAATCTGATGGAGGCATTTATTTATTGATAAGATGTATTGATCTACACTCTTAATAAAATTCAAAACTTGTTAAAATACAAACCATGAGAAAAAATATTAAACTGGTATATCAGATAGCTTATGAGACCACAAATCAATACTAGTTAGATACAACTAGTAAATCATAACAATGGCTAAAATTAGAAATTTGTCTTGGAGGCCGGGGAGCTGTATCACTGAGCCAAGAGCTTGCTGTGCAAGCATGGAGACCTGAATTCAGATCCACAGCCTCCATATAAAACACTGAGCTTGTGGAGAACCACACAGAAGGGGGGGGGGGTTGTAGGAGCCAGAGAGGCTGAGGACACCACAAGAGCAGAGCCCACAGAATCAACTAAGTGGGGCTCAGAGGGGCTGAAAGAGACTGATGCAGCAACCATGGCCTCTATGCGGGTCTGTGTTAGATCCCCTGCAAATATGCTGTGGCTGTTCATCTTGAGGTTCTTGCAGGACTCCTAACAGTGGGGGGTGGGGTATCTCTGACTCTTTTGCCTGATATGAGGGTTTGTGCCCATTTTCATTGGTATGCCATGTTCAATAGATATCCTTTGAGGCCTGCTCTTTACTGAGGGGAATGGAGCAGCAGAGGGCAGGGTGGAGAGAAGAGGCATGGGGGGAGACTAGGAGGAATGGAGGAAGGGAAGGATGTGGTCAGGATGTATTGTACCAGAGAATAGTAAATGAAAAGAATAAAGAATAAAAGCTGAGCATGATGGTGCGTGTCTGTGATCCTAGTGCTGGGGAGGTGCAGACAGGTGGGTTCCTGGAGTTCAGGGGTCAACCAGCCTAGCCAGGATACTCTCAAGGTATAATGAGAGGCCCTGACTCAAAACAATTAAGGTGTAGAATGATACAGGAAGACATCTGACATTGATTTCTGGCCTCTGTTTGCACACACATGCAGTCATATACACAGAAACACCAACAGAAGGAGGGAGGAAGAAAGGAAGGAAGGAAGGAAAGTAGGAAGGAAGGAAGGAAGGAAGGAAGGAAGGAAGGAAGGAAGGAAGGAAGGAAGGAAAAAGAAAAGCAGAGATGTCTATCAAACATTGGTCAAGAAACGTAGTGACTGGCACCAGCTGGAGGGTCAGCTGGAATCTTCCCTGGAAAGGTTAGGTTTCTGACAGAGTGAACGTGTGTCCATTCTGTGACCCAGAAACTCCATCTCTATGTATTTACTCAAGAAGAAGAATATTTGCCTATAAAACCATGTGTACAAGGATTCTCACAATAGTTTTATTCAAAATAACCTAAATGGACATCAGCAGATGACTAATAAATACATCCCTGTAATGGAATACCATTCCCAATAAAAGCAGGCTGGCTGCCAAGACACAACATACATGAATCTCAGAATCCTTGCTCTCTGTGCAAGAAGCTACACAGAAAAATAATATTTTTTCTTTTTACCTTTTTTATTATTATAATTTTAAATAGCTTGCTTCACATGTCAATCCCAGTTCCCTCTCCCTCCCCTCCTCCGGCACCCGTCTACCCTCCCCCCCAGCCTCCCACCCTATCCCCACTTCCTTCCACATAGGAGATATCTAGAGTCTGTCATTTCACTCAGGGCAGGGTCCAGGCACTCCCCTAAGAGTCCAGGCTGAGAGAGCATCCCTCTTTGTGTTATGGACACATGAAGTCTGTTTGTATGCCAGGGATAAACACTGATCTACTGCCCAGGGCCCCATAGGTTGTCCAGGCCTCCTCACTGACTCTCACACTCAGGGGGTTTGGATCAGTCCCATGCTGGTCTCCCAGCTGTCGGTCTGGGTTCCAAGAGCTCCCCCTTTATATGTTAGATTATATGGCATCCAAGAAGGGAAAAAATTACCTATAGTGAGATAAATTATCACAACTGTTCACTATGCTTGACGGATACTGAGGTTGCATGTTGTTTCTATCCTCTATGGGTCCATTTTGGTTAGAGCATTAGTACCCAGGGTGCTTCTGTTTGGGAGGCAGTGGGACCATTAGGACATGAGACACAGTGGAAAGTTTCCAAATCACTGAGAGCATGAAGTATTTCCCGTGTGACTCAATCTTTATGAAAACCAGGGACTGGCTCCGCCCACTTGCTATGCTTCCTGTTGGAGATGCAGCCTTCTGCTCTTGCCTGCTTTCCTGCCATAATGTGTCACCTTCTGCACCCTTATCTGAGACTAAACTGGTGATAGTTCCCAGTCTTGGGTGTGGAACCTCCAAAGCTAAATAAACCTCTTTTGCCCTCCTAAGATCCATGCCAACTATTTCATTATAATGACATGCAGCTAGCCAGCACAAGAAAGAGTGGGAAATATGGTGAGTGTAAACTCACCCCAGACACTCCCCAGGGCTATTCTGATATAGGTGAGAGGCCAATTTATAACACTATGTGTCTTTCAAGACTCACTGAACTGTACAATTAAGATCCATGAACTTTACTGTACCTATGCTACATCTCATTAAAGTACTAAGATCCATGAGATGGTGATGGTGACCCAGTCCTAAAGCCATTGTACAGGGGACCACACTAAAGTGTCATCTGATGCTCCAAATGGAGACCATCTGTTGAAACACGAGTTCTTTCTCAGCTCCAAGGGGGTAGAAGGAGTGTGAAACTCCAGCAACCCAGAGCCAGCTGACCTAACCACAGGATCAAAGGCTTGCCTTCAGGCTCCACCCGCAGCAGGGGAACACACTGTGAACCCCTGACCTCTGTTTCCTCATCTCTAAATGAGACCACAGCATCCTTTACACACAACTGTACACAGCACATGATTTTTATTCTGGGGGTACCAGGATGAAACCTAGCGCTTTGTCATAGAGAAGCACTCTGCCACTGAAATAGAGCCACCGCCCCCATGTCTTGTTGGCCTACAAAAGTTACTCAAACCCCAGTTTCCAGTTCCTGACTCTAAAAAAATGAAGAAAACTTCTTAATAAAACAGAGTTTCTTGAAACTTTTAAAAGGAAGGACCCAGAGGGAGAAGCCAGTTATCCTAGTTCTGGATGAAACAGGAGGATCATGAATTTGAGGTCAACCTGGTCAACATCATAAGTTCAGGGTCAGCCTAAACAACCTGCTGAAACCCTGTCCCAAAACAAACAAAGTGCAACTATAAGCAATCAAATAAACAAATGTACGCATTTTAAAAAGGAAGTCCTCTGACCTACGCACAGGTATGCCCAATGATCAATCTCCTTTCTGAGCACGTGTCTATAGAGGAAAACAACAATAATAACAAAAGAACTCCAAACCCAAACCCTGTCTTATACATACATTTTGCATTCCTCCTCCCAGCATGCCTCAAGTACTACCACCCTGTATCCTCTGCCCTAGGGATTCCTAGGAGGCTTTACTTCTGAAAACATTCAGTTGCCAACACTCAATGATGACCTTCATCCACAGACTTTGTTTTAAAACCACTGGTCCTAGCCGGGCAGTGGTGGCACACGCCTTTAATCCCAGCACTTGGGAGGCAGAGGCAGGCAGATCTCTGTGAGTTCCAGGACAGGATCCAAAGCAATACAGAGAAGCCCTGTCTCAAACCAAACCAAACCAAACCAAACCAAACCAAACAAAACGCTGGTCCTTTCCCTCCTGCATCACGTTTGTTTCTATAAGAGAGAGGTGGTCACGACAGAAGAACAGGACACTCATTCATTCGTTGAAAAATATTGATGAAACAATTGACTCAGATATGGTTGGTCACCTCAATTAAGTCATACTTACTGCTCCAGACCCTTTAAAAGTGATGGTACACTCATTCCACCCCAGATTCTGATTAAGTTCCTATTAAAAAAAAAAAAAGACTAAGATTTTCACATCTGAGTCAAAGGATTTAAATTCCAGCTTTGATTCTTCCCTGGTAGTAAAGACCTGTAATAATAGCTACCATAGCTACTTAAAAGTCAGAGGCAGGAGGATTGCATGTTCAAGGCTTGCCAGGGATATTCAGTAAATTAGAGGTCAAACTTGGCAACTTAGTGGGACTCTTTGTCAAAATAAAAAGAAAATTTAAAAGAGAACTAGGGGTGTAGCTAAGCAGCAGAGTACTTGCCTGTCACACACAAAGCCCTGGGTTCAAACTATTACTGAAAACAAATAACTGTGGTAAAAAATTAACACCTCCAGCTCATTCATCATTTCAGAATAAGCAATGGCAAGCTCCTTCAACTCAAAGTAGCTCAGTTTCCTCAACTATAAGATGAGAATATAAACAGTGGCCTGATGCATAGAGCTGTTTAGGAACAAACAAATGCACCTCTATCAGTTACAGCTATCCTTGGCATGTAACCCAAGGGTTCCAGATATGCTTGCTGCCATTATTGCCATGGGGCAGATATGGGGCTAGACAAGCCAGAGATACCAATGCGAGTTGCTATCAATTAGTTAATTCTCAAGAAACTCCTCATTTTGTAGAGAGCCTTACAATCAGTCCTTGTATTTAGCTAGGTTAGTGCTATAGTTGGGATGCCAGATGTCTTCCAAAGATACATGTAATACAAGCTTGGTTTCCAGGATGGTACTGGAACCTTAAAGAGGTGGGGATCTAGTGTGGGATCTTTAGGTCACTGGGGACAAATGGGGACAGTAGGCTCAGTTCTTCCATATGATTCCTAGCCATAAATATAAATGGTTTTGCCACAATGTACTGCCTCTTCACAGACCTAAAGGCCATAGATGGACCCCAAGCTGTGAGCCAGAATAAATCTTTTTCTTCCTATAAGGCTGTGATGGCTTGAGAGAAAATAGCCCCCAAAGGGAGTGGCACTATAAGGAGGTATAGTTTTGTTGAAGTAGGTGTGGCCTTGTCAGAGGAAGTACGTCACTGTGGGGATGGGCTTCCAGGTCTCCTGTGCTCAAGCTTTGCCCAGTAACATAGTTAACTTCCTATTGTTTGTGAGTCAAGATGTAGGTCTCTCAGCTTTTTCTCCAGCACCATGTCTGCCATGATGATAATGGATTAAACCTCTGAAATTGTAAGCCAGCCCAACTACATGTTTTCCTTTATAAGAGTTGCTGTGGTCGGGTTGCCTCTTCACAACAATAGAAACCCTACTTAAGACAAAGGCGGCTAATGATCTCAGGTATCTTATTACAAAGATGATCACTTGAAGTTTTATTTTAATGTAATGCCCACCAGACCCTTAGCTTTCTTTTATTGAACACTCACTGATGCCTGATACTCTTTAGAAGAGGTGGTATTACACAGGAGGAAAGATCTGGGGTTAGACATTCATGTTGAATCCCAGCTCTGCCCATCCCATGAGAATGCAGGCTGGTTCCATGATACCTGTAAGCCTCTCACTGTTTAAAGACACCATCATCCTTCTAAGGATAAGACTGTGACAATCCATAGATCTCACAGGTGTTTTCAAATGCCTCCCCACATACAACATGTTACACAGTCACTCCTGCTTTCCAAAGCCCCAGCACTTGGCTCTTTTCCCTTGGGTCAAATGGATGGGCTGTTCTCCACTAAAGCAAATATCTCTCCGAAAGTTGTTGATCCCACAGTGAGAGAGGAATGTGGATAAGGGAGGAAAGCTATAAGAGGGAAGGGGAGACTGATTCTGAAGCCAGAAGTGAACTGATAACTGTATCTGCTGTTGGAAAGTGTGAGTTCTATGTTAGCCAACAAAAGAGTCACCCAATGTCTATCATTTGAAGCAGAGAACACAGGTGTTGAGGCTAAATCTATTAAATCAAGCACATATTACTTGTGCTATGGTTTATCATCAGAGTTCCAGACTAGTCAAACTCAGTGCTTTTGGGTCAACCTCTTTCTTCTCTCACTAAAACCAGGGGCCAAGAGCCTGTGTTGTTTACTCAGTCCTCAAGATACAAGTGAAAAGGATGCTTCTCTTTGATCCTTGATTGAACCATTCAGGAGATGCTTACCCTTCCCACCAGGCCCCCTCTTTCTCCTTGCTCTCTCCTTCCTCTCTGTAGCAATAACCACCTTGATTAACGAAGCATCTATTTAGGGGTGGGTAATCATATTCAGCATCTTCCTTATCTGCCCCTCTTCATCAGCTGGCAATGACTACCAGAAACTTGCAGGTCCCTACAGTTTCTATTATTTCCAAGGAAATGGCCTCAGAGGGACTGTCTGTTCTGGCACAATATGTGTGATGTTAGGGACAAATGAATCCAGACTTATCCAATCTCCTCTCCTCTTCCCCAGAACCTTGAGATCAAGAAGAGAAGCAGATTAATCCTCTCTAATCCAGTTCCTGCGGGGAGCCCCAACTGGGAAGCTAAAGCCCTGCACTACTTCTCTCCTTTCTAACATTTGGACCTATAAGTGACAGATGGCCTTTTGAGGCCACTGAAGTACCCATAGGTTTGGTTCTTAAGATCTTCGGCCTACTGCAGGGAGGCTCCAAATCCATCTACATGGTAAAACAAAATCCAAACAAACAAAACAAACATGTCTGGGAATATACATGGACAAACCCCAAACATTTAAAAATTATGGAGGGCTAAACATCACTGAGTGCCTCAGAACCAAGAGGACAGTGAGAAGGAGGCACTCAAAGCACAAAATTTAAGGAGGCATTCCTTTTACACACTGACTCTGCACTTGAATAGTCTTGGGAATGGGTGCCTCCTTAAGGTTTGTATCCAGGACTCTTCCTGGCTTCATCCTGGTGTCACCCTGATTCCTGCAATGAGACTATAGCAGAAGTTCATCTCTGAAATGGCCTGATACCTCCTGCCACCTGTGGTAAGGAAGAAGCATATTAGGTTATAATAATCACCAACAGGAAAAGCCTACAGAGCCAATCGGCCGATCATCCTCATCCTAAAATTAAATTCAAGTGGAATGTCTGTGCCAGAGGCTTTGAATAAAGACTGAGAAGCTGGGTGAATTATGTCTTCAATTACAGTTTACAAAAAACAGAGGTGCTCCTTCCAAATGGGAACTCTTGATTTAGCTCTATATAAAAAAAGGCAGAAAACCGAACAGTGAACTTTGGGTCAGAAGAAGAATTTCCCAAGAGCCTCAGGCTATTGTAAGATTAAACTATGTTTAATTCTGACGCTTAAAATTAACTATAGGTGAACTTGGGAAATGGACACAGCATGGCCTCTGTTGGGGGAGGACACTGATTTGATAGGAGGTGCTACTCTGCTATTGGGTTCCAATCTTCTGTGTTAACACCATCAACCTAGAAAATCTAAACCAGACAGTGGCTCTGTGAGTGTGTGTGTGTGTGTGTGTGTGACTGTGAAACAGGACAGATAGTACTTGACTTTGCACACCACATGACTTAGATCACAGCTTGGCCATGGGAATACAAAAACTGTGCACAAACAACAGGAATGCTAATAAAAATGTATTTCCTCAAATGGGTGGTGGGTCTAATTCTAAGAATCAACAGGTGCTTCCAGCTTCCCTAAGAAAGACATTGGGAGTGAACACCCATTGGTTCCTCCTTGTTTTCTCTGTAACACTCATGATAGTACCTAAGATTCTCTTATGCATATTTTTCTAGCTCAACTCAGCTACATATACATTAGTTCCACTCAGGCAAATGCTGAATACTTGGTGGCCACTAGCAGCAAGCACAGTCAGGAATATTGCATTTGCTTACAGTAAGTCTTCCCTTTGCTGAATTCGGGTTATTCACCTCTGATCTCCACCCATGTGAACTTTTATGTTATCTTTGTAACAAGAAAAGAAAAATAGTTGCTTGCAAAGGATGGATAGCTGACTCTCAAAATGTGGGGTCTAGGCTTCTAGTTGATCTTGAGTAAATGTACATTAAAAGCATTCTCTAATTAATTCCAGCCAAAATTAAGGTAGAGGGACTGAAGAAATGGCTCGGTGGTTAATAGCACTTGTCCTTTCAGAGGACCTGAATTTTTTTCAAGAACCTACATGGTGGCTCTCAACTATCTATAACTTCAGCTCCAGGGACTCAATCTGATGTCTTCTCCTGCCCCCGCCAGGGGCACCAGGCAAACTTGTGGTATACAAATATACACACAGGCAAAACATACACATAAAATTTTTTTAAATCTGAAACTAAGCTACAAGTCCCTTTTTATTATTCTAAATTCTTTGTTTCATGTGCTTATTTCAGCAATTATTTTTCCATAAAATAACTGCACAATTTTTATTTAGAGTCATATCTCTACTATTCAGTTAATGGTGACAGTCAGTAAATATATGTTGAAGCTTGTTTTACTTGAAGCTGGTACACACCTGTAATCCTAGCCCTAGGGAGGCTGAGGCAGGAGGATGAAGAGATGGAGGTCATTCTAGGCTATGCGATGATATATCTCTAAATAAAGTGCTTTAGGAATGAGGAGAATATGCAATGGGCTTACTTTACAAGCTTTTTGCTACTAAAGGCTCTTACCAAATAGTTTGGACAGTTAAAATATTCTGTTAGGCAGCATCTTGCATTGTTGGAATGCTGCAATCAAACCTACTTACACTACCTCAGAAAATATCCATCTCCAGTCACAACCTGCATCCTGAATCCCTGTTGGCCACTAAGTACAAGGAAGTCAGGGATCTGAATTTGAATGGCAGGCTTTGTTGACCTACACATCTGTCTGCCTCACCCATTCAGTAAGTGACAGGAGTATGAGGACTGACATTTCCATTCATTCATGGAACCAGTGGGAGAAGCCCAAGAGCACTGGCCTGAAAGCCATGTGGCACAGATGACATCTCAGATGTCCTCACAGTGCGTTACCTCACTGATGAAGATGGATCACTCTTCGGCACGGAGTCTTGATCTTTTTGTACAGCCCACACACGACAGGAAGACTCTCACGTATAAGAAAAACTCCAGCAACTTGGGCTCTGACTATGAAAATGCCTGCCAAGCCATGATTTATGTAGAGATGAATAAGATGCATTTACTACTTTATCAGTAGCAATAAGCAGACTCTCCCTTCCTGCCACAGTGGAGCTGTGAGTGTAAATGCATGCCATACTTGTGGTTTATACTGTTTCTGTTACCAGCTGCCTGCGGTGTAGGCTTGCAAATCAAAGCAATCCACCATTATTCTGGACTCATTATCCAATTATATGTTGAAACAGGCCGTCCTTTTCTTCTTCTTCCATCACATGCCTGCCTGGTAGTCCCACTGTGTGAGGGAGCAGAGGAGGAAATAAACAAGTGTGCATTTGAAACCCAGTGAGCAAAGGGGAAGGCTGTGTGTGGCTGGAAGAAATGAAGTGACCAGAGTTAAGCTGCAGCATCCATATCATACATTCAGTTCTTCCCCGAGAGCTGTTCGGTTAGAAACACTGTGAGGCATGGTGCCGTCTCTCAAGAAGCATAAATAGTAACTCAAAAGCAGATAATAATAATCAGTCACTCACTGGAGCACACTCTGTTTTACGAGTGCTCAAAACCTGCAGATACTGCAAAACCATACAGTGGCTGGCAATCCAAATTTCTTTGCATGAAAATTCTTTCATCAGCACTGCCAAGAGAAATGAAAGGCAATCAAATGTAAGCTTGAGGTCTCTAGTGACTATGGTAACTTGAAGAAATGAGTGGGCTCTCCTGTGAGGAGCACTTCAGCACGCAGTGTTGCCTTCAGCAAGTCATGTTCACCTTTTGTGACTAGGTTTCAGAGGCCGGAAGGACGTGAAGGTATTGGTAATAGATGGTCTAAAATGTCCCTTCCAGATCTGGTGTCGTTCAGACCTGGAATATTTCCTAAAGACTCCCGTGACTGAAGAAGCTAGCCAATGAATGCAGGAATCTGCTTGTGTCCTGTCCCCCAGCACCGAGGTTCCACCTGTGAACTACCACACTGGGCTTGGAAATGAGTGCTGGGAATTCACCCTAGATCCTCAGGCTTTTGCAGCAACTACTTGGCTGACTGAGTCATTTTCCCAGCACCAAGGCTTACATGCTAAAGACAACATGTGGGAAGAGGTGAACCCTTTGGGAGCTGAGCTGGAAGGCTATTTGATCCTTGAGAACATGCCATTGAAGGAACTATTGAGACCATAACCTTTCCTGTTTCTCCTGTCTTCTGGTCCCCAAAAGGTGAGCTTTGTTGAGCGCTCCTACAATGATCTACATCCCCACAGGCTTAAAAGTAACAGAACCATCAGGCTAAGCACTGAAACCTCTGAGCCAGAACAAACCTTTCTGCCTTTAAGTCACTTATGGTAGGTATTTTGTCATAGTAATGAAAAGCTAACACAGGATCAAATCTCTCCACTCATATAGCTCTCTGCTTCAGAAGGTCGCTCACACTCACGCACAAAGAAACTAGTTATTACTAAACTTAGTCCAAGTAAAAAAAAATGAAAATCACTCCCATAGACCTGCAGTTTCCATGGCTCCTTTGCAACTGGGAATCAACACAAGCCTTCTCTGGACCTGCAATGTGCTCCTGGCTGCTGCAGACTCTGCCCTCCCAGCCAGACCAGATGCACTTGAAGGCTGGAGCACTAAGCTCACTAGGATTCCTAATTTCTAAATGATGCCACTCACCAGCACCGCAGCATCAGGAACATGGTGTTACATCTCAGTTCGTTCACCTTGTGGATGGATTTGTTTTTTATAAGATGCTAATTGCACTTGCTAATCAAAAGAGATTTTTATTATTTTGGGCAGCAAAACCATTGAATTGGCAAATCTTGCCATTTTCTTGTGCATGTTTCACGAACCAAGATCTTGTTCAAAATTGATCTGGTGAGTTGCTTTCTTAGGGTTGTAGGGACCACAGAGGAGCTGAATATCACAGGTCCTCATCATAGAGAGGTCAGAATAAGTCTTATCCAGAAAGGGACTTCCTGATTTAAAAGGAGTCAAAAACCCATCATAGGAGAGTTCCTGGAACTGTGTGATTACTATGGCCAAGGGCAAAGACTGTAAAGACAGGTCTGGACTTTTCTATTTCTATCTATTGCCAAAGACATGGGGTTCAAGGCTGATTTTTACATCTTGTCATTGTATGATCTAGGATAATATAAACCATGAAATGCTATGCACTTGATATGAGTGTTTATCAAATTGCAATCTTGGTTCTGCCATTTTTACAGAGAACTAGAGAACATTCTGGAATCTCCCTCTGTGTGTGAGAGTGTGTGCAGATACAGGTGTTGCTTTAGAAAGTGAGATGTCACAGTTTGCCCCACTAAACAGAACCTGAGAAATGGATCTATTTACGAGGGGTTTATTTGAAGTTGATCTCAGAAGGCACCAGGAAGGGAATGGAGAAACGGAAGGACAGATGGATGGGAGAGCAGCACTAAAGAGTTTGCTAGCAAACAAGCATCACCATGAGCAACTAAAGCAAAATGCTCCCAGGGAATTCTAGCAGCCAGTGTCTGTATGACTTCACATGTACATGGGTGTGGCAGCACTCTCCGATTGAGGGGTATAAGAACTAGGGTATTAGGCAATCACAGGTTACCTCCATCTACTCCTTGGTTGAGAAGATTAGAGCCCATGACCTGCAGGAAGCCCACAGGCAGTGTTCAGTGATTCCTCATTGAAAAACTGATGCCCACCATGCAAAGCTCAGTACGTGAATCTATAGTGAGAGTCAACCCTTAGTTCAGCTCTTTAAAGTTCCTTGCATCTTAAGCAAGGTGGTTTAGATAATCTCATAGAAGGATCAGAGAAAGGGTGGATGGTTTGCTTGCAGTTACCTGGACAATCAGGGATGGAGGAGGGATTCAAGGCTGCACAGTATGGCTCCAGAGGCCATAGCTGACCTCAGCCCTATCACAAGCATGCTATCTTACTGTTCAGACTGCCTTGCTCCTCCTGCGCCAGAATCCCACCCTTCCTCACCCTGAACTTCAAGACAAGCACCTTTGTCCTTGGGGAGAACCTTTACCATTAGGAGATGAGCAGAATCGGTAGAAGGCACACTGTGGAAGAGACACCTGGTTTGAGTGCTGAATGTTTAAAAATACTTTCCCAAGACCAAATAAAGTTGGGAATCACAACACCAGAGGAAGTTATGGAATCCTGACAAAGTAAAGGAGATGTCATGTCCAGTAAGTAAGGGGAAGGAGCTGGGGGAAAGGCAAATACAGTCATACTCTCTTCACTCACAGCCAAAAGTCCATTCATGTCATAGCACACTGAAGTCCAAGGATAACACAACTCTGGTAGGCTATTTTTCCAAAGTGCTTCCCTATACCCACAATAGAATGTGCTAAGGACTAAAACTATCAGTTCCTAATTCTCCATATTCTCTATGTTCAAGTAAATTAAATTTAACATTGTACCTTTTAAAAGACAGGTGTACTATAATTTTCAGTAAGATCATTTTATATAACTCTTTGCTTCTTTCTCTTTCTAAATCTACAACGATCTGCAAGTGATGGGATCAAATTCTTTATACTATTTGTTGTAACTGTTTCCCTTTCTCTTTTTAAAAAATAAAAGTATAAAAGTTATTTTGAAAATGCATATTGGAGATGTCCAGGTTCTTTACTCACTCTTATAAAACAAAAACCTTGGAACAATAGAAGAGGTCCCTAACATAGGCCAGGTGGAACTGGACTCACTTTTATGAATCAAGTAAAACACTTGGCCCCTTGTCCTTCCCTTGAGGGAAGCAAAGGTCCACAGCTCAGTGGCCACCCAGGAATCCTGAGCACGAGGCTGCAGCATCTCCAAGCTCCATTGCCTTTAGTGGGGACAGTACCCCGGGGCCTGTTCCAAGATGGCTGCATCTGTAGCATCTTTCTGCTTCTCTGTTCCAAGCTGCAGGTCCTTCTCAACTCCCAAGACTCAGAGAGCAGGGACAGGCAAGGAGAGAGCAGAAAGGCTCACAAAACAAATTGAGAAAATAGCATGGTTTGTCATGGTGGGATGCAGGGGGTAGGGTGATGCCAAAAGGGATGGGAATGGTTTTCTAAAAGGAGGAAGCAGTGGAGAATGACTGCAAAGACAGAAGGGAGAGAGGAAGAAATGAGTTGAGGGGAAAGGAAGTCTGGCCCAGGTCACTGTCCTTAAGGAGCATTCTTGAGGTTCAGGCAGTGGGGGAAGTAAATACGGAAAGCAAGAGAAAAAGGTGACTCTGGTCACTGGACCAGTGCTAAAGAACTTAACACTTTCTTTGATCCTAACAATAATTTCCTTAAGTAGAAAAGACTAGAAGCTTTTATTTATTACAGGTGAGGATAGCAGAATACAGAGACTATGCTTTGTTAACCAAGGTCAACCCCAGATGGGAGGCTCTGAAACCTGGGCCCCAAGGAGATCCCCCACCTTAGGTCCAGGGCTGTTCTCTGCTGCTTGCTGGGCTGAAGGCTCTCCTCTCCTGCCCCCCCACACCTTCTCAGGTGAATGAGACACTCCCAGCATTCCAGGCAATGCCAGCCAGCCCTAGTTGCTTTCCTCTCCAGCTCTGTAACTCAAAGGCAAACTGATGCAAAGAGCTGGGTGGGCAGAAATGCCATCCATAGCTTCTAACACATCGCCTTGTTGTTTTCTAAGGAATCTAAGCTTTTTGTTCAGGGTAAAGCCTGAACTAAGGCTAGGCTTAGGGAGCTGTCCAGGTTTTGTAACAAGAGAAGGATTTTTAAAGGCAGGGAGTACTCTCTGGATACAGCAGCACCAGTAGCAAGGATGAACAAGCTATTAGCATTCCTTACAACCCCATCCCATTCATTCTACAGGGGCTTCAGTAATAACCCTAACCAACAACAAATACCTCTTAAACAACATAAGTTTAAGCCAGGGATATTTTACATTAAAAACAGCACTACTTTATAAACTGTGTGCTACATGAGACTTCCCCCTATTCATTTTCAAAAGACCTGGCTGTGTACATAAATTATACTGTGGGCTGGAATATATGACAGAGCTGTGAGTTACAAGGTCATAATTTTACCAGCAATTTTAGATGCTACCATAAACTATCCAAGGTCTGAAGGTGTTCTCATACACTTTAATTTTTTTCTAAGGTCCCAGAATAAAATCCTAAGCCAGTAATTGGAAGACAGTTGCTTTTTGGCTTCCGCTTTAGGAGAACCACAGTCCAGGAACACCATCAGGTCTTTTTCTCCTGCAGCATATTACCATCTCTTCTCTTTCTTCTTAAATAACTGAACATCCAGTCTCGGATGGATGTTTCCTCAGCCTTCTTCTGAGAAGGATGGACTTCGTGCTGGCCTTGGAGTTGGAAAGCTTCCCAGAACTGCATCATCCCTATCCATGGCTTGCCTAAGGATACGCAGTGATGACCTTGGACCAGATGGTCCTCTTCTGTCTGACATGGAAACATTTCTCCTGTGCCTTCTGCCCTTCTCTTCCTCCTCCCCGCAACCCAAGTTATACCTAGTTTCTTGTTTCCTCATCATTTTATAATCATTTTTATGTCTTTTGGTTCATTGCAAGGCATTAGCCTTTGGTTCCACCTGCCTATTCTCTCCTTTTCTGGCTAGCAAAGTCCTACCTTAGAAACCAAGAGTCTACCCACCCAATACTGCCTTTCTTCAATCATCATTTCCTTGGGACCCTGGCTATCTCTTTTGTGCTTTCTCCCTAGCCCTGCCCTGCCATACTCTGAAACTATGGTGGAATCCAATCTTTCTGTGAATGAATACAATACTCAGGTCTCTCTTCTTTTGAACATGAGCTCACTAAAACATGAGCAAAGCATTGCTGTTAGTAATTCACTGAGACTTAATACAGTGTTGTGATATAGTAGGGACAGGATAAGTTCCTACTGAATAGACAAAAATGAGGTTATGTGAAGTATTGGGTGGTTGGACAGGTTTACCAAGAGGAATAGAACAGGGTCGCAGTTGGCTTTCCTCCATTTTCCCTAATGATTCTCGTAGACTGACCAATCAGAGTCATATACTCCTGTTCCTAGCAGTGACACTGCAGCTCTACCAACTACTGCCCTATAGGTATTCAGAAATATCTAAATTAAGCTACTCACTATATTACCCTAGATTGCCTAAGAATAATCTCCTACGCATTAATTTTTCTCGTATATAGCCATGTCCTCCCTTCCCTGTCCATTTCATCTACTCAAACTCTACCCATGCTTCAAGGTTCAATTAAATATCACCTCTCCCAGAAGTCTCCATGGCCACTGGTACATCAACACATTCCCAACTTACAACACACAATACCTGGGGCACTAAAGTAGATCACAGGTCACTCCACTAGAAGGCATGCCTAGTCCTTATTGGGAGAGCTGGAGCACCCTCGAGCCCTTGTGCCATATTAGGAAGGTCACCAGTTTATCAGGTCCCCTGTGATAGACCTGGGTATGTTATTTACTAGTTGCATAATTTCCTGGACCATCTACTTCTTAGAACATCCTTGTCCATATCTGCCAAATCAAGGGTAACCAGGAAATTCACTTCAAAATGCCAATCAAATTATAATAGCCTCCCCAGAATGATTTCTAGATGGAATATCTATATAGATGCCATACGCTTTATTAATTCACCTAAGAAAACTCCAAGCAGGAGACCCAACAATCCATAATTTAGACTGTGTTCACTCTTGCCAGGAAATACATGTAAGGAGATGACTCCCAGACTCTAGACTTCTGAGCCTAGTTTTCGGTATTGTCCAGGTATTCTCATCTACTGAATATGATCAGCTACTGCTCCTGTCACAAACTCCAGAACTCCATAAACTACCTCCCTACACATGCTCACAAATATCTAGATTATAATACTCACTGGATCCCCTAGGTAGCCTGAAATCTTCCCCCATGTATAATTTCCCCTTATCTGGCCATTTTCTTCCTTGTCCCTCCATTCCTACTGCTTCCCAGACAGATAGTGTCTGTCTGCTCCATGACCCAATGCCCACATGATGGCCTTCAAGAAAGAGTCTGGGATAAGGAAATAAATAACACTGTTTTCTCATGTCTGTATTTATATATTCATTCAGAGCATGGTAAGCAAGGCAGGTAAGACTTCTTCATTTGGATTCGCATAGTCGGTTGGTTTAATATTGATTATCTCATTGTGCCAATCACTGTATGATCTGAGAAAAGTCAAGCATGTGAATCCAGCATCCAATTACTATTCTACCAAGCTGGACTCCACTATATGCATGCATAGACATCTTTATGTATCATATGACCAACATATGTGTTATATCCATTTAAATGCAAATCTTCTTGTGAATGGTTTCCAGTGTTATTACTGAATGCTTTATCATTTCTATGACATATTTTCTCACCAGATATTAAATTCCCATTGTAGATAGGGCATCTTGATTTTCCATATCCATAACTAGATCAGGCTATTCCCAGTCTGTACCTCATGGTACACACAATCACAGAGTTATAATCAATATTGATTTGTTTGATGAATCATTTAAGTCTCTAAGTCCTGCCCTTTTCTCCCTGTGTCTTCTTTTTCTGCTTGAGAGATACCAATTCTACTTACATTGTTATTATTTTGCACCATGATAAAGGCACCAAAACTGGCACTCTGCGTGGCTCCATTTCTAGCATCCTTTTATGTAGGAAAAACTGAAATCCAATGAGCAGGGAACAATAAAATTGATGCAGATAAGGGAATTATTCTCCATATTGATAACATTGTGGGCCAAACTGTTCTAATAAGCAAATAAAATCTCTCAAACGATTAAGTTCCTGTTTAAAAAGTCATTTACCTTGGAATTTCCTAAAGGATTTGGAAGGAAGGTGAAATTCTTGGTGACAGAGGAAGATATTGCTAGCTGGAGCTCAAGCTGCACAGATTATTAAGTTAAGGCAGACTAGCAGGAAAAATGTGACACAAAACTTTTCATGGCTCCAATCGTACTTGTTCCTGTAGTATTTAATAGTTTCCTAGGTCATTCTTGTTTTCAGGAAATGAAATAGACAAGGCAAAAAAAATCACCATTCTGTGACTACAATCCAGTGAGAGCATGCATATCCATCTCTTGTTTTGACCAAAATAGAGACTGGGAAAAAGGGCCAAATGTGGGGACAGAGTTTTTTTCTTAACTCTTTATGATCTTCAAAGTGGGGTCTTCAGAAAACCCACCAGAACTCTCCAGCGAGCATCAAATGTGCTAGGCCAACCAGCACAGCCAAACTGAATTAGACATCATGGGGAAATCACTCCATCTCCACCAATTTCAAATCTGTAAATAAGGAATGACTGAAAAATACCTTCCTGTGGAAGGTGCTGTGTGGAAATGCCTAATTCGTCTTAAAGTGCTTCATGCACATTCATTAGACACACCTAGGGGTTCTTATTTACTACAGGGTCATGACTCATCCCTCAGAGTGCTAACTGCCAAGGATAAGGACCTCTTCTTCAGGCTAGTGACTAATCAGAAGTCTGTTGTTGACTTATCACATCCAGTGTCTAGGACAGAGTGTGGCATACAGCAAGTCCTCAATAAATGTTCCTGGAAGTGGCTTTTGAGGCCTCCTTCTATTCTAGAATCTTCAGGAAGTGATCAGTCACATGTGTATTGGAGAGAGAGGCAGAGAGTAAGGTACATGCATATATGAGTATGTTTATGTTTAAAATAGCCATCCCTGATGAAATAGCAATTCAGAAATAAGTATAGAAAGGAGTCTTCATGATTCTTAGCTCTGACGGGTCCAGGAATCCTCCATCGTCCATGTCCTTCTGAAAACACTTGTTTTCCTTTGCTATCTAGACCTTAGAGGAGTGTACTACTGATGTACACTTGAATACAAGAAACATTCATTTCTCTTGATCTGGAGTGTTCCTGATCTTACAGCCACCCACAACCATGCTCTCAGATCAGCCATGCCTACAGATTCCTGTCAGTTCTGGAATAAGGAAGCCAACTACTCTAGCCCATTTCCCTGGAAAACCATGCACTTTCCATATAACAGCAAAGAGTCTAGAAGGTTCTACTTCTTATTGGGTCATGGCTCTGACTCGTTGCCCATTTCATTGCCCCTTCTTTTTCTGTCTTAAATGCATTCTTTTCCCCCCATTTTGTACCAGGCAGGGAGCCAAAGAAACTGGCAGAAATGCAGAGGTTGGGGACTGGTAGAGGGTAACAGTCAGGGTTAGAAGATTGCTTAGTGGGGAAGCCCTTGCTTGCCTTGTAATCAGGAAGATGTGAGTTAAATCCTCGAATCATCCTTTTTAAAAGTTGGATTCTTGGGAGGAGGAGACAAGTAGATACCCAACTGACTCACTCCTAACCCACTGAGAGCTATGGCTCAGTAAAAGACTGTTTCAAAAAGCGAACTGAATCCAAGGTGCCAGGGTTATCCTTTGGCATCTATGTGTGTGCTTTGGTCGCCGGTGGGTAGAGAAGAAAATAGGCTTTTGTTCTTCTATAAACAAATTGATAGGAGCAGTGACAACTAGAGTAACAATATTCACAACTATTTTTTTGTTTCATGTATTATGCAGTATCTGTTATTTTACTATATGAAAAGTCCCATTATCTTCCACAAAAAAAAAAGACCTTTGGAACCTAGCCAAACGGTACTCAATAGTAATACCACTAACAGGTTTCCCAGCAAGAAAGCCTGAAATAATAACACAAGAACACAGCTCCACCCTCTCCCTGTAGTTCTGTCTCATAAAATTGGTCCTACTGCACTGAGATATAAGAACTGTAACTAGACTCAGGGTTTTTGTTGCTGTTTTACAAAGTTCCCACATCTACTTAGGTATGATAAATATCTATCTATGCAGAAACTGCTCTCCTGTACATTGCTTTAAGAAACGGGTATTTTGACATGTGAAAAGTAGTGACAGATCACTTCGGTATTTCTTTCAAACTCAAAACCAATTCTGTCAAAGGATAGAAGGAAGATTTAAAGAATGGAGAAGCCTAGATGAGGGCACTCTGTCATGTTAAAATTAAGTGTTTTCTTTACTCTGAAGTCAGTATAGAATTCTTGCCCTGCCCTTGGTGTCAATTGTGTGTGCGTGTCTGTGTCTATGTGTGTGTCTGCGTGTCTGTTTGTGTGTCTATGTGTGTGTCCGTGGGGCGTGTCAGTTTGTGCTCAGCATGAACACATAGGCCTACTTTCAGAACTCCTAGTCACCTAAATCCCATCTATATTCTTTCTAGGCTTCTCTGTGTAGTCTGGGGACACTTCTAAGGGCTGTTCTGCCTTCTAGAGTAAAAAGTCTGATTTCACCCGAGGTTAAGCTGCAGGATTCAAGGAGGCAGACTTCCGAGGATGACATTCCCGCTCTCCCTCACTAGATGGCAGAGTGGCTTAACAGATAATGCGGTGTGGAAATACAGCAGAGCTGACGTGGGGGACAGGAATGGGGGAATGGCATGGGCTGCAGAAAGAGGTGGCTCCCCTCAGGCAGGTCTATGCCACCAGAGGACCAGTGTCTCCTGAGTTTTCCCTAAGACCTCCAGGAGCTCCGTGGAGCCCAGGGTTCTCCTTCCCACCATGTGAGAAGGGCTGGTTGTAGTATAAGGAGGGCTTCAATTGGAGAAAACAAACAGAACCTTTGTTAAACCAGAAATAAATAAGAGGTGTTCAGACAGTGTGCACTTAGCTCATGATACTTGAGAAAAAGGTTTCTGACATTGTTGCCAAATTGAATAGAAATGTTCACTTGCCCTACTAAGAACGTTTGTTGGTTTAACTACATGTGAGGGCATTGATGTGAGGTGGTTGGCACTGCCAGTGGGTACCAGAATCTATCACTAGATAGCTTCTGGGCAACTGATATGGTAAGAAGGAAGACAAGTCCTATACAGAGGACACCAGAATGCCATGCCATGTGTTTTGAGCAGGTAACAATGCTGCAGCTACTCTAGTCCCCAAAGGCAAGTTGCTCAGGGCAGGATAACTGACAAGAAAATGAAGGAAGGTGGGGGTTGGGTGGGGACTGATGGGAGGGCTCAGGAGTTAAGAGACATTGCTGTTCTAGAATGCAGCCCCAGCACCTGTATCTTACATTTCATATCTGCGTGTAACTCCAGGTCCGGGGCATCCAACATCCCCTTCTGGCCTCCATAGGCACCTGCATGCAGGAGCATTCACACACACACACACACACACACACACACACACACACACACACACACACACACACACACACACAGTCTTTAAATCAGTTAAGGGAACAGAGAAAGACTGACAGTTAATGGACATTGAGAAAATGTCAATGTGGGAAAAATCAGTTAACAACCATCTTAAGAAGCATCCTCTCTCCCCTGCTAGATAGACTGGCTGGTTTTTATCATGCCCCACCCTTAACATCTCCCTTTCTCTATAACTATGTGGGTTTGCAGCCTAAGTTTACAGATTTCTCTCCTATGATAGGGGGACCTTACTCACACCTTAAACTCAAGCCGAGTATAGCAACTGACACATTATAATCATACCTGTTTTAAATTTTGCTGAGTGACTAAATACCTGAAGATGATGCTGATGTCAATTGTACAGTTACGCAGAGTTTAAAACCAGGGTTTACACTAACATGAGTGATGTGAAATCCTCAAGAGACAAGGCTCAAGCTCTTCCTTCTGGGGAACCTCCTGTCATCCTAGCTTAGCCTTTATTATGCTTGTTCGGTTTCACAGACTTATCTCATTGAAAGGGGTTCTTCAAGATTTCTGTTTCTTGACACTTATTGGAGCTAATAATAATTCAAAATTTAGGCTCTGAGATTGCAAAGATCTCACATTCTTGCTGTGTCAACGCCTTAGGGAATAAGAAAGCTAGCCCCTCCCAGGCTCTCCCACTTATCTACAGAGCTTGTAGGAGCACCAAAAGAGACAAACATATAAAGATCTTATTCTGATACCTGGCACATAATACACAGTAGTATAATAACAGTGGCCAAAATAAGTTTCATTTTACCACTATTATAGTTCCAGTGATCTCAGAGGAAAGTTCATGATGCATTTATCAAAACTGACTTGTAGCTATTATGAGCAAAACACTGTGCTGGGCATTTAGAGGAACACAAAAGAATATATAATACATCTGATATCAATAGGCTTTCTGTGAAGAGTAAGACAGTAAATGGTATTTTGTGCTTTGTGAACCTAGGTCTCCATATTACCATAGACATGTGTAAATGAGTTCCAACAATAAACAGGAAGGGGATACTGCTGCTGTGGAAGACGCTTGCCACACAAACGTAAGGACCTGAGTTCAGTCCCGAGAATCCACATCATAAAAAAGCTGGGCGCAACGCCTCACACTTGTAAATCCTAACACAGAAGAGGCTGAAACATGAGAATACCTGGGAATTTTGAGCCAATCAAACTTGCCCAATCAGTGAGGCCAGGTCCTATTGAGAGACCTCGTCTCTATAACCTAGATAAATGGTTCCTGAATAATGAAACCAGAGGTTGACTTCACATTCATTCTCTCTCCACCCCCTTCTCTCTCATACACACACAAGGCAGTGGGCCAGTTGGGCCAACTCTGGATCTCGTGTGCTTCATGACTGAAAGGTTTCCATACTCCAATATTAAGTCTTTCCACCAAAGCAATAAATCAGATCAGGCCAGATTAATAACACCAGGTTTAATCTCAGCAAGGCAATCCCCAGGTGATCTTGGGGGAGGGAAGAAACCATGTGGCAGGTCCAGGGACAGAGTCTTAAATACCCTGCAGGCATGGTCGCAAGCACCTCAGGGGGAGGAGCCACTGCTTGGCCAGCTTTCTGAAGGCGGGGTCTAGAGGGGTGCAGCTGAAGCAGAGCTTGGAATGGCTGAGTGAGGCCAGAGCAGAGATTCCCAGCAAGGACATGCATATATCACTTGTAGAAATGCAGCCTCACCAGAGACTACCTACATTCAGAATAGAGACCAGAATGACAATGGTTTTGGAAGAGGCGAGATCAAGACTGGTTGAGTTTAAGGACGCCAGCTGTATGGGAGTCACCAAGATGGAGGGCATGGGCAAGTGGAGCTCGTGAGAGCTGAACGGCTGGTAACTACTCGCCAGCTACCTGGAATGCAAGACAGGAGATCTACAGAAAGGGAAACCATAAAGGTGATGGGGGCCGGTGGATGGTGGATAGCAAAGGCTGGAGTTTTGATAAGCCTGGTCCTGTGTGTGGCTGCAGTCCCAGATACTCTCGAAGCAGAAGCAGGAGGATCTCAAGTTCAAAGTTTTCTGGACTAGTTCCAGTTAATGCATTCACGGTCAGCCTGGGAAACTTGGTGAGATCCTGTTTCAAAATGAGCAGTGAAAGAGGGAAGGGTGGCTCCGTCTTGATGGAGGTACAAGCGTAAGCGGGACTCGAGGCTCAGTGCCTAGTGTCTGAGGAGAAGACAGAGGAGTCTGGGAGAGAGAAAAGAGGAGGAGGAGGGGGGGAGGTGAGAAAGGAGAAGATAGAGGCGGGGAGGAAAGGAAGGATAGCTGTTTGCTGTACTGCCAGTCTGGCCAGGGGAATAGTGTGGGTTTTTTTCTGTGTTTGAGGAAATAAGTTAATTTTCCCCTCTGTGAGACATGCTGATAAACTGCAATTTGATCTGAGAGAAAGACAGAGAGAGAGAGAGGGAGAGACAAAGAGAGAGACAGAGAGAGAGAGAAAGAGGCTGAATTTAAGAGATTGTGATATGTAAACATGGGGTCACTTATCTCAACATTTAATTCAATTAATAACAAATACATCTTAGGAAAAGAGAGATGCTTATTACCCATCATGCAGCTCTAGGTCCAGGCCTAGGAAACTCCAGGGAAGATGAACAAGAGAAGAAGTAAGCTTGTTCAAATGAGTTATCCTAGGAATGAGAAGGGGTCGGGACCTAGGAGAACTCTACCCCAGTCCAGCAACCTGAAGGGCTCTATCCTTGATAAAGGAGTCAGAGCAGTCCCGGAACAGTGAACGAGAAGTGAGTCTGGAAACTTCCTCCCAGTCTTCCCTCCTAATCTCCAACATGCCACGAGCTGGTCCTTTGCCAACTTCAGGAGATGGGGAACAGCATCAACCAAACTCGAGCTGGAACTCTTAGGAAGAAATACCTGCGAGGGATCCCCCTCACTGGACCCCAGCACTCGAATGACCTTTAAGGTGACTGTACAGAGGGGATCAAAGTACTTTCTAAAAGGGACTCTGCTCAAGATCAAGCTGTACTGTGGGATATGATATGCTAGATATATGTCACCATGTAAATCTTCAGCTTTTAATCCATGAAGCATCTTGAATGCAGGCATTTCAGTAAAACCTGACGTTTGGGAGCAGAAAACAGCAATGTTTCTGGGAGCATGGGAATCTTGATGATTGGCATAGCAGGCACTGCTAGACTTCATGTTCAGCTTTGTGGTAGGCTGGACCCACGGGCCTCAAAGCACAGTTCCCAGACCGTCATATCTGTCCCTGGGATCCAGGGACCCACACCACCTTAGCTATACTGAAGAAACTCAAGAATGTGACCCATGCTTGAATCAGACCCCTGTTAGGCACTGAGGTTTGAAAAGAGTGCTCTAGAATATTTATCCATGCTCTATAGAAAATCTCCTTACTTGTTCTTAGAGGGTCTGCCAGGAGATCTTAAAGGAGACTTACATAGGCATGCTTGCGCGCGCGCGCGCGCACGCACACACACACACACACACACACACACACACACACACACACCATTTTTTCCAAGGTTGAGTATGTGTCTGCCATGTTTAAGAACAGTAAGAGAGAGATTTACCAATGCTGACTGCCTATTAGAATTCTTTAGGAAACTTGAAGCCACTCTGGTGAATTGAATTAGGATAAACTCAGGCTGAGGTACAGTCTGGCCTCTGAGGCAGGAGGTGGCTATGTTCTCTGGGCTAATTCTAAAAATCCTGCCAAGGATACTTTTTATCCTACCTAAGAAACATGTGGACGGTTTTCAAAAGCACCCTTCAATATCTCTCTTAGGAACACCAGATTTGATGGTTTGGGGCGGGGTTGATAGTTTTCACTTCCAAGCCTCCAGGTACACAGCCTGCAGGTGATGTCTTCACTCCTAATGCTCTAGGCGAAAAACATTTGCCTTTAGAACCCTGTAATCTATTCTGCACTGGGACAGTCAGCTTTCCTTCAAATTCCTATAATCTTATCATTATGAGCACATTAGAATAAATCACTGGAATCTCACAATGCAAGGCACACACTTCCTGATGGATACACAGGGGACAGTTGAATAAGAGCAGTTGTCCCTCGTGCTGCTACCTAACATTCAGTTCTCGGGTCCTGATTTGCTATCCAGGCTTAGATCTCACGGAAGAGAATTTAAGCTTTTATTATTGTTATTATTTTTGAGCTGCTGCACAAGTAAATATGTCGTCCCAAAGACTTAGGTTGCCCAAAGAGATTGTTGTAATGGCATTCCCTGTGAGGCAGAACCATCTGAAGTGATGCTGGCATCCTTGAGAACCTCCTGCTGAATTCATTCCTTGAAGACATTCATTTTAGGAAGTTATTTCCAATTTGGCATATAACAGCCATGCAAGTCAGTGAGGATTTAGAGTCCCTGCTCCCTATGGAGGGAATCTTATTTAAAGCACATCCCCGACAAAGCAATATCAAAGGGACACAACTGGAAATCTCTTCAAGAGGTGTTATTTCTCCAGAAGCAGATCTAGCAAGTACAGCAGCTGCCAGAATGGCAATCAGATTCCTGAAGTTCATCCAAACTTTCACCAGTCTGCTTCACTGGGGCTGCCTTCACTCAGAATCCAACCATGGGGGCAGAGCTTAGCAACGGGTTTTTTAGTGACTTAGTCTCCACGCTATTCCTAAGGCTCATGGTATCACTGGATTCTTTGAAAAAGAAAATCAAACAAAGGGTGTGGCCCCATGTCTTGGTTCATTTAGGCATCTACAAAAATATCTTTGACTGGATAATTTATAACAACAGATCAACATAGATAGATGTATTGCTTACAATCCTGGAGGCTGAGGCAGTCAAGGGTCAAGGTACCAACACATGTAGTACATGGTAAAAGCTTGTCTTATGTGGGCACTAATATCAATCTGGGAACTCCAATCTCATGGTCTATTGCCTTCTAGACACCACTCCTAACACTGCTGGACTAGGATTAAGCCATCTGCATGTGAATTTGGGGAACACTTGTATTCAGAACACATTAGTGCACATCTCGAAAATGTCATTCCACATCAGACCAACAGTAACGACACTGATTATTTTTATTAATTTGGAGATGTGCTTAAAATGATCCTTCTTACTCTACAAGGCCAATGATGAAGAGAAGGAGCAGCGAAAAGACAGCTTAGTCATAGAAATAGAAGTAGCTCAGATTTTTTAAACTAGGCTGAGTTATTCTTCTACTTCTCTTCTTTATTATTTTCTCTCAACTAGGACCATATGGGACATCCTGTCAGAAGGCCCCTTTGGTTTTGTCAGGGCACTACAGCAAGGAGAAGGCTGTACCTCATAGTCAGTTTGGTTGGATGGGACTCCTGAACTGTAACAGTTGGCTGTGTTTATCATTTGAGAGGCAGTGTGGTGCTGTGGAATAACCTTTTTGTACACTGTGAATGTTTGTTACTCTATCGGTTTAATAAAGAGCCAACTGTCCAACAGCTAGGCAGGAAGAGGTTAGGTGTGAAAACTAGACTGAGAGAATGCTGGGAAGAGGAAGGAAGGAGTCACCAGCCAGACACAAAAGAGGGAGGAGATGATGTGCCATTCTGAATGAAGGTATGGCCACGTGGTAGAGCATAGATAAGAAACATGGGTTAATTTAAATTGAAAGTGATAATAACAAGCCTAAGCTAGCAGCTGAGTATTTATAATCAATAATAAGTCTCTGTGTGGTTATCTGGGAGCTGGTGCCCCTGACATAAAACCAGGCCTATAGCATGGGAGATGGGTTCAAAGGTTGGCTTGGCCACTTAACTTTGTGACTGTCAGCAACTAACTTAACATCTATAAGTCTTGGTTTTATAAAATGGACCTAAAATGACCTGTATTTCAGACTTGTTTGGCAGAGTGCTAGAGCTAATTATACATATACACAATTACATATACACATATACATATGCACAACATGAACACACCCAGCTTTGTTTTGGTTATGGAAGCACCTTTTCTTTAGGATTGTGTACTTCTCCCTCTTCTTCCCTAAAGACAGGGTCACTGATACCAAGACAGGAAGCCAGGCTGTTCTTTCTCCCTATCTATTATTGCTGTTTATTTGTTGTTTTGTGCTTTGGTTTTGGTAGTTTGTTTGTTTTTTTTTAGAGGTTTTGTTGATTTGCTTTTGTTTTGTTTCATTTTGAGACAGGGTCTCATTATGTAGCTCTGGATGTCCTGGAACTATGTCAACCAGACCAGGCTGGCCTTGAACTCACAGAGATCTACCTGCCTCTGCTTCCATAATGGTGCATTAAGGGAGTATGCCACAACATTAGGCCAACTTAGAACTCCTACTTGTCCTCCTACTGCTGACATTACAAGTGAGAGCCTCTGTGACTGACTTCCCCATTTTATTTTTAACAAATCTGGAAGTTAAAGGGACAGGGGTTACTGAGAAAGTTTCGGCTTGGAAACGGAAGATACTAAAGTTGGAAGCTGGGCTACTTTGATTGGTGGGTACAGTGATGTCGGGGACTCTGGAGACTTCCCTTGATGGAGGCAGAGGAGGGGACTTATGGTTACAGATGACAGACCACAGTGGGAGTTCAAGGTAAACATGCCACTGATAACTACAAAAGGGTCTCAGGAAATGAAGCCATTGTACTCCCCTCTAGGCTACTACTTCATCTCAATACAGAAATTCCAGAGCCATCCTGTAGGGGGATCCAGAGACCGTCCCTTTTTCCGTTTACACCTAGAGGGCCATTTCACAATAGAGCAGGAAGCCTGAGAAGCTAAGGCTGAGTCAGGCCCAATGGAGGGACAAGGCCCTAAATATACTTGATTTAATTTGGGCATGAGGGATGGTGTGAGTCTACAGTGACTTTACCTAATGCTTTCTCAATCAGAAAATGCTTTTGTTTGTTTGGCTGTTTGTCGTTTCTTTTTCTTTCTTTCTTTCTTTTTCTTGGTTTCCTTTTTGAGGTTTGTTTGTTTGTTTGTTTTTTCAAGACAGGGTTTCTCTGTGTAATCCCTGGCTGTCCTGTAGACTAGGCTGGCCTTGAACTCATAGAGATCTGCCTGCCTCTGCCTCCTGAATGCTGAGATTAAAGGTGAATGCCAATTAGGAAAGCTTGTTTGTTTGTTTTGTAGAAATTGTTATTTTTAAAATTTGTGTGTGTGTGTGTGTGTGTGTGTGTGTGTGTGTGTGTGTGTGTGTGTGTGTGGTCTGTGTGTTTGTCTGTGTGTATGTGTGTGTGTCTGTATCTGTGTGTGTGTGTGTGTGTGTGTGTGTGTGGTCTGTGTGTGTGTGTCTGTGTGTCTGTGTGCATGCACATGCACCCTCCCTCCATATGCAGAGAACAGAAGACAACTTGTCAGAAGTCATTTCCCTCTTTTTACCCATGAGTCTTGGGAATTGAAGTAAGATTATTTGGTTTTGATGATAAACACCTCTACTGGCCAATTCTTTAAAAAATAGACTTGTAATCAGTGATTCCATAAAAATCACTTCAAACTTTAAGTAAGCTTCTCTGTATGTAAAAGTGTCCTGTTACACAACTGTAACATATATGCATAATGCCTAGGCCAGTCTCATTCAGGGTTCCTGGTTGCCTGTTCAGTCTCCGTGAGCCCCTCTGAGGACAAGTCAGTTGACTGTATGAGCCGTCCCCTGATGTTCTTGACCCCTCTAGCTCCTCCACCCTTTCCTCCTCCTCCTCCTCCTCCTCTTCCTCCTCCTCCCCAACTCTGCCTAATGTTTGACTGTGGGTCTACATCTGCCTCTGTAAGTTGCTGGATGGCACCTCTCTGATGACAAGTAGGCCAGGCACCAATCTGGCCACAAAAGACAGCCAGTTCAGGCTACTTACCCCCTATTTCTAAGAGTCTAAACTGGGGTGCTCCCTGTAGACGCTAACAGTGAGAACAGGGGCTGTCTCTTATTCTTTTGCTGGCTTTTTTGGGACCCTACTCCTTATACTGGGTCCCCTTGCCCAGCCTTAATACATGGGAGGTACTTAGTCTTACTGTAACTTGATTTGTCATGTTTAATTGATACTCATGGGAGACCTGCCCATTCCTGGATGGAGAGAGGAGAGGAGGGGACTGAGGGTAAAGACTGAGAGAGCATGATGGGGGGGTGAGATTTGTAGCCAGGATGTCAAATACATAGATGAATAAAATAAATAAATAAAAATAAAACCAGGAAAAAGAAAAAATGAAACAAGAAACAAGGTGGCAAATTGGTACGGCAGGGTGCTTCCATTGCTGTGAGGGAGTGAGGCAGACTCCGGTGGGTGTGGGCTGAAGACCCAGGAAGCACCTTTCTGAGTAAAATCGCCATGGAAACGTGAAAGTCCCCTGTATAAAATCATGTGTTTGAGCATCTGGTCCCCTGCTGGTGGTGCTGTTTGGGGAAGTCGAGTTTTGTGAGGTGGGGTCTAGCTGGAGGAAATGTTGGGGAGAGTCTTTTAAAGATTTTTAAAAATTTATTTAAACTGGCTCATGTGGGTTCCAGTTCCACAAAGTCCAGAAGAGGTGTTGGATCTTACTACAACTTGATATGCCATGTTTTACTGATATTCATGGGAGACCTGCCTTTTCCTGGATGGAGAGGGAAGAGGAGGGGGTTGGGGTGGGAGAACAGGAGGTAGGGACTGGGAGGTGAGGATGTGGGGAGGCTGCCAGCTGGTTGCAAAATAAATAGATGAACAAAAAAAAAAATGAGTCCTGAATAGACAAAAGTGAAAAATCATGGTTCTCACCACCATGAATCCACATTCTAGCATCCTGAGCTGACAGAACTTTCTAGAACAACGAACACTTTGCATGTTCACTTTCTAGAATAGCACCGACCACAAGGACTACTTAGTACTTAAAAAGTAGGTAACATTGCAGAAGAACTATGTTTTAATTTGATTTAATTTCAAATATACCTGTCCTGGTTGGATTTTTTTTTAATTTAACATAAGCTACAGTCATTTGGGAAGAGAAACTCTCATTGAGAAAAATGTCTCCATAAGATTGTCCTATAGGCAAGCCTGTCAGCATTTCATTGATTAATGATTGACGTGGATAGTAGGTAGAGCCACCCTTGAATTGTATAAGAATGTAGGCTTAATAAAGAGGAGCAAGCCAGGAAACTGCACTCCTCTAAGCATGCTACAGCTCTGACCTGGCTTCCCTCAGTGGTGGAAGTTACCTGGACTCAACCTACTCTTGCTGAATCTGATGGGGGAGGAGCCATGAGCCAGAGCCAAGGACAAGCAGGGCTGTAGGAAGCAGAAAAGGCAAAGACATGTCTCTTTCCCTAGAGTGTTATAGTATTTTGGAAAAGGAACCAGGCCCTGACACATCAACATGTGTGTGTGAGGGGGTATACATGTATGTTGCTTTGTGTGCACATGTGTGTACATCCATGTGAGGAGGACCCAGGACAACCTCAGAGATCATTCTTTAGTTGCCATAATATTTATTTTTTTAACAGGGTCTTGAGGCAGGTTGCCCACTGAGCCCCAGAGATCCACCAGTCTCTGCCTCCCCAGTGCTGGGATTACAAGAACACCATTCCTAGCCTTATATGTCGATGCTAGGGATTAAACTCAGGTCCCCATGCTTATGAGGATGGCATTTTTACTAATGGATCCATCTTTCCAAGCCTTGAAGACATCTTTCTCTTACCCTAGCCACACCCAAGTTGGCTGAAGAACTCTGAGACAATGCACAGAGGTTGTCTTAAGATTCCAAACTGTGGTGGTAGGTTTCTGTGTCAGAAACTACAGGGTGGTGCAGCTGACCTGGGCCCAAGAAAGACGCCTTCATAGCAATGATACTACCTCCCATGAGCACATGCTGCCTCTCACAGTGGAGTTCTCCTCCCCGGGGGTTACCTTCCTCTTCCCTGCCTACCTCTGTCCTGCATTTCCAGTCTCAGCTGAGGCCCAGAGTTGCAACCCCTCCCACATGCATGCACACTCTCACAATCACTTGCACCCCCTCCCACATGCTCCCACATGCATGCACACTCTCACAATCACTTGAGAAGCTCTCACTCTTCTGAACTCCCACAGGCTTTCTGCTGGACCCTCGAATTCTGGACTTAATTACATAGTAGGTAGTGTTACCTACTGTCATTTCATGACTGTTTATCTTGTTTCCAAAATAAGACTGAACCTTTTTCTCAAACAGGAACTGTATTTTGACCTATTGCTGTTATCTCTAAGTACACACACACACACACACACACACACACACACACACTACATAATTTTGTTTTTAATCACCTTGTCATACAAAGAAAACACTCAGGCATATGTTTATAAATAGATATCTTCAATTGCTTTCTTGTTGATGGTGTTAAAGTCTAAGGTTAGATCAAAATGGATAAGAGAGGATTATAGTTTTTCACTGATGGTTCCAGTCAACAGTAGCACTAATCATGTTCCCCATTCTGTCAGTGAGAGAATTGGGTGAAATCTGTTTGGAATCATAGCAAGGTGGGGGGGGGGGCTGTGTCTGTGATACTCATAACCCAGTGATAAACACACAATAGATGCTCAATAAAAATGGGTTAGGCAGGGCTATAACTCAGTGAGAAAGCACTTCTCTAGCATAGGCAAGACTTTAGATTGTATTCAGCTTCAGCACTAAGATAATAGAAGGTGCATCAGACAACTGGTCAGTGTGCAAGCTTCTCCTATCCCATACTCTAACCACAGAAGATGACCCCTATGCAAATGTCTATGGACACAAAAAGAGAACAGCTGACCTCCCCTGAGAGTAGTTCCTAAAAGAACAGACAGATGAGTTTTCCAGAACATGTTGTTCATGTCTCAAAATAAAATCCACCTCTCATTTCAGGGTGCATTTATTTTAGTGGTCAGGGGAAGGGTTTTGTAAAGAAAACAATGAATGAGCCCATATTGTGGGAACAAGAATTAAAATAAGCAGTGCCTTGCCATCTGCAGACATAGATGCCTTCCCATCCTGCTGCCTTTTGTGGGGCCCCATTCTGCTCTATCTGCTCCTCTTGTGCTTTAAAAATGTGGGGGGCAGGTCAGAGAGTGAGTCTGGGATAGCTATTGTCCTGCTAACAAAGCTTGCACGACATGCTTGGTACATAATGCACGCTGCCACACCAAAGCCCTGCTGTAACCCTATGATGGGGGCTGCCATCATTATCATCCTTTTATAGGAGACAATATTGGGAAAGTAGGATGGAGGACAGATAAGGTGATCTTGCACAAAGTGGCTGAGGAAAAGCCAGTTGAGTTGGGACAGAACAGAGAGCTGGGTTCTGACCAAATTTTCTCTGCCGAAGTGCTCTGGAACACCACGCCGGCTCTGTGTGCTTCTCTGGTCCTCGTGGTATTTCTAGAAACTGGAGGTGGGCAAGGAGGAGTGCGAAAAAGAGATATGGGGATGCATAGTCTTAAAAAAGCTCTCTCCCATCCCTCCCTGCCTCAAGTGAAGCGTTGTGTGGAGTAAGTAGAAATGGAGAGATGCCAACAAGCGGCAGAGTAGTCACAGCTTTTCCTAACTCGGTCCTCAAAACTCCCAATCTTCCAAGGTCAAGGACAGGGGTCCAAGATCGAAAAACAGTGTAGACATCAAGTAGTCAGGCTGGGGTAAATTGTCCATCCCACATCTCCAGGCTGTGTGAAACCAGACAAGAGAGTCAGCATCTCTGAGCTTCAGGTGCCTGATCTGTAAACATGGAGTAGTTAACAATGCATACCTCCTTGGTTTGCTCTGCAGATGGAGTGGATGGAGCTGAGAAGCAGCAGAACACACACTGAAACATTTGAATACCCACCAGTCTTATGTTGACTGTACTATTTACTGTCTTTAGATGGCAAATGCAACCAAAATACAGTATGCAAGCCTATACCCACGATTAGAATGGCAACATGGTATGGGTTGTACACTGAAAAAGATCCAGGCACTGGCATTCCCTCTGGTTTTTAATAACCATGGTGCCAGCAATATATCTTTCTCTATCCTCAGAAGTATGTATAGCACTGGGATAGACTTATTTCTTGTACCTTATCCCAAACCCCAGGCAGCGAAGGCACTGTTTCTCTACTTTGCAAGATTAGGACAAAGCTGCTCAAAATGTTCACACCTAATGGTCCTTTTCCTTCTCTATAGGCCTATTTCCTAAGAACATTCAGTTGTTTCTATGGTGACTCATGAGTCAATGGTTGTTTCCCAGAGTAATAACCTGTGTGTTAAATCAGACGGAGGAACCTCCTGGAGCTGATTTTGGACTGAAGGACTCTTCCACAACAAGCAGGAAGGTTTGGTATTTCATCCAAGGGCAGTTACTAAGAAGTAGAAGTATTTTATTAAAGGTGGTATCATCTACAAGAATGGAAGGTTCATTTTATTTGTGGTTGTTATTATTATTATTATTTATTATTTCATAATCCAACATGCCTGTGTTTTTTGTTTTCAGTTTCAACATTGATGCTTCCCACCAGGCTGCATTATTTACAGGTTTCATAGGTCCCTAGTTTCCTGCTCTTCCCAGAACTATAAGGCAGGACTCTCTGTGAAGAAACTAGAGACCCCAGGTCACAAAGACAGTCAGCAGCTCAGCTGAGACAGCAGGAAGACCCAGATCAGGATACTTCATAGATTTGCATGTGGCTCTCATGATCTTGACATACTGATTAGAAACTCATTCTCTGCAAGCTCATCTCGGAGCCAGGAAGAGAACTTTTCCATTCAGCAATAAGTGAATATGGTTCGAATGAGACACCTGGGGGTTGGTATCTAATTAAGGATATACACACACACAGGCACACTTACACACATGCATCTAAGAGTGTGTAGGCGACCACTATATATGTTATATATTAGAGATGCATGCTTATGCTTTGAATATATGACAGTTGTTTTCAAACCCAGTGCCTTGCACGATCAAGTACATCTCCACACAATATTTTTAGAACATTATCTAACAATGTCTACAAAATAAATTATTCATGCTTTTTTACTTGGCAATTCCTCTTTTGGTAATATGAAAATATCTATAGAAATGGAATTTCACAAATATATGGATGACAGTGTTTATGAAAATATTGTTCAGAGTAACTAAGAAAGTGTCTATGTGATCCATTAGGTCTTATGACTAGGGCCATTACAAAACAAGTAGAAAATGAAATTATATCCAAATGACTATGACATTTCCCTTCTTACAGAACTGAAGGGCTGTCTACCATGGGTTGCTATAGGAGCTAAATTACAGTGGAATATAGTTATTTGAAAGAACTCCTTAAAGGAACATCACCATCTCTCTAATGTGGGACTACAAGTGCACCTCCATTTGTTTATGTGTGGTGTAGGAGGACCTAGCAGAAAGGTATGTAGCTTGTTAACAATAGGCACCCAGGAGGAGGTTGGGCGTCCATGAAGGACAAAGGGAGAAGAGATGCCTGCTGTTTTCTTTGCTGGCATTTCAAAGTTTTCAATGGTTACAATATGCATATGTTAATTTGTGAAAAATAAGACTTGCCCCCACAATGACCATCAAAATCAAAACAAAAAACAACCCCCTACCAAAAACACCCAACAAAACAACAACAACAAAACCCTTTAAAAGTAAAGACATAAAATTCTCAAGTAAGTCTTCCAAATTCTTTTTGGGACTGTTCCTCAGTCAACACCATGAAAGCAGAAATATTCTTATTTTAGTTAAAAACCAGACACAGCATTGAAGAGGAGCGTGGAGTTGTCACTCTAAGCATTCTCAGAGCTAGTTAGATGTTGTGACTGTTTCACCATCCTAGTCTCTCTTTTTTCTTTATTTCTACTTTATTTATTTTTTTAATAATAACTGCATCGTTAGAAATACCAAGTTTAACATACACAAAGCCAGACAGCGAATTTCTATTCCCTGCCTTTTGAACACACCAGCAGGAAAAGAACTGCTGAGTGCAGATACCTTGCTCCACTGTCTTGACTCTGGGAGTAACCCTGCTGAGCTGAGCACCGAGGAACATCCCCCCTACCCAAAGAGGGAGGCAAGCAGCCTGTGACACCAAACTGACTTGAGATGTCTCACCTTGTTCTCCTCATCCCAGAACTTGTAACTATAAATAGACCCCACCAGGAGACAGAACCAACTTTGGCAGGCAGGTCTGCTGGGGCATCAGAACCTGGCACTCTGAAGGCTGGCCTTGTTCCCCTGGGTTTCTTTCACCAGTCCTGACTCTCACTTGCAGAATGACAAGTGACAGAACTATGAACAGCAGAAGTCCTGGCCGTGATGGTGATGACCACAGAACTTCAACAATGATAAAACTTACTGTCGAAAGCACTAACTCAGCAGATCCTTCTGGGCTGTCACCATCGAGCTCTAAAATTCCAAGAGTACCATCCACAGCCATACACAATAGCTATAGCCCAGTACCAGGGTCCTCCTCAGATCCTATGTCCTTAATCCATCCTACTTTAGGAGCCAGTGAGAAGGCAAAAGAGACTGACTTACCAAGCCAACTTCTGTTTAAGTACACAGACACAAACACGGGAGGGACTGTGAAGAAATCTACTACAGAATTCACTTCCAGCCAGAACCAGAGCTTATCGTTGGCTGCAATAAACTGGGGAGAAAGAAAAATAAGACAGAAAAACAAAATGAGAAGCATGGTGTCAGCCTTTTGTCAACTGATAAATGTTGAGTTTATGTGGGGTCTGGAGGGTGACATTCTGTTCTTCTCCTGTTTTCCTGTATGTCAGTCACTAGCTTGTTTGGGTTTAGAAAGTGACCATATGCCACATTAGCCTTGGAGATTGATCAGGCAATATAATTTCCTGTGGTTCCTGACAGCCTCATGGAGAAGGCTGACTAATCTCACTTTCCTTGGTCTCTCTAATATAAATCTGCCTATTGAATAAAGCACACATATATGCACTCACACGTATGTCTGCAATTCAGATTTCATACAGAACTCTTCATGAGTACCATCTAGTATGAATCCCCAAATCTCTCCAGCCTTCACCCCTGTTTGGCTCTGACAGTTGCAATCTCAACATTGCTAAATATAAATTGGTGAGCTTAAGATACTTTTTTTTCCAATTTACCTTTTAATAAAAACACCACATTCATGTTTGAATAGAGGACTGAGAAACACTGAGTCAGTGGAAGTATCATTGTTTCAAACCCCTTCCTTGAACTAAAATAAGCACATATTACAGAAAATGCCCAGCTAAGCAATGAGCTTTCACGTAGACCCCAAACTAGAAAGGTTTGTTATCCACCATGGAGTCCTCAGACTTCACCTTGCCTAGGAAGAGCAGCCATGGGTAACATGTCAGCCTTGAGTTTCAGATTTTCACACCCCACTGTGGTACTACTGAGAGATGCTGCCAGCCAAACTTACCCGCAAGCCAAAGTAGAGAAGGAAGAACACGTTGAAAGCCATGTCGATCTGTAATGTGAAATCTTTGTAGAAATTCTGGCAGGATTCTATTGGGCTATTAGACGGGAAGAAGAAAAAGCAAGAGGTAAATAAGAGACAAAGAAAACAATATCACAGCTTCCACAAGGCTGAGAAATGATATATGGAGTAGAGGACAAAATACATTTGGTCTTTTTACCCCTTGTGACCATCAAGCAAGCATTGCCAATGGGCTTTCCATTCAACCATTCAGCGTCTTGTTCTTTAATTTGCTGGTGGGGTGGTAATTTTAGATACTATTTTTTAATCATCATTCAACAGTTGATCTAAGACTTGAAAGAGGTCCATGCATACTCCTTGGAGGAAGGACAAGCAGGAAGGACTACCAAATTCCTTGATTTCACATTAACCCTTAAAGAACTGATTTCTTCAATTGAAAGAACTCATAATAAGGCTAAAATCTATGCCCTCCAGCCCATTAGAAGTGGGGCCCATTTTCTAGCAGCTATGTCTGGATCTAATAAAAGCCATTAGCAGATTTGTAGAGGACCCAGGAGCATCTCAAGAAAGTTTTGGAAGAGTGGATACTGTTCTAGCTAGACTAAGCATAGAATTCATGCATGGTACTCTGCACTCAGGAAGGAAACAATGTTCAACAATAAAATTCAAGATCATTAAATTAATGCATGGAAGCAGTACTCTAAGGGTTAATTTTGTTGGTTGTTGTAGTTGGCATGCAGGTTAATGGGCTTTGCTGTGTGTGTGCCAAGCAGCCAATGCGCATCCCCAGTACAGTCTACTTTGTTCAAGAGTCAGCAGTTCCAAAAGGTACTACTATACAAACTGGTACATGGCTTCCATGAGATTTCCCACAGCAAACTGATGAAAGCGATACTGTGTGAAAAGTCCCGAAGTCTGGGCCAGGTGGGAAGTATCAAAGTCGCACAGACATCTCAAAACTAGAAATGAAATCCCTGTATAATGCTGTCTGTAAGTAAAGGGGAGCACTCAGACGGTGAGGTGGGGAGGAGGGAGGGAAAAACGGAGAGACCCCTGGATCCTCCTTTAGATGGGAAGCAACATGGACCTCTCCCCCCAAGAGAGAGGGAGCTGGAGAGGTGCATCAGGAATGATATCTGAGCAGCATTGTCACTTTAGAAATCATTGCATAAGATACCAGTTAGTATAGTTGTACTTTAATCAGGGTGATGTTTGGCTGTTCAACAGGCAAGAGTCGGTGCAGCCTGGGGATGCAGGGCCCACTCAGAGGCACCATAAGTCAGTCTATGGGAGTTTCCAGTCATGTGACATGCACTGGCTTTCCCCATTCTTCATTTGGGATTACAAACCAAACATGCCCCTTGTCATGTTCCAAACCACTGATATGTGGTAACCCTCCACACACAAAGGCAGAGTAGCCTATTCTTGCATTTACAAAGTAAGCAGACTGAACAAAAGCAACAGAAAATGGTTGTTTTTACAAAGGAAATGACAACTGCTGAGTTCTCACTAAGGCAGGAAAAGTGAGAGGGAGACAGAATGGAATCTGGTTAGTCCAGTGCTGAAAGAGGCAAGAATAAAAGCTTACACAAAACAGTCTACCACTCCTCCCTCCTCCCAAGCATGCATTTAATGAAAACTAGGGCTTGTAGTTAACAAGGGACATGTCTGCAATTCTTAAGCTGTGGTGTGGTATTATCAAGAGCAAGAGTACAGTATGTTCCTAAAATATGCAAGGTTGACAGGAAAGATCTACTCTAGATCCCAAGGACCTTAAGTTGGCAGCAAACGTCTCTGTGGTAAGGGAATGACTGGCAGGATACACTATTGAAAATTAAGTGGTGTGTGTGTGTGTGTATGTGTGTGTGTGTGTGTGAGTGTGTGTGTGTGAGTGTGTGTGTGAGTGTGTGTGTGAGTGTGTGTGAGTGTGTGTGTGAGTGTGTGTGAGTGTGTGTGTGTGTGTGTGTGTGTAAGAGAACAAATGAATGAGATGCCGGAAATGTGTAGATAAGCATGGCACTCATGCGCTCCACTGTGCGAGCAGGAACTTAGCTTCTGCATTAGAAGTATATAGTCACCTATTTTGTTGTACGCACAGTCAAGGGAAACAAAGGAAAGTCTTAGGTCCAGGTTCATTAAGGAAAATCCATAATTACTTCATTAAGGCCAAGCAGTAAGCTCAATATTGCCTTCCCAATAGTCAACAATGGAGATATTGGTGTCATCTGGGGGAATCTCTGCTTTCTCTAGCACCCATTAATTCCATCAGTTTGTGGATTCATTTGGGGTTTCTTGGAAAAGATTGTTTCTGGACTGTGGTAGGTAGAGAGGTGGCATTTTAGAGTCACTGAGATTATTTTTGTTGTTGCTGTTCAACAAAAGTGGGGAGATATATTTAAAAAAGTATAAACAATCAGACCACAGCAATTCTTCTCCATTGTTCCTTGATTTTTGGTCCTTTCTTTCATTCTGATCCTTTCCATATTGCACAATGTACACGTGCAACAACGAGAAGCCTTTAATTTAAAGGATGCTCTGTTGGAAACCATGTCCCAACACTCCACAGCATTCACAGAAAGCAAAACAGAAAACATAACAGATCTTGTCATGGGTCATTGAAAAATACAGAATTGACTTAATCATCACCTTGTTACCATTCACTGAGTCCTACACTCTGAGCTAAAACAATAAAATAAATACTGTTCTGGTGTTTGGAGTGGCTGTTCCTCTGGCTGAGGTCCATCCTGAGCTATAGACAAGGTTGGGAAAAGGGGCAAGAGGTGAGAAATTCTGATACAAAAAAAAAAAAAAGATCTGAGCCTCTCAGAACTTAGGAGGAATCAGAGAATTCTGGGGATGTATTTTATATCCCTTTCAGCAATTACCCCCTGCCATAGTAGTGCCAGGAACAACACCCTGTATGGTGTCTGAAGTGCCAAGAGACCTATTTATCAGGATCCCTTCTGAGATAAATCCTCAGAGTGCCTACAGTTCATACTCTCACACAACCAGAGACCACAGAGTGGAGATGCCAAAACCCATTATTTCATTCCCCAAATGGAAACAATCCATGGAGTTCATTGATCTTTTAAAAGAAGAATCCATAACTCAACAACCAAAAGGTTGGCCTATCAGGATTTATTTTTCTCCCCAAGAGACTTTCTCTTAGTGATTATTACTCATTGCAGGAGGAAACCGAAATGGAAGCGCCTCTTTGGTCGTGTGTAAAGCAGCAGAGTTTCCTTGTCTACATCCACAGATGGCAGCAGGGAAACAGGGCTTCTATTTAAAACTACAAAGGAAAATGACTGTGAGTCACATTCTTAAATTTAGATTGCCATTCTGATGAGGCATGCCCACATCTGAAAAGGCTTTAGGTGAACATGCAATGCTGATTGGGGGTGGAGGGGTTAAGAATAGAAGGAAAAGACACCAGTTCGAACTGTGATAGCAGCAATCTGGCCAACCCTAACTCATTCTTAGTTAATGAGTAACTGGGTAAGTAGAGGATATAATTCTTGTATCTGATGGACTTTTTCATTCCTAGGTTCCCACCGTCTCTACAGATTGGGTGTGATATTGCAGTCTTGGGAACATTTAGTGTGCCGACCAGGAATCTAGAATTGAGGACCTTTCCAAAGACCACCACTAAAAAGCTCCTTCTGATAGGACATATGCAATATAGGACAGGCCTGAAATACAAACTTGAAAGCACATGCTTAACATATAGTTGTCTCCAGAGGAGAGGAGATTAGATTTTCTGTGGAAAAATGAATCTCTTTCTACATCTACTAAATAATAAAATTTCTGGTATGGATACCCTTGAGCATGATGATTCCATAGATAGAACTCTCTGGACGTGACTTTGGAACTTGTCAAAGAGTAAACAGGAGCCTTCCTGACTTTTCCTTCCAAAGGGCACCCCGTGAAATCCAGCATCATCTTGAAGGGGGAAGTACTGACCCTTCTCTTAAGCCTCCATACCTCTCCTTCTATGCCCAGACTCTGTTTTTCTACCTCCTGCCTTTGGCTGCCCAACTCCATAATGCTATTTCTTCCATTCTGTGCTTCTCAGACTCTGACCTGCACCTGGAGGCCATTGCTAAAGCTTGCTAGGCCTCACTCCAGTTTCTGATCCACTCCTCTGGATTAGGGGTCTAACCTTTTGCTTTTCTCCCAATCTCCGAAATTCCTCTGATGCTGTTGTTCGGGGACCCCACTTTGATAACCATGACTTCTGGTGAATTTCCTAGCAACTGTGTACTAATTAGAGGTACCATTGCTCAAGAAGACTTCCATTAAGACCTGAACAGAGATGATTAAGAGTCTAAGGTAGCCTCTCTACTATTGGTTAGATTGCAAGTTGGTATCAACCTTGTAGATGCAAGCTAAATAAATCTTTTCCTCCCCCGGAAAAAAAAGAGAGTTTGAGTCTATCCTTAGACAACCAGCTGCATATCACTTTACTAATTGCTAAGATCAAGGCTTTGAACAGATATTTTCAGTTTCAGATATGGACAAGAGGAAAAGGATTAAAAAGATACAGGGGTATAACACTACCTTACACATTTCAACAATGGATGCTCCAATTAACAATCAGAGTACCCACCGAATACAATCTCAGTTCTAGATTAAAAGGGAAAACGATGAAATCCAGATGTGGAAGGGTGGAAGGGGTGGTGGTTTACAGGGAATAAGGAAATGGTAAGCAGTTTAGGAACACAACAAGCATTCAGGATGGTGTAATAGGGAAGGGACTGGTGGAGAATCATAGTAACACTTTGTGCAATAATTTCTAAAATTCAAATTCTCCCCACTATTGAAGGCTAGTTCCTTTTAAAATTCAATGGGGCCCTCTCAGTCCCCACCAGGATTATGGACCACCAGAGGTCAGACTTAAGGCACTGCAGACATAAATCAACTCGATACGCTTAATGATAGTAGACTCTACTCCTCCGGCCCACCTCTGCAATGCTGCTGGATTAATCTAATTAAAAGATGTCATTCATGGAGCCTTAGGGACCCCTCTGTTACAAATATCAACTCTGAGCCTAAGCCCAGATGTGAAGAAACTCCAAAAACCTACAGTTATTTTTGTTTGCTTTTTTTCTTTTTGGCGGGGTGGGGGGGGTGCTTCTTGCTTTAGGTCAGAACCTTTGCTACCTAAGGCTGATGCTGTTATTCCTTCAGGAATGAGACCCAAATATTGACAACTCTAAATCTGTGCTGTTGCTATGACCTATTCAAGCATTCTACCCCTTTTGTGTCCAAACTGTGGACAACCTTCAAGGCCAGCCTAAAAGCTGGATAACCTGCATCTTTGTATACAGATAACTTGTATACAGATAGTCTATACCCTTACAGATCTTCCTTCATCTATGAGTTTCTTTCTTACTTTTTAAAAATGGATGTTAGAGCATACACTTAAAAATATTTATTCATTATTATTTTGTCCATGGGTATTTTGCCTACTTTTGTATCTGTGTACCATGTGGTGCATGTGTTGCCTGTAGAGGCCAGAATATGGCACCGGATCGCTAGGAACTAGAATCTCAGATGGTTATTAGCTGCCATTAGGGTGCTAGAAATTGGAGCCAGGTTCATCGGAAAAGCAGCCAGTGTTCCTAACCACTGGGCTGTCCCTCCAGCCCCTCACAGGTGGATTTCTACAGCTCTGAGATTGGAAAACGCCTCATTCAGCTCATGCTCCAGTTTTCTTCAATTCAACTGTATAGCATTTACACACATTAATGAATTTGATCTTCACAAGAGGATGACATAAAAGATGTATTTGTTAAAATCTTTGATTTACAAACAAAAAAATCAGAGACTTCAATATCTGTCCAAGTTCATATAACTGAGTGGTTGAGTTGAGATGAGGATCAAGAAGCCTTCTTGTAATCTCATATTACCTTTCCAGTGCAATGCTTTCTCCTCGGAAAGGCAGATATGTAAGACACAGTATCCAGTATCAACAGAGCATCCCAAGAGGCTCATCAAAAAACAAGGGGGTAGGTAGACTGATGGACTGCTGAGGTCAAACTACCCTCACAAGACTTCATGTGTATGTGGGTTGTCTGGGAAGATCCAGAGGAAGCTGGCCTGTCTAAACTATATCCAACATTGTTCCGTCAAAGTGGGCATATGGGATGTTAATCATTCCAAGAAGTCCTCCCTGGGACTCCAGTGTTTTTGGAAACAGAAATGTTCTACTTGTAGAAAGAATGCCATACCACTTATATACTTACATAGGACTAGTGTCTAGTCATCCTCCTGAAAACTATTGCAATTTATAGTCAGTCTGTCTGTCTTTCTCTTTAAAACATATGCTTTATCCCGCAAAAAAGGAAAGAAGATCAATAGTTCAAGGCAATCTTTGGGTACTTACTGAATTAAATGACTCCGAGGGCTACATGAGACCCTGTCACCAAAAGCCAAGCAAAATAAATATAGTAAAAGCTGATAATATTTGAACTCCTGAATACTCCTTCCTAACTATGGACTGGGGGATTAATAAACTTTCCATACCATTTAATTTAATCAAAGCAAAAGAAAAGATGACATCATTTAGACATAGATTCGATAGAACTCATCTTCAGCCAATGGGGAGTATTGGTCTCACTAATGTGAAGCTTTTTCTTGGTAATGTCTGTATGTATTGGTCAAAATAAGTGCCTAACTTTACCCGTGTACTAATTAGGGTGATATATACCTGAATATCCAGGCTATTAAGACTAACTTTAACAGTAAAGGAAGTCTTTGTTGTGTACTCCAAACTATAAATCAGTGTTATTCACATAACTTTGGGTCTCAAAAGATGTCTGAAGAACTCATAACAATAATGGAACTAGTATGAGTAACAAGATGCTAATTAATCATTGAAATGGCTTACATCTCTATGTGGACCATTGCCTTTTAAACTGGACAGCATCTCAGGTCCTGAATGACCTAAGTTATACCTGTCTCTGTATCTTTTTATTTTTCTTAATTCTCCCTCTTGAGCACCTGGTCAGAGTTATGCACATAAGTTTGAGAAATGACTTAACAGTTGACAACACTTGTTGATCTCAAGAAGACAGGTGTTCGGTTCCCAGAACCCACATGGAGACTAATAACTGTCTGTAACTCCAGTTTCAGAGAATACAAACCCTCCTCTGGTCCTCTGGTCTTCACGAGCACTGCATGCATGCCTATGGTGCACAAACATACATGCAGGCAAAAAAACTCAGACACATAAAGTAAAGGCAAATAAATCTTTAAAAAAACCCAAAAAGTCTATTTTTACAATATCAGGGTGGGGCAACCATTCAACAAAACCAAAAAGTTTATTTTTACTGTGTCAGGGTGGGCCATACATTCAATAAGTGCTATAGTTTATCTTCTTTTTTAACACACAAAATCAAGTCTCTTCTGTCCATTTACACTGGGACTTCATCAAAGAACATATTTAAGGCAGATGTCTCCTAGGCCACTATCTTTGACAGGTCTGCTGTGATCAATGATTGATCAAAGCTAATGATAACTCATCCAATAGGCTCTTTGTTTAATCCCAAAGCATTTTTCTTAGAGATTGCACTTGTTTTGCATTTTTCCTAAAGGACATTGCATTTGTTTCCATGTAAACAGAAAACACTCTTTGTTACGCATAGTATTGACTTACCATGATGACAAGCCTACTTGTTAAATGGCTTTATCGGGAAGTCCTTAGCAATGGTTAGTGTCGATAATTTATTCATCTTCCTGACAATAGCTTTTAATTATGTCAGTGCTCAAATAATAAGATGGGATTCAATAGCAGTAAACACATAAATCATCTGAATTGTGCTGAGATGAACAGGGTGACAGGTGAACCCCCCCCCCCCCCCGTTGAGTCCTTCTGTGCTCTGTAATCTTGAGCTCTGAGCAATAATGACAGCAGTGGATCTCAGCTTTTGCATAGCACAGGGTGTCTACCTGAGTAATTAGTCCTAAGAATAAAGCATTCTTCTAGGAGACAAAGAAAATGACACAGATTGCTGATAAAGAGACAAAACATGTCAGTTTCTTACACCCTGAATTTCTCAATGAAATACACAAATGATGTGTTATCACAAAACTCAGGTGGTAAGAGCCTTGCTATTTTCTAATAGAACCTTTTAACATTCTCTATACAAAAAAAATGTAGTGTCTGTGCTGGTCAGTTTTTGTCAATGTGACATAGACATATCTAAGAAAAAAACCTCAATGGAGGAACTGTTGCCACCAGATTGGCCTATGGATATGCCATGGAAGCATTTTCTAAATTACTGATTGATGTAGGAAATCCCAAACCACTGTGGGCAGGGCCATTCCCCGGGCAGATGGGCCTGAGCTGTATAAGAAAGCTAGCAAAACAATCCAGGGGAAGCAAGCCTGTAGATGCATTCCTCCATGATCTCTGCTTCTATCCCCTCCACATTCCTGCTGGAGCTCCTGCCCTGAATTCCCCTCATGATGAGCTGTAACCTGTAAGTTGGAAAAAACAAAAAACAACAACAAAAAACAACCCTTTCCTCCCCAAGCTTCATTTTGGTTGGCTATAAAGAAGAAAACAAGAAGAGTGTCTTATCTGTGTTTATATTTACTCTCATTTTATATGCAAATGCTCCTGAATATTTTAAAGCCAAAACATGTACATCACAAGTCAACCTCATCAGCAATGGGCAATTGGGTTGTTTTCAAGTTGGGCAGATGACTCAAAATCCTAGCTCTATTGCCTATGACCTATATTGAGTTGTTGAAGCAACATGATCTTGCCAAGCCTTGTTTGTCTTATCTGTAAACTGGGGATAGGGACATTAAACTTAAAGGCTCTGTAAGGAGAAAACTGGTTGCCTATGCATTCAATCAAAAATTCTTATATTTATGACTAAGTAATAGTCGTGATGACAGTTGTAACTGCCAATGGGAAATGCCCACAAAGGCAATGAAAACTGAGAGGATTAGTAATCTCTATGCTCCTCTGTTTCCCCTCTTCTGTCTACATTGCTGAACCCTTATAAAAAACTCTGATGTGAGTCAGTTCACATAGTCAGCAGGGTATGCAGCAAGCCCTTGACTGGAGAGCTCACACAGTGAGAATCTATATGTCAGAATATCAACTCAGACACAATTTAAAAACAAACATGGGAAAATGGTATTCCCAGAAAGACAGCCATGCAGTGTCATAAATACTAAATAATTAACCAAGATTTCTTAACTGTGAAAGCATGAGTCACGTTAATGAGCGGCTCGTGGGAGGCTGGACACTCTTCCTCATACATTTCGACTCCATTTGCCCTGTTGGATTCGTGTGCATGTGGAGGGATGAACCAGCCAAACACTTCGTAAATAATCATTTCTAGCTGCACTCCCATAAATGCATTTTTTTCACTGTTGGAATCCTGAATTGATGTCCAAGACAACCTACCCACTAATGCTTATTTTCTCTAGCTTGACTACAGACTACAATTATTTCAATCACAGTTGTTACCAGAGTGGAATTAGTGTTCATATTTGCCAGCAACTTTTATGTAATAAATCAGAGTTAAGCTATTACATAAAAACAGTGTCTTGCCACACAAGTGCTGCTCGCTGCATTTTACCAAATGGTCAGTGAAATCACAACGGATACACTCTGGTCACCCACTTCCCTGCCTCCACGCATTCTAGCCATCTCCTCTTTCACAGCAGAGTCTCATTTGTCTAGAAGTAGAGCCATATAAAGGAGACTATTTAGTTTGTACTAAATGGATCTTCACTCTGATGTGTATTCCAGATATGGATGGGAGCTCTTCAAGAAAGAGCTATATATAGGTATGGGTAGCAGGTACAAAAAAAGGCATGTGCACATACATGCCCAGAGCCCTGCAGCATAGACATGTGTTCTACCCCAACCCCAACTCCAGCTTTGGTCTATCTACCAAATGGGATAGTTGAGGCAAGGTAAAATAGGGGAAACAGAGGCCAGAAAAAAGTCCCAGATCAGGACAAAGAGCTTGGAACTCAGACATACAGACTGGCATGTGGTGGGTTAGGGTAGGACACTGCCCACTGAGTCCACGCTTCCTCTTACGCCTGCCTTGGACAAGAGATACACTGACCAGGGCAAGAGGATCCATGAAACTACTGTGCTTTCTGCTGCCATGGCTTTCTCTCTAGACATTAAATGTCACACATGTATTAAGAGGTTCACAGATAATCATCCCTAAATAGTGACAACCAGTAGGCAGCCACACTGGTAAGCAATGTCCTGGGGTCAATGTTCATAAAGAAAACAGCCTGGAAAAGAAAGAAGAATTTCAAGTTTCAAGGGTATCAATGCTGCTCAAATAAACTCTCGCATTAATATAGGAAGTAGAAGGAAAACAGGATCCAGCCACACATTAAAAGCAGTACAGGAGGGCAAGTTTGACAAGGTGTGCTGGCATTTCCTCTCATCATCTATGACTTCCAGCTGTTATTTATTATAAGCAGTGGTCAAAACAATTCTCTGTGATCCCTCTCTAGATCTTGGACTCTGCCACATGGAGGTTGTTACTTAGGTCCTCTCCCCTGCCCTTGAGACATTGCCTTTGCCCTCCGACTCTGATGTTCCCCACAAGGACTTAGAGTGAAAAGCTCAACTAACCCCATAGTTCCAATCCTGATGTCTCTCAAACACGTGCACACTTGAGCAGTCTACTCAAGGTCTATACCAACAAAAACCTTCAGTGCTGATGGTCTGCCTTGCACTAATGTTAGGAGCCCCGGTAGCATCAGGCACTGGCAACAGCAGTTCCCTTTATCTGCTGTTTTTCCTTGAAGAATAAAAAAGCAATAACCACACTAATGGATGGTGATAGCTTGGTTTGTGGTATCCTGAGATTGTTTTGTTACTGGGGATTTTTTTCTAAGACCCCGGGAGAGGGGAGAGACCTGGCACCAGTCTTGTTGACATCTAGCATAGAAAACAATTATACCTTTATTGTACAAGGAAATAAAATAGCTGTGTGTTAGCTATGTCTTTGGCTGACAGCAAAGGCTTGGATGTTTTGTTAAGTATTTTCCTATTTAGGAGTTTTGCACAGGGCCCGCAGCATCACAGCCAAAAAGCACAATCTGAGATGTTGCTGATTAGTGGTCATGAATCTGCTGAGCACAGGGAAGGGACAGTAATTTCTTAGGAATGTCATAAAGCAACCACCTCGGCAGTAGAGACTTAGAAAACTATGGGAGATCAGTGGAACAAGTTACCTTCAGAATCAAAGTACCCTCATTAACAGAGCCAAGGGAATTTCTTAGTAAACCCTATACTTACACAATCATATCCCCCGAGTATATGTTCTTTTTATCGACTTCATGAAATTAATGTGTTAGTTCTGGGAATAATTCCTTCCCTTCATATTTTTTCTTTCTCCCTTGCTGCTGGTTTTCAGTGGAAGTCATTTCTTTATCAAAATTCAGTTTTATCTCTTCAAGCCATAGAAATAACTCTTACCATGGTCTCAATGGTGTTCACTCAGCTTCTGGATCTAAATTTGGAGAGGAGCGTTGAGAACTGAAAGCAGCGAGCTTCCTCCTGCTGCTTCTCCTTGTAGTGTTATTGCTGCCTCTGATTTCTCTTTAGTGTTGTTTTCTCTGTCTCTTTGAAAGAGCAGCAGTGTGGTCTGAGGGGGCCTCAGGAGTGGTGTCCTTGGTTCCTGTGAATGGACACTCTCATCCCCACTCTGTCCCACCTCTGTGACAGGAAGCACTGTGTGTTTCCAGGAACAAAGAGAACTATTTCCTTTTGGAAGAACCTCTCAGAGGGACTCAGATGTCTGAATAAAACTGTTCATAATGGTGAGCACTTCAGCATCACCTGCCTACCCAGGGCCGTCCTCTTCTCCACCAAGCTCCTTTCAGAAAGGAAAATATACTCACTTCAAGGATCTCTTCAGTGGGGACCCAAAGAACATGTTTGGAAGTCTAAGCAAAGTCTATTTCAGTGAGGTGAATAGCGTATGTCTAATAGAATGGGGAGAAATGGAGGTAAGAAGGGGCTTCACTCCCAAAGGGGGAAAGCAGAGGCAAGAGGCCTTCAGTTTTGTCTACTTTAACTGCTGAATTGCATCATTGTAGACTAAGTATGCTGGCAAGATACTACTATGGGGCTCTTCCCTCCCACAGAGAGATTATCAGAGCTGGCTAACACTCCACCTTTCATTTTCCTGCACTGACAGTCAGTTTGTCTACAACTTAAAATACCTACTTAAGAGAAATAACACCAACTACAGATCCAGCAAGATTCCAGCAGTTAGATTTTACAAAAGTCCATCCCGAGAACACATGACAGATAGATGTTTGACAATAACAATTTAAAAAAAAGAATTAAAAGTGCTTTTAAAGAAAGTCATCATCATCTCTATGGTAAAGATGCATTGCAACAGGGAGAGAAAAGGATCACAGTTATCAGTCAATAATGCTGAGTACACTGCCAACATGCTTCAATGAATATAAATATCCTTTATAGTGCTATCCTTTTATATATTTTCAAGTTACAATAAACTATGTGAAAGGCAAATAATTGCATTTCTTGGGAGGAATTTATCTTACAAGGTGGTTTTTATTAAGTCTATATATTTATCTGATCTAAGCAAAACCAAAATAGGAAACATTGAACCAAAATAAAAGACACTGTTCAGGAAGCCATGAGACGAAGTGGGACCCCTGGGGACTGTGAGCACATCCACGCTGAGTTGGGAAGGCACAGAACTGACCATCAGGTAAGCTGCTACTTAGAAATGGACCCTATACTCTAAACTCCTGATCATGAGCCTTATAGCCTAACATGAGACTTTGTTATCTTTCCTAGTGCTCCAGTCTTGAATGTTTGTGAACTGGAGTGCCTTTGGGAAATATCAACAAACTGTGGGCCTACAAGGATTTCCAGGAAGAATCATATACCCCAAGTCTTCAGTGTATCAGAAAGCTCCCTGCTGTAATTCCATGCGTGTGCCCAGTGCTTGCTACATTCAGAGTTACCAAGAAAAGCATGTCGCATGCATGGGCAGTGCAGGGAAAGGATCTGGTTAACCTGGAGGCGACAACCAGAAGGGTGAGGTTGCAGCATGCAATGAAAATCACATGTGGCCTTGGCTGCCATGCAGAAAAACCTACATCAAAGAGTCTGCTGTGCGGCTCCTGGGTGAGAGTCGGTATGAGAGAGGCAAGTTATTTCAGCAGTGACAGACATGGGCAGAAAAGGTTCAAACCACTGTAAACAGAACACCATACAGAGCACTGGCATCTCACACAAGAAGTGGCAGCTTTGGGGCCCAGGTGCGGGGAGAGACAGGAAGGGAACACAGACTGATAAGATGGTTTCCTTGGCCAGCCCTCCATATGCATGTGTTTTTATACAGTGTTTTTCTATTTGCGAGATAACATCATTGCATCTGCCATGATTGTTTAGATGCGCTGAGTATCTGGGAGGAGCAAGATACTGGTGACATGAAGATACACACCTGTCAGGATTTCCTGTTGGGATAGTTTATTTCGGGAGCAGTGCTGAGGTTAGGTAGATAAACAGGAGGCAGTTAAGCACCAACACCCTTCACACTATGGTTTCAGAGTTCATGGGGAACCTCCAGGCAGAACAAACTGTGGAGAGCCCAGAGCTTGTGAAGCCAACGTCACATCTAAAAGCCACCTATGGCCCCTTAATTTCAACCTACTCCCAGTGGAGCCATTTTTTTCTAACACCACATTCAGAGAATGGAACCTTAGACAGAGGTGAGATGCCTTGATATATTATTTTAATAGAAGTGATCAGCAAACAACTAAACACTTGAAACATTAAGGTTCTTTCTGTTCCTCATCTCTCTGTCTCTGTCTCTCCATCTCTGTCTCTCTGTTTCTGTCTCTTCATCTCTGTGAGTATATACCTGTGCATTCTTTTCTGTGGAGGCCAGAGGACCTTGGGTGATGTTCCTCAGAGACTATCCACCTTTTTGAGACAGGCTCTCTCTTTAGGCTGCAACTCACCCGGTACGATAGGCTGACTGGCTAGTGAGCCCCAAGATCTGCCTGTTTCTCCCACTCCCCTGTACTGGGATTTTAAAGACATAACATCAAGTCCATTTTTTAAAATGTGGGTTCATGGTGACCATTTTCAAGGCAAGCACTTAGAAGTCTTTCTTCAGAGAATGATAGCAGCATTGATTGTGGGGGGCGGGCATCAAGCTCCCTTCAAATGTCAACGCAAGCTGACGAGTGCCGTCTAACTGCCTGCCCCACGGACTCCTGCTCCTTTTTTCCTGCCTGTTCTGCTGATTTCAAACACATTGAACTCAGATCATGGATGTCTGTGCTGTGCTATAATCCCAGCCATGCAATTCTCTCCCATAGCTTGCTAGCTAGAAGAGGAGGGAGAAATCAAGTTTACCGTCTATAAGTCACTCCTTATAATATGCTTTCCTGGTGCTCACAGCCTGTGTGGATCATGATGGGCATACTGTGAACAAAAAGGCCATAGTATTCAGCTTCACACTCATTGAGAGCAGAGAACCCTCCAGGACTTGAGTTCCACCAGAACATAAGGATAAATACAGCTAGACAGGACACACACAGTACTATTCACTCAACAGGTGTCTCCAGAGTTCTTTAGTGTGGCAGGTCTCTGCTCATTGGAAGGACATAGAATTCAATGAAACATGGTTGCTGTTCCAGAATAAGAAATATATCCAAGAGAGCCTTGCTTCAAAGTTCTACCAAATACATTTTCTGACTGGATACACTGTTGTATATCTCTCTAAACTTCAAAGTCCTCACGAACGTGTAAATACTACCCATTTGGGATGTTGAGAGAAATGGAGTAAATGTTAACTGCTATGTTGGTGGCCAGCTCTGGTGAATGCTGTGTCAGCAACACCGACTGTGACCTCTCATACTCAAATCCAGGTAATAAGCCATAGGTCTGTGATGAAAGAGGGCTGTCTCTGGATGATTTTAAGTAATGAGTAGACATTAATCTGAGAGAGAAGGTGGGTCGAGGGCACAGGCGTGGAGAGCTAAGTGTGGGCAGAGATTTGGGTGTACAACAGGGCACAGAGCCTCACACTGTTCTGGAGTCTGGTAGCTTACATGACTGGCCAGATTGGGGCAGAGAGAGACAGAAGATAGTAAAGCCTTTGCTGGCTTTTCTTACTCAGTTGGGAGAGGTGTCAGGTTACACAGGATAATCCCTGCTCCCCAGAGAGAAGTCCCTCATCCTTTTGAGGTGATAGCTACATCCTTTTCAATTTAAGATTTGCTACAGTGTCCTTGATGGTGGGGATGGGCAGAGACAAAGGACCCAAACAAACCTCCACAATGTTCCCTCACTTTGAGCAGTCCATAGCTGAATGCCTAAGTACCTCAGTGGGCGTGGCTATAGGGGATCTTAGTCAGTTTCTATGGTTAAGGACATCATTCTTCTCTCTAAGGCCATGGGCAGATGGAATAGGGGCCAAGGTAAATCCACCCAGGAAGGATGGTTACACATGTCTCAGCAACAGGAAGACAATGCTCTCCTGTTTCTGCTTCATGAGCTGAGAGGGTAGAGTCCCCATCATGGCTATACTTGACAGTTGGGCTTAAATGGACCTAAACACACTTGGTTGCTCTTTAAAGAGAAAGTGCTCCCTGAAGAGCTTTCTTTCCTTCTTATTTTTCCGACCAAAAGGAAGCCTCACTCTAAGAATCTATTTCAGGTCATCTTCAGGAAACCCAAATGTCCGAACCCCAAAATGTGATTTTGAGTTTGGTTTCTGTTCTCTAAGTGCCATTGTCACTGGTGGTTCTGGTGATATAATCGCATTGTTTTAGAAGTGAACTGTGGAGGAGGAGAAGGTGCTGGCCATGCCTCCCTCATCTGCCTAAGTGTGACGGCATGTAGTAGGGACTGTCATCTGTATGGCTGTCCCATTCAATGGCCACTTTCTACTGTCATCTCCACACTGCTTTTGTAGTGGCCTCTTAGATAGCTTATTTCAAAAGATAAAGAGCTGTGTGCTTCCATTACTTTGTGTCACAAAGACCCAGAAACAGACTTGGAGGACAACTGTGTGTACGGGATTTGATGACATTGTGCGCTGGTCCCTGAGAAAACCTGACAGCACTAGTCTCTGAGAAAAGCCACTCCCTCAGGTGGTCTAGTTGTCCTACAGGGAAGAATTTCAGCTTTGGATTTGCCAGGGTGGGGCTGAAAAGATGGACTGGAGGTAAACAGCACTGGCTGCTCTTTGCAGAGGTCCTGGGTTTGGTTCCCAGCACCACACGGTGGCTCACAACTGTCTGTAACTCCGGATTTGAAATCTGATACCTTCTTCTAGCCTTCTTGGGTACCAGGGTCATACCTAGTACACACACACACACACACACACACACACACACACACACACACACACATTTTTTAGGCAGATATTCACTCACTCAGGTAAATCTTAGCAAAGATTTGCAAAGTGATTTCTTTCCTCTGGAATTTAATTTGGTAAACTGGCCTCTGGTTTGCCATACTCTTAAGCTCTTTTACTTACGGCTCTGTGTTGCCCCCAGAGTTAACTCACTGCCAGAGAAGGCCAATGTTGCCATTCCCCTACCTTTAAGTTTCTGTCGACTTCAGCTTTCTCTAGGGTGGAGACCAGGCATATTACTAGGTACATGGATGCTTTACTCTGCGGGCCCCAGTTGGTAAACTCATGCACAGTAGACAAATGAAACAGTACACGGTGACATCAGCACTGTCACCTTCCCCAAGTGACAATGGTACTTATGGGATAGAAATGGTAACCAGCAGAAACTAATGAAAGTGCCCGCCTATACACCCCAGCAGTGTATAGCACAGAAATAGCTCAGACTTTGGTCCCACAGCAGTCCCCCTGTGAAAGTGGGGACCGCCACACACCCACATTTGTTAGGATTCCAGATGAGCACATGTTAAGGAGGGATAGCTATTCAGTAGACAACAGCTTAACATTTGGATTAACAGGAATCAGGAAAGGTTCAAGGACATTTTCATTTGTGTGTGGTTTGATAAAGACACAAAGTAAAAATAGGTATTTTAAAATTTAAAACCCATAATCCAATTTTAAAAGTAGTTGTCTGAATAACAATCATTTTGTTGTTGTTGGATTTTAAACAACATTTTGGAATTTTTATCACTTCAAAATCCACTAATATGACCTAATATAAACTTTAGTGTATCTTTTTAAAGTTGTTTCTTTTCCAAATTCAGTTTCTCACAAGAGAGCTACTTGGTGCTGTCAGGAGAATTCTGTTTGCTGACTGGGGAGTTGGCGACACAAATTAACAAGGGACAAAACATCATCAATCTCTATGCAAACAAAACAAAACAAAAAACGTGGACAGCAGGCATAATCCGCTCACATTAATAGCATGTGCCACAACTTCCTGTTGTGACAATGAACTAAAGTTATATAACAGAGAATTATTGGAGATGGGAGTGGTGAACCCAGAAATGTTGTACAGTTTTTGTGATCCTCTTGTAGTTATTAAGGTATTGGGAAAAAAATTATCACTTAATAAATTTGCTCTTGCAGAGGACACAAGTTTACTTCCCAGCAACTTGTCTTTAACTCACCAGAGTGCACATGTATACATATAGGCAAAACACTCTTTTAAAAAATCTGTCCTAGCCGGGTGGTGGCGCACACCTTTAATCCCAACACCCGGAAGGCAGAGGCAGGCAGATCTCTGTGTGTTCGAGACCAGCCTGGTCTACAAGAGCTAGTTCCAGGACAGCCTCCAAAGCCACAGAGAAACCCTGTTTCAAAACGAACAAACAAACAAACAAACAAACAAAATCTGTCCTTCACCTGTTTGACTTTAATGTATTGAAGAGCCAATATAATTTCTATTTGTGACTTAAACATCAGGGCTATTGAAAATCAGCAAGCTCATTTCTTTAGAAAGCCTCTCTCGGGTATCTGTTACATGTGTAGTAGCACATAGAAAAGACACCAAAGAGGTGTAAGAAGCTGCAGAGATGATGCCAGCATCCTCTGTCTCAAAGGGATATTCATTTTAACAAAAGCATCATTTACTTACCACATGGATTCTCAAGGACAGTCCCTCAAAATCAGCTGTCAATCAACAAAGTCATTAGCATAGTATGATAAGGTAACTCCTGGGGTGAGGAGGTCACAGTCCTATCCTCAGGTAAGCAGCTGGCACAGGACTGCACAATGCTATTCCTGTGGGCCCCACACAAAACTACCTTATACTTGCTATTCGGGTTTACCATTTTCCTTGCGTAAAGCGCAATGCTCACCCCACTTAGAAGCCAAAAACTGACATATAGTTAAGATGCAAGGAGATATGAAGATCTACTCCCAGGAGGAGAAATAATTGAAAAAGGCTCTGACAAGGAACATCAGTCATGGAATCACAGATAAGCAGCAAGGCAGAGGTACAGGCAGACAAAGTTTAGAATGTAGGCATCGTACAATGCCTTCTGCCATTGCCCAGGGATGGCATCTACTCTCTCTGTCTGGTCAACACCATTGGAAGCAAAGTCAAGGCCAACAATGAAGCCATGAAGATGCATCCTTAGACTACCGAAGATTTCACAAAGAACATGGCCATGATTTTCATCTTTGAGAAATGAAGGAAAAACAGAGAAATGTGCAACGCCCCGAAGCTCCTGGAAGGGAAGCCCTAGCAGATGAACCAGAAAGAGCAGACCCAGACCTTCCTGAAACAGAACTCGTGCCACTACTGCTGGCCGCCTGTAACTGCAACTGCAGGTGGGTTGGGATTTTTCAAAAGCCTGGAGCTTGCACCTTTCTCTGTTTAAATGACAACATTTAACCAGAAGAGCTTGACCTGGGAACAAACAAGTTACTTATTTAAAAGTTCCCCCTAGGAGCTAGGAAACCTCCACTGTTGAAGAAGTTACAACTATGATTTTTTTTTTTTGGTTTTTCGAGACAGGGTTTCTCTGTGGCTTTGGAGGCTGTCCTGGAACTCGCTTGGTAGTCCAGGCTGGTCTCGAACTCACAGAGATCAGCCTGCCTCTGCCTCCCGAGTGCTGGGATTAAAGGCGTGCGCCACCAACGCCTGGCACAACTATGTTTTAAAGGAACATCTTAATCAGAGAATAAGAGAAGGATCCCAAGGAAGTAGGAAGCTGCAAGAATATACACTGCTAAACCCTGGCTGCTGCCTTGCCCTGTTTGACTCCACGCTGGTACCTTTCAAGGCAAATACTTTTGATTCTGAACGCTCAGCTCAGGGGTTACTTCCTCTTGGAAGTCTTCCTGCATCCTCCTGTCACTTAGAAGTCACTGAGCCCTTTTCCTCTCATCATCTGCTATTCTTTTCCAACATTCATCACCAACATAAGATAACCTGCAATGTTTGTCTCTCTCTTCCCTGCTGCACTCGGAGCTCTCTGATGTGGGTGAAGGAGGTTACACAGTAGTTCCCAAGCAGGGTTTAAAGGGAAGGAGAGAAATGAAAGTGTGGGAGGAGAAAATAGGAAGACTTTACAAAGCAGACCATAATCCATGAGTTGCTAAGCCCAGTCTTCCAAAGCAGTTTTCAAGTAACCCAAGACTCACGTATGGGTCAAGCCTGTCATGTTGTGTTTGCGTTACCCACATTAATGTCACCCACAAGGGCATGTGGCAACCTCAAGAGACTGACTTATGAACACCTCCTGTGTCCCATGGAAAGTATTTTACCTATCACACAACACACTTGAAGATAAAAGGTGAGAATGATCTTGTAGGTAGCAATATTCACAACCCAAGAAATTCATGTTCTTTCCAGCCAAGAAAGGCCAACACTCTGAGATGCCTTGGCACATTTTGAATCCTATATTAGGAAGATCTGTCTAAGAAGTTTGGTATCTGTGTCAACCATTTCCTTTTTTATCTGGAAAGATATAAACCAGGCAAACCAGAATTTAAAAAAACCACAAAAAGAGATACATCTCCCTTTTAGTTAGATTATAATTACTTTTTGTGTATTTGTGCTTTAGTTCAGAAAGCTGGACACAAGCTTGACACTAAGCATACTAGAAGCATAAGCTAAAAATCTAGGGATATGTATACATTAGAAATTAGGATACCAGCTGGGTTCTATCTCACTGATCCAACTCTTCAGACATCCAGCACAAAGAGCCAAAGATTCAAACAATGGTAGAAAGACACATTAAAAAAAAACAGACATGGCAAAGGATTTTAGATGAGGATTTGGATTTGCAGGGTCTCCTTGGGAGGACACCAAGCTAGCTGGATAGAAGCTAACATGCACATTTATTCAAGTCAAGTTGAATACAATTACAGTAGCCTACAAACATGTATCAGATCCTATGTATCTTACATAGATTAAGAAAGTCTCTAGCAGTTTTCACCCCTTTCTGTACTTAAGAAGAAGGCGGTTCCACTAGGGAGTTCATTTATATAAGCCATTAAATACTGACTTCTTCATTTCATTTGTCCTCTCAAATCAGCACTGATCTTGATGGACAGTTTTTTTTTTTTGGATTCTACTTTTTCTTTGAGAGCTTGTACATGAGTACGTGTGCATGTGTGCACACATGCGTGCGTGTGTGTATGTGTATTCATGAGTATGAATGTGAGCTCACACGAGCCATATCACACTCTTGAGGTCAGAAGACAACCTCGAAATCAATCCTCATCTTCCGCCCTGTTTGAGATAGGGCCTGTCTGTGGTTTTTTCTCCAGCTGCACACATAAGGCTGGTTGGCCTACACAATCCCAGCAATTTCCCTGACTGTTCTTCCCATCTCTCTGTAAGAACTCTGGGAGTACTAATTCAGGATATTGGGCTCTTAGGGTTTGAACCCAGGACTTTCATATTTATGTGGCAAAGCCTTTTACTCACTGAGTCATCTCATTAGTTCATCATCACTTTTTCTAAATGTTAACTGTGTAAATCAGGATTATTTTGTAAAATACTAAAAAATTTTTAAAGTTGTCACTAGCTTCTGAAATAGCATGCTGCCAAGAGATGATTCTGAAAGGACTGGTTGTAATTATTGTGAGTAGAGAATTAACAATATTGACCTTAATTCTTGGATAAGTGAGTCCTATTCAGGAGGTTCTTAATTATCCTTATTTATCATGAGCAACAACAAAATGGTATGAGTGCATACACCACTGTTGTTCAAATGAAACATGATATCACGGTGTAAGTTAAGGTAGTCTGGCTCAGAGCTATTTGCAAAAGAACCAAGATTTCCCATGAGGAGAGAGACCGCATGGTTTTAGTTAAATCTAAGAATGATCATAGTCAATAAAAATCCCTTTCCTTTGATTAAAGTGGTTTCTATTATCAATAAAAACAAATTCCGATGGCTTCCTTACTGTGTGAAGCTGAAAACAAATATTTTCATCTCATCGTGCCCTAAAACTCATTGGCCACTCAATAAAAGTGTTTTCCAAATTATCAATATGACATGAAATTATTTCTTTTAACTTGGTAGAGTTAGTGTAACATGTACTGAATAGGGATTATCTGAAACTAGTTATACTACGACAAGTTCTGAGACAGGGTTCCCAGGAAGAGCTCAGTTATTTCCAGCTACCTGTCATTTTGAACAGAAAACTTCTACCTGCTCTTTGAAGGTCTAGATAGAGAGTGCACCTCTCGACTCTACATAAATTTCCTCCCCAAATCTCCCCCTTCCCACAAATCTCTAGCCACAGCAATCCTCTGCCATTTTCTCCAAATCCCAAGTTTTGACCATCTTGACTGAAAAGCAAGCTCCATGAAAGCAGAAACTTTTCACCAAAGCCTAGATGTGTCTTCTAACTAATAATTGCTCTGCAAACAAACTATCCTGAACAAATAAATAGTACTTTTCCCTCTCAGGTCTCAGTACTAGTGTGAGGCAGCTGTCACTCCAATTCCTATCTATATACGACTTTTGTACCACCTGAAAGGAGTTTCATCTGTCTTATACCAACAGGAGTCATTTGCTAATTTAATCATCTCTATTATGCACTGTGAAAGATACCTGACATCTAATTTTGAGTTATACTTAACCACTACTCCCAATCTCATTTCAAAGTAAAATAGAATTATCTCTTTGTCAATTGATTACTTAAATTAGGCCAAGAGAACATTGACAGTCTGGCATGCTAGTCCCAAGATCTACATAGAGTGTACAATTAATTGAAGAGTATCATCACTTCAGTGTTTACCCATACTTAAAGAATGCTTATGCTGATGGCATTGGTCTGAGACCCACAGATATTAGACTCCAGCAGAATGTGTCATCCCAGGATTATGAAGTTCTCATTCAGATCATGGGATTAATTTCTGGTCTCATTTACTCCCCACATGACCTCAACAACCTAAGTTCCCTTTCTTCTTCAAATGAAGGAAATCACAGTGGTATTACTGAATGGGATGGTAAAGGCAGATTGGCACTGGACACAGAGAAATTTTCAGTAGCTAGAGACACAGCTTGTAGGCTTACAGAGAGCGACATGGATGACCAGATAACTAGGCTCAATCTGACTAGTGATCATCTGATGGACACCTGCCGTGTGAATGGCCACAGTGGCCACTGGCTGCCTGGTTGGCGTTGGCCACGTGACAGTTCCTTCGTCCCGCTTCTTTGATGCTTCCTTGGAGTCTGCTGATTTTCCTCCATAAACACAATCCACTTTATAGACTTGAGCCTATGAAACCCAGGTTTGCAGGCATATCATAAGTGCTTAAGCAGGGAGTGGTCCAAGACAGACTACAGCACTCTGTATACCAGCACACGCCATTCTAATCTTTCCACTGACAGTTCTGTTGAAAGAGCTAACCAGGGATGGCCAGCTCTGAGCTGAGATCAGGAATGCAGACTGAATCTGCCGAGTTCACCCCCTGTGTGTAGCCAAGCTGGTGCCACTTTCCTGGCCTTCAGACTCTGGCTGTGGCTGCTTTACACCAGCCATTAGTCTGTCTTCTGCTTTGACCTTCCTGGTTCCTAATGAAGTGATCAGCTGAACACCAGGCGGTTGCACTCCTGATGATAAGAATCTGTTTCTCCTTAATGGCTCTGGTGCAGGGTTTTTGAAGGTGAGGAAAGTCATGTGAGCATTGCCATGCCAGCCCGATTCCCCTCTCTAAGTCCCAGTTTTCCAGGGTTTGCTTGCTGGGCTCCCATTACCAGTGCACTTCCCCACGCTGGGCACCACCTTCCACCTTCCAGAGCTGTGTGTTGACCTCCCCCTGGACCAATTTCCATACAAAACTAAAGCCTTCTGTAGGACAGCATCCCAGAGTACTGCAGAAACCAAAGGGCAGGTGGAGACGTCCAAAGGAAAAGCTACATGGTTCCCTTCAGAGGCATACAGAGCAAATACACAGGGGAAGAAAACGGACATGATGCCTCTATCTGAGACTTAAAAGCACATCCCCCCACACGTGTGACTACAGCTCTACAGTTTGCTAATTAACCAAGTACCCTACATACCCACTGTGACCCGGAACAGCGCCAAGGCTTATTTCTAAAACTGTGTTAAGTGCACACACCAGATATTCTGTGTACATTTGTACCAATCCATATCCTATCAACTTTTGTGAAGATTCCAGGGCAGATGCTGAGTAATCCTGGTACTCAGTGGTTCTCAGTATTCAGCTGTACTTATTGGGGTAATTTTGCTTAAGTCCTACCTACCAATTATATCTTTTTGGCAGAGTACAATTGTGGTGTGCCCACTATTCCAGATGTGCTCTTACCAACCACCTAACAATGAAGACTATTCTCCTTTAGGTTACAGAAGCAGTGGATGGCAAGGGCTCTGTATCAGGTGTAGGGCAGTGGTCACTCTTGTGTTCATTAACATGTATCAACGGCACATATTCATAGCATGCAGTGTCTGGTGTGCACAGGTCAAATCAGTGTCTTTAGCATTTCCTCCTCCTGGTCATTTCTTTATGTTAGGAGTCTTTGAACTTCTCTCTTGTAGATCATCACAGGTTATGTGAGCTGGTTACTCCACTACACAGTGGGACACCAGAACTTATGTGCCTCTTATCTGACCACTTTGGTATCTAACCTCCTTTAATTTACCTCACTCCTCCCAGCTTCTAGAAATCATTATAACACTGAAATTGACTTTTGAGCTTCTTCATATGAGCACAAACATGTGTTATAGATCTTTTAGTACATGACTTATTTCACTAACATAATATCAACCAGGTCTATCATGTTGCTGCAAAATAGCCAGATTTCATTCTTTTGGGGGCTGGTTTATATTTCATGTTGCATAAATACCCCTATATTTCTTTATAGTGCTAGAGATTGAACACAGGTCCTTATGTGAAGTAGGCAAGTCCTCTATCAACTAAGCTTCACTCACTAGACACTTTGTTTTATTTGGGCTCTGAGAGTTAGGAAGAGAATACCTATTCTCTAGAAAATATCATGCTTCTAGGATACCTGTTTCCATAGTTGGGGGTGGGTTTACATGTGATGTGGTACCGAGCTCAAATTCTCCAGAGCCCTGAGATTATACAAAAGACAAACAATCATGAGTATAACATGTATTACAGGAACAAATATCAATTTGCCTCACAAATTACACTCAAAGAAAACTGGAGAGGATACTGGCCCTGAAGTCTTCACCTGCAAAGGACAGACCTTCCTGAGCTGACTGTATGGGTGTGGGGTCCTGGGTAGCCATTCTCAGATTCTATATTTGGACTTCCTGTGTTGTGGTAGGGGGAAACACACTGAAGATGAGGTGAAGAGAAAGTCAGAAATACCAGAAAGACTTAGTTAAGGAGGACTAAGCATCAACTCACCATTTTGAGTAGTGTTGGCATGATTCTGTGATCTGTCTCAAAACGCACTGAATGATTTCCACTCCACCAGTCATGCATAGTTCTCTGCCTCTCTCCTCATTCTTGCTGTTTTCTTTCTACCATTCTCAGTAAGCCATGTAAGCTGAGGAATAAACTATGGCACAGGGCACACGGCATCCTGCACTTGGTTGGTACCACCCATAATTTCTTAGAGGAAAATAGGATTAAGAAAAACTTCCTGATGACTTGATTTCCTACCATTATCCTTAAAGATCATATTATTCCTTCCACTTGAAAACTGTCTTCATAAAGCTGTCTTCTTTTGTTTTCTATTCTTGCTTTTAGGGCAAATGCTGACATATGCACAGTTCTGGATTTTATTTTAAGTAATTTGTAGTTGACTATCGTTTATTTGTGCAATTGGTATAATTAAATCTAATTATATAATTGGTGAAAGACTGAGTAATCACATAATTAGAATGTGCCATAATAACTGTTGCAATCCCATTGTTATGATGTGTAATGATACAATTATGATGTGGAAAAATGAGGTGGCATCCACGGGGTGTCCAGCAAAGAAAGGACCCTCCTGGCCTGCCTACACGGAACTCAGCAAAGGCTGGAGCTCTGAACAGCAGCTGCCAGCATCCATCACTATCTGCTAATCTAACCCTGGAACATGAACTCTGGAGGAGAAGGAAGGCACTTGTGGCCAGATACTCCAAAACCCAAACTACCAAACAGCTGTCCCTGAAGCACAGAGTGGACTGTGGGTTCCCCCAAATCGTCATTTCTTCATGGATGTTCACAATTTTTAAAAACTTCATTGGGGCACAAGAAACTGGGTACCATAGGACCTTGTGGTCTCTCTCTCTCTCTCTCTCTCTCTCTCACACACACACACACACACACACACACACACACACACACACAATTAAAAGTGGCCTACGTATGACAGCTGGGGAGGAAGCTCCAGACTCTGTTTTTCTTAGGCATGTTAACACCCGCCACCTTCCTATTAGGAGTATAGAGACAGACCACCAGAAAGGAGCTATCTATCTGTCTTTCGATTGGCTGTGACCCCAAGCCTCATTGCAGGCAATCTTCCCATTCCTGGTCCCCAGGCTGGATGAGGTGAGCAGCAGCAATTGTGACATTCCCAACTGCTCATTCTTCAACACTGTGCTCCCCTGCTTATGTCCCTATTTGACTTATTTCAGAGAACCTTGCAAGTCTTAGATTTCCCAGCTGGCAGCCCTCAGCTCTGGTCCCTACTACACAGTCCCCCTCGTACATTTCTGCTGCCCATCAGTCCGTCCCCCCATGCTACACCGGTACCTGGGGGGTCTGCAAATCTCTAAGGAAGGCTACACAGGCCAAGTGGCTGGCTTCACTTTCAATCCTCAGTACTAACGGTCAAACTGCCATTTTTCTCAAATTGGTTTGCTTTCCAAGTATCCAAGACAGCTATTTTAGTTTTTCTTCTTTCTTTGCACTTCATCAGTTTTCTGTGACTATGATGAAATACCCAAGGATGGATACTTAATAATGACCAACTGTTTGAGTTCAGGAGGTTCCAGGCATCACACCGGCATCACCTCCACTCTGGTGAGGTCCTTAAGGAGGATGGCATCACAGTGTGGGAGAACATGCAGCGTGGAGAGGTCAGGACAAGAAGCCAGAGCACTGGGAAGGGTCTATCTTGTGACCTCTCACTTGGCCACACCTCTGAAAGGTCTCACCACCTAAAGAAAGGCTCCCGACACAGGACCCTGCAGGGGACAAATCACATCCAAACCACAGCACTTCTCTCTTTTTCCCTGTCCCTTCCTGTACCACCAGCTCAGAGGATGCTCTGCTCACAATGCCAATAACAGTCATGCAAGAAACCGAACCAAGTTTCACTCTTTCCCACAAGCAGCCCACCCACTCTGCACTCATACATATGCAAGCACCTCCTTCTAGCCTTTCTTCAGATAAGACACCCTAAATGAACCCCAACCCTGCTCCTTCGGAGTTGCCTGCTCCATCAGGGCAATTATCCCTTGCTATGGAGCTCTGATGCCAACATGCAAAGTGGCTTCCTTCCGGAAGATTGACACAAACACTTGCCTCAGCTTGCCTGGCATTGCTCACCTTGTCACCTACTAACTCCTCACCTGTCAGGGGTGCTGACCACATCCATGTGTCAAACTCCACAGGGGATTCTGAGTTCCTGTCTTCCCAGCCTTTGTCAGATAGCCACTCCCTCCTCCCCAAAGCAGTCTCTTGCCCGTTCTCCATCTTCTCGGTTATGTTCTTCCTCAGTTTTCCATCCAGGCTTCCCCTGCTTCATTCTGCTTCTAAATGTCAGTAAATCTCTCATTTCCTCCACAGACATCATCCTGTTAACAGCTCAATGTAAAATGATCCTCACAGGCTTGGGTCCCCAGCTGGCTATTTTTGGGGGTTGCAGAACCATCGGGGCGTGAGGCCTGGTAAATTAAGATGGGTCACTAGGAGAAGACACTGAAAGTTAGCTTATCCCACTTCCTTCTTTCAGCTGGTTACTGCCTCTTTGACTCCTGGTGTGATCAGCGGCCTCACACTCCAGCACAGAATGTCCCAGCCACAAGAGCCAATATGCTTTCCTAACCCTGCAAGCTCAAATAAACCCTGGGTTGCTTGTGTCTGATATTGTCTCCATGACAAGAAGAGTGGGACACACACACAGAGAAGACAGGGAAGTAGGAGGGAGACTTGCTAGGAAGAATGGTTCCAGCAGGGTAACCAGAGAGAAGAGGCACTGGGGAGAGAGAGGTGTGTAAAAGTGTATCGTGATCTAAAGGCACAAAACTGTGGACAGAGGAAAGGAAGAGGATCAGGTAAGAGATTAGGATTGGAACACAGAACCAGACACCCAACTAGGCATTTTTCAACACTCTACAATCCCTTGAGCCACCATTACTAAGTTTCATGGTTGTGAAAACTGGGCAGTTTCCTTCTAGGAGGTTCCAAGCCTAGTAAAAACCAATGCTTGTCCCTTTGTTACCAACATACTTGAGACGGCTTCAGGCCAAGTGCCCAAGGAATCACACAGAAGCAATATATAACCATTTCCTCAGCTTTAAAAAATGTAAATTACTCAATTTCATTAATCTAAGTTAACAATGACCAAAAAATGGACCATTATTTTATGGAAAGAAACCATTGGCAGGTCAGGCTGCAGTAAGACTCTCATCACTTTATTTATTTTACTTACTTCTTAAAGACTGTGTCTCCTTACACTACCAAACTGGCCTTAAATTCTTGGGCTCACAAGCACCTCCTGCCTCAGCTCTCCCTGTAGCTCACACTCCCCGTGAGTGTTACCATGCTTAATTCTTGAGACTGGTTTCATTTTAATTAATTGTTTTTTGGTAAGAATATTTCTTGGCTACCTTTGAGTCCCCTACCATCAGTGAGTGAGTTCTGGTCTTCAAAAGCTGCAAGAATAAAAACACAGAAGTTCTTCTCGTTAACCCAGAATAAAATGGGAGAGGAAAGAAAATAAGAAATGTGCACATGTGTGTGTGTGTGTGTGTGTGTGTGTGTGTGTGTGTGTGTGTGTGTGTGTAGACAGAAATTCCAGGTGTGTTCTACAGATGTTTTCACAGATATGATGAAAAGATCAGGTTCATTTACAAACTAACTCCTATTATAAACTCAACAAGAGCATTGTGATGGAGATGTGGTATGCTAACTTTTAAACTGTAAAAAAAATTATGCTGAGAAGTGCCAGTTCCCAATCTCTGATTTAAACTTAGTTCTTTTTCTCTTTTAGGTGACACCCACCTATACAGACTCACTCCATAACCATCTGGTGCTCCTGGGTGTAGGCATGTCACGGCACCAAAGGGTGTTGCAAACACTTACCAATTTTACCTGTCTACTCTATGTATAATATAGTAATCTTCATAAAATTTTAAATACATTCTTGAACCCAAAAGGGGAATCAAGGGGGCTAGCTGCCTTCTAGAAGTAAAAAAAATGTGAAGCCTGGAATGGAATTCTGTGATTGCCAGAGGCTGTGGGGTTTGGGGTAAGGAATTTAGAAGTAAACTATCTTTGCTTTGGGTCACCAAAAGATGTATGTACTATGATGCTAGGCTGGCTTGTTCCTTTCTCTGCACTGATTAAGGCTAGACCCAGGAGTCCCACACCGGCTGTCAGAGTCATCTGCACCCCTGACTCTCTATGGGTCCAGGTCTCTTCTGCAGTGTCTCCGGTAGCTGGCCAGTGGGATATGGTATGGAAAAACTGACTTCATTAGAACTAGGCTGGAGAAAAGGGTTTCCCTTTTACTTGCTTCCAAGATATGAGGGAATTAAACAGGAAACTTGTAGCTGAGGAGTGGTGACAGGAATCCAGGTCATTTTGTGTATCTCAGGAGGCCACTGGAAGAGGGGTCTGTCTCAAGGCATGTTCTCATCATACAAAAGGACAGCAGTCAGTCTGCATGGACATTTTCACTGGATTCAGAATCACCTAGAAGTCACAGCTATGGGCGTTTCTGTGAGACATTTCCAAAGCCATTTTAGGTGTGGACAGCGCTGTCCCATGCACAGAGAGGTCCCAGGGCTGAACGAGTGAAAGAAAGCAAAGGCACGGAGAACTTCAGTCTGCTTCACTTCCGGCTTCCAGACAGCAGGCCCAGCGTGACCAGCTGCCTTGCCTGTGCTCCTGCCCCCATGCCTTCTCTGCCTCGATGGACTGCATCTCCTGAAGCAGTAAGACCAAATACATTCTTCTTCTCTAAGTTGCTCTTCTGGGTATTTGTCACAGCAATGGAAAAAAATACTAAAACAATGAACGATGTTAATAGTGTCTCTCTCTTCCCTTATTAGTGGGATAGAAAGTTTTCAAGTTTAAAATCATCCAGGCTACTAGATCTAACCTTTCCTACCCACTAGTCAAACTTTCCACTGTCTGCCAATTAGTCTCCCTCTGGGCACAAAAGACTCCCATATTCACGAAGTCACCTGCTTTTCCTTTCCATAGAAAGTACAGAACTGGGGATTTGGGAGTCACTGACAGGCCACTAGCAAGTGGGAAGTCCCCACAATGACCTGGTGAAGCTCAATGAACATCAACCCCTCCCCCACAGGCACTGATCTCAATAGAGAGTTGGATAGGAGAAAGGCTTATCCATTAGGATGAGTCACCAGGTTCAATTAAAAGATAAGTACACTGACACTCTAGCAAGTGACCTGAAAAGAAAGTCCTTGAGAATGGTGCCTAAACCAGGAGGCTGTCAATCATATAATTATTCACTGCTCACACTGCCTTTTTCTTCTATCCTTCTTTCCACAGTTCCGGCCATCTGGGTTACTTGTTTGGTATCTTGTGAGTAATTTCTACAATAAATACTTAGTTTTACTTTCAGTAATTGTGACGATTATCGTTACAGCGTCCTTTGGAGCCACACTCAAGTCTTTGAACTGCAGTGCTATAGTGTGGTTGATGATGACCATGACCGTAATATAATGGGTCAACTACAGGAAACACAAGAAAACAAACCACAGGAGTTGGGGAGTGAGATCCTATCAATGGGAGACAAAAGAGGAAATTCTAGGCTCAGAAGCAGAAGGTGCTGCTGTGTCTCTGGGAAGTGCACCTAGGCTTTATGAAAGATTCCAGCCCCTGTGCTACGATGATAACCACCAAAGCCACAGAGAAATCCGTAAAAATGACAAAAAGACTTGTCTTTGAACACCAAAGTAAACAGAATACTGTTTACAGATTTTCATAGTGGAATGGCAAGTTAAACTAACACAAGCCTCTAGCCCTCTACCTCTCCCTTACTCTACCTCTCCTTGCAACATGTGACAAATGAAATCTGCCCATTCCAATCAAACTGAGATGAAACCAAAGAGCCAAGTGCCGGGGACCTTCTGCAAGACCTAACTGACCCTGTGTCAGCAACCACCTTGGTTTCACATGGGCCAATTGGCTGCTTAAGGTCAACAGGAAGGTTCTAGATCCTCTAGTGGCTGGGCCTGCCAGCCCCTCTGCAATGATTCCAAGAGCATCCTGATAAACTGGCTCTTGCTTCATTGACAAAGGTTCAGAATCAGAGATATTGAGCAAGGAGGAAACTGGGGCCAGAGTGCCTCATCCTTTACATCTCCACTGCCAGGGGTAAAGATGTTCCATCTCCCAGGAAAAGTGAGATTTTAGGAACTGAGATTACATAATAGGGCACTGAGGATGCATGGCAACTTCTCTATAACTGACTTTACCTTATGAAGTAGCTTAGAAGGTATGTTACTGGAAGACTTAACCACATTGAAACAATGCTAGGGTTTCTCCTTTTCTGTATAGAATTATCATTTGGAAGCCATATATACTGGGCACAATTTTTTATTCTTATCATATAAACCAGAATGTATTGCCAGATAACACCAACCACTGTCCCTGGTTCATACTGACGCTACCCAGGTAATTCTTGATCATCTACATTTTCAACCGTGAGGTCCCTATCATAAGCCTCATTCCTCAGCTACAGGAGCTGTCTGTGTCATAAAAGTATGTTGAAAAGTGCAGGAAGGTGGGGATGTGTCTAAAATCAACCAAAAGTGAGACTCTCATAACAGTGGGAACTTCTAGGGATACTTCCTTGATTAGTCACATAGATATTAGGACTGGAAACTCAGGAGCCAGGCATCTCAGGACTAAGACACAAGAACCCCCTGCCAAGGCAACTGCCACTCACAAGTCACATTCTCAGATATGGATGCTGTCTTAGTTAGGGCTTCTCTTGCTGTGAAGAAACACCACAGCCATGGCAACTCTTATAAAAGAAGACTTTTCATTGGGAGTATCTTACAGTTTCAAAGGTTTAGTCGGTTATCATCAGGGTGCTACATGGCAGCATGCATGCAGACATGGTACTGGAGAATGAGTGGAAAGTCCTAAATCTTGGTCCATAGGTAACAAGAAGTGAACTGTCTACCACACAGAACACAGCTTGAGCAAAGGAGACCTCAAAGTCCACCCCCATGCTGACACACTTCCACCAATAAGGCCATACCTACTCTAAAAATGCCGCACGTCATAATAGCACCATTCCTTTTGGGAGGCATTTTCTTTCAAACCACCACAGGTGTTTTTCCCTCCCTCTCTCTGACTGGCCATGAGCTCCCTTCCCTTCCTCACTGTAGGTGTCCATCTGCAAACCAAGGACAGTTTCATAAGTACCATAGTGCAAAAAGAGTGCACTGGCACTGATTATAGGTCATATACCAAGAGGACAGAGGGGAACAAGTTCTGGTGGCATGGGTTTGCTTTCTGGAGATTCATTAAGTGGCTATGGGGAGCTCTGAGAATTAGTAGATCTTCCCACCATTCCAGAATATCTGTTAGAGAAAATTTCTATAGCAGATGACCAGCACAAGCCTCATAGCCCCTGAAGCCTTTGAACATCTCACCCACCATGTGTCTGATATGTGCTTGCTATCTAAGTTCAGACACAAGGACATGGTCACCTTCCATTGGTCAATCAAACTTATCCACCCAACTCCTTCCATATTTGCTGGATGTGTGCATGTTACCATTTCATGGACTCAGACACACCTGGAGTCCTGAGCTGTAATTAGCTTCAGATACATCTGCTACCACAGTTAGGTGTCAGTCAATTCTTCCAGTTTCTGCTCTGACCAGCAGGAAGTGACCCAGACCCATTGCTCCTAGACCCTGTTTGGAAGGGGAGTCTTGTTTCTTCTGGAGAGTCTTAAAAGTCTTTTTCCATGTCACATGATTGACTTTCAAAGTGACATTTGGAGGATGCAGATGAGCCCATGGTTTAAACACTGCCTTATTTTTGTATTTCAGCTTCCATGTCCCTGGATCCAAGCTCAGATAGTTGTTGAGGTCTTTAAGAAACAAGACATCAAGTGTGGAGAAACCTCACTACAGAGATATGGAGTCCAGAGTAGCAGGACAGTCAGACTGCTCCCTGGCAAGGAGAAAACCAAGATACCCTGGGATAACTCAGGATCAGTTCCCCCTAGCTGCTTTCTGAGGTACAGATAGTCCTTTGGGCTCACTCCTCATACAAGGTCAACATTGAATGCATGTCCCTAAAGCCAGCATTTCCAAGATACAGATTCTGAAGGTGTCCTCGTCATTTGCGTGGCTCTGATTTTAGCTTCTCTTACCCCATTTCTCACCTGGAAAATTCTAATGGTGACCGAATGTACCTCACAGGCTTAGGGTGAGGTTTTATGAGTTCATAAGGAAACAAGATGTGGACTACAACACAGTGCAACTGTCAATACATTTCCATGGTAACCGTAGCCCTGTTAGGACTCTCCAAGCTCCAGGTGAAGCCTATCCTCCTTGAAAGAAGGAACATGCATCTATTCCTTTCTGTGGCCCTGTCACACAGGACAGGATGATATATTTCCAAGATTAGTAAATGTGTCAGAGGTAGGTGGGTGGATGAGCCAAAGCAAATCCAGAACAAATAGGTTCTGAACTATTTGCACAGAGCCCCGTGAGGCTGAGGACGCCTTAAGAAGCTCTCTGTCACGGTGTGTCAAAACAGAGGATATCAGTAGTGGCCGGCTGCACAAGGAGGAACTGAGCACAGTGAAGATGGACTAGGGGAAGGATGTTGCCTCAAAGTAAAGGTGAGGTGCTGCTGAACCTTTCTTGTCTCACTGCCCTTCTCAGCCCCAAATAAGCACACAGACGCTATATTAATTATAAAACTGTTGGCCAATAATTCTTATTGGCTAGCTCTGTCTTAATTATTTACCCATTTCTATTAATTTAAGTATTCCCACATGGTCTTGGCTTACAGGAGATTGCCTGGACCTGTTACTTCGTTGGCAGGCTACGTGGTGATTCTCTCTGGCAGGCTTTCTTTACCTACCTTTCCCAGAATTCTCATCTCCTAGTGCCACCTATTTCCCTGCCTCTATTGGCCACAGTCTTTTATTCATCAACCAGTAACAGAAACATATATGAGAAGGACAGCTCCCATCAGCCAGTCTTTCACAGGAAGAAATGGTAGGAGATGGAGCATGATTCACCTGTCTTTACCAGCTTAAGGAGACTTCCCCATGATAGAGAAAGGCAATAAGCTCCCAGCCGGCCCTGTTAAGAAAATCATAGCAAAAGCTAATGCCCTTAGTGGGTTTGTGGGCCCTCTTCGCCTACCTGGGAGCCTCCACCTCCCCAACAAAGTCTTGGTCATGGCAGCAAAGCCACCGCCACCCCACCTCTCTCTCAATCCAGCATACTGCTTCAATCCTGCAACTGCTATGGCTGCTCACAGGCCATAGCAGGAGCACCACAGGGATTTGTATTTCCTCAGGTTTCAGGAAACGATAGGGACTGAGGGCTAGCAGGCACCAGAGCCCACTGAGATGAAGGCCCCATGCAAAGGAGCAAAGCAACCTGGAAGCTGGCACTGCTGAAGTTCCTTTTGACGGTGCTGTGGTCCCTCCCCCAGGATCAGGGCCCTGATATAACAACCCTCTTATGGCACCAACTCCAGATTCTGAGTCTATACATATTAACCTGCCAGTGCTCCACAGCCTCTGTTACCAAGTGACATGCAACATGCGACATGTTAACAGTCACTGCAAGTGACTCCTCCCCTCCCAGGATCTGAGAGAGGAAGAGGGAGCCTGCTAAGCTGGAAAGGACAAATTCTAACCCTCACTTATGATTTTAGATGTGGTATTTTAATCTCTCTTGAAATGCCAAATAATATTAAAGGAGGGCATGCTATTTTTATGGTGGTTCAGAAAGGGTCACAGACTAATGACAGGTTGAGAACATTGCCTGGAGGTTCTTGCCCTTGCTATGTGTATGAATTCCTGTACTATTTATAGCTGACATTAGTTGCTGTGTTCCTACACAGTTATACATGGAAACACCACCACCCAGAACTGAGAGATGCATACAGCATTTGAGGCTGCTTTCCTCTCAGAGATTTTGGACATTCTGAACTGCACTTGTGGTTTTTCAGCAATAGCTGATAGGAGCTGATCAGATGAAGATGCCAGAAACCAAATTCCCTGACTCTTTATGTCTGCACCCACAAGCCCTCCTATTTGACCCATCTTGGCTTCATATCCCAGCCTCCTGCTCCCCCAAGCCTGAGACAACAGTGGCACAGGTCCCCATAGCCACAGACATTTGTCAGCATGATTGGGTGAGGTTTAGCAGAAAAGCAATTTCTTACTGGGAAAATCATTTATCATGGACAGTCTGTCGAAAACAATCTCATTGCAAATCCTTCCCTGGGAGAAAAGAACTGACAACTGGCACTAAGTAATCTACAGCATGGTCAAGGGGAGTCATTCATCTTTCACTTGCCCAGCCCAAGACTCAATGGTTCAGCGTAAAAGAGGAATAGGTCATAGCTTCTCAAGGGAGTTCAGGTGAAAGTCGAGGGGCTCCAGGGACCATCCCATACTTCGGAATGCCCAATGAGAGACAGACTCTGTGCTCCATTCTACCCATAGCCTGAGTCCAGAAGTTGAACGGCACAAGTCACAAGTGGGGTGGGGGAGGTGAATCTTCCTTGGGCTCCTTCGGGGCTTTCTGTTTAGCCTAAAAGCCAGACTTCTCCTTCTTAGGGTGTAATTATGGAAAGGCTTATTGCTTTTTTCATAACTCAACTTCCCTTTTCCTGGGGCATTATTTCCTTTGGCAGACCACAGAATGGCATTTATAGCATATTAGATAATTACTATGTGTGTGCTGTTTCCACTGACGTCAACATTCTAGAACCAGTCAGAATGCCAGGCAATCTAAGGTCCATGCAGACAAGAAGAAACAGAGAGATTTCTCCATGAAATTCTTGCCTTTTGTGGGAAGAGAATTAGTTACAAACAGAAAAAAAGTAATAGATCTCACTTATTGAATAGTTCTGTCTGAGCCCAGGTTCTGGTTTGCAACATTACCATGTGAGTCTTGGGTCAATAGTAAATCACCAAGTTTGGTGCATGAAATATTTTCAGATGAAACTGTCCTCTAATTGATTTTATTTTGTTGTCATCTTCAAAGATGTGAGATTCTGACTTTAAAAGAAATAATATGATTATAGCCTAAGCCACTTGTAAAGATTCAAGTTAAAAATTTGAGTTCAAATCTTACTTACGCCTCTTGCTGACACTTTAAAAGTCCACACCACTTTAACCTCTCTGTGCATCCGTTTCCTCATCTTTGGAATACAAATGATACTTGTGTTTGTTTTCCAGGCTGCCACAAGACTCACAGGAGGGGACATTTACAGGAGGCTCTTAGGACAGAGCACGTCCCAAAAGAAGGCATTTCATTAAGATTTATTCCAGAAAGTTTTCCCGCCAATGATGACTGAGGGACATTCTACTTTTGCCAACTGGTCAAGAGTCTCTAGAGCTGATGTAAAAAGTGCACAGGAGATCGGTGGAGAAGGAGAAGGAACAAGACAGAAGGATTAGCAGGGCACTCAGAAAAATCATGTGTAACAGCAAGACACTAGCCACAATGCAGTGAAGACCAGCACAGTCTTTGAATTGCTAGGAGGCTAGTCAGGACCTCCAAATGACTCTGTGTGACAGATTTCAGATTTCTTCCCCCCCTCATCCCCACTCCTAACTTACTCTATGCTGAACAAAATTCTTTAAAAAGATTTCTTTTAGTTTTTGGATGGGTGAGTGTTGAGACAGGGTTTCACTGTGTAGCCTTTGCTGTCCCAGAACTATCTCTGCAGAGCAGGCTGGCCTGGAACTCACCAGAGATCCACCTGCCTCTGCCTCCCATGTTCTGGGATTAAAGCTCTACTCACTGACACCACCCGGCTTTTAGTTTATTTTTAACTTTGTGTATATGTGTATAGATGTTATGGATATGTGTACATGAGTTCAGATACTCATGGAAGCCAGAAGAGGGCATCAGGTGCCCTAGAGATAGAGTCAGAAGTGGTTTTGAGTCACCCAACAAAGGCAATAGAAAATGAACTCAGGTCTTCTGCAAAAGCATTATGTATTCTTAACCACTGAGTCATCACTTCATCCCCAAGAATTATTTAATATATATGGGAAGAATACCAAGTTGTTGACCTGCAACGCCATTAACGTGCCCAAGTATTAGCTCATTTAATAACACCTTAAGCTACCTTGGTATCAGGTCCAAGCATCCTTATTGCTTTCCTTACTCTCTCCTATTTTACAACCACCTCCAGAGGTCAGAAGTCCCACCTAAGACTCTTTGTTCATGACACATTCATTTCTTTAATATTACATATGTGACTACAACACCCACCTTTCACAGATCTTCATGACCTTTGGGGCAACCCTGAGAAGAGTGTGGCTCTCAACATTCTGTGTAAAGACCCAAATGCTTGAACTAAGAGAAACACAATTCACTATGAAACAACATCACTGGGATTTAGTGGGTGCTATTTGGGAAGTGTAGCTGTAAGTCATAACTTAGGATGAGTGTGTAATCCCACAGGTAATATAAATACCACTGACTCCTCCAAAGAAAGAGGCTTGCAGCCAAGAGCTTTGTGTTTTACAATGACTAAGAAGGCTATGTTCTGGAAGGAACTTGAGCAGCAATAATAACCATGAGCAAGATGGGAAGTAAACGAGGGGGCAGCCCATCAAGGAGGGGCACTGGGAATGGTTAGATCAGTTTAGCTTGGGATTCCTCAGACAGTACTGTCTCTCTCATCACCCTCAACTGCACCATACAATAAACATTAAGATTTTTTTACTCAATTAACCATGATGTGGTATGGGAAACCACTGCAAAGAATATGCTCTATGATAAGGTTCAACCCACAAGCCACAGGTAGTTAAGAAGAGACAGACATACACGCCCCCCCCAAGAAGGGAAAATAGACAAGATCTCCCGAGTAAATTGGGAACCTGGGGGGAGGGGGAAGGTAGTAGGAGAGTGTGGTAGGAAGGTGAGGAGGGAAGGGGGGAGGAAAACATGAGGGATGGGAAGGTCAAGTTGGGGGAAGGTCAGACAGGGAGAGCAAGGAAAGAGATACCTCAATAGAGGGAGTATTATGGGGTTAATGAGAAACATAGCACTAGGGAAATTCCCAGGAATCCACAAGGATGACCCCCAAAGAAGAATCTAAGCAATAGTGGAGAGGCTCCTTAAATGCCCTTCCCCTATAATGAGATTGATGACTGCTTTAAATGCCATCACACAGCCTTCATCCAGTAGCTGACAGAAGCAGATGCAGATATCCACAGCCTAGTGGTGAGCAGAACTCCTGGAGTTGAGTTACAGAGAGGGAGGAGCAAAGGCATCAAGACCATGATGGGGAAACCCACAGAAGCAGCAGACCTGAGCCATAGGGAACTAACTGACTCTAGACTGACAGCTGGGGAACATGCATAAGGCTGAGCTAGTCCCCCTGAATGTGGGTGACAGTTGAGGGGGTTGGTCAGTTTACGAGCTGTTGGCAGTGGAACCAGTAATTATCCCTAGTGCATGAACTGACTTTTGGAGCCCACTCCCCATAGACGGACACCTTGATCAGCCTAGATAGAGGGGAGGGCCTTGGTCCTGCTCCAAATGATGTGACAGACTTTGATGATTCCCCATGGACGGCCTCACTCTTTCTGAGGAGTAGATGGGGTGGGAAGGTGGGGGGAATAGGATGGGAGGGAGAGGGAACTGGGCTTGACATGTAAAATAAGATTGTTTTAAAAATTAAAAAAACAACAAAGAGTGGTTTGAAAGCAGACAGAAGCCTACCCTTTCTCTTACTAGTGACCACGGCCTCTTCAGAGTGACAAAGCATGGGGGGCTGCATTGCATACTTTCCAGATGACAATGAGCCGGTGGATCTAACTGTTCAGCCTGGAGTCATCTCGATTTGTTGACACTGTCACAGTTAAAAACCAGTCGTCTGCTTTTTTTCTTTTTTAAGGGACTGGCGCACTGACTCCCGGGGAGCAGTGGTTGAAAAGGAGAATGATATTAGAGGACATAAATCACTCAGCTTGCTGGGAAACACCCAGCTCCTGCCTGTTTGGCTCCAGGCTTAAGCTCAGGGGAAACCTGCCCCTCCCCCAGCCCATTCCTGCAGGAAAAGGATCCTGATCCAGGAACACCCGTGATGCGACCAGCAGGGTATTTTCCATCTTCAGAGAGTGTGTTTGATTTGCTACTACTTGGGCTGAAGCAGATGACCTCAGTTTACAATCTGATTACTTAAAAAATTCCTAGAGATTCTTCATTACCAAAGCCCAGCTACCTCTAGAGAAAGGGTACACTGAGTTACTCAGTCCAGCACACCTGGGTGGACAAGTCACCAAGTCTGGGCTCTTCTTTAGGACCTGCAGATGGAGAATATGTGGTTATTTTCTCCATTATTTTGCTGACACTATCCAAGTCCTGTAGTATCCATGAAATGGCACATTCCCGCCCTTTACTATTTCTCTATGTGACTGGGAAAAACATATTTGGCAGACACATCTTAGGTTGAACAGGAGTTGAAGTGAGCCTTTCCTTGTTAATATGGGATCTGCTCCCACTGAACAAACTGAACGTGAACAAGAAAAGTCACAGCCTGGGCGTGAAAGTGGGGCCATGCTTTTTCCCTTAACTCTGACTCCAACTGCTCAGCAAGACTAGCTAGACAGCTTTCCAATTGTTTTTCTTACCTTTTCACATCTCCCTATACTCTATTTTTCACATCCCATCTAGAATTACTATCTTACAACAGCTTTATTGAGTTATAATTAATGTACCATACAATCCATGTACTGAAAGCATGGGATTCAATTGGTTTTAGTATACACCATTGTATAAACATCGCTAAAATCAATTGTAGAATACTCTCCTTGCCTCCAAAAGTAAGCTTTGTACCATCCCACTGCCAACCCCTTCTGTACCTGCTAACCCTATCTCTGAAGCCTTAAGCTCTAAGCTATTATTTCCACACAGTCCCCCTGTTCTTGATAGTCACTATAAACAGAGTCACAAACTCATGATCCTTCCCAATGTTCTTTCACACTGGTATAGAGGCTTCAAGGTTCATTCATGCTGTAGAGTATGTAGAAACCTCATTACTTTTTATAGTTGAGTCATATTTCATTACTCGGATATATTGCATTCTCTTAATACATCCAGCCATTGATGGGTACTGATGGCACTTCCCACCATTTAACTGTTAGGAGGGACTGAAAATGCTCAGTGCCAGTGTTGTGTGGACACAGGCTTTCAGTGCTATCAGGTAAAGACCTACATGGAAAGATTATTTCACAAGTGTTCTCGGGTGTTCATGGCATCCCAATAGAAACACATAGGGATTTCAATTTTCCCACATTCTTGCTGGTGCTCATTCTGACTTTTTCTGTTGCAGGCTTCCTAGTAATGATTTGCATTTCATTGGTGACTAAAAGTCTATGTGTCTGGATGATTTTCCTTCATACTCTTGCTCTTCATGTGCATCTTCTTTGGAGAAAGACCTATTTGTTAGTTCTGTTCATTTTTAAATCGGGTTCTCTTTCATTACTGAGAAATAAAAGCTCTTTATATAGCCAAGATGTAAGTTCATCATTGAATACACATTCTACAAGCATTTTTTTCATCAGTTTCACTGGTTGCGTTGTTTTCCAAACAGGATCCTTTGACACACAGAATCTTTCAGTTTTTTGTCCTTGTTGCTTCTGCTTATGATTTTATGTTCAAGGATTCATTGTCAAATCTAGTGTCACAAAGACTCCCCCATGGGTAACTGATTTGTTCTTCTAGGGCAACTCTTGTCTGCTTTAAGTTAATTTTGTTACAGTATAAGTTAAGGGTCTGAGTTTACTCTTTTTAAGAATGGATATTCAAGTTATCCCGGCCCTACTCATTAACCAGCCATTCTCTACCCATTGAAGTTCTTGTTACCCTTGTTAAAGACTTATCTAACTACAGAAATATGTAGTTAGAAATGTCTTAATTCCCAAGTCTATTCCATTGGTCCTTATGTCTCAGGTGAATTTTAAAAGGCAGAATTGTTTTATTCATCTGTTTGAAGTGAAAATCCAAACCATAGCACAAGGCACCCTCTAGACTCTGGGTCCTTGACCTTGGCCACATCTCAGCACTTCGTGGGGATTATTTAGAGACTCTTCAAACTTGGATAGGAAAAATCACATCTTCATTCTCATTAACTTCTAATTCATATCTGTGGTTTTCTTTCATTCCTACTATGAATAAAGCTGGTGTGTTATAACTGTTGACAGCTGTTAATAAAAATACCTTCATCAAGAATTAGGCATACCACATCATAGATTTGTTTCTTAGATTCCAATAACTGTATTTAAATAATTGTTTCTTTGTAATTAAATGTTTTATGATATTTATTTATAAGTTCAGAATGTTCTGACAAGGGAGTCATGGATTTCATTAGATTTCTAAAGGAGTCCCTCCACACACACACAAAGCTGAAGAAATCTAGCTTCTCTCGTTGTCACTTTTATTTTTTCTCTGTATTTATCATCAATTGAAGCCATTACACCTATTTATTTGTCAATTTGTGCATCTGTGTCCCCTTTAGTACTAAAATATAAGGGCTGAGAGCTTCAAATAGTACCTGGCACATAATAACCACACAATAAACATTGAGTTACTGAGTCTTCAATAATTTCTAAACAAGAGCTAAGTGAAAATAAAGATTAATGATACCAAACTACTATGTAATTCATAGTGAAAATAATTTCATGCTTGTGCAACTATTGTTATCCAGTTTAATCAACACCAGTGTGACCCATGCCCATTGTTAGGTACCTAGTGTTCTCCACGCCTAGGAGTAAGTATCTGGTGTGCCATGTTCTGTAGTAAGTACCTACATGCAGTAATAAATTATTATCCAAATTAACAGTTGAGGTAACCAAGGGTCAGTGAAGTTGATATCAAGCCAAGATCCAGTCAGCTAATGAATTACAAAATGATGATCTGTGGCTAGTCTATCTGCCTGAATACCTGCACTTCACTATAATAAGACATGTCTCTGCGGGAGGGGTGAAGAGTACAGGAATGTTAGAGAAAGGAAAGAAAAACATGCTTATTGCTCAACCAAGAAAGCTTAGATCCTGTTAAGTTAAAAAACATGCCCTGGAATGAAGAGTTCCGCAGATGTTTTCAACAAAAAGTTCTTTCCACAGTCCATTTTATGGACCATGGCAGAAAAACACCTGAGCAGAAACACAGTAGAACCAGGTATCCACAGGTCACTACTCCGCGTGAGAGGACTCATTTCAGAAAAGCTTGTCTCTGCGAGCACAATGAATACTAAAGAGGCCATTAACCGAAGCCTGTTCACACCCCCTCCTGGGGTCACCTGGCATCTCTAAATATTAGGACACAGCTTCATCCAGGCAAGACATTAAGCAATTTCATTATGCTGAATTCCAATTGTCCCTGGTTGGAGATCAGGTTACAAAGAGGTAGTGTGGCCCAATGACAGACTAGATCTGCTTTTCATTCCCTAACTGAAGGTCTCAGAATTATCTGCCTTTGGTCTTATGGTGCAGAAGTTAAGCTGGAACAGAGGGACAGGTATTATCCTTTAAGGCTATTGAGGGTTATTGGAGAATGATCCAGCAGGTCTGCAAAGAAACAAGGAACAGGGAACATACTCATCACCTCAGAGCAGCAGCAAATGTGTTGTAAGCAAAGAATCCCTGACAAGAGTACTTCCTGCCTCTAGAACATACATTCAGACTGGCCCCTTCCCCATCTTCCGCTTCAGACTCACCTTACAGGTAATTCAGCCTACAGGCATAGGGTTTAACGGGCTGGACTCAGTCATGTGTGTTTCCAACAGTGATGGTGTGACATGGACAAAACCTCGTGGGCATGCAAGCTTAGGAAGTTGGGGTTCCCTCACCTCTGCTACACATGGAGGTGGTAGAAGGAACCAATTGGAGACTTCCCAGGAAAAGTCCAGAAATCAGCTTTACTGCATGTCTTACAAAGACAACACCCTTGCGGAAAGGAAGCTCCAACATTTGCCTTTAGCTTCTGGAAGGCAGTCTCAAGCCCTTGGAGTGCCATAACTGACAAAGTGTCTCTACATGGGGTGTTGGACCAACCATATAGTCATGGTCTAATTCTGAATGTGGGCTGAAAACACTAGAATGTCTAACTGTGTTTTGGGGAGCAGGTGGAGAACTGAGACTAGCTACTAATAGACATAGACACCAGATTTCCATTATCAAGCCCAGCAAAATGAAACTGTGAAACTCAGCTGGGCTCCTTGATTGCATGTGTGTATGGCTTGTGGTCACATGTGAATAAAGGAAATACCATGCTTCATGTGTGGAACCTTCTGAGACTCTGCCCTGTGCACAACTTCCCTTGGCTAATATAATCTTTGATTCTTTCCTTGTAATAAACTGTCAGAATGTGAAGTGGAAAACAATGCTACCAGAAAAGCAGGTCTAAGATACTTTTTTAGATGTAGAAATCACTTACTGGTCTGTGGTCTCCTAACCACAGCCAGGAACCAAGAGCCAGGATCCAAGAGGCCAGGATCCAAGAGAGAGATTTACTTTCTTTCCCTCCTATATATATCCCCTGTCTTTCCATGTCTCTCTGTCCATGCCCCAAATGGGTGTGGCCTATATCTTGGGTATGTGAGCTCTCCCCTACAAACATGAACATAGTTACTTTTATGACTTCCAGGGTCCCGTAATATTAACGCTGAAGTAGTTTGGGGCATGCCTCCACTAATTTGAGGTCGAGATAAAAGCTGAGAATAGACTTGGGCTACACACCCTACTCCTGCTTCTACATTAAGTAATCCTACCCAATGGCTTTGGACCCAATGCTAGCATGCCTGCCACTTTCCTACAAAGGCTACCTAAATACCTGTATCCCAGAAGGCATACTTACTTGTAAACTCTAAGCTAGTGCTTCACAAGCTACTTTTAAGCCAATTCCATGGTCAGAAATGTTTTACACCACAAATCAGAAAATGGTCTAATTCAATCTTGGTCCCTCCCCTGGCCCCCTCCTGCTTGAGGTGAGTGTGGGTTCTGCTCAGGGCCCCAACTCCCTACATCCCCTTGCTTGAATCTTCCTAGACCTGTTCCATGCCTAGAGTGGACCTGCCCTGCCAGAAAAGACCACCCTGAGTCTGGCCACACCTCAGTCTTGGCCCTCCTCTGTGTCTCCTCCACACTCCCCCCCTGCGGCCCCCCCTCCCGCCCTTGAGGTTAGTATGGGCTCTGCTCTGGGGCTCCAACTCCCAACATCCCCTGCTTGGATATTCTTGGGCCTGCCCCTTGCTTAGAGTGTCTCAGACCCACTGCACCCATTGTGAGACTCATCAGAGGATTGGACCTGCTTAACCCACAGGAAGAGAACCTTAGACCCATAACCCACCAGGAGAGGAAGAGACCCCATGAGCTCCCACTAGAAGAAGGGATAGGAAGACAACAATATAAAACACAGTCAATGACAGAAAACCAATATGACCCTACCAGAGTCTAGGGACTCTACACCAACAAGACCTGAACATGCCAACACAGATGAAACAGAAGAGAACAACCTTCAAAACAACCTTATGAAAATGATAGAGGCCCTTAGAGAAGATAAGAGAAAATCCCTTAAAGAAATAGAAGAAAAGACAAACCAAAAAATGCAAGAAATCTCTTAAAGAAAGCCAAGAAAAAAACAATCAAACAGATGACGGAAACAATTCAAACAGTTCTAAACCTGAAAACCAAAAGAGAGGCAATAAAAGCAAACACAATCTGATGGGATTCTGGAAATAGAAAAGCTGAGAAAACGATCAGTAACAAGAGATGCAAGCATAACCAACAGAATACAAAAGATGGAAGACAGAATCTCAGGCACTGAAGATAAACTAGAGGAAATAGATTCATCCATCAAAGAAAATCTTAAATCCTTAACAAAAAACATCCAGAAACTATGGGACACCGTGAAAAGACCAAACCTAAGAACAATAGGTATAGAAGAAGGAGAAGAAGCCCAATTCAAAGGTGCAGAAAACATATTCAACAAAATCATAGACGAAAACTCTCCCAACCCGAAGAAGGAGATGCCTATGAAAGTACAAGAAGCTTACCAAACATCAAATAGACTGGACCAAAAAAAAAGTTCCCTTGCCACATAATAATCAAAACCCCAAACATATAGAATAAAGAAAGAATATAAAGAGCAGCAGAGGAAAAAGGCCAAGTAATATACTTGGCAATAAAGCAAATGTCAACAGATATAAAAACCCTCTGTATCTTATCAGACCACCATGGCTTAAAGTTAGAATTCAACAACAACACAAATTGCAGAAACCCCACAAACTCAAGGACATCCTAGAATTCAATGAAAATGAAGGCACAACATACTCAAACCTATAGGATACTCTGAAATAGTTCTAACAGGAAAGTTCATAGCATTAAGTGCCTACATGAAGAAACTGGAGAATAGCCACACTAGAGAATAAACAAAACACCTGAAAGCTCTAGAACAAAAAGAAGCAAACTCACCCAGGAGGAGTAGATGCCAGGAAATAATAAAATTGAGAACTGAAATCAATAAAGTACAAAGAAAAAATACAAAGAATCAATGAAACACAGAGTTGGTTCTTTGAGAAAGTTAACAAGATAGACAAACCTTTATCCAACCTAATCAAAAGGCTGAGAGAAAACCTGCAAATTAACAACATCAGAAAAGAAAAGGGGGACATAACAACAGACACTGGGAACATCCAGAAAATTATCAGGTCATACTTTGAAAACCTGTACTCCACAAAATTGGAAAACTTAAAGGAAATGGATGATTTTCTGAATGAATATCACCTACCAAAATTAAAACAAGAACAGATAAACAATTTAAATAGACCTATAACCCCTAACGAAATAGAAGTAGTCATCAAAAGTCTTCCAATCAAAAAAAGTCCAGGGCCAGATGGATTCAGCGCAGAATTCTACCAGAAATTCAAAGAAGAGTTAATACCAATATTCTTCAAATTGTTCCACACAATAGAAGCAAAAGGATCACTGACAAACTCCTTTTACGAGACTACAATTACCTTAGCATCCAAGCCACACAAAGACACAACTAAGATAGGGAACTACAGACCAATCTCCCTCATGAACCAATGAAATACTGGCAAATCGAATCCAAGAACACATCAGAAAAATCATACACCAAGATCAAGTAGACTTCATCCCAGGGATGCAGGGATGGTTCAACATATGAAAATCCATCAATGTAATTCGCCATATAAACTATCTGAAAAAGAAAAACCAAATGATCATCTCACTAGATGCTGAAAAAACCTTTGACAAAATTCAACATCTCTTCATGATAAAGGTCGTGGAGAGAACAGGGGTGACAGGAACATATCTAAAAAAATAAAGGCAATATACAGTAAACCAACAGTCAACATCAAACTAAATGGAGAGAAACTCAAGGCGATTCCTCTAAAATCAGGAACAAGACAAGGCTGTACACTTTCTCCATATCACTTAAATATTGTGCTGGAAGTTCTTGCTAGAGCAATAAGACAGCAAAAGGAGATCAAATTGGAAAGGAAGAAGTAAATCTTTTACTAGTTGCAGATATGATAGTCTACATAACTGACCCGAAGAATTCTAGCAGGGAACTCCTACAGCTGATAAACACCTTCAGCAAAGTGGCAAGATACAAAGTTAACTAAAAAACTCAGTAGCCCTATTATTTATAGACAATAAATGTGCTGAGAAAGAAACCGAGAAACATCATCCTTTACAATAGCCACAAACAACAAAAAATATCTTGGGGTAACTCTAACTAAACAGGTGAAAGACCTGTGTGACAAGAACTTTGAGTCACTAAAAAAAAGAAATGAAAGAAGATACCAGAAAATGGAAAGCTTTCTTATGTTCTTGGATAGGTAGGATCAACATAGTGAAAATAGCAATCTTACCAAGAGCAATCTACAGATTCAAGGCAATCCCTATCAAAATCCCAGCTCTTCTTCACAGACCTTGAAAGGACAATTCTCAACTTCATATGGAAAACTAAAAGACCCAGGATAGCCAAAACAACCCTGTACAATACAGGACCTTCAGGAGGCATCAGCATCCCTGACTTCAAGCTCTACTATAGAGCTATAATAATGAAAACAGCTTGGTATTGGCACAAAAATAGACAGGTAGATCAATGGAATTGAATTGAAGACCCTGATATTAACCCACACACCTATGAACACCTGATCTTTGACAAAGAAGCTAAAACTAACAACGGAAAAAAGAAAGCATCTTCAACAAATGGTGCTGGTATAACTGGATACTGGCACATAGAAGACTGCAGATAGATCCATATATATCACTGTGCACAAAACTTAAGTCCAAATGGATCAAAGACCTCAACATAAATCCAGACACACTAAACCTCTTAGAAGAGAAAGTGGGAGGTACCCGTAACTGAAGTGGTACTGGAGACTGCTTCCTGAACATAACACTGAGATCGACAATTAATAAATGGGACCTCCTGATAGTAAGAAACTTCTGTAAGGCAAAGGACACAGTCAACAAGACAACATGGCAGCTCACAGAATGGGAAAGTATAGTCACCATCCCCACATCTGACACAGGGCTCATCTCCAAAACTTACAAAGAACTGAAAAAGCAAGTCTCTGAAACACCAAATAACCCAATTAAAAAATGGGATACAGAACTAAATGGAGAATTCTCAATAGAGGAGTATAAAATGGCTGAGAGACACTTAAGAAAGTGCTCAACAACTCTATCCATCAGGGAAATGCAAATCAAAACAACTCTGAGATACCATCTTACTCCTGTTAGAATGGCTAAAATCAAAAACACCGAAGACAATTTATGCTGGAAAGAATGTGGAGAGAGGGGAACACTCCTCCACTGCTGGTGGGAGTGCCAACTAGTACAGCCAATTTGGAAATCAGTATGGAGATTCCTCAGGAAAATGGGAATCAGTCTACCACAAGACCCAGCAATTCCACTCTTAGGCATATACTCAAAAACAAGGACATCTGTTCAACCATGTGCATAGCAGCATTGTTTGTAATAGCCATTACTTGGAAGCAACCTAGATGCCCATGAAGAGTGGACAGAGAAAATGTGGTCCATTTGCACAATGGAGTACTACTCAGAGAAAAAAAAATGGAATCTTGAAATTCACAGGCAACTGGATGACACTAGAAGAAACCATCTGGAGTGAGGTAACCCAGTCACAAAGAAACAAACATGGTATGTACTCACTCATATATGGATTTTAGATATGGAGCAAGGGATTGCCAGCCTACAATTCCACCACCAGAGAGTCTGCGATACAAGGAGGACCCTAAGAGAAATATGTATGGTACCCTGGAGAAGGGGAATAAGACAGGATCTCCTGAGCTGATTGGGAGCATGGGGGGAGAGGAGAGGGAGTAGGGAGAAAGAGAAGGGGAGAAAAGGAGGGGAGAGGGAGGACATGGAGGAGCAGGACATTTGAGTTGGTGGAAGAATAAAGGAGAGCAGGATGAGAGATACCATAATAGAGGGAGCCATTATAGGTTTGAGGAGAGATATGACACTAGTGAGATTTCCAGAGATCTACAAGGATGACACCAACTGGCAATCTAAGAAACAGTGGATGGAGAGGCTACCTTAAACGTCCTTCCCTGATAATGAGATTGATGACTAACTTATATGCCATCCTAGAGCCTTCATCCAGTGGCTGATGGAAGCAGAAGCAGACACCCACAGCTAAACACTGAACTGAACTCCTGGAACCCAGTTGCAAAGAGGGAGGAGTAATGAGCAAACAGGTAAAGACTGGGCTGGTGAAACCCACAGAGATAGTTGAACTGAACAAGGGGGAGCTCATGGACCCCACACAGATGACTGACATGCCAGCATGAGACTGGTCCAGACCCCCTGAATGTGGGTGTCAGTGAGGAGGCCTTGGCAATCTATGAGGCCTCAGGTAGTAGATCAGTATTTATCCCTGGTATACGAATGGACTTGGGGAGCCCATTCCACATGGAGAGATTGTCTCTCAGCCTGGGCACATGGGGGAGGGCCTATACCCTGCCCTGGATAATATGACAGACTTTGGAGATCCCCATGGAGGGCCTCATTCTCCCTGGGAAGGAGAGGAGGGATGGGGTGGGGGGTTGGTGATTGGTGAGGGTGAGGAGGAGGGGAGGGAGAGGGAGCTGGGATTGACAAGCTTGTTTCTAATTTAAATAAGAAAAAGTGGGACAAAATGAAAAAAAAAACCTTGTCTCTGGATCCATCTCTACAATTGAAACGAAAGTACATAAAATCATCCCACATTCTTGTTTGGATCTGGATCTTACCTGACCCAGGCTCCTTTTGTGAACCAGATCTGTTGCTGTCACAAGTCATGCATTCAGGAGCCTGGTTGTATCTACTATCCCATAATTGATCATTGTTCCACTCTGTAACACTCACGTTTTGCTTCTTAGTTTTGGTGTCTTCAACCATTCCCTACTAAGACCAGTTGAAAGCTTCAAAACAAACCATTAAAAGACAATACTAGTAACATCTAGATCCTGAGCTACCTTCATGCTTAGTCCTGTGCTGAGAGCTTTCTATATATCATGTGATCCCCCCACCCACCCCACGAACTACCAACTACAGTTGGTATTATTTCTGTCCCTCATCACCATGGTCGCCGCAGTTTACAAAGGAAAAATCTTACATCTTAGAAAGGTTAACTTGTTTGTTCAAGGATGCACAAACATAAAGCAGGAGAACAGTTAATGCAGGAAAGAGCTCAATCCTTCACATAAGGCATCTTTTACATCAATCTCACTTCTGCAATGGGCCTCCCAGCCCAGCTCTTAGCCCCTCAGTGGCAAGAGGCACTGAGAACCATTAGGAATGCACAGTGCTGGCTCCACTGGTCCAAGGAGGAAGAGACTGGAAAACCATGAGCCAGGCTCCCTGACCTGCCAGCACACAGCTCTCTTAGGCCTGTCTGTCACGGTTCCCTGCCCTCATCCCAGAAGAGTCATCTTCTTCCAGAACACTGGTCACCCCTGCCGGCTTCCTGCTGCCTCTCCTTCCCCACACCAATTAAACTGTCACAGTTGGCTGCCTTGCAGACAGGTGAGGACAGGAAGGAATCTGGAAGAGGAGGGGAATTCAGGGAAGAGTGGCCCTTTCCCAGCCCCAGCTGTGCTTCTGTTTTCTGTCAAATTGGTCTGAAGCCTGGTGGATGACCCATCAGGGGTCCTCGGTGACTTCCCAAACCTGGCTCTTCCTCCACTAGGGTGGTCAGGGGGTACAGTGAGATGGTGACATGGCAGCTGTTTGGATCTGTTTGAGTCCAGTGGTGCCTGGGTCCTGGCATAGCACATAGGTCTCAGGTGACCTGACCAGCTTCTAATGCCTTGCACCCCTAATTCACAGCTAAATGATGACCATTTCCTCTAATAACAGGGGGAATCTCACAACCAAGACAGAAGCAGAAAGCAAAGACCTCTTAGATCTGCTCAGCAACACATACCCATTGTCATGGCTCTTTTATTTTGTAGGGCCTAGCATCATAGGGAAAGCTAGGAAAACCGAGGCCTTCTTGACTTTGTTTTATGAACACTCTTAATGGCCAAGATCCCAATGTATTAGGATACAAGAGAAAAGAGAATGACACTTGGACTTGGTCTACAAGAAGAAATGGGGGTTCCTAATTGATCACTGTTCAACCTTTAAGTTCAAAGACTGTGTTCCTCTGGGACCCTTATGGATGAAAAACTGCAGTGAACTAGCAAAAGAACCAGGCTGATAGAGTAGAAAGCCCTCAGTCTGGGATCCATGGACCAGTGTTAGGCTCCTTGGAAAATAAAGATTTCTGTAGTGTCTATGCAGTTCCCAAAGAAGGGTGTGCTTGACCCTCAGACCATTGCACTCATTCTACATGATAAGCTATACACATTGCCTTCTATGCTCTCACTTAACTGCAGTATGGACAGCTGCTCACTCATGTCTCCTCCAAGCTGGTCTCCCTGCATGAACACAGACGCATAGCCTCCTTTCCTACTTCCCCAGCCTCATCCGTGTCTGATAACAGATTGTGTTTGAAGGCCCTTGCTCCATGTCTCAATTACTGATGTAGCTCTTTACAGAACTTGCTTGATTATTCTTGCCCAGGCTATTATGGAGAGGGCATGGCACTTAATGCATGCCTGGCTCACTTCCCCCTGCTGCTAGAGGAAAAGCACAGGTGGAGGCTCTTAATTGCATCTACGTTCTTTTCACCTTTCTCTACATCCTATCTCTGCGGTTCCTTGGGACATCAAGATCAAGCATATCTGAAGATGGGCTATGGGTTCTCTCTGCATTTCCAGGCATGGGGAGAGGGTGGAGGTTATAGAAAGCCATCAGCTACTGTTTCGTCATGGTATGGACTTGGCAGACAGGACAGTGTTCTCATGAAGGGTAAATTGAATCCCTACACTAAATGCACTGCAACCAGGTTCTTCCTGAGTGTGATGACAGTAGAAAGGAAGCTTGGGTATTTTCCATGCAGAACCCAGCCTGATGGAACAGCTCTATGGAAATCAGAGATGGCATAAGATTATCATCTTTTTTCCTAGTTCTGAAAATATCCGAGTCTTGGGCTCCATGTTCAAACAAAGCCTGTTGCTACCCTAATCCAAACTGCCAAGTTTCCATGCAAAACCCAAAAGTTCAGTGATTGAAATGAAGCCTGAACTGGGTATCTGGGGAGAAAAGTCCAGACACACTTTTCATTGTTTTTGAAAGGACGACAGTTTAAGAATTACCAGGAAATATTAGGCTGATTAAAAACTGTGGCCAGGATTTATCTATGCCAATCTATACTTTCTATCTGTTTTGTTAGAAATTATGTCAAGTTTTGTATAAAGTGCCCATTTTGCAAAATAAGTCAGAAAAGTTTCCAATAATCATTGACTTACATATTTAGTATTATCAAGTCTGTTTTGGTCAAGATAATCCACTAGTAGAACGAACAGATTTTGGCTTCTCATAAAGAATTTGACAATTGAAGGGGGTTGTGCTTGCTTCCATTTATGTCCTGGAAAATACTCCCTTGTGACTTAGCAACCATGTTTAAAAAGCTCTTGCAGTCCTTAAGCAAACAGAGGAGTTTGTTTATGGGGTTCTAAAGACGGTATTTTCAGAGATGACGTAGCTCTGGGGCTTTACAGTAAGTCGTGACTGATTTATTACTGTGGCATACAGTACTTGCTTAGGGAAAATTGGGAATTCAATTAAGCAGTGTTTGAAAACTTGGTTTATGAGAAATAAGCCATGGGCACATTTCTCCACCTTGGAGGAAGAAGGGGCCCTTTTGTGAGGGGTTGGGGTGGAGGGGGGAGGAGCAAGAGTTAACATTTCCTGGAACCCCTAAAGTGAAGCTTATTCAAGAAGAGAAAGAGAGAGCTTAGAGTAGAGGTTGAAAACAAAACCTGGCCTGCTAAGGTATTTTTCTTGGCCTTCTGGGCACTTTGAAAGTTTTATGGCAGCCGCCAGTATTTTTAAATTGGAGATACAATTTGTAAGGCCAGTTTTCTCTCTATCCTGTGAAGCATCAAAAGATCTGACCACACGGGTCTATTTCTGCTTGAAAACAATTGGCAGCAGTTAGGTCTTCTTTAGGAAACACCCAAGATCACAGCATCCCATGTTCCTCATCAGATCTACTGCACCCATTTCTAACAGCTCCAATTCATGGTGATTATGAGCTTGAAGACGCCTAATGAAGACATTGCATGACAGCACAGACTTCTTATGATGGCTAATCTCAACTGTCAACTTGATGAGGGTTAGAAACACCTCTGGGCATGCTGTCAAGTATTATCCAGATTAGGTTAACTGAAGTAGGAAGTGGGACCATTCCCTTGACTGAGCACATGAACTATATAAAACAGAAAATCAGGCAAGCCCTTGCATCTACAGCTCTCTGCTTCTTGACTGTGGATGTGATGTGACCAACTGCTTCAGGGTCCCACTGCCTCCCTGCCATGACGGAGTGTACCATGAAATTGTAAGCAGAAGTAAACCTGTTCTCACTTGAATCACCCTTTCCGGGGGATTTTATTGCAACATGCATGGGGAAGGTATGAAGACACCTCTAATCCAGGAAGATTCATTTTCCTTAAAAACAGATGGAAGAAATAACAGCAAATATTAAGTAATTAAAACACTGATACAACTCAGATTGATTACACTTGACTTATATCAAGGTAATTGTAAAATGTAACTTTTAATATTCTTTATAGAAAAAGGGCTCCAAAAGACATAGAGTCCAGGAGAATCTCTAGGAGACATTGGACAACAACTGGAACAAATGCCATGACTTGGATGTGGAGGTCAGAGAACAATTTATGGGAGCTGGTTCTATCTTTCTACCATGTACATGTGGGAATCAAATTCAGGTCATCAAGCTTGGTGGCAAGCATCTTTACCTGTTGAGCCATCTCACCAGCCCTCTTCTGTCTTTTGAGAAAGTATAATGTAGCCTAGACTGTTGTGGAGCCGAGGCTTTCTTGCCTCTACCTTCCAAGGTCTGGGATTACAGGCATGTAGCACCATTGCCTAGATAAAGCCTTCTCAATCACTGCTCTTAGAGACCGAATTCAGGACAGGGTTTACTTCATTTACTGAAAATAAAAATCACGAGCCTGATGTGCAGACCATAGTTAAGAGTCTCCTCTCAGGAAGTATTGGAGGAGTATCTGCTTCCCAAATTCAAAATCTTCCTGAGAGTTTGTTTTGGTCCTTTTGAAGCCTAGACTGCCTAACTCATAAAAATTGCATACAATTTAAACATCATGATGAGAAAGACATGGACTTACTCATGGTGTTCAAAATTTCCCAATGCTAAACATGGGTGGCACTCAGTAGATTGATTGGTTTATATGCTTAAGATCGCAGATACAAAAATCCCAGCCTCTCTGGTATTGTGATGAATCTGGCGGCTGACTGATGCCAGCATGCTCTACTCTTCCTTTACTGGATTTGTACACTATTTCCCCTAATATGTACACACACACACACACACACATCCTACCTCCCAATTTTTTTGAATAATGACATGCATCAAAAAGTCCAGAGGGTATTCTTAAGTGCAAAGGATTCTATTTATAAATCACAGATGACTCCTCACTGGTCAGGGTCTTCCCAATGTGACAATTTGTCATGTTGTCAGGACAGAGGACAAGGGATAAAAGACAAGAGAGGGGTTACATGTTCTACAGCTCATGAACCCCAAAATGAAGTTGTAACAGCTGCTGCCACCTAGTGCCACCCTGACTGGCCATGTTGCCATGAGCAGTGCCCTTCTGTTTGGATTTCAGCACTCTGAGCCAGTGTTTTCCTCCAGCTGGCTCCCACCTTAGCCTTCAGCTATCTTTGAATGCATGTCTGCTGTGACTTTGGGGACAGCACTAGGGCCAAGATAGGACTTGGGGAGAAGACCCAGAAGCTTGTGTATAAACTCAAGTTAATTACAGAAGACATGGGGGATGTGTTCCTCTATTTGTACTCAAACAAAATCATCTCTTAAAAAGTTGCCAAAGTGCTAAAAGGGTGCCAGCCATATACAGCATTCCCTTTAAATTCTGAAGAGTGGTGAGAAGGGCAGAAAACAATCATTATAATTTTGAAGGGTGGAGTAAATGTGGATTTATAAGTATAATTGAGGGATAGTATTTTCACAGGGGAAACAAACTAGCCATTGGGCATGGTGCTCTCAAAAGTAATGCCTTGCAAATGCCAAACAGGCAAAGTCAGTGGACCCAGCCTTGTTAATTTTCCACAACAGCTGAATGCTTATGTCTCCATGGCTCTGACATGGGGGAAGGCAGAACAAAGCGGCTCCCAATGTTCTGGCGTCCGGATTTAATATTTTCCACTTGGGATTATCTAGATTTCTCCTGGCCTAAAGTTTGCACTGTGATGAAGGCTAGACTTTGCACAAAAAGTCAATCTTTGCTTTTCAGAAGGCAGTAATTGGTAGAAAGGGTCCAACAGATCAGGGAGAAAGGGGCATGAGCTGGCAGAGCTCTGATTTCAGACTGTAGCACTCTCGCTGCCTGGATTGGTGACCTTGATGAGGTGACTTGACCTCTAGTCACCTCTAAAGGGTAGGAAAAACTGTGAGAGACAAATGAACTAAATCTAATGTTATAAAACTGAAGATTAGACCTTGTCCCCTAAATCTACCCACATGGAAGTAAAGACAGGTAAAGAATTGTCTCCATTCCTCTGCATCTTCTCCACCTACTTTCCTACTACATTTATTCCCAACTAAAGGAGAGGATACTGAGGGATAGATACCAAGTGATCTTTAGCATGTGACATCATATTTTCCTAGCATAAAGAACTGGTTCAAGGAGTCCCTAAAAATACCAAAACCATGCACCTTCAAGTTGCTTATGAAAACCATGGAGAATCTGCATATAGCTTAGATATATCCTTCCATGCACTTTACATCATCTCTATATTATACAGAATATGTAATACCATGTCAACGTTGTATTACAAGTAGCAGTTGTGTAGGGAATAACTAAAAGCAAAATATGTTTGCATATGTACTTTCACACTATTTTCAATTCACAGTTTGTTGAATCCTCAGATGCTATTCCCAAGTTGTATTTGCTATCAAACCTGAAAGGTCCATCTCATTCATTTCTCCTACTCCTAGCAGAGTCCCTGTATCTTTGAATAAACTGCCAAGGTACACTAATTCTGTTGACACTTGCAGATGCCATTTTGAATGGTTCCCATGCACAGTGAGGGATGAATGGGGACACAGAGACTGTCTCAGCACTGTGGAAGGAAGAAAGCAGAACCCTTAGAAACAAAGTCGACCCATTGTTATATAACCAAAGAGACCCTGTGCCCTAAAGCCACCCACATGGAAGCAGACATGTAACGAAGATGTCTCCCTCTGTCTACATCCTCTCTAGCTTTCTTTGCCTCCATGTTATCCCCATTAATGAGACAATGGCAAAACTCGATGTAGAAAGGTTGAGCTGGTGCTCCTTACACTTCGCTGAATTCGAAGGTGCCATGGGAAACTAGATTCTGGAAGGGAAGGAAGACTCCCATCGGGAGATATTTATAGCATCCACCCTGAAGGCGGCCCCTCTCCCTCACCTCGCAGAGCCTCAGCTCCTCCACCATCTGACACTCTATTCTTTCAACAGCTGCTGGCTCTCCTGTTGTGTTCCCCTCACAGATGTGCAATGCTGTTCTGAACACCCTGCCCTTGAACTTTCCCTACCCATAATTTTCCAAACCAAAGCCTGGCAATAAAAATGTCACTGAGGGATGGTGAAAATTGTGGGGGTAGTATTTTTAAAAAGAGGAGAAGAATGAGATGCTTTGCACGCACGGTGATTTGTGTTGACTTCTTCAACAAAGGTTAAGTGCATGCTGTGCCTTCTCAAATAGAGCAAGAAGGTGGCATGCAGGAGCTAATTATTCAGAACACTACCTAGAATGACTCTGATCCATTAAAGGAAGTAAGAATTAAGATATGCCCAGCAACTTTCTCCCTATGTCCTAGCTACCCAGATGGTCATGTTGAAAGACTACATAATGGTAGAGGGGAAACTACTACTGATCACCCTTGAATTTAATAAGGAGACCCATGGCCTATGCTGTCACTACATCCCTGCCAAGTGGTTGGCCAAGAAATTGGGCACACTGAAGGTAACAGGTCAACACATGCGTACATGATTGAGAACAAAAGTAACGATACCATTTTTAAGACCTTCCTACAAAAATTTGGGAACCAAATTTTCGTGTACTGTGCTGGTTTAATAATACTTTCTATATATGTGAATCTCGTGCAACAATGCAAAACTGGAAAAGATACTTCATGTACCTCTGCAACGGATGGCAGGATGCATTCAACCATAGCACCAAATAATATGCACAGCAAAGTAGGTGTATGAGGGGTGGGACTCCTTCCTGGGAGCCTTGAGAAACAGCCATCGACTTCCCCGTGACAACAGCAGTTGTAGGGGAATGACTGGTGACAGGACTCTCTGAAGCACTATCTACTGTAGACTTTGCTCTCAAGCTAGAATGAGGGTATGGAATTCAAAAGGAAGAAGTCAGAGCACTTGACAGGGCAAGGAAAAGCAGCTCCCAGCCCTACACCATCAGCACCAAGCTTTCTATAATTTCTCCAATCTGGAAGTTCCCTCCTTGACACTTGCAAGTCACAGCAGGGTGGGGGGAGCTGATGGGGCTTTACAATGAGATCCTGCCTCCACTACTTGTTAGCTATGTGGTTTCAGGCAAATTTCGGATTTCAAGATTTCTATCAGTAAAGTGAGAATAAAACTCCACCTAGGGTGTTAAAAATAATTGACTGAAATTATATATGATGTGCTTAGCACTCTAATTCATATATAGCACAACAATGGGGATCCAAATTCCCTCCAGTCTTTGTTATTTTTCAAATGTGCATATATGTGTGTGTGTGATTAACATGCTATGTCTGGATAGGTGCATGCTTGCATATGTATGTGCCCTTGAATGTGGAAACCACAGGATAAAATGAAGTATGTTCCTTGGTTACTTTCCTTACTTACTGAGACAGCACTAGTCATTAAACCTGCTGTTCACAGATATGGCTAGGGGACCCACTATCTCATCTGTCCCTTAGCATTGGGTGTCCAGACACATGGTACCTTACTCAGTTTTACATTGGTGCTGGCAATTTGAACTTAGAACCATGTGCTTTTGTGGTAAGCATTTTACTGACTGAGCCATCTGCCAACCCCCTCATTCTTCCCTTTGGAAAGAAAAATTTTCGGGTGAAGGAGAAGATATCAGGATATCTATAAAGGCCAGTGGCAGGTAAAACTGTAAAATAACTAACAGGTTAGGCTGAAGCAGAGGGTGTCTGAATTATAATAACGGTGTCTGCCATATTTTCAGAGACTATGGAAACAATCTGGTCAGTTTGTATTGCAAATTTACATATAATTATCTGTAACCATACCTAATCATATGCACTGTTGCAGCCTGGAAAGTATTTAAGACTTTCACATTGAAGCTGTGAAAGTGAATGACTGACTAAATGAATGAATATAAAGTGAGCAAGTAAATGAAATTTATGAAGACCAAGAAGCCATTCTCTGGCAATGGAGCACTTGGATAGGATGCACTATAAAATCAGTTCCCTCCCGCTTCCTCATGTCCATCTCTCTCAAATAGCAGGGCTCAAACCAGAAGCCAAGAGCAAAAGCTGGCAAAGCCAGCAGGCATTCCCAACTGTGCACCAGCCATTTTGGTGCAGCTAGAGTCATTATGGAAGATTTTAACAATGCATAACCTTTCTGCTTCACTCTGCTAACAGCAGGCGGTGTGCCTTTCAGAACTGAGGCTGCTTTGAAGTCGCCAGCGAGCAGGACCTGACCTTCATTTCCAGTATGTGCAGCATTAAATATTCATAATCCACGTAACTGAAGCATAAGAAGGAGCAGCATTTAAGCATGAATCAAAGGAATAAATATCTCCCCACATGTGAGTCATCCTTTCCCAGAATGCCACTGGGAAATGTTAATGCTCAGAGCATGGAGAGCTGCTGTTTCCTCCAACTTTCCCTTAAAATTATGGGAGAAATAGGGACTGCTGCTTCATGCCATGCATGGGTCCTTCCCCTCATGATGATATTATGAGGTTTCCCTGCCCTTTATCTACTCCATAAGTATTACTGGTCTGGTGACAAGGGGAGGGGTAGAGCAAGCAACAGTCACATTGACACTTAGGGCAGTGAGGGGGTACAACTGACTTGACTGTACAATTTAAAAGTCATTTAGTGTGTGTACATATGCTTGTGGGTCTATGACATGTGTGTAAATATGGACATATATGTGCCACAGTACAGTGTTTGTGGGTCAAAAAACCTCTCATGAGCATGTTGTCACCTTCCATTATGCTGAGGCAGAGTTTCTTTCGTGTCCGATGCTGTGCTTTATACTCCAGGCCAATTGGCCCATGTGCTTCTAAAGGGTTCTCTTGTCTCCACCTCTCACGCCACCACAGGAGTGCTAGTTTTACAGAACCACATCACTAAATCCATCTTATTAATGTGGGGCCCAAGGATCAAATTTCAGTTGTCAGGCTAATGCCGTGGCTGCCTTTACCTGTTAGACATCTCTCTGGCCCCTGGTCATACATTTTTAAAAGTGTTTGCTTTATAGAAATCAGGGTGCTTAGGAGAAAGAATACCTGGGAGAGGTCAGAGTAGGAGGTGGGGAATTTGGAGAACATGGATCTTTGAAGGATGGGATTGCAGATTTCATGAAGACATCAATATTATGTCCATGCCAACCAAGTCTTGCTATAACCCCCCTTTGTTTGAATCTTCCCAGTGTCTTCCATTAGGATGATGGAGCAACATTTGAACCATCTTTAACATGATTCTCCTTATCTGTTGGCTTCAAGACAGTGTATCTTAGCTAGACAGCAGTCACTGAAAATAACCCACATAGAGATCACGTGAGGAAAATGAACACATCCCTGAAAAAGACCCACTTGGGGATCTGCCTGTCTTGGACTAAGGACCAAAATTTGAGTGAAGATGTGTAGAAATACTGTAGTCAGGTAAATTTGAAAGGCGAGGAAGAGTGTCAATTGCCATACAATTACGCCCACCAATGACAGTGTTAACCTTGACTGAGCTGCCTTTCCGCTGACTTGTTGAGGCAGAATAAGCACCCACTTTGCTTGCCCAGGTGCACAGTCTAACTCAGCCCCTCTGAGAGCAGCTGACTGAGTCCTCTCTGTGTGTGTGACGTATGCACACATGGCACACGTGCAAGCAGAAATCAGAAGAGAATGTCAGGTGCCCTGCCTTCTCACCTTCCAACTTACTCCTTTAAAGTAGGGTCTCTCGCCAAGCCCAGGGCTAAGACGGTAACTGAGCAAGTCCCAGTGATCCTCCTGTGTCCATCTCCCAAATCTCTAGAGACAAAACGCAGAGGACCATGCCTAGCTCTTCAGGAATGTTTTGATGGCATGAGCTCAGGTCTTCATGCTTGCTCAGTAGATGCTCTTACACACTGGGTCATCATTCCAACCCCTCTTTGCACTTCCCAAAAGGCCAAGGGAGAAGACCTTTGCATCTTGAGTTTCTGTATCTGGAAGATTTCTAATCTACCAAGTGGGTGACGACAATTCTAGCTAAGTGTAATGAGAGACACCATCTCAGTCAGAGAGCACTACCCTTTGTTTATTTATTTGCAGAGGGTTAACACTAGTACAAATTCACACCAAGACTACCAGGTATTTTTCCTCAGGGCAATGAATTGGTATAATTTTTAAGAGAAATTTAAGTCGCTTCCCAAGATGGTCAGCCAAGCCATTTGTTTTAAGTCAGTGGTTGCTTTGAATGAAAAGGACAGACTTCAAGAATTTGCCTTCTGCTTTCTCATGCTCATTCCATTTGTAGTTTCAGTGTAGACAGAGTCTCATCTCCTTCACTAAACTTGATTAGAATTTGATTAATAGACTGTATTTGGTGTTCTGACTATGACTCTCTAGACCAGAGGTTAATACAGCTCCTCATATTGTGGTGACCCCAACCATAACATTTTCATTGCTACCTCATAACTAATTTTACCACTGCTATGAATTGTAATGTAAATATATGATATGCAGACAGTCTTAGGTGACCCTTGTAAAAGGGTTGTTTGACCCCAAAGGGGTCGTGACCTCCAGAGGTTGAGAACTATGTTTCTAGACTTCTCATAAAAGTAACATCATAGATTTTACTTTAATTCATCTCCTTAAACTGAGCATGCCTGGTGAATCTCCCTGGAGAGATTGATTCTCTGTGTTGGCTGCTTATTATCTTATCCACAAGTTGGAGTCTTAGGCTATGGTCTCAGGGTCAGATGAAGAGGTACAATTGAAAAGTAGAGTTGCATATGTAGTAACAGGTGCTCTGCTAAAATAAGTCTGTATAACAAACCACACAGTTTGCTCAGTTTAAGAAGAAAGGCTGACACCGTGCTAAGACTTGGCCAGTCCCCATGGAGAAGAAGACAACCTCATATCTAAGATTACTGGCATTTTTGCTTGAGAAGGTGAAAAACAGAACTGAAAGTGAAAGTCAGTCTTGGTACAGACTCTGCGCATGACCATAAAAGAACCGGAATCACTCAGGGTTTCTAGCATCGGCTTCAGCAAGGCTTAACAGAGTCAAGACTAACCCCAAAGGAGTGGAGGCTGGTGAGGCATCAGTGAAAACTGACAACTTAGGAGAACAGCATGCTTCGCCATCTACTCCCAAGGAAGACCGGACTCTATAGAGCCTAAGATTGCCTCCTAGTAGACACAATTAAAAAGACGCCATTCAAATCCACTTACCAACAACATTTTATTTCCAAAACATACAAAGGGACAGAGTGGGGGGCAAGGAAAGGGAGGCATGGCCGAGGCATCTGTCCTTTTAGCCGATTCCACACTCCCCACCACACAAGTGTGTGCTCTCTCTGGGGCACACAGACTACATGTCTGAACCTCTTTCCTAAGCCCCATAATGGGTATTGGCGGGGAATGTGCCCCATGACTCCTGGAGAGGGATTGGAGAGAGATGACCAAAGGCTTGAGAGTTTCAGTTCACCTCAAATGTGGTCCAGAATATCTGAGTAAATACGAAAAGTCATCATACTTTCACACACAAGACAACTGGAGTCTTCCAGACTGAATTATGCTCTTCCTTTTCTCGACTGGGGATTTCAGATGAAGAAAACATGCACCATCTTGTCCCCTGGAGATGTCTAGAGGACCTATGGCTCAAGATAGGTGAGGGTACAGCCTTGAGTGTGATGTGGGCTAAATGATTTTTGAAGGCCTCATGCTTGGCAGATCTCAGACATGAATGAGTAGATGTGTTTCTTCTATTTTCCTCGATGTGGCAGTTTGGCCTCCAGAACCAAATGTACAAAATCCCCTGGCTGGTGATCAGATAGATCTGGATAAATCGGTAATGAGATGTGCATGGCATTGCCATCATACATTAAGTTCAGAATTGAGGCATAACAGTCCGATCAAACAGGAACACAAGGCAGGTGCCCTAGGATGGAAGTGTAGCATCCACCCAGGATTTGTATTAGAGGAATGAGCCACACTCTCAAAGTGATAACAAGAACAGCAAGTTTGAGGGTGCTTCTCCTTGGCTAGAGCTATCAAGTTTGTGTCCCAACAGAAAAGAAAATCCACCCAAGAGCATTGTGCTTCAGATGCTGTCAGTGTTGAGATTGCAGCAGGAAAGCGGGAACAAGTGATGTAACCAATAATGGTACCCACTGCGTTTAAGGATAGCCATGGTGACTGGTCTCTTCAGCTTCCCAGAAGGTCTTCACCGTATTTGAACCATGCTTACTGGAGCACCAGATCACTACACTGTCAAAGTGTCTGCATGAGCACTGTTCTCTGCAAGTTCTCAAACAGCCATAGGCCTCTATCTCTGGGAGTCCTCGTGAACAGCCTCATTCCATTTTCTTACTTCCATACGTGAAGAAACACAGTGACCTTTGCTTCAGCTACATATCTCTTTAGCAGGTGAAATCCTAGCCCAGGGCTTTCTAATCTATCACTCAATATGGCTTAAACCTGGATGATAAAACGATCCTATGTCTGTGGCCAGAATGGCTCAAACACATCTCTTGGACTCTTGTCACCCCCTCCCAGAGGTTCCAAATTCCCATTAAAACCTTCTTAACTTCTTGGCATCTTCAGTACAAATACTCCATCAGGAAATAGCACATTACAAATAAATACCCAACAAGAAGGCTTGGTTCCCAAGTGCCTTTCCCTCCCATTCCAGCAGAATCAACACAACCTTCTGAGAGAAGCTTTTCCATTCAGAAATGCAGCACAGAGCATCCCTGCATCCCTCCAAGCCTTCGGCACTTGGATGAGATTCTTGAAAAGGCTAGTGGTAAGTTACATGAGTACATCAATGTAAAGGGTCACAGTTGCCCTAGAAAAATGGCAAGACAACACGCATGCATACTCACTTTGACGAGTCTATGAAGTATATTACAAGGGCACCAATGCTGAGGGCAAAGACTAACACAACCTGCAAAAGAAGGTAAACATTCCATTACTTAAGGGCTGGGACCAGAGTGTTTGCATTTCTCATCAGCGGCAACAGCTGATTGAAGCACAGCGCCCACTACCTCCAGGGACCCGCTTCCGTATCTCCTGCGCTCACTACCCTGTGACAATACAGATGATGTCTCTTCACCCATCAGTAGAAGCAACCTTGCCAATAGGGGTCAGGGCATACTTTTCCATTCTATGCCCTGGATTTTTTTTCAATCTGGCCTGTTACCTCAAGGACCAGCTTCTCTACAGTTGAAGTTAATAAATTTCAAGGGAAAGAGTGAGTACAAGGACTTGGGAGGATGTAGTTTTTCATCTTCTACCTACCCTGGGACTGAAAGGGAGTGGTTGTTTCTAATGGCTTTGCTTAGCTATAAAATACATCCATTTTGACCATATAATTCCTCAATGACTTTTGGGAAGTTTATCAACCTATGCGACACCATTGTGATCCAGTTTCAGAACATTTTCATCATCTCAATGAGATCTTTCTTGCTTGTGAAATTAATAATCCCTGTTCTCTCCTCTAGTCCCAGACAGTCACTAACTTGCCTTCTGTCTCTATGTAAGAAATAACCATTGGCAAATTACACATTTGCTAGTACAAATGTCCAGAGACAGACGGACAGAGAGAGAGAGAGAGAGAGAGAGAGAGAGAGAGAGAGAGAGAGAGTAGTTATGTGCTATGTTTATAAGATTTCTCAACTATTTAGGAAAACCACTTAAGTGAAAAAAAGTCGATTAGGTCAAACATCTGATCAGTTAGTTATATAACAATCTCTAAGCTGTTTTGCACTCACTCAAAATCAATCATCATGAATATGAAAGACAGCTTTGGCATCTCCTCCAATGTGCACCTGTCACATAAAAGTCCACTGAATGGACATGTAGCATTTTAGACTGCTACTGACACTTCTGTCCTTCACCCAGTGTTCTAATGTGTTTATTTAATCTCAAACAGAGGAGACAATTACTGAAAATAAAAGATGCTCCCAGTAAAACAGACCCTAACAGCCAACAATTAAGGCTGAGATCAGAAATGAAACATCACCACACACAATGCCTGCCTGATGCTCAACCCCTGCCTTTTAGAGGTACTCAATCCTAAAGAGACAGCAGAGAAGAGCCTGGGAAATGCCAGTCTCCCCAAGATCCATATGCAAAAATCTGGCTGGCATGAGATGATGGACAGAAATTAACTCCAACCTATGCAAGGACCAGGCATGATCAGGCTGTGGAGTGTATGGGAATCACACACCCCTGTGTTTTTCTGTATATGCTAAAAACAATGCGATGTGCATGTAATACTCATTTAAAACACTACAAAAAAACCCAGTGCATCCACAGGAGAGAGATAGCCAGCTGGCCACACAGTGTGGAAAATAGCTGGGCATGATACAAGGAACACATAGCGTTCTCAACAGCTGCTGGCATTTATTTCTGAAGAGAAGTGGTTAAAGTACTACACAACTAGGATTTATTTCCCTCTCCCATTTCACTTCTTGAATCAAAACTCCCATGGCATGTAAGGCAGCTCCCATAGCCTATCTGCAACCACCAACTACCAATGGACTGGCCTGCCTCTCCTTCACCTCTTCACATGGGTTTATTCGCAGCTTGTTTGCAAAGGTATACAGCAAACAAACACATAAGCATGCCTCTGCTTTTCGTCCCACAACAAATAGCATTGGATTAATTTGGAGCTGCACTGCTATTTCTAAGCCAGAAGCAGTTAGATCCTGACCCTGACCTCGTTCTCAAAAAGCTGCAAAGGGAAGGGACATGGTCCTAACATAAGGGAGGGAACTCTCCATTCATAAACAGCAGATTGGGCACAGACCCCTCTTCATTTAGCCCCACGTGTGTGAATGCTGAGCTTTATCAGGGATCACTAGACAGTCCTGTGCCACCAAATGCTATGTATTGTGTAAGGAAAATCAAAGTTCTTGCAGATAGCGCTTCATTCTGTGAGAAGTTAGACTCAGCACTCTGTGAAAGCATGCTTTCCCAGCAGCAGGATGGCCAAAGTAACTGACACTAATTTGTCCCAGCAGCCTCCACTTGTGAATAATGTGTCACTTATTTAAGCAAATCAGTGAATGACAGGAGTTTGGAATACATCCTGCTGTCCTCTTGAAACTCAAACAGGATAGGAGGTAGTGGTGTATGCCTTTAATCACAGTACTTGGGAGCCAGAGGGTAAGGACAAAAGGAAGATGGGTGGAATACGACCCTCCACAGCACCACTACTGCACACAGGCTTGGATCCTGTGTCCGACTGGAAGGCTTTCTCTCAGGGAGATTGGGGAATCCAGACTGTCCTGCCCACCAGGAGCCGCTATCACCTGCCTGCATGCCAAAAATAAAATAACAGTGCTTCTCAGCAGGAAGGTCAACTGTGCATGTAAGCTTTAAACTTACCAATGTGTCTTGTTATTGTGTTGGGCTCCATTACACTGTCAGCCTAGACTCAGGTCATGCAGAAATGAGAGCCTCAGAGACGGGTTACATGGCTCTCTCCAAGCCTCCTGAGCTGAAGGCACAGCTTGCCCTCTTCCTCCAGCTTTCTAACCAACAACCACATTGTTTTCTTTTTTTCTTTAAGGGAAAAAATGACCCATGGGTAAAAGACACTTGCCAAGGAGCAAGTCTAGAAAACCCACCTAAGGTAGACAAAGGAACCCATTCCATAAAGCTCTCCTCTAACTTCTAAGTCTATGCTGTGGTGTGTATGCCCATACACACACATCATGCACAGACACAGAATGATATACAAGCCCTATGGGATTACATAACTAGTAGTCAATTGTCCATGGGAGGTACAAAGTGTGTAGGCTAAATCTACAAAAGGAAGATCATCAATCAAGAGACAGAGGAGTCAGAGGAGAGTAGGGGCATTATGGGTTCTTGTCTTGGTACCTCTTTGTTCTCTAAGTACAGTTCTTCATACAAGTTACAGCTGCTCATGTATTGCTCCAGGATAGCACGGAGCCACTGCGGCCCCTTCTGCATGTTTCTTTAGCCCTGATGATAAGGAGGATGGAAGTCCATGGGCTAGGGAAATATGGCACTAAACAAATCACAACACCCTTCCTCTCAGACAGCAAAATGCATGTGCTCTCCAGCAGCTAGGTCATAGAACAACCTTTACAATGACCAGCCTTTCCCATACAAGGCCCTATATGTGGTCAGTAGTATGATCTAAGAGATCCTTTGCTCTTTGCCTGGCATGACACATGTTCTGCTAGCTGTGAAGAGAGTCTGTATAGCTGGTCTAACTCCTTATGGGCAGTACTCACTTCACCACCTTGGCTGTCTTGGACAGTACTCATTGTCCCTCTCTCAGACTAACTGCAAACACCCATATAAACTGCCTTCAGTGTAAAGCACTCATGCCTGGCTTAGATCCACCAGGACACTGGAGGCAAGATGAGAGTCTGGCCCCTCTGCTTCTGTTTTGTGTACATGCTTTGGCTGAATGTACAGAGGTAAATTATTTGTCTTCAACCTTTTGTCTTCTAGTCACCTCAAATTCCAGGCGAAGATAGTGCCTTCAAGACAGACCAACCCCCAGATATGGACAATTAGCCATGAGGATGTAGCTGAGTTCTAGAACATAGATAATCATCTTGCTGAAACCAGACAGGTCCCAAAGTCAGAGTACAGACAAGGACTAACAGATCAGTATCTCAGACTACTCTGCAGGTCTACCTTACAGGACAGGAGCTGAGACAAAGATGGAGCAGTGATAGGCAAGAACATCTGGCCAGGACGGTTTTGTCATGCATGTTCCCTGCCCTCTATTTAATCCTAAACCTCACTTTAGCATCATTAAGACAGACACGAGGTCAACTGGACCATTTTATCATGTCTCTTTCCAGTGTGGCCACATTGAGTAAATTTCCTTCCTCTGCTCTTCAGTATTACTTGTGACTTTAACTGGAAAAGGATGACTGAGCTTGCCTTCTTGGGGCTTCTAGAGTCCAGATTTATACCATTAAAAAATTCCAGTTATAATACCAAACACTGATTCTATTTCCATAATGCAAACAAGAAAGAAAGGAAGAAAGAAAGAGAGAGAGAGAGAAAGAGGGAAAAAGAAAGCAACAATGTTGATAAGCAACATTGAGACAATGGAATATTAGTCATCTATTTTCAGAACCCAAAATGTTTGCACCTAAATGTTTGCACCAAAGAATGCCAGGAACACACAGTATGTTAAAACAACACACACACACACACACACACACACACACACACACACACACACACACACACACACACACACAGTCTATCCTCTTTATCACGAGGAACCTAGACAAGAACTGAGGTGAAAGCAAGAAAGATTCTCAGCCATCTTCCTGAGTGGAAACCTCAGCAGGCCATGAATATCATCCAAGTGCCTGAGCCAGGGAGGGGTATCATAAAAATGAAAAACAGTATAGCCAAGCACAGCACTTTCCCCTCAGTTACTGAAGCTCCTGGGGAAAGCCAAATTCAGTGACATTTCTGCAGGCTCATTGGCATGGAGGGAGAGCCAGAAAGCTAGAGAGTGAAAACTGTACATTAGCATATGAAAAGAACAAATTGGCAAAGAGGAAGGTTGGGAGAAAACTTGGCCAGCGAACAGGTGCAAAGGTAAGGTACTCCAGTGGTCTGAAGATGACCCATAGATCATTTCTATATTAAACAGCTCAGTCTTGGGTGGAGACTTAAGATGCTAATGAGACATTAGATACACGAGGCTCTATGTAGAACTACCCTTGACAGAGCTTATACAGAAAAGCCAACATGCAAATGATCACAAATGCCTGCATTGTGGGATATAAAAAAGCTCAAATTCTTTACACAGCATGGCTGCTTATGTTATGAACTCTCTTTGATCTAGTCCACTTGCTCCCTTGAAGTGGATTCTTCCTTACTTTCTTTTTTTGTTTGTTTTGTTTTAGGTTTTTTTGTTTTGTTTTGTTTTTCTAGATAGAGTTTCTCTGTGTATCCCTGGCTGTCCTGGAACTCACTTTGTAGATCAGGCTGGCCTTGAACTCACAGAGATCACCTGTTTCTGTCTCCTGAGTGCTGGGATTAAAGGCGTATGTCACCACTGCCCTGCAGTGGATTCTTTCTTAATAAATTCTCTCATTCTGCTTGCCACCATTTATGTGTCTCTGTCCAGTTTTTGTTGGAGGACACCAGAAACTGGCCCCTCCCTGAAGCCTATAGCAGTAGGAACACAGGTGACTGAGTCAAAAGAAGAGGCTCTACAAAATGAAGACAGATTCTAACACACACACTAAAGTTCACAGACTACTGAGGGAATTCGGATTTACCCAGGAATCTTGTGCTGGGTAAGGGAAAGGCTGTGGTCTTGGTGCCAGCAAGACTGGACGTTTGCCTCAGGAAAGAGAATTCATACAGTTCTGACAACCTGTCAGAACATGCAGGGCAGGCTGGAGCCAGACACTGTGGGTGAATGATGGCAGGACCACACTTGACCAGGGTGCTCTTCCCTTCTGTTTAAACCTAGCCCTCACAGCAGTACTTTGTAGACAAACTGTGGAGGAATGGGATGCTGTATCTCTAAATCTCTGTTTGTTCCTCTTCCCAGTGTGGTTACACCTAACAAATATCTTTTCTCTGCTTTTCACTATTGCCCCTCCACTTGGCCTACTAAGGAGAGGTATCAGCCTGCCTTGTTAAGGCTGCTGGGGCACTGGGCTTTGACCCCCAACAACTCTGCTAACAGCCTAAGCCACACCCTTTTGATGGCCACATGAGAATAATGGGCTTTCAGAGATGGACTTGGAGCTTAGGCTCCAGGGAGTCAAGTCCCTGGGGAGTTTTCCTGAAAAAGCAGAGGTCGAGACTTCTTGTAGGATATCTCAGCAGGCATAGGAGCTTACTGCCAAATCTGGCAACCCCAGTTTGACCCCTGGAACCCACAAGGCAGAAGGAGAGAAGGGGCTTTCCTACCAGGTTGGACTTGCAGGGACATGCTGAGATGTGCATGTCCAATACCCTAAATAAGTGTGAAACAAAACAGAACAGGAGTGCCTTTGTTGCCCCTTGGTACCAGAGAATCTCAAAACAAGGAAAGGGGAGCTGGTCCTCTCCTTTTATGCAGGCTTGTCTCAAGAATCTGATGTGGTTGTTCCTGAATTCAAGCCATTAGGGGAAACCACTTAGCTCAAGTCAGAGATTAATTTACAAATGTCACCTTAACAATTAGCCCATTAGAACATATGTATAAGGCCTGCAGGCTCCGAGAATCTGCTAGGCGTGCTCCAGAAAGTTCAGAGAGGAGGAGGAATTAATTCTTCCCTAAGCGGGCTTTTATACATTCTCCTCAGCTCACAACAGAACAAATGACCCTAATTAATGATGCTACATGTTCGATGTGGAATCTGGCTACTGGCAGCAGAGACTTTTTTTTGAAAAAAGGATAGTTTTCCGTATGTGATGCTGAAGGCACATGGCCTTTTTTCCTTCTTATTGAGCTATAATTCATATATAATAAAATTAACTCTGTACAAAAAAATAAATAGATGGGTGATTTCTCAAGGCACAACAATCTGGGGACAGTTAATTTCTGAGAGGGGGATGTATTCCAACATCTAAATTGCAATGTTGGGTCCAGTGAACTTAATGGCCTCAATGAACATTTCTTGAGCTTTGATGCACAAGACCCAGAGAGTAAGAGACAGGGAAACACAAGTCTAAAATAGTAAAGTCAGGCTGGCTTCTGCCCTTCACAAGCATGGAATCCAGAAGCAGAAGTGAATCAGGAGTGAATTTAAGAAATATCCTGCATATAAGCAGATTACTAGAGAGGATCAAGAATAGAAATATTGCCACTTTTGTGCCACTCCCCATAAATGGTAGAGGAAAAGAGAAGGAAGGTGAAAAATGCACGCATGTGCACGCGTGTGTGTGTGCACGCACGCGCACGCGTGCGTGCGCGCACACACACACACACACCACACAATGAATAACCCTGATGTTCCAGGTTGACCTGTGCTAGAGACGACAGATTTCAGGCATGGAGTATGATGACATGTGGCAGGAAGGGGCAGCAGGAATTCTGGGGTCACACTAAGCAGAATGGATGCACTGAGGATGTCACTTCATCTCCCTAGAGTCAGCTTCCCAGTCTGTGAAATGCCAGGATTGGGAGAGAAGCTTATTAGGAGAGGATCTTGAGAGGTCATGAACCACAGAGAATAAATGAAGAATTTTCATCTGGAAAGGAAGCTCTCTTGTATGCTACCTGTATACCCCTTGTGCATAATTAGAATGCAGTGTGATGACTACAATGCCCACCACATCTATGTCCAGGGGTCTTCTCTTGTCAAATAACATGCATGGACTCACAGGCTTTGATTCACAGTGTGTTTTTTCCACATCAAAATCTACGTCTCACACAGCATGTAAACTACCAAACTAATGCAAAACATAACAAAAGGGGCTTGGAAGGGGCATAGATCTGCTCCTTCCCAGGTCCAGGCCTCAGCTCTCTCATCTCTATGAAGAACAAGTTGAGGTCTGCACTGACCTTTTCCTCTTATGCTTCTTGGAGTCTGAAAAAGACACAGATTTTCTGTGCATTTTAACCTTAGACAATCAGTCCAAATACTGGTGGTTTGTTTTTGAGGGAAAAAGTGGTGGGGTGTTTTAATTACAAATCTTCAATAATTCTAAGTGGTTATAATATTGGCACCCAAAGGGCACTTTTATGATCAGAAATTTTAAAAGATTTATACAGTATAGAACAGGTATATTGACCAGGCCATTTAAACAGTCAAAGGTCTCTTAGATTTCCCACCTGATGGTCTGACACATTGCATTTGAGTTACGGATGTGTACAAACAAACATGACATAAATTAATTCAGTAACAACCCAAACTCCAAAGAGAGATGAAGAGAGAAATGTGTCCAAGAAGGATGCAAGTTGGATGTGGGGGATGCTTGGAGGAAGGTAGGGAGGGGAGGCTATGTCTGGGTTGAGAAGAATGAGGAGGAGGAGGAGAAGGGGGGAGAGGGAGGGGAGGGGGAGGAGGAGGAGGAGGAGGAAGAAGAAGAAGAAGAAGAAGAAGAAGAAGAAGCCAGAGGAAACATTGCCTTTAAGGAGCCATCATACTTAGAATGCACAGTACCTCAGTTGGGAGCACAACTGTGGTTTATTCACACATAAGATTTAGGTGTAAGATTCACTTTTCTCAGTGGTGTTGGTGCTGGTACTAGAACCTCAGGCCTTGAATTTGCTAGGCACACATTCCACTACCAATCTATATCCCCAGTCCCAAATTTATACATAAAGTAGCCCAGAAAAAATGACTAGGATTTTATAGGCATTTCACAGCTATCTATGGGAATCTAATGTTTCCCCAAATGCAATCCTACAAAGCCATAATGGTCTGGGATATCAGGACACAGAGAAGTGACCTCCACCAATAGCTTCTAACTATAACTCTAGTATGGACTAAATTGAGGCATTGAAAACTCTAGCCCATTTCTTCTTCTGGCTCGATCTCAGACTCCTTCCCTCTCTAGACTTTAATTCCTATAGACCTTCAGCTCTTGTCGTTCACCATTTGCTTCTTCTGCCCCCTCCTACCACAGGGCCTCTGCACACCCTGTTCCAGCTTTACAGAAGTGTCACTTCTCATAGGCTACCTAACCATCAGAAATCAGTCCCACATCCATTTCCTGCCTGTTGGATATAAGAAATTACCTGTAAGTACAGGCTCTTTGTGGCAGTCAGAATTACAGCCATGACATGTTTCTTTACTGTCTTTTTACCAGTGTGTCTCCTCTGTGTTGGACTGCAAGTGCTCTGAAGGCAGAACACTTGTCATGTGTTAACAAGAACTCAACTTCACCATCTCTCAGTGCTCATTAAATAGGTGAGTACTTAGGAAAAGGAGATTAGTGGAAGAGCATGGATGAGACTATAGAGTGGGAAAACTTGGGTAGAGTGATATGTGGCTCCAGGTGACACAGGGCCCATGGATCAGAGAGTGGGGATGAAGAGCACCCTAGTGGAGGGAGTCAAAGGTGTGGTGTGCATGCCCAAGATGCACACAGTTTGGAAGATGAGGACTGAGAACACAGAGTAGAAGGCAGCACCATCCCAGAATAGCAAGAAGGGTCTGAACAGAGGTAGCTCATCTGGAAACAGACAGCAAGAGGGTTTAGTAGGATGACAAAAGCCTCAAGAGAAAAGTTTTAAATAAGTATGGAAGGCAGAACATTGACTGGGCCCTCAGCTACAAAGAGACAAGCCAGGTCCAGAGACCAAGAAAAGAGACATTAGGGATCCAGGAAAAACAAATTCAACCATAGCAGTGAACACACAGTACATTAAATGGAGATTTAGAGAATGCAGTTTTGGATGAGAAGTATGAATCCTTGAACACATGACACAAAGTAGCACAAATATCATGCATATGTAATGAATACACCAATGTAGGTGTATACAACATATACACATACATGAATACTGCCAGATACTTAGAGATAAACTGACATGTTACTAATCATAAGTGGTGGATCTCTATATCAATATTCACGAATCAAGTATGTGCACAGCAATATATCTTTGTCTATTTTAAAGTTGGGTCATCTCAAAATGACTATAGATAAAATGAAGGCTCCCTCTTAACATAAGCTATGCAGAACAAGTTTCTTATAAATCAAACATCTGCTGCTGGAGAAAATGAAACACAGTAATTGGCTTTGGGGGAGGACACAGATAAATATGATAAATATGACTAATACAGACAGAGGTGGAGGGTGTGAGTTCATTTTCACTTTAAATGCTCCCGAAAGAAGAATCTGGAGTGTCAATTACAAGCTAATTGTTTAACACCTTTCCCCTTCAAATTGAGGGTTGACCTGACCCCAGGTTCATGTGAGAGCTTCTGTAGGCTAGTGCTGCAGTGCTCTTATATCCTGATTTTGGTTGCCAATAATCATGCTATTTTGCCAATATGATATGTTTCTCTGGAGAATCAATTTGTTACAACTAAATTTGAAAAAAATGTGAAGGAAATCTGAAATGAGGAAAAATAATTGTAACAGTGAGTCAGAAAATGTCCTCTAAATTCCTGTCCTTCCTGAAGCCTCAAGTGAGTGACATTGAAATTTTGTCATTTCCTCATAATACTCAAAAGGATGCATTTTGCCTAATTTTATCAATAAGCATTAAAAGTGATGCCTTGGGAAGCAACCTAAGATCTTCTATTTGAGGTCTGAAGTTTGAAGACCTTTTCTATCTAATTACTGAAAAATACAGGGGAAAAGATTCCATCTGTTGATTAAGCTCCCAAGTCCTAGTTAATGAGTTTTGTGAGAAATTGCCTGGCTTTAGTGAATGTAGGTTTGGCCAACTGGAATTTTAATTTAATTAGATTTATAAGATGAGAAATCTTCGATAGCCCTGCCAGGTCAACACTTGCCACTCACTGTCACCAGGGATTAAGTTTATAGCCTTCTTTGTCCTATTTCTCAAGTCTTGCCAGCTCTTAGATAATATTAAAGGCAAAGCTGGAATCGAGCAAGGATTCACATAGATTTTTGGCCACTTAGGTTCATTCACAATGGCCAAAAGGTAAAAGTGGCCAAGTGTCCACAGGCAAATGCATGTATGGACAAGAGGAAACATACGCGTTCATTGGGATGATTTTTAGCATTAAAGAAAGGGAGGCTCCTACTTTATTTCAACTTCTATGATAAACACAATGGTTGAAAACAACTTGAGGAGGAGCCAGGTTAGTTCATCTTATATGTCCATCATAGAGAGAAGCCAGGGCAGCAACCTGGAGGAGGGAGCTAAAGCAGTCACCAAGCAGGAATATTGCTTACTGGCTCATTCTCCATGACTTACTCAGCCTGTTTTCCTATACAACTGAGGACCGACTGCCCGGGGTGGTACCACCCACAGCACCAATCTGATTAAAGCTATTCCTTCATTGAGAGTTTCTCTCTCCAAGTGAGTCTAGTTTTTGTCAACGAAACAGATCCAGGTCATCTGGCCTCGTGTCTAAGCCTCAAGGCCAGTTTGCAGTAATACGTGGTCATAGACCCTTCATGGATTACTGAAACATTAAAGGCACTCCTAGAAATAACCTGAAGTCTCTACCTTCTACATAAATGATTTTAGCCACCCAAGTTCTTGCTTTTAAGAAGGATTATTGATGTACTCTAGGGAGAAAAGCCACCATTTCCCCTCAGTGTCAAGAGAGTTGCCCAAAGATGATTAACAGCACTCAACTGTCTATCCCATACTGATTTCAACATCCAATAAGCTTTAAAATGTCCGCTGCCCCCGGCTGGGCCCGCCACAGTTATGTACATCTACATACTAAGCCCATTAGTGCCTCCATTGATTTTTCTCCTCTTCTGACCAAAGCAAAAGGGCTGGCTCCAGCCAGGGCTGTCTAGGCTGAGAATGACAGCAGCCAGTCCTTTTGTGAAGTGCACAGTGGAGAGGATAGCTTCCCTGGTCCAGCCACTTCTGACATCTCTCCCTCCTTTGAAATGATATTTCTGTACTTATTATTGAATTTAGACAGATAAGCCACCCTTTCTGAAGTAGAAAGCTTCAGGAGATAGCATCCCTCGTGCTGCTCACAAATTCTGGATCCCACAGCCTGGGAAATTGGAAGATAGCATCAGAGGCACGCAGCTCGGCATATACAATTATGTTTGGCCTGAATGAGGGAAGATACCCTCAGCCGGCACTGCACTGTCACAGAATGAGCCACAATCCCAGCTGCCACCCTGCTTCCTGAGACTGTGTCATGAATCCACATCATCCATCAAGGCTCAGATGATGGTAACCACAAGGGAAAGTGAACTCCACAGACATTAAAAAAACTACACACACCACTGGTTTGGGGCAAGTGTTTGGGGTGGGAATGTGACAGCTGAAACACTTAGCTTCTCATTTCTCTCTCAGACCAAAGAAAAAAAAGACCTTGGAACACCACTTACCATCCTTCCAAGGTCACTGAGTAGAGGAAGGGTAAGTGAATGAGGGTCAGGCCCACCTCACACTTCGGCATCTTTGACAGAAGACCAGGCATACAGCTAGGCATCAGCAAGGGAGGGGACAGAAGACATGTGGGGAATTTTTTATTTCATAGGTTTAAGAGCCTTGACATAGTTGTCAGGGAAAATCAGAATTGCAGTCAAACTGAAGGCATACCTCTTTTTCCAGGTTTCAAATGCATATGTAGGGAAAGCTGTCACTTTTCAGGGGCTAGGCATTCTTATTGTCACAATCTCGTTGCTTATTTCAGCACAGGTCCAGTCTGATGGCTGAATTTCCCTCCTCATCTGATCCATTCAGAGACCACCAGTTTTAAGAGCTCATTTGTATGGACTTGTGCACAATCCTACAGTTCTTCATTCATTCAGTTCACAAAGCTGCCAAGCGTATGATCACAGTAAGCTAAGGCTGACTTGACACAGGGTGTAAGCATGAAACAGAGTCCCCAGCACGAAAAGATGACTTAGTGAGTCAAGTGCTGAACTCCAGTATGTGGAGCTGAGTTTGAATTGTTAGAACCCACACAGGGCATGGTGCAGGAGATTGCATCTGCAATCCCAGTGTACCTAAGATGGGAGATGGAGACATGAAAATCTTGGGCACTTCTGGTAGCTTGTTAGTAATGCCAAGCAACAGGGACACTTTAGCTCAAAAGAGGTGGAAGGTGAGGACATACACCTGAGATTGTCCGATGACCTTTGGCATGTGCACACAAACACACATACATGTGGGCATATGTGCTCATACCAAAGCATACACTAACGTGTACTCACATGTGCTTGCATACACGCATGCACTCATACACACACATGCGCGCGCACACACACAAACACACACACACACACACACACACACACAGAGTTCCCTGCTGCACTGAACTTAAACATTAATCTTTATCAGCTGGGCAGCAAACAGCAAGAGGGGGTTTTCATACCAAGCCTCCCATGGGCTAGATGCCCCAAGACAGGGGTTCTCAAACCCACATCTCCATGAGAATGAAATGTAATGGCATGTCCAATCTCTCCCATTCAGGAGCTCCTAGGCAGGCCCAGAATCTGCATTTCTACCTAATTCAAGGCTATGCAGCTGCTGGCAGTTCAAGGTCTACATCTTTGAAGACTTTTCTTTGACACAGATGCAAGCACATTTTAAATTGGTTACTTTTAGGTATTTATTCTTTTTTGTTTTCTTTTGAATAAATCTCAAGCCATGACATTATGAAGCCTCTTTGGATAATACCCCCTTGAAGATAGGTATTTATTCTTTAGATAAAACCCCCTTAAGTTATCTATTAAAAGATCAATCCTTTCTTAGGAGGTATCACATCCTCCAGTACCACCCATGAGTGGTTTCCAATAAACTCCTGTTTGGTAGTGAAGGAAAACAAACAGAAAGACATTTCAAAAGCTTATGAATGGGGGAGAAAGAGGCCTAAAGTCTTCTTTGCCTTGAAATATTGTTTAAAGTCATTGTTAGACTCTAGGTACATGGCTGGACAATGCCAGGAAAGTATTACATTTTCAGCTTAGTACTCTATTATTTAGTCATTGAAAACATACTTACTGACTAATAACTGTATATGCAGCTTGGTGCTAGGACTGAATAGGGAGCAAAGAACCAAAGAACTCTCCTGGGATGAAGCGAGTAGATGCAGGCAGATCTCTGTGCATTCGAGACCAGCCTGGTCTACAGAGTGAATTCCAGAACAGCTAGGGCTACACAGAGAAAACCTGTCTTGAAAAACCAAGAAGAAAAATGAGAAAAGAATAAGAATGAGGAGGAGGAAGAAAGAGGAAGAAGGAAAAAGGAAGAAGGAGAAGAAGAAGAAGAAGAGAAGAGGATGAAGAGGAGAAGGAAGAGGAAGGAAAGCTATGCATGCACTCAGTGGTAATCTAGAGAGCTGGAGAGGAGCCAGCTCTTCGTGAACTATGAGGTCTGAAGACTTTTCCCAGAAGCAAGCTAGAAAGGATGGTAGCAGATGAAGATGGACATTCTTCACCCAGAAAACATTGTATGCAAAGCCTCTTAAGTACCCCGTGGAGGTGTGGTGAGCACATGGAGAGATGGAGAAGCTTCTGAACATCCCACAGGTCAGGGCTGCCAGGAAGAGGAGAAATGGCCTGACTTAACTAAGAAAGGTCTCAAGCCTTCATGAAGGAAAGGCACCTGCAGCCTGAAGGTAGAAAAACTGAGGCACAAAAAGCATAAATGTGTGGGATAACAGACAGAAAGACAGTCTTGAAGAAGTAATGCGGCTTGAAGAATTTGTTTATGGCCACTGTATTAGTTACATATGTGCATAAGCATGTATGTATTATGTAGAGGCAAGTGCACGTGTGTCTGCCTGTGTGGATCAGAGGTCAACTGTGGATATTGCTTCTCAGTTGCCATCCATTAGGTTTTTTGTTTGTTTGTTTTGGAGACAGAGACTCTCATTGACCTAGAGTTCACTGAGTTGCCAAGGCCGGCTGGCTGGCAAGCCCCCAGGTATCTCTCTCTCACTCTCTGGCTCCTCCTCTGGCTTAAAGAATAGACAGTCATCTTTCTGTCATCATTTCAGGGGATTCTGGAAGAACTACGGCCCAAACATCTCCCCATCTAAGGTTCTGACATTTTACCTCTGGGGATTACTTCTTTATGGTTACTATGTTTCCTGGCCTTAAAAAGCAAAGAGATAAGAAATATGCCTGTCTTCAGTTGTTCAGGATTCCACACAATGCTGTTGAGTTACAGTTTACTAACTATCAGGAGGATGCTGGTTAAAAGTATATATCCAGGGCTGGAGAGATGGCTCAAAGGCTGAGTTAAGTGCTCTAGTTCCAGGGAAATCAGATGCCCTCTTGTAGTCGCTGCATGTAGTGTCATGCATGCAACATACACTCAACATGCACATGCTAACAAGTAAATAAAGATCAAAAATAATCTTTGAAAGTGAATTTTCTCCAGGCAGTGGTGGTGCACGCCTTTAATCCTAGTACTTGGGAGGCAGAGGCAGGCGGATCTCTGTGAGTTTGAGACCAGCCTGGTCTACAGAGCTAGTTCCAGGACAGCCTCCAAAGCCACAGAGAAACCCTGTCTCAAAAACCAAAAAAAAAGTGCATTTTCAAATATTCTAACTCAAAGGATCTGGTAACTCAGAGATCTGCATTTCCAACAAGTACCTTTCATTCCCTTTCTGTATAATTGTAATGTACTGTGAAAGAGAATGTTTTTAATGAACCAGACTCTAGGGGCAAGACCTGGAAGGTCTTTAAAACCCTGTTTTCACCTCCAAGCAATTTGGCCAGCATCTCTGAGGGCAGGACCAGACATTGATATTTTCCTGTTTAGAAAAACTTGGAAGATAGGAGCAAGAAGATCAGAAGTCAAGGTCATCCTCAGCTACACAGTGAAAATAAGGCTAGCCTGTGCTACATGAGATCTATTTTTTTAAAAAAGCAGGAATAAGAGTGGAGAAAGGGGAAGAGAAGGTGGTATAGGAAGAAGAAGAGAGAAGACAAAAGGAGAGGAGAGGGAAGAGACAGAAACCTATCCAACCAAATCCAGTGTGTGAAAGGCACAGTCACTTGCACAGCCGCTAAGAGGGTTTTAACAGCTGAGAGGATAGGATCTCAATGTCTTTCAGAGAAATGTCAACAGTTAGCTCAGATAATCAGGAGCCAAGCCTCACCTCCCTGTATATATACCCACACTGTTCCTTGACAGCATGGCAACTGCAATCTGGGCCTGGGAGATTCAGGCCATAGTGAATGCCAGGACTGAGTCAGAACTTTGCAATGAGTAGGCCATTTCCTGCCACCTGGATTTCAGCGCCTGAGTTTTGTGAGCAGGCTGTTGTTTCTCAACTCTGCTGGAATCCCTCACACAAACACAGTTCAATCATCTCTTGCTTCTGGGAACCTCTGAGACCAGATATAAGGTCTGATCAAACCATAACCAAGCCTCAAGATCAATGGACAGTTGATCCCTGCCAGTGCCAACACAAGCATCAAATATGGCCAAGAAATTGCCAAGGGGGAAAATACAAATGGGATCTAAAAGACTGTGGCCAGACCTACACTGTTTAGAGCAAAAGTGTATCGCATATATTTCATGAGAATTCCCACAGAGCTCTGTTGTAAAATTCTACCTAGAAAACCAAGGAGGCAACAACACCTGCTGGTCCTAGGAACAGAAACCAGAGTGAACTCAGTGGGGACAGTGGTCCATGAAGAACATGTTCATTGGAAGATGGCTCAATGCCATCAAAACACAGTGGGGATTTCCTCTTGTCTCCATCCATTTCCCAGAAGCCTAGGGATGAGCTTCCAATAGGACTAGAATTCGAGCCATGCTGTCATCTTAAATTCCCTAGATTGTCATCTTAAAATCAAGAGACATGGCCTGGGGAGATGGCTCCATGGTTAAAGTATGCACCCTTTTTGCAGAAAACTGAAGTTGGGTAGCCAGATCTGGTGGTTTATGACCACCTGTAACTGTTGACCCAAGGGCTCTGACACCTTCTTCCTGTCTCTCATATGACATTCCCACATGCACACATACACATGTAATTAAAAATACAATGGAATCTTTTTTAAAGTTTGGGGATAATTTTCATTCTCAAAACTACTTTGAATTCTACCCAATATACCTAAAATGTTTTATTTTACCACTAGTATTACAAATTAAGGAAATACTCGAGGTCATTCACCTGCCCAGTACACCATAATACTTTAACCATGTTACCTACTTCATAATAATTGTCCTATTTTGTGAAAAGTAGCCTCGCCCAAATGACAAAGTTGTTCTCTTTTTTAAACAGGAGACATATTTTGCATTGCTTCCATTTTTAGGACTGTGTTTGAATTAAAGTCAAGTAAAAACAACTCAGTTGCTCTAGCACACTTCAGGTTCTCAACAGGCCCACGTTGCTATGGCTACCATATCCTGAATCCCGATGGAGAATGTTTCATCATGGCTAACCGACAGTTCCCAGACTCCATAAGTAAACAGAAAAGGTCCTGATTATTTTCTATGAGCCCAGGGTGACCATGCTCAGAACCTGGGTGCTTCTTCCTGTTATCAGGATGAAGCATAATAGCCAAAGGACAATGCCCCAGTAACAAGCCCCTTCCCAGCAAGGTGGCCTTGAAAAGATAGCTCTTGGCCCCTCAGTTCTCTCTTCAGCTGGAAGAGAGGAAGATGAACACCTAACTCAAAGAGGTAAGAGGATGGAATGGTTTCCTTGGGAGGCACTCAAAACAGTGTCCAGCACACAGTAAGGTAGCTGAAAAACAGTTTAACAAATACACAACACGATGGCTGCTGAACAAGTGTTGAAGCCCTGAGGTTTTTCTGCTGTAGAATGATCTTATCAGAAGATGCTCAAACCATCTCTCACCTGCAAAAAGGCAAACACATTGCTTCCTGCCTGTACCATTTGTTTCTTCACCTGAGTTCTTTTTTGAAACAGAGCTCTGCGGCTCCATGCCTGGGACATCTGTAGTGTTCTAGAATGCCTGTCCTTCTCTGTCCTGCAAAGAACATATTCTGGCAGGTGACCTCTGTTATCTTACAGCTGACGTCAAGGCAGAAGTTCCTAGAACCTTCCTGAAAGCTGCGAGTGTGAACATGCATGGACGCACACAGGTGCACGCAGCTCTGTCCTGACCCTGCATATTTCCATCACTGCCTTGCATTTGCTGTCATCGCTCTATTTACCTCTTTACTTGAACACGGTACAATCCCAAGAGAAACTTGAGGGAGTGAGGCTTGATCTTTTCATCCTTACTGTAGCCCCAACATCCAACACTTAGAGCTCAGTGTTGTAACTGTTATCCTCAATCACTGGGTAAATGAACAAATGGCTGTGTGAATGTGTTCCTCCGTGCTTGGATTTCTGCATCTGTTTGTTTGATATTTCAAAGCTATTTTGCAATTAGAGGGCCCTCAATTCCATATAGCCTAATATAAACCCTTGACTATTTTTATGTGTATTTCTACCTTTTCCACGTAGACTCTAAGCCCCTTAATGCCAGGTCACACCTTGAAGTTGAATATCACATCCTCTTGATGTCCAGCTAAGAACCATGCCCTATAATACTTGCCAATGAATGAGCACAAAGGATAAAGTGAGACTATGAATTAATTTCCTTGGTCACATATAGTGGATTCTCTCCACAAATGACAATTTTAACTGATGTATATGTGTGTGTAGTAATACACATCTCTGTATGTTTATTATATTTCTCACCCTAATTAAATGAAACTGTTTTTACAATTGTTTTCCCATCCAAGAGTGGAACTGTAAAGAACAATGGTAAATTTTAGACTTTTAACATTGGTTTTCTTTAATTGTAAGTCAGTGTTTTTTTAAAAAGAAGCTTTGAGTCATCTTTAAAATTTCCTGCCAGGAGTACAGCACACTATGCTGAAAATGGCACTTATCTCAGTAAACACATTGCCACCTCAAGTGATTGGTCCCAATAAAGCAATCTCTGAACAAAGAGCTGACATTTCTTCTAAATCTCCTAAGAAAAAATTACATGAAAACTTAATAAGCACCAGAGACAAGAAAGCTCAAAACACTTCCTTTATTGGATAGGTCCATCTCCTAAGCATGTGTCATCTTCAGGGCCCACCCTGTTTTCTGACTTCAAACTCATTGTAGCTCTGTTCTCTAAGACATACCATAATTAAATTATGGTCTTAAAGGCACATTCCTATTTTCCTCCACTTTTTTTCTCTCTCCTTCTTTTGTTTCTATCTTTCTAAGACATAATGAAGTAGCTTGGTTACATACAGACACAAACACAATTTCTCTCAGAGCAGAATTCTCGAGCAATGAGGCACACTGACCAATCATATGAAGTGAAGTTGGGGTGTGGGTAACAGCAAACTCCAGTGAAGGCCAAGTTATTTCTAAAGTACTCATTACCGGAAGAGTCTATTATGATCTATTTACTTGCAAAATGAATTGAATTCACACTCATACAACTCACCGGTTCCTAGAGAAACAGGTAAAATAGTGTAGCAAAAAAAAAAAGATCAATACCTGAGATATTAATGTCAAACTGAGACAACAGAAAATATGCTATGAAGCAAGGCTTCTATTTCCAGTAAGAAAGACCAGTAGGAGGAGGAGCTGAGGAAGGAAGGGAGAATTATCATTCAGCTAGATTGATCAGGGAAGAGCTGGTGGAATGCTGCTACCTTCTAAGGGAATAACAGGTGGAGCTGAAGGGGGGAAAGCAGCCTATTTATACTTGTATTTTTCCCACGTATGTATTGATCTCTCACCATATGCTGGGCACTATTCCCAGCGTGAGGCTTGCTGCCGAGCAAGGCAAGAACTCCCCTTTGAGCAGCTAATGGGAGTAGGCCAGGACCCACCCCTTTGCCCACCGGGTTGGAAAGAGCCATACACAACTGCAAGTCTAGCTGTCTGTGTAAGAAAGGAGGGACCCAGCCCTTCTCTTGAGTTCTGAAGGTTTTCCTTTGGGATGATGGCCACAATTCCTCTTGGCTTTTCGAGATTAGATTTGCCTTGCAAACAATGAGTTTCCTCTCAGTCTCCTTCATGTTTACCATTATTAAACCACAGGGATGCAGTTAACAACCATTACAAATCATAAAAGATTTCTCCCAACTCTTTCAAGTGCGACTCTCCTAATTATAGACTGTAGGTGAGGCCAGTCCTGACCCATTCATTATTTATAGTTCTTAAATGCAAATGGATTTTACATCACACAGGACTGAGATACAGGCTTCTTCCAAATAAATGCCCCTCTACTCTAACACCCCTTGGTGGCAGTAAATGGCCCAAACGATTCCTCTCTGGGATGTGTTCAATAAGGATTCCATCCCATCCCTGGTACAGGAAAACAATAACCAAGTTCATCATTCAAATGATGTGGCTGAGAAACAAAACCATTTTCCCTCTTAAAAATGTGATTGTTGACCTAATTTATCTGTTTCCTTGGCAGTGTTCAAGATTAATTTACTGTCCAATAAAGCAAACACTAGCAGAGCTGCTGAGTGGTAGAAAACCACTATTTCATCCTAGCACAAGCAACCTGCCTAAGCCAGAAGCAAACTAGCCATTGCAAACTTACTTCACTTACTGTTCCCAAGGACACAAAAGGGAGGCAGGTTTACAGACTTTAGGGGCAGTATATGTGATTATCAACTGTCAAGAGAAATGGAGTAGATTTGGCCAGTGAGCCAATGGCCATAGGGTTTTCTCTTCTATTTGATGGCAAACAAACCTCACTTCCACAGAACCAAAGAAAGAAGGGGACAGGGTGGGACAAGTGCAGCCTTGACCTCTCATGGTGCCTGCCATCAGTGCTGATTCACACACACACACACACACACACGCGCGCGCACACGTTACCCTGTCACCCTGCTTCCTTTGCAGATAAAACACCATGGGTAATCATAAAGTGCTGCTTTGGTACAACTCCTAGACAAGAAGTACCTTAGATGTAGAAGGATTTTTCACACAAGAGTCTTTCTAATGGATGATCACTGAGCAGACCACATAAAAGGAAGCTCTTTCTATTTGCAAGTCAGATGCCCCCAAGAAGCTGGATCAACTAAAGGCTCATGGGTTGCTCGTTTAGAGAAAGGAGGATGAGCTTCAAGATCCCATTTTTGACTGTGTTACTATTTCCAGAGTGACATTGGAGAGCAGGGGCAAAAGAAGGAAAACTTGTAAAATCTGGGCTCCTGACCACACACTGTATATCCAAAGGAAGATACATTTGCAAAGACAAGGGAACAGAGTATCAAGCAGTATTACAGTTCAGATTCAAAGGGCACTGAATCCAATGCTGCTAGGAGGAGTCAATACCAGCTATCCCTAGGCTTGTGTTGTAATGGGAGAAGTCAGGACTCAGTGAAGAATTGATTTATATCATGTCTTACTATTAATTGGACATTTGGAGACTGGATAGAGAGGAAAAGTTGCAGAGGTCCAGTGGGCCTGCTTTTCATTTGTTAGAAGCTGGAGTGGGTATGTAAAAGGTTCAGGCATTTATGCTGGCCTGCCCTGTTCCCTGGCAGGATGCACTCAGGCAACACTCTGGCCAGCCCAGAGTTCTGTGAGAGCCACGCAGGTGCAAAGGACCCCTTTAAAGGACTGACACCCTGCCTGCTTACGCTGTCTTTTACCCTCGTCTTCCTCTCCATCTCATCTCCTCTCTTATTCTTCTCTCTCCCTCTCTCTCTCTCTCTCTCTCTCTCTCTCTCTCTCTCTCTCTCTCTCTCTCTCTCTCTCATCTTATCTCTCTCTCTCTCTCAGCTCTGCACAGGTTGGTTACCTCTTACTCCCCTTTCCTTCCCTGTCTACCAATAAAAATCCACGTGGGATCATTGAGTCATGGTTTGTGTCTCGTTACTGGGTAAACCTAGACATTTTAACAGCAGTATGCCTCGCCTAAGTTTTTCCTAGTCACACAAACCCTACAAAGTACATGGGCTATCTTCTTCAAGAAGGTCTCACATGCACTGTACAGCCCCCGTCGTTTGGCCCTGTGTAGGTTATTCAGATTCTTTTTAAAAACAGCACCTCTGGTTTGTAAATCAGAGATGTGGATCATAGGTGTGGGCTTCAGCATAGACCGAGGCGTGGTAGGTCCAGCAGCACCATCCAAAGACATTCTCAATAACCCGCAGACGGTACTGAGTGAGCCTTCACGCACTATGTTCTCCCCATGTGCCTTGTGCCTGCCCTGTAGCTCTGCCACAGGGCACCACAGCCACGCTGTCCTTCTGGGTGCCCTGCCCTTTCCTCTGGATCACTGTGCTTGTGCTGTGGGCATTGCTACGTCAAATGAGTTATACGAACACAAGTATCAACATCCGGGTGGCATAGACATTACAGGATGGCCGGTACACTGATTTCCATCCAACGAAGGCATAGTGGACACATGATTTTGTCTCCATTGTGCTCCTCTGAATGATTTGTTGTAATTATCCAAATATTTGCAGAAGGTAGTTAACACAAGTGTGATGGCTAATACCATTTGTCAGCTTGACAGCTAACCTCTGTGATGTGCTTTCTACTCTAAGTTAACTGAGGTGGGGTCCTTTGCCTGTAATGTGAGGTGCTATCACATAGGCTGGGGTCCTAGCTGGGTAAAAGGGGAGAAAGCAAGCTAAAAACAGCATTCATCTCCCTCTGCCTCCTAACTGTAGAAGTCTCGGGAGCAGCTGCCTCCCACTTCTGTCTCCATGACTTTGCCATAATGGGCTGTGGACCCAGACGAAACTTTTCTTCTCAAAGCTGCTTTTTATTCAGGCATTTTTCACAGTAATAGGAAAAAACACTAATAAAATGAACGACTGAAACAGCAGAGAGAAACAATTGGAAAATACTGTACTGGATGCCAGATGCCCTGAGTTATGTGGAATGTCAACCCCAGATTTACACAGACTGAACCAGGATCAACCCAGAATCTGGATCCACTGAAGGTGAGTGCTCAAAGGCTGTAACTGGGCCCAGAATATACCAATAACACAATAAATATACTTATGAATATAACAAATATATAACAGACTATAATATAAAATAATATAACTAATAGAAAACAAAATATAGCATGCATTTTATACCAAACCCCATTCTAAACATTTTATTTATAATGTTTCATTTAATCACCACAAATGTTTTACTATCCCTACTGCACAGCTAAAGAAAGTGAGACTCAGACTGTCAGGTAACATCCTCCCATACCTCACAGCCATTAAAGGCATAGAGCTGGGACTTTCACCAGCCTCCCTGAGCTGCTGGACAGCTGCACGACTGGCTGTTCACTGTGCAGTCTCTTCAGGGTCAGCGGAGATGTCCTCAGTCCACCACTCTTGCTTTACAGAGGCCTTGCCCTCCCTGGGAGAAGGCTCTTCCTTACCAAGTGAAGTAGAAGCAAAAAGAGGAGCCCATAGCATCCTCTCATTGTTTTCAGGATTGTGTTCTAGGTACTGCTTGGTCAAGAAAGGGAATTTTGTGGGGCTCAGAGTCCAGTGCCTTAACAAAGTATAGAAGCCATTTTTCACATCTCTGTGATTTGGCTGTGCCTGGATGGGATCAACTGTTCAAAAGTAGATCTATTTTTCACTATTCTAATCGACTGGTTGGTGTCACTTACTCTTTATTCTTCCTCCCTCCCTCCCTCCTTCCCTCCCTCCCTCCCTCCCTCCCTCCCTCCCCCCTCTCTTTCTTCATTTCTTATAATAAGCACCTCAGTGAGAAGCAGACCAGCGGTGTGTGGAGACTGGCTGGGGAAATCCTCTGTCCAACGCAAACAAAGTGATCAATATGTGATATACAAATGAGTATTAGCAAGGGGTCCCCAAAGACACCCAATACCAAATGCTCTGAATTCAACAGCTTCTTCTTTTCTTGCAAAATGTAACCTCATCCCAGGATTATAGAAATGTATAGAGATGGCGAAGCCAAAAATTGTTCTCTCTGCCACAATGGTCCCCCAAAGAAAATACAATAATTAAAGCACAGTATGAGGGATTTGGTGTGGTAAAGGTTCATATTCCATGATTTGAGTTATTCAAGAATATTCCAGGAAGGAAACTGAGGGACAGCGCAGCCATGAATGCTTCACAGTTAGAAAGACAGTCAGTCTTACAGTTCTGAGCCAGCATCCCTCTGCTGGCTGGTTTCCTGATGTGAAGCAGATGGAATGGACACAACATATTACATTGCTAATCTGTTATAGATGCTCACCTGGAACCAGTTCTTCCTTAGAATGAGAATATTACCCAAGAATCCCCTCGTGATTAATAGGAACAGTCAATTCTAGATAAGGCAGCCTCACAAGGATTCTCACATCTCTGCTCTCTGCCCTCCCCCCCACCACATCCCCCAGCCCTCCTTTTTACCATCTGCAGTCAGTAAGTCAAGGAATTCCATTAAGCTTTGGCAAGATTGGTTGTGAACAGTTCGGCAGGTCTATTAAGACAATGTGAGCTCTGCCACATTCAGAATAATGACCACGTCAACTAGTGTTATGGCTTGAAACTGCAACAGGCTCAGATTTCAAATGTTTAGTCCCCAGTTAGTGATGCTTGTTCTGCTGAAAGTTTCACCCCAACCCCTGGCTTCCATATACCCAAAGAGTCTGGGATGTTACTGTGGAAGTTCCACCCAAGTCACCCTCCCCCATCTCCTGCCAAACCCTGCTGCATCTCATAAAGTCTGCCAAATGGTGGCCCCTCCCCCAAGATGCTCAAGACCACTCTCACAGGGGCTGGAAGGCCCATTAAAAGTGAGCTTTTTCTAATTCCGTTTGATGTGGTCTGATTTGGGTTGCTGCATTGGCAGAGAGGCTTATTCGGGTGCAGAAACTTTTCAGTGATAGAAATGTTGATTCTAGAAATGTTGGGAGGAGGTGGCACATGGAGAATGGGTATCTTTGGGTGTAGACTCTTCCTGGCCACTTGCTGTCACTTTCTGCTCCCTGATTTGCTATGCTGTGAACAGTTGTCCTTTCCCACACGCTCCCACTACCACAAGGACCTACCCAAGTACATGGACCAAATGACTAAGGACTGAGTCCTCTGAAGCCCTGACCATGGTAAACCTCCTCCTGAGGCTGCTTCAGTCACAGTAGTGGATGGGAGAGGCAGAGGGGGAAGGTAGGGGGAGTCAACTAATACAAATACTAAATATTTGAAGAAGAAAAACTCCCCTGAGCACTTAAGGTTAATGTCACTTTTCTCAAAGTAAATGAGCACCAAAAAAGATTCTCAATGTGGCTTTTGAAAAGACGTCCATGTAGGGACCTTGCCTGCTTCAGGGAAATTAGTGGCGGGAAAGAAGAAGACAGCAGAGATCTAGAAGACGACCCCACCAGGCTATCCCAATCCTCACACAAAGGCAAAGGACAAGGCTTAGCAAATTAACAGAAACAGTACTTCTCTGGTTCCTTTCACCAGTGAACCGAGCCTCCAAATGAATTTTACAAATAACATTTTAATAATTATTTTTTGACTCAGAGAGGCGAGGAGATAAATGGCAAGCCAAAGGTCACACAGGAAATGCCAGGGCATTTTAGGAATAAAATACAGGGTTCTGAAGAGAGTTAAGGGCATTTGCTGTTTTTGCTGGGGTTCAGTTCTCAGCATCCATATGGTAGCTACAACCCTCTGTAAGTCCAGCACCAGTGGATTTCATGCCCTCTTCTGGCCTCTATTGCTACACATGCAATAAACAGTCAAACACTCAAACACATAAATTTAAGAAAATCTTCAGTAAAAATAGAGTAAAATTAAGACATTCCCTCCCAAGACATTGGTCTACCAGGTATGTCATTCAAGGCCCCAGCAAACAAGTGCCCTTAAGAATTTCCTGATTCTTCCCTATCCAGTAGAGAACATCACTGGTATTTGTCATTTTAAATTCCCAATTGGAACAACAGACATACCTGGTTTTGCCAATGTGTGAAGGCATCACACATTATTCACTACTAGAAGCATATGATGCTGTAGAGAAGGAAATGGACCGTGGCAGACCCCAGGTCATACCCCTCTGTCTATGTGGTTCGTACTTTACAGAAGTCATTTCACACTTCTGTGTATTGCAGGTAAATGCCAGCACCTCAAATAATCCCTACTTAAAAACTAGAAAATTCTATTCTGTCCAAAAGCAGTTCCGGTAACCTTCATCTGTTAATGCAGGAACAATTTTTCCTTCCTTCCCTATCCATTTTAATATTTCCAATCTATCTGTGTGTCTGTTCTTTTCAGCTAGTCATGACATCTGCCCAGTTTGCCCATTGATCAAGCAATGGGATAAAATCTTTAGCATATCTTTGATATCTAAAACTCATCATTTTACATCAATGAGACCTCAGAAATGCTCTGAAGTTAGAAACATAGATGGGAGCAGCAAGAGATGTCAGAACTCAAATGGAAGGTGAGAACAACAGAGAGGATGAAAATTCCCCTTGCTTGTGTAGATATGCAGCTCTCTGAGTGCAAGCTCTGGAAAGTTTTCTTATAGAAACAAATCCATAAACTAGAGACTACCTCTGACTTGCCCCTCTTATGTTGTTACCACCTCAATCTTTATTCAAATAAAGGACATGTTAATGGTGCACGAGGCCTTAGTTCTGACTGTGCCAGATACTTGGCAGGCTACCATTCAAAGGACTGCTATAAGCCTTAGTGAAGCCTTGTGTCTAGCCTTTAGATGGACAGCAGCTCCTTTCCATTATCCATGGCTTGGTATTTGTGCCCCTTCCTCTCTTGTGCCTTCAGCTGGGAACTTTTGTGCACTGTTCAACTGTGGGCAGGTCTGGATAGAAGAAGGGATATTCAGAATTCAGAATCCAGAAGTCCAACAAAAACATGAGGTCAGAGAGAGCTGATACTCAAAAAGTCAAGAGAGACTCCATAAGGTTTGAGTGATGGTGCAGGATTGAGGCAAGTCACTGATTACGACATTCTTCTCCTTAAAATGGCTTTACACAGGAATATTAAGATACTAGAATTACAGCAGAACCAATTAAACTTCTATCTCAAGGGCTTGGCACAGTTTTGCAATCTTCTTCAGGAGAGACTGATATGCTAGAGGAAAAAATTGAATGAAACACCAGTATTATTTTTCCACAACTATCTGTAATTGCCTTTTAAAGAATCCTTAAATTAGGGCTATAATAGCTCATGATAAACATTTATTTATTTCTCACAGTATCAGAGAATAAGCACAGCGTATCAAAATTTTTCCCATTGTCTCATGAATTGGTCTTAAGTGGTCTCATTTATTGTGGGTTTTGACTTGTAGAATGATTTAATTATGTTCTTGGAAGTTTAATAAGAATCACCAACTTAAGTAATAATCTGACTGTCTTGGAACTGACTCAGGAAACTTGTTTTTGTTTTGTTTTAAGGAATAAAAGCATTTGGCTGAACTGAATACAAGTGTATTTATAGGAGACACATGTTCTCCCATAATTGACATGGTGAGTCGGGAGGAACATTATTGACGGACTTTGAAGCAAATTCCTTTAAAACCATGCCTATCAATACATGAATATTCATATATACCTTAGCCAAGTGTATCTCATGTCTAGGACCCCTGGTTATCTAGACTGTGTGGAAAGAGTGGTAAAACCTAATCTACAAAGAGCCTACTTGGGATTCAGGAAACAGACCGATTTTTTCAATAGGCAGGAAGAAGGGAGACCAAAGGGACGCTGACAAAGAGATGAGAATTTGGAAAGTCACACAGGGTTTGGCCTTGGTCTCAATCACCTGAGTACAGGGCAGTGTAAAGCTTTTCTTTCCTCCTCTTTTTTTTAATGTGTATGTGTGCATGCAAACTTGAGGGAGGTGTTCTCCATGTGTGCATACGCTCAGGAACACATGCATGTGCAGGCCAGAGAACCTCAGGAACACTGTCTACCTCCTCCACTGGCTGGAAACTCACCAGTCAGGGTTAGCGATTGGCCAATGAACCCAATGACCTTCCTGTCTCCACCTCCAGTGCTGGGGTTACTTACAAGTGTGTGCCATCATCCCCAACATGTTTACTCAGGTTCTGGGAGTATGACTAGGTTTCTCATGCTTGGAAGCCAAGCATTCTACCTACTACCTACCAAATGAGCTGTCACCACAGCCTTCTTTTCTGTGACATATATTTTTCTTTTCCCTCACTACATTCTCAAGTTGCTAATGGAAATGAGCTGGAGTGACTTGGATCTTCTCTTATCCCACCTCCCGGAGGCCATTATATTACATGAAAGGTGACAGAAGAGTGCCAGTCAGAAAACCCACATTGCCTATGAGTCCAGGCTGGTTCTGCTCCTCAATGGTCATGTGTCATTGAAAAAGTCAGTTTCTTTATCTTTAAAATAAGGCACTTGGTGCAGTATACATTTCATTGGGATTGCTTGATGAGTAAGTAAGGTGGAGGAAAAGTGCTTACTCAGCAAGATGCTCCCACTGAAGACAGGTATCCAGGTTCACAGCTTGAGGTAGGAAACAGCTCTTTCTTACCACCATTCCCCAAAGCAAATCATCATTATGGCCTTATGCAAGCTCTCACATACATCCTGTCCCAACAACATGTTTACAATTAGTTTCTTCCTAAAAACTTAATCATGTAATATTTTTTCCTAGATCACTGTCACCTCACTAAGACACAGAGACATGGGCTTGAGGCTGATTCCTCAAGTTGAGAAGGATGGTAATGACTGGTAGACCTTCAGGGAGGCTATCTCCCTGTAGTCAGGAAAGTGCACATAGAAATAGGTCATTCTCACCACATGAGTCTGTGGCATCTGACAGTAGGTCAGGATACCACCCCAAATCATGCCTCATCTTCCCGAGGGTCATCTTGAGTAGCTTCTGTTGTAGTTCTTGATGTCCAAGAATACTCCTGAAACACTTGTAAGGAAGGCTCCCAGTTAATTCTTATTCATTCATTGCTGAAACTACTAAGTGAGGCATTTGAATTCATGGAGTTTACAGGCTGAGGATTCCCACTGGTCATAAGACACAATGTTGTTAATTTATCAGTGAAGTGTCACCAATCTGACTAGGGGTGGTGTGTATGAAGGCTAGCAAGGCTTCATGCATCCTTTCTCAGACAACCCCCACGGCATTATGTTTCAAAGATGATGGCTCACACCTTCCATTCCCGTCTATAAATGCATGCATGTCCTTTAAGTACTCTAGATGAGAAGCATCACTGGCTAAGGATTAGAACAGACAGGCAATCACATTACATCCTGAGCTATGGCCTTCATACCGTGCAAATGCCATATTCACTTAAAAGGAATGCCCCATGGTGGACAGGAGGAGGACCACAGGCTGTATGACAACTAGCCTGCTTGGCAAATCTGAACTCACACAGCTATCACCCAGATCACCTTGCTCCAATAAAACAGATGGAAGCATAAAGATGAAGTGGAGAGTTCTCCTGTGCATCCAAACTCTTGCCTACATGTGCAAACAAAGCCACATCTTCACACCCAAGGAAATGAGCATCTTGTGGAGGTAACTTAGATGCAGAACACCCTCCCAAGAACATGCCTCACATTAATGGAGCTTTTGCTGAGTTCATGGACGCTACCTGTCCACAGAGGGAGGCCCCATATCTGCCTGAATTTCATCCCCCCTAGCTGTCACATCAGCTCTAGCAAAAACAAATGATGGTGATTAGTCCAGGAGTGTGACATGTGACAGGAGAAGCTGATTTGGGATGTCCAGTTGAAACACAATTCATTCATACAAACAACTGGAGTTCATTATCTACCCTGTGGGTTGAGCAAAAGCCCAAACGCAGAACACTGTCTGAGCATCTAAGGAAATATATTGCTGAATTACAAGTGCTTATTTTCTAGAGCAGCAGTACTCAACCTGTGGGTAAGGACCCCCTTTGGGGGTTGAACGACCTTTTCAAAGGGTCCACGCCTGAGACCACTGGAAAACACACATGTTTATAGTAGGATTCATAACAGTAGCAAAATTACATTTGTGAAGTAGCAATGAAAATAATTTTATGGTTGGGGTCACCATAACATGAGGTGTTAAAGGGTCACAGCATGAGGGAGGTTGAGAACCACTGTTCCAGATAGACTCAACACTAGGATAGTCTCCAGGGAGGCAGAGGTTTCCTGGGGTACGGGGACAACTAGCCCAGGACACATATGAAAGCAGGAAGCCTTCCCAGTGCCCTCATCTCCCAGCACCTCACATGTGTCAGCTCAAAGGATGACAGGTCCTTGGATCATTCATCGTGTGGCAAGCAAGCTCTTGAGGCAAACACAGTTACCACTGCCTTATCTTTAGCTCCCTGTTAGCGAACTTGTCATCACTAAGTCATGTTGTTAGTCACCAGGACAACTGGATGGAAAGCGCCAACGACTGGGGGTGGGGGGTGCGACAAGATGACATAGATGAACTGTTGAGCAGGGGCCAAGGGACAAAGAATCTGTTATCACTCCCGGTTGGCAAATGGATAGCTCCTGATGAATATGTGGTTCAGCTAAGAAGCTGCCTCTTCTGAGGACAGGGGTGTCATTATGCAGACAAATGACCCAACAGAAATGTAGTCAGCACTCATACTCCATCTACAAACAAGCATCATCCCTCTCCAGTGACTTGTAGTTGTGGATCAAACACTATTGCTATTGCCTAGACAAGGCAGGAGAGTTGATAGGGATTTCCAGTCAATAGAGCCTAAGAGAAGATGCTCCATGCAGCTAATCAGCCTGCTCTGCCATGTGAAGAAACAGTGAAGGAACTCAGTGAACACCCTAGCCATGGTGGCCTCCAGGCACATCCCTGAGCCTTCACAGACCTCACCCCCACCCCATAAAGTGAGATCCTCAGATGGCCAGCTGTTCTCAACCTCAACAGGACAACATACAAGTCATGGCCAAAGCTGGAGTACCCTAACCTAGCTTCCAGTGAAGGCTTGGTATTTACTGGTTGCCTGACATATATTTGTTGACTTTCTGCATCTTACAATAAGCCAATGGAGGACATACTACTGCCATCCCCATTTAACAGATGGGGAAACCAGGGCTCAGGAAGGTTGGCAGTGGAGCCGAGAGCACCCAGTCAGATGAGAAGGAAAGCAGACAGTCTGTATCCAGAAACGATTAGCAACACCTGGACTCCTCATAATCTAGTGACTCTCCATAGGATTTCACAGGGTAGAAAGTGTGGCTCGGTTGGTAGAGTCCTTGCCACATAAGCACAAGGTCCTGAATTGGAGTCCCCAGAACCAACATAAAAGCCTGGCATGGGAATTTAAATCAGTAACTACAACAGCATTGCAGTTAGAGAGAGGGACATCCCCAAGACTTTCTGGTCAGCCATTTTAGCCAAATTTGCGAGTTCCAGGTTCAGTGAAGAGACTATCTCAAAAATCAAGGTACAGAGTGATTGAGGAAGACACTTAACATAAACCTCTGGCTTCCACACATACATATAATATGTTACAGCTGTGTGTGGGTGTGTGTGTGTGCACACGCAGGCAATTAAACTAGTGGCTCATATTAACTATCTGTTACATTAAATTGGCTGACTGACCAACAAAAGAAAATCTGAGGTTTTAAATGTAAGGCTATTCTCACCATACATGTTTTCTAGAGAAAAAGAAATGCTGTTTCAATGACACAGCCTAGGTTTGTGTTTCAACAGTGAGTGCCAGCTGCCAGCTGGGCCAGAAGGAAGGCTGACTGATGCTACCTGCAGACCAGGTGGCATGTCTCCATTCCCCAGCATAGCCTTGGGGTCCATGATTCCTCCTTGCTTTGAGAAAGAACATCACTAGTCAACTATTCTTTTGCGGAAAGGACCAAAGCCCTGCCTGGCAGCAGTGACAGCCCTGAACCTGAAGCAGCAGCGGATGTAGAGACAGACTTATCTCCTCCAGCTCCCTAGGAGGTCTTCTGGTGGCTGTCAGACAGAGATCGCTAGATCTATTCTCCCAATTACCTCTGTGGCAGGCAAAATTCACTGAAACGGGTCTGTTTCCATCTTAAACTGATCTGTCTCCTATTCTAATGTAGATAGCTCCCTTCTCCCAGAGGCTGAGGCACTCTCTAAGTGTGAGAAGATGTCAGGGTTCCAGCAGGCATCACAGCTTCCAAAATGCTAATTGCCAGCAAACATCTGGAACCCCAGCTGGCCTCCCGCACCTGCACATCTGCCAACTGCACTCAGGTAAGAGACTGGACAGTAGCAAAGTTACCAGGGGCCACTAGGTGTCAGTATCTGGGACAGAAATAAAGGACAATCTCAGAGCTTAGTCCTGGAGGAAGAAAGTTACCATTTAAGGAGCCATCCAAAGTCTCCCAAGCTCAAATAAAAGGAACAAACTATGGTCTGATAAGCAGGGCCCCAAAAGATGTCTACTGTCCCAAATGTAGTAATAATGACTCTAACTAGTGCCTGGCCTACATGATTATGAAGGCTCTTTTTTGTTGTGGTTTAGTGGATATTGTTTCAGCATGGCACAGATTTAGCAGATAGAGTTTGGGAGTATAAATACAAGGGACTTTACATAGAATCCTTAAAACACACTGCATAAACATATCCCTTCACAATATAACTCATGCCCCAACACAAGTGTTCAACTGCATCTTTTTTCCATTTCTGCCATCAATTGGATGAGTCTTACTGATTCTCTTCAACATGGGTTTTAGCACCTAAAACACAAACAAACAAAAAAGACCCACAAAAGAAGCCAGTCAGTCTCAAAAGGCCATGTAGTGTGGGTTCTACTTATTTGACCTTTGGAGTTTCTGTTCATTTGTTTGTTGAACTACTATTAACTACCATTAACTATGTAGCTAGGCTGCCCTCAAACCTCCTGGGTGCCAGGATTGCAGGCATGCTACAACACTCTACTGAAATTCTCCAAAAGACAAAACTATAGGGGTGGACAACTGCCAGGGACGGGCCTGGCAGGTAAAGGGGTTGTTCAAGTGACATGTTGATCATGTTAGAGGCCATGGACACACACAAATGTACTAAATGCTGAAAGCTGCCATACTAAAAGAAAACAAGTCATTCTTGACTGCATACCAAACAACTGAAAGGAAGCACTTAAATAGTCCATGAATGAGCTAGCTCCTCTTTCAGTTCTTCTAAATTAGATAGCATTTACAAAATTAAGGATGCGCTACGCAGAATTTTAAAGGGTTGCAGCTGAGGTAGAGGTTAGATGGAATGACATATTAAAGTGTTTTTAAAATGCAAAGGGCATAGAAGAGGGCAGAGGTGTAGCAGTGAGGCCAAAATAAGCCAGATCTGTCTATGTGCCCTCCCACCCAAGGACAACCCAAGACCTGCGTCGTCTAGGTCCTGCCAGCTAGCTTCTGCCCTTGGACTTTAGTGTTACTTGTGTGGAAAGGGAACTCTAAAAGGAGGTTGTGTCTTCCTATACTTGCATCCCAATGCAGTTATTTAAGTGCAGAGACCCATAATTGAGAGTCAGCTATTTTCCACTAACACTCTAAATAGGACAAATTTGTCCTTCAGAGCTGCAAGGACTAAGGTCATGAGTGAAGACTGAGGAGATTTTGGTCTTGTGGGAAATTCCACTTTCTGGTGGCTCTGTTGGTGCCTCTGAAGAATGGTACAATGACTCTACCTTTGAAGGTGCAGGGAACAAAGAGACTTAACTCATCCTTTTGAACAGGAGAGAAGCAGGTGTCATCCTAAGCTTGACTGATCCTGGCCCTGGGATCTGCAGGTGAGGGATTCACTGACTTGAAAGTAGAAGCACTTTTCTCACCCGTGTCTTCTGAGGCTGTCCGGGATAAAGATAGGAAAGATCTAGAGAATCAACTCACAGGGTATCCACCAGACACACAGCATTCTTCAAAAGGAGCCAGTCGCCACCCCAATATCATATTAGCAATATGGATAAAGATCCAGAGATTGTACACACACACACACACACACACACACACTCCTCTTTCTTTCAGTTTCAGTTCATGCTTCTCTGTTTTTGTTGCCCCTGAACTTAGCACCAGCCCCACAGGCTGTTATCATCACTTCTGTAACTCACTGGAAGTTGCTACTTCTCAGAAAAGTCTTAATTACAGGCTGGGGTCATTGTTACATTAGGGGTTTCAATTGAAGACCCTGGGTTCTAACCTGCTGAGATTTCCTATAATAAACGGTACTTTCAGAGCTTTGATAAAGCTCCAGTCAACCCTAACATTTAAATAGGAAAAGCCATTGCCTCTCAACCCTTCCAAAGCCCCAGGGGCAGGCACCCAATGTACCCACCATAACATAAAGGAGTAAAGAGAAAAAAAGAAAACTATGTTCTCTATAAATGACCCACATACACCAGATAAACAAGACTACAAGTGTTTTAAAAGCAGACAATTCATAGGGGAAAATGGATGGAAAACCTACGATTACTCCTTTGGAGGGCAAAATGTCACCAGATGAAAGAGATGTGTCAATTAGTGGCCACAGCCTCCTTTGCTCCAACCAGACTCTTCCATGGAGGAATGGCAGCAGGAAATGAGCTGCCATCAATGCAAAGAATGGGGTAGGCACTACTGTTCCTGGGTTGAGGCCCCTGACCTCTGTCCCAGGGTTGTGGGGGGCAACTGCATTTTCACATGTATCATCTGTGCTGTTGCTTTACCTGGCTATTTTCTTTTGTCATTTCACACTGCAGCCAGAGTGCTCTGCGTTCTACCTCATGGGCAAGTCCAGGAGTCCTTCTGTGAGATGAATCTTTTGGAGCCTCCAGATAAGGAGGTGTGCCTCATCCCCAGCTGCCTTCCTCCATTATCACCCTGACTTCAGAGTTATAAAATCCTGGGCTCCTGGAAGATTCCCAAATGTTGCAAATGTTGAAATTGAACCAAGGAATGAAAGTTTAAATTTGCCTTCAAAGGAGTCCCTTAAGGAACACAATATCATGCATATAAAAGTGTCAGAGGCCCAGATGAAAGAGCTAATGACACAGCGGTATTTCCAGAAATAAGCCGTCTCTCTCCTCAGGGAAGAAGAGACTGGGTCATACCAGGCACACAGGGGCAAAAAGGGGATTACTACAGATCCCCAGCACTCAGAAATGGGCCTTCTGGAGTATTACTGTCAAGGTGGAATGGGTCCTTTGTTAGAGCAGACATTGGAATTGACTAACCAAGGCAAGTGTGTTCTATATGTTGATCAAGTCTGTGGTTATTCAGTGGGGCTCTAGGGGCATAGCTCAGTTGGTAGAGTGCTTGCCTGACATACACAGGGAAGGCCCTGGATTTGATTCTTGGTACCACATAAAACCATGGTGGTGCATGCCTGTACTCCCAGCACACACAGGGTGGAAACAGGTTAAGGCCATGTTTGACTCCATAGAGAGTTAAAAGGTCAGCCTTGGCTATGTTGAAACACTGTCTTAAACAATAAAACAGAATTGATTACTTTCTTGGGACTATTGTGTGCCATGGACTGTGAGAGGAGCTGAGGATGAGGTCCCAGTCATTAGAGTGCTCTCAGACCAGTCCCCACACCTTCTTGTCTGACTCTTGACTTGGGGGTTAAGTCAACAGAGTTTTTCCTTGGGCACCTAGCCAACTGTTCACTTTGTTCAGCCAATGAATCAAACCTTCCTCTCTCTTTTGATCCCTTCCATAAACGCCTCCATGATACTCTTGCTTCTGAAATTTTAGCCCCTAGTCCTTCTCACATATGGTGGAATTTACAACTGAGGTGGTGACTTTTTGTTTTTTACTCCTCCTAAGCACTGATACCTAGCTTCCCTGGATAGTCCTTCTCAGAAACTTCTTGGTTTTATTAGCTGGAATCTGACTCTACAGGGACTAAATAAAGCCAACCAGATCCCTACCTTGTGACACTCATACTTGAGCAGTGACAGGCCATTAAGTAAACAAATAACCAAACAATAGTAATTACAGACAATGAGGATATGCTGGAAACCATTACCATGAACACAGGATCAGGGTCTTGGGACAAGCTATGCCATGACTAGAAGACATCCCAGATGGCTGATTACTTAAGACTACAATGGACTCTACTTATGGCAGGCCAGGGCCTGAGTATTCCAATACAACTAAACCAAGGTTCTCAGAAAGAGCTAACCTGGTGTAACTAAAGGCTATAATCAGGCATGGGGGATGGCACAGGCAGTGAGAAGTTAAGCAGTGTGTAATGAAATGAGAGACTGAACAGGGGTTAAGATATGGCAGTGCATGGGGAATTAACAACCAACTTGGTTGACTTTCTGTTTTCTTGGTTCTATAAATATTACAGCCTTATGGATGTTAGGCAATAGCTCTACCCCTGAGTTTTAGCCCCAGGCCACCCCCATTTTATTTTTTTTTTCTTCCAATAAGGTCTCATTACACTGCTGGTCTTGAACAGACTCTGTATCCCAAGCAGGTACTAAACTTGACATCCTCCTGCCTCAGCCTCCTTAGCAGCTAGGATTATAAGCTTTCACTACCAGGCCCAGTTTGACTGAGTTTTCATATGTGTGCATGTGTGCATGCAAAAATCAGATAAGCTCAGGTGTCATCCATAGGAACGTCACCTCCTTTGAGAAAGGGTCTCTCCTTGGCCTAGAGTTTACCAAATAGGCCTTGCTGACTGGCTCCTAAGTCTCAGAGATCCTTCTTTTCACACCCCACCCCAACCCCACCCTGTGCTGAGATTATAATCTTGCACCACCACAACCAGCACCTTCACACAGAAATAGAAACAGAATGCAGAGCCTCAGGCTTGCAGGACAAGAACTTTCCCGACTGAGCTGCCTCCCCAGCCCTTGGTTGCCATCTTCAAAGACTGCTTCAAACAATGCATAGAAGGTTTCAACAAGGCATAGAGAGCTGTCCATAGACAGAGACTGTCAACCCTACTCTACCAAATTTCTTCCTCATCTGGCACAATCACCTTATCTAGGAGAAAACTAACCTACCTCCTGATGAGCACACGCAGAGACCAAGAAGGAAGGCCACACCTTTTGAGGAATGGTTTTATGAGATGTTAGGTCCCATGATATCAGTGACAGCAAGTCCTGAAGTTAAAGGAGGAAAGAGATAACCATTCATGTGCATGGTGGCCTTGCCATTTCTAGAGCCAGCAGGCAATCTATGGGGCTCTTGTTGAAAGGACTCAGGACACCAGCAAGTCTTATATTGGTATACAGCATGTTATGTGGCCAGACTTAGCCTTGAGACAAGTACTCAGGTACATAGAAAGAAGCCTCAGCCTATCCTTTCAGGCCATTAGAGAGATGCACAGTTCCAGGTTTTATTCTGCTTTCTGTACCTCCTCTGCTACACTGTCCACACTCTTTCTTACTTCTTCCCAGTAAGAAATGTATGCTGCCATGCAAGGCTGAAGGAGAGGAAAAAATAGTTGTATGTTCCTTGTGGAGCCTGCCTCCCCGAGATGCTACTCATCCGGCATTCGCTTTGTTTGCACCTTTTATCAGAAGGCTGTTAAGATACCTCTGCCAGGTTTCTGTACACAGTTTTTCTCTAATGAAGCATCAAATCTCTTTCACAAACAATAGCTGTGTCACATAGATGCCCCAGCCAGCGTGACTGCAACCTCCCTACAAATAGAATACCTGTGTTAGATCTAGCTGACCCCGCACCCAGCACAGTGCCACCTCCACAATGCTTCAATCAGTCTCTGTCCTGTCTCACTCTGTGACTCAGAAAGACAAAAAACAAAAAGCAAGCGGCTTTCAAGGAAACATAGTATGTTTGCATATGACATAGTATCTTAGCATCTTATGTAATGAATATGTTATGAGTCAGTATACAGGTCTTGCTTGCAACTCTGGCTATGGGTCTGCAGCGGCTAACCCAGTAGAGTTACATGCAACCCTTGTTCTGTACCCCAGCTGCTAGCTACTTCCTAGAGCAGTGGTTCTCAACTCATGACCCCTTTTGGTTGCATATCAGATATCCTGCATATTATATATTTATATTACAATTCATATTAATAGCAAAATTACAGTTAAAAAGTAGCAACAAAGATTTTTTTTTTGTTGAGGGTCACTGAAACATGAGGACTGTATCAAAGGGTCACATCATAAGTAAGGTTGAGAACCACTGCTCTAGAGTTTCAACAAGTCTGATATGTCTATGATGAGACACTGAGGGGCAATTGGTGACTGATACGACAGAATACTTCCCAGTGTGATAAGAGGTTAGACCCAGGTAGCAATTGCCATCAAAGCGTCACACTTAAGAGTTGGGAGATGGCTCAATAATGGTGGCATTTGCAACACGAGGCTGAAGACTGGCATAGAGATCTACAGAACCCAAATTAATAATGGGCAGTCATGGCAGCCCCCTTATACTTCCAGCCCTACCAGGCAGAGACAGTGGATCCACAGAAAAAGCTAGCTAGTGAAACCAGCCATGTGGACACATTCTGGGTTTGACTGAGAGGGTCTGCCTCAATAAATAAAGTAAAATAGATACTAAATATGATTCCTATTATCAACCTTTGGCCTCTGCTTCCTCATACACATGTACCCCAAACACATTCATGTACCAACACACATGCAAAAATGTGTTAGCAAGCGCACGCACACGCGCGCGTGCACACACACACACTCACTCACACACACACACACACACACACACACACACACGGAGGGGGGCACATGGTACCATGTATAATGCACATAGCCTGGGGCCCAATAATGTCACTGAGAGTTTTACCACAGAAAAGGTGACATGTGTGCGCAAAGACAAAATATAAGAAGACTGTGCTGCGACAGTGTTACAGCTAGAGATTAGAAATAGCACTAAGGTCTACCAGGTTACCATGACTCTGGCTGGATTTCACAGATGCTGAAGCTACATGTATTCTATTTGGCAGAAGCCATCCACTAAACTCTGAACATGGATCCTTCCCTAGCTGTTCCATATGAGGAATCACATTGTTTCACAATGCTGGACAGCAAACCCAGCTCACAATCACCAGTTAGCTACCTATGACAAGGGGAAGCACGCAATACAGTGTGCTGTGCTATGTTGATGAACCATGATGCTAAGTAGCAAGTCCATTCAAATGCATTTTGTCTTTCATATTCTTTATATGTGATGCGTTTGTCTGAATATAACTCCACCATCAGTAAAGGGACACTTGCACCCCAGGACACTGAAGCAATATAAGATTGTATAGCTGTTGGTTTACTGTCAGAATGGCTAAAATCAAAAACACCGAAGACAATTTATGCTGGAGAGGATGTGGAGAGAGGGGAACACTCCTCCACTGCTGGTGGGAGTGCCGACTCAGTATGGAGATTCCTCAGGAAAATGGGAATTAATCTACCACTAGACCCAGCAATTCCACTCTTAGGCATATACTCAAAAGATGCTCATTCATACAACAAGGGCATCTGCTCCACTATGTTCATAGCAGCATTATTTGTAATAGACAGAACCTGGAAGCAACCTAGATGCCCCTCAACTGAAGAGTGGATAGAGAAAATGTGGTACATTTACACAATGGAGTATTACTCAGCAGAAAAAAACAATGGAATCTTGAAATTCGCAGGGAAATGGATAGCACTCGAAGAAACCATCCTGAGTGAGGTAACCCAGTCACAAAATGACAAACATGGTATGTACTCACTCATATATGGATGTTAGACATGGATCAGGATAGTGCTAGTCTGCACTTCCACTGACAGAGAGTCTGGGAAACAGGAAAGAACCTAAAAGATATGCATATATGCATAGTACCCAAGAGAAGAGGATTGAGACAAGATCCTCTGAATGGATGGGGAACAGGGTGAGGGGTGGGGGGGGGAGTGGGAGCTGGGAAGAAGAGAGGGGGAGAAGAGAAAGAGAGAGTAGGTCATGGGGAACAGGAAGTTGAGTGGGTGGGGGTAGAATAGGGGGAAGAGGGAATCATAGGATAGAAGACAAATCAGGCACCAGAGTGACCTCGAGTGATCTAAAGGGATAACACCAATTGGCAAGCTAAGCAATAGTGGAGAGACCACCTCGAATGCCCATTCCTGATAATGAACTTGATGTCTATAACCATCCGGGAGCCTTCATCCTGTGACTGATGGAAGCAGAGGCAAACACACAATCACTGAACTGAACCCAAGGAACCCAGTGACAGAGAGAGAGGAGTGATGAGCAAATTGGCAAAGATTGGGCTGGCAAAACCAGCAGAGACAGCTGATCTGAACAGGGGAGAGCTCTTGGACCCCAGAGTGACAGTGGGGAGGCCAGCATGGGACTGATCTGGACCCCCCCCAAATGTGAGTGTCAGCGAGAAGGCCTGGGCAACCTATGGGGCCCTGAGCTGTGGATCAGTGTCTATCCCTGGAATACAAACAGTCATCGTGTGCGTATAGCACAAAGAGGGATGCTCTCTCAGCCTGGACTCTTAGGGGAGTGCCTGGACCCTACCCAGAGTGAAATGACAGACTCTAGATATCCCCTATGTGGAAGGATTTGGCAATAGGGTGGGAGGGTGAGGGGAAGGGAAGTGCGGGAGGAGGGGAGGGAGAGGGAACTGGGATTGACATGTAAAACAAGCTATTTAAAATAAAAAAAAAGAACAGAAAAAAAAAAGATTGTGTAGCTGACAGCATGGGTAGGTATATTGATCCTGGTCCAACAGGTCACTGGGAGATACACCAGCAGGAAAATGAGCTATCATTTATGGGTTTAAAAAAAGATTGGTTTTTATTTTATGTGTATAAATTTCATGAATGTATGTATACAAACATACTGTATGTGTGCCTGGTACTTGCAGAGGCTAGAAGAGGATGCTGAACCCACACAGTTGTGAGCCACCATATTAATGCTGGTAACTAAACCCAGATCCTCTGTAAGACCAGCAAATGGTCTTAGCAACTGAGCTATCCCTCCAGCTCCAAACTATTACTTGTTTTTTAAAATGAAAAATGTATACATGTACACAGTGCATGTATATGTATATATAGCCTATATAAGCCTGTCTATGCATGCCTTCTCATTGAGAGAATACCTCAAAATTATTAACCAACAGTGTTAACCTCTAGGAAGCAGGACATGCATACAGCACTAGGAACAAGAGATGAAAAGATACTTTTAGTTCCTTGACAGTTAATTTTCTATCTCTTAAAAACAAGTATCTAAAAATAGTGAAGCCCAGCTCCCCAACATCTGAGTGAATAATACCAAGAAACCACTGGTCACATTTTGTGAAAACAAGACTAAATAAAACATAGAGGAATAGACCCATCAGAAATGGGTCACTCATTGTGGGCATCATATAATAAAACTGAATTCGAATGTGGCAGTCTGTGTCAAACAAACAATCAGAGGAGGCCCAGTCTACCTGAGCCATCACCATCCAAAAGTCTCCTATACTTTTAACCCTACAGAAAAGACAGCTATTAGAGAACCCATTGGCTTCTGCTTCACCTCTTTTGAGACCTTCTCTGAGTAGGAAGTCCACTTGGCTACTTGGCTCAGCTGAACCCATTCTATTTCACTAATACAAACCACTCAGACAAGGTTCCATTGCAGGCGACTGACACCCAGAGACTGCTGTGAGAATTCTAACCTCCAACACTACAAGATACTTTTGTGCTTTTTAAGTCATTGGGCTTGCGGTGATTTGTCATAGTAGAGGCTGGAAGCTAACACAGAAATACACCTTTGAAAGTAGTCTACTTCCATGGTAAGATGGGGACCATAAGCTAGGCCTGTCTCACGGAGCAGCCTCCTGACTGATTAGGCTGCTGGGTGCAGGGCAGACTTCCGATGGGACCATAGCTGCTGCAGCAGAGCCTGGTGAGTAAGTAGCAAGCAGCAGCATTGGTTGGGCAGAGCTGGACAGTTCTGTCATCCCTGTCCACTGGGGAACTCCATCCTCATGGCTGTCTGAACAGAATGGGATTTCTAGATGGATCATGCATCAGTCCCACTGGTCAAACAGGTGGTGGGGTTTTAAACTGTCAGAGGAATGTATGAGGAGTTACCATGCATATCCCTTACTCTGTGCACCCACGAATTTCCAGCAAAATGCACATGTCTCATTTTTTCAGAAGTTAAGATCAGTTCACTTGTAAAAGCTGGAGACCTCATCTCTATGAAGGAGGCACTACTGGGATTCTAGAGAAACTGAGACTGGGAAGGTTAAGAACCATAGCCTACTGATGACCTCCAGAGTGCTACAAAGTCAGGGCTCAACCACAATGCCCCATGCCTTAAGAATACAGTCAAACCAAGTGACAACACTGTGCCTAACCCACAATCTGGAACCCTGTCAGTTTCACCTGCTGGACATAGCATTTTCAGGCATTTTCTATATGAGATTGCTGAAACGCCGAAGACATGAATACCAGATCCCAAATGGAAACTTTACAGCTGTTTTCTTTTTCCATTTGGGGACCACAAATCTTTATCGCTTCCTTTCACTCAAGTGACAGCTCCACTCTGGCTCTGTGGTTGTCATGCATGGTGCATTGTGCTGCCTTGCTGATTTATAGGCAGCTGAATCATTGTCTCATTAAGTCAAAGGAGATTAGTATGGGAACCTAGTTTGTAAACTGCAAGGCACTACACACATGTCTGGAAGCAAGGCTAAATACACTCCTCATTAATCTGCCTACTCTTTAAGGCAGATGGTAGAAATGAGACGGTCTGTACCAACGAGAAGATGGGCTGGAAACAACAAAATGCATTTCATTTCCTTCTTCAGCTGGCCTGCTGTCCTATACCTGAGCTTCTTTAGTCCCAAGACTGGAACAGAACAGTACAGAAAGGATGGGGCATGACACTGGCTGCTTCATTTCTCCCAGACACATTCCATGAAGGACATCCCGTTGTGAGCTGCCCCTCGAATCAACACGCACAGCAAATGGGATGACGAATTGATTGGTGCTCATCCAAGTGGACTTTTAGCCAGGCTCTTCCGCATAGAGCAGTCTTTAAAAGTTAATAATAAAGCAGAAAACTGGCTTGTTGCGCCCAAGGTAGAATGGTTAATAATAAGAAAACAACAGTAACTATAAACTGTCACTTGTCAACAAAGAGAATGGTGTCCACAAATGGCTTCCCTCTCCTGAGTCCTGGTTGATGACAAGGGTTGTATGAAGCTTATTAAATTGGAGGTTGGTGCCCCACTGCACACGCGCTGTAATCAGGAAGGAGGGGTATTCAACCATATACACACCCTTTAATGAATCAAATACCTAGCTGTAGGGATGAGCCCACAGTACTGCCCAGGACAAGGGTACCGACACAGGTGAGAATAAAAGAAAACAAAAGAAAAAAGTTCTCTCTCTCGGGAGTGGGCCATGTTCCCAGAGCTTCTCTTTTCCTGTTCATCTTGTAAGTATATCAAATAAATATTAGACCTCTTTTCAGTTCGCGGTATTGCCATCTTCACCTAGCTGAGTAGAGGTCCTGCCAACCACTTCCCTAAGTGACCTTGATTTGAGATCTCCTGCTGTGTCTGGAGGAAGAGCCAACAGGTCTAGAATGGAACCCCTCAGCACTTGGTTGGACTCTTCTCTGTGTCCATCTGAGTGATGACCTTGTACTCACAGTCAAACTAGGTGCCAACTTTGTACAGGAATGGGGAAGAGACTGTGCATAGCTAAGGCATTTTCCCTGATGCCTACCCTACAGGCACCCAAGGAAATTGCACCTCATTGCCTGGGCCTCTCTGCTTAGGAAATACAAAGCCGTTGTTTTCATATGTACACTGTGGCTAGTTCTAGCTCTCAGTTGGTTGGCCTTTCCAAACTGGGGAACTGGTGGCTTACTTTAAAGCTAGCTTATTATTGTCATTGAACCTTTATGCTGAAACACAGGAACATTTACATTGCAACAAGATGGAGGGAGCTGTAGGTCAAACTCTGTGACACTCCTTCTCTGCCTTACTGTTACCATCTATTGCCCTCTTAAAAAATGAAAACAAACAAAACCTCATGCTTTTAGACACCAACCTCATGTGAATGAGCTGTTAATTCTTTGCTCTCATCGCAAAGCCCAAAGAGCTCCATTTTATAGCTTATGGGAGGAATGTTTCGACTGTGCCTGCCACTTGGACTCAGGAGGCCCTGGTCAGTACATCTGCACTTCTCATCTGTCCAGGACCTGACGCTGCGTCACCCTTGGGCTCCTCTCCAATGAGCCTCAAAACGGTATTTCACTTTTGGGTCCAAATGGAGAGTTTCTGAGAAGTCGACATAACTCATAAAGCTTTGGAAACAAGTCGAAGTTGTTTTTGTACTTTCCATGACCTGGATTGTCCTGGTATGCAGTGCGTAAGTGCCTCTGCTTGCCTTCCTGACAAGGGACTGAAGGCGGGGGAAGAACAAGAGAGAGGTGGAAAGGGCTCACTCTGGAACCCAGATGCTGATACCTGCACTCTCCCCACCCCGTTCCCCCCCACTGAGCTTGAAGACTCCAATCAGCTCCAAGAGCCCCAGAACCGTCTCAGGCCTTCTCTCTAACCCCCAACAGCAAACAGATCTAATAAAAGGATTTTTTTCAGAAACTGTACCCAACATGGAACTCCTAGAGGCTAGAGAGAGCACTCCATCAGTACAGTGTTTGCACTGCGTGCATGAGGACTCATGTTTGGTACCCAGAATTCACAAATAATCCAGGTGCAGTGGGTACATGTTTGTGATGCCACCCCAGAGAAGTAGACACAGGTTGAGGCCTGGTGCTTTCTGTCCAGACAATCTGCCCTAATTGGCAAGCACCAAGTCAGTGAGAAGCCCTGTCTTTACTCACAGTTGTCTTCAAACTCTCTCTCTCTCTCTCTCTCCCCTACTGCATAGAAGGAGGCTAAAGAGATGACTCAGTGGGTAAAAGCATTTGCTGCTCTTACAGGAGACTCAGGTTCTATTCCAAGCACCTACATGGCAGCTCACAATTGTCTACAATTCCTGGCCCAGGGAAGGTAACCAGGTTCTGACCACCACAGGCACCAGGCCCACATGTGGCACACCTATACACACCCAGGAAACACTCAAGGAGTGATGAAGTGGCTCCTGCTCTGTGTCCTGAGCATTCTCTTTGGCTTGGTCATTCAGTGTATGTCTCATGTTCAGCCTTTACAGAATTAAAATGAACAATCCTGTAAGTTCAAGGCTGACTGGGGACCTCAGGTTGAATTTTACTCTTAGCCACTCCCTAAACCAGGGGTCTCTGTGCAGTGTATTCATGAGCAACTATGGGAAATATCTTGGCACTTGGAGAACCCAGAGCCCTCCTGACTAAAGTAAAACGAGAAGGAAAGAACCCAGAGTCTGACCTGTTTTTGAAAACAAAAATTCCATTTCTGTCCCCATGACTGATCAGCTCTACGTTTATGCATTTGGATGGACTGTCTATGCATTTGGACGAGTTATTTAATCCCTCTCTAAGCCTCCATTCTTTTCTGTCTGGTAAAATGAGGAGAGTGGGGAGGCACCTGCTCACAGGTAGAGTTGTTGTGAAGATTAAATGATGTAATTTATGTAAAGCACCATATCATTATGTAATTAAATTCAATTCCAAGAATCACACATTTTCAAATATAGTGATTGTGAAATTGCAGTCTAGTTCACACTCCGCATTTTTAATATATATGGATATTTAATATCAATTTCTCTCACTCCAGTCTTGTCCAAAATGCAGGTATTAAGTTGCTGGTACATCTTGCTAATCAAGGCTTTCTTAAATGAAGAGGGCATGATCTTTTAATTACTGTATCATTGCTAGTAACGGACTCAAAGTTCACAACACCTGCCACCCTAAGGACTTTTGCAGCTGACTCTGTACTGACTGACCTGGGAGCAGAATCTGCAAGCCAACATGTTCTTTACGACCTGAATGCCTGGTACACAATCCCTGAGATCCTTGCCCAGTTCCTGGTGACTCATTACCCCGGCTGTTCACCAAAATACTGAGGAGCTTACTGGCCATGTGGGGATGTCCCTATTCAATTAGTAGGCACTGGACTTGGCAAAACGTCTCCAGTAAGTCCTATGCCTCTAGGTCTGAATTCCCAGAAACCCTCACAGATAACACAAAGATGGCCATACCTGGTTTGAATTCTAGGAGAATGGAGATTTCACTAATAGGAAAATGGAGGGTTCACCCTCAGTCTGCACCTTTGTTGCTGAGATAAGAAGCCCTCGAAGGCAATACTCAGCTAGGAAACAGGAGAACCTTATTTGAGTCTTCAATTGAGCCTATTCTCTCAGCCAGCTAAGGTACCATACCTGAAAATTTATTTATTTCGAATCCTGTAGAAATTTTGATTTACAAATGAGCTAATTCTCTCAAGCAGCTATGTGGGAAAAAGAGAGAACTTTCCTACAGACTTGATTCCATAAGAAATGGCAAAGGGTGGGGGTCGCCATCAGGAAGGAATTTCTTCCAAGGCTCTCTGTAGATTGTGCCCAGGTAACCCCTTCACTTCAAAGGGCTTAGTTTCCTTTTGCACCTACCCTTAGCCTTCCTTGAAACAGACCCTGCCTCTCTCCATCTCCCATTTTCAGAGAAACACTTCGGTTAACTGCCATTATCACTCATTTCCCCAACCATCAAGACACCATCTGCATCATAGAATGAGAAGGTAAATCTAACTGTCCTTTAACTGACCCCCTGGGAGTCAAACATACATTTCCATGTGTGTTCTACATAGGAAAATATCAGAGAAATGTTAATTTCTCTGAGAAATTGGCAATGTGATAAGAAAGGGACCAGAGACACTGAGATGCTTTTAAATCACTGCAACAAGGCGTCTCACAAAACCTTAATATCTTTGGCCCATCTGAAAACCCAATCTAGGCAAGTTTAGGGAGACTGATGGTAAACCCATGCCAATAAAATCAGAGGATAGCCACTTCTCAGCCTCCCTCACAGGCTTGGGAACAGACTGCAGCGAATCAAGAAGAGATGGGCTATTAAACCTTGAGGATGCACCATGTGCTTGCCAGCGATGGCTAGGTCCTTCCCAAGTGCTAGCTCATTTAACTGTCTTCTCAAGGAAGCAAGAGGCAGAGATGCTATCCAGACATCCTTGAGGTCTATATCCCTTTAGTCACCCCTCCCAGCCAGACACACACACACACACACACACACACACACACACACACACACTTCTATCCTTGGACACGTTGCTTAACCCCACAGTTTCTTCATTTCTTCTTCAGGAGAATAAATAATACAGGTGTGTCCACTACTGGGAACATAGGAGTCCACTTCTGAGGGTGCTGAGAGGCCTGGGCAGGCCTTGGTCTGTTCTTTTTCTCATTATCAGTGTGGACACTAGTCCTGTCTCCCAAGGCCATGCTGTCCACCTTTTCAAGAATATATGTTTTGCATCCCTATAGGGTAGGTTTTGCTTTATCTTTTCTCAGTCTTCAGGGTCCCATTCTCTTGGGCAACTTTGTCTCTTGATACATACTAAAGCCAGTTGAGGGTGGTTCTTCAATGGAGTGAATCTCCACCAGACTTCTGTCTAATAACCATCCACTTCTCCAATCCAATGTCCATTCTAGAAACATGCCCAGGCAATGTCAGTCAGTACAAAACCCATGCTTCTCTAGACTTCATCACTTTCCACTGTGAACCACAGGCAGGCAGCACAGCCCCTCACCCTCATTATCTAACCTTTCCCTAAGTGTGGTGCACAGGCCAACAGCATTGGTACCAGTGTTCACTGGGACAGTTAGAAATAAAAAATGCTTGGGCCCCAGACACATGAACTCAGAGTTTAAGCCCATGAGGTATTTGTTCAGACTCACTGCTCTCAATCACTCTATCTCTTTGGTCTTCATCAGCTATGAAATGGAGGATGAGAGACCACAGCATGTGCATTGCCAGCTCTGTCCCATTACTTGCTTGAGTATTAACAGCTTTTGAATTAAATCACTTTATTGCCATTGTCAGACATGATCTTTGACACCAGAGACAAAACTGTCACCTTCCTTCACGTCATCATGACTTGTCTCAAATGAATGACAAACATCACATTACAAACCAACATTGAACAGCAATGGGGCAGGCTGAGGAAGAAAGGGAAGTTCAAACAAATTTAACAGCATTAAAATTATCTTGAAATCATATGCCAGAGTAGAGCAGGTGTCTACCCAGACCTGCTTGGCCTACACTGCTCCTCCTTAGGTCTCATCCAGTTCTTAGAAGGAAGACTCCCTGCTACAACTTGCTGAAAGGAAAATGTTACAACCTCAGCTCACAGGGAGGAGCACAACTGCTTGGGGCAAAAAGACTATACACTGGCAAGGGATTTTGTTGTTGTTTTTGCCTTATTTTCATGTCCAAGAGAACAACAGGAAAAGGACCCTGAGGTCCCAACTCCTCCAAAGGCAGCTTGTTGATTTCTTTCCAAACCTCCTAGGGGTTCAAGGTCTAGATCAAAGAGTGTGACACTACAGACCTATAAATTCTGTCCCCAAGCGTCCTGAGGCTCTCTCCAAACAAAATTAATAGCCTGCAAACTCTAAATGGGTGATTACAATCTATAAAGCAGCCAACAAAATGACTTCATGGGGATTCATATTCATCCCCTCCCACTGATTTCCACTAGAAGTTTACTCTGTTTATTGAGTAAAAAGTTTCTTCTGCTATATGCCTAGGCATAATACTCATTTAAGACAGAAACATCTGGCTGAGTTTAGAATTTATTTTGCCACTGGTGGCCTAGGTCTGTGGTAAACTACAAGGAAAGCTTGGAACCTGAAGTTTCCTAGTTTACTGGAATCGCTGTGAACATGTCCTTAGATCCTAAAATGACTGCAACAATAGCCAATAGGATGGGTAATCTATCTCTGGATTCTCAATATCTTTGAAGCTGTCCTCCTTGAAGCCTTGAACCTCAGAGTATAGTAGAATACACACACACACACACACACACACACACAAATCTAAATCAAGATCCAAGTGTGGTTGCATCCAGACAGTTCCCATGAGCAAATAGGAGAAAGATACAGTGTATTAGTCAGCTTTCTGTTACTATAACAAAATGTGTGAGACAATCAACTTTTACAAGAAAAGGCTTCTAAGATTTTAGTGTTTTCAGTCCATGGTTAACTGGACCTATTGCTCATGGCAAGGGATAAGACAAGCTACTCAAATCATGGCAGAGGAAGTGAGGCACAGAGATGGAAGGAAGGATGGAGAGAGAGAGAGAGAGAGAGAGAGAGAGAGAGAGAGAGAGAGAGAGAGAGAGAGAGAGAATAGAGTCCACAGTCCAAAATACTTTTCAAAGGCACCCTCTACATGGCCCCACTATCTCCAATACCATCATGGACAAGGAACCAAGTCTTTTCCTCACAGGACTTTGGGAACGTTTCCAGATACAAACTATAGATAGTATGCTAAACAAACAAAACGCCGTACCATAGACAGGTCCAGCAGCTGTGCAGACACACTGAGCACGGGTGGCTAAGCTGACATGCTAAATGTAACAACCACAAAAGGCAGACTGGAGGGAGACAAGTAAAACTTGGGCAAAGGTGGAAAGGGAGTGTCCCCAAATCCTGTGAGCCCCAGGGCAGAGCCCAGTTGCTTCTTGTTGGAAAGTCACTTTCAGCAGCACACAGAATGGAAGCCTCCCAGGCCTGCAAGATTCTCTTGGAAAGATTTCAATTCTTAAGGATTTGCATGACAAGGATTTTCCTCTAAGTACAATGGGGACAACTGGAGAGCTTTCAGAAGAAAATTAATGTGACCAGAAAAGCATCTTAGACAGATTCTTGCTGGCTGCTGCGAGAAGGATGGCCTTGATGGGAAGAGGACTGCTAGGAGGAAATGTCAATAGGCTTTTAGGAAGCCATTACAGCTGTCTACACAAGCAGTGGTGTGGCCTGGGCTAGGGAAATGGGATGAATGGCTGTAGCATCTCAGAGGGTAGGCTGTCTGTGGCTATCTGCCCCAGTTTATGCAAAAACGGTATCGTACCAATAATGCGGCAGATCACTCATGAAGTGCAAAATGCTTGGAAACAATTCAGGAACCAAGGCCGTAGCCAGAAGCCATTGAGAAGCTAGTGTTGGCACTAAGCTGACCTAGCCAGGCCAACATGATACATCCATCCCCTTTTATTCTGTAAAATGATACATAAAGAAAACCTGCCATCTTCTACTTTCCTAGTATCTCTACTGCATTAGGCTCAGGTTCATCAGCAGGAGGACTAGCTGCAAAGTGAGGCTGCGTGAATCTGTTGCACTTCCCAACAAAGTTGGCTAGGTTCGTGCAGGGCCAATCTCATCCAGGCTTCCAAATTTTGTCTTTCTAAGTTCTGGGGACATTTATAGCTGACTTCTACACACCTACCTACTTTACTTAAATTCAATTTTACAATGGCATTTATATATACTTTATTGATGTCTAATTCATGTTCATTACTCACATTTCACAAAAAGATAAAGTCACCAGAAGATGGGGCATGGCATGGCACCCAAACCTATATAAGCATCAGGACTTTGAAGAGAGGGAAATACCTCAAGGGACTGTTGCGTCATAGATATGTAAGGGAACAGCATAGAATGTGCTTAAGGGGTCATCTTCAAGGCCTGGTCAAGACACCTGTCACTCTCCTGGGTGCCTAGAAGTAGTGACTTTGAGCATTTGAGACGAAAGTAGGTCCCTGTCTTTTCACACACTCCCCAACCGGAGGCCACGCTAAGCACAGCATGGCTGCTATGTAGGGCAGCTTCTCCAGGCAGCCCAGCCCTGTTTTAGCTATCTCCCCTGCTGTGGAAGGAAAGCCCCTGCTCTCCACCCTCAGACATTAGCTCGGCTTACAGAAATGTGTTCCCATTCAATAATGCCAGCTGTGATTCCAGGTAATTCCTCTAAGTGTAGTCTTAAAGCCCAGCAGCTGTTCCAGATCACGGCAATGAAGATGACGCTGGCTGTTGCCCTGCCACAACTGGGGAAGCAAAGCCACCCAGCTGGCAGTTTCCTAACACTGACACTCCACCTAAACAGCAGCCCGAGGGGACACTTCATGTGTGTCCCTCCACTGGCACACAGACCTGTTGTCTGCTCTGAGTCTGAGGCTGGATGGCTCAAAATTGCAGGCCTTATCCCTCCACAAGATCCCAGGTCACTAACCCTGAAGAGGAACTTTGAATGAACTCCCAGCTCCCATATTCAAAGTATCAGAGAGATGCCCAAAATCACAAACCACAAAGGCAGCGAGCTCGGGTCAGAATTCAGATCCTGGGATGGACAATGCAGCATGCTCCCCAAACCCCCCGGCCCCGCGTGCTACGCTAGTCCCCACGACTCTGAAAACCACTCCCTCCTTCCCTACCCAAAGGAGTATAGCTATCTTAACTGGTCTTTCCCCACCTACGTCAACCGCATGTCAATTGGGTGCACAGATGCCTTTGGTTATCTAAGTTGTATTTCTTCATTGCATCCAGCATCTTCGCCTGCGACCTAGCTTAGGAAGGATTTTTCCATGACATCATGGTGGGACATGCAGCTCAGAGAGAGAACCGCACACATGTGAACACACAGATCCTCACACATGCTTAGCCTCTGAGCCTTAACAACACTCTCCAGATGTTTATGCAGCCCAGGTGTTTGAAGGCTGCCGGTTCTCTCCCAACAGCAGATTATGTCTGTGTAAGGAGTTTCCATTGTACACAACCAAGTCTCAAAAATTAAAGCAGGGCCTGGAGGGATGGCACAGTCAGGAAAGTGCTTGCCTGGCAAGCATGAGGACCTGAGTCTAACCCCTAGGACCCATGTAAAGAAAAGCTGGGCATGGTGGCACAAGCTTATAATCCCCGTGCTGGGGAAGCAGAAACAAGGACATTCCTGTGACTCCAGATCAGCGAGTGACCATGTCACAAAAATGAATAAAGGTCAGCCAGCAGCATCTGAGGAATGACAGCTAAGGTTGTCCTGACTCCATGTACACACACACACACACACACACACACACACACACACACACACCAAGCAAGCTACCAATGGTAAAACTGCCTCTTTCCCAACATGTTATTTAAGGTTAGCCATGCTTCCCTGAGGAATAAGAAAGATACTAACCCTGGGTGAAGTGCTGGAGTAGAGACTTGGAGAGGAGGCCCCTGCCATTACCCTCTCTGCCTAACTCCAGGGTTCCAGTCTGATGCCTACCTCCTCTACCTGTATCCTGTCCATGTGACTCAGGGCCATAAGCAGGGTCAAAGGATGCTGCTCCCAGGACAGCTCAGGTCCTGGGGCAGTTGTGAACAAGAAGCCTTGGCAAAGTCAGAAGCCAGAAGTTTAAAGTTCAAGTCTTTCTGCTGATCACCCGCAAGACCAGTGCAGAACTTTGTCTGCCCTCAGTTCCTTACCTTCAGTCTAAAAGCCTTGCACACCTCTCTTGCTCTGCTTCTGGCTTGTGTGTGTCTGTATGGTATACATTTGCATGTGAGTTCATGTGTGTGGATACACTATGTGTGGGTGAGGGTGCAGGGGAATGGGTTAAGCATTCTGCTGTGGAGTTACACTTGGGTCCTGACCAAGACAGCTCTCTATCACTCCCCAGGTTCCTAGAAACAGTGACCTAGTCAATTCATTTGTGCATGCTTCCCAACCCTAGGCCTTGATGGCTGAACCCAGTGGTCACCAATTAGGCTTATCTAGCAACCCTACTTGGGTGATCCCCTGTCCCCTGGGAGTATAAGCAGGCCCATTGTTCTGTAAGGTTTTCTTTTGTTGTCTGTTTCTTTTGTTTTCCAAACTCCAGTCTTCAAGATTGCACAGCAAGCCTTTGCCAACTGAGCTTTCTCCCAAGGCCCACATCTGAGGCCTTGATTACTTGACTCAATTATAATTCTCCATCAGCCACTCTGGAACAACTGTTCCTTTACTTCCTTCCTCCTGGATAAGCCCTTTGGGAAGAGGATATGGGGTTTGTCGTGAAGCACATTTCCATACATGGATACATCTGAATGAGGTCTTCATGGGCAGTCTCTGTCTCACCCAGAGAGCTGAGCCTTGCTCATTTCCCAGGTCCTTCTCCTGACACCTGACAGGGTTTGGGGGGTTCTGACTCTCAGGTAGTAGGACAGTTACAAGTTCAGAGGCATTGAAAGCATGCTGTGTGTGTGTGTGTGTGTGTGTGTGTGTGTGTGTGTGTGTGTCAAAAAGATGTAGTGACATTATTTCACTTGCTACCCTCGAAAGAATCGATGGAGCTGATCTTTTAGACCAGTTCACCAGCGCAGTGAAACCGTACTGTTACGGAAAAGCCAATGACCAAGTCCTATTGGTACCCCTCTGCTACCCCTGCTGCAAGCCTAAACCCCTAACCCTAACCCATGACCCAACCACTAGAGCACTAATATCAGAGGTATTAATCAAAGGGCATTCCAGGTCAGCCTAGAGCATCTGTGTCTGATACCATGTTAGGCATCTTACATAGATCATGTTCTAGAAACAACACACCAACCTGGCTGTTAAGAAACTAAGAGTTGAGCCTGTGAGAGGGCTCAGCAGGTAAAAAAATGTTTGCCACACAAGCCAGACAACCTGAGTTTAATCCCCAAAATCAGGTTGACAGGAAAGAACCAACTCTCAAAAGGTGTCCTCTGACCTCCACATGTATACTGTGATACTCACAGGTGTACACAGGTATGCATGTGTACATATACGCATACAGCCTCATTATCATCATCCTAAAAACCTAAGACATGAGCAGTGACAGCTGAAATTTGCCCACTGTCACTCAGACTATGAATGGAAGCAGCAGGAGCTGAACACAGAAAGTGAAGTCCAAGTTTAATGCACAAAGTGCAGCTTTCCCCGAGCATCAGCCCATAGACAGACTGCATCAGAGGCAACAGAAGAAACTGGGCCCAGTATGAGGAAGACAGCTATTTTTTCCAAATTAATTACTGACACTTTTTTATGCCTAGTTATTAAAACAGAGCATTTTGATTAAAAAGCATAGCAAGTATACTTATTAAACATCATTTTCTAAAATACAGCTTTAAAACATCTAACATGTTTGTTTCATTTCAGTGCTATGGATTCAAGACCAAGCATACACATTACATGCATCAAAGCTGCATTATGAATCATCATCACCATCTTCATGTTTTCTTTTCAGCACATTTGCTGATTCGCAGGCTGTATTTCATTATACCATATTAATAGTAATAAATTACTATTAATATGTTTTTGGACACAATGAGGAAGACGGCTTAGCAATGACGCACAACGAGACAGTGGGGTGAATTAGAATGGGGCCTTGTGAAACCACCTTCTCCAGAGCATTTTATAAACAGCAGGGATTAGGATAGGCATGGAGGCAGAGGGATAGAGGAGGTGAGCTAACAGAACCATCCTGCAAACCCTGCCCTCTCTGCCCCAGCCCCATGTTAGCAGGTGAACAGGGGAGACTATTCACTGTTAAAGCCTCACCATGGAGGATTTAGGAGACTGACATGAGTCCTTTCCTTTCATCTTTCCCCCAACTCTGTCTTCACTTTAGGTTTTCTTCTGGAGAATCTGACGAACAGAATGCTGCCACCACAGCTGCTGTCTGTTCAGATTCTGGTGACTGAAGACCACAGACCAGTCAAAGGATCCAGGATTTAGGTCCCTCTTTGCTGAGCCCATGCAATTTATGTCAGAAGACATCAAGGGTCCCAGCAGCCTTCTCCTCTAGTAAGTATGGTGAATAGTCCCAGTGCCCCCATCAAGACCCAGCAGTGGAACCAGCAGCCACCACCAGAGAGCCACAGCCATGGAAAGAACAGTCTGGCTGTGCTTTAGACTGGTTTCCATGGCAATGGATGCTCCTTCATCCCTATCTTTCAGCCCCAGGGAAGGACAAGGATACCCAAGAGAAGACAGTAGAAATGAGAGGAAGGAGAATGATGATAAGGCCTTTTCCCTCAAAGTTACAGCAGCTAATTCTCTTATTTGGGTGGTCACAATTCTTGGTGACCTTGGTTAAGCTATACCTTGGCTCTGGATCTTGGTTTATTCATCTGTCAAAGGAAAGTCTAGACTGGACTTGAGGCCACAGGGCCATTCCCAGTATTTCAATTGCCAATGATCAGTCTTACCAGGTCAGGCACTGGAAGAGCTTAGCCTTCTACAATATTTGAGTCTCTGCCTTACCCAAAGAGTAGAACCTTGCTCATTCCCATGTCCTTCCTTCTCCTCTTGATAAAGGTCACCTCTCATTTTAACAGATCACCTCAGGGGACTCATCAGATGCACACCTGACAGTGCACTATGATAATTAGGCCAGAATGTCAGTCTCTAACTCAGATGTGCACAGTGCCCTAGATGGCAGCCAGCCACGTTAGCTCAAGGGAAGGAACTCCTGGTAGAAGAGCTCTCTTCATTTGGTGTTGACAGTGCTGAATAAAGGGGAGAGCATGGAGGGGAGGGCTATTACAGGCAAAGGACACACAAGGCGCTTCAGACACAGCAGCCCCTAGGCGAGTATTTAAACCAGTAGCTCATTGCTCAAATGAGGGATGAGTACAGCAGCAAACAAGGATACAGAGGATGGACACAAAACTATGAAGGAGGTACCTCGGAATCAGTGGTGCTTCTAAAAACAGACAGGGAGGAACAGAATCCATGGGAGCTTCTTGATGCTGCTGAGCCTTGAGGAAGTTCTAGCTTCCAGGCTCAACACATCCCACTCATCTGCATCTGTGTTGCTCTATGAAAGGTCAGCTTAGGTTGGGAAATGGTTAACAGAGCTTCCCTAAAGCCTAAAAGAATTCTGAGCTAAACATGTGAGATCTGATTAGCTTCCAAATCTGAGCAATCTCATTTATGAGGCCCTGCAAGTTGGTCTGCAGGATTAGTGGTCCATGGACAAGACCAATCAATATACAACAAGTAATTAAGGAACATTTCTCGTCCCCTTAAGCTACTTGCACAAGGGGAGAAGAGGAGGCTGGGCTTCCGTAGCATCTTGAGTCTTTATGTACAATCTCAGGTCATGTGCAGGATGAGATGCTTCTTGCTAGTACACCAGAATTTGGAGCTAAATATTTCACAGAGGTTGTGTGAGAGACACATTGTTTTAGAGTTCCCTTCCTCAAAACAAACCCAGAAAAACCAGCTGCTGAGATAGTGGCAACCCCAGGAAACCTATCTTCAAGAGCTACAGCTCTGTTTTATTTACTTACAGGCAACAAGGTCTCACACAATACCTGGTTCATAAGTAATGAATGAAATGAATAAGAACTAATGAATGAGTGAATTAATAACAGATGGTTTTAAGTCAGCCAACACTTTAGCAGGGAGCTTGCTGCACATAAAATTTTCTACCCTAATATTACAGTGGTGTTTTACATTGGATTCATAGGATTTAGGGATTGAAAGTGAATTTTAATATAATCTGATCTGGTGTTTTGTTGTCTTTTAGGTCACAGGTCACAACCCATTAGTGGAAGATGAAATTGATTTAGTGAGCCTTTATCATCATTTTACAAATGGAATGAGAATAGAACACAATAGAGGAGAATCCAACAGGATAGAACAAAATAGAATAGAACAGTCTAGAAAACAAGCAATCAAAATGTATCAGATGTAGACATGTAGTAAGGGGAAGCATAGTTAAGCTCAGTCTTGTGTTTCTGGGTCTGGTTGTATGTACTGGCTGTACAGTGTCTTACCAAGGCTGAAAATCATTCACGGGGTGGCCTTACCTCCCACCCAAGTACATATCTACAAAAAGTGAGCTACCAGTATTCCAGACCTCTTCTGTTACAGGAAAAATGTATCACCCCCAAAATCATAGTCTTTCTTTTACAGACAGTCTGGCTGTGGGAATAAGGGTCAAGATGCCAAGGAAAGAAAAGATGTCCTACATTCAGACAAACTTCTACAGGCTAAACCAACTGAGATCAGATCTAATGGCTTCCCTCATGACAGGCTCTCAGAGATTTTAAAGGTCAGTTGTACCCATTCTGAACAGCTTGGAAGATAAGAGGAAGAGGCCCCGTTCTTTCCAGAACTGCTCCTGAGCTGTTGCTTTGTGTCTGCTCATTATCCAACTTGATTGTATTAACAAACCCAGTTTGTCAGTGACCCCTGGGTAGAGGCACCAAGAGCTCTGGAAATACCAGGCAGGCCTCTGCTCCACAGCTCACATAGATTGCAGACTTGGTAAACCCACCAGGATCCAGGTGACCTCGAATCTTTCTGGACACCCCCTTCCCCCAGAACCATCTATCCAGAATCCTGTGCTTACATACAACCAAGCACCAGTGTCCCACACCCTTGGACGTGAACAGAGAGCCTGAGTGGACACTTGTTTTCATCAGCGGTTTTTGCAATGTTGTTCAGAACCACCGCATCATAGCCACACCAATGCGATCAGTTTCATGAAGCAATAGTAACCTGACTCCATATGATAAGATGTGCTATGACATTCCAGTGTGCTCAATTTGATATTTATGGCATTAGTGATCACCCATTCTGCAGGACCCACAGTGGCATCAGGCACTTAAAGCTGAAGCCATCAGGGGTGGGGACTTTGGAAGAGTTTTACATGGAGCCCATTTCTATTCATGATGTTCAGCTGTGCACTCACATTTGGTGGCATGTAAGGGAAGGTGACAGCTTGGTGAGCTGGAGCCTTGCTGTTTTGAGGACTCACAGAGGAATGGTCTTGGTTTCGGTCTGTCTCTTATAGACCCACAGGGAAGCTCATCAAACAGAAGACAGTGTGGCTCCTATACACAGTACACTAATAGCTATTACTGATACATGATTCTTCTTGGCCTTTTCTTGCTGCTAACAGAGTAACAGCAATCCTGTGCTTTCTCTGAAAATTTGAAAGCAAAAGTCATCTAGGGATTAAAAGTTAGAAGCAAAGTTGGAATGGTGATTTTGTCTTTCACTCCTCACCCAACTTTGAAGAATTTATCTTTGGAGAACCAACCTAATCAAATAAAGTCAAAGCAATTCACCAGAGACAGCATCTGGCTTGCATGATTGTCTGGCTGAGTTACACCACAGCTGTTCACAGTAACATGGTTCATTAAACAATAAAGTCTTTGTGAGACCCTTCCCCCAGGACCGGGCATCATCGGATCCTATCTCACACACCACCAGAGAAGCACCGCCTTACTGCAATGCCACCCATCTCCAATGGGACAATCTGAGGACTATTTTTATGTGATGCTCTATTAGTCAGACCTTGTATATGGACTGCATCAATTAAAAACCACTACATTGTCAGTGATAGAAATTGCTGTCATCAGACATCATAGTACACAGTGAGTTCCCTGTGTGCAGGGACCATGTCACTTCATCTTTATATACCAGTTGCTAAAGTAAAGTGCCTGCCATTTGGTAAGTGCAAGCCAAATGCCCAGTGAATCAAGAAGAAAATGAAAATGATGGTAGCACACGACTCCTTGTGGCCTCACAAATGCAGTATTTAGAGATCAGGAAGTGCCCTTATTGCAATGCACATGTGGTGTCTCGAGTTATGCCTCCATCCTTTCTGCTTTCTTAATTTTCCACTTGGCTGGGTCAAACTGCTCAAGTCTGCATGAAATCAGACAAGATTCAAAAATCCCCTCTGTCCCCCAAGAGGTTCAACAACACCAATTAGGCTGCCTTTAAACTCAGAGACCACACTGGGTGGCAGGGCACCTGTGCCAATCTCAGACTTCCTAAAGAATCCCATGGTCAAAAGAGGCCACCAGAAAATGAGCTACTCAGAAGTAGCTGTGACCTTGATAATTTCCTTCCCAGCAAGAAGTCCATGATTTAATTGATAAAGCATAGACATGAATTGCTCAGCAAACCTGGTAGGCTTATCCGCTTAGACAGCAAAGACCAACTCAAACCTGAGCCTATGTCAGAATGGCCAGGAGGACTCACTCAAACTCAATGTTGGAATCCGAATCCTTAAAGAGTACCAGCTGATGCTACTCCTCTGGTCACCCCATTTTGGGAAGCACTGGTTTAGACTGTCCATTGTCTTGCTTGGCATTTGGAATCTACCAAAGCTTATAACATAAAGCAAGTAGTTTCAACTCTTCCAGACCCATGATGCCAAGTGTCAAACCAAACCACCAAGAATGACTTTTCCACCAGGTCAAAGAACATTGTTGCTTAGATAGCATTCGGACAGTAGAAGGGGCATGATGAAAGCTAACCAGGTAGGGGCAAAATGTGAGGAAACTGTCTGAAGGAAAGACTCTGGGACAGGGCAGGCCGGATTACTATGGTTTTAGTGCAGCCACTACAAACTTGCTTTCTGACCCTGAGCATGTAAGACTCCCACTCTGGGTTCTTGGCCTCATTAGTAAGATAGGGATATTTGGTGTTTTATGAGGGGAGGAGCTAAAAGTTTCCAGATATCCCTGTTCCTGACTGTCTTATATACTACCACATATGAGAACAGTTTCCCCAAACATTGGTACCACCCCTCAGAGGTCCCAGTGCCACACTCCAAATGAGTAACTTTACTCTGACTTGAAAACAATCCACACTGTGGTCCTCTTTAGTAGCTTCCTAAGTTCCACCTGATGCTATACTACTCACGGTATCCAAGGGACCTATGTGGAATCTTTCTAACTTCTCAAAACTCTATTGTAGGCTGGAGAAACAACAGGGTCCATAAAGTGCTACCCATGAAAGTATGAGGACCTGAGTTCAGATCCCCAGAACTCGCATAAATCCAGACACAATAGTGTGTGTGTGTGTGTGTGTAAACCCTTCCTCTGCAGAAGGAAAGGAGGCAGAGAATGGAGATCCTCAAAGTGGGAGGGACATCTACCCCACAATGGAGCAATGAACAAGGGACCATTTCTTAAAAAGGTAGAATATGAAGAAGAACATGTAAGGCTGTCCTTGCACATGCGCACAAACACATACACACACACACACAAACTCAGAGAAAGAGTTCATGCAGGCACTTGAAGAGTGGGGGAGGGAAAAGGGAGAGGAGAGAGAGGGAGGGGAGAGATGAGGAGAAGGCCAGAGAAAGAGGTGGAGAGTGGGAAGAAGGGAGACAGAGGGAAAGAGAGAGAAGGGCAAAGAGGAAGAAGGGAGAGGGAGTGAATGAAGGAGGGAGGGGGGAGGGGAAGGAGGGAGAGGGAGATAGAGGGAAATGGGGTGAGGGAGGCTGGTTCAGATCTGAATATTATTGCACTCTACCAAGAATGTCCTTCTCTTGTCACCTGTGGCTATTTCTACTCCTGTCTCTCACTGCTATTCTTTGCTCTTTTGTGGTCACATTCTTCACTATGTTCTAGAGAACTGTCTACCAAGGGTAGGCACTGCCCTGTTCACAAATGTACAGGAGGGCAAGGAGGGGAGAGAACCCATGTTCAGGGGTGGGGACTGTGGAGACTAGTTTCTGAATTCATTTCCACAGCCCAGTCTTGGGCAGGCAAACCTCAGGACAAGGTCTGAAGGCCGAATTCAACACCCCAAATGCAAAGCTGCTTTCTCCTGACATGGGATCTTTAACAGTTTGCCACATAAACTTTCTAGCAGCTGATAGCAGGGGAAGGGCACTTGCTGGCACAGAGCTGTCATACATTTCATAGTTATCAGATGCTGGTGAAATTTCCCCATCAGGGACATAAATTCAAGATGCTATTAATAACCCTCTGATGTGCGGATTGGCTCTGCCTGGTCCTCTCAACAGCTCTATCAGCAGTGAGCCAACCCAGTCTATGAGCCAAGACTTCGTGGTCTTTGGGATGCAACCTGCAAGTCAGAAAGCCGTATTAACTTCTTGGAAGGTCGGAGTCATCCCTCCAGTGGCTTACAGGAGGCAGGACCTGAGGGAAACTGTGGCAACTAAAGGGACTTGGATAAATGAGGTGCTATTTTATACCCCAAAAGTATGAGGTACCTTCTACTGGCCATCTTGTTTCATTATTGAAAGTTCAGAGAGGTAGGCTCTGTCTGTAGGCGAGGACCCTCAGCTTAGACTATCATGGTTCCTGTTTCATCTCATTGGCTGACAGTGTGACTAAGCCATGTATTTCAGACCTATGCTTACTCTCAACATTCATGATCAGCCTAGAGTAGCTATCCTCATTTCGAAGAATTGAAAATTGAGGCTTAGAGAGGTCAAAAGTATTGTTCAGTGTCATACATGAGATACCAAGGTCTTAAATACTGTACCCCATGACTATATGCTTCTCAAGATATCCATGTGTCATGGGACTCCAGCAGAGAAAACCTTCTTTGCTACCAAAGCATCCACCACTCCATGCTGTAGAGTATAAAACAACTGCCATTCTGCTTCCCCTAGGGAGCTTAGAGTCAGGGGCCACATCTTCATGGAGGTTGCAGGCACACTTCTTGACATAGGACCTAGCACATAGCTAACTATCTTTTTAAAGGAAAAGAACTTTGTGTATGTATGTGTGTGTGTGTGTGAGCACCTACGTGTGTGTGTGAGTGTGAGTGTGTGTGTGTGTGTGTGTGTTCAGGAAAAGGTCTAAAGTTGACACTTGGTGTTTTCCTTGATTTTTTCCATTTTAATTTATTGATCCAGTCTCTCCTTAACTTGGAAATGCCAATTCCATCTGGTCCAGCTAGCCAACCTGCCCAGAGGGTAGCCTGTCTCTTCCTCCTTAGTCTTGTTAAGAAAAAGCAAGCTACAAAGTTACCCAAAAGAATAAGGAAGGTGGTATGAAAATAATGAAAAAGACAAACCAGTAAAAGCCATGGGAGGGAGAGCAGATATGAAAACAGCACACAAAGGAAGATCTGGAGCCATCTTGAGAATAGTTGGGATGCTGAATGCTACTCCTCCCCAGCATTTAGGCCCTGCTCTCCCAAACTTGCTGCCTGGAATGCTACAAGGCTATCCAGTTGAGGGTCCACTTGCTTTCCTACTGAACTCCATATATGGCTCAAAAAGGCCAAAGCTGACAGATGGCATTCAGTAGGTTGGAACATTAGGGACAGGAACAAGGGTTTCTGGACTGCTAGCTGCATCCTCAAAACTTTAGATGAGGTTCTACCCACTTGGAAGTACACACACACACACACACACACACACACACACACACACACGCGAGCGCGCGCGTGAGGGTAAGGAGGAGGAAGGGGACATAAGAAACTAACTCACACCAACCCTACAGCCTCTTTCTGAGGAGGATAACAAGAAGATGGGATGACACCCACAGCTGCATAACTATTGAAAGCTCAGCCACCTCCATCTGCAAACCACCCTTTTCCTCCAAAGGCCTGTGCTGATTATCAGCCATGCAAGGCTAAATGCTCTCTGTGGGCACTTTCTCACCCAGGTCTGACAGTTCTTAACCTCTGGCCCTTGGGATTCACATACCTGTCACCTCTTATGTTTTATATTCCAAGTACACGATAGTTTTGTCTCCCTGTGAACTAAAACCATTTGTTCAATAGCTGTTGATTTTCAGCTTATTATAAACACAGTCATGTCTTTAAACCCAGGGGACACATTCTACAACCCCTAGCAGATGCCTAGAAACACGGGAACCCTACAAAGATCCCTATGTGTTTTCTTGCACTGCATACCTAAGACAAAATGTCATTTATATACAAGGCAAGTACGAAATGAATAGCCATAACAAAAATAAAATAGAACAATTATACCAATGTATTATAATAAAAGTTATTTAAAACATGAGATGTTTATTCCTGGAATTTTCCATTTAACACTGAAGGATCATAGCTGACTGAGGAAAGTAAAACTGCAGAAATCAGAACCATGTTACACCTAAGTACCCACATTAGGTGCTGCAGCTCCAGTGAGAGCAGAGGCTCTGTCTGTCACTAGTTCCTAGCTCTGACCCTAGAGTTTGTCATAAAACAAGCATGCTGCTAAAAATGCTGCAAGTGAAGACCATGCAAATGCATTTGCATAACCCCCACCCCCAGTATGATACCAGCATTGCAATCCTCTTTTCTCATTTTGGACAGAGAAAGTGTATGATGCTACATAAATGAGATACAGAAGGAATAATCAAATGCGTGGGCAAGAAAAACCAGAAACCCCAATGTCAGTGTCCTGGCCATTGCCCACATTCCCCACCCCATCACTGGGCTGTCATTTGTCTGTGAGCTGCACTCCACCAACTCGAAGTCTGGGTTTTATGCATGGCCACTGCAGCCGGTGTATTCATGGGGCTGGTCCCTTTGACCACCAAAGGAAAAGTTCTGTATCTCTCTCTAAGAACAAGTGGAGCCCTACTGCTTTAAGAACAGAGGTCAACTGCACCAAAGAGACTGTTGCACACTCCACGGCTCCCTGGCTGCTGGCCCACAGGGAGAGGCAGACACACGCTACTCCTGCATCTAGTCACCTGAAAACACACTTTGGGCAACTAAGCACCTACTTGGTGCATAGCCATGTGGGACTCTGCAGGGGACATATGAAAATAAATAGTCTTTGACTCTGATGGATGTATAGACTCAGAGGGAAAGTGACAGGTGCATGAACCTGTCCCTGGCTCATTCAGTGCCCAGCCAAACACACAGAAGTGTATGGTTTCTCATTTAGCCTAAATGATCTGCATCTTGACTATGACACTTTTGTGACACTAGTGAGATGCCACTCTACCCCATATTCCCATGTGCAGATATTTAGAAACAACAAGCTGTTGAATCTTCCAGGGAAGATAGAAAAGGGGTGTGAGTCACACACATTAGGGCAAATTCTATAGATTTAGAGTTCTTAGTTTCTTCCAGGTCAAGGTGCAACTAAAGGTTTCCTTTTTTCCTTCACCGGACTTTCCCTTCTGAGCCGCTGCAGAGCTCCCTATGGCCTAAGGAGCTCAGGTTCCTTGACTCTCTCTCAAACCCTCCTTGACCCTACCTTCATTGCTGCAGAAGTCAATAGTGATGTTCATAAACACTCTATCCTTCCCTCTCTCCAGATAGCCAAGAGGACCATCTGAAAGTTAAATATGGCCTCATGGTTCTCTTGGCCAAGATACTACAAGTAATGTTGGCTGACTCTTGCCTCCTGCCAAGAGGACGCTGTCCATGGCCTGGATCAGGGGACTGTAACTAAGTACATCCACCATGTCCACATCCTCAGCTTCATGACTGATACATACCTATACTGAATGATAAAGTAATCTTTGCCAGGCATGTCAGCTAACACCTATAACCGTGGTACTTAGAAGATGGAGTGTAAGTTTAAAGGCAGACTGGGTTACATAGCCAATTTCAGGCCAACCAAGAGTACCCAGTGAGGTGATGTCAAGATAAGAGACAGCACAAGAGAAAGAAATAGAAATGTAAAGGGGTAAAGAAATGAGAAAGAATCTGTGTTATACCGTTAATGTTGGGGTTACTGTTATTACAGCAGACAATAACTGAACCTGACTAGCACAGACCTCTTTGATGCAGAACACTCCAGCTCTGCCCTGACCTATGAGCAAACTTTCATACTCTACTAATTCAGGCATTTGTAAACAAAAACAAAATTCTGTAAGACACAGAATCTACGCTGGAAAAGGCAAGCCATGTCATCTTGGCTAGTGTTACCCTTCACCTGAATGTAGACATTCTGCAGAGGAGATGATCCCTAAAGAATCTCATTTACTTGTGGTTCTGGGTGCTAAAATTGAGGCTGAGACCCTGGACAAACTTGGAGGAGAAAGGGATATACAGTGCTTTGTACTTCTGAGGCACACTCTAGTCATACATGTATCATAGCCTCAGTAGGCTGTCTATTCCTGACCTCCAGCCAGCCCATGCCCTGGGCAGGAATGCACAACGGGACAGATCCTCTGGCTCACAAATAGCCTTCCTTCTCTCTTCTTCTAACCCAACCCTACCACATTTTACAATGGCAGACAGGCCACTTCTCTGTACATAACATGACAAAGCTCCAGCCAGAGGATCACAGGGGAAAAAACATACACTGTTCTAAAGCCTTTGGAAATCTTGGGTTTCACACAAAGGAAAGCAATCCCAGAAGACCCCATGGACACAGAAAAGCTGGCAATCACTTTTCAGCCTATGCAAACGTAAATCTTTCGCCACCCAAACCCACTGTCCCTCCAGGAGCCAGGGCTGTTAAGCAGTCATTGCAGCGTCCAGCTATGTCCAAACAAAGTCAGCTGAGTCACCCCCTTCGTAAGTCATCCACTGAACCAGTGTGACATGTATCCCATCCTTCCAGGAACTCTCCAAGTCAAGCCACAGATCTTCTGGTTCTTTGCCTTCTCTAGGCTAGGTGTTTCCCCTTTTTAACTCTACAGTTATATGTATTTATTGGGAGGGGTGTGCCATGATGTCCATTCAAAAGTCAGAGGACAACTTGTGGGAATCAGTTCTCTTCATCTACCATGTGAGCCTCAGGGTTCAAACTCAGGTAATCTGGTTTGGCAGCAAGTGCTTAACCCATAAAATTATCCCTCTTGTCCCTAGGTGGGGCTCTTTAATCAAACCTCTCTCAGGTTTGATTAAAGAGCACCCTTTATAGAAAGATAAGCATCACTCAGGAAGAGTCTTTCAATGGGCACTGAGTTAGGATGGACAGAAGTACCTCACCCTGCATGTTGCTCTGTACACCACATTTGTCAAATGGGCCTCCTAAGACAACAACTTTGCATCCAATTTCAAATTACTGGATTTTGCTTTGCAAGAAGAAGGACCAGATGAGGTAACTCTGCTTGGTGGCACAATTTCCCTAAAGAGGAAACCAATTCTCCCACAAGCAGAAGCCAGGATCCAAGAAGCCCATCCCGAGGATATTGTCAGTGAAAACATGCATAGCACAACTTGTTATTAATCAATTAATTCACAGCTAGCTTTGTCCCGAGTTATCCAGCAGACAGAACAAGAAGAGATTTGCAAGCTGCGTGCATCTGAATTAATATTTTCAAATGGCATAAGCGTGTAATTAATACTGTGCAGAACACATCCACACCAGATCAGGCAGTGTTGTTGGTATTTTCCCCTGTTCATATGCCTCTGTTTTTTAATTACTTTTTAGGAGGGAAGGCAACAATTCTAAGTTTGTTTTGCTTTGCTATTTCTTTTGTGACTCAAAATAACCATGTTCTTTCTGCTTCAGTAAATCATTACTGCAGCTTGAGAGGATTCCTGGAAAGTTCTAGTTCCATTCAGGTTTTAAGAGGAGAAACAACCTCCAAATGATAGAATTGAAAATTTCACCCATGTGGTCTATCACTGGCAGATATCAACTGTAGTGATCAGGATAGGCACAGGTTTACCATAGAAACAAAATGACCCTTGAAATTCCAAGGCTTCATACTTATTCCTTGTCTCAATTTTGAAACATTATTTTTATTTTATGTATTTGAATGATTGACCTACAAGCATGTCTGTGTGTTTGGTGACTGCAGAGGATAGAAGAAGGTGTTGATCTCCTGAGACTGCAGTTATAGACAGTTGTGAGCTACCATGTGTATACTGGGAAACAAATCTGGGTCCTCCCCAAGAGCAACAAATGCCCTTAGCTACTGAACCATCTCTCTAGCCCCTAATCCTTATTCATCAACCATACAAAGTTCTGTGTGTTGATAGTTCTCCAAGTTTACTGCTTTCAAAACAAACGACCCAGGGATCAAAGGAGGCTTATCCTGTGGCTCTGCCATCTCAACAGCTGGCCTCTGTCATCACAAGGAGATGCAGAAGTAGAGGCAAACTTGGAGAAGGAAGTGGATTTTCCAGGGGCATCCAGCGATGCCTCTGATGTTCCACAGTTGCCGTAGCTCAGCAGATTTATATACTCTTGCTGTCAAGTTAGTACATGCTCTAGACCAGAGATGCACAGAGAACAGAGAGAGATTTGAGAACACGTGCTAAGGAAAACAACAAGGGAGGCACAATGAAGCAGACAGAGGTGGGCACTGATTCAGGTTAGCAGTGAGTCTCATGTCCATCATTTTTTTTCGTAATCCACCCAAATGCTTGGAGCATGACTAAGCTAGAAAAACTCATGGTCATCTAATTGTTACTAATATCTTTCTATACTGGTTATGAATTTTCAGAGACCCTATAAGGCTGTTGTGAATGACACCCTGCATTCTACTCAGTAAAGTTTGTGTTTCAGGTTCATCATCCAATAATTACTTAAGGTAAGGAAGGGATACCACACAGGGCTTCTCAACAGATGTGTGGACAGACAGACGTACCAGAATCGGAATGTTTCTGCTCTTCCTTTTGCCAAAAGGAACCACCGCTTGTGTTTTAGAAAGAAAAGAGAAAATTACACAGTTATTTTGAGCTTTGAGTGTGAACCCTGCTCCTTAGAAACAGGACAACCATAAGTGTGAGGAAAGGGGTGAGGGCCAGCCAAGAGTGCCCCCCAATTGGGGCAATTTCACTGTAAATGTTCCTCTGACTGGGAGCTGGTAGATAAGGTGGATAATTGTTTCCAAAAACTAGAAGGAAGAGTGATGGTTAAAAATAAAGTATCAACTCTATACATTTTAATTCAGTCAGTTCAGGCTAGCAAACTCCCAAGGCATTCTGATGCCCAGCCATTTTGTAGCATTTGCACTACTGTCTAAGGACCTCACAGGCACTAGAATTGCATAATGTGAAAAGGTTGAGCAGGTTTCCCCTGAGGGTCGATATTATATTAAAGTGAGAATGCAGATCAAGTAAGGTCAACTCCAATACACATATGTCCCTTAAAAAATGAAAAGGAAAAGGTGTGTTGGGTCTAGGAAGATCATGCAGTGAGTAAGGAGTGTGCTGCACAAGTATAAGGGCTTGAGTCTAACCCCTGTCACCCGCGTAAAAGCTAGAGCAAAAGTGAACACCTGTAACCCTGGTGCTGGAGCCTGGGGCAGAGAAAGGTGAATGGTGTTTCCTGGCCAACCAGCATAGCCCAAGTGGTGAGCTATTCTGCGAGAGATCCTGTCTCAGAAGGGAAGTGGAGAGTCGCGGGTAAGACATCTGACAGTGACCTCAGGCTTCTGCAGGAACATGCAGCTCTCATCCACACACCCCACCCACCCATATATACACAGAGAATGTGGTTTTACCATTCCTATAGGCTTCTTAAAGACTCAGCAGAGGCCAACCTGTTCCTTTGTCTAAACAGACCTCGGGATTCCCAACAATATGGGAACTAGTCTTTATCCTGAGAATGTAATGCTCAACAAAGAAGCAAACTTTGGTCTCACTTTGGAAACTACAGTTGGCAAGAGTTGAATTCTTCTGTTAGTGACAACTTGCAATCTTTGGAATGAGGTTTACAGACACAAAAGAGTAGCTTCAAGCCTGGCACATTATCAGTATCCAGGAGCCCAAGGCTTTGCTTTTTCCCTTAGAACAGTACCTGCCTTGCCCATTTGATGAGCCACAGTGAGATGAAAAAGAAACAGAATTTAACACTAAAGCCCCATGTAGCCCTGGGAGACATGCTGATCTAATTCCCCACACGCCTGATGTGCTGATCGCTCATCTGTGTTCCTTCCTGCCCACAAGTGCTGTCTGTTGGTAGCTGGAAATCCACAACAGGGTGGAAGCAGAGCAATCCAATTACAACATACATGTCCAAGTGTACAGGTGATATGGGTTCAGCTACAACTTTAGGAATATCAGGGAAGAAAATATCAAAAATAATTCTAAGTAATCACTAAAGCCTTGGGGACTTTCTGTGTGTGAGGTGGGGGCTAAAAGTGGGGGGAGGATTGATTTTGAACTAACTAGATGCCTCACTTCATGACCATGTTGATTTACACAGTCAAGATTACCAAGAAGGGGAAAACAGAACTACTCAGAATGCAAACACCTCATTGTTACAGTGCAATAAACAATTCACCTTTTCACTAAATGTCAAGTTAATAATTTTCTTGGAGCCAGATGCATCGCTCCCCTTCTTCCCTCGACAGGAACTGAGACTCCAGAATGGAGACCCTCCCCTTCAGTGGTGCCTAACCTCAGCACAGGGGATTGAGGAGAGCAGTCATGACTGGGAAGTAAATGCAAACATAACTGTTCCAATTGCAAAAACAGCCTTTGGCAGTCGTGTGCTCTGGCCTTGGGGAACTCTGATTTTGGGCAGCTGACCAAGCCAGAGAATGACATTAAGTCTCCTGTCCCTGCTCCCATGAAGAGGATAAGCAGGAATGGGGAGAAATGGATGATATACAGGCCAGCTCTCAACTGTCTCTGAGTGAACTAGCTGTGAATGCCAACTGGAGTCTGTTTCCAACCTTTCACCCATGATCCCCTATCTAAGGACTTTTATCCTCATTCCTTTCTGTCTCACCCCTGCATTGATACCAATGCTGCCTTTGCAGAGGCTTTGCTGGGCATGCCTGCACTGCCTCTATAGGTCATCTTTACTATTTGTTTTTATTTTATGTATGTATGTGCACCATGTGCATGCCTTGTGCCTACAGACGATAGAAGTGGGCACCAGATCCCTTGGAACTGGAATTACAGATAGTTATTAAACCTGAAAACTGTGAGGAGAAAGACTGAGTCCACAATCATCTAATTGAAGCAAGCTTTACTTAATACTGGCCAGGAAGATGGACACTGGCCAAGTCTATACCTGGAATTCCCAGAGAAATGGTGCTGCATTAGAAGATTCAGATGCTTATAGAGGTGAAACCCACAAGTCTATGTACTTTCCTTCTTCCTCCAATTAGCAACAAGCATACATCCTGATGTACTTCCTACCTACACACTCCCCCTACGTCAAACACCCTGATGTACTTCTTGCCTATGTAACTCCCACCTACATATGAGCAAGTGCATCCTGTGCATTTGGAAAAACCAACCTTGGTTAATGGAATACAAACATGTGACTTGTTATCTTACAGGAACAACAGCCTCAAGCATTCCAGGAAGTTATCTGTCCTTAGACAAGTGGAGTTTACAGGTTAATTTTAGTCCTTAAACTGTGAGATATTCATGTGAGTATTGGCCCTCTTCAAGCGTAGATCTCAAACCATCTCTGTAGCCCCTCCTCTAATCTCCAGGTCACTCTACAGCATGAGCAGTGTCACCCAAATAAATGATCTGACCAGGTAAGTCTCTAACTCATAATCCCTTTGTGGCTTCCTCTGGCTTTTGATATGAAGCCAAAACCTTGGTACTGTTATATTGAACTTGACCCCATTCCTATGACTGCAAATGTTTCCCTGAGGTTGGCCTTCATCTATTTATTATCACTCAGGAGGATGGCTGTATGATTTTGGGGTCCCCTTCCCCATTCCTTGGTACAAAGATCTGTCTACCAACCTCATGCTCAGAGCCTGGAACCAAAAATGATCAGCAATGACAGAAAGATCTGCCATTCCCTCATTCTCCAAACTTCTCATGGTTCACTGTAAAGGAAATAGTGCAATGGGAAAAGAAGGGGTCTAGGATACTATATTGAAGAGAGAAGTCACTTATAGGGGAATCTGGGAAGCACTCTGTGGTCTCTGAACCATGACCACGATCCAAGTGAGGGCATCTTACTTTCTCTTTCCTATATATCCCTTGTCTTTCCTACGTCTCTCTGTCCACGCCCCAAATGGGTGTGTCCATTATCTTAGGCATGTAAGTTCTCTACTACAGTTCACAACTCTGAAAGTTAGTCTTCCTTCAGACAGCTCTTTATGCATGACCATCCTCTCCATCCTTTCTATTTCCATGGTCCTAATCATTGTTGGTAGATACATGCAATTCTCCTACCATATACACCATTCCCAAAAAACAGTAAAACTATTCTATCTTTTCTAAGCTCCTATTGTGTCCAATTAACTGCATCCCAAAGTGGGGCTTCATAATAGAGTTCCTTGAGACTAGTCTATAAACATGACTAATAATAATAACAAACTTTAAGGCATAGCAGAAATAAAGTGTATAACACAGAGCCTGGCACACAGTGCTTACAATAGGTGTGTTTGATTCACGACTGTGTAGGGGTGATAGTGATGGAGCTGTTGTTGCTGCTGAAGGAGGAGATGGTGTATGTAATGGTTATGATAGTGGCGTTACATTAGTGATGGTAATAAAGATGATGGTGACAGGGAAAGTGGTTTTGAGGATCGTTATGATGAGTTAGAATTGGCCATAATGGTGATTATGATGGTAGACATGGTATTAGTGATGGCAATAATATCAATGCTTCTTCTGCTGGTGGTAGTAGAAGTGATGGTGATAGTGATGATGATGGTGGAGATAGTATTGGAGACAGTCATGATAATGGAGCTGGGCCCTGGTGGTAATGTCAATGATGATGGTGAAAGTAGTCACAGTGATGGAGACAGTAGCAGTAGAGTTGGTGATGGTGATGATGATGGTAGTGGGGGGTGGAGTGCTAGATATGGTGTTGGTGATGGTAGTGATGGTGGCAATGATGGTTAAGGTGGAGATGACATTCATGATGGTCAAGTCCCAATAAGGATACAGGAACCAGGGCAATTACTTACGCTGCGTATTATCTTCAGAGACAATTTAAAGTACCATACATTCTGATATCAGCCAACATGGCTACTGTGACTTCCCCCAGACTTAGAAAAATGTCAAGGAATATAAATGAAATGAAAATCTCAGGTTTAACACTCTGGGCTCTGTCCGTGGTCCTGAAAGAAAACACTAGACAAAGGCAAATGGCAAGCCAGCCTTTTACTTTTATCTTATAGTATTATATTTAATATTTGTAACCAGGTGAAGACTTCATTGATAAAATAAAATCAAAAAGTATATATATATATATATGGTGACATAAATAGAAATAAGAATTCATGAGTTCTGCCGGGCGGTGGTGGCGCACGCCTTTAATCCCAGCACTCAGGAGGCAGAGGCAGGTGGATCTCTGTGAGTTCGAGGCCAGGCTGGACCGATAGCCTCCAAAACAATACAGAGAAACCTTGTCTCGTAAAAACCAAAAAAAAAAAAAAAGAATTCATGAGTTCTAGAGATTGCCAAGGAGGAAAAAGACTGAATTTAATGTTCAAACAGTTATTGGTAACAGATACGGTTTGTATTAGGAATTGGGTTTCCAATTCCTTACTATTGTACCTTTAATTCTAAGTTTATTACACAAAAAATCCTTCATAATGGATCACAGAGCTAACATGGATCATTTGGAAAAGGACTGGCTCCTGCCATGCATACACCTCACCCAATTCATATGTAAAATCCTAATCCCCTGTGTAGTGATATTAGGAGGTGGGACCTAAGGAAAATGGCTGGGTACAAGAAGGCAGCTCATGGATGGACTTAGTGACCTTATATAATTCATGGCAAAAAGAACACGGCAAGAAAGCATCTAGCCCTTGCCAGACACTAATTTTGTCTGTACTCTGGTCTTGGACCTTCCAGGTTCACAAACATAACAAGTAAGTATTTGTTGTTTCTGTTGTCCAGTCTATGGTGTTTTTGTTATAGCACATCAATGGACTTAAGACCTTTTCCTTCTGCTGGCTCTTAAAATTAATCACACAATGATAAATCTCCCACTCTGAATGAGTTCTCTAGTTCACTACAAAGAGATGACATAGAATGTTTACTAAGAGTAAGACTCTAGGATTGCAGTCCTAACTTTTTAAATCTAATCCTGGCTCTGTCCTAATGAGAATGTGAATGTTGTAAAGTTCTTCTACCTCTTTGTACCCAAATGTAATAATCTGTAACAATAACCAAAAAATTAATACATCACTCATATAGTTTTTAAAGATACCAAATAAGACAATGTACCCTCGGGCCAGTGAAATGGTTCATCAGAGAAAGTATTTGCTGCCAAATCTGTATTCAATCCCCATGACCCAAATTGTAGAAGAAGAGAACCAACTCCTATAAGCTGTCCTCTTGTATATACATATATACACACTGTTGCATGCACAGACTTGTATGTGCACACAAGAGTGCTCACACACATACAAAATTAAATGTAAAAAATATATTAACATAAAACACCTGGAGACTTATAAAGTGCTGCCATATGATATAACCCTGAGTAGGGACATATTATACATATTATTCTTATTATTTACATATATTATTATTATTATTATTATGTAGTCACTCCTCCATATCCAAGCTTATATATCTATAGTTTCAGGAACCACAGAGCACAAACCACAGAAGAAGATGAAAAAGCAGTTGCAGATATACTTGTAAAAACCATGTACAGACACTTTTCTTACATTCTCTATAAACAGTACAACATCACAAGTATTTACAAAGTATTTACATTATTTCATATAACATAATTCACCAAGAAAGACTATGCATAGGTTCTGTGCAAAGATGCTATTTTATATAAGGTATTTTAGCATCAGGGGATCAGGGGATTTGGGACTCTGCAGAGGTCTAGGACCCCACACCAACAGAAGCAGACTGATAACTATAGTTGTTATTGCCCCAAGTCAGGATTATCAAAGAGGAAACATTGCCTTCCCCATTTCCTAGAGCACCTGCACAGCCTCTTTTCTCCTTCTAATGTTTAGCTCCTCCCACTCCTTTCTCAGCGAATTGTAGACAGATCATGTAAGAATTGTGAGAACTTTGTTGACTCACTGACTCAGTCAAGAAAAATAGAAAAAAAAAACCCTCAAGAAATACCTAAAATGGGAGAGGCTAGAAACCATACAGGCCACAATGACCCTGAAAGCGATGACATGGTTTGTGCCCTCAATCTATAACACAACAGAACAGGTCTAGACCACCCCAACTGTCCTTTCATCCCCTGTTAGCCTCTGGGGATTCCAGGAGACCCAGAGCTCACACAGTTCTGTGGATCACACAACTAAGACTTTGGTTGGCAGGTGCCTTTGAAGGCGTTTGACCGTCAGCAGCCAGGACCCAGACATCCAGGAGTCAGCAAGGACAGATGGTGAAAATGGCCTCCTCTTATCGTAAACTCACAACACTTCTCTAAACCCTGCTGATAATCTTTCTTCCTTATCTTAGTCTTCTTCACTTCCTTCAACATAAGGAAGCCAGAAATATCCTCATTTCACAGAAAACAGATTGGACAAAGCTGTTGTGGCTTACCCAAACTTCACACAGCCACCAGCATTGTCAAGTCCAGGATAGGCAGCCGACTATTTAGACAGCAGAGGTTAGTGGGGGAAGCAAATGGCAAGAAGGACATCACAGGATCTCAGTCCATCCACCTGCTACTTGCATGACTTTGGGAAAAACGATCCGAACAAGGAGGACTCTTCAGGCTTGATACCTTTCAACGGGTACACCCTTCATCTCAGGACGCTTGAGGGGGCACAGGAACATGGCACAGGCATGGAGGAGGATTAGCAGTTTAGTGACTCCCATTCTCTCTTTAGTATGCAGAGCCACATGGAACCTATGCCAAAGGAGGCAGCAATGCACACTGGCTTCACCCAGACTCCAGCGCCTTGCTGTGCCTGACCAGTGTGCCTACCGATCACACACCTGAACTGCACACAGCTCGCTTAGCACATTTAAGTTCCCCGGAGCAGTTCTGAATCCCATGCTGGCCTAGCTCAACCCTTTTGGCACTTTCCCAGGCCTCTAAAACTGACTGAGCATGAGGAATGGAGACATAAGAAAAAGCAACAACGCACTCATTCTTGTGTCTAATCTATACAGCTTTGCTGCATGATATACGGTATCTTGGCAATCGTGGGTCAATGAGACATGTCTATTTCCAGAAACAATCTATCCATTTCCATAAACAACCATCCCCATCTTGGCTAGGTAGAACAAATATAGATGAAGAGGGAGGTGATGAATGGCATTTCATAACTGTTGATAATCAAATAGCATTCAAGTCCTCATTTTTATTTAACAAATAGGATCAAGAAGACAGATAACCTATACTCTCTCCTAATTTTCTCTGGGGAGTGCTTTGAGGCCTTAAAGAAATATATCTTGAATTGTCTGATCCTTTGGCTTACCCTGACTTTTAGTATCTTTCATTCAATAGAAATCAAGAGAGATCTACAATTAATTAATTAAAAGCTTCTGCACATTAGCAGGGGATCCACTCCTTTTACAAATACTGACAGTACCAGGCACTCCTCAGGATCTTAGGCCCATGCTGAGGAACAACACTGCTACCAAGAAAGGAGGAGCATGGCCAGGTGCTGGTGGCGCACACCTTATTCCCAGCACTTGGGATGCAGATCTCTGAGTTTGAGATCAGCCTGGTCTACAGAGTGAGTCCCAGGACAGCCAGGGCTACATAGAGAGACCCTGTCTTGAAAAATCAAAAGGGAGAGGGGGAGAAAGGAAGGAAGGAAGTGCTCAATGTGGGGGACAGAGATGAGTATAAAACTCTGTGATGAGCCAGGTAGCTAGAGCTGGGAGAGCACTTTAAATTTGAAGATGAGATCCAAACTTAGATATTCATGGGGTAATAGCAAGGAAGTCAGAAGGAATGAACGGAGGGAAGCAGGACCATTAAAAGAAGAAGACAACGGGTCTCAGAAGAGAGCCATTGAATAAGCCTGATTCTGAACTCCAAAATCTAAACTAATGCAAAGACATTCAGGACAACGAACCCGGGAGGCAGGGAACATGACTCAGTGGATAAAGTGATCGTTACACAAGCAAGCAGGACCCATGTAAAAAGCAACGTGCCTGTAATCCCAGAGCTGGGAGGCCGGGGCAGGAGGATGCTTGGAGCTTGCAGGCCAGCCAGTACAGACAATATGTGAGCTTCACGTTTAGTAACAGACACTGTCTCAAAAAACTAGGGTGGAAAAGAATAAAGGAAGACACCCAACATGACCTTTGATCTCCACGTGTGCATGCACAGGTGCAAGAACCCGTGTACACACACACAGGAAGAGAACACATCAATGGGCATGCATGTGAGTTTAGTTAGACAACAGAGCAGATTCTCTTCGCTGACACAGAGAGCACACACTTTCTAGCTGCCCTAGAACAACACCATTTCAATTCTGCTTCCTTCCCAGAGTGCCAGGATGGCCTCACATGTTAGGGGAGCATCTTGTCCTGCTTGCCGATTCCAGAAATGAAAACAACTGTGGTTGAGAACAGGAAGTGAGCCCCGTGACCTTCACCTGCTTTGCACAAAGGGATACAGATTCCTCTCTCAACAAACTATGTGGGTGAGCCACAGGTCCTATCAAGAATGGTCTGGCAAATAATATACAACCCTCTCAAACAATATCACTACAAACCAGGAATGAACACACACACACACACACACACACACACAAACCACTTTGTAGTGAAATTGCAACATTTCCAGGGCTTGGCTTATATGAAGCTCCAAAGGAAACCCAGGGCCTCATAGCACTTGCTTGAGAACATGGACTCCTCTTGAGGCATCTCCCCAGGCTGAACAGGTCTGGCGGCCTGTGTAGTAGAGAACTATTTGGATAAGATCCACCTGTGCTTCTTTGGGGATACTAAGGAACCACTCTCCAGCTGCTACTGTTGCTACCTGAGGAGCTTTTAAAGAGAGAGTGAGCATGATGCACAGGTCATGTGTAGTTGCTGCACATGCAAGCAGTATACGATTGCTTCAGAAACCAATCAGGGAGTTCCCCAGAATGTTGCAGTGCCCATGCCTTCGCCTTACCATTGAACGAAGCATACAGTAAGACCTCCATTTCATACATTTGGTGAGTGAATAAGCAAAGGAGACAAAGGAGAGAAGCACATTAGGTGGGTTGCTGAAACAAGGAAAGCAAGTCCCAAGAGGTGTGTTCGCCGTCTTCAGACACTGGTCAGTCACTACTCTACAATGACTTCCTTAGGAAACCTCATTGGTCACCACTTGTCAGCACACACACCTCTTTGCCGTCTATTTCCCTCCAAGATATTCTTTTCTTACATGGACTACAAACATTCAGCCTGGAAATAGTCCAGCCCGGCGCTTACACACTATGTAGAGTCCAAAGGCTGTGGCCTGTGTCCCACACTTCCATCTCATTACTGAGTCCCAGCCCAGAGCAAAAGTGCACCATGCATTTTCACTCCCGTAAAATGCTTTTAAAGTCACTCTGTGTCTAAGCAGGAATGGCTGGAGATGCTTCTGTTCCCTGTGCCAATGGTCATCACACATGAAAGTTAATGAAAAAATTAAGATGTATATGAGGACATTTGTTCCAAAAATATAATAAACTCATCGTCTATATTTTAAACTAATAATAAAGTACTAATAGATCACTCCAGCTTTGTTGAATAATCATCTTCATCACCATCATCCATCATCCACAATGATAGAAAACGTTTATCAATTCCCTGATGAGTGCAGTACACTTTAAGTGACAGGTGTTTGGGAGACATGAATGACATGCTGTGGTCTTTGTCCTTATCTGGAAGTACCAGGTCCACTTCCATGTGAAATTACAGACTGAATGTTGAGTAAGAGGTTAGTAGATGCTGCCTAATAGCAATACAATAATCAAAGCAATGCAGATAATTTAAAATGTTCTAATAGTACACTGCAAAGCGAAAAGAACCAAGTAAATCTAATTTCAATAATATTTTACATAAAATGTCCAAAATATCATTTCAATATGTACTCATAGTTTTTAAATGTTAATTTTAATTTTTGTGCTCAGTTGGGATATGCATATGACATAGTATCTGATCTCAGATAAGTCTCATTTCAGCAGTCAAACAGTCTAGCTCTGGAGGAATGATACCCGTGGCTCAACTCCACATATGCAGACCCATGTGCATACAAGGTGAGAGAGAAGGAGAGACTGGGGAGAAGAGGGAAGGAGGGAGGAAGAGGAGGAGAGAGGGAGGGAGGGGAAGGGGGGAGAGAGGGAGCCTGCAAATGGGGGCTAAAGATACAGAGATCTTGAAGTGATGCCTGGTCCAACCCGCCAAGTATTTTTTCCAACCCAGCCTCTTCTCTACATTCTCTTAGGCATCCAGGAAAAATAAAAATCCCATCCCAGCACTGATGAGAGATCTGGGTCTGTGCCCACAAGCAATAAAAAAAGAATCCTTCTGATCTCAAAAGGAAGTGTATTCAGGCCTCAGGCAACCCTAGAGACTCAGAGTTGTTCTCAACCCTTGCATGCATCTGATTCACCTGGAGAGAATTTTGAAAGCAAAGATGCCACAAGCATACACCCTCTGATTGGGATCTCACTGAGCTAGAGCCAGGTCTGGGGATTGGGGCTGTTGGAAGGCACCCTGGATGATGCTAATGTGTATCAGACTGAGAACTGCTAGGCTGAGCTCAGGAGTCCAGGGCAGAAGAAGGGGAAGAATGATCCCTTTCTCAAGATGCCATTAACTGCACTGCTAAGCACCACACCTTAGTTCATATGATCCCCACTGTGGGAGAGCGCTGAATCCTAACCACTAGCCCACTAGGGAGCCCTTCACTGTGGGAAAGACACAGCTAAACACAGCACCCAGGTGTGAGAGTTAATGTCCACACAGGTTAAGTAAATTTTACAGTTTGAAAAACGAGAAGTGCAAGATATGCCAAGTTTGAGTCTCAAGACTTATGGTCAACCCTCCATGTCCAGCCTTCCAGTCTTAGCTCAAGGTACGCAGCTCCAGTGGAAATGGAATGGTGAAGAGAAGCTGGCTGAAAGCATGCAGAACGGGAACAGCAGAGTGCAGGAACCAGCTGAGTAGGGACAGAAAAGCATCCTTCTTAAACCCTTCCTGGGCTTTGGCAAGACGTTTTGTATTGAAAGAGCTCCTGAAAAGAGAGGTAGCAACGCTGACCTTGTTCGGCACGATAGCAACAATATAGAGAACACAGGTGCCCCACAGTGCCACATGCAGTTGTCCCTGTCTTACTCACCAATGAAGGCTGGGAAGAAGGCAAAGAACCAAAAGGATAATTAAAGATGTGCTCTCTTTGTTTCAGAATTTTATATTAAAAAAACTGGCAGGAAAAGAAAAGGAAAAAAAACCCAGCTTTAAATTTTCTTTTTTAAGGAAAAAAAAAGAGAGAAAATCTGGCCATGCTGGAACAGAAATCAGTCTTGCCTGACAGTATTTAAATTGAATATCTGTGAGCCTGACTGGGAATTTTTAGTGGAAGTAGAAGCTATTTAAAAAGTCAGTGCAAAAGATTAACATTTAGAATGCTATTTTAATAATACTCAATTCTACTCGATTTCAAACGGCTGTCATTTTTTAAGCTCCACCAATTTGAAGACGCTTGATGGATAGTGATGGTGACTTAGTATGAGGAGGCCGAACCTCCAGGTACAGCTCAGCACAGAAGACACTGCTGGTTATTCGTTATTACTAAGAAGACCTGGCAGGGCAGGGTGGGGGGCACTCTGAGACTGCTTTCCTGTCTGTGGAATGGGGGCAATATTCCTTGCCAGGAACCAGTAGGAGAGAGTGTCATCAAAGCTCTATAATGGGTATGAATGTGTCACATACATACTTCATATGCTAAGCCACGCCTCTGTTAGGTCATTGGTTAGAAGACTACCTCCTTCCAGAAGCTTCTCCACTTTCTGTTCTAATCCAGAGGGCCAGTTACCAAGCAGTTAAAGTATTCAATGGTAAGACATAGTCTTCTCTGAGTGTTTCACAACACTGAAGCAAATCATCTATCACTTCAGCAGATTTACCACTCCAGGAGACTTGGCTTTTGCTCCATTTACTAGGACGAGCATGTATAGACTGGGGTCTTTATAAATAACTGTCGTTCTCTCACTCAACACACTTGTTGCCTTCAAGGGTGTTGACTTAAGTTGGGTCAACCAATAAGTATTTACTAGACAGCAATATAAAGTGCAGATGGAGGGATAATTGGAGTGCTTCAGAGAGAAAGGCAACAGAAAAATAATTGCAGCTGAATCTTCAGAGAGTGACTGACTACCTTCATACATCATCATCATTACTGTCATTCTCAGGGTTGCTTCCCAATCTTTACATCCTGGGCACACAACAAGGCCACATGTCCCTGGCCCCTTTGATGTTAGGGTCAGTCATGTGATACATCTAGATCAATGATGTGGGTTTCATCATACTGGTGTGGCAAACACCATAACCAAAATCAACTTAGGAGAAGAAAGGGTTTATTTCAGCTTATATTTCCAGTTAATAGACCATCACTAATAGAAGTTGGGGCAGAAACTCAAAACAGGAACCCAGAGTAGAACCTATGGAGGATTAGAGGATTACTCAATGGCTCATGTTCTTAGCTTTCTTGTATAGTCTCGCCTGCCTAGGGATGGTGTCAACCACAGTGAGCTAGGTCATGCCTCTTCAATCACCAGTTAAGACAATCTCTTCCAGATGTGGCCATGGACCAATCTGATTGAGGCAATTTTTCAGATGACGTTCTCTTCTTCCCAGTTGACTCTAGGTTGTTCCAGGTTGACAATTCAAACTAATCAGGCCAGTTATGTCAAGGGATGTGGTATGTGTCACACTTGAACTATACAAAACTCTTGATTTTCTTTCTCTACTTCAGTGATAGTGGAAACACACGTGAAAATGAAGGCTTTAGAGGTGGGAAATGTAGACTCCAGACGCCTTGCTTCTAATATATCCTAAGCAGCATGTGAAACAAGAACAACAAATAGAGCTATGTTGCTGTGACCAACAAAGTCGGGGGTTCTCTTGATAACTGGGGTCTATCCTTGCTGGCCCAAGCACATGAGTCAGAGCTGTAGCAAAATGTCTGGAAGGGAAGGTGAATGAGCCAGAAGAAGAGCCTTAGGAAAGAAAACAAAACAAGAGTTCTATCTCCTTTTGGTCACGGACTGTATTTTCCTTCAAAAATGGACTCCACTGGGATACTCTGAATAGATTCCTTTATGTCTATAAGCTTCTGTGTTGGAAAGCAGATTCCTGCCTTTAGTGTCTGTGTCTCCTGTCCTAACCTGTAGAGAATGCCTTTTTGCCTGAAGGAAACTGTGTTTAGTTAATTCAGGCTGCATCCTCAGAACCAGAACTAGCCTGCAGCATCTCTCAGCTCCACAGTGAGAGTCATCTCCATCAGCCAGAATCCCTGCCAGCCACACAGTCCCTGCCTCTGCCACACTTATTGCTTGGACTGCCCCTCCTTCGGAGCCAGTTCTCACAGGAGTACCACTGTGGACTCTAACCTGACTCAGCTCATACCACCCACTCTGAATACACCTCATAATAGAAATAGTGTGAGCTCCTTGTTCCAGACAAAGCCATTTCTTCCAGGAGCATGTCCACCCCAGATCTTGATGGCCTCCATTGTGAAACAGGGCCCAGATCTGACAACTTGGAACTGCCCATAACCAGAAAGTAGGGTTAAATATGAAGTGTCTATCTAGGTGTCTGGGACATAGTAGGTGCTCAAAATATGTGACAGCCCTCACAACTTCCTTCAGAAAGCAGATCTAAATTTAAAAGATGTGGTCCGCTCTTCCCTCCCCAGACAAGAAGAGCTTTTGTCTCTGATTCATTCTATATTGGAGCAATGGCTCCTCTAAACTGGAAAACACACCTTACACCTTTATGTAGAAGTACAGACACACAGCATACTGGCTTCTGCATAAAAGGAGTGGGATACTTAATGCATTTGTGACATTGAAATCTCAGTAGGGGGCATGGTTAGGGAAAAATGGGGGTTTATAAAGACCCCATATGTGGACACCAATGATACAAGATCAGAGAGACACTGGTCTAAACACTCTCCAATCCAAACATGGGCAGGCTCTCTGTGCCCCTTTGTCTGGGACTCTCACTGCTATTGCTTAAGTCTCTTCTCTTGTGTATATAACAAATCAATAAAATATTTTGGAAAACTCTGTCAGTCTTACATATCGCCCTCCTCCAGGCCCTTGCCAACCTCCCTATTCTTTGCTGATCTAATAGGCTATTCCCCTGGAATATGAGTCATGTGGGTGACTATAGGGAAAACAAGCATCCAAAAGATGACACATGGAATTGGTTCATATCATTTTCAGAAACAGTATGGTGGGATGGAGTGAACATTCTGTCTCCCCCATATTCTTATACCAGGTCAACTCAGAATGGTCCTCAGGTCAAGTACCTGCAACTAGCAAAAGAAGGAACTGCTTCCCTTTCAGGTCATGTGGGCCTAGACTTATAATAATTTGTTGGAATATGGTAGACACTACAGGCTGGCTCCCTAGTGGTATTCTCAAGCTGAATGTCCCCGAAACTGGAAGACTCTATACTGACACAACTGCCTCCCTTGCAGCTAGGAATCTGGAAAGCCATGCATAGCCTTCTACAGAAGTATGACAAACAAGGAGGACAAAATAACATCCACAGATATTGCCTTTCCCCTCTTCTTTACACCCTGAATTGACTAAGAGCCAGAGGTGAGACCTGGAGATGTCACCCTTAACGTGATAGAGTAGTGCCTCTGGCTTCTGGTTGTGAGAAAAATGTTCTTCCTTACTTGTAGCTCAAAGTCTCTGAAGTCATGAGTGAGGAGCACAATGGAGACTGCTTGTGCCTCTAAGTATCTAGAATATAGTGGCCCACAGACAGTCTGTCATAGTTCAAGTCCCGGGATTACGGCCTCTGTGTAATGGACTGAGCAAAATGTGAAGTAGACCTGAGTCCTAGCCTGACTCCCCACTAAAGCTGTGTAACCTTAGATAAGGTGCTATCCTTTCTGAATACGCATCATTTTTACTATACCATGAGGTTGACAATAGTATGTACTCCATAGGATTATTGCAAACATTCATGACAAGTCCAGAGCTGATGTCAAAGTCTGGGCCATATTTCAGCATCTGTACTTATTAGTGGTCATGATATCTCCCTGAAGTCCCTTGACAAGTCTGTGTCATAAGTTTGTCTGTTCCTTTTCCTGTTTGTTCTTTTCTAGAGCTTTCTAGAATCCTTCTCTCTCTACTTACTTTCTGTTTCTTTATGTCTCCACATGCGTCTCTGTCTGCCTCTTTTACCCTCCTGCCTCACACCTTCATTCAAATTTACTATTGAGCACAAAGCAATTTCTCTTAAGGGGCAGCACCAGCCTCCCAGATACAGCAGGCCCCCGCCTTCTTCGGAAACAAGGGCTCTCGCTGTAGCCACAGGTTCTAAGGTTTTGGGTTGAAGCCCCCTCCAATCATTAGCACCAAACCTCAAGGTGCTGAGTGTACATTCTTCTAAGATGCACTTCCCAAATGTGCCATGTCCCTGAAGGCCACCAAAGAGCAGACAGTATCTAGAGCCTGTGCCTGGCTCAGCCTCTAAGTCAGAATCAGATCCAAGCACCAGGGCCTTTCAGGACCTTACTGCCCACTCTGTGTGGAGACTGTACTCAACATACTGCCACTGCCAGTGGGAATTAATCAGGACCAGGAAATGTTCTGACTTTAAAAGTGAAACAGCATTAGACAAGTAGTGTATTCGATACAACCAATTTTGTTGATAGAATATTTGTTTAGTTTCCAGAAGGGGCATCATAGAGTCCTGTCCTCTCTCAGAGAGTCCTCCCCATGCTCACAGGCAGGGTTCAGATGTGCCCAGATGCCTTCCAGTCTGAAGTGACAGTAATAGGGAACAAAAGGGACAAGGTGGCATCCTATTAGGAGAAGAGGAGGTCCTAGTGGAGGAAAGAAAGTCAAAAGAGACCTGCTGCCCTCCCAGGACTTTAGCTCTTCCTAGCAGGACTCACTGGCAGTGCTGAGTGTATGGAAAGGAGGCCCAGGACCCCAGCATCCCCAGGGTCCCAGGACCAGTCATTCCTACTGCCCTCCTGGCCTGTCCCAGGATGCCTTAGCTGAATGCCAGCTGTGCTGCATTTAGATCCACCTTGAGAAGTCCAGATGGAAAGCAAGGCCTCTATCCTAAAGCCAAGACCCAAACCGTGGATGCTGTGTTCTTCCCCTCTCTAAGCTCCTGCCATATGGAGGACACAGCTCCTCAATAAAACAGTGGCTAACAAGCAAGCAACTTTTGTGTGAAGCAAGCTTCTCTGAACACTCAGTGGAGGACCTCACTGACATCCTCACAGCTACCCTAAGCCAAAGTCCTCTCTCCTCTCTCTTCAAAAACAGCTCACAGCGATGATGGGATATGTCCATGTCACACAGCTGCTATATGGAAAAGATATGCTGGAACTCTAATGTCTACCCCTTTCCTAAAACCAGCAACATTATCTTCAAAATAATATTTAATAATTTTCAAAATACTTAGCAATTAATACTCCAGTCACTATGCTAAGTATTCTGCATTTAATATCTCACTTAATTCTACTGTGAGGTAACTATTATTAGTATTCCCATTCTATAGATGGATGAAAAGGCCAAGGGATACATAGTCTAATACCTTTAAGATGTAAGATGTTAAACCCTGTCTGGTAAAACCAAAAAAAAAAAAAAAAGATGTAAGATGTTAAGCACGTCACCCCAGGACTCTGCTCTGTGCAGCAGTCAAGGCCTTCTTGCCTTTCAGGGTGAGCCCTACACACCTGGCCACTTCCTTGTGATCCCCCAGGGGCTACTATCACTATGAGGAAACAGCTAGAGTTCACCTCCTGGTGTGGAGGCACATGCACTGGGACTGGCCTCCACTTAATTGTTTTCCATTAGAAATACATGAAAGGTGCTTTTATCATAGGGGCCAAAGCTGCTTGCAAACTCCAGAGGTGATGCAAGGTAAATTCATTTCCCTCCTGTCAAGAGAGACTCAACAAAGCTATAATCAGCAGCTAATGTGTGTGCCTGTGATTGTACCCATCACAGGGGTGGCACATAATTGAGCAAGTTCTCCATGCCTGGAGGAGCAAAGCAATGCCCCATCACTGGCAAGTGTCACTCGTCAGGCCAGGACACATTGTTTTGTAATAAAATTTTGGAAATCTTTGTCCAAAGGCTGTAGAAAGGACAGACCCCAGAAAGCTTCCATCTTGACGAAAGAGCTTGTTTTCACATAGGCTGGTCATTTTCATTATGGCCTCTCCTCTAGGCTCAGTACCTTATGATCCAAGGGCTTCCATACTGAAATCGGTATGGCTGTGCCCATATGGTCCCCAGGCTACTCCACCTGAGCAGTTAACTCCAAGTGGCAAGGTCACAGAAGGCCCAGACAGGGGACAGGTTTTTTTCTCAGCAGTTGGTAACATGGAATACTGTACTCTTATCATAAACCAAACACTTTAATGGGAATTCTACTCTGTGAAGAGACCCATTATCTGGGGATCACACATGTAGTAAGTTGTACTTGAACCTGACTCTGAAGTTCATCTCCTTACGTAGTCCTTCCGGTTATCCAGCATAGATGAGAGAACACAACTCCACCCTGGACCATGAAGGAAGGAATGGGAGAAGCCAGGAGAGAGGAACTCGATGCCTTGCTAGCCAATGGCACACACTCACATGCATATGTGTGTGCATGCACGTGTGTTTGTGAATGTGGGGTGTGTGTGTGTGTGTGTGTGTGTGTGTGTGTGTGTGTTGCGAAAGGGGCTCAGGTAGCCCAACTTGTTCAAAATCTTCCTATGTAGCTGAAGATGGCCTTGAACTCCTGCTCCTCCTGACTCTACTTCTTGACTGCTAGGGTTTCTGATGTGTGCCACCCTGGCCAGCGTATGCACTTCTGAGAGTGGGGTCTAGGGCTGTGTGCGTGCTGGATGAGCTTTCCACCACCTGAGCTACTGCCCCACCCCCATACAGTTTTCATTCATGTTCGTAGCAAACCTTGCCAGACACTGTTCCAGACACCGAGGATATTGTGTGGCACAAGGTCACACATGATGGCATAAGAAAATTTTAAAAAATTACAAATGCATTCAAGAAAATAAAACCAAAGCCAGAGGGACCAGGGCAGGATGTATTTTAGAAAGGGAGAAAATAACTCTGCAAACTGTTCAGGAGCAGACCTGTTTGGGACTGAGTAACTCCTTTGTTCAAAGGCTCCTGACTGAGAAAACAATAACAACAACAACAACAAAAACAACAGTAGAAGAGAGTCTTGAGGCTTTTGATAAGCCAGGATCAAGACCCACGAAGACACACAGGGAAGTTCCAGCATCTGGCGCTGTACCATCTGAAAACTGGACCACCCCACACAGAGATCTCCTCTTCAGCTCAGACTGACGTGCATCTCCAAAGTTCCCTTGCTCTGCCTAACGGTTGGAACTGGGAACTGTTCAGGAAAACCAGATCATTCTGTAAGACTTACTGCCTTGAGTACAAGTTCAAAAACCACGATAGTGGACACAGCAGAGATACATGAATGTTCCTGCCCTATGAGGGCTGGAGGGAATATAGCCAGGCTGAGGAGAAAGCCAGCCGTCTACTAACGGCTAAGGGAGTTCATAAGGTCTTCCAAACTAATGACCCTTAATTTACATTCACTTCAGAGGTGAATGGATCAGGCGAAGGAAAAGAAGTGAAAAAGAGGATTAATTCATCTCTCAAGGACATTTGGTACTGAAAAGTTGCAAAGATGAATTCATTTGTGAGTCATAATGATTTGCCACCAGGAGAAGCAATTATCTTGAAGTTTATTTGGCCCCAGGATCAATTTTTATTTAGCTGCTCATCTCTCTCCTGGAAATCCAAGCTGTCAGCCTCTCTCTGGGTCTCTGTTGAGGTATCTTGGCACCCTGCCTTCCCCTTCTCCTTTCTCCTCTTTCCTGTCCTCTCTTCCTTCTCTTTTCCATCTCTCCTTGGTAAATTCCAACGACTTATTTCACATTTCCCAACACATCTCCCCACACCCTCTCTACTCAGTCACTTACTTCCTACCACCTTTTGTTATTGTCAAAGAACTTGTCAGTGTCTCAATGTAACATACTGATTCATTTGCTTTGGGGAAGACCTGAGTCTTCTACTGGCAACACTGGATGACTAAACACAGAGCCCCTGCTTAGCATCACTGACTCTCTGCCCTACGCCAAACCAACGGCAGCCAACAGACTGGGGCAAAAAGGAACCAGTGGGAAGACAGACACCGAGAACAAGCACGGGTGCTCCCAATCTGCGTTTGTGATCATGTCTCCCTTTCTGGCAGCAAATATTTCTGCTTTACAATTGAGGAAACTGAGCCATGGAGGCTAATTAAGGAATTGCTCAAAGTAGCTCAGATAGCAAATAAAACTGGCAGGATTTAAAGCCAGATAATTTGATGTCAGAATCCCTGCTTCTCTGACTTCTGTATTTAAGAATTAAGTGTTAACTGGGGAAATTAATGGGTGATGATGCAATGGCTGTTTAGGGGTTGCTGTTTTGCTTCCAGGGATTTAAGACACAACACAAAACTCTTCACACAGCTTCACCTCACTCCCATGAGCCTTGCTCACTATAGGACCTGTTGAAAGGCTCAGAACCACACTTCACTTCCCAGCTCTGCCTCGGCGAGGTGGTGGCTCTACCTCTATGACTTGAAACTATGGATTTAGCATCTTCAAAGAAAAGCCAAACTGAAGACTCTGAAAAATGGGTCTCTGACTTGGTGGGTCTACAAGATCTGGATCAGCTTCCTTCTGCCCAGAAACCAAATCCCAGTAAAAGCATGATTGATGCCAGTGTCTACCACTCAACAGACAAAGGCAAAACAAATATCCTGGAGAACCTGGAGATGGGGTATGTCCTCCTGCATACTGTAAATATATGTTTCTTTTATTGGTTGATGAATAAATGCTGATTGGCCAGTTGCCAGGCAGGAAGTATAGGCAGGGATACCAGACAAGGATATTTCTGGGAAGAAGAAGAGAGAGTGAGTATCCAGAGAGACACCATGTAGCCACCAGGAAGGTAGGATGCCTGGGCATTCTTCAGTAAGCCAAGACCATGTAGAGATACATAGATTAATAGAAATGGGTTAATATTTAAGAGAGAGCTAGTAAATGAGAAGCCTGAGCCAAACAGTTTATAATTAATATAAGCCCCGGTGTGTGTATTTGGGACTAAAGGGCTGTGGGAGCTGGTGGGAAATAAATTCCGTCTACACCTCTGATAGATGATAGAATAGGGTGGGAAAGAACAAAGTGTTATTTCTATATAACAGGTAGAATCAAGATAAGCCAGGAGGGTGGCTAGTGAGCTACCATCACAGATCTTTGGCACTTAAACACCCTGCTTTGCAACACACCACTCCCAACTGCAGTTTCTATGACTTGTCTGTACCTTTCTATTTGACCTCACTGATCATAGCTGTATATTCATGCCTTAAATAGCATGTGCCATGCAGTCAGTACTGAGCAAACAATTCTTGATGAGTGGATGAGGGATTCTCCTCCCCACCCCTACTTTCAACTGCCCATCCTCTGTGACTTCAAGGTAGCATTTACCTCAAAACCCAATATAACCATGGACCCATGGAATCGTGGAGACATTCATGTACTGCTGATTGCATAATACCATCCCCCATAACAGGGATGTTTTCTAAGACACTGGGGTAAGTAGGCTTTGTGGGGATGTGAAGGAAGAGCACTAGGATCTGTAGAATAATTGAGTGCAAAATAGCTTTTCTTACTGACTGTTACTTCACAGACTCGGACCAGCTCCAGGAAATGCTGCTCCGCTGAGCAACTTCTGGAGCAGTCATGCAAAAGTCAAGTGTGCTTTCACCACCACGAAACAAAACCACCCAACTGCTTAGCGCATCCAAATCAATGCTCCCTCATTTCTGACCTTCACTCTGAAAGTCAATTTAGTAGGGAAAGCATGTTGGTTACTAATCTTGTCCTGTTCTTCTCCCCTTCTTATTGAAGTGCCTTACAGCTGTATTTTCCAGCCAATTGTTGTGCTCTTGTCCCTCAGCCTGAAGGACATCTCACTTGGTAGTTGTTAACTAGAATTTTTCTGGAGAATTCAGATAAGGTGTGCATTCTGCTGTGTTCCTCCATCCTGAAAGTCAATAGGTACCCTCCACTCCACTGAAGAATGGTGGGATGCCTCCTTACATTATCTTGCAAAAAAGTGTCTCTACTAGTCCCCTTGACTGTTAACTAGAGGAATTAACCCAGCCAACTGTGTATTCAGGCATGGGCCACTATCTGCAAGAGAGTTAGTACTCCTATGCACTGTGAGCCACCATCTGACAGAGTTAGCACTCTGAAGGAAAAGAACTAGATGTCTGCTGCATTCTCTTGAAAGAGGAAGGCTGTCTTATGCCACTTCATGAGGGAAGTCAGTAACTACGCTCTGCAGGTTCCTAAGATCTTTCACCAAATAACACCTGGCAGTACTACTACTAAAAGCAGCTAACACACACAAGTTATTATAGCTCAGAAATTACACTGGGTTTGGTTAAAAGATCTCATCCTAATGATGTTCCTACAGCACAGCTGGATTTTAGTAACCCCTTCTACATACAGACAAGGAAGCTGAGGCATGTGATAGCTGGGTTACCTGTGCAAGGTCACAAGACCATGAAAACTTACAGACTTGCTTAAAGATCGGCTCAGGTGCGCACACATCTGCACATGCTCTGTAGTTTTACTGGGAACTACTGGAACAAAAGGCCCTTTACTGTGAAACTTGAGGGACCTTAGGTACATGAATGTGAATGAAAGTGACTACAAGGATGCAGTTTGTAACCTTCTCCAAACTTTGACGGGATCAGCATACACTTTCGTATGATTTTAAAAGCCAAATGTCTGAGCACTTTACTCTAGATAGAAGCGCTTGCTGTCACTTCTTAGAAATACTAAACACAAGGTAAAGAAGAGGAAAAGGGAAGGAATAAGTAGCCTTTGTCTTCCATAGTATGGGTCAGATCAGTGCAAGTGTGCCTGCCTGCTGGCTACATGACTAAATGAAGTACAAGACATCCCAGAAAGTTGGGCACCAAGGGAAGAATATCAGACTGACACAGTCCTGGAGAGCTGAGTGAGACACAGGTCAGAGCCTTTTGGGAATCAATAGCTCTTTGAGCATGAGTATAGCATCTCCACGGGAGATGGTACCTACCTGTGAGAAAGGAGGCTTTCATCTCTCTCTCCTAACACCGACATGCTCCTGAGATGTAGTTTGTGATACCCTTAGCAGACAAGTATGTGGAAGAACACACTGAATATTCCAGAAGGTATCCGACAGAACCTTAGGCATAAAATCTCCCAAGAACACCAGAAACTGCCACAGGTAGACAAGCACCCTGTTCTGAGGATAGCCTGCCTCTACTCTTTGGACTCTCAGCACCTTCAAAACTGTAGTAAGTTTCTGTTGTTCATACGCTGCATAGCCTGTGATATTTTGTTACAGCATCCTCATTGAACCAACACTCCTTATCTTCCTAGAGATGGGCAAAGTGTGATGTGAGGCCCATCCCTATGGTGAGGGTAAAGACTCAGGGAGCCACTAAGTTGTTTTCAAACTCATGAGTGAGTCCACAGGAGATCTGGGGCTAGAAAATAAAGTAGTTACTCTCTCGTCATCCTCTTTCTCCATAAGAACATGGTCAACAGTTCTTCCCCATTAGGAATCAATAAAGAAATCATTACCAACGGTTAGAAGGAAGACACGTCTCTGATGACATCTTAGGAGCACAGTGGCCACTCTCTTTGAGATGGAAAGGTAGACTGTCCAACTTAAGGGACCTCAGATCAATACTGGAAAGACTTGCTACTATCAGTTTTTAGCTTTGAACTTCAAATGAGTTATACGCAGACTGATGTTTGTGCCCACCCTACAGACCTGAATACAAAGGAACCTGGGAGATGACATGTAATAGACATGAGAATGAATGAGTCTATAAAAGGCAACTATTCATCTTTGTTAAAGAAGCAAAAGTGTCTGCTACGTGATGCCTGCAACTGATACCTCTAGCCATGGTGAGAGGGGCTGACTGATAGGATAGACCTGGAGCCTCGAAGGTGGGGTGGATGGGGACTTACAGGTATTTGTGGCTAAGCAAAAGGATTTGGGGTAGACTGGAACACCTCACTCACATCTTTAATGCACTATTGAAGAAGGATGCACACAGATGCTCAACACAGCCCATCCAGTAGCCAGTTCATACTAGTTCTAATTTTACCCCCAGAAACCTACCTGGAAGTCATGCCAGTTTCTATTAACACTCCCGGATAGAGATGTAGATCAGACAGTAAGGAACTTACTTTGCAGGCATGATGACCTGAGTTCCATTGACCCCTGAATACATGTTTTAAAAAAACCAGGAATGCCGGGCAGCACAGTAGAGCTGACCCTGTTGGTGGAGGTGTGAGTGAGCTAGCCTCGATGCTGTGAGCATTAGAGAGCTGTCCCCATTACTCATCTGTCATGTGGTAGCATGGGTGGGTGAGAGATGTCCCCCACCCCCACCCCAGCCCATCAATGTTTGAGGCGGATGGGAGACCTGGCCCTGAGGTCATAAGATCTGGAGCGCTGTCCTTGCCCCTCATCAGATGCAGCACAGGTAAAGTGGCCCCTGCACCTCACCTGTGAAACAGCAGAGCTGGCCCTGAAGGTGCAGATGTGGGAGAGCTGACCATGAGGACACAAAAGCAGAACTACTCCTACACATCACTGCAAGGGATATGAACTCACCAGGGCAATCCTGGAGAGCCCACCCTGGTGGTGAAGACAGGGGAGAGCTAACAGGCTGACCAGTACTGTAACTACTCAGGCCCGGAACCAGGCCCACCCCAACATCCACCATACCTGTGATCTGCTGGAGCATGGGGAAGGGGGAGGTTGGTCCTTCAGACCCAGGGCTGCAGGATCAAAACAAGACAGGGCAGCAACAGGATGTCCAGGAAGAGCCCCTGTGAGGGCCCAGTGTCAGTACAGCAGACACCGAGGGCCTTAAACCAGACCAATGATCCTTTGTGATGAAAAGGGGTTACCGTGTGATTCACTGTGCAGCTTCCACAGTAAGATTTTCCCTTTCTCCCTTCTTTTTCCCTTATTTTACCTCTTAAATTTTATTTTGGGGAAGAATGAGGATGGGTAGGAAGGGGAGGCATGGTGTAAAAGACACAAAGAATAAACAAAAAGAAAGAAAGGAAAAATCCAGGCAGGGTGGCTTACAATACTAATCTCAGCCCTGGAGCTTGCTTTCTTGCCTACTTGGAAAGTTCCAGACTAAAGTGAGAGTCTTCCTCAAAAATAAGTTGCACAGCATCTAAGGATTGTGAGCAGGGATAGTCGTCTGGCCTATACAGGCATGAAGATGCGCATACATTTGCACATATACATATATACAAGAAATGTACTTTGATCTAGAGAACGTCTCAAGATTCTAATTGCTGCCCCATTAGATGATTTTTAAATGTCCCTTCCCCTGCATTGCTGTCATCACAGCCCTATCCTGAACGGGCTCAGCAGCACTGAGTCTGTTCTCTCCTCCTCGGCTGTCTCCTTCATGACTGGGACAGCCTCATTGGCATTCTCACAGAATAACCTCGAGGATCTAGTCCTAGTCATACCTGGTGATTGCGAGGACTCAGTGGGATGGTGCTCTGGGGACAGGGGATTGCTCACTGGTGACTCAGGCTGACTCAGCTGCTGGGGGCAGCTTGTGGGGGTGTGACAGAAGTCCAGCAGGATGAGGTCCACCCCTCCCTCACTTCAACCACAGCTTCATTACTATACCTGCTTTATGGAGCTATTTAGTCAGCATATCATATGAACTAAGATTCTGAAGGGCCAAGAAATGACTTCAGAAACCCCCGAGAAGATGCCTCTAGAAGACTTTATTCAAATAGCTGCAGAAATGTAAGTCATGATTGCATTTATTCCTGGGATACACTGATTATTGTAAATTCTGAAATGTTTCCTTGGTGACAACACTGAAAAAGCATCCCATTTTATGAGATCAATTGACATAGAGACGAGAAAAGGCCAAAGGATGGACACACACATGTGAGATTTTCAGGTGACTCAGGCTGCCTCAGTGAACTCAACCACCATAATATTTAGGGAAATTTATCTTCTGCTTCTGAGATTCTAGTCCCTGGAAGAATCTAGACATTCTCTGCCAGACTGCAGCCTGCCTGGTAAGACAGCCACAGATGATGTAAAATGCCATGACACCTCCCCAAGACTTGTTAGAAGCTCTGAGCACTGTCATGCAGACTCATTGTCCCTCACATAATGTAGGCTCTGTCGCTCTGATCTCAGATCTCTCTGGTCAGATAGGGAGCTTCCTTCGCTTAGCGGTCTAAGCAGCCAGCCAATGCCATCCCCTGCTTTTCCTCCCTTCTCACATAAGGAAAATTAGCAAGTCTTGTCTGAGATTGTGAACCCAACTCTGCAAACAGACTTAATGAGTCACTCTCGAAAGGAGGTCTGGAGGGTCCCCGAGAGATCCACAGCCTCTTGTAATATCCATGCAGCCACGTTCATCTCCTTGGATCTGTTGTCCTTGAGTAATCTATTGACATTTAACAAGGAAACCACAGCGAACAGCAGCCTGAGGCTATCCAAAGCAATTCCATTCATCCAATCATGTCTGGTCTGTGGTTTTTGGACTTGAATGACTAGACCAAGTTATGTGTAGTAGATCTGTCCACCAGGGTGGTCCATAGACAGATAATTTCAAATTTAGGCTGGATAGGATTGCTTAAATATGTTTGACCAGTGCTGACTTCTCAGGCAATATCTATGACTGCTTCTGAATTCCAACCAGACTTTCTCAACTCACCCAAGGCAGCTACCAATGGGTAAAAATATATGTATTGTGATGTCAAAAGGTAAGGTGCATATTAGGAAGAAAACTATTCATTGACATCTTCTAAGATGATTTTATTTCTTCTTTTCATTGAGTGCTGATGCTAGCTCAGGGAACAATCTATTTCTCCTTGTCTAAAGGTGGATTGGTGGAGGGAGCTCTTAGGAAAAGAGTTAAGAAAGGCATACTGGGTCCTTGGTGGTCTATAACACTATGACTCATATACTATGAATGCCTAAAACTCCTTTCTCCTCCTACTGATTCCTGGCTAGGACTGCTTCCTACATTAATGGAAATGCTCTCCCAAAAGGCAGTTGTACTTAGCTATTGAGTCCTTGAAAAATAGCTAGTGCAAATGAGGACTAAAACTTGTAACTCCTGTGTGTGTGTGTGTGTGTGTGTGTGTGTGTGTGTGTGTCTATGTGTGTGACGGCAGAAGTGTTACAGGAGCATGTATCATTGATGTCATTCCTCAAGAGTCATCCACCTTGGTCTTTTGTTTATTTGTTTTTGACACAAGGCCTCTCATACTTACCTTATTAAGTTTGCCTAGCTGGCCAGTGAGCCCCAAAGATCTGCCTGTCTCTACCTCCCAAGATCTGAGATTATAAATACAGATGAAAGTTATTATTTTTTTTAAAACATTAGTTCTGGGGATAAAACTCTAGTCCTCATGCATGCATGGCAAATGCTTTACAGGATGAGACATCTCTCCTACCCCTCAATTTATAATTTCATTTAAATACAAATAACATATAGCATTAAACGGTGAAGTAAGTCTAAACCTTAGAACCTTAGAGGATGATGTGTGCATGTTGATAAAGCAAATGCTGCTCTTTCTGGGTGAGCACTGTATACAGCCAGGGTCTTCAGAATATGGGCAAATGAACTACCAAGCTTTTCAATGTTCTAGCAAAAGCTATTTCCTGACCACTCCTCTTACTATGAGGTACCATGCAGCATCCACTGGAAAGAAGAGAAAGGACTTGGAGTTAAAGAATCAGCCAAAGATATAGACATATTAGAGGCAAAACAGAGCTGCAGCCCTTCCAACAGGTTGGTAATTCAGAACACAACAGCCCTCTGACACCGCTGGAAAGCCGATTGCCAAACAGGGAGCAATCTCTTCATGTCTATGGCAAACACTCCCTTGAATGCTGAATTACAACTTGGTGACTATTTGGGATCCAGCCCTCTGTATTTTTCATGAAGCTTAAAGGAGATTAATGGGACAATCAAGATATTACAGATGAAAACCACATGCATTTCAAATGAGACTGTGACAAATGGCTGAGAAGCCTCCCGAATAGGCAACAGGAGCCCTGAAATGGGGAACACTCTACCATGGTATGTACCCTCATCCTGATAATTACCCCTGGCCATAAGACATCAAGATAGCATACAGATTTTCCCTGGGATCCACAAGACAGGAGAAGGAGCCTTGTCATTAAGCAATTGTAAGGTCCACGGGGACAGTGTTGGCACCAAGCACTACCGAAGCACGTACAGCTTTATTCAGATGAATCCCATTATTATTAAGCAGTTCAATCAACATAATAATTATTATAATGGCTGGCATTTATCTCGAGTCTGTTATGTGCTAGACAATCTATATGCAATGACTCTAAGGCTCTTGGCAACACTCTATGGTGTTATCTCTTTATTCATACTGATAGTGCTTAGGAAACAGGAATTCAAATGTTTTCCCTAGATTATGTAGGTGAATGGGATATATATATATATATATATATATATATATATGATTACCTATTGTGTTATATATGTAATTGAAATTATAACTATTTATAGGTAAACACTATACATATAGTGCGGTGATCTAATAAGAAAGGTCCTCAAGTATGTAAAACTTGGTCCCCAGTTGGTGCTGTTTAGGGAAGTTTAGAGGGTGTGGCCTTCCCGGAAGAAGTATGCCTCATTGGGGGCAAGCTTTGAGATTAAAAGCTTCATGCCACCTCTCTCTCTCTCTCTCTCTCTCTCTGCTTCACGCTTGAGGTTGAAGAAGTTAGCTCTCAGCTTTCTAGTCCTGCCACCATGCCTGCCATGGCTACCATGCTGACCCCACCGTGGTGGACTTTAGCCCTCTGGAACCACAAGCCAACATATAGTCTGTCTTCTATAAGCTATAAGCTACATCATGGTGTTCTATCACAGTAATAGAAAAGTAACTAATACTTTTTTTGACAATTGTTAAAAAGACAATGGGCTCATCTAGTTCTCACATCAACCCTGTCATGTGGACAGTTCCTGACACCATCATTCACTGATGCAATGACTGAGGACAAAAGCATCTACCATCGTCCACTCTCCTAGCTAAGCTGGAATAGGATGTTTAATGAATGAGTGACTGACCCGTGCTTGGTCCATGATAGAATGGAGTGTGCATCCAGGCCTAGCTCATCCACAGAGCAGCCAGCATGCAGGCATGGCCACACTGCTTCTCATAAAGCAGTGGTGCTTGGAGTTTGACACCTGGCCTGACTGCTGCCTCCAAACACTTGCTTTCCCTTTGGGCCATTCTATCTCAATCACAATTCACACATGACTTGGCACTATGAGCTAACACATTCAGACACTTCTTCCTTTTATCAACACAGGTAATTTCCTTTCCTTTATTTGCCACTCCATGACTTGAAATGAATTTAGATGCCTTTCTAGAAAGGGTGCTGGTGGTAGTTTTCTAAGTATGAAATCACCTGCCTTCCTTGAAGACACCTCTAAGCAAATCCAAGGACAGTTTCCACTGCAAAGTTCATTCTGTGTATTCTTCATGCCATTGTGCTACAGCTTTATTACAGACCATCAGGGAGTGATGCTCTTGGACGAAGGAGACTACAGAGAGTGAGTAGACTGAAGCCCTTATGGTGAAACCCAGATCTTGCAAGGTCCAGGCTGGACATCATGACCATAAGCCAGTGGTGTGCACCTCATTGACCTCCAGGTGAGACTGTGCTGATGTAAACACGAACATGGTGAACATCTCCTGGATGCCTTTCCTCAATATGGATGCTTTCTCAGAATCCACTGTTCACTTCCTCATGCCATCAATACCACACATTCCGTTTGAGGACCTCAGTGGTGCAGGACAACTGAATCTCTCAATGCTCTTTACCCTATGGAAACAAGGGTTGCTTGGTTCAGGGGTGATCACATAAGTCAAGTTGTCCAATAAGAGTGTCTCTCAGTCTTATGCTGGTATTGCTAGGATAAAGATGAGCTTCTTTCCTGCTGGGCATTGTAAAGGAAGGATGCAACAGAAATGTATGAGCTCTAGGACATCTGAGGGGCCCCAGACAAGCCAGCATGAAATGAAAATATCACGGTGTTAGACTAGACAATAAGGAGAGAAGTCACACCCTAGGAAGATACTATCTAGCCAACAGAGCATGTACCCCCTTTTAAGTCAGCTCAGGTCTGTGTTTCCTAGTTAGATGAGATAACACATTCTTGTCATTATTGCAGCCAGTTTGTTAGGTTTCAGTTCTCTGCAAATGAAAATACAAATGTCAATCTCTGGGGCCTTCTAACTGAAGAATGAGAACAAAAATTAAAGGTGACCTCACATTTCCCGAGCCTGACAGCCCTATCTCATACAAAACTCATGCACTACTCCATTAAAGAACACACTCTTCCCACACCATACCCACAAGGGAAACTCCTACTCACTCATCAAGACCCAGCTCAGATGTCCCTTTCAGTTTCCTAGACTATACTCAGGCAAACTTAATCACTTCCTTCTGTTTAATTCCCATTGAAATGTATTACTCATTCACTTATATAAATATTGAGGCAAAGCTATTACACATAGCTCAGGAGTAGAGGACATATCTTTTTCATCACTATATATATCAACCCCCACACAGGAACATAGATGCTGAGGGCTCTACTTGGCATGAACTCAGGCAGCCACATACCACTCCGGCTATGTCCCTCTACTTCAGAATTGGCATGAATGGACTATTAAAACATGGCTTCACATGAATTAATCACTGCCCAGGACATTAGTAAGCAAGTGGCAGTGGCAATAGGCAGTTATAAGAATTTCATTAAAATTTGTTTAATAAAAAGGAAAATTATATTGATAGGGAAATACATTTTAAAAATCCTTTCAAAACTACCAGCTCAGTGTTGACAGCCAAAATTACCATTCAGTGTAGAAGATGGAAGCAATCTCTTAAATCTATGATTGAGAAAGAAATAAGTGGGCTTAAAACTTGTCTTCGTCTCCTTCTATAGGATCAAATCCATGTTGTTAAATTAGATTCTGGAGGCCCTTTCAACATGTAGCAACAGGATGGTGAGGGAATCATGCCAATAACAGGTATCTTATGGGAAAGGAAATAGACAGAAATAATCTTAATGCATATGCAGCTCATCCCAGGGCTGGCCCTACAAACCCATGTAACCAAACCATAATAGAATAGACAGCTTGCCTTTAGTGATAGGCATCAATTACTGCTTCTGGAAAGAGCACTTGACATTGTCTTCTGTTCTACAACCCCCTGGTTCAGATATGTCCCCACCTCTATGCCCAGAGTACCTTCCCAGGCCTGCCAAGCCCAGGAAGACCACCAGATCTGTCTTCCTGAGGCTATCATCACTGGTTCTAGGATGAGCACACAAACTGATGTGAACCAATGAAAGTCAGTTCTAGGTCTTGGCTAAAACAGCTAAAAGAGAAGCTACCTTTTCACCAAAGGATTTTCCATTCAAAGGAAAAAATGGGTGTGACATCATTTGATTCTGCTATGAGGCCTCGCATGGAAGTAGCCAGTGAGGATTAAGTCAACACAAAAGAAAACAGAGGTAAGCAGTGGAGGGAACCAGATATATCAAGAGACAATACAATATCTGCCAAGCAATCTGTGTTCATAAGACAATTCTTGTTTGCTGACAGCCATTTGGCAACCTTCCAATGCCTGCCCAAGCTCTCTCTCCTCTAGAAATCCAATTCCCAAGCCCACTCCTATCCCTTTATGTTCAGCCATCTTGCCCATATGCAAGTCTCATACTTTCATGCCTTAGGTATATAATACAATTTGTATGTGCCCTTCCCCTTATCATCCTATTGAGAGCTTGTTTCATAGATGGAAATCATCAAATCTTTAGAGGGAGAAGTGATGGGGGAAGTCTTGTGTATATGTCAATAAGCACTTTTGGCCAATAGGGAAGCAAGATAGGTGGAACTAGGAGTCCAGGAGGACTCTGGGTAGGAGAAACACAGGGAGTCAAGATGTAGCCTGCCAGAGAAGTAAGATGTCTGGAACTTTTCTCCGGTAAGAGAAATACTTAGACTAACAATTATGGGGTAATTACTTAATCAGAGCTAGCCAGTAAGAAACAAGCAAGGCCAACAGCTTCATAATTACAGTGTCTTGTGTGTTATTTGGGGACTACAACGCAGCAGAGCCCAGGCGACTGGTGGGGAAAAACCAAGCAGCTGGCAAGGAAAAGGCTTCGCTCTACAGAGAAGAATACATTTAAAACTTCCTTATACTATTTTATCCACCACCTTCCCCTCAGTCTCTTGACTTAAACAGCTTCTATGGTATCACTTCCTTCCACCACTTGCATGCAAAAATTCCCATGTGAAGCTCACTCCGACAAGCCTTTCTTTTAGTCAGGAGGTCATGGATGTGGGAATTTCTTCTGTTGGCATGCTCAAGAAGGCGACACTAGAGAGAAGACTACGAGTTAGAGGTGTCTGTCTGGCTCTGCTTAGACAGAACCCTCTGAGAAGCAGGAATGATGAATTTAGCCTGGGTGTCAAAAATCCACTCTCAAGTATTTCATTCAGCAGTTCTCATCTCTTCTACCCACTGCTTCTTTACCAGCTGAACAAAGAAATATTTCTTAAGCAAACATCTTTATTGTTTAGCAGAGTTTTCTGCTCTTTTGGAATATGTGAGTTATTTTTAAAAATTAACATTCCCCAGAGATATAGTAATTTAAATGAAGGGAAGGCAGGCCATTCTTGAACTCTTGTTTTTATTGAAAGTGATGTTTTATAGATTCCAGAGACTGTCACTCTTATGAAGACAGCTCTCAGTTGCACCGCCAGCTACAGAGTCGCTTCATTGCTTGAAAGAACCAGAGGAGGATGACTGAGAAATATGATCTGGAAAAATGCAGAAAGAACCATGGGGGATGCAAATGTCAGCTTCCAAAGAAGAGAGTGCTTCCACAGTAGGGTAAAATAAGGTGAGGCAGGCTGGAGGTCCCAGGGACATCTAGCCACAGAGGCAGGGAAGAATCAGAAGGAGCTAGAAGAGGAAGTCTCAGTCCCTGATGATCTTTCCTACACAAAACATGTAAACCCCTCTCCCTTCTCAGCTTTGAGACCTGATTCCAACATGGTTCTCCAGCCACAGACTTTTTCCAGAAGTATGCAGAACAGTACTACCCTCAACTCAGCCTTCTCCAGAGCAAATCCATGAACACTCTTGGGATGATCTATTGGGAATCATAGGAAATTAGTAGTAAATGACCAAAATATTATGATGTCCAATATAAGGAGCATCATGTGTCATATAAATGCTGGATCTCTCTAATAGTTTAAAGGAATCTGTATCTGATTCTCCTTTCTCTTCTGACCTTGCCACACATATTCTTATCTTCATTGCTCTGAGTTTTGCCTTACAAGTATCTCTTATGCAATAGCTGGAGTCCTGAATACTCAATGCCAGTCGTGTATTCTGTACATGCCCACACTATTTATCCAAGTTCTGATTCTTGGAGATAGCAGGGGTCAAGTGATGCACTTTCCAGAGTAGACAAAAGGAGACATGTTCTCATCCATGAGGAGGTGGTGTCCTGCTGAGTCTTCCCCACTGTGCCCAGAATCAGTCTTCTATCCTGTCCCAGCACAGAGAGATGAGGGCTGTAATCCCACTGCTTGGCTTCCCTTTGCTCATTCTTTGGGATCCTTTAGCTCAGGCCTTCAGAATATCTCAGCACAGGAAGGTTGCCTCTGCAGGAGCAGGCAGGAAGGGTTGTGCCCTGGGAGGAGGCAGTGGGAGTGGTTATGTCTGAGACAGCCTGGCAATGACAATACAGCCACTGTTCTCTGTGTTGAAACCAGCGCTGGTTTTTTGAATGTGGCATCTGTCAAGGCTCAGTGAGGATGACAGATGTCTCTCTGCTCCAGGAACAAACAACACAGCCCTGTGGAGGTGACAAAAACAAGCACAGCCAAACCAGAGAAGAGAGGTGCTGATCTCCGGGAACATGCAGATGAACAGCGTAGGAGTCCAAGTCTACCATACACCTGCTCCCCTAAAGAAAGCATGCTCTCATTATGAAACCTTAGAATTAGAAGGGAACTCCAGGAAATAGTGGGATGCCTGGGTGGCCTCATTCATCAACAGATGAGCTTCTCATTCAAGAGACACTTAATATATGTCCAGGAATTAGAACTCCCGCCCCACCAACTGCTCAGATACAGTTAATCCTTCTTCCATGGAGGATATCAGCTGGGGAGGGTGTTTGAGCCAATTTAGGACATTTCATCATCCTGAGTCAGCTCTAATTCCGTGTGCCCCACACACCTATATATGGAGCTCTCATCTACAATGCTGTACTTTGTAGGTGCTCAGTGAATAGCTGTTGAATGAACAGATCAATTCCAAGACAACTAATGGGGGTGAGAAGCAAAGACAGGAGAAAAGTAAACAACTAAGTAGAGTGAAATGGTAAGAATAATTACCATGATGTTTGCAATGTTTTTGGAACTATCTGGAAAAGAAGGAGGCTACCCCAGGCTCAAAGGAATGCATGGTGTTACCTTGAAGAAGAAGAAGAAGAAGAAGAAGAAGAAGAAGAAGAAGAAGAAGAAGAAGAAGAAGAAGAAGAAGAAGAAGAAGAAGAAGAAGAAGAAGAAGAAGAAGAAGAAGAAGAAGAAGAAGAAGAAGAAATAAACCGATAGTTGCAACACAATGGCATAGATGAGTTGGGACAAAAGCTTGAGTTAAAATGCTAGTGGCTTGCCAGAGGCACTGATGACCAAAAGACCTTGCAAAAATGAGGGGTTGGGGGACCAGGGAGCCTTGTTTGAAGGTAGTGCTGAGTCTTGCTCCTCCTTTGGGTCCAGATGCAAAGGGTGGCATTGGACTGCCCACCTCTTAAGCTGCATCCAGGCTAGGGAGGCACTTTTGCTTTTGTCTTCGAACTCTCCAAGAAACAAAGACAGTCACATTTATCAAAGTTTTATGCTTCGACATGTGCAGTATAGGGAGGGCAGCTAAGGATGCAAACATCTTCCACCCAACCCAAGGGATCAGCCTTCCTCAGATGTGGCACTCTTCTTCCCATTCAACCCCAACATGTTTCTTGGATATCCACAGGGAAACACAGAACTTGAATTAAGCCATTTTGACTGCCTGGAAATTTACAAAGAACTGGAAAAGTAAAGCAGGAGACAGAATTTCTTCGAGCCACAGGATGAAACAAGGGATGAGGGACCCAGGACATGGCCCAGTCAGAGGTCCGGATCACTCACCATCAAGATGACAGAACAGGACCAATGCTTGGAGCATCTGAAGGAGGGACCTTGGGCTGTCAAGTTACAGGAAAGGGCAGAGCTGGGCTTTGGAGCCATTAGGATGAGAGTTCAAGCTTTAAATCCATAGCCTTACAGCTGTTTGGCCCTGGGCAAATTCTTTACCCTCTCTGAGTATTTGTGCTCCCAACTCTTTTGTGAAGCTAACATCTGTTGGGCAGGTAATCTGCTAGAGTTAAATGTGATGAGATCTATGTTTCTGCTGGTAAAAACAGGTAAATGGAAGCTGTTGGCTATTTTAACTACTAATAGTACCACCTCCATCCTCATCATCCGATATTGCTCAAGCTAAGCCCCACTTTGCCAGCTCTGAATTCTACTCCTTCTGACTGGATGAGAAAGTTCACCTTAGCACGAAATAGATTGAAGGGGTCAGTCCTTAGCCAAGACTGTGGTCCTCTATATGAAACCTTCTTTGCTAGAAGGCCATTGTGCCACCTCAAGGAGTACTATTGGCCTCCCAGTAACAAGGCTGCCCCTGGATTTGCTGCTGCTAAGACAGGGTAGGTGGAGCAAGAAAGCTGAGAATCTAGAACAGAGGCAATAAGAAAGGTGTCCCTGTCCAGTTCTCCTGCTGTCCCCCATACCACAGTTGTGGCTGCAAGAGGAGGGACCTGAATGGGCCTTACTAAGAGTATCTGCTCCAGCTGGAAACAGGAACCCTGCCATCTCTGGGTATCTCTGTGTGACCCCTTATTAAGGGCAAAGTATGGCCTGGGCTGTTGCTGGGCTATGAGAAGCAAGGCGAAAACCCTGACATGAACAGCCAGAGGCAGGCAGGCAGCAATGCGCCCAGGCACCTCCTCAAGCCTGCGAACAAGAGCTGGCTGTACAGCTTAGGCAGGTGACATCATTTCTGACCCAGCCCAGGCAAACCATGGCCCAGTTCTTTGTTGCCTTGGAGCTGTGCCCATCTGTAGCTGATCCAGGTCCAGGGTCTCCCTCAGCAGGCTGCTGGCAATAAAGACTGTCCATTAGCACCTGAGCTACCACTCCTGTACACCCTACTCCCTGAAGTCCTTACAGATCCTTTATCTCACTCAGCCCCTAGGAGGCTGGGAAAGGGAAGGCCAGACTGACTGACCCTGCATCATGGAAGACAGGATGGGTCTGACTGGCCAGAAGCAAATTCTGACCCCCCCCTCCCCCCGGCATCCTTAAGATCAAGGACATACACTGGGGAAGGATGTGTCACTGACATTGCCTCTTGTACACATACACACTAAGGTAGCAGGGATGATCTTTGAAAGAAGAGAGGATGAGCTAGGAAGATTTTGTTTCAAACCCTGGGTCTACTGTTGTCTGCATTTTTGTACCTTTGGGTACCTGGTGTCACCACTGTGAGCCTCAGTAGCTCCATTGGTGTAAGTGAGCACTACTGGGAGAGGAACATGGCATGACAATGTAGTATACAGTACCTGGAAAACGGAAGACTCTTAAATGTGGGAAGTCTATAGATGCCCGTGCTGCCCACAGAACAAGGCATGAAGGATGTCTCAGTCACTGTCTACAAGCTTAGCCCATTTTTTTCTGTGCATCAGTCCTCCCCATCCAAGGACCCTGTCCAATGGTTAGTTCATAAAAAGTCATGCAATAGTAAAATGGACCTCAGACACTCCACAAGCCATATGCTCACCTACAGAGGGGACACTGTGAAGAGAAAGTTCCTGTTGCCCTACAGGCTAAACTACTCTACTCACCAAGCTGAAGCAGCAAGGGGGCACACACAGCCCTCCTAACTGCTCACAATCCATCTGCCAGTGAAGGGGAGAGAGAATGCTGGCTGAACTTAGGACTATCTACTCCCTCTAATCCTCAGGCACAAAGGCGCAAGAACGTCTACACAGTTTGAGAAGAGTTCCCCACCCCTAAGTTCTAGAGACTCTAAAATCAATGAGCTACTGCAGCTCCTCCACAGAGACTGGAGCCAAGGAGACCCAAAGACTCCCAACAGCCACCCCTGAGTTGTGCCAGCCCTCAGGAGAATGCATAAGCTCTCCCCCATAAAAATGGCATTTGTATTCTAAGCAACCTTTCCTCAAGTGGACTCCATCTGGTCCTAATAAGCAAAATTAGTCAATTACTTCCTTCTTTAAAACCCTTCATGGTTTTCCATACTGCAAATGCTAAGTTGCAAAATGCTTCCTCTAGCCTACCAGGCTACCAGCTGTGTCTCTCTCTGGACACAGCTCCTTTGTCTCATTTTTTCTCTCTGTAGCCTATACAACTCTTCTTACACTGGAGCTAGACTTTCACTCTTTCTTTTCTTCTACTCATCCCATTTCCATTGACCTAAGCTCAAAGCTGCATCCTAAAACTGATTTCCCTGACCACACCCTGTGGCGAGTTACCTCGTTCTTTCTCTCCTACTTTCCTCTTAGTTTAGAAAGACACTTATCACTATGGCTTTTGGTTCTGGCCTCTGGTCTCCCACTATGTGAGTTCTGTGAGGTGAGGGACAAAAATCTCATTTCTTCCACCAGTTTATAATAATACACCCGTGTCCCACAGATCCTTAACTATCTGAGGAAAATAAATGTGTTCCTTGATCCTTCAATTTCTCACCATCTTCCTTCATTCAGTCACTTAGAATTCAAAGGCCAATTTTCCCCAAACCACAAAGGAAGATGCTGGTATCTGGTAAGCATGTTGCTGAAATCAGTAGTTAGTAAGATGACCATTCTGTGTCCAACTCCAAGTGTCTTACTTACTTTTCTATTGCTGTGATGAGACACCATGATCAAGGCAACTTACAGCTGAGTTTATGTGGGACTTTGTCATTTCAGAGGGTGAATCCATGGGCATCACGGTGGAAAGTATAGCAGCAGGCAGGCAGGCATGGTGCTGGGTCAGTAGCTGAGAAGTTAGATCTTTATCCACAAACAGGAAGCAGAGAGAACAAAACTGGGAATGGAGAAGGCTTTTGAAACCTCAAAGTCTACTCCAGTGACACACCTACTCCAACAAGGCCAGATATCCCAATCTTTCCCAAACTGTTCCATCAACTGGGAGCTAAATATTCAAAGATATAAGCCATTTTTACTCAAACCACCACAACATATGTGCACACATGTGTGGGGCGTGCTTTTGTACACATATGTACATGTGGCAGTCATAAGGCTGACTTCAGTCACTATCCACCTTGTTTTTTGAGACAGTCTCCACTGGCTTAGGACTCACTGATTCTCATAGGCTGACTAACCACAAAGCCCCAAGGTTCCACCCATCTCTGCTGCCATAGGGCTAGTCCTCCTGTTTGCTGGCAGGCACTTTACCAACTAAGCTATCTCCTGATTCTCAACATTGTCATTTTTGATGAGTGCATCCTGATTCTGAGAAGCCATGTAACCTGCATAAGTCTTAAAATCAGTGAGTAGGAAAACCAGAACTGGAAGCCCAGGTTATTGCAAGTTACTGTAGTCTAAGTTCCCTGCCTGAAAACAGAGGAGCAAGACTTCACTATGTTGGTCACCAGCGTGGCATCCTCCCTGCACCCCAGCAGGATGGGCTAGGAAGACCAGAAGGCAAAATTGACCTGTTTCCTCACTTCCATTTAAACAGAGTTTTTACTTGACAGCAGGTGCTGAAATCACTTGGGTTATAATAAACAAGAACCAGGCTAGAATTTGACCCTGCTTTCAGAGCTGACTTCTGTTCCAATAGAGCCACCACAAATCCAATCTGTTTGGGGAAGAAAAGGGAACAAGTGGGAAAGGCTTTTATTTTCTGTGGCATTTTAATAAAGAAGAGATTGAGATTTTTATGCAGCTAGGAGAGCATTGTTATAGAGCAATTGCCAGGAAATGTGAGTGGCAAGAACCATCTGCATAGAGAGGACAACTCAGGTTACTACAGGATGCTGAAGGCAGAGGTAATTGGACCAAATGATAGAGAGGCTTCAGCCTCAGAGTTCAGCATCCAACCTGAGAAATCTGGGCACCTGTCACCCAGCCAGCATTAATATAAGCAATGGCATCTCTCTAACTTTTAACAACCTAGAGAACCTCCCTGGTACCGTCCAGAGATCGTTTTTTCGACTTGTTCATAGTCATTACAAGGTAGGTAACCATGTCAGCAGAACTGAAGCCCAGAGGTTCTGAAGCTAAAGAGTCTCTTCTTCCACTGGGGTGAAGAGGTCATTTGGAGTGGTGGCAGCATGGCTTACTGCAGAATAGCCAATAGGCAAAGATTATCATTCACTCTGTGTGTGTGCATGTTGTGTGGCCACATTAGCTAACTTCCCTTTTTTGAACTCCACTGCATTGGTCTCTATTCACTTCATCATACTTCCCCTTCAGCCTGCTGTGTGAATTTGCAACCAGCTTCCCAGATGAGTCCAAAGACCCTCTACTCTCCCTTGCTCTATGAGGAATGGTTCAGGCTACTCACCTCAGCCCCATGGGGACCTTGGTGGGCCCTAATAAATAAAAACCATCTCTTTCTCTCTGTCTCTCTCTCTCTCTGTCTCTCTCTCACTCTCTCTCTGTCTCTGTCTCTCTGTCTCTCTCTGTCTCTCTCTCTCTCTGTCTCTCTCTCTCTCTCTGTCTTCTTAGACCTCCAAGCTCTTCAACACCAGTGTGCTTTAGATATATTTCCTACAGAATTGCGAGTGGGATAAGGGCTCTATCTAGGTCCCACATAAGTATAGAAATTACAAAAAGAATAATAAATAAGGGTTTGGCAAAAAGAGTCAGCTCAGACAGACTGTGGTGAGGTGAATAATTTAGTGTGTCCTCCTTATTCAGATGCAGTAAGGAAGTAAATTGTGAGTTATTGGGCACTGAGCATACGAGTTTTAAACCTATTGCTGTAAACGAGCTGGCAGGGATGGAAATATTCTACAAAAGACACTTGTGCCCCTCACTTTGGCTATCAAACTATAGAAACAATCAGTGAACACCAAGAAACTAGAATGTCCCCAGGGAGCTCATGCTAGGAGAAGAGAAAGCCTAAATTCTAGGCCAACCAGAGAGGAAAGGTTTCTTCTGTGAAGAGATTCACAACTTGTTAGACAATCTTATGGAAGAGAAAAGGATGGGTCAAAGATGGGTGGGACCACACTTTGACTGGGGACCACTTAGTATAGTGATCATGACTTAAGCCTTCACTTCACTTTAGGACCCCCAAAGATGAGCTTGGCAAAGATCACCAATCTCTGTCCCTCCCAATGTCTACATATTAACTAAATCTCTTTTTTTCAGCTTTGCATTATTAACTTGGCTATTTTACCTGACTTATCGAGGACATGTGGACAGGTAGACCAACCTGACTTGGTTGGGCACAGGGTGTGACGCCCCCACCCAAGTCTGATAACATTACTACTTCATTACTATACATGGTTATCTTTGCTGTACCACATAAGTTGCAAAAACTCTAAGGGATTGGTGTGATGACTTCATGATGATGGTGGCATGATTGTGGCAGCGGTAGGATGATGACCACAGTAACACTGGCACAGATAGCGTTGTGGCAGCGTTGATGATGGTGAGGGAATGACAGAGTTAATACCACTACAGATCTGCTCTTCACCTGCAGGTCTTTTTATAAGTAGGTGCAACCCATTTTCTGTATAGAATAAGATGTATCTACTGAACTAAGTTCAGAGGTCCGGGCACTGAGCTAGAGCCCTCAGAAAGGAAGAACGTTTCATCTCTAAAATGGGGATTACAATGACCTGCACCTATAAGGCTGTGGGAAGTACATAAACTGCATCCTGTGGGTCTAACCCTGAGTAAACACGAATGTGTTCTTATAAAAACTGAAAACCAGTATCTAGAAAAAAAGAATACAGTAGCTGGGAAGGAATCGGATGTGGCTGTTGCATGAAGTATTCCACCAACACATGTAGAGCCTGTCTCTGGAGTTCTGAGTGCCCTTCCAAGCCAGGACAAAAGAAGCATCTTAGGACTTCTGTCTCCCCCGTTAGAAGTAGTGACATCAAGAGACATGGAGTGAGCCCTTGATGTAGCTTTTCACAGTTGTCAAAAACAGTTCTAGGAGTTTGCCTCCTGCCAACTCCTGCTTTCTCTGTTTTATTACTGCTCATCTTTATGATATCTATCAGAGTGTGGGATAGGGTAAGTGTACCAAACACATGCCTGCCAAGTGGAAGCTCATGCCTGTAATCCCAGAGCTCAGGAGGCTGGGGCAGGAAGATCACTAAGAATTCAAGACCAGTCTGGACTACACAATGAGACCCCCATCTGGAAATAAAATAAAGTAAAACAAATGCACCATGGGGTCCCAACAGAGTGTTCTAATTGAAGGGAATTTGGCTGAAGTTCAAGAACCTCATTTTTGAGTAAGTCCCTCTACTTTAAGAACTCCTTACTCTACGCCAACTGATGAACAAACCAAGAGCTTGCCAGAAAAAGAACGATCAGCAACAGAGGCATCCATGGCACTCCTGGAATTTGGGAGAGTACTACTTCCCAGGGTGGCAGTGGAGCAATTCTGAGTCATTTGTTTTCAGGCAGAGACAAGGACAGCATCACTACGAGGGCACATTTCATGTTGGCCTGTGACTAAGAAGTAACTTCCCTGTGCAGATGGATGTAAAGAGGCACTCCAGACTGTACACGAAGTAGGGTACACACACCATGGCGGGGAGGGGGGATGGTCTGACGGAGGGAATAGTTGGAAACAAATGGCTTTCTATATGAAGTCTCTTGTGATACATATGTTTCTTATATCTTCAGAGTCACCTTCATAGAATAAAGGGTTTCAGCCCTGATGAAGTCCCGCTGATCCACTTGTCTTTCACAGAACATCTTCTGATACCTAACACTTGCCTCACTTTTCATCACAAAGATGCCTTGGGTTTTCTTGGAAGATTTTTGTTATTTTACATTCATAACTATCACCCATGCTGAGTAAATTTTCATGAAAGATGCAAAGTTTAGGCTTAGGCTTCCTGTCTTTTTTCCTAATTGGATGCCCAACTCTTTCAATACCACTTATGTAAATACTATCCCTGCCCACTTAATCAACTTTATACTTCAAAAAGTAAGTGGCTGTATTTGTTAGGGGTGTATATGTGAATTCGCTGTTATGTTCCAATGAGCTGTGTATCTGTTCTTCAGCCATCCCCACACTATCTTAAATGCTATAACTTTATGATGACTCTTAAGATCAGGTTGAATGAGTGCTTCAAGAATATTCTTGTTAAAGATTAGTTTAGTAATTTTAGTTACTTTGCTTTTCAAAATATGTTTTAAATGTTGGCTTGTTTATGTCTTCAAAAGTCCTCCTTAGTGAGCAAGATAGATGACTCAGCAATTAACAACAATTGCTGCTCCTGCAGAGGATCAGGGCTCAGTTCTAGAACCCCCATGACAGCTCAAATCATTCTTAAATCCCAACTCCAGAGGATCTGATGCCCTCCTCTGATCTCTTCAGACACAACATGGTGCATATTCATGCACTCGCATATGTAAAATAAATACATCTTTTAAAGATTTATTTTTATTTATATCAATGAGTGTTTTGCCTGTGGAGGTCAGTAGGGTGGACTGGATCCACTGAAACTGAAGAAATTGGAATTAAGGGCAGTTCAGAGTTACTATGTGGATGCTAGTTACTATGCTACTATGTAGGTGCTACTCATTTTGTCAGGAATTATATTAAATCTAGAGAAATTTGGGAGAACTAACATGCCTAGAATGTACGTCTTCTAGTCCATGAGTATGACATGTCTTGTCATTTATCTGGATCTTTAGAACTGGCATCTTAATAGTTTGGGAAGTACTTGTCTTGAATGGATAATTATGTGGATAGATTTACAAAATGCAGAGATACCTAGGCCCTACACAGATCTATAAATCATGTCCTTCCCAAAACAAGTTCTTAAGGTAATTTATATACTGGAACCTTTTAGAAAATTTGTAGATATGTGTGTATGTGTGATGCATGTATATATGCATGTGTCTGATGTATGTGCACTTATATTTGCATGTGTGAGCGTAACGGTCACAAGAGAAGCTTCAGTGTTGGTTCTCACCTTCCACCTTGTCTGAGACTGGATGTCTTTGTTGCTCACCACTGCTATCCTAGTTGACCTGTGGACCTCTAGCAATTCTGTCTCTCCCATCTCAGCAGAGAAGCATGGGATAGTAGCATGCTGCAATACTCAGCTTCACATGGTTGTTGGAGATTAGAACTCAGGTCCTTGCACTTGTGTGACAAATATTTTACTCACAAGATATATCCATGACCTAGTATTTTTTCCTAAGTTTTCCATCTGTGAAACCCTGTCTAGATCCAGATAAGGGATGAGGAGAGTCTAGGTTCCAATGGCTCTTTGCCCATGTTCATTAAATCAAGCTGATTAATGCCCCAAGCTTAGTGCTTCTCAATGCTATCATTAGCATTCTTCAAGGATGGGGGTCATCTTGTCACACTGTTTTATGGATCATTTCTAGTGGACAGATTGACCAAACTGTCCCTGATGGCTCAACATATCCCTTGCACCTCAGAGTTCCTTATCTTGCCTGACAAAGGAACCATGCAATATCAGAAGCCCATGTTTTGGTTGCCTCCTGTCTTTCTGGAAGACTCTCTGGAAGACATAGGTAGTAAGAAACAGAGAAGAGAGAGAACACATGTGCACACATGAGGAACATCTGATAAAAATATTTTGACCCACAAATACTTCTTGATGGCACAGGGGCATCTTTACTTCCATTTCCAACCCCCTCCACTATCAAGACAGAAGCACAGCTGTACGATTAAAGAGATGTGCCCCCTCCAATCTCTAAGGGCAATCAAAGTTCTCCTTGTCTTCCTGTAGCTCCTTGGAAATGTTAAATGCATGTCTCAGATACAGCGATATGGGACATGACATATTTGCAGCCAAAATATAAACTGGTTGAATGCTGCCTGAAGATAGCTGTTTCTGTTATCTTTTAATGGATTCTTGGGGGAAGGAGTTGCTGATGTAGATAAAATAGTTATAAAACGTAATGCTTCAGCTTTGGATGTGCAGTCTAAAAATAGACTCAACTACATCAATAATACTTCTCTTTGAAGCTTTGGACCATCTGAGGTGGGATTGAGATCATTCCGAGAGAACAGAAGGGCAAAAAGAGATGAAAACAGCAAATGCTTCATGTGAGGCATCCAGACCAGGACCTCAATAGCAGCAAGATTGGAAGGCCTCTCTGGTAAACATCCATGTACCTGTTTCCTACACAAAGATCATCCACACATGATGAAAACACAGGGTTTCCTGCAGAGCTGCTACATCCACTCGTAATACCACTGATACTGACTGTCCAACGCAAAGGCAACTCTGACTCCTAGCTTATTGTTGGAGGTCAGTACTCTAAGGCCTTCAGAACCAATAATTCTCAGCAAGAGAATGCCTCCATGGCAGAACCAAAGCATGCTGATGCTGGTTCAGACCTGGGGTTTCTCTGTCTTGTTTTTCTCTGTGAAGGCGAAGGTCTATGCACTCTTGCATGGATATGGTGGACTCAGCATGGGTCAGTGTGGTAGAGCATCTTCAGGAAAGCACTCCAGAATCTTGTTCCAACCCAAGTCTGGTCAATGACAAGCTCTGTAGCCTTGACCTTGAAAAGAGTCACAGTATTGTATACTTTACAGGAGAGAAGTGACTGTGACTCTCAGTGGCCCAGATGAACCCAACCTTAGTCTGTGTAGAGTTCTTACGAAGACCCTGCCTCACTCAAATAAGGACATCTGGGTTAAGAGTTAGTTACCCTGTGCTGCTCATAGGTACAGGCCAGCACTGCCCAATCTTCTTTGTAGACAGTAAGGAAAAGGAGCTGGAATCGACTGCTCACACTGGGGCCAGACGCACTGGCTCCCATCCCTTTCTTTCTTCTGTTTGTTCTGGCCTTGGGGTTCTTGGCCAGGATGAGCTCTGCACAGCATATGTGACCCCTGGCTACAACACCACATAGCCCTGACCCCATTGTTCCTGGCTCCTCATTCACTTTCCCAGGTTCACACTGCCTCTACCACCTGAGTTTGTGACACTAAGACCCTTCAGTAACTGCACGTGCTATAAGGAGCCACAGGTTAGGACCATAGGAGTCCCCTTCCATACAGAGGTCTGTCTCTCTACTCAGACCCATAGATTGTTTTTACTATTGACAACATGCAAAAAATCAGGAGACTTCATTAAAATGCAAATGCCTGGCCTCCCTGGAGGGGGAAAAACAATCAACTGGACAAATAGGGATAGTTAACCAGATCTTCAAGGCAGTTGTTTACACATCTGGAAGACAATTGTTCTGTTGGTTAACCCGAACCAGTCCCCATACTGCATGTCTCTCCTGGCCCCTACTCACACACACTATGAGGAAATCGAAGTCCTCAGCAGGGCTCATACACACTCTACCACCTGACCACAGTGCCTCTTCAAACATTTCTCCCTGAGCTACAGTAAAGCTCCCAGCTTCCAGGATGCTAGGAGCCCTGCTCCTACCTACTACCCCTCCATGCTTTTTGGTCTACCTGACCCAATTAGAGTTGCTCTTTTCCAGAAATCCCTCCTCTCCAAACACACTGCAAAAGCCTCCCCCCACCCCCTACTTGCCCAACCCTCACCCCCACCCCCCCACCCCCGTAAAGCTTTGATCTGTTGAAGACCCCAAGCCATGTGGATGAGGGCAAAGGTTTAACTGCTCTGTACAGGCTAGCACTACTGGTCTTTACAAACAGTGAACACAGGCTGCATGTTCACCCTGAGTCAGAGGCCCTGGCTCCCTCACCTTTGTTTCCCTCCTGTTTGTTCTGGCTTCAAGATTCTTGGCCAGGGTGAGCTCGGATTAGTATATCATGTGACCCCTGACCACAATACCACATGACCCTGTCTCACACAGCTCTTCTGTGACTAGGCTGTCTCCTCAGCCAAACTGCCAATAACACCAGGACAAGGTCAGGAGCTTACACTTGTCAGCCTTCCCAGAGGACAGCCAGGAAATTACCATACAGAAGGTTCTAGACCAGGGCTTCTCAACCTTCCTAATTCTGAGACCCTTTAATACAGTTCCTCATGCTGTGGTGACCCCAACCATAAAATTATTTTCACTGCTGCTTCGTAACTGTAATTTTGCTACTGAAATGAATCATACTGTAAATCTCTGTGTTTTCTGGTGGTCTCTGGGAATTGCAATCCACGGGTATCGAACCACTGTTCTAGGCACTGATGAACTGTTGTGTCTGGGATTACCATTGATATATTCACTCATAAAAGGGCTGGACTCTTATAAACCTCTCCACTTCGCCTCTCTCCCTTCCCTGCTCCTCAGTACATGCCCCTAGCTCCTGGAATCACTAGAGATGGATCAGAGAAGGTGACATGTGATAGGAGCTCAACATTTGCAACCTCAATGGAAAGCATTTTACTCCTTACCCCCACACTCTACTCAGGCAGGTTACTGAGTCCAGCACTCCTCTCCTTTTCATGAAATCCCAGGCTCATGACTTTCCCCCAGGCCTTCTCTATCCTTCTACTCAGCTCTTGCAGGTCCAGGACTGGTGACCTTCCATGGCCCCGCCCAGTTCTAAGTCACAAATGCTCATGAGCACCCTGACACAGTTATAACACGGGCCTGATTTCTCCAGTAAAGAATGGAAGCAAGGCCACAGTTTCCCTACACCCTGAAGGGAAGCAGAAAGAAAGAAGCTTAGGGGCAATTCCCATGGGAAAGTTTGATGCCACAATCAGTTTAAAACAAAGAAAGACAGCATGCCCTGAATTCCTTAGGGGAAAGAACTTTGCACTCATGATACATTATGGATCAAAAATGCCCAGATTCTATGGAATCACATGTTAGCCAGGCTCTGTGTATTAGAAATACAAAATATTCATATCTATAGAAAATGTAATCGTTACAACTGGATTACATCCTAAGACATCATCCTGCTTTATTCCTAATCTAGAAATTCATCCCAAGACTTTTTCTCCAGTGCTTAGAAACCTCACCTTATCATCCTGCTGGCTGGCCACCTCCCAGCAATAAGCTAAGGGCACTATCTGATATGTTTACATTCTATACTTGCATAAGTCATGCCTCCAATGTTTTGAAATTTGTACCACGACACTCAGCCTGCTGCCAACTCTGAATGTGGGCAAATCCCTCACCCCTGTGGTAAAACAGCTTCTTCCCTGATAACAGAAAGACATAACTTTGGGTGGGAGGGTGAAAGCCCTAGGCATCTCTAACTTCAGGGCAGAATCTGAAATCTATTTCTACATGCTTTTGAGCATCTCATGGGTGATTTTAAAAACAGCAATGTCAACAGCTAACACTTCCATAGCCTTGGACATTCAAGCACTACCCCACTTAATTCTCAAATAATGGTACATGAGGCTGTTGATCTAGCCCTAATTGCTGATAAGTTAAGAAGGCTGAAACAGTGTTACTGAACCAGGTCACACTCCATTCTTATGTTTCCTACCATCCAAGTTTTCCATGCTTATCCATTTTTTTCCTTTCAACCATCCAGCATACACAAAACAAAATGGCTCCCACCTTCCCCTTAGATTGCTCTCATGGACAGAAACAGTCTATAGAAGAGGAACCCACAACTTCCAGCTGGTGGCTCAGAAAGTCTCTATGGAAGAGATGCTGTTCTGAGTTTGCCCTTGTTGATTCAAGCAGGACTATTTATAGATGAATCAACAAACCTCCTCAAGAGAAGGAGCCATGCCAAAAGGCCTGCAGGGGAGGAGGGCAACCAGAAGATCACAGTGGAAAGCCACTAAGAAGACATGGGAAGTGCGGTTGATGACAGAAGGAGACAGAAAGAGGGACCAATTGGCCTCCCTGTATGTCAGTAGCTCACTGAGCATCTCTAGTTTCTCTATTCTGTTACCTTCTTTATACCCAAACCTTGAGAATCTCAAGGAGTGGAATTCAGAAGAGGAAAACCCCTCTCCAGGCACCACAAAGTCCATCACTCTGAAAAGGTAGTGTTCCAAGCAATGTGGAGGGACTTGACTCCAGCCCCAGGCCCCCTTTCCCAACCTGTGGCTCTGAGCTAATCTAAATAGTCTGGGCTCACTTTACAAGTAGTTGCCCAAAGACATTACATCAAAAGACTACCAAATCCCAAATATTTAACAACCAGAGTAATCCCTCCATCCATCAGTTTAGTAATTCTATCCACCAAAAAATAAATAACAATAAAATACAAAGCTATTAGAGTTTAATTTCTGGGCTGCCAGTCTCATATTAACATTCCTGGGCCATTTACAGCTCATAGCTCACGACTCTCTAAACATTTACACATTTCTCCAGCTCTTTTCACATCCTTGACCATGTGATTAAGTGGCAAGTCACAAGGGTTGGGTGGCATCAAGGCTTTGAGTTCAAAGCCATCTTTGGATGTTTCCCAATCCTGCCTTCATTGGTTTAAATGCCACCCTCCCCCTTAGCCAATCCAATGATCACTGATACTCTGGTCTGTGGCTTCCTGAATGACAGCATGCTGAGCCATGGCATCCTGTGTTACACATGGTCTATCTAGTGTGTCCTCTTATAGGTCTGTGAGTCAGAGCAAACACAGACCCCCAAAAGGCACAGACATGAGGCCATGTTATACAGAGCTTTATGTGAAGCTGGGAGCCGTGATGTTTGGTGGGTGTCAGCAAATCTCAACACACAGATTCCCAAAGAGGAGGCTTGCAGCAGTGTTTTCTTTCCTAGGATTGTAGTCCTAAATCACACACATGAAACAGTCCTGCCTTTTGAGAGTATGCAGTCTCCTAGGAGACTAAGGTGGTATTTACAGAGTGTAGCAATTAGAATAAAACTATGTCCAACATAGGAGTGCTGAGAAAAGTCAAAAATAATAAGAAGGCAGGTGGTCTGGAAAAGTAATGAGGACTCTGTGGAGGATAGGGAGAGATATGCAGAACAGGTAGTGACAGCTGAACCAAAGACCAGAGGTGACACAGGAGACAGGCAAGGGTAGCAAGGGAAGGCTGTGGGACTCCTGTTCTGTCCCCAACGTCATAGATGATTCTAAACTCAGGAAAACAGACAGCCTCCAGAGTGTAAGATGAGTGTGGATCCCGGGGCCTTCCTGGCTGGCTGTAGGATCCCTGAGCATTGCCTAACATGGCAAGTCTCCCTTGCTTTTTGAGAATGCAGGACTGCTAAATGGACTCACAAGGTGACTGCAGATCTGACACCTGCCTGGGTTAACTGAGATGCTGCCTTGCAGAATTCTGTAGGAGACTCTTGGACACCAGGGTCTGAGCCACACAGGGCCCACTACAGACAGGTCAGACCACCTAAGACACCATCAAAAGCCTGATTTGGGCGCAGGCCCCTGTAAGGGAGTACTGACACACAGCTGCAGAGAAGACTGTGGGACGCTCACTGGGGCTGTTACAGAGAGATGCCAAGTCAAGGTCACATCCTTTGGGGACAGCCCCTCTCCTACCACTGACTGAGGATGAAGGCCAAGGCTGCCAGACTCTTTACATCCTGCACTCTCCAGGGAATTGCGGAGGTTTCCTCAGCCCTGCCTCATACTTTGGCCTCTGTGTCCTTCTCATCCTTTCCCTCCTCCCCCTTGGAGTAGTAGCAAGAATCCTCTAACAAATATCCACACATTCAGCTCTGGCTCAAAAGCTGCCTATTAAGAGTTACCTACAGCATACCTGGCTCTATTTGTGGGCTGAACTCGTGTCTGAAATGAGAGCCCTGCTGTTAATGGCACACATTCAGACCAGCAACTGTCCAGTCCTCTCTGTCTTCCAGATGTTCTTTCTCTTAATGTGGCCAAAACAGGGGATAAGCAAAGGGATGTATGTGACCAGAGAGCAGCCTGAATCCAACACCATTTATCTGTCTTCCTACAGGATCTGGAACATTCTAATTGGAGGTCAGGCTCTACATATGTACCACCTCCGTCACAAATGCTCCAGGCATATCATCTCCATGCACAAAAAGGAGAGTCAGCTGTGAGCATGCGGACATGTGGCTGTAGATCCTGGCAATGGGGGACCCTGCAGGACAGCACCATCTCCACATTCTCTAGTCCAGGAGCCAGAGGCGGCCAAATGCCTCTGGTAAAAGTAAACGATGACAACCCATCACTCGAGAGACTCTGAATAGCCATCTCAGGAGACCATGTGGCCTCTACCAACATCAGAAGAACCAGAAACATTTTTTTCAACAACTAGACACATCTGGAGAGAGGGGAGGCTAATGGGATCTAAGCAAGCCTGCCCAGGGCACATTCCAGAACAGTTTGTTCCTTGGCTCCTTGTGTGCCTGAACCTGCTGACCAGAGGCTCTCATTCATACCACCCTGACCCTCAGTTATACAGGGAACAGCACGTCCCATCAGGAACCTTCTCTCAGCACAGGCGCTAAGGCAGTGCCCAGCCACACCTTGCTGATGGTGTCTCCCCTAACTCTTTAGGGCTGCCTTTAGGTTGACTCACAAAATGAACAGGTGGGCCTTGGAGGACTCCTTGGTGAATGCTTCCTCCTAAAAGAGAACCTTAGGATTTTGCAGGAAGGAAGCAGTAGCATGATCTAGATGGGTACTTCCTGGGAAGAGAACATGACCTCCGTTCAGGTGGGATGGGCTTCTGGAGTTGGCATGACATGGTGGGCACGTGGTTGAAGCACTCAGAGTCTCACAGAACCCCTGGGGGTGGGGCAAAGGATGGAGTGCAGCTGCCCGTGGACCCCAGCCCTTTATTCTAAGTAACTAGATTTTCATCAATGTACACAGAGCTCCCGGGCTCTAAGAGTATAAAAACTATCACTTCCAAAGCTTTGGCTCTTGGCAAAGGTCTGAAGGTCTTGGAACACTGAGCTGCTGTACAACCTTCAGCAAGTCACCCACCTACTCTGATGACTAGCTCCAGTTTTACATGAAGGAGAGGCAAGGTAAAACCATCACATCATGGTAGTTTATCCTTTCCTAGCTCAGAGTGCACGAGAAACATAAGCTGATTTCCCTAGAGTCCCATAACCCTTTGAATACCAAGAATAAAAGATGAGCTTGTACCACCAGAGACAGAGGCAGAGGGGCTTCAGGTCAAATAATTCCTCAGCATTTAAATCACTTAAAATATGAGAAAATAAGCCGGGCTGTGGTGGCGCACGCCTTTGATCCCAGCACTCGGGAGGCAGAGGCAGGTGGATCTCTGTGAGTTCGAGGCTGGGCTGGACCGACAGCCTCCAAAACAATACCGAGAAACCCTGTCTCGTAAAACCAAAAAAAAAATGTGAGAAAATAAGTCACTGCCTGTAAATGTTTTATGTACTCATTCGAGCAGCCCAGGGCAGCACTGAGCCAGCAAGTCATGGACACCTCTTAGACGTTTGGGTGGATCCTTCCATAAGGAGCCTTGTGGATACTGTGCATCTAGCATTGGTGCCCTCTCAGGACCCCACCCCCACAGATACAAGTCTTCGAAGTGCTGGCCAGCCAAATCTAAACACAAGTGCCTTAACAAGTTCGGGGAGGGACACTGTATGCAAATGCAAGACCCAATTATCATCACCATCAGCCTTCCAATCTATAGCCACTGCTTGGAATCAAGGATGTAATTTCAGGACAGGGCCATTATTCATCAGGAGATCATCTGTGCCATGTTGTAAGAGACAGCTCTTACCCTCATTCTCTGAGTCAAATTAAAAGTCTTATTCTGCTGCCTCTGCATGTGCATACATTTTTATTGTTCAATTACAAACTCCAGGATGAGACGCTCTGATACCCTTGGTAATTGTCTGGTTTCTAATCAGAAGTCCTTGGATCAGGGAAGAAGCGCAATGTTTCATTTATGTCGGGGAATAGCAAGGCTTTCTCCTGACAGGGTGAAATAGCAGATAACCAGGAATGGCAATGGACCAAACACAGGGCAGCAGGATTTGCAGCCCTTCCCACCCCATCAAGAACCACTGTCCAATGGGTAATCAGAATGTTTCTACCCTAATATTAGCTAAAGGGTGACTTGGTGTAATTATACTTTAATGTCATTAGCTGTTTTGACTTGAAGCCTAAAACACTCCTCTACCCAATAAGCAAGAAAGAGCTCACTTGAATTCTTTTAAATGAACTGTTTTTAAAGTACTAACAGGTATGGAGGAGAAAAGTGAAATTAAAGAAAAATAAAATAAGTCAGACTTGGTGATGCATGCATGTTGTTCTTACTCTTAGGAAGTGGAGGCAGGAAGATCAGGAGTTCAAGGCCACATAGCAAATGTGAGGCAAACATGGGCTAAATGAGGCCCTGTCACAGAATAAGCAAAACACCAATCCACATACAGGGTGGGGAGTAGTTGTATAAATATGTAAGAGAAAAAAAAGAAGCAGAAAGGCATCTAGATAAGCTGTCATGGGAAACCCATGCGTGTGGAAGGAAAACACAGCACAGACAGAAAGCCATAGAGAAACTCTCCTAAAGATGTTCAGGATTAGAAAGCTTTTCAGTAAAAGTTACAACACTCTCATTTACAACTGTAGAGTACAACTGCTGCCAATTGCCTCCTTAATGAGATCAAATCCTGCTGCAACCATGTCCAGCTAGCAATGCCTCACCTTGTGTCCCATCCTGCAACGCTGGGCCATTTTCAAAAGTAAACATCCAGGACCTGCTTGTCTATCATTTCCACTGGGGATGTCACTACTAAGACAAGCCAGCTAACCCCCCATGCTGGCTGCCTCACCTGTAGACACCAGACTAGAGAGGAACATGGAATCTTCTCTCCACTAGACATATGAGAATTCAAAAGCAGGGGCTACAGAGATAGCTAAGTGGTTAAACTCCTTGCTGGGCAAGCATGAGGACTGGTGTCTGGAATTCCCAGAACCCACATAAGTGCTGGGTCAGCATAGCAGCATACACATAATTCCAGTCAAAAAGAGGAGACAGGAAATCATCAGAGAAAGCTGACCACAGGAATAGACAAATCAGTGAGCTCTGGGTTTGATTGAGAGAACCCAACTCAAAGAATACAGTAAAATGACAATTGAGGGTGATGCTGGACATTAGCCTCAGGCACATATGTACTCAAACAGTGACACATGCATATATACACTGACACTTAAAAATACACATATGCACATGTACTCCACCACACACACGTGTGAAAATGAGGGTAATGCAGAAAACACACTTGTCATCTGTATTCAGTACAAAAACATGATCAACTGCTGTTAGCAATGGCTACAGTTACCCAGAAGGAAAGAACGGAGACATACATACAGATTAAATAGCAGATTTGGAGGATGTCACAATGCCTCTCAAGATCCTTTTCATTTGTGCACTGAGGGGCATGTCACCCTCGCTTCCCCTCTCTGTGCCCTTCTCCGTAGAGCACAGTGGAATCACAGGTGTCTCTGTGACACCTTGAAGCACTGGGCTCCTATTTACCTCAACAACAGGCAGTGATTTGAAGTGAACAGCTTGTTCAGAACTAATGATGACATGAAAAAAATCACACAAAATCTGCACTGCCAGGGTTCCCGATGAGCCCTCCATGTCTGTGCTTGGGCCAGAATAACTCTGGTGGAAGTCATAAGTTCATCACTATTGTTGACTTTGAAAGACCTGTAAATCCAGGAATCCTCTTTCCCCGAGTTTCCCTCCAAATCCTCTTCTAACAGACACTAACTTCTAAGCATAGGTCTTAAAGTGGAGCTCTGAGGACAAGCCCATTAGGCAAGATGTATTCTGTCCTGGCGCTGGACAAATACAGCAGCTCACTCAAGTTCAACCAGCCCCCACTGTTTGGAGGAGAGGGGCCAGCAGAGGACTTTTTCTTCACAGGCCATGCTCCCTCTTTTATTCTCTTCCACAAAGTCACCGCAAGATTAAGGAGGAATCTCTGTTAGGACATCTACTAGAAAGCCACATGCTTAGATTCTCAACTGTGTCTGACCAAATGCTTGCTGTGAGGAGATTCCTCCACATTTGAGTTAGGAAAACTATGGAAGGTGGGCTAGGGAGGTCTGGAAGGCTTCAAGAATGACCACTGGTCCCCAAAGCAGTCCCAGACGACAGCTGATCTTGGCTGTTATTGTGAGTTAAACATGGGCACATTTCCCACGTGTTTCACGTGTATTAACAAGCAAGCAGCAGCCAACAACTATGTGATGCGGTTGCTACTGCAATACATTTTCTTATAGGGCCCAATGGCATCTGCCACTGATAGCCCACCTTCCTTCTTCCTAGCATACTGACTGTTCAGGGATGCAGGTGATGGAGGAACAAGCCTTAACCCTGCTCTTGGGAAGACCTCAATTCGCCCAGTAAACCTTAGTGAGCCATTTCTTTCGTCAGCCGTGTCTAAGGACCAAGCTAGCGGCTCAGTTCTGGCTCATGAGCTAAACATGAAGGTGTGCTGCCAGCTCCTAGGAGTGTGGCCCAAGCTTCTAAAGGCAGGATGGAGGAGCTGGCTCCTTCCCCGAAAGGTTTTTATACATTATATATATTTATATATTTTATATATTTTTAAATATATTATATATATTATATGTATATTTTACAATATATATGCACACACATGTTTGCAGAAATGTGCACCTATTTATACACATGCATATTTTCTTTTTCCCACTGTGGTGGATGACGCACAAAATGCAATTTTAATTGTATCATTATGTAGCTCAGTGGTCTAACCATTACTCCATCTCCTTAAGAGTCACATCTTTTAAAAAGACCAAGAAGCTAGACTTGGTGCATTACTTAAAAAACAAGACCAGAAGAGAAGATGGAGGCAGAAGAGGGATGTTTTAGGGAGTGTTCAGAGGGTACAAGAGAGGAGTTGGGACAGGTCTCATCAAGATATTGCATTGTATACATATATGAAATTGTTAAAGAATACATAAAAAACTTTTAAATAATTTAAAGAAAAATAAAAATGATAATACAGTTTATTTAACTAACCTAACTAAAATGTGATCATTTTACGATGGAACACATATCAATCAGGGTTTCACAGTCAACCTAATTTCCCAGGCCTAGCACATCTTCATCCAGACGACCATCCCTCAGATGTCAGAGCCACCTTGGGGTGACAGCCCAGGTTTAGGTTTCTCTGGTTCTTGCCTGCTCTGTCAGCTCATGGACATCCCCAGGGAACAGCAACACACATATATTTGTGCAGGCCTGGGCGTCAACATCTCCAGGCCACTTTGTGACTCACTGCAGAAGCCAAGATTATGTCTGATTCTACAGGTTCTAAAGCGGCAGCTCCAGCACCCCTAGAGATCACCATCACTGACAGACCAAACAGACCAAACAGGGTCTAGGTCTTGAAGGAGGATATTTTCTAGTCAAGCAGATCTTGTGCCTCCCCCACCAGCTGTGCAGGGAGGGGGACCCATCTCAAAACTGAGAATGACCTCAGAGGTGGAGGTGGAGATGGCATTTACGTAGTCACTGGGGTACTGGCAGGTTGCCAATAATAAACAAACACACACCTACGTGCAAATAAGGAAGCATGCCTGCAGGGTTGAGCAAGCAGTTGCCATGGAAACCAGCTAGCCTAACTCTAGAGTTTTTCCTGGCACCTTGATCGTTCAGTGGCTGATGGAGTCCAGTGGAGGGGCATTGTGCCTATCCCTATGGAACCTTCCAAATGGGCCCCTGATGATGAGAGCAGATCAAAGAGGGAAGGGTGACGTAGCTTTTCTATTCACAGTTTGCATCCGTATTTTATCCTGGATATGACTCAAGGGAGAAGATAAAACAAGCCCTGCCAAAGAAGAAAATGGCTGGAGGGGAGTAAATGATGACAGCAGAAGAGTGAGGTAGACAGCATCTGGACATGGCAATAGAAGGCTTGGGAAAGTGTCCACCACAGAAGATGTCCCACTGGATAAGTGGGTATGACCTCAGGATGTCATAAAACCCTCTATTTGGAAAATCCATGGTTTGATTGCTTCCCTAATCTACACACACACACACACACACACACACACACAGAGAGAGAGAGAGAGAGAGAGAGAGAGAGAGAGAGAGAGAGAGAGAGAATCAAGGAAGCACTCTTCCACTGACTGACATTTCTAACATTCTCTTTTTACTATGAGACAGAGTCTCAATAAGTTGTGCAAACTGGCCCTGAAAATGTGACTCCCCTGCCTCAGGCTCCGATAGAGCAGGGTATCAGGCCTGTGGTACCAGGTCTGGTGAGAAGTACAGGAGTGGCAGAAGCAGCTGGTGCCACCTCATGCCATTGTCCCAGTCTGAGCCTTGGCTTTGTCACCTGTAACACAGGGGTGGGAATTCACTAATGTTCATCAGTTGCCTTCTCTACAGTTGTGTTCTTGTGTGTAACACTGGCCTCTGTGGGTGTAGAGACCAGATCTCTTTGCACTGTGGAGCAACTGCCAAGCAAAGGGCTTGGTTCATCCAGATAAAGCAGCTGGATACAATGATGCAAATGTCCCCTTCTCCCCCCTCTCTCATATAAGACAAAATGGATTATAAAACAAACAACATGTTTCCTATTCTCAAGGAACCTACAACTTACTATATTTGATTAACAAACAAATTATATAATGCTTAGTTTGTGCCAGCTACTGTTCTAAGTACTTTACAAATATTAGGGAATTTAATCTTCATAATAACCCTATCAAGTAGCTCCTCTTGTTTTCTGTCCCTGGCCCTACTAGTACATGGCAAAGCCAAGGTCAAACAGTCAGTGTGGCTCAACAGCCTGTGCTCTTCATCTCCTCAGCAGGGATGTCCCAAAGGTGGAATGAGCTCCACAAGTGTGTATAGGTGAAAAATAGACAAGATTGGTAGATTTCAGGAGGGAAAGACTATGTGAGCTCATATTGTAACCCACAAAGTATATGGGTGCATGTATATGGGAGGCATGTTTGGAAAGAGGGTGCATGTTGATCATTTGTATGGAGAGTCTGGGCTTTTGTCCACACAAAGCTAATGGGGAAACCTGAACAAAGCTGGCTTTGGGGAAATTTCACTGGTGAAAACACAGAGAATGGACTACTGACTCTAGGTGGGACAAACGAGGCAGGTGACACACAATCTGGTAGGGTAAGTAGAGGAAGAAGTCAGGGTTTCAGCCAAGATGGTGATGAAGGGATCACTGAGGACAAACCTACAGGACTTGGCTACAGTCAGGAACCACTATGTCTGCCCCAGTTTCTGCCAGTCGCAAAGACCAGAAGCAAACTCCAGGTAGAAATAACTGGGCATGTTCTTGGCCACCCAGAGTGGCACAGGGGCAGGCTGGCTATAGCAGTGAAGTCCATGGGCACTGAGCTACATACAGAATCAGGCAGAACCTTTCCTAGCTGCCTTCACTGGCTATTGCTCATGCAAGTCAGACCTGAGAAGGCTTCTTGGATACCTCAAATAGAAAAGACGTGTGTGTGTGTGTGCGCGCGCGTGCACACACACACACACACACACTGTAGATGTGGAACTATAGGCAGTCCTACTGCTCAGTCTGGATAAATCACAGACTCTAGGCCAACCTGGGTTTTCTAGCTAACGGGCATTTGATTCCAATCCCCATTATATTGGGAAGAGAAGAGCAAGAATTGAGGTTGGATAGGATTTATAGTCCAAGAATGTGATCAGTTAGCCTTCTTGCAAACACCTCCAATGGCCTAAAATCCTCTACTCCATCCCAGTTTTGCGTTAAGTCCCCAGAGAAGGCTTTGTCTGACATCACAAGGAGATGAATCCAGGGTGAAGGCACAGCAGGTAGACTCATAAAACCAGCAAAGAACATGGCGCTGACAGAAGCCGAAGCTGGCCTGGTTATTTATCTTTCATATCTGAAGCCTTGAAATTCCATTTTCATCTTGATGGGGATAATAAACTCTTAGAAAACTTTTATGACTCCCTAGATGAAACCGAGGACTCTCTACCCCTGCCTCCTTCCTGCAACCCAGGCAGAATCTAAAATTCAAGTCAGACCAGAAACTGCTTTTGGTCAGAGGCAAAATATATTTATCTTTTAGGCACAGCCATTAAGATGTGAGCATGAATAGCTGAAGAGAGAACATTAAGGAGGGAAACAGGAAGAAATAGGAGGTGCTGGCTGTGATGCATGAGCCCCACAAGCGTTTTATGGTACTGGGGAGTAGGGCATGAGGAAGGCAGCTGAGAGATGAGAGAATGGACCCGGAGTGAGCTGTGAGAACTTCGCTGTAGGAGGCCTGAGACAGGCTCCTGCTGCGCACTAAAAGTACCTGGGGAGTGGACGTAACACGCTGGAAAACTGTGCCTGTGTTTCTGTTTGTCTGCTGAAGCAATGTGGTTCTGAAATCCACCCCCTCTGCTCCTCCAAATACTAAAAGGAAGTCTCCAGATGGAAAAATCTGAAGTCAAGCTGCAATATGAAAAGAAATTTTAAGAAGAAAAGAGAGAAAGCTAAGACTGACACAGGAAGCTGACAATTTTCCCAGTTCTCTGAGTGCTAGCCTACAGATCTAAGTTATCTGTGGACTAGACATGGTCAGGTGACACAGTCTAGTCCACAGCCTGCCTGGGACTAACTACAGGACTTCTGACAAACCTGTGTTAATCATTAAGGAAGGGTAAGTGACATGGTTTCAAACAGCTAAGGCAGGAATAGCATTGGTCTGATCACATTCTAAACCTTCGATCACAGCAGAAGTCAGGGCCTCAGCCAGCACTTAGTTACTGAGTCATGAATCCTGGGCAAAGCCTTCTCTGTAGGCACCACCTGAATGGGCCCAGGACATGAAACACATTTTGTATCCCTGAATTAGAGCTCTTCCAGGCCTTAAACACTAGATATAGAAAGCTGTGTGTCCTAGACACTCTTAACTAAGTCCTAAGTCCTACCTTATTTTGTTGCTATTGTCATTTTGGGTTGTTTGGCTTTGTTTTTTTGGGGGGGTTGTTTGGTTTGGTTTTACACTTTCCCTTCTCTTTGGTCTGGTTTCTAAGACTTAGCAACCAAGGTAGGGTGACAAAAAATACAGCATAAAGCCTTTTCCTCCCTTGATGCACAGCTGGGAGGTCAATTGTGACCTTGTGTCTTTCCCCCTCTTTCTATTGGGTTCCACCCCAGCTCTGCTCAAAAAGACCCCCTGAGGCTGATGTTCACTCTAAGAATCTCACCGAGGTAGAAAATTCTATCCCATTTCAAATACTTTGAGATTGGGGCATAGATGACAGCCTAAGGAAGTTCAAAGACAGTTAATCATTACCTTCAGTTCTTTCGAAAAATTATTAAAGAGTCCAGAATTAGAAATTCAGATTTCCTCCAGACTCTCGAAAACAAACAGCTCTCCTCTAAATGGCTTAATGTGTCTGTTTAATGTACACAAAGTTATCTTTCAGGAAGTGGGGCTGTTTTTCTTGTCACTAGAATATACCTCCTTTGGCAAAAGGATGAGGAATCCAAGTGTGACAAAATTAAATTCCACAGCAAAAATTATCAGAAGCAGAGACTGTAGCTGAAACAAATTTAAATGAAAGAGAAATAGATTTTTTGTTTTGTTTTGTTTCCAGTTCTATCTTGATTTCTCCATCTCAGTCCAGGGAGAACAGGGAAGATATATATTTTTTTTAATTTCTGAGTGTCTTGTTGAATTTTGTCTACAAAGTATGTTCAGTAAGACAGCCATAGGCCCCAGTGTAGAACCCCCTTCAGGCCAGGGGACTATGGAGACTGTTTCTGTGCTCAAACTCCCAGGGGCAAAGTCAGTCAGATCCATGGCTTTGCAGGCTGGGTGGGAGGGCAGACAAACAGCAATACTTTTGATGGTTCGCCATTGAGAGCCCAGGGAAGGACTCAGCACTTCCTCCCAAGGACATGGGCAGCCTTTGCTTAGACTCATGTTAATTAAATTGGAAACACTTGAAATAGCCCGCTGAGGGTGTGCTGCGGTTGTTTTTCTTCAGCTCATCTAGGAAGTTAACTTAAAGCTTCATTTGGGAAATTATTGCTATCTGAATTGCATGGATCACCCACAGTGTTGGATACCTTCATGTAACTTTAGGAGGTAGCCTTCCTAGGTTTCCCCTTTTTTTGCTAGGCCCCCTGAGTATACTGCTTTACTCTACATTAATGGTTCTTGCTCCTGACTGCCTCTGGCAGTCATTCTTCTAAGTAAATGTGCCATTTGTGAAATGTTCACAGGTACAGAGATAGAGTGAAGCCTCTGCCTCTGCAAGAAGAAGGAAACTTCAAGAACTGCTTCTGTGGTAGAGAGAGCCATCAGTCACCTGGGGTCCCCTCAAGCAAAGGCTGGTGGAAGGACATCCCTTCAGATCACTGTAGAGCCATTGGGGCTGTCACACTTCACACAGAGTCACCGCAAGAGTCCCTCAGAGAAATCTGTGTGACAACAGCTCACTACCCCAAGAAGGGCTCTGTTACTGATCTGTGGGTGGCATCCCCCACAAGCTCATGTTTTGAATACTTGGTCCTCATCTGGGATGCTGTTTCGAGAGACTGTAGACCCCTTAGGAGGTGGAACAAGGTAGAAAGAAGTGGGTTCTTGGAGAGCTAGTCTTATGGATTCTAACATGGTCCCTACTCTGACCCCACTCTCTGCTTCTTGGTCCATTTGAGTGTGAACAAGCAGCCTCCTGCAACTGCTGCCACAGCTGTAAGCAGCAAGAAACGTCACCAGGTCTTCCCTGATGCAGTAGACCGACTCTGGCTTCTCTAACCATTCAGAAGTCCTTCCTCCCTGAAGTTGCTTCTTTCCAGGTATTTACCATAGCATAGGATTTAATGACTAATTCAAGCTCCAAGACTGAAACACCTAAAAAGAAACCAGCTCCCCTGATTCAGAAGGGATAGGCCCCCCTCCCATGGCATCTCCTTCTGTCAACTCCACGCTACAGCCCCTTCCGAAAGCTTCCCTTTCTCTGTATATGTGTGTTTAGATTCAGAAAGGAAGAAGATCAAAGGAGGTGAGTGGGAGACAGTGGCCTTGTCTTTCAGGGCCTGTAAGCCATGAAAGAGTTTTAGATTTTAGTCCACAGAGAATCTGAGTGAAAGGCCAGGAAGGGACTTAACAGATCTACCCCACCCCTCTCCAATTATACCAACCACAAACAAACAACCAGCTAGCATGAAGCTTTACCAGGGCTGTTCTCATGACCAGGCACACACCGGGGCTCTTTCTGATGGTAGTCAGTAATGGAATGAGAAGCACAGAGTTTGGTGAACTTCTGAAGGAACAGACTGCTCAGGAATCCTTGCACTACTCACCTCACCCTGGACACCAGGAGATCTTGACTCACTCAAGGTCATCTAGGAAGGTTATGGCAGAGGCAGAATTGGGGCACAGCTCTACTCGCCTTTGTTCCTTTGACAGAACAGACCTGGTTTTCTCTTGTGTATGGATTGCTCTCATACAGGGTCTGCAGTTCCAGAGGCCCAGAGAGGTGCACAGCATAAACCCGCAAGATGAATTGTTTTTTTGCTTTGTTTTGTTTTTTTCTGATATGAGCCATACGTATGCGTGTGGGCGTGTGTTCATGTGGAGGTGCGTGTGTGCGTGTGTGCGTGTGTGTGTGTGTGTGTGTGTGTGTGTGCGCGCGCGTGTGCAGGAACGCACGCTTTGGGGAGGCTAGAGGACAGCTTCAGGGGTCATTTCTCAGGCACCGTTGGTTGTTGTTTTTGTTTGTTTGAGATGGGGTCTCCCTCTCAGTGGCCCAGAGTTCAGGTAGGCTAGACTGGGTGGCTATGGAGCCCAGAGATCTGCCTGTCCTCACCTCTCCAGGACAGGGATTAAAATCTTATGCCCTCACACCTGGCTTTCTGTTTTGTCCAGGAGATTGAACCAAGGTCACTGTGCTTATGAGGCAAGCATTTTTACCATGTGATCTGTCTCTCCAGATCTTCGACCTGTACCTTCTTCTGCAGAACTCTGAGGTGGCTAAGAAACTAAGTTACCCAGCTCCCGGCTTACAGGGAAACCTTAAGATCATGGCTGCTTCCCCAACAATACACAAAGGAGTCCTGCGATTTAAACAGCTACTGAAAGCAACCACTTTACTTTTGTGAGGAGCTGTCTTCTAGGCAGGGACAGAAGCCCAGGTAGATAGCTCTCTGTATGTCCAGCCTATAAGATGGGTTCAGCATAGACCCTCCAATAAATCCATCACATCCAATCTCTTCTCAAGAAGAAGCAAGGATGGAAGTCAGGACCTCTGTCTAGGGTTTTCCAAACTGCATGCCACAAAGTTCACAGGTCAACAGATCCTGCAAGGTTTGACAGTAGTCAGAGACCAGGTAACTGTTGCCCCTTGAAATACAAACCTTCTGCAATTTGCTCTCTGTCTCATGCCATTATTACGGTAACTGTAAGCAACTATGGAGGGAGACAGCACTCTTTGTCCTCTTTCCTTCTGGTGAGCTGTTCCCTACTTCCCTCCAGACAGTTTCCCCAGTCACAGTCACAGAAAGGGATGGGGTGGGAGACCTTAACAAGGAAGAAAGACTGAGGAGATGGTCAAGGTGATTGTCTCTGCAAGACCCTAGGCTTCCATGCCCGAGGAAGAGCCAATGTGACTAGTCCATTTACTCTATGGATTAACTCATCTCTTGCAAACAAGAAAGACCTACTGGCCTGCTTACCTAGGGTGGAGGCACATAGGTGTAGGGAACCTTAGATGACCCAAGCTAAATTAAAGCCTGTGCCTTTGCAGGCTTATACACTGTGATCACTCAGAGGCCTGCGCCGTCACCCTCCCCAGAATGTTCATGTCCGTGCAGGACTAATTCCATGAACTAAAATTAACAGGATGGGCACAAAGAGGGCCCTGGTGCATAAGAGGCTTGGGTGCATTTAATTATGTTTATGACTGTTCTGATTCCTTAAGACGGACTCAAGAAACAACTGGCAAGCCCTCATTCTCTCTGTACCCAAACAGGAAAGACCAACCCTTATAATAAAAAATCCCGAGGCCAAATGGTGGCTTTGGGTTGGTGTTGTTTCCCCCTAAACTTGTCTTTTCTGGAAGATGCCTTTTTCTGGACCCTGACTCCCTAAATGGGGCTTCTCGTCCTCCAGATTGGAGTGTTTGGGGCCCACAGGCACGAGTCCGTCTGCCTCCTCCTAAACATAGCCTCACAGACTAAACTTGGAAGCGTCAGCTTGCATGCGGCCCCGAGTGTGAGCAACTTCATCACCACCACGGTCCCTATTTTTGAGTCTCTCTCTAAACTTTCTCACAGCTGGAATGAAGGTTCCAAGGAGAGTCGAAGTTCCCTAAGAGATTTTTCTCACAATAGCCACAGCTAAGCCATTGAGGTGAGGGGCTTGAGAAACCAGGTGGGAAAACTCTGCCAGCCCTGAGTGGTGAGCTCTGAACCTCCTATTCCCTCCTAAGCCTCCAGGGGGCACCAGCTCTTACTGGTTGGGAAGCAGGAAAAAGAGGGGTGTCAACTAGGCAGAAGACTGGCTGACGTTAGTCATATAAACATAAACATATTTCCTCAGCCCCTGGGATCCAGCAGCAGGTACTCACAGGATCTGAGACCAGAATTAGAATATCAAGCTCACAGGTCTGCTCAAGGGACGGACAAATGGGTCACTAAACTCTGTTGTAGAAACCCTGCTCCCCCACAGCATTCAAGCCAAAGCAAGCATCCTGATTGCCACTTTTCATCTTTTGTACTGTGCAGAGTTTTCTGGTCTGGAAGAAACAACAGGTGTCTGTTGCCTTGAATGGTGGCTGTTCTCTCACAGGTTCTCTGGGATGTCTGACAGGTTGGATAGAAAGCCCAGAGAACATGCCTCATATGTACAGTTGAATCTGTGTTCACCCACATCATCTGCCAACTGCCACACCTTCCCATGTCCTTTCAACAGGTATGCCCAATGAAGTCAGCTACCTACCCTGTCAGGATCATGCTTCCTCCAGGGAGGACTGGACATGGAGACCACACTGAGTGCCCATGACCCTGTCTTTCCACAGAACTCACCTGTTATCCTGACAAAGGCTTTCCTGTGACACACAAGCCCCCAGTATACACTCCGGGAAGCTGAGCACAGCGTGCCTCTGGCCCTTGAACACCTCAGGGAGGCTATATATGAAGTGAGAATTTCCTGGCCATCTTGACAATGGTGAGTCAGGCTGGCATGAACCAGTCCAGTCTCAGAAGGACCAGACCCTGGATGGAGTTGAATGAAGAGTGTGCACAGAACAAAGATTGACTAACTAGAACCACACCAGGGACTTCTTGCTATGCCCAGAATTTCCAGCAGCCTTGCTCAGAGCTCCTTGGTCCTCTGGGAAATTCCTGAGCTCAGAGAGGCTTCATGTCGGCTCTCTCTGTCTGCCACAGGAAGGATCTGCTCTCTCTCCCTGCCTTTGTAATTCTCGGTGACAGCCCACTGTAACCTGGTGCCTGGGCTGAAGGTAACACAAAACATAAGAGCCGATGATTATTAACCCTAACCACACAAGAGACACTTTTCTGGCATTTATTAATGAACTTATCACCACAACAGGAAGACACAGAGTCTGTCATTATCCCCATCACCCAGATGAGGACATTGTGGTTTCAAATGATGAAGCAATTGGCCCAGAATGAAAGCCCTGGGGAGAGGGAGGGCAGGGATGGTACTGTCTGGGTTAAACCTCAGCTGCAACACACAGAGGCCCTCTGTATTCCAAGGACCACAGCATAGCAGCTCCTTGCCAAGAATACAGGAGATTTGCTGTTACAGAGTGTTCCATCTCACCTCCTGGAATGCTCCAATGACCTGAGAAAGTGCTCAAGAAGCTAAGGAGTTGACAAGCCTCAGTCAGATCCCTGGGTGGTAGAGGGTAGAGCTCCTAGCCTGCAGCCCAAAGGAGGCTAAGCGGGGTAATTCCATTGGAAAGCTCTACCAAACACATGGGACTAGATGCAGAGAGGTGGACAGGCAAATGATTGAGAAGACAAAAAGCAGCCACCATTCTACGTGCCCCCCTCTCTTGGACATCCCAAGGTGGTAACAACACCATGAGCCACGCCTGGGGACGCTCTTGGGCCAGAGGATCTTCCTCTCTCCAGCCGTCTGGTTTATGAGTCTCTCCTTCGTTTTCCCAGATGCTCTGGTGAAGCCAGAGGGGCCAACCTGCCAGCTAGTAAAATTAACAGCTGGGCTTTTTTACAGGGCACACTGGGGAGCCGGGCACACTGAGTGCTAGATTCCAGGCCGGCAGCCAGTGTGTGCTGAGGTACCTGCGCTCCAGACCTGTATCATGTGGGACCCTCACACAAGGAATCAGAGATTGGGAAGGGCTGTCCTCTGAATGCCCAGAGAGAAGGGCCTGAGGTAGCAGGCTTCAGGAGAGCAGAAATGTGAGAAGTTGCAAGGAGTGACCTTGCTAGAAAGGTCTCAGAATGTGTGTAGCCCTTAGGCTGAGACTGCTAAGATGGACAAAGAACGTGTTGGCAGCTTGGTGCCTCTCAGCTCTAGTCTCCATCTCTTCCTACACTCTGCATAATACTGAGTTGAACTTATAGGAGTAACACAGGCACATTGTTCAGGGAGTGAGGAAATATTACATCCTATCCATTACTGTGTGCATTGGGCAACTTGGGAAACAGTGCCCTCACCATTTAGGAAGAATTTCAGCAGTTTCAGAGGGAGTGACAAACGTTTTCACTCTGGGGACAGATGGTAATTATTTTAGGCTGGTGGGTGTTTGGGGCTCTATGGATGCTACTTAAGTCTTTACTGGATTGTGTTACAAAAGGAGTCACAGACACCCGTGTAAATGGATGAGCATGGCTATATAACAATTGAAATTTGTGGGCAATGAAATTTGAGTTTCATGTAATTTTCACTTTGTCACAAAATATTCTTTAGTTTTTAAAAGCAATTTGAAAAAGTGAGAAACGATCTTTTACTCCTAAGCCATGAAAACAAGGCAGTGGGCCACTCTGATCCATGTGCTATAACCAGCAGATCCATGGGTAAGTTCAGCACTGTCATACCTGTGGTGTGGGAGAAAGGCCCTGCAGGGAAATAAGAATGGAAGCTCCTGGTGTCAGTAAAATGGTTCCATAGGTAAAGGTGCTTGCCACCAAGCCTGACAACCTGTGTTCAATCACAGAAACCCAAATCTCCAAAAGTTGTCTTCTAACTTAACTTTGATACGTGTGCTGTGCTGTATGGCTTTAAGTCATCTTGATACAAGCCAGAGACATCAGAGAGGAAGGAACCTCAATTGAGAAAATGCTACTATAAGATCGAGCTGTAGGACATTTTCTTATCATTGAGTGATCAGGGAGGGTCCAGGCCATGGTGGGTGGTGCCATGCCTGGGCAGGTGATCCTGAGTTCTATAAGAAAGCAGGTTGAGCAAGCCATGGGGAGCAAGCCAGTAAGCAGCACACCTCCATGGCCTCTGCATCAACTCCTGCCTCCAGATTCCTGCCCTGCTTGACTTCCTGTCCTAACTTCCTTTGGTGATGAACAGCAATGCTGAAGTGTGCCCTAAATAAACACTTTCCTTCCCAACTGGTGTTTCATTGCAGCAACAGAAACCTTGGCTAAGACAGTGCACCGTGGCATGCCTTGACCCCACAATGTAATAAATGAATGGCTAGAACTTTTTAAATTAAAAGAAGGCTGGAAGTTTGTGTAGAAACAGAACCTATCTACTCCCCTGCCCCGGATGCTTCTGTAAGCATCTACATACTGGTATGCATGGAATCTCTAAGATCAGACAAGAATGAAGTCTGTTCAAGTTCCCAGAGAACCATTTTTATCCTGAAGCTTCTCTGGATTCAGTGCAAAGAGTATTAAAGCAATGAGGGTTAAGTTTGACCAGTTGTCAGTAGTTATGTGACAAAATACAATTGTGAACATCTCCAGCAACAGGCAGCTCGCTCCTTGCAGTGGAAGTCTGCTCAGTGTATTCAGTCTGTCTTACATGTTCCATTTGAATGAATGGTACTGTATCACAAATAACATATGTCATAACTCTAGTGCCTCTTCCATCAAAGTCAAAAGTGGTTATTTAACCAAAAACTGTAATACATCATTTTTGGCTTTTTGATGAACACCAAAGTGCAAACACAGGATTAAATAGAGGCACAATGCCAAAGACTCTTCTAGGGGTATTGATGCCAACCAAACCTGTCTTCCGATAGGATAGATCACTACCCATAATGCAATCCTGCAAGATTTCTACTCTTTCTGCTCCATAGAGAAATTGCAGATGGTGTAACAATTTTATGACACATATTTGCCAAAAATACAAAAGGATAAATGATAGTTGCGAGGAAGAGAGATGGATATGTGTGCTGTGGGCATGTCACAGAGCCCCATTGAGAAAGAAAAGGAGAGGGGCTCGTATGAGAAGCATGGCCAGCATCAGGAGTCCCAAAACAGTAAGAAAGGACAGCACCACATGTCACATAGCAACTCATTATGCATGTGTGCACCCCCTTTCTGTTTCACTGATCTAGTGTAATGTTCAAATAGTTCAGCAGTGACTGCACAGCTTCAAACCATTCTGTTGGAAAGGCATGCTAAGTATGTATTTTCACTTTAGCCGTTGGAGATAAGAATAAAAGGGCCCAGTCTGGATATGTAATGTGTCGAATACCACCCATGTGACCTATTTAGAAAGATAAAGGGTGAAACTGGCATTTTGTTTCTCCATACATTGATAAAGCATCCTCTAGACATTGAAGCAAACAGTAAATGTTTTCAGCTGGTGGAATTAGATTTGAATGTTTCCTGGAGCAATATTCAAGTGCAGTGATGTAAGCAAATGGGGAAAGTAACTAAAATGAATGACGGTAAGGGCTTTGTCTTTGCCCAAAGAGGTGGTTACCATGTTGAGAAAACAGATCTTTTAAGAAAGTCCGAAGACACTGCATCTGTCATAGGATTGACAGGAAGTCCAGACAATACTGACATGGCTCAGACCTTGAGGCGAAGCTGTCTTTAGTTACAAGACAGATTTCCTAGAGAAACAGTTGCTCTGAGATCAATATAGAAAGGAATGTGACTAACCAGAAATGAAACATCTATGGAGATAATGTTGGTGGTGGTGGTGGTGGTGTGTGTGTGTGTGTGTGTGTGTGTGTGTGTGTGTGTGTGTGTGTGCCTATTTCCTTCTTCCGTGTAAATGGGCTCTCTGTTACTATGACTCTTGGTCTACAAGACTCCCATTTCCTACCATCTGATTTCTTTATAAAGTAAGAGGATGAACTGTAGTTTGTGAAAGAAATCTGGCTCACCACCTGCTCCTGTCAATAAAGTTTTATTGGAAAATAGTTGCACTGTGGATGTTTGTGGCTGCTTTCAAACCAAAATGGCAGATTAAGTAGTTATGATAGGGTCTGCACAGTCCACAAAGCCTAACATGTCCTCAACGCGAACATTTACCAACTTTGAACTAAAACATCTATATTGATTTTAGGTTTATGTGTCTACAAAGTACAGCCAACAAAACAAAAGCTGGTCTAAGGGTTTCTTGTCCTATCCCTGTCTTTAGATACCATCTCAGCCTTACAAAGGTTTAATCTGGCTCCCCAAAATGCATGGAACCTCTAACAGCATTTATGCAAACGTCAAATAGGAAAGTAAAAAAAGAAAAATGAAGACAGAGAGGGAAAGAGAAAATAGAAACAAAGGAAATTGGAGGAGATGATCCCACACAGAATTCAAACCTGGGATTCTTTATGTTCTCATGGGCCAGTCAACCTTGGCTCACAGTAGCCACCAGAGAGAGACATAACCCCTTCCCCAACTTAGAATAATCATGCTGTTAACTGACACAACTATGGTCTCTAGTGAAAGCAGCTAATTTAATTTCTCCATGAGTGTGTGCCTTAAGTAAATGTAAGCAACACAGTCCTCAGCAATGCCCAAACATTTGGGAAGAATCCTGAAGATGTCTTCCTCTGCATTGAAGCATCACTGAGCGTGGGACAACTCCATATCCTAAAATGGAAATTGTCAGTGATTCTTCCAACATGTTCCAGAATTCTAAAATAAGCATGTACTGTTCTACGATTGTCCATCAGCATCTGTGGGAGATTGCTTCCAAGACTCCCTGTGGGTACCAAATTTGAAGCTGCATAAGTCCCTTATATAAATGGTGTAGTACTTGCAAAGAGTCTATGCATGCCCTCCCTTAGGCTTAAAACCATCCCTCGATTACTTGCAATACTCAACACGGTGCAAATGGGATGGAAATAACTGCTCCACTACGTTTATTGGGAATGACAAAAAAAAGAGGTTACACATGTTCAAAGAGCTGCAATTGTGCTCTAATATTTTTGATAGGTGATTGATTGACTCCGTGGATAATGAACCTGCAGACAGAGGGGATTGGTTTCATTTTCACAGTCTTTAATTTGGAGGCTGGAGAGATAGCTCAGTGGCTAAGAGCATGTATGTTATAGGCACTAAGACCTGAGTTCTAATCCCCAGAATCCAGGCAGAAAGCCAGGCATGGTTACACTCTTCTATAACCCCAGGATGGTGGAGTGGGAGCAGAGACAAGTATATCATATCAGCTTGCTATTCAGTCAGCCTAGCCAAAATGATGAGTTCCCAGTTCAGAGAGAGTCTCTGTCTCGAGGCAACACAGCAGGGAGCCACGAAGGAAGACTCTGGGTGCTTGTCCTTGACTCTACATCCAGCTCTATATCCACAAGCCCAATATTCACAAGCTTATCACACACACACACACACACACACACACACACACACACACACACACTGGTGTTTTTAATTAAAACCTTTTTAGTAAAATAAACATTCTTTAATTTAAAATGTGAAACAAAGGAAGCAATAACTCCTGACTGCCTGGCATCACTCTGGTATCGTATGGCTCAAGCCTATGTTTTGTAAGAGGGCTCTGTCCCTCCAGTCTTGCTGGTTAGGGGCCAGCAAGCCTGGTCCTAAAGAGAGAGACTGGCCGAAGGCCATTCTGAGACCTGGAACCTTGAGGTCAATGAATTCATCACTTTGGTGCTGAGGCCCCAGGTGCATGGTGCCAACCACCTGTCACTTCTGGGATGGAACTGGACAGTTACCTATCTAATTCAACAGCGTGAGTAACTCACACTTGGATTTTTCTTGCTCATTGTTTTATGCTTGTATGTAGCACATATCCAGAGCTGGTAAGAAATTACCATTTATCAAATGAACATGGTGCTTTGCCAGTGAGGTCAGATGTTACAGATAATCTGGGCTGCTAAGCCAATCCTTTGCCAGCTGGACCTCACCCATCATATTCCAGTCTTAAGAGTCTCACCTGTAACAACCAGACAGTTGAAAGTTGGACTCAGATGTCGAGGCCAAGCGCCTGAGCATGCATCAAGGAAAAAAGATTAAAAATTGAAATAGGAAACTGAACATCTGGCTAGTATTGGTTTGGTCCCACTGTCACAGGGCTAAACATCTGGATAGCTCAAGACAAACAGTTTTGGGCTCAGAACAGGCAAGGCAGCTTTGTCCTATATGCTGCTACTTCAGTGTAAAATCTGTGCTCTGTGCAGAGCGAGGCTCTGCCTCCTCTTCAAAGAGCTCTGAGACACTGCTCTGTGCCGCAGGGATCCCTCCCTTCAAGAGGACCCATCACCTTGGCAGGGCTGCCTCCAAGGAGATCGGGGAACCCCTAGGCAAAAAGGCTTGGGATGAACCTGCTTCTACTTGTGAGGGTGAGGGGATCAGGACTGGGGACTTCAGATCTAGTTTGCACTAAAACAGTAATGTTAGATTGTCACAGCCAGAGTAACAGCTGGTAGTGATGTAGAAAGGGCATTGTCCTTACCTGTGCAGTCATGATCCAGAAGCAACATTAAGCTGAGTGTCTCAAGTCTATGCAGCTACTCAGATGCCACTGACAGCTGCTTTGTTTTCTGTTTTCCAAGCAGAATCCCTCCCTGAGGCTTGATTTTTTTTTCAGTGGTGAAAGAAAGTTGGATTCTTTGCCAAGATTAGCTTGTTCCCTTGTAGTGAGCCCCTATGTGATGTCAGCTTTGTCAACTTGACACAACACCAAATAACATGGAAAGAGTCTTGGGTGAGGGACTGTCTACTTTGGGTTGGCCAGTGGACATATCTGTGGAGATTTGTCTTCATTGACTGTTGTGTGAAGACCTGCCTACTGTGGGCAGCGACATTCCCTAAACAGAGATTCCTGAAGTATCTAAAAAGAGAAACTGGGCTGAGTGCAAATAAGCAAAGAAACGGGCATGCTGCATTTGTTATCCCTCTAGACTTGCCTGTGGATGCGACCAGTGCCCTCGCATTCCTGCCACCTTGACTTTCCCACATGGTGGACTATCATGTAAAATTATGAGCTAAAATAAACCTTTACACCCGAGCTGCTTTTTGTCAGGACGTTTCATTATAACAACAGGAATCAAACTAAAACACAACCTAACAGCTATGTAGGATGTGTGAGTAAATACAATGGCAGGGTTCTTGCCTTTCCAACTGATGGCGAGGAATAGGGCTGACATAGTATCTGTGGGGCTCACAAGATGCTCTCCAATATTATTGATGGTTCATGAGGGGTATTGATGTGGTCTAGGGAGTGCTTGGCCCTATGGACGCCTATTGTATAATATCACCCATATCAGATTCCCTGACACTTGACCTGTTTACAATTTAGGCCTTGGCTCTCCCTTTGTGCTATCCCTGTGGTAGCAGATCATATACTAAGTTGTCTCAGGATCTCCCAATTCTTGTTTCCCCTTCTGAGTAGCCACTATATGACAGCCAACCTTGGCACCCCACACCCAAAATATTCTTGTACTACAAACTTTGCCAACATTTGTTAGCTTGGAATTTTCAGGCCAGAAAAGTTGTCTCCAGCCAACCTTCCTGGCTTTCTTTGAGCCCTGTCCTTTGTGTTCTTGACCTTTGGCCTCACCAGACAACCCTGCAGAGTCCCACAATGCACCGTGTTCCCCTCCCACAGCTTGCTTCCCATAATGACATCATTTCCTCCCTTTGGCTTTTAAGATGTTAATCCTCTTTTGAAGAGGGAAACTAAACAAGGGTTGTTGGGGAAGTCCTGTGTATATGTTAATAAATTACTGCTGGCCAATAGGAATCTAGATAGGTGGGGCTAGGAGTCCAGGAGGATTCTGGGAGGAGAAACACAAGAGAGTCAACATGTAACCGCCATGGGGGTAGGAGCCCAGAACTATTCTCCGGTAAGAGACATACTTAGATTAACAATTATGGGGTAATTACTTAAAGCAGAGCTAGCCAGTAAGAGACAAGCAAGGCCAACAGCTTCATAATGAATATAGCCTCTTGTGTGTTTATTTGGGATTGAAGCGGCTCTGGAACCAGGTTGGCAGGAAGGCTCTTCTCAAGGAAAAAAGCTTCTCTTAACAAAATGGTTGTCAGGAGTGGGATTGAATTTCCACGCAAAACAACAAAAGCTTTAAAGGAATTTTAGAAACAGAAGAACAGAGAGAAGCACAGATTTTGGTAGCAGCATTTTTCTCAGGTATGCTCTGTTTTGCTAGCCACAAGCCGAGATTCACGCAGCTCGCTTACTGGAGTCTTCCTGACTCGGCATAAAAAGAAAAAAAAAAAAGAAAAAAAAACCCAACAAGGTTGTTTTAAGAGACTCTGCTAACAATTGAAAGGTGTGTACGTACAGCTGGAAGTGGCAGCTTTTGCTGGAGGTCAGCATGGACTGAGGCGGTAAGCTGAAATCACGCTTACACCCGCCATCTTGAAACGGCAGTTTAAAACAGCCGCGGTTTTACAGATAAGACATGTGGCCAGAAAAACATAAAGCTTTACAGTAAAGTCAGACTTAAATGAAGAAAAACCTCGAAAGGTTTACAGTGTGTTTAAAAATATACGTGAGATTGAGAGAGAAAATAAAACGACAAAGTGGTAAATAAATACAAAAGCCGGCTGTGGTGGCGCACGCCGGTAGGATTTACTTCAGAGGCAGAGGCAGGCGGATTTCCAAAGAGAAACCCTGTCTCAGAGAAAAAGAAATAAAAGTAAAAGAAATAAAGTAATAATAGATAAATAAATAAGCCACGTAAAGATGGAAAACACACAGAGAGTCTGGATACTGTACGCTATTGTGTTTTTCAGTTTTTTGCTTGCTCAGGAAGGAACTGCTGCTAAAGTACACTTGATTATAAATGCTGCTGAATTAATCCAACTTCTATCTTTTAAAAATGCCTTGACTTCAAAATTTAAGTGTAAGGATATGTTACTTGGAAAAGGAGTTTTTATTTATGTTTCTACAGAAAATGAAAAGCTAAGGATTCCTTCCAGGCTTTTGTGGTTTGACGAACCAAGACCCCCGGAAGCAGTGGACCAGGTGTTCCAACAATCGAAACAGCGAAGATGATGCAGTCTTACAGACCCCGAAAATATGGACTTATACAGGTTTCTGAGTTTTGTCATGATCCCCATGGTATAAACAGCACCCCCTTCCAGCAGGAAGCAGTTTGGAATGAGCGACGTCCCAATTCCCATCTTGTTTATAAATCTTTGTTTTCAATTAAATGGGATTGTTTATAATTGGTTAATGATCACAACCAATCTCCTTTTAATGGTAAAAAGGGGAATTATGGTATGGGTATTGTTTTTCATTTATTGATACAAATTCAAGGTCAAATTTGTGATATGTATATTTCTCCTCTTGATTAAGTATTGTGCTTATACTGATCTTTTAAAACGTAATGCATAATTGAATACAGGCTATAGATAGTTACTTATAAGAGTCAGATCTTATAGTTAGGTAAGTTAGGTTTTCTAGATATATAGAGATGTATTTGAGACAGATAGTCTTCAAACCTCTCAAAGACCATCAGAAAATGGCATTTTAAATGGTTTAGGGTTTTTCTTGACAATGAGAAATGTCTGCTCCTGGCAGCACCAATTATGTCTGAGAGGAAAATGGGCATCAAAGAAACTCGTTATGGAGTTTGCTTTCAACGTGGCAATATTAGCCATTTGGGCAAGAAACTGCTCTTGCCTAGACTGTTTAACTGTTGTTGTATAATCTGGACATGCAGGACCCACAGAAAAGTGACTGCTGAACTCAGTCTTACAGAGTTCCTGCTTCATGGAAGAGTCTAGGAGACGTTCTGCAGGACAAAGACAAATGACTGACAGACTGCCAATGCAGATGGACAGTTTGAAATTTCCTGCTTTGCTGAGAAGTGTTCCAGACACATTGTGGCCTATGGGCTGAAGATGGATGCCCCAACATTACAGAGGAACTTCGGGTGACTGTCCAGGTAGTAAGATACCTCTGTCAATCCTAGTGTTTATATATTATCCTTCTGTGGTCTTTGATGGAGTTGAAGACAGATAGTTATAATTATAGTTTTCCTTAGTTATGATAAGAGATAAGCTACATATAGAACTTTAGACTCACAAGGATGGGATGGTTGATATTTTCTTTAGATCTTGCTAAATGTTAATAGACAAAATGTTGTAACTGTGTTCTTACTTGATAACTGTTCTGTCATATACAATTTGACTATGTTAAAGTTAAGACCTTTCTTTTTGTTTAAACAGAAAAGAGGAGATGTTGGGGAAGTCCTGTGTATATGTTAATAAATTACTGCTGGCCAATAGGAATCTAGATAGGTGGGGCTAGGAGTCCAGGAGGATTCTGGGAGGAGAAACACAAGAGAGTCAACATGTAACCGCCATGGGGGTAGGAGCCCAGAACTATTCTCCGGTAAGAGACATACTTAGATTAACAATTATGGGGTAATTACTTAAAGCAGAGCTAGCCAGTAAGAGACAAGCAAGGCCAACAGCTTCATAATGAATATAGCCTCTTGTGTGTTTAATTGGGATTGAAGCGGCTCTGGAACCAGGTTGGCAGGAAGGCTCTTCTCAAGGAAAAAGCTTCTCGTAACAAGGGTGTCTAGAAAAAGCTCAACTGTTCCTTCTGCCTTCGGCACTCTTTCTAGCTGGGCCATCAAGAAGTCCCTTCCTCCCCTCGGTCAGATTTTGTTTGTTTGTTTGTTTCTGAAACAGCACTTTGCTATGTAACTTGGGCTTTCCTTGAACTCATGATCCTCCTGCCTCAGCCTCCCTTGTCCTAGAAGGCACCACCACATTTAGCCTTTTTCCATTTTTGTCATTGAACCCAGGGCCTGACGCATGCTAGCAGGAATTCAATCATCAATCAGTGACTGCGCTTATTTTCCACCTCATCAGACAAACTCTTTGGCCCAGAGCTGGTGCTTGGGAACCCTCAGCTGGTTCTGATGACATACACATCTGCTGGCTGTAATGGCCTCCAACAGGAGCAACTGTAACATCCACACCAAACCCTGTTGCCCTGTGTCTGCCATGGCCAGCGAGACGTACACTATACTGGTACCGTATGAGCTCACCAAGAAGCTGTCTCTGCAATGGGGCTGTCCCTAGCCCATATGAGACCCAAGTGTGTTTGTCTCAAAGTGTCCTCCAAGGCTCCTTCTTCTGTGGTAGGCCCCCCATAAGCTCTGTGATGAGGGAGAGGATGAAACAGGCCAAGAGTGAAATCATTGTGTCCCTGAGAACAGCTAGAAGATGAACCACTTACAGTAGAAGTCCCTACTGTGGGTCTCATGGTACTAAGGTCCCTGCAATGGGAAAGAGAAACTGGAGGCTCAGCAATGAGAAGCACAGCCATGGAGAAAAAGCCCACTCGAGAATTTCAGCTGTCTCAACTTTCCCAGTCAATTTCTGCTGGATGCTTTATATACCGGTCTCACGGCATTTTGATATCTATCTCCTACATGCTATTTTCCCCTTTACTTCACCTGCCTAGTTCTACCCCATCCTTTGCACTGAAACATTGATAACTCCAACATAATGCTAACTCTGGCCCAGAAAAGTGGTGTAGACATTACAAAGCAATTCTTACCCTAAACAGGGGCTCATGAGGCCACCTGGTGAAACTGAGCTCCCTGCTGAAACTGAGGGAGGCAGGATGCATCTGGGAAAGGATCGGGTGAGCAAGCACTCACTGTGGAGGGTCTTGGTGACAGACCCAGAAACAAGGCAATCAAGAATGCAAGAGTACAGCATGCATACAGACACACACACCACATACACACTATACCAAACACACACACACTACACATCCACAATATGCCATACATACAACACACACACTAAACACATATACAACACATAGAAACACAAACCAAACATACATACTATAACACACATACCGGACATATACACTATAACATATGTACATACACACAGCAATACACACTATAACACCACATATACACACTATAATTCACATATATACTATATCACACACACCATACATACACACTATAAACACATACATCATACAAACCATATACACCACACATATACACAAAAACACACACACTACACATATACAGTATAACACACACACACCATACATACACACTATACCACACACATCACACAAATACCACACATACATACTGTAATACAGACATAACACTATAATACCCTCACCACATACACACTATAGCACACACACACATGCACACACACAAACACATACAGGAGCTATCCATAGTCTTCATATGAGCACAGCAAAAGCTAGTTTAGCTCACAGTGCAGATTAGGACACTGCATCCAAGCAGGTTCTGCCAGGCCACTAGCGGACAGCAAGAACATATATAGGCCAAGACTGTCTCCTCTCTCTTCCTCCCTCCCTCCCTCTTTTCCTCCCTCCCTCCCTCTTTTCTTTCTTCCCTCCCTCCCTCCCCCCTTCTCTCTCAGGGAATGGGGTTACTAGATCCTGGATTAACAAACCGTGGACACATTTCGGGTTTGTGTTGCTATACCCTACCCTTTATTCTGAGATAGTACAGGTATAGTGTTTGTTCATGCATGTATACATCTGTTTTACCAACAGAGACAGTTTACTGCATCCCAAGCAGGCTGTGAATGCACAATGCAGGCTTACTCTCTGTAGACAGCCCCAAACTACAGGCTTGGAAATGTGTAATAGTGCTGTCCTGATTCATGAGCTCAGGGGAGCACTGGCCACTCATCATCATCTCTCCCAAGCAAGCCCCCTTCCCAGATGCAAGACCACCTCATATTCGAGGGGCCAGGGACTCACCAGAACTCTGCCAGTCAATGTCTGGGCAGATATCATCACACCTGCCCAGTCCTTCACGGACGTCATCCAGCCGACCTCGGCTGCCACCACCTCCTCCTTTTCGTCCACTGGCTTGAGAGTACCATCTGCCTGGCTGGAGCCATTATTTATCTTCTGGGCCTCCTGACAACAGAAAGAATCAGAGTTGAGACACAGGACACACCTATATTTGAATAAGATGCCTATCCATAAAGAATCAGGACCCAAAGGGGTTCCCAGATGAGGGGATATGACTTAAAGATAGAGGTGGGGGAAGAGAGATGGTTAAGGATTTTATTTTCCTTAATTTTTTGTTTTGTTTTTTGAGACAGGGTTTCTCTGTATTGTTTTGGATACTGTCCTGGAGCTCACTCTGTAGACCAGGCTGGCCTCGAACTCACAGAGATCCCCCTGCCTTTACCTCCCGAGTGCTCTGATTAAAGGTGTGTGCCACCAACGCCCGGTTTTAATTTTGTTTTTTAAAAATCAAGCCGTGGAGGTTGCTTAAAGGGTAAAGCACTTTCCATGCAGCTGTGAGGACCTGAGTTTAAATCCCTCGAAGCCACATAAAAGCTGGGTACAGTAGAGTACATCTGTGACTTCAACACTTACAGAGTGATGGGAGGTGGAGACAGGAAGATCTCCAGAAACTGTGCAGACCGTGCCCCCTCTTAATTGCTCTGTAACCAGAGACAGGCTTGTTGCATAGTGCCAACCCGCTTTCCTTTACTAATTTCCCATCGCTTCTCCTCCATGTACGCCATTCAAACAGGAATCACGATAGACCCACAACGCATCCAGCAACACAGATTGATGGATCAGGCCTTCTGTCCCCTGGCAAAACCCATGCGGGCCAGGGATAGTCACAAGACCTGTGCCAAGGCAATCGGGCTCAGGCATGGTACATTTGCTGAAGCGGGAGGGGAAGTATTCATTCGCTGAAAAGGAAGACGGGGGGGGGGATGTGATGGATGCTAATATCATCATCTGAGTGCCTGGACCCAGTTGTGCCTGTAGTCCAGCTCTTTGAATTACAAGAGACAATAAATTCCCCCTTCAGAACTTGAAATATGCTTGAAGGAAAAAGGCTTCAGATACCCAAATCCCACATGAATCTGTAAACGATGTGCTGAGCCTAGGATGCTCCCATCCTTCACTGCCCAAGGCCTGCTTCTGCCTCTGTCTCCTTGAATGTGCACCTATGGACTCTCAGCTTCCCAATAAAGTCTTTGTCACTACCCTCTGAAAATGCCAACTCTTTTCTTCTATGCCAACTCTTTTGATTTATAGTTTCCATAACACCTGAACTCTCTGTACATTCTATACACACCTACTTTCTTCATTTACCATCCCCTAACCCAACCCTGCTGTCAGCCCTGATCCCTAACACGGTCTTAAGCACAAAGCAGTTATGATAAACATGAATGAAGTCAAGCATGGTGGCACACACCTATAGTCTCAGGAGGCTGAGGTAAGAGGGTTACCCACAATTCCAAAGTCAGCCCCGACCACAGAGTCCAGACAAACAGGCAAACCAACAACAACAAAAAACAGTCAAAACTTTGAGTGACAACAAAGACTTCTGAGTATCTGTTCACCTCCAGAGCCCGGGTTTGAGATACCAGATAAAATATAGGGTACTCAGTCAAATTTGAATTTTAGGTAAACAAATATCTTTATAAATATGTTCAAAAGTACATGGGTTATGCATACACTGAGGACTCATCTTTGATCTAAATCAAGTTTAACTAGACCCATACTCAAAAACACCCACTGATATGGAAAAAGACGTCAGTACTCATCACTTATGATCCTGGTATTAATTTGCAAAGAGAAAAACACTGGGAATCATTGTGCTTTGGCCTAAAAAGGGATTGGGGAGGAGGAACCACATCAGAGGTGGAATCCTCCTGCAAGGAGAAAGGAGGGTTGGTGAGGCCAGGAAGCAGGGAGACTGGGTTTGGAAATGTTCCTGATGCCTGCCCTTCTCCTACTGGCTGGCCCTGGCTTAAGCAGAGTGTTATTAAGAAACTGCGCTGTAGGACTGGATGCCCATGGTATTTCACTCCTCAGTGTTTTAAGCTGCAGGAGCCGGAACAACCCCAGTGGGAGTCTGGGATGGGGAGGCCTTGAACCACCTGCTGATTCCTGTGACATCTGCCTCTCAAACTTATTAGGCTTGTCTCACTGGCCTGCTAGCTCTGGTCCTGATGCTGAGACTCAAGGGATGAGTCTCCAGGATGACAGGGAGGATGTGGTCCTTGGCAGCCATGGTAACCAAGGTGCATATACAAAACAGAAACCTCCCACCACTTCAGGGACTGCCCTGTGAGATGGGGCAATATTGCCTGTTTCTCAGAATGAAACAGCATCCAATGGCACAGAACACAGACTCAGTCACTGCATCCCAGAATGCCCAGCCCGACCTCACATGCAACATTGACTCTGAATGCAGTGGTTCAGTCTTGGGCTAGCACCAAAATTAAAAGCACAAGGTACATTCAGCTACTCGGGTTGCCAGACCCACTCCAGAAACAGTTTTATCCCATGACCGCTCCTGATGTCAAGTTAGAGAACCACAGGTCTTGCCCTGCCAAAATCACAGACCTAAACTCCAGCACTTTTCTGGAATCTTCTTCAACCAGCATCACCTGCTGCTTTCAGAAATGGCTGAAAAATGGTGAGGGCTGAGGGGAAGACACACTTTCAAACCAACATTCTTGTGTTTGCTTCTGTTTGATTGTTTTTGACACAGGGCCTCGAGTAGCTTCAAGTGCCTCAGACTAGGTCTGTACACAAGAATGAGCTGGAACTTCTGAGCTCCCCTGCCTCTACCTCCAAAGTGTTGAGATTACTACCACTTCCAGTTTAACCGCACTAGAAATCAGACCCAGGACTCTGAGCATGCTAGGCAAGCAGGCTACCAACCGAGCTACACACAACACCAGCCAACTGGGCTCTGGCCACCTGGGGGCCAGTTTCCTGCTGCTTGAGCCTACTGTCTCAAAGGACAGCCACATTCGGCATGGATAAGGCCCAGAGGCAGGAGTCCCCTGCAGCCACCATGGTTTTAATGCATCTATAATTCACAGCATAAGAGGTATACAGCACATAGGCATGCTATTTCTCCAACCCTCTTACCTATTGTTTTACAAGGCATTCATTAGCTTAATTGCTTTATGATAGGCATGGAAAAACACAAACTAACAGGAGATAATGCCCTTGTTATTATTTGCTTATACTAGATGTGGTGAGCTTAATTACCACACGTGGGAGGCAGGTCTGGGGGAGGGGCCACAGCAGCAGGGAGCTGCATCAAACCCTGTGCCAGCCTGCCAGGTTAAGCTGGGGGTTTCTGTGCCTGGAAGGCAAAGTCCTGCACCCTTCTACTAATGTTGTATCTTCCCCATGCCAGAGGAAAGGGGTGGGGCCTGGAGGGTTAAATAGCCCTGCTGGGGACATGCAGGAGGTGAGAAGTGCTGAGTTAGACAGAACAGCAATGGTCCCCATTTATGAAGCCAGAACTGGGTTTCAATCATTAGGAAGTAAATGTTTTGCATGCATCCATCTTTAGTTGCTCTATAAGAAATGCAGCAGATAAGTGGGATTTCATAGGCCATTTGATAGATCCTGTATCTGAGAGAAGGTGTCACCTGGGACAGCAGAGAGGTCAGTAGGACTTGAGTGCACTCTACTTCCTTGGGACATGTGAACGTCGAGCATCTGCCTCCTCTGTGCAGAGCAGGGAGAAGCACCTCATAGGGCACAGTGGCTCACATGGTGCTCCATTAAAACCACGATTGCTACAGCTGCTTCCAATGGCGTTTCATTCTCTGGGCCCTGGGAAGGCCACTGTCCAAAGTGAGCCTCCATAACGGAAAACACAGGTGACTTCTGCATGATATTACCCCTTGGCTAGGCAGTTGACACTCGGGACCAGGTGCCTCTACTGCTGCAAGGGGCCAGCAAGACTGAGGACCCTGCCCAGGACAGATGGAGAGGAATTTCCACAGTAGGTAGTTCAAACCAAGTGTTCTCCTAGATGCACCCTGACCCTTACTCTATTGGACCAACAGCTCCTTTCCAAGGAGAGACGAGGTTGGAGTGAGGCAGTTTCTATGCCCCAGGACTTCCTTTTATATTCCATGGTGAGCTGCCTTGGCGGGGAGAGTCACTTCCTGAATGGCAAAGTGCCTGTCCAGCTAACCCAAACTTGCCACTTCCCTCAGAGGGTGACCTGGGTGCTGGCCAGGAAATCACTGAGTGAGCCTCTCCCTGACCCACTGGAGGCACTCACTGCAGACTTCAGACTACACTGCCCCAGCCTCAGGAGGACACAACCAAACACTAGAAATACAGGGAAAGATGTTTAGGGGAGGAGAGAGGTCCATGCAGAAGAGGCAAAGACGCAAGTCCCCAGTGTCTTCCCTGGGAGGATTCCCAAATAAAAGGTACTCAGCTTTCTTTTGGAGCCCCCCCCCAGAGCCCTATCTATCCCTGGTCCTGACTGCACCCCTTGGCCAGTCACAGCTGTATGCTGGCTTACATCTAACCTTGGTACTAGTGTCTGAGGTTAGAGTAAGTTACTGAGCCACACGGTAGGCGTAGGATGCTGGGGGACACTGGGGAGCAGAATGGCCTCAGTCCCCTCCCACCACACATCACACTGAGCAACTGCCTTTCCTACTTTCTCCTTATTCCTTTTAGTGTTGTTCCCACCATAATGTCCCACTGGCATGGATACAGATGGGGCCATCTCTTTGAAGTTACCTGTGGCCCATGGCCTAATTGGACCCCAGTCCCTGGTGGTTAGCATACAGACCATTTGTTGGGGATTAGAGCATATGCAGGCACCTCAGAATGTTAAGCAGAATAAGGCAGACTTAGAAAAACAAATACCACATTTCTCTCATGCATGGAATCTAGATTTGAGTACACATGCACGTGCGCGCACACACACACACACACACGCACACACACGCATGCATGCACGCGCATGCACACATGTGCCGTGAAGGTAGAAGGACAGTTTGAGGGGACGAAGGGGATCAGTGAGAAGGGAAAAGGAGAAACGAGCATTCGTACAAACACACAAATAAACAATCAGGATGGAACTTATTATTTTGTGTAAAAGGGGTTTGGCAGCTTCTCAGGGTACTGCCCCTCTCCCTGGCTATACAGAAGAGAAACTGAGGGTTATGAAGGAAACCACATGCCTTCCCCCAGGCCAAGCAACACTCCAGCTGAGATAATCGCCCCGCTAACTGGCTGTTACCTCTTGTATTTCCACACAGGATGACTTCAGATACAGTCACTGTCTACTAGTTCCCCAACGCTACACAAGGCTGAAGCCTATGGAACCTATGGGAGAAACCACATCTCTCCCAGAGGGTTCAGCTTTCCTGGCAGTGAGAACCACGCTGGCCTGAAACATGAGAGTAAAAGCTAGAATCAATCCTAGGACTCCCTTGCCCCAGCTCCCAATCCTCAGATCTGACTTCCTAAACCAGGCTCAGTACATTGATGACCACAGGTCTGTGGTTCGGGACAAAGAGCTTTGAGAAACAAGATGCTGAAGTCAAAGACCTGCTCCTGTGAGTGACTTTAGGCAAATCATTTCATGTCCCCAAACCCTTGTGTGCTTTTCCATGAATGCTGAGTCCCACCTGCCTTGCTCAATGGCTCTCGCAGAGCATGCCCCCAAACACCGCTGTTGTTTGAGGAGGACAGTGAAACACCCCATCCTCCAGGACCTCTGAGAAATGGGGCTGCTCTGGGGGAGGAGGCTCACACCCCAAAGCCAGCAGCCTCACAGAGCACAAAGCTAGCTAGCGTGCAGCAGCACTCTGCCCTGCTGCAGGATGCACAGTAGGGGCCTTTTCTTTTCTTACCACAGGGATGTTGCAATGACAAGTCCAATCAGAAGTTTGTGTTAGAAAAGCCTCCCGGTAGGGTGTGAGCAGCTGTCACACCTCTCCTGCCCTTGCCTGGTCAGGCTTCCTACCAGTCCAGGACATGCACAACAACACATGTTGGCACAGCCAGGGGTCAAGGTCACCTTAGGCACCACACCTCAGCAGGTACACTGAGGTAGGAACCCAGCCGTCCCAGTGACTGAAGAGGACCACCCTGGGAGCTGCAATGGGTTTAATTACACCTCAGGCTTTGGTTACTGGTTCCCCATCCTCAGCCTGAAGAGTCATTTAGGCGAAGGAGAATACAGTTCTTTAAAAAATCTAGTCTCTCAAATCATTTGGAGCAGGGCCTAGGCCCTCCCCCATGTGTCAAGGCTGAGAGAGTATCCATTGTTGTGGAATGGGCTCCCAAACTCCATTTTATACTAGGAATAAATATTGATCCACTACCAGAGGCCCCATAGATTGCTCAGGCCTCCTAACTGACACCCATGTTCAGGGGTCTAGATTGGTCCTATGCTGGTTTCCCAGCTATCAGTCTAGGGTCCAAGAGCTCCCCCTTGTTCAGGTCAGCTGTTTCTGTGGGTTTCATCAGCCTGGTCTTGACCCCTTTGCTCATCATTCCTCCCTCTCTGCAACTGGATTCCAGGAATTCAGCTCAGTGTTTAGCTGTGGGTCTCTGCTTCTGTTTCCATCAGTTATTGGATGAAGGCTCTGGGACAGCATATAAGGTAGTCATCAATTTCATTATAGAGGAAGGTCAACCTCTCCACAGTTGCTTAGATTTTTAGTTGGGGGTCATCCTTGTAGATCTCTGGACATTTCCCTGGTGCTATAATGGCTCCCTCTATTAAGGTATCTCTTTCTTGCTCTCCTCTATTCTTCCCCTGACTCAATCTTCCTGCCCCCTCAAGTCCTCCTCTCCCCTCCTCTTCTCCCCTTGTCTTTCTCTTAACTCCCTCCCCCCATGCTCCCAATTTGCTCAGGAGATCCTGTTCCTTTCCCTTTCTCCAGGGGACCATGTATGTCTCTCTTAGGGTCTTCCTTGTTTCTTAGCTTCTCTGGTACTTTGAAGATCCCCCATGGAAGGCCTCACCCTCTCTGGGGAACAGAAAGGGGATGGGATAGAGGGTAGGTGGGGAGGGCAGGGGAGGAGGAGAGGGAGAGGGAACTGGGGTTGACGTGTAAAACAAGATTGGTTTTAATTTAAATTTAAAATATCTAGTTTCACTTTGTCACTGTAGCCAACACCCTTCTGAAGCTGCCCTTTCCTCTCTGAAGACAAGTCAGCCCTCACACTGTCCAACCCACTCATCTACCCCACTCCTGCCTGTCCAGCGTCTGAGAGCCACTGCTGCGGCTGCAGCTGCACTGGATCCCGTGCTGCCAGGACCTTCCCTCGCACACTACTTATTTAGAGGCTGTCGGCATTGCTTGTTTCCTTGGCCCCAGTATCCACACCCTGCTCTCCTGGGTGTTGGGTCAAACCCTCTTCTGATCCCTGGTCTCTTTCCTGACCACCGTACTGGAAATATCCCTGTCCAGGTAGGATTTTCATGACCACCTGGAAGCCTAAAGCTCCACAGAGCAGTTTTACAACTTAAACACTGCAGGCTCCAAGAAGTACAAATCCATTTTAATGGAACGAGGGAGGGAAGAGAGGGAGAGGGAGAGCAGGATAGAGGGGAAGCAGAGAGAAATCAGAGGAAGAAGAGGGAGAGGGACAGAGGGGAAAGAGAGAAAGGCAGGAGGGAGAAAGGAGGAAAGAGAAGATGTGAGAGGAAGGGGAGACAGAAGAGGAAAGGGAGAGAGAGGGAGGAAAGAGAACAGGAAGGAGGGGGTAGGGAAGAGAGCTGCAGCAAATAAAAGCCAGTTCTTGGCAGGCACAGGGTCTCGATAATATTAGTGAAGAGCACAGTAATGATAATGACACCGGCTGCCGTTATGAGCATGATCACAACAGTCCTATGAGGTAGGTGCTAATGTCCTCATTTAACAGATACAGGTCTAAGCAGCTGGCCCAAGAAGACACTGTCAGAAGGTAACCCACTGCCTGACAGCAAAAATAGAGTTGGGGGTGGGGAGCGTGACACAGATGTGTTCTGGCATCCCAGGGACAGAGGAGTGACAGGAAGGAATTAATATGATGGTAACTGACACTGCTAAGGTCTGCGATCATTGTGAGTGTGCATTGCGCCCACTGCTGGTGCAGCATGCACCTCGAGGACCTTCCTCGAGATCCTTAAACCTCGGGATGTCGGTTAAATCAAGGTCAGAAGAACATCATCCTTTGTCCTCCAAGAGCCACTACAAAACCATAAATCCTACTTCGAGCAGTCTGATGTTGAGCTGGCAACAATCAAGGGTGCTGGCGGGGTGGGCAGCCCTCCTGCTGAGAGCTGAGGCTCTCCATGCAGGAAAAGATCTGTCTTTATCCCTGCCCCTCAAACTCACAGAGGCTCAGACACACTCCCCACAGGGCTTCATCCAGTGTGTGAGGTCTTTCCACGGCTGGGTCCTGTACACCCTGGGCTCCCTGGGCGAGGTTGTGAGCGGAAGGGGAAGCACCCGTTCTTCTCCCTGAGGACCATCCTAGGGCTAGATGCATCTCCCTTCCAGGGGAACCTTAAGCTGGAGCCTCTACTCGGGGTCCTACGACCAAGGGGCAGAGCAGATGCTCCCCTCCCGAGAGCCCTGCTAGAAGGCGGGACCAGGACACTTTGATCTCAGGCTCCACTCTGAGTTTATTGCTCCATCTGCCCACTTTACTGCTCCCAGCCAGGCCCCTGCCTTCCTCTGGGCCCCTCCCCGTCTGTCTGCCAAGCCTAGCCAGGAACCTGCACACGGATGACCTCAGCTGGACATACACTGCAAGGACCTTCTGTCCTGCCAGAGGAACAGTGACAGGTGTCAGAACTGGACCTGACCTTGAGAGGTCTGTGTCGCAGTGTCAGACTGAGTGGTTCCTCTGAACAGAGTCCTCGCCTGGGCAAAAAGAAGCGGTGAGTTAAACCCATAGTTCTTTGACCAAGGAAGCACAGTCTCTGTGAGGGACCACAGACAACAACGCAGGGAAGGCAGAGGAGGCAGGCCCAGGCCCTGTGACAGTCTGATCAAAGAGTCATGGAGTGGTTCACCCCATCTAGGCTCTGTGCCACCCGCATCTAAGTGAGTACAGTTCTGGGGATGGGAGAGGGCAAGTCTGAAATGTCCATACCCCCATTTTAGCTTTATTTCATGAGAGTGACAGTGACATTCTGAAATAGGATGAAAATCCTGAAATACCACAACTCAAAATATCCCCCCAAGGGGGGTACTTCTATGCCTCCATGCAAACCATCGTCCTGGTCCTGGCCCCCTGGGGTCCCCAGACCAAAAATAGAAGAACTGTCCTCCTGTCATGTCCAGCACACAGCTAGCGATGGGAGGGGAGCCCACCACAGCCTCTCACACATGCTGGATGGTAGGAGAACAGACAGTGGGCATTTCCCCAGGTACCAGTAATCCTGCATATTAGGGCATTAGGCAGATTACTGAAAGCAGCTCAAGCAACTAAAGCATAATGTGGGCACCGCCAGCTGGGGTATTCATGGCCAGAGTTCTATGAATGGACGACTAAGAGGAAGCAGCCCCTGGACACTCCAGGAGAGAACTAGGGCAGAGGAGCCCTCAGGCCCCAGCCAGAGCTGGTAAGGGAGGACAGCGTCCTTTTCCTGAACACCCAGAGTGCCCTATGTATCCAATGGCTGCACAAAAACCCATCACTATGGATCCTAGGGACCCTGCAGGAGTCCCAGGTGTCCCTGCCAAGCTCTCAGCCTTCAGGCATTTTCAGCCATTGCTGTCCCAGTGTACCAGATGCATTCTTTCTCCAAAACACCTGTGTATTCCGTGAACAACTGAACTTCAGAAGTCTCTGTGGTGGAAAAAAGGTGACAGTAAGAAAGGCCAAATGACCTTTAACAAAAGTTTGCCATCTCTGTGTCTTGCATTCCCATGTCTCAGAGTCAAAGGACCTGTGTAAACAGTCCCCAAGGGTCCTGTCTGGGTCTGAACCACCTTGACCTTGTAGCTTAGACTATGGATCCCTCGCTGCATTTGTTCCCGGCTTAGCTCTGTCCACCGAGTGTCACTTCCCCCACTGGGGACATGATGCGGGAGGGCAGGGGTCCTCCCAGCTCTTCTCAGAGTGCTCCCTAAGCCACCCATAGTTCATGAGAAGCATGGGGGTGGCTGGCCCTCAGAAAGTTCTTGGTCACCTCTATGCTCAACAACAGGCCAAGTTCTCTCCTTGGTTGTTTCATATCAATGTGCCAGCCCATTCTCATGAGTAGTCAAGCTGAACTTTAAATCTGCTCTAGTCTAAGTCTAGAGGCCAGGTTTTTCTTTCTGTTTCATGATACTCAGATAGCCACAATGTGCCAAAAATCAGATAGCTGTTCTCTGCAAGAGGCTGTTTGTCAATACTGCTGACCTGATTGCCTTATATTTGACAGATTCTAAAGGACAACATAGTATGGACACTAAATTAGGTTATAGTCAGATATGTATGTGAAGGGACTTGGAGAAGTGTCCTAGGAGAGGGGCTTCCAGGAAGACCCATGAATCATTAAACAAGTTCTCAAACCTTTGCTATTTCCAATTAACAATTCAAGTTTTAGTGACGAATACATGTATCTTTGAAGAATTATGGATGACTGTTTAATAATGGGGGGAGCGACAGCTTAGAGTTTTCTGTTGAGACCTTGGAGGACTGGAATAGATTAACATATATTAACAGATATAGATATACATAGATAGATAGAGAGAGAGAGAGAGAGAGGTAGGTAGGTAGATAGATAGATAGATAGATAGATAGATAGATAGATGTAGATATACATGACTCCTGGGTCACTGTATCCTTGGGCAAGTCCAAAGCTGACCTGCAAGGATCCAGACACAGAACTGCCAAACTGTAGGGCAATCAATGGCCCACCCTCAGCACCACCCAGATAGAATAACTCCACACTGGCTAAACAAGAAACCACTGGAGAGCCTCAGTTAGAAGACAAGCTCATGTGCCTAATCACAGCAGGCAGACCTGAAGCAGGGCCAGAGATTCAGCTGGATTAGTAATGGAGACAATTGTCCGAATGCCCTGTGTTGCCTCTGACTGCTATTACCAACAGCACAAATGAGACTCTACTCTTGCCATACTAAAGGCGAACAGTGGAGGCACTGGTCAGGGCCCTGTGCAGCACAGTGGCCTTACAAAGCTGCCAGAAGCTCCTTTCTCACAAATTCCCCTTCCTTATGATTTGCATTTTATGGGTACTTCCTTGTCTCAAGCATACCATGTAACTTGACGAAAATTGTTTTCTTTTCTGAAAAATTGTACTGTACCAAGAGAGCTACTGGGAACCTTGAAATACACTTGGACTTTAGGAATGAGAAGCTGAATATCATAGGAGCTGCAGACTTGAAAACCAATGCAACCATAAGAGACTGCTGTTGAGTACCCATGAATGAAAAGTGGCTGAAAGAGGTGTGAGACAGCCAGGCCATGTAGTCAGAGTCACATAAATCCATGGGTCCACTGTACTGAACTGTGCAACCCTGATGGAGTGGTCAAGGTCTCCAAATACTTCCTCATATGGTACACGTGAAGATCACCATAATGACAATGACATTAAGATGACAAGAAATCTGCAGATAGCAATTAACACTCTCTCAGTGCCAGACAACGCACTTGTGTGATGCCATGCTCTGCCCACCAGGAGGTTAGACTATATTAAGTTGCAAGTAGCAAACTTGATCTCTGTCCAATTCACCAAAGCAGAAGCAGGACTTGGTCAATATGAAAAAGAGTATGAACTGGGACCCCACAAGAAATCTCAGTGCCGTGTGTTCAAAAAGGAAATCAGGGACCTTCATGCAGAGGTCAAATTAATTTCCTTGGCTCAAGTAGGGAGAGGAAAGACGAATTGTGAAACCATGGATGTGAATGTGGATGGGGTATTTATCAACTTGAAAGGATCTAGAAAGACCTTGGGGATAAACCCCTGTGCCCACCTGTGAGGAATTATCTAGATTTGTTAACTGAGGTGGAAAACATACCCTCTGTAAGCAGTAGCGTTCTACAGTCTGGAGACATAGCTCTTATAACAAGAAGAAAGCTGGCTGAGCATCGGAATTCACATCTCTCCCTGCTCTCTCACTGCATATGTAGTATGATCAGCTGTTTCACGTACCTGCAGCCGCCGTGACATACCTGGCTGACGGGCTGTGCCTTGGAACTGTGAGCCAAAATAAGCCTTCTTTCCTCAAGTTGATTTTGGTGGATATTTTGTCAAGGGAACTAAGATAATAGAGGGACAACTGAAGACCCTGAGGAATGGTCTTATGCATGTTCAGTTTGTCTGTTCAGAGGCTGGAGAGATGGTGCAGCAGCTAAGAGCATTGGCTGCCCTTCCAGAGGATCTAGATTCAATTCCCAGCACCCACATGTCAGCTTACAACGGTCTGTAACTCCATTTCCAGAGCATCCAACACCACCGCACATACACACATGCAAGCAAAGCAACAATGCCCATAAAATCAATGATTTGTAAAAATGGGTCTGTTTGGTGGGTCAGGAAGGCTATAGCCTCCTCATGTCCAACCTTCTCCTAACTCTTAGACAGCTGACACCCAGCCTCCAGAGTGAGGTCACAGAGGGAGGGACAGGGAAAGAGTCAAGAGGAAAGGAGGGAATGAAGAAAGCGCAGTGACACCACTGAGATGAAGATAATCAGGCCTGATGGGACCTCACGCTGCACAGTAGGTTTTGTAGGTTAGCTCCCAGGTCCTCTGGCTCCACGGGAGCCACATGGGACACAGAACCACAGTGTCGAGGATGCAATCTGTAGTGGCCAGCGGAACTAAACACAGAGAGCTGGTAAAAGACAGCTGATGCTCTCCAGGGGAGAGCTGTCCTTTTCTCTGACATTATGCCATCTCTTCTTTGTTGGGAATTAACATGCCCTTTGAATAAAATGACAATGATGGTAGAGCTGGCATCTGATGGTTTCTTTGTTAGGCTTTTGCTTGTCAAAATAAGAAGCTGGCAGCCTTGGGAAAGTCTCTCAATGCTTTAAAGTTTAATTGACTCTCCTAGGAAGAGCCTAGGCATCACTTACATTGTCTGCACTCTCATTCTACAGATGGGAAAATGAAGGCACACAGATGTCCCACTCAAGGAGGCCAAGTCTCCTACATGGGGCTCAGGATGTGCTTGTCACCTGTCACCACCAGAAAAGTCAGAATCTGAGGAACAAATATTTGGGCCTCAGAGCTTGAAATGTCAATGACCCTCGCCCACAGGACAGAAGGAAAAGATCACAGGTTCCCAGAACTTACAGCAGTGTTTCTAACCTTCCTAATGCTGTGACTCTTTAATATAGTTCCTCATGCTGTGGTGACCCCAACCATAAAGTTATCTCAATGTGACTTCATAACTGTAATTTTGCTACTGTTACAAACCATAATGTAAATATCCAATATGCAGGATATTTGATATACTAATCCCGTGAAAAGGTTGTTTGACACCCCCAGGGTCGAAAACCACAGACTGAGAGTCACTGGCTTAGAGCCACCCCAGAGAGACCTTAGCATTCAGCATCAAATGTCCTTGCTATTACTATTACAGGAAATACGCAGAGCTAAGCCAACCTCCCTGAAAACACCACAGTGGTCCCTGTGGCCCCACGCCATCATTTGAGAGGCGCCCCTGGTAAAGCATTCATCAGCTCACTGTAAGCAGGGTGAATGACAAGGAGGGACCCCTCTGCGTGAGGAAGAATACAAAGAAAGGGAGGCGCAACCCACAAACGGTCTGAGCCGCTGCCCGGTATACAGAGTGACACGGAGCCTTCCACCCCGCCTCTTGCTACTTGCTCCGGTCCTTTCGGTTCCTGGCAATGCCTCCTTCACCCTGTGCTTGTTCTCTGGCAAGCACCATGATACAAAAGCCTATGGGAGCCAGTTAGGGTCTTTGCCTAATGTGTTCAGGCTGCATCCTTAGGGTCCTGAGCTGTGCCCCTGGCACACTGTGGGCTCTTCATGGTGTGCTAGGAGAATGACTGACTACACCCTGCTTTCTGTTCTGTTCTGGCCTCCCCTCTTCACACAGAACTGGAAGTACTCGAGGCACTGTCCTCGTGGCCTCCAGTTCCAGCCTGGGCACTGCCCTCCCCAGCTCCATGTGGAACTGTTCTAAGATGTCTTGCCTGGTCTACCAAACGCTACACTTTCATTTGGCCATTCCTCTCCCGGGATGCCCTCTCTCTATCCCCCACATCTTCACCCTTCCTGATCAAATCCTGGAGACCCCCGCTCCCCCGCCACAGATCCATCTCTCTACAGCTCCCCCTTCCCTCCTCCATCTTTCCTCAAGCGCCTCCAATCTCCTCTGGTACCTCAATACTGGGCAGGGCTAGAAGCTTGCATTTTCTTTTCATGCCTTCATGTTGTAACATTCCCATTCTGGAAGCTTGTTGAGACAGAGCACACATGCACACACACTAATGCACATCCATGTATACATACATACACAGGGTTCCCCAGCATGCAGAGGTATAGTGTCTTCCTCTACCACTTTCTGTCATATACTCTTCAGACATGATATCTTGCTGAAATGTACATCACCTTTTTCCAGCAAGACTGGCTGGCCAAAAAGTTCCCAAGATACACCCGGCTCCACCCATGAGTACTGGGGTTACAGGTGCACACAGCTATGCCATGTTTTCACACAGGAGCCAGAGATGCAAACTCAGACCTCCATGCTCATGCAGCAACCACAATGAGCCATCTCCCTAGCTCTTTTTCTTTTGTATATAGCCAAAGTATCTGGTATGTAGCAAAACAAAGAAAGGCTACACATTGATTAATTTAGAAGCCCCACTCAATAGACACTGGAAACACAGGCACAGTGCCAGCAGTTAACAGCCAGCTAATTCCAGCCAGCCTTCAGGATTCTCAGAACAATCTGAGGCTGCTGCCTTAATTCCTTTGCAACTGTATTGTCAAATGCAAACCCTACTCCAGGCACGATCAGATGACACAGGGCCTCTTCAAGGCACATGCTTCACCAGGCACGTCCATCACAACAAGATGAATGTCCTTGTTTACAAAAGGAGTCATCCCATCCCAGGAAAATTTCCACTGTGATTTAGGACCTTGGCTAGAGCTCACCAACCGAGCATTTGTCTGCCTTTTCCATCTGCTGAATTTGGATGGGGTCTAGCTAGAGGTCAGAAAGCTGTTATTATTTGGCCATTGCTCTGCCTTTCTAGACTTGTAACATGACCTCCATTTGGGAAACTAAGACCTAGCAGGACAGAGAGAACCAACAAAACAGAAAGATGGCCCAATCAGTGACCAGGCATATAGGTGGCAGTTAGTACCTACTGCTCCAAACCATCCAAACTTCAGCCCAGACACATGCTGACTAGGGTCAGAAAGCTCAGCCACTCAAGACCATGAGCCCTCACATGCTCTAACTTAATCTAGGTTTCCAGTGCAGGAGCCAAACAGGAGACTCTGGGGTTGATATGAAATTTAACAACTACTTAACAGGCAGGGGTGAGGCGATAAGACTTTCATTTCTAAGGGATGCAGGGAATATCTGTTCCTTCTAGAAGACCCATAACGAGACTCAGAATGCCCTATAAAACGTAAGCAGTCTCTCTGCCAGTCCCAGGTCCATCAAACTTCTCTGTAGAGCCTGGGACCCCTCCAACTCTGGATACTGAAAGAGGCTAGGCAGCTATGAGAATGTCCTTTCTCTAGGAAGGCTTTTCCAAAATTATATCAGGTTTCCTTCTAACCCAGCTTGCCTAACATGGTTGAGGAATGTCTTAGAAACTGGTGTGATTCAGTCTGGCTTTGGATGAAGTTTTCCACCCAGACAGAACACACTGAGTGTCTGGAAGCACTGGCTTGCAACCCTGGGGGCACTCAAATGCTTTCGTTGTTTGCAGACCTCGGCCAGGAAGACATGCTTTCAGGTGCAGATGCAGCCCTTGGATGAAGTCAGATAGAGAAAACAGGTTAACAGGAAGCCAAAAGGTGTTATGGCACAAGCTTGCATACAGAGGCCTCCTCCTACCAGTTTCTCTGCTTCCCATCAGTTTTGAGTCTATGGATCTAGTGGCAGTGCACCCATGATAAACAGTCAAAAAGCTACTGCTAGAAGCTATTTGGTACCCAAGCCCTAAAATGGAGCACATACATCTTTTTTGGAAGACAGTGAAAAGTCATCTACATTTCTGTCCTGTGGAAGCTGTTTTCCTGATGAGACTTGGTGCCTTCTAGAAATATAGGCTCTACCCTCCTTACCACCATCACTACTGGAAGTGTGGTCTCCAAATAGTCTGTAACTTGAGTTACAGTTGTCTAGTTAACTGTGAGTTATTCCTAAACTGTTGTTGATACTTCCAGAGTCCCGCCTGAGAACCCACAAGCTCCATAATAAGAAAAACATACAATTAATTGTGACACAGAGGGGTATAAACGCTGGGAGGGAGGGCCGGGGAAGGGGAAGTTCCAAATCTCAGAAATCTCTATAACCATGGGACAGCAGCAGAGAGATGAGCCCAACAGGATGGGGTGGGGGTGGGGTGATCTCTAAAGACTGTGGGTATCATCTGTGCTGGCATCCTACAAGCCTCATTTTTTAATGGCAACAGCCAGTTCTGGCCCTGAGACTGATGGATAGGTGGACATCTTTTGTATGAGCATCTCCAGAAGGCAGATCACTGCCTAATCCTAAATCTCAGTTTTCCTCTTTGTGAAGCCGTCTCTCTCTGTCTAGGCAGAGATTATGGTAACTAATATTTCATAGACTTAGGACATCAGACATGAGGAATCAGTCAAGTGGAAGCTGCTTAGAACACCACTGATAGAACTCTCCTTTGGCATTGACCTGGGATTGGCCCTTGGTCCCTATATATATGCACACATGCAGGATATCCAAATCCTCAAATGCTCAAGTCTGGTTATGATTTGTCTCCAAAGATCCATCTGCTGAAAGCTTGGTCCCCAGCATGACAGCATTTACAAGGGGGAAGCAGGGGAAGCTGTTTGGTAATGGGGGCACTGCCCATGGCAGACATTAACGCTAATCTCAAGGAATGAAGGCCAGTTCTCTCAAGAGTGACACGAAATAGGAGCGCAAGCCTGGCCCTTGAATCTCTCCAGCCTCCTGTCTCACCACGTAATCTCTGGCTCGTCTATGAGCTGCCATCATAACACAGCCCTCCATGTTTCAGCACACTCAGAGGACCCCACCAGAGTCAAGTAAGTGATCTTGAATCTCTATGAGCCATCTTTATAAAGCTCCTATGGCTAGAGCAGAAAATGAATGAATAGCTTCACAGAATGGCACAGTACTTACTAATGTAGCCCACACTTCATCTTCCTGGACATTTTGACTCTTCCTTCAGTTACTCCCCACATCTAGTACAATGCAAGTGTTACGTCAGTGGAGAAACTACAAGAAAAAAACTAGAGTACACACCCATTTTCCTTCAAATATTTTCAGTTTGTGATTGGTTGAGCCCACTGATACAAAAGACCAACTGCACTATATTTGTTGACCCAACCGACAATGATTTCAGTTTTCTCATAATTAACTATTCTGTAACTTTAAAATATTCCTTTTGGTGGATCTGTTTTATTTCACTATTTTCAAACGGTTTTAATAAACTAATTGGCCAAACTGTTCTTAGGGGACCTATCTCTACTGCCAACGTTTATGAAGTTTCCCCTGGCATAGGATGAAAGGCTCAGACTACACATAGCCCTGTGTCCTGGCTCTGCAGAGCAGGAACAAGAAAACCTTGGTGAAAGTCATTGGTCCTAGAATACAGCCAGGGGCTAGGACATAGCCAGGAGGAGAAACTGAGAGGTCAGAAGTAAATACAGTCATAGGGGCCAGGATCCCAGAGGACATGTGGGAGTGACAGTGTGTTTCTGGTTCCTGTTAAGGCTATGCCTATAAACAAGTTCATGGTAGAAAGATGTGATTCATTGTTCGTACCTGCCTGGGGAGGCTGTGAAGTAAAGCAGGCATGACCCTGGCACCGTGAGGGGCAGGGAGCATGTGAAGAGGTGTGCGCATGCTTTCTGCTGCCTTGGATTAAGATGTCAAGAACACAAAGCAACCAAGTATCTGGGTCACATTCCCAAACCAGGTAGGGAGCCCCGGGACCACTGCTTCATCCCTGACTAGGCTTGTGGCTTCCCTAGTCCGACCCTGCAGCCACTGAGCTCGTCACTAATCCTTGCTATTTCATTACTTCTGTCCTCTGCTTGCCAAGTCCACATTCTTCAGGGCACAGTTTAAGGGCTGCCTCCACCAGGAAGCCTGCCCAGATATCTGAGTCACAGTCAATATCTCCCAGCTGTGTTTGTTCAATACTTCCCCCTTGTCTCTCAGTATAATGTGGTCCCCTGGCATCAGCCCTCCTCATATGAGAGTACTATGCTTTAAATCCATGAACACCCCGCCCCAGGAAAGACTCTCATGACCATACCCCGGGGAATAGTAACACACAGGAACTCTGGCTTCATAGCAGGTGTGAAACAAGCAATTAATGTTTATCATTCAGTTGGAGTCCAAGACTGCAGAGCCAGAGACCAGGAAACAAGGACCTCAGGTTGTCAGGGGAGCATGGGCCAGTGTGAGGGAGAACAAGAGCAATAGGAGCCTGCACGTCTGTGGTCCATTCTGCCTTCCCTTCCTAGGTGACTACACCACTCTCCTCTTCAGACCCTGGCCTGCGCTCATGCTTCATGGTAACATAAAAGAGACTCTAGAGCATTTGGCCCATCACCTCACCTCTGTGCTATATCAAAACACCTGAGATCATCAGCTTGAAGCTTTTCCTCTGATCTCCATACATATGCTGCACATGCATAACATGTACCCACGTGCATGTGTTCCATTGGAGATGGCATGCAGAGACAGGAGGAGCTGAGAAACTCTGAGGGCCAGCTAGTGATGAGACCCCTGTCTCAAACAGTGCAGAAGGGGAGATTCAATGGTCAAGACTGTCCTGTGACTTCCATGCACACTCTATTACACATGTGCCCGTTCACTCACACATGCACCAACATCCACAAGAACATACATGTGAGGTGTGCATTCCCTCTTACCCACATTAAAGCTCATGGTTCCCCTTTATTAAGGGACTTGCTTGACTGAGATCAAGACAGGGCTGCCCAAACTCTTCTGACCAGAGACTCTCTGCTTCGACTTAATCACCTGCCCATTGTCAAGGTCAACCCCACACTGGAGAGGTGTGTGGCAGAAGTAAAGGCAAGACCTTGGAAGCATCTGAATCACCCAGAAGGCCTATCAATGCAGAGACTGTGGTCCTCCTCCATACGTCTGACTTAATTGTTCCGAGTGGAGCTTAAGAACAGATACCCTTGTAAGTCCTGAGTAATATTGATGCTACTGGCCTGGGTACCCCCTTTGGAAACACTTATCTGGGAAAAAATGGGGCTCCGAGGCTTATGTCTTCCTCTTTCCAAAATTCTAATTTCTAGAAAATTCCCGTCTTAACTTAGTCTTTCTATTGCTGTGATAAAAAAAAAACCATGTCCAAAAGTGACTTGGGGAGGAAAGGTTTTATTTTATATCTTACAGTGCATCATCTACAGAACCCAAGACAGGAACCCAAGGCAGGAACTGAAACAGAGACCATGGAGGAGAACCACTTGTTGGTTTGCTCCTCATAGCTTACTTAGCCTGCTTTTTTTTTACACATCCCAAAACCATCTGCCCAGAAGTAGCACTGCCCTCACTGGGCTGGACCCTTTCACAATGATCACTAACCAAGAAAATGCCCCACGGACTTGCTTACAGGCCACCTTGTGGAGATACTCTCTTAATTGAGGTTCCCTCTTCTCAGATGAGCCTGGCTTGCTTCAAGTTGACAAAATATTAGCCAGCACAAACCTCACCATGTCTGCTTCCTCTCAGTATGTTTCAGAAGAGACCACGACCCACTCCTCCAACAAATAACTTATAATCATTTGCAACGTGTCCCCCCAAAACTTATGCTTCATTCCTAACCCATAAAACGCATGAAAGTGGTCTCATTCACAAATAGGGTCTTTGTGGATGGAGCCAAGTCCAGATACAAACCTACTAGGTGAAATAAACACACACACACACACACACTAATAATGCCATGTGAAGGCACAGACACAACCAAAGACAGACATGGGAATGATATAACAGCAAGCCAGAGAATGCCCAGGGATGTCAGGATGACTGATACCATCAGGAACACTGGAGAGATAGGAAGGAGTTTCCCTACAGATGTCCTGGAGGCACTGTCTCAGTCACACTTTGGTTTCAGACTTTTGGCTTCCAGAACTAGAAGGGAATAAGTTTCTGTGGTTTGCAGCCATCACTCTGCAGTGTTTCACTGTAGCAACCAAAGGCAACACACTCTCATCTGAAGACGTAAATGCTCACCAGTGCCTTGTCCTCCTCAAGGGACCATGGGGAAGATGAAGGCACAGTGGGATTCGCCCTTTGCTCCTTTGATCACTAAAGCTAACCAGTGGACGCTTGCACAGGAGCCTCTCTTTGGAAGTTAGAATATCTAATTAATGTGATGTTCTGTAGGATTTGTACCTTGAGGTTGAATTTAGCAAAAAATTATGTTGTTACTTTTCATGGGTAGGGAGAGAAGGAAGGAGGAAGAAAGAGATGGGGAGAAAGAATGAATATAAGAAGGTTAATGAGCCTTGGCTGTCTCCCGTACTGGCTCCACAGGCCTTACTTTTCAAGGGGAACTTCCAAGACAGGCTCTTCAGTGACAAAAACATGACTTGCCCTCTGGATTTGAGCTATAAATGCCATCTCTAATCAACATGGAAACAGCTAAGCAATAGATATTTTCACAGCCTGAGCACCCTGGTTTTAGTCACAAATTATACCCCTCTCCTCCCAGAAAAAAATGAGGGGTATAATTTTTTATTCTCAGAAAGATTAGAGCAGACAGAGCTATGGGCACGATACCTTAAGACAGATCAAAAAAAAAAAAAAAAGAATGCAGACACAGCTTGTCACTGCTGATGGAGAGGAAGGAAACCTCAAGGGGTGTGAACTCGATCGTATCAAGACTGAAGGCTACAGAATGAAAAATCAGACCAACCAAATGCCTTCCTCCCTCTTCTACCCATACCAGCAGAGTTGGCTACCCTCCTACATCTGCAGGAACCTGAAAGCCTCCAGCTGTTTCAGAGTCTCAGCTGCAGTAGGTCACGGGGCTCCTGGGTACATCTCTCACTTCAGGACCCTTAGAAAAATGGTGGTGGAGCTGATGCTTCCAGACAAATAGAACAAACATGCCTTCCCCTTGCAGTTGAAAATTCCAACATTGATCCTTCCCAAAGCCAGCATCCATTTAAATGGAGCACCTTAGACTTTGGTCAACAGTGTGGGCTTCTTGGACACTAACAGCCCATCCTCTGAGGACAGAATTAAATGTCAGCTAGCTAGGAGACTGGCACACAGCAGTGAAGGTCCCAGGGAACTGGGTGACCATGCCAGTTAACTGGGAGAAGGCAGGGAACTGGGCGACCATGCCAGTTAACTGGGAGAAGGCAGGGAACTGAGCGACCATGCCAGTTAGCTGGGAGAAGGGAGCTCACTATTCCAAGTCATGCCTTGGTTACAATGAGTCCAAAGCCAACTGGAATAAATTTGTGAGACCTTGTATGGAAAGAAAAAGTAACAAAAAGGGCGAAGGCTACAGCTCAGAGGCAGAACCTTTGCCTGACACAGTGATTCTCCACCTTCCTAATGCTGAGACCCTTAATGCCAGGGTGACCCCCAACCATAAAGTTATTTGTTACTACTTTACAACTGTGATTTTGCTAATGTTATAAATTGCACTGTAAATATCTGTGTTTTCTGATAGTCTTAAGTGGTCCCCGTGAGAGGGTCATTCAACTCCCCCGAAGGGGTCATGACCCATGAGTTGAGAACTTATAGCATAATATATAAGGCCCTAGGTTCAATGGACAACAACACTGAATTTAAAAACACAGATAAAATAAATTTTATCAGAGACTCATTCTCCTGGGTTTGCACCTGGGCCTCCTTTTGTTTGTTTTCATATTAAATTTAATTTGCTGCACAATTTGAACAGGTCAAAAGACCTCTGACAACTCAGATTTCTCAGCTACAAAATAGGAATAATTGGGGATACATTTTAGTAGCTTTGGGAGGAATCAGAGATTTAGGTACGTCAGACACTAATATATAAAGCACCGAGTGAGGAGGCAGTCTAAGCAACGGCCCTGCAGGAGCCCTTTCTGTCCTTACTGGCATTTCTGACATCTTGTTGTGCAGATGAGGCTTCAGGGGCTCAGAGAGGTCAAGACACCTGCACTTAATCACACTCTAAGATGTGGAGTGAAGCCCAGGAGGGCGGACTCGGGAGCTCTGGCCTCGATATGGAGAAGACCTGTTCCTTTCCTGAAGAGGCTGTTGGAGTTACAGAACAAACGCATGTGTTCACATAGCCATTCAACAATAAATTCACCTCTCTCTCTCTCTCTCTCTCTCTCTCTCTCTCTCTCTCTCTCTCTCTCTCTCCTCCAAGGAGTTGAAGATCCATCAGGATAAATAAGACAAGTGCTCCAAACTAAATGCAGGGAGAATGTGACACTGGAAAGGAAGACAGAACACGGTGGAGGACCTGGGATTGGCAGGAGGTAAGTGTTGGTGGCAGGCAGATTTAATGAGGGAGGTGGCGTGTCTGCAAGCCTTGAAGGATGGGCATGGTTGTGACAGATGCACACGGCACGGCTGAGTCTAAATTAAGGTCCCTCGTTCTTCTTCCTCATAGCAACCCGTTCATTTCCTCCATCAGGCTCACTGCACTTTTAATGCCATGGCTATTTGCAGATTGAGTTGTTTAACACTGACCTCCCTCAGGAGACCCCAAGCTGGGGGGAGGAGGAACAGACAGTATGGTACCATGTTCTCTGCTGTCACTTCACCCTGAGCTAGAGAGGATACACACTTCACCTAGATGTTTGAGAACAGAGGGTGAGCGTTAGGTCCCCTGTGCGGAATGTTTGAGTTAAGTTCCCTGGAGACCCCAGCAATTATCCAGGCTCTTCCGCTATAGTCAAGGGTCTTGAACCCACCTGAGTCTGTTGCACTGAGCATCCTGCTGGAAAAATACACTGGAATCTGTTTGTCCTGGGTCTCTCTGTCCACACAGAGCCTGAAGAGGTGGAGCCAAGAGCAGAGCAGAGCAGCTGTGGAGCATCTGCAGATGTTCCAGCCCCAGACAGACAGGATCATCAGCAAACCGCTAGGGTTTGCCAAGAAGGAGGAGGAGACAGTGGTACCCTCCCATTAGGATCAGGAAAGGGCCAGTGCAGATCAAAGATAAGCTGGGATGGGAGGAACAAGGTCATGGTCCTCAGAGCCACCCACCCAGCCCAAGCTGGCTTTGCATGTCCTTCCTTTCATTTCCCCACCTGTAGAGTAAGCACAATACCTGATCCATGTCATTGGACTATGGAACATACCTGGGGGGCTCTGTACAGTTATCTAGAACACACCCACTGCTCCAAAATAACACGTACTGACACCAATTAGGAAAAGACAAACCTCAACTGCTGTCACATTCAACCCCTTGATGTGGTAAGGCTTTCTGCTGGGTAATCAGACCAAAGTCACTGATTTTATTTTCATATGGGACACACAACAAAAGAGGGCTGCCCACCATGCACGGTCCCGAGCCCTCCTTAAATATCAACGCACGGAATCGTCCCACCTTCCCCCGGTATGAGCTATCACCGTCAATGGAGGAGGAAACCTAGGCACAGAGGGGCTTTGGGCCTCAGACCTCAGAGCTGTAAGAGGCACCGCTGAGATTTACACCCACCTGGTCTGCCCTAGAGCTCATCCGGGGGAAGCACAGGTCCACAGCACTGGTTGTTGCTTTTTGGGTCTTTGTTAACTGTCCTAGACTCTTGTCTTTCTCAGCAGAGCTGGTCTCTGAATGGACAGGAAAAGGGGGGTAGAGAGGGAGGGTCCTATAATGGAATATCTCTAAAGCCCAATGCACCCACCTGGGCCTGTGCACAGGGGCTCCGATGCCTCCTCTCTAGCAGAGCCGTGCAGAGGGGCTCCCATGCGTCTCCCTAGGAGAGCCGTGCAGAGGGGCTCCCACGCGTCCTCCCTAGGAGAGCCGTGCAGAGGGGCTCCCACGCGTCCTCCCTAGGAGAGCCGTGCAGAGGGGCTCCCACGCGTCCTCCCTAGGAGAGCCGTGCAGAGGGGCTCCCATGCGTCCTCCCTAGGAGAGCCATGCAGAGGGGCTCCCATGCGTCCTCCTAGCAGAGCCGTGCAGAGGGGCTCCCATGCGTCCTCCCTAGGAGAGCCGTGCAGAGGGGCTCCCATGCGTCCTCCCTAGGAGAGCCGTGCAGAGGGGCTCCCATGCGTCCTCCCTAGGAGAGCCGTGCAGAGGGGCTCCCATGCGTCCTCCCTAGCAGAGCCGTGCAGAAGGGCTCCCATGCGTCCTCCTAGCATACCTCCAAGCCCTGCTTCTCCCTTTGCCACCTCTAGCACTGTCTACAGCAGATACTGGAAGATCAAGCACCTCAGACCTCTGGAGGAGCATCTTTCAGGACCACACCTTCTCTCTAGGACTTCTAAACTCACTACCTTGACCTAAGAAAGGAATGTGTGCTACATACACAGTAACCAGAATGTGGAATGCAGAAGAAAATGTGGCAATGTCCACAATGGAATATTACTCAGTCCTTACAAAGAAGTAAATCCAGCTACTTAAAACAGATGAACTAGAAGGCAGCGAGTGATACAATCCAGGCACCAGAAGGCAGTCAGCATGTGATGCCCCTCATATGAGGAAACTCAAGAAGATGACTTCAGAGAAATAGGGAGTAGAAGAGCAGTAGTCAGAGTCTGGGGATGGGGGATGGGGGATGGGGGTGCGGCTGGAGGTTGTTCTACAGGTCTGGATTTCAGACAGGTAAGAAGGATCAAATCTGGGGTTCTATTGCACAGCAAGGCAATGGTAGTGAGTACTGTACTCAGTGTTTCTAATTACCTACAAGATTGTTTTTGAGACAGGGTCTCACTACATAGTCCGGGCTTGCCTGGAACATGTTAAGTAAACAAGGCTGGCCTCAGTCTCCCGGGTACTGGTATTAAAGGCATACACCACTATGCCTGACCCTACCTAGAAGATTTGCAATGTTCCACCATAAAGTAATGAGAGATGTTTGAAGTGATACATATGCTAATTATCATGGCTGGATTACTACATAATGAATACATTTACTGAAATGTCACACTGCCCCCCATAAATACACACAGGCATGGTGCATCAAACAAACAAAAACCGGAAAAATAAAAAATGCATGTCTTACATGCTAACCCATCCATATCTACTGCATAAGTCAGTGCATGACGGGGTTTGTGAAACAGTGCCTAGCACTATTATAAGGGATGTGCTTTCTGTCTTTTATTTGTGTTTGTTAACATAGGTTCCAATGCACTAACTTGATTTCAAAATCCATTTAGGGATGTTGCTTACAGCTTGGAAACTTTTCCTAGGGGAATTCAGTTCTAATATTCAGCTCAAGCAGTTTCTGAGCACAAAGCCCAGAAGCTCTTCCTAAAAGCTGCCTGTGAGTATCTTGATGTTGTCCTGCATGGATGGCTACTCAGATCCATCCTCCTAACTCCAAGCCCTGGTTAGAGCTCTGACCTACTGGAAAATTGGTGCTTCCAACTGGATGCCAAGAAACTCTCTTAAGAGACATAGAATACAGAGTGTAGCTTCAGCATCTAAATGGGTTCAAATCCCCCATCCTGCTAGCAACTGACTCATGTATTCCTGGACAGGTCTGTAGTCTTCCTTAAGGCTCAGCTCCCTCACTGGAAAGGGATGACGGTAAAAGCCACTGTAGATGACAGCTGTGAGGTCAGCTAAGACAAGAGACTATAGCTATGTAATTCTGAGTCTCTGTTGCTCATTGGCACAGGAGAACCCACCTTCCTCACCTTCACACAAATCCTACCAACTGACTGTCATCCCCTCTCTCTCCATTTCCATAGTTACTGATTCTACAACTGTGGAAGCAATAGCAACACAAAACATGAGTACATTCACCAAAGTCTAATCCCATAAAGGCAAAGGCCAGGCTTTTGCCCACTGCCACCTATTACAGAGCATCTCTCCAAGGAAGATATTATCCACCACCCTCTCCAAGCCTGGAGGACAAGAAAGTCTGCTGTGTGAATTTTGCTCATTCACTCTCTGCTGCCAAAGCCCTCCGATTTGTTACTTCTCTTGTTTCTGTGATAAAATGCCTGACAAAATCAGCTCCAGGAAAGGAAGGATCATCTTGGCTCTTAGTCTGTGAGCACGTCCACGTGGTTGAAAATCATGGTGGCAGGCAGTCCTTCTGCATCTGTAGCCAAGAACAGGAGCACTGCACCTGATGCTCAGCTCAGTTACTCCTTTATATCCAGTCCAGGACCCCAGCCCAGGGAATGATGCTCCCACAGCTAGGGCAGATCCTCTCACCTCAGTGAACCTATGCAGGCATTTCCTCACAGGCAGGCCCAGAGGTTTGATTCCTAGATGAGAGATATCGAGTGTGAACATGGCACTTGGAAGTCACTGACAAGGGACAGGTGGGTAGCCAAGCCCCTGGGGATCCATTATTCCCTGTGCTGTCTTTCAAGGGAGAAGTAAATCACCCACTACATGGCTGGTATCCTAAAGATTAGCAGAGCCTGATGAGAGTACCCCAAGAACTGGTGGGCAGGAAGGTAAGCAAGGAGTGACTTTCCAGCTTGGCTTCCACATGGCCCCATGAAGGATCAAGCCTTTGTCATGAACACAAACTGAGGTTAAGACAAGCTAAGTAAGAGTGAAGGTCTGTTGATATCCTTGACATTTTCCTGAAAGAGCCCTGGTGCATAGTGACCCAGGTCCCACTTGGCTCTGGCAGCTGGCCTCTGATGGGATTTCCATCACCCCCTCTAGTTGGGTTACCAGGGAAAAGAGAGACTAGTGGAACCACAAAGCCTGAGTACCCACAGTACTCACAAAGACCATCTGGGCTCTCAGAACTTCATGACAGCAATTACTCTGAGAGGCAGAGTCTTGGTTCTGTCTACGGAAACAGTTCTTGGCAGACAGAGAAAGAGCTTTGAAGTCCAAGTTTCTCAGGCAACAGCACAAAGGTAGCTCCCAGCTTAGCACTGGGATGAGAAAAAGACAGGGAAGGAGGACTCATGGTCTTCTCACCTCTCTGTAGCCTCTGGGCTGCAGAAGTGCCAGCCCATGGTCACTGAGTACGTGGACACATAAGCATGTGGTTCTTAAACCATGGATGTGAGAGTGTCTGTAAGGAGGAGTTGGATGGTTACAGCTCTCCTACCTTCTAGAGTGTGAATCAGGGACCAGTCATGCCCCCAGGGTAGGTTGGCTGCTGTACCAGGGTGCTGAGGATCTCCATGCCACCTAGTGCTGGTGGCTTAGATATGGAGTCAGGGGCTTAGGCCTTCTTGACCCATCTTTCTTCAGCCTCAGCACACTGGCTGGTTAAGGAGCTGTCTCTCTACTACAGGAGGCCTAACAGAATTGTCTGAGCTTCATCACTAGATGCCAGTAGCAACCCCCACTTGAATTTATAACAACTAAAATGTCTCTGGGAATTATCACATGACCTCTAGGAAGCAAAACCATCACCACTTTAGGACGAACCCCTAGCCTAGTGTCACAATTAGCAATGATTATGAGATACTTGAGTTCAGTAAGTATAGATTATATAGATAACAGGAAACACTGATTACAGAATCATCAATATGACAGTGTCCCATCACTGAGGTATGAGACTTACTGTACTCTACAGCTGCTTTGGTGGTTTCCACATGTTTCTGTTCAAATATGAAATGGCCCATAGACTCATGTGTTTCTACACATGGTTCTTGGGCAGTGACCTGGTTTGAAAAAGTGGAACCTTAGGAGCTGGACTCTCACTGGAAGAAGTAGACCACTCAAGGTGGGTCTTGAGATTGTATGGTCTGCCCCACTTCCTGTCCCATCTCATGTCTCATTTTGGAGACTCCCAGTGCAATGTGAGCAGCCATGCCATGATCCTGCTACTATCCCTTCTCTGCCATGATGGATTATACCTCTTCTTCAAGAATGAGCCAAAATAAAACCTCTCCTTCTTCAAATTCCTCTGTCAGATATTTTAGTCTAGTGAGAAAAGTAATTAACATGTTGTGTGAATATAGTAATGGCTCTGGAAAGTTCTGGAGGAAGAAGAATCTGTGCCACAACTTCATCAACCTCATATTTTACATAGTTTCCCAAACAAAATCAATTCCTAATATTTCTTCCTATCTTTCAGAGACTGTGTAATAGAATCTTAGAGGCATGTAGTATACCAGGCAACACAACTTCCTCATTGACTAGTGAACTTGCATCAAGTAAGGCATGCTGTAAAATCCCATTCACAGATACATGGCAGAGCTGTACCTAGAAGCCTAGAGTTCTAACTCCCAGTTCAACACCAAAGGCTTGGATGTGACCCACAGTACTCAAGATGCAAGAAAGGGTCTTCCCAGAGCCACAGCACAGTCAGCCCATTCCTCTCAGCACCACTGAGGGAGCACACAGAGCAGGCACCTTGCATGGGTATTGCGAGGAGGCTCCGGTCTATAGTTACCAGCCAAAGGACGTTTCTGGGATCTATCCACTCATAGATCATCCATACCCAGCTTACCTGACAATCTAAGAGCAATTCCCATGAGCCTCTTCTTACAGATATAATACATCTTTGTGTCAGTGCTGGCAATTAAGTCTGAAGGAAGTAATGAATTGTAAGCCAACAAGGACCAAGGCCTTATCTGTCAACTTGCCTTGCTTACAATCCACAGATCAGCAATAACACAACAAAGACCCCCAGGTCTCTCTGTCCTCTTCATTTACTGGGTCACATCCCAGGTTGAAGAGCCACATGCCTTTTACAACAGCAACTCTGTGACCCCTGGCATGTGCCCTATCCTCCTCTGTGGATGTATCAGTCTGAGAGGAAGGAGACTGATTTCTAACTCAAACCAGCTTGCCCAGTGTCTGCCGCAATAGACAGCACAGCAAGGTGCAGCACCTGTCATTCTGGCCCTGGCAGCACACAGTGACTTATTATTTACAATCCTGAAGGCTTTAGGAACCAACTCGTGGTGCTGAAGAAGCCATAGGCAGACTCCCATGCTCAGACTGCAAAACAAAACAGTAACAATCTGAGAAGTAAACAAACCAAACAATATGACATTAATTTTGAACAGAGATTGGAATATAATCAAACCTCTAAGCCTCTAGTGTCCCAAGGATCCTCTTTCAGCCCTGACGAGGGCAACAGTATTCCAGAGATTTCTCTGAGCCCCTTTTAACTTTCCATACAGAAGGATCTAAGGATTTAAGAAATATAAAGCGAATGAGTCACTGAGCTGTTTGGCATGCCTCTCTTGGTTTACCTAATTCCAGCCAGGCCATAGAGAGGGGAAGATGGCCAGCACTAGTAGGCCACAGAGCAGAGGCTCAGCTCTCTGTGGCAAGAGAGCAACAGCACACAGTAAATGCAGCAGCAAATGATAGTGACTTGCAGGCTTTGTGGAGCAGGTGTTGCAAGGGAAACAAACAATAAAGGAGACAATGCTGCAACCCTGGACCACGGATGAGAAGGCTCACAGCAAGATGCTCACACTTCCAGGACATCAGACTGCGATAGAGTCGGAAACACATTCTTGCTCTACCTTCCTTTCCTCCCCTCCCCTCCACACCTTCCCTAGTGTTCGGCAGTGCCAAAGGACAGGCCAGAGGGACTTTGTCTCTCTGATGATCAATGGTTGTGAGCAAACCCCAGATCAATGACTTGTATTCTTTCACTCGGCCGCCTTTTACTGGCCTGTTCTAAGCACTAGTCAATTGCTGGTCACTGAAACAAGCAGGCCCATCTGCTGCTGCTTTGTTAGGAGACCCTCCTAAATCCTCCAAACACAGTGGTAACAGCTGGCGCCGCATATGCAAGGCTCACAACTGCTTCGAGATCACTTCAGACTTAGAGGTTTGTCCAAAGTGCAGCCCATGGGCCACGTGTGTCTGAGTACAGCTAATAAGCTTGTGCAAAACATTACAAGATGCTTTTGTGATGAATTTTGTAATCTAATTGCACAGTTCCCAGGCGTGAACTTCATAGATGACAACACGTGTTGCAACATCAAAAGGTTGGGCACAGGCTGGAGAGATGGCTCAGTGGTTAAGCAACCTTGTAGGTCTTCCAGAGAACCTAAGTTCAGTTCCCAACACCCTTGTCAGGTGGCTCACAACAGCCTATAATTCCAGCTTCAGGGTATCTGACGGCCTCTTCTGGATTCCACAGGTATGTACACACATGTGGCATATACACACAGAGACACACATAAACGTAAAGCCTTTTTTTATTTTTACAAAAAAAAAAAAGGTTGGATGCATGTGCCAGAGTCATTTAATACTACAGAGCAAACTTTCATGCAGAACTGAGGAGCTGGCTACTGTGGGGGCCTCAATACACTCTGCCCAAAAATGAGAAAACAAAACTCTAGGAAAGACAAAAATAGATGTACATGATGGGGGCAAAATGCAGTGACAAGACCACCATCAGAAAACCCAAGGTTCCTGTCTATTGGCCTGGCATTCCCCATAGTCATTACAATATTCACTTAAGGCTGGGATGTTTAGGTACAACAGAGAAGAAAGTTAACCGACCAACTCTTTGGAAATCAGTAAGTAAAATATACAAGACGTCTATCCTGGGTCTAGTAAGAGAGCCATAAAGGACAGTGAGAAGGGATAGATGCATCAGGAACGGAAGGACCTCAGGGACCAGGGGAGGATCTGGGAAGTGAGGAGGCCAGAGGTGAGTGAGTTGAGGGAGACCTCAGGTAACCTCCTTCAGCTCCAAGAGGGAAGAACAGCACCACTGTCCATGAGTGAAAAGAAGCCTCTATACTCAACCTGAGCAGGCCAGAGAGGAGGCCTCTAGGGGATCGGGCCGTGCTGACCATGTCTGCTGCAGTCTCCGTGTGATCATACCTGGCTATGATGTCTGCCCTGTGTGAACCTGCCCCAGAAGAACCTTCTCCCAAAGGGGAGTAGGCCTGCCTCTGCGCTGTATACTCGGGTTATCATGAACTCCAGGACAAAAGCTTACATGGGAAGACAATGAACTTCATCTAGCTAATGGACCTCCAGGCCCAATGTAACTGTTACACAATTTGCCCAGTAAAACCTTTTCCATCAACAATGTGCCACAACCTTCAACTCTTACACCACAGTCACCATCTGGCTCAAGCTTCCTTCCATTTCAGTTACTGTCCACATACCCAAGCTAGTCCACAGTCTTGCTGACTCTGAGAGGGCTGAACACATGGTCAGGCATGGCCTCTCACCTCCTAGAGCAATTTCCCCAAGCTGGCTAGAGTCATTTGAAAGAGAAAACCTCAGGTGAGAAAACGTCCTCACTGATTGGCCTGTAGACCTGCCTGTGGCCTGTAGACCTGCCTGTGGCCTGTAGACCTGCCTGTGGCCTGTAGACCTGCCTGTGGCCTGTAGACCTGCCTGTGGCCTGTAGACCTGCCTGTGGCATTTTCTTGACTGATGCAGGAGGGCCCAGATCGTCACTGTAGGAAGTACCACCCCTGAGCTGGTGGCCCTGGGTGCTATGGAAAGCAGGCTGAGCCAGTCACGAGGAGCAAACCAGTGAGCAGCACTCTCCAAGCCCTACCACCAGCTCCTGCCTCCAGGTCCTGCCTTGTTTGAGTTCCTTTGTCCTGACTTCCCTCAGGGTGGAACTATAAGGTGTAATAAACCCTTTCCTCTCCTCCGAGTTGCTTTTGGTCACTGTGTTTTCTCACAGCAATAGAAATCCTGACCAATAGGAAACAGACTAGTACCCAGTGTTACTTTATTGCTTCAGGGGGAAATGGGCTCCTATGGATGTCCCTCTTTCTGGGCAGTGTGGAACAGTACCCGCAGCAAAGAAGACTGAGGGGTACATGTACTGGAGTGGCAGCTGTCATCAACAGCCCCTCCCCCACATACATAAACACCCATCCACCTGAAGGGGAAGCAGGCCTATCTGTGTACTATGTGCCCCATCCCAACACAACCCCACGCTCAGCTTGGGAGTAGGAAGTCACAGCTTGTATCTCTTCTAGGACAGTGATAATCCTCTTTAGCCACCCTACCTCATCTTGAAGTTCAGGCCTCATTCGTCTCTGTTCTACCCCTGACACTGATCAGCTTCTATGGGAATGCATCTCTCCTTAGTGGACCCTCGGCCCAAGGACACATGTAGTTAAATACTGTGCTCAATAAATGAAAGCATGGCTGGAGGGCAGGCTCAGTGGGAGAGCCTCTGCCCAGCTGACGGACCCAGCCACTTGTCATCTGTCACCAGGGATCTCAGAAACAGAGTCTAGGTCAGTGGGGCTTGGTAAAATCAGAAGGGCACAGTCAGCATCCCTAAGCACTTCATCGATGAGCTTCTTGAAGCTTCTACCTTCTATGCACGCTGCTTGCCCTACTAACTACCTGGCCTCTTCTGTAAAACAGGCTCACTTTGCTAAAGAAAACACAATTTGTTGAAACTTTCTAACCCTGTCACGGGTGGAGTGATGTCATGTTATAAAGGGAAGGAGGCGTTAGTGAGACGTCTCCGAGCATGGAGAAGCTCACTGCTAAATCGGACGACCTGAGCTTGATCCCTTGGATCCAGTGGTGAAAGGAGAACTGACCCCAGGAAGCTGTCCTCTGACCTCCACGCTTATGCTTTTGTTGGGGAATGCAGGTGCCCACACATATGCACACGTGCACACATGCAGACAACACAAAGTAAATACATTCAGTTATAACCTGTCTTCAAAATATAAGATAATATTAAAAAAACACAACCCAAAAGAGAAGCAGCTTGGTAGCTTCAGCTAGATGTCACCACAGGCTGGACCCTTTGCTGGGGGCTCACACTTTGCTCTAAGAGTCAGGAAAGTAGAGGGAATATAAAAGCAGCATGCAGAAAAATGAGCGTGGAGCCACCTCCGCTTGGGTGCTCAAGGTCTTGTCCCTAGATGGAAGCAGATACAGCCTACAGGGTGCACTTCAAGAACCCATGAGCCCTAAACAAACACTGACATTTCCCTAAACAGCAGGTCTACACCACCAGTTCATGACCTCGTGTCAAAACAAGCCAAGCACACCTGCAAGGGGGAGGCTGCCCGTGCAATCAGCTCACAGAGGACAGAGAAGCACGGGGAGGGCTCTGTGACTAAGCTGTGAGTCCTCCACCCTCCCCTGTCCTGCAGTGGGATCAAGAATTGTGAAAACAAAGAGGCTCTGCAGAGCTGAGGCCATAAGGGACCAGAAGAAGTGGAAACAAGGCCAACGGTGGTGGCTCGCACCGTTCATCCCAGTGCTCGAGAGGGAGAGGCAGGAGGACCTCTATGAGTTCAAGGCCAGCCCGGTCTACATATCAAGTTCTAGGACAGTCAAAACCACATGGTGAGACCCTGTCTCAGAAAACAAACAAACAGGCAGCAACAAAAAAGCAGTCAAAAAGCAGAGACCTTGGGTGTGGCAGCGCTGGCAGGAGGAAGGAAAATGACTGGTTAGAGAACAACCTGAGCTACCTAGCAAGACTACCTCCAAAAAGCCAAGATCAAATAAGCTGAGAAGAATAAAAGAGCAAGGACTCAGTCAGTGGAAGACCACAGGAACAGAACATATCTGAACCGTGGAACAGGGAACTGGAGCCCCGCAGGGTCCTCTGTCCTGCTCGAGGCCTGCAGGAGGCTCTCCCAGCGCAGAGCCAAAGCCAGCCTTCACAGCCAGCCTCCATCCGCACCCAACTCCCACCCCTTTCCCCAGCAGCCCCGGTACAGCCGAGCTGGGGAAAAACTTACTAGGCTAAACTTGAGGCTTTCCAGGTTAAAAACCTTGTTCTGGGCCTAACTATTAACATTACACAAAAACTCATCACTTAAAGAAAACCAGCCTTTATAGTCTGAGCTGACTCAGGACACGTAAGTGTTTGTTAGTAGATTAACTAGTTGGCAAAATCTCAAACTTTAAAGGAAACTTGCTGGGAAAGGAGGAAACCCCAGCTCTGCCCCACTGGGTTACCAGAGTGTCTGTGAAGTACTCCAACTAAACTATCTCATTCCATTAATGCCCCCAGCAGGGTTGAGGCTCCCCATTCTACAGAACAGGAAGAATGGACACAGAAGGAAACGAACGGCCTGGAGGTCACGCAGCTACCGCAGCACTGGGAACCAGGGCTGCTTGCAGCAGCGTCTGGCATGACCTTCCCGGGAACGGCCTTGGCACTCTATCATCACCCTGTGCTCAACTCTGCCCTCCTGGCACACTGTGCTACAGCTGTTTGCTGAAATGAGCGGACATAAAAGCCGAGATGGCCACAGCTGTCCTGTGCAGCACACAGCACAGTGGGGTGACCATAGGTCACAACAGTTTATTTCATGTTTTAGGAAGAACTAAAAGAGAGTAATGCAAAGATCCCCATTGCAAAGAAATGATAAGTGTTTAAAAGAGATGGGAATGCTAATCACCAAGACCACTCCCACTGTCTATACACAGCAGAGTAATAGCACACTGTATCTCATAAACGTGTGTGTGTGTGTGTGTGTGTGTGTGTGTGTGTCTGTCTGTCTGTCTGTCTGCCTGTCCTCTATCACTCTCCATCTACCCTGGACTTCGCTATTTTAGCTGGCTGGGCTTTGAGTTTTGGGGATCCACAGATGGCTCCCCTGGACTTGGGTTCCAGACTGGCACCATGGTCACCGGCTTTACAGAGATGCTGAGGTCAAACCCGGGTCCCCATGCTTGCACAGCAGGCACTTTACACACTGAGCCATCTCGCCAGCCCCAAACACACACAATTCATATCTGTCGATTTAAAACATACAAAGAAGAATAGCAGAACATGGCCACATAAAGCTTACTTGCTGTGTGTCAGAGGCACTGAAGGAAAACCACCTTGCAGGACCAGGCTAGATGGTCCTGGGCTCCCTGGCATCTGCCTCCCCACTTCTAGTCACGGCTTTTTCGCCATTTTGTTGCTGCTGGGTGAGGGGCAATGTGAGATATGCCCACCTCACTTCCAATATCTGCTTCTGCTACTCCTGCCTCCAGGACGTGGGACCTGTTTGCCCGGAAGACAGTGGCTCAGCCACTAAGCTGAGCTGGGCTGCGTCTGGAGGGAACACATCTGGGTATCAGCATCCACCTTGAGAGACTACACTTTTCATAAAGTAAGCCCAAGAATAAGACAGGAATGGATGACAAAATCCCCATCAGAGGCTCCTTTGTCCTCAAGGATACTGTGCTCACAGAATACAGTGTGAGTTACTCAAGTATAAAATAAACTAGCTTTCTCTCCTTGCCCCAGGCCTAGTGAACGCCCTGACGTAACACCAGGGTCCGGAAGTGCTGTCATGGTAGGGGGCTCTGCTGTATGTGTAATGTTCCATTTAACCCTCATATCAGCTGAGGGAGCCACCTGGATTCTTCAAGTGGAATTGTACCTACATTGGTACATGTGACATTAGGGAAACCAGCAAACACAATGTGACAGTCCCCAGGGTTACACCCAGGAGAAAATTTTCTTGTAAATGCTATTTATAATCTTTGTGTTGACTACAAACACAAATGAAGCGTGTGCATTAGCACGAGGCTCTCCCAGCCCACCCGCTTCCTCCCATTAGCCAGGCACCGACCCCGCACAGACACCATATGGCCCACCAGCTATGAGCCCCTTCAGTCCTGGACCGCCTGAGTGGCTTAATTATTGAGTGGCTATAAATAGAAGTACTGGACAACAGACTTTGTTCTCAGTCTAGAAAGCAAAGCCAAGGTCCCCACTTCCCCGTCTTCACTTGAGGCACTACACCCAGACAGCTACAGCATGCTGGGTCTGCCGAGTCCCCATTCCTGGTTGCAGTGGCAGTGCTTGGTGATGGAGATCAGTCGTATTTGTTAAACTGGGTGGGCTTTAGAGAACAGATCACCCAGGAGTCTTGAAAAAAGTCCATGTGCCTTAAGGGCTCACTTTTGGCATGTTTAAGGTGACCTTGTGGTTTACAAATGTGTTAGGCAATACTCCTGGTTATCCTGGGCCACAGATTCCACATACTTGATTCTAACCTGTCACCCAAGGCTATACTAGCTAGCTTCTGTCTAGCCTCACTCCATTCCCAGACTAGAGCAGCTGTCCCAAGGAATAGGCCCCTTCACATGTAGGACAGGGCAGATGAGTGACACCCCGCCCCCAAGGGCCGCAAGCAGCAGCCTGGGCCTGAGGGATGCTCTTCTCCTCAGCACCTTGGCCTCTGTAGTGCATCAGCTTCTTCATCTACACAACAGATTCGTCATGGTGCACGCATGCCCTGATGCCTGCACTTCTAGGCTGTTCTCATCCACCTCAATCCCAACAAGGACACAGCTTTAAACACAAATGAGCCTGGTATGGCCTCCTGGGGCTACTGCTTTACTGCCAACAAGACTTCAGGCAAGTGTCTTGCTTTCTCGGCATCTCTGTTTCCTCGTCTGGTCAATAGATACAGTATCCTGACCTCCTGGGATGGTTTATGAGAACCAGTGGGAGACAGAGAGAGAGATAGTCAAAAGTGCTACAAAAGTCTGGGACGCACCAGAGTCCATGGGGCTCCCAGCCCAGCACACATACACTGACAATCCACTAGTCTTTCTCCTTCCCTGCCCTCCTCTGCCCACTACTCCTGCAGGAACCAGCCAGGTGGCCTCAGAAGTCCACACATTGGACCTGTGTACCGAGATCGTGGTGGGAATGTCAATCTCCTGAGCATCTGACAGCAGCTGCTTACCTCTGCTGCCCCCACCCCGCTGCCTCCTGTTTCAGTGGTCCTCGCCGCACACCGGTGACCGAGGTGTGCAGCCCCTCTTCCGGCCTCGCATTTGATTTTCTGGTGACACGTTTACTCAGTCACATGACACTATGGCAATGGTCTGATATGAGAGTGGCAGTAGAGAGGTGACACACAGTGACAGCAACCCTGTGTGTGAGAAATCCCCTGGGGCACTTAGAACCCCACTGGGGGGTCAGGCTGGCTCCCCAGGGAATGGGAGAAGGGTGTCCTCGGGTATCTACTTCCAGGATGGTTTCAGTGGCCCACACAGCCTTCTGGGTCCTTCCTGGAGGTGGTGGACTAGGTTTCTCCATCCTGAAACCCATGTTCATGCAGACTGAGCGGACCACAACCCTCTGTCAGATCTACCTTGAAGCCCCCATGGAAGGTGGGGAAGATCTAGAAATTTTTTCCATGGGAGATTTTAGCTGGATTAGGCATCACAGAAATCACAGAGATGGGTGAGATAGGGCCAGAAAAAGAAAGTGGCATCTCTTCCTGAGAGGCAAGACCTCGGTGTGTAGAGAGATCACTACTACCGGGTCCTCCATGGGTTCTCAATATGACACAAAGCTGTGTGCTTGGAATCAGAGGCCAAGAAGGTCTTATCTATATGACTCCTTGGCTGAGAGAAGACCAGGCTCCCCTTTAGCCTCTTTGAACCTCCGTTTCTTCCACTGAGAAATAATAAGCTCAAAACCTACCTTCTGCAAGAGACTATTTTGAGACCAGGCCACAGCGTAGAAGGGTGACAAGCGCACATGACACAGCTCACTTGCGAGACCCAGCACTTGCCAGTGTGCCCAATTACTGGGATGACTTACTCAGACTCCTGCTCGGGGAAGGGCGCAGTTCTGAGACTGACCTGATGTTTCTCAGGAATAAATTCCCCGCGAAGCAAGGGGCAAAGCGATGGGGGAGGGGTGTGCTTTCCCTCTGCAGAAGCTGCAGGCAGCAGATGAAGTGCAGTGTAGGTGACCGAGCAGCCAGATCCCTAAATAGCAACTAATCACTGTGATCGGAATTAATAATGAAGCTGCACCTGCTAGCTGACTTGGAGCTCCCCTCAATTTGCCACCTGGCTACTATATTCACTGCCCCACCCATGGATCTGTGAGCTGTAAATACCAGGATGACGTGCACTATGCCTTGCTTGTCAACTATGCCGGCAGGTACTGACTGGTGTTCAAACACTCGATCCTAGGCTCTCAGCACTTGGGTTGTCACCCCTAAACTGCCCAGGCATCCCCCACAGCTGAGGATTCTTGTCCTGCTGGGCCCTGGGAGCAGACAAGCAGCCCTCTGAGGCAGGGAACACGTCACCAAGCAAGGCTGGAAATAAACCCAGAGTTCCTCTCTTCATGCCATGATCCAGGCCAGGACAAGCCCTGCTGTAGGATAAAGGAAATCCCTTCCTTGAGAAGTGAGAAGAGTCACCAGCAGTATGCAGTGTTGCACAGAGCAATTTCAGCACGTCATGTTCATTAAGTTTTATATATGTGCATATGTGTGTGTTTCATATGCGTGCAGGTATGCATCCATGACACCCTTTTTATCATATCTCAGGATCCATCCACCTTGGATGGATGGAAGGATGGATGGATGGATGGATAGACTGATTTCTCCTCACTGACACCTGGGGCTCACTGATTAAGCTATGTTTAGTGGTGAATGAGCCAGGGGTTCTTGTCTCTGCTTCCCTAGCACTGGGATTAGGTGCCTGCCACCGTGCCCAGGTTTTTACATGGATACCGGGATTGAATTCAGGTCCTAATGCTTGCACAGCAAACATTTTACTGGCTGAGCCATTTCCCCAGCTCCTGTTAAGAGAAGCTTCACCACCAAGCATTTAGGGTAGAGGAATACCTATTGCAGCTTCTTGGATTTCCTAATAGGACTCAGCATCTCTCAGCATCCAGAGGAACAGAATGAAGAAGAATCCCAAAGCCCAGCCCCCACCCAGGTACAAGCTGGCGGTTAGCAGTCAGTAACCTGGCTGGGTGAGTGCTGATCTTCAATAACAGGAAATTCAATCACACCAGGAACCTGCTTACTGTCTACAGATGTCACTGGGGACATCAGTCAAGGCTCAGGAAGGCAAGACTGTGGGGTCACTATCCCTCTTCCCTCGTCACGTCCCCAAATACCATGACGACAGTCAAGCCAGGGCCTCTGAGGACACACAGAGGAAACTCAGTTCAAGGTATGGCCCATGTCTGGCAAGAGATATTATGGATTAGAGAACAAAGGAATACAGGCAGTGGAAATGAATGAGTATTGGTAGGGGAAAGGGACAGACACTGAGTGACATTGATAGCAGGATCCAGATTATCTGCCACAAGTGGTGAAGCCTGTTTCCTGTGCCCTTGGCACTTCTGATGTCTAGCAAATCTGAAAAAGAAATCTTGGTATCTGGTGGGACAGAATGGCCATTGCCTGTGAAGACATGAGAGACTTGAAGTATCTCGAGGATGCGCCTTTCATCACTTGTGCGGCTAGGCCATCCCCAGGCAAGACAGGGGCCCAGATGCCAGCCACAGGGATCAAGTGGCCTCTCCAAACCATGGATATCTTACCCTAAAATTCCCTGTGTCCATCTCTGAAGACAAATGAATAGCTAGAACCTGTGGGGTTCTAAAAGCCCTGGTCACATGCCCTAAGTCAACCCAGCCTTCTTCAGATGTCATGTCTTAGGAATCCAGACTCTTTGAGAAGCAGCAGATGATATGCCCAGCTGTCCAAGACAAGTCAGTCAGAGGACAGCAGATGAAGGTCACTCTAGGTCACATGGAAGGATAATTGAGTTTTCTTCAAGGGTCAGGGACAACAGGCTTCAGAGGCTACCTGGAAGGCAAACTCCTGGTGGTTTCAAAGGAAGTGACTCTGGCAATCCCACGGCGGGGCTGCCTTCCAATCCATCCGTTCTCTGTAATGTTGGGTATGTTGGTTTTCACTTCTCTGCTCTTCCCATCTCCACACCCCTGCTCAACTGGTCTGCCAATCAGGAAGTTTTCCCTGCCTTCTTACCTGTCTGTCTTCTTGTCTCCTGAACCTTGTCTTAAGGCTCAGAACAATCATAGGATCCTGTAGCAAAGTGTGCCATGGACATGGGCAGGCTCCATCCCCCACACAAGGATCTGTGGCCCAGTTTCAAGCTGTGGGTCAGCAGACAGTCCCTGGAAGTTATTTTCTTCAGTATCAGGCTTAGCTACAGAGAGTGTCTTCACTCAAAGTCATCGTCCTGGGACACAGTACCTGGAGAGTAGCTGAAGAAGACTACAGAGGCCTAGGGATTTTTAGCCCCCAAAGATCAGTGTTACTGGGAAAATTCACCCCAGGGGTGATTCTGGGCACTGCTACCATCTTTCTGGGGAACTTAGTATACACTATACCCAGCCCCTTGTTACACCCAGAAAGGGTTCTCAACTGACCTTTGACAAGCACACAGATCTCTTGTTGGTGCTGATAAAGTGAGAAAGAGGCCAGGAACTTGGAAGCCATAAGGCCCCTGCCTTTCTGGCTCCCTAGGAATCCGAAAGCATGAAATCCACATGGGGGAGACACTTCCTATAGGATGTCTCAGATCACAGAGTTCAGAACAGTGGCTTAGTGGTACTTTATTGTCTAAAATGATCGCCTAGCCCTTTGGTCCCTGGAAGGCTAGCTTCAGTGATATTTTTTCAGTGGCAAATAACACTGCTGGTCACAGCATCAACCCAGGACATCGTGACAGTACTGTGAATACTAAAAAGGTCATAGACAGAGCTGCAATTAAAACAACCCTTGCCCTAGGGCTACTAAAGGTGGCTGCGGAGCTGAAAGCAGTGTACATAATAGGCTCATGGTATCATGCCTACAGTCTTGAGCAGGTTAATGTTCCAAAGGGCCACTTAAGAAGTGCCCATCCAGCTGGGATTTATCATGTCTGAGTCTTTTTTCCTGAACTCAATATAGCAATTCCTGAAGCAATATAGGACATAGATGTCCCTATAAGGTACACAAAAAGCTAGCTTGTCAAAGAGGTAGGAAATGCAGAGGTGGACGGCTCACAGGTTTACCTAGAGCCCATAAGCTGCTAACCATCTAAAGCAAAGCTTGTAGACTTCAGCTCTGCTAGAAGGAAAGTTATCTTTTGGGAGCTCACATTATGGTGTTGCTGGATCATATCTTTCTTTTTTAACCTTTTCTCCAGAGATCCCCCACACCCACTGTCAAGAGTCACCTCAAAACACCAAGCCAGTAACCATAACATACATGCAGAAGACCCAGCACAGACCCACGCAAGCTCTGCAATTATTGCTTCAGATTCTGTGATCGCCGTTTAGTTAATTCTGTAGGCCATGCTTTCCCCATGTCCTTGACACCTCTGGCTCCCACGGTTCCTACTCCCCCTCTCCCACAGGGTTCCCCATTTGACTCATATCTTAAAGGGATCTTGCAGAGAAGATCTGGCGTCTGTAAAAAAGATAATTGTTTCCTAGCCCTATTTCAAACTGAGTCTGAAGACTGCACATTATACTATAAGCAACTGGTCAGTCAACAATGAGAATAATGTCAACCAGGGGCCAGGCCCTCTATCCACACTCACTTTATCTTCAGGACAAAAAATCAAGTGTGTGCATTTTACCTCTGGAAGGAGGGGTCCAATTCTGGGTGAAAAGGTAGCTAGCCCAGAGACACAGAGGAGCAGCAGCACCTGAACTTGAATTCTTGATTCTATGGTTCCTGCTTGGGCTCTAAGATGAATTATTTCTGGGGAGAAAAGAGGCGTCTCCCTCTCTCCATAATACTCGAATGTTTTGTAACAGCAGGGACAGGCTTTCCTACACAATTCCAAAAAGCTTCAAAACAACTGAAATAATTCAGAGGTAAGAGAAATATCCCTGTTCTACAGAAAAACGTGTCACAGCTTGACAGCATCCACCCACAGTCATAAATTTTCTATCCTTTGCCATGAGACGTACATTTCCATAAATCTATCCTGAAAAAAGAAGCAGAGGTGGACATGTGTGTGTGTGTATGTGTGTGTGTGTGTCTGTCTGTCTGTCGGTCTGTCTGTATGTATGTCTGTGTGTGTTGTGTGTGTATCTGTGTGTACATGCATGCAATGTGTCGTAATACTGCTTGAAATGCTACTTAGTAACATTATGAAAACATGCTTTTAACAAAAATGGAAAAACTTCAATGCCCCAACAACAAAAAAGAAGATGAAACATCCTTGTGATTGACAGTGGTGGGGATGGGGTACTGATAATTCTTAAATACTTTTTGAAATATAGCAATGGGGTAAGGTGATCTTTACAGGCTTCTGTGTTTCAAAATAATAACAGGGACTAAGAGGGATGTCTCAGTGGGTAAGAGTATTTGCTATGCAAGCATTAGGACCTGAGTTCAAATTCCCAGCATCCATGTAAAAACGCCAAGCATGGTCATATATGATTTGTAGTGCCATCACTGATGGATAAACACAGGCAGATCCTGAGAGCTCTATAGCCTACCAGTCTAACTGAAAGAGGTGACTTCTAGTTCAGAGGGATACAGACCCTGCCTTAAAGGAAAAAGACAGAGCAGGATTGAGGAAGTCACCTGATATCCTCTGGCTTTCATATTCTCTCTCTCTCTCTCTCTCTCTCTCTCTCTCTCTCTCTCTCTCTCTCTCTCTCTCTCTCTCTCTCTTTCTCTTTCTCTCTCTCTCTCCCTCACACACACACACACACACACACACAGAAGATGAATACATAGCTCAATATTAAAATTATTTCTTACCTAGTATGCAGCCTTGGGCAACAGCCCCAAAATCTAAATAAACAGAGGTAACTAATTGGCTAAGTATTGGTGCATGCATGCTGGCACATGCTGCCACCTTCCCCAGAAGAATACAAAGAATGTATGAAAATCAGGTGTGTCTGAAATGAGGTTTTGAAAGTTAGGACTTAGATGAGAGAATAGACAACTTTTGCTCACTGTTTACATATTTATTGATCATTTGAGTATCACACAAACCACTTAGTTTTTTAAATAAATTAGTTTTTAAAGTTTTATATAATATGGTCCACTCATATTTTCAAAGGAACTTTCATTACATAATAAAACACACCCAGCTATGATTGGTGACTGCAGAATGACAGATGGCATTGGTTTTATATATAATTTTTGTATATTCAATGTTTCTTACAATAAACACATGGTTATATCATCATTAAAAGACTTGTTAAACTTGAAGCTACTCTGTTAGTATAAGGAGTACCTGCCTTATACTAACTAATAATCACCTTGGGAAGGTGTTTTTTTTTTTAGGTATCCCTGGTCTTCCCTCAGACTCACCTAGGATCATACTGTCACAAGTCCAGAGAGACACACAAAGGCCCCTTCCATCCACTATAAAGGGCCAGCAAAAGACCATCAGACCCAACCCTGACTGACTTAGCTTGAATTCTAGCTGAAGCCACACTTCCTTAGCCCTAGACTTGTGAAATACAAAGTGAGCCTGTCTCAGAGCTCCCAAAATTAAGACACGAAGAACCTTACTCTTTCACTTGGAGCAATACAATGTCTGGTGGACCTTGAACAGATAATCAGAGGAACCTTGTGCCCTGCAGTTGATCTATCCATCAGGGAGAAGTCATAATGATGCACTATAGGATCAAAGAGATGACCCATGTCTGGACACTGTTCCCCAAAGAAGGACAGTCCAAACAGGAGATAAATAGGCAGAGAGTAAACTCAGACTCTACTCCTGGATAGTTCAGTTCAGGTCCCTTGTAAAACTACATTAAAACCTCTTATACTTCATGGTCAGACCCAAACTATGAGTGGGACCCTACATTGGGATGTAGGGTGACCAATCACATAAAAGAGATGCATTAAGTGGGGGCCATTAGGCAAGGACTGAGAAGATGACATATGGAAGCATCCTATCAAGAGTTCTTTTCTAGATGGGCTTGGGGATTGACTTTTGCAAAACTGATTAGAAAATTCACTAAGTAGGTTCATCTAATTGAGCATGAAAGACATATTGGATGGTGATGAGGAGGCGAGGTGACAATCTATTTATAATCAACAAGGTTGTATCCAGCAACTGAGATAATTATATACTTCAGAACACAGAGAAAAGTTCCTTTCTAAGTGGGAGTTGAGGAACATTGTCAAGGAAGCTTGTGTCTGATCCTGAAGAGCAGACCTACTAGCCTTGGACTTCCATTGTGTTCCAGTAATCTCCCAAATTCCCTTCTAAAAGTGACACTACCCCAGAAGTGATCAGCCCCCTTCTGCCTTTGATGGTGTTGGCTTATCCCTGTCCCTCACTCGGGAATTGGGAAGCATCTCATCCTTCTGTGTATTCATATGTATGCAGGTTCAGAGTGTTATGAACACATGTCTGAGTATGCAGCCAGATGTCAGAGGTCAACCTTGGCTCTCCCTCTTCAGAACCAGTCCACCTTGTTTTGAGACAGGGTGTCTCAATCACCTGGAGCTTGATGAGCAAGGTTAGCTGGCTGGTCACTGAGTCTAGGGATTTCCATGTGTCAGCATCCCCTGGACTAGGTTTACAAATGTATGCCGTTTTTGATGTGCAAACAGCAAACAGCAAAACCCCAGAGGATAAACTTAGCTCGTCATGCTACACAGCAAGCTCTTCACCTTCTCTTCCCTTCATTTTGATTTCCTGTTCCGTGTTTAAGTTCTGTTCTCAGGAGTACCCTAATTTGGATGTTGATGAAGATAATGCTCACTAGAGCATCTTTTGAGGGGAGGGATTCAGACCTTAGATCTGGGAGGATTCTGTAATCCCATCTGGAGGACAGAATGCTGAGGCCAATGTGGTAGAGTCACCGTGAGGGCAAAAGCTGGTCCACAGGCAAAGCTAATCTCTAGGGGCAGTTCCCTGTTACAGATCAAGCTACTCACCGGTCCTTTTTTTTTTTTTTTTTTTGGTTTTACGAGACAGGGTTTCTCTGTATTGTTTTGGAGGCTGTTGGTCCAGCACGGTCTCGAACTCACAGAGATCTGCCTGCCTCTGCCTCCCGAGTGCTGGGAGCTGGGCCACCACCGCCCAGCTCACCGTTCCATCTTAAAGGAAGTCACGGTAAAGGACCCACACAGGTTTACCTAGATCCCATAATAACAGCTAATCTTGCCTTGTTCCATGTGTACCCTCAGCTCAGGCTGAGCCTTGTGACCATTATTTACTTTCATTGCTCGGAATTCCCAAGCCCTGAGCTTAGCAGTTCAATCAAACAGCATTTTTGAGATAAAGCCCAGGATCATGAGAATGGCTCTTCCAGAGCCCAGATTCTCACTCACATTAAGGCAAGACCAGATGCAAGCAGCTCCAGCCGCTAAAGGTCAGGAAGGCTTCTCCTATAAGCCAAGGACTCAGCAAAGGAGGCAGCATGAGCCAGAGCTACCCTCCTACCAAACACAGTAGAAAACAGCAGAAAAATAACCACATTTGGGACAAGTGTTAGACCCTGAGAACTCAGACCTGGTAGACCAGCAATCCCCGAGGGGCTTGCACCAACTTCCAACCTAAAAATGTCCAGGACACAGCATGAAGAAACAAAGGGGCCCTGGTTTTCTTGCCGCCGAGTTGGTGAGATGGAGGGATTCCAGGAGGCCCGAGGAGGATAGGGTTTCCAGGCAAGAGCACCAGAAAGTAGAGCAGCCAGGGCAACAGGCTGGAGATTGACATCAGAACCCAAGACTTTCAACTAAACATCATCAATCTAGCCATGTGTGACAACTACCACAGGCAGAGTAGAGTAAATCCCAGAACTCACAATGGGCTGGGAACAGTCTATGTTCCCCTCACCAGGGAAACCTCCAAACTCCCAGGGCACCAGTTCAAATCCTCAGAATCATGAGGTGCTGCTCCTGTGGCCTGAAAAAGAAGCCTTAGGTTAAGGTTCTTTCTTGCCATCTAAAGGGGGAAAAAAGGAAACCCAGAGGATCAAACTGTAAAAAACAGCAAAACCCCAGAGGATCAAACTGTTCCCACACAGCCCAACTGCAGTGTCCCAGAACAAAAATGCCCAAGAATATTTATAGGAGTACTAAAGTATCCAGCACCCAAATTGGTAAAATTCTCAATGTCTGGCATCCGACCAAAACTCACTAAGCAGGCAAAGGATCGGAGAAGACTAAATGCATGATTGAAAAATATATGTAAAGGCTCTCAGGAGGCTGAGACAGGAAGACCTGCAAGTTTGAGGATAGCCTGAGCAAGAGTGAGTTACAGGCCAGCCTGAGCTATCGCATGAGACTGTCTCAATAAACAAACAAACAATAAATACTCCTTTACTCACGATAATTCTTACAGAATAGTTCAAGACCCTGCAACACAGGGCCCCTGCAAATATACTATAAAGTACTTCTCCAACTCCATGCAAGAGATTTCTCTGTTGTTGTTGTTTTTGGTGGTATTATTATTGCTATTATTGTTATTGATCTTATTCATTACAGCCATCCTAGTCACCAACAGTGTCACCCATCTCAAGAGTGGTTCTACCCGCTTCACTAACTAGTCTTCCAATACCACACCTCTAATTTTACGAAGGTCACTGCCATTCTTGGCCATTTTCACTGGTTTTAGTTGAATGTGTTTCAACATTCCTGAACCTCTTTTCATCTACTCTCAGTTAGACAATCCCAGTCCTCACGATTCTGACTACCAAAATCAGTTTATTAGTGACTGCTGCATATAGATGTGGTCTCCTCCTCTGATGTTTTTTCTCATCCCTTTCTTTCTTCAGCTGGGGAATAGTGACTTCATTAATTTGTGGAGAACACTCAGGCTGCCATGATTGGAGCCTTCCATCACTCTTGGGTGATGTTCTCTTATGAGGTCTTATTAGACCTACGGTAATCTAAAGAATGAAGAACTCCATAGGTAGGCCCAAGCATTTCAAGGCTGTGTTTCTCAATCATCCATACTGTACAGACAAGATCAAACACAATCTGTCTTTCCTAAGACGACACCCAAGGTAGCTAGCATTCTAGGCCAATAGAGAGAAAGCCACCATGAGCACCCTGTAGCAGTTTTGGCTACACACCTTGTCACTGTCATGATCATATTCAATCCATTTAGTCCAAAGGCAGTGGTTCTCAACCTTCCTAATGTTGTGACCCCAACCATAAAATCACCTTTGTTGCTACTTCATAACTGCCAATTCTGCTCCTGTTATGCAACATGATGCAAATATTTGATATTTCCGACAATCTTAGGTGACCTCTATAAAAGGGCCATCCAACCCTAAAAGTGGTCGTGGCCCACAGGTTGAGAACCACTTTCCCAAGGTATTAGAACAGCATACCAGCTTTGGCTTCCTTTGTTTCAATGCATCTCTTGTTTAAACAGAGAATTCTTCCTTAGTATCTACAGCACGCCAGGCATTGCTTTGCAACCACACATAGCTTTGATTCCAAGTTAAGAATGTGAGGCACCTCTACGTGAGTAGGAGGAAAAGTGCAGAAAGAGCATCAGGTCACACAGCAAATGAAAAGTGGAGCCAGAACTTGACTTTGGGACTCCCAGAAGCAGGACTATCAGGCAAGCTCTCGATTGCTATAGTCACGGCACTAAAACGGGCACTGTGGTAAGTAGTAACATCCCCAGAACTCCCCGCCCAGTGCTCATAATGCCCTGGCTGAGAGTGCTTCTTTGCAATCCTATTTAGTGAGTTCCTACAGAATCTGGGAGAGGTGGTGGCAGCTTCTTTACCTAGGTTTGCACCTCTCCTACCAGCCAAAGTCACAGGGTAGCATCAGGCGGGTACAAGCCGCCACATGAATTCCCTCCTATTATCCCTACAAGCTACCTTCAAGGGCATTTCCATGAAGCCTGAATGTGCAGAAGGCTCATTCCCTGTGAAAGAACAGGCTGGGAAGTCACTGCCCCTGGGCCAGAGCAGTCACAGCAAAATGGGTCCCTCCCTCCTCACTGCCGTGGCGCTGAGTGGAAACTGGGTCAGAGAGAGCTGGCCCATTCATTTAATCCAAGCTCCCCCTCTCCATTCAGCTTTTAGTCTTCAGAGCTTTCAGTCCAAGGAAGCACTATTTCCTCTGCAAAATAAACAAAATAAATTAAGCCCATGCTCTTTGATCTGGGCTTTTGTGTGGCTGATGGACTGAAGAGAAGCAATCTGCCGTCTTCCTGGGCATCTCAGAAACAGTGCAGAAATTCTGATGTGGCTTTAGGAGGAGGCAGAAAGCCGGCTGACTGAATGGCACGTGGCTTAGGATAAGGGTCTTTGCCAACTACTCACTCACCAAGGCAGGAGAACTGGAACACAGAAATGTTTAGCAGTATGCCCAAGTCACACAGTCACATAGAGACGGAGCTGAGGTTAGAACTCAGGCTGTGCATGGAAGGATTTCAACTTCCCACCTATGGCTTGCAAATATGGGTAAACACAACCCTCAGCACCAGGTTAGATTGAGTTCCCCTAGATGAGGACAAGATGAGAATATCATTATAAATTGAATTATGAAGTATTGACATTCAGCTATTTTTAGGCTTTAGGAATGGGAGTTTCATATGGTGTGAATGAGTAGTTTATTTGGATGGATTTCCTAGGCTAGAAATGAGAATGGAAGGCAGAGGAGCCCATGCAGGGTTTGTTAACAGTCAGGACATTGCAGCAAATGATCAACCCTCAACTACACTGGGGACTTCTGGGTGGCAAGGCCAAATGAAACACTTTAAAAATACCCAGCTCTAAGACCTGAAAGATGGCTCAGAGTATAAACATACCTGCCAAAAAACCTGACAACCCAAATTCGATAGCTGAGAGCCATGTGGCCTGCCTGGAGAACCAACTCTTGCAAATTGTCCCGTGACCTCTGACCTCTAAATACATGGCTTTTATGTATGCGTTCCAATTCATCCAGGGCTATGTAGTGAGACCCTACCTCAGCAAAGCATGCAGACAACAAACTCAGTTCCTCAGTCACCCTCATCATAGTTTCACATACAACTGGTATCTGCCATGCTGGACAGCAAGCTGAGGACATCTCCACTGAGTTCTGTGGGCAGAGCCACTGCAGGGTGAAATCTTCAGCCTCTTGGGGAGGGGGTTGATCCATTCATATTTCCACAGAGGTCTGTCATTTACATTTATATTCCCACAGAGTCTGTCACTGGCGAAGGCTGCTTCTGGTCCTTCTCACTAGCTCGCACTGGTGGAGGCAGGGCACCAATGTTGGAGCCACTGTGTGGGACAGGAATGGAGACTGCTGGGGTAAACACTGAGACGGTCTTCAGTTACCCACACTTGGGTGTGTGATGGCTGCTTGTGTCAAGGTCCATGTGGGAGCACCTATCTCCATAGCTCCTTGTCAACAGGAAATGGGGGCCCAGAATCTTCTGAACGTCAAAAAGCCATGCTCTCAGATATAATATACATGGAGGAAGGCACAAGCAGGGCTTCTAGGCATTTATGACTTGCAGCAGGACACAAACTATAGCCTTTGACAACCACAAACACTGATCAAAAAGCTACATTAGGAACTCTGGTAAAGCCCTTGGGAACCATGGCATTTCTGTGTTGCCTCTAAGAACTGTCTAGAGAGTCAGTGGTACAGAGGGACCGAGTATCCCCATCAAGCAGGCTGATCCCTGTTACTGCTGGGACAGGCCTGGTCACAAACTTAGCAAGGTCAAGGACACCTTTGGGGAACAGCACTTCTGCTCCTGAGCTTTCTCAGAGTAATGCTGATCCTCCATAGGCTCCAGAGTCTGTGGACTGAGTTCACATCTCATCCCCTACCTCCTGTGTGGCTTAAATGTGGTCTTGGGCATATTATCTGATACCCTCTGGGTTTCTTCATCTATAAAATGGGTGGAAAATTTAAACCTGCACAACAGGGCTGTGGTTTGTATTCAGTGAGTCCATGTTCACAAAGAACTTAGAGCAAGGATGACAAAGGTTTCCAAAACAGACCAGGCTGCAACTGTTTTAGGCATGGCAGGCCACTTGGAGTCAGCCACAATGTTTCACTTTTGCTATTATAGTAGTCATAGATAATATATACATATATATATATATACATATATATTTAAATAAGCATTGCAGACTTATTAGGAAATGATCCTCTACGGGTCATGTATGGAAGCTTTGGTCCCCACCTATGGTGCTGCTTTGGGAAGTCAAGGAAGTATTTGGGATATGAGGCCTAATTGGAGGAAGCACGGCCCTGAGGGACATACTTTTGAAGGTATTCTCTTAGCCCTGGCCACTTCTTTGCTCCGGGTTGCCAGCCAGAAAGTGATCAGCTTCCCTCCACTCCCGGACACAGTGATGATCCATCCCACCAAGGCCCAGAGGCATGAAACCTGCTAACCTAGACAGAAACTTCTCAAAACGTGAGCCAAGGTAACCTTCCTACTTTGAGTTGCTTTCTCTGGAATCTAGTCAGAAGGATGAAAAGTCAACCAACATAGGCATACATGTTTCAATAAAACTTTATTTACATACCAGGCAGTGGGCCGCATTTGATAATCCTTACCACAATGCCTGTTGTCCACTTGAGTGCTACCCGAATGCTTGTAAAAAGAATAAAGCATATTGTGGTATTCTGCTTCTCAGATTCTACCTGCATTGTTTCCTTTGCCTACTGCTCCAGTTGGCTACCCATGAAGCCTTTCTAGACTCATTCTCAGCCATACCCCCGAACTCTGTGCTTACTGTACACTGCCCCAGTCTGCAGTTGTGGGTGATTTCTTCCTTCAGAGAATCTGGTTGTCATTGGAGAGTTGAGAGATTATCACAGTGACTTCACTGTAAAGACAGGAAAGCCAGACCCTGAGAAGTCAAGTAACCTTCTAAAGGTCACACAGCAAGGACAAAAACAGGACCAGTGCAGGTGTCCTGACTCTTAATTCAGTGTAACTCTCCATTTCACAAAGCTCCCAGTGGGAAGGGGAAGGCGCTGATCGCCTGGCAGTGTGAGCTCCCTGTCCACTATGTGTCCATCCCAGGGATATCACCCCATTACCTTAGCTCCCCACTCACCTCCTGCCTCAGCTCTTCTGCACTTATCAAGCACCTTTAAAGCTTATTTCCTACATTCCATGGGCCTGGGTCACCTTTGAATCTCTTACGAAATGTGTGGGCTCTGGTGTGTGCTGAATGAAACTGAATGTAGTCTCTTTTCCCTTCTACTATGAGTCCCGAGGAGATGCAAGCAGAAACAGCCCTGAGGGAATGGGTCCTATTCTGTCCTGTAGCCACATTATCTTGGGTGGAGTCCAGAGAACTTGCAGTCTGGGGATGCAGTCCCACCACTAAGGGGACACTTCTCATTCCTGCTTTGTCCACAGATACGTAAGACCACATAAACATATGCACCCAGATTCACACAAACATGCACATATATGTTTGTACTTCATATGGGCAGCTGCAAACACAAGTCTTCACACATACACACATACACACACACACACACACACATGCACACAGTCAAAACAGACTCATGGACACACAAACTCATACACACATACACAAAAGCACATGTACACACATGTTCAAAGCACATAAGCATATGCATGCACAATAGGGAATATACAGACATGAATACATAGAGACATATGCAATCATTCACACATATGCACAAAGAAGCATGTAAACACATACATGTTCACATTTATACCTCTATATGAATAACAAACTCATAAGGGCCCATGGGCACGCGTGCGTGTACACACACACACACACACACACACACACACACAGACACTCACTGCCCTCCCTGTTTTTAGCTTTTCCCTTGCAGACAGTTATGTTATGCTTTTCTAGAAAGAAATAAAAGGTCCTCGAGAAAGAAACTGGATCCTGCTCACTCTCCAGGGCCTTGTACCACCCACTGCATCCTTCTTGGTACCATGAGCTCATCTGGTACTCAAAACTAATCAGCAGGGCTGTCACCTCCTTGGCCTTAGGTCTATGGAAAGCATGTAGTTAAGATGTCTGGGATTCCAAGGAACTGTCCTGGGCCCTACCCATAAAGGTCTTCTCCTGCACAGCCTAGTTTGAGAACCTTAGCCTCTTGGCAGAGTGTTGCTCACTAACACCTCTACCAGAAGTGGGAGAACCATGATGAAATTTAAACCAAGTCATTTGGCCATTTGCCTGGAGCTGGAGTCAAAAGGTCTCTTGGGCTGGCAAGGGCATGGCAGAAACTACTGGCTAACGTGGCCCTGGCCCTGGCCCAGCACACTGCATTTCTCCACAAATAAAACATATTAGCCAGGACCTCACTTCTACCTGAGAGTGACATGGTTCCTGGTCCCCACCCGAATTCCTTTCAGAGCACCAACTTGCCCAGTGGTGGAGATTCCCATGTGACTGGTGAAGATTCTCATTTTCATTGACTTCCCCAACTCAGCAGAGAGGTACATGGGGCACAACCCAGACCTGGTCCCATACTGCCCTGGGCCTCAGTTTCTTTCCAATGCACAAAACAGGGTGGGCAGGGGTAAACTCTTCCATCTTCAACACTAAGAACACAATGCCAAGGAGAAAGTACTCCATCTGACCTCCTTCCCAAGAGATGGGACCGGGAAAGGTACAACTTCCAGAAGCCCAACGAGGAACAGTCTCTGGCAGTGTCTCCCCAGTGACCACAGAGGAGTCGCTCTGCAAGTTAAGTAATTGATGGAGCACACTCTAAAAATACAAACTAGGTTAGCACTCGGGGTGGCTCACTGCTCCAAGAGAGTTAATTCAGGCACCCGATTCTCCATGGAGAGAGAGCTATGAGCCAGAGCAGCAGACTCCTGGGCTTGGGGCTTCATCAAGACCAGCTAAATTGTTTAAAGATGGAACAGGCAGGATAACAGCGGCAAAGGTGAGACACAGATGAGGGAACATGAGGTGGACGCTCCCAGGCCCTGTGTCAAAGCTATGGCTTTGGGCCCCACCCAGACTACTGGAACGTGCATTTCCCAAGAGTGTAAGGCATTCTGCCTAAGGTTTAAGAAACACAGGATAAGGAGTCCATACACCATATTCAGGTCTAGCTGTTCCCACCCAATGCAGTGTGACTCCATGAGAACAGCTGTACCTTTCTAGGTGCTGAGATGTGGGGTAACTGACCCTGGAAGACTTTAGCCCATTCCTTCATCTACTCGTCCTTGATCTAGCTGAAGGAACTTAAAGAAGATTCCTCATTGATGCTGGGGTACAGGAAAGCAGGAGGTCTCAGATCCTTGAAGGGCACACTACAATTAGGAGGAGGCTCCCAGTTTCATTAGAAGCCTTAATGTCTCTCAACTAAAAAATAAAAAATAAAAAGGACAGCTTATTGTTAGTAAGAAAGGAGTGAATCTGAGTTAAGTCAGAGCCTCATCTCCAGAAATCCAGGGCTGGCACAGTCCCCGAATACAGGCATTTCAATGATCACAACCTATTTCCCATTTGAGTTATGAGCTTTTCAAGGCTCAGATGGGTGAAACGAGTAGGTCAATGTCACATACCCAGGAAGAAGCAGAGAAAGGAGAAAGTGCCAGCTGCCACCTTCTATACAAATTATCTTCCTTTCTTTGGGATGCCTGTGCCTTTGACAGCCTACCCAGATTGGTATAAGAAAGTAAGGGCCATTCTAAGTGGTCCGAGTGCTTATCTCAACATAACTGAGTTAAGCCTTCAATGGGAGAAAATAACATCATAGAATTTAGACAAAACATTGCTAGATGATTGGTAATACTATCTCATCAAATCCATTGCTGTCCTTCCTGAGATTCAAGGTCTGAGATGTCCAGCCACCAACCTCCCAGTGAGAACTGTGATTACCTCTAAACCACAAGACCAGAGACTCAAAGAGCAAAGGCAGATAGGCCCTTCAGCCAGCCTCTTGAACAGACCAGCCCCAGCCATCTGTTGTGTGGTTATGTCCTCCAAGCTGAAACATTCTCTCCTGTTTCTTACAACACAAGAAGTAAATGAAACTCACAAGTCTCAGAAGTTCCTAAAATGACCAGGATTCACAAAAGCCCTCCCTAAGGTTATATAAGCAATATTGTTGTGTAGCGAAAGAACCTCTGACCAGCAAGTTATATAGGAAGTTCCAGGGATGTAGCTTTTATGAGTTGTTATCCATCCTGAGGTAGAGTTTGGGAATAACAGGTGTCTTATAATCATCCATGCTCCTGTACAAACCTCAATAAAACCACTGGTTCATTAACCAAGACTTGGATAGAATTATTTCTTTGGTCTATCATTGGTACCATATCTGGGATGAATAGATGTCTACTGAAATACACACAACATTATTCATCTTTAAGGTACTGAGTTCTGAGAAGGCTACACCTGTGTCCTCCTCAGCATCTACCCAGGGACCAAAGGCATCATCTCTCATAACACTGATTTTCTAAACAGCTGATAGCAAACATCTTTGTCATCCCTGAACCTTGAGTAGGGCTCTTCAGTCTGGAGGTTCAACTACATAGAAGATTCCAGTCCTGCCCCAAGGGTACTGGTCTACCCAGCTGGAGGCATGTTAATCCTAACAGAGAGGCACTCTTGCTATAGCCTCCCTTTGGAGTCTAGGATGGCACCATCTCTCTCTGGAGCCACTGTTTTCCAGATTTCAGAAAGATCCAGAGCATCATGGAACTTCTTGGGATTTTGGAGCTCTAGAAGCTTGAGTTTGAATGTGGATGCAGCTACTTCCTGGCTGTGCCCACTTTGGTTGAACCACTTAAGCATACTGAACTTCCCTTTGTTCATCAGGAAAACAATGACAAAAGTGACAGGCTCAGAAAGCTATAGGGGGAAGTAAATAAGATACCATACTCAAAGCCTTTCTTGGATCTCAGTAAATAGCAGGTATCTAATGAACGTTGGCTCTTTTCCAATATGTGAAACAAACCAAACTGCCTGAAGACTGTCCTCTGACCTCACACACTATGTTAAGGGTGGACCAGTCCAGGCAGATTCCCAGTTCCATTCCTTAGCTCCACTGTACATCCATGAGGGCACTGACTACACTGTGGCTAAGCTGTATGGTATTCCCTGGGGCTAGGCAGTCCATACCCTTCCTGAATCTCTGGAAATGTCCATTGGATGCTGGAAGAAAAAGGACAGACTCAAATCCAGCTGGACAGGCAGCAGGAATAAAAAGAAAATGTTTCCCAACAAGGTGTTGATTCCTAGCAAGGACATGCCCTGGTCAAATGAAGCAACAGGAATTCACACATAGCTACTGAAGTTGCTGGGGATGAGACAAGACAAATCATGCAGCCCACAAATGCATCTGCTCATCTTTAGCCTTCCTACACCCTTGAGCTTTCTGCCTTTGTCTCTCACATTGCCTAGGATGGGATCCACATTCTGCCTTCTTTCTTTCCCTGTGTCTTCCTAATGAGATGGTAAGAACACCACGTTTCTCATGAGCTGATCAAACAATGTAATGAAAGCCTGTATAGGCATAATCTGCTAGATCTGCTAGATGCTAAGCAGCCAGGGACACCACCCAGATATCCAAAAACCTTTTTATTTCTGCTGCACATCAAGACTGTCTTGACCACCCATGCTCAGTATTACATTATCAGTACATTACATTATACATCAAACTATAAAATAAATTCCAAGAAAGGGCTGCTGTATTTCATAACCACCAAAGGCTTCACAAGTCCTAGGAAGATTGTTGAAAGAGCTGCATCTAGCTGGGTGAGACAGTAAGGTCCAGACAGGTGAGAGAGCAGAGAGAACATTAGCATATAAATACTCCTTGCAAGAGCTCTCTGCACACTCAGATGCCCCACTCAGCATTGAAAACTGCCTGGCGGTGCATGGCATGATGATGTTCAGGAGTACTGGGAGTTATCATCTTGGATTTGAAAGTCTAGAAAAGGTGGAAACCTAAAGCACAGAAACACAGCATTAAAAAAAGGTGGGAAAAGAGGAGAACGGAGGAAGGGAGAGGAAAAGGAAGATGAGAGCAAACAAAATAGAGGAAGGAAAAAAGACAGAAATCTATGCCATGGAGAATCCACCTGGAAGAACAGGGACCTTGGGGAACCTCTAGTGCAGACTGGGAAAGGCACCTTGTTATAAGGTCAGGGCACCCTCTATTTGAGAGGCACCGCCACCTCCAGGCCTTGTAACCTTATATATCCATCCATTTAAAAGCATCCATTCCGGATGCTTCCCAGGGGCCTCCACTCAGTGCACGTGCCACCTTTTATCTGCATTCACAGCTTATGGCCACACTGTTGGCAGGCCAGGCTTCACACCAAATAAGTAGATTAATCACTGCCTCTCAACCGCACTTGTGCACAATGGAAAGTCCGTCTCCAAAGCCGCCATCTACAATCAGGCTGGCTGAGCAGAGCTCATTGGATGTGATGCTGAAAAATTAGTTCTTCTGGCATTACTCAACAGGATCCCAGGCATGGCAATTTAGTTTGACTTGGTCCCTAGCCTTACAATCCAGTAGCAGAACTCTCCAATGGAGCAGTGGATGTATGGGGACATTCAGAGATGCTAACGTCCGTAAAAGCCACCTTCTGCACCAGGGCCTTCATTTGTCCAGAGGGAAAGCCAGCTTGAAAAACTGAGGCCTCTCCATGGTCAAGGTAAGTGGTCAAGTATCAGTCATCAGAGCTAAGTGTGTAAGGGAGCCCACAAGGCTCATAAAGCTGTCCTGAGTGGCAAAGAAAGGCATTACCAAGTTCTGCATTGAAGCAAGCCTCACTGCGCTTGAAATCAGTCCAGCTGAGGCCACAGAGATATGCCCATGGAATGGAGGAAAGACAGCCCAGCCCACCAAGTGCAGTCTGTTATCAGAGCTCATCCTGGCCCTCCAGAAACAACTATGACGTTTACACAGTAAACCTAGCACACAAGGCACATTGTTGGCCACACCGGAAGTAGTCATTATCCTCTAAAGAATATACTCCTACAGTGTGTCAGTTTTGTTTTTTTCTTTTTCAAAGAGCCCATTTCTTTCACCATGTGAACACAGAATATATCGTGCAACTTGAGGAAGTCTGCTTTGGGCATTTCTTCCTCTTTTAACACTGGATTCTGCAGCCGGACTGCCTGACTTCTAAGAAACAGCTGACATATTGTTTAGCCTCTCTGCCTTGTTATGTCAGTGCCAAAATATGCATGAGGAAGTCCTACCCCTCATGTCAGAATGTGGCTGCATCCAGAGATGGTATCTTCATGAAGATGTTGTAACGTCAGAATGAGACTGTTAGAGTGGGTTCTAATCCAACAGCACTGGTATCCTTATAGAAAGAGAAATCAGGGCACTGAGTTACACAAGAAAAATGCCTTTTATCCAAAAGCACAAGGGATAACTGCAGCAGGTGCTCCCTCGAAGCCCTCAGAAGGAACCCTTCTCTACTGACACTGACTCCTTGGTCTTAGACTTCCAGACTGTAAAACTATAAGAAAATCAGTTGGGCCATGCAAGTACCTTACCCAAAATCTTGTGTTGCACAGGTGTATCAATACCTGTAACCTTCATAATAGCCAGAAGTTCACATAGGGTACCCTCTGCACAGAAATGGGTGCCAATACGCATTCCCTATGATCTTATTTCAATGAGCCTTCACCTCCCCTGCTCCCTGCACACAGTCTCTCTTGCTCTCCTTGGTCAGAAAGGACATGTAACACAGCATTTATTATACCACATCATAGCACTGAGCAGGAAAATCGCCAAGCCTTTCACAAGCCTTGTCCCTCCCCAACCCTTCATCCTACATGTCTCAGAACCAAAGACTATGACTTCCCACCCTGCAACTACTCACTCTTCTCCTAGCTTTAGGACCTGCAAGGCCCACATCCTTCACATCTGATGCCTTCCCAGACCCAAGAATGACCTCTGCACATCATCGGGTTAGCAACCTCAGACATCTCCAGAGGGAACTGAAGGGCCCTGGCCTATCCATGTCTTTCAGTTCATGGAAATTGGAAGGCTTCCCACAGTGACTTGGAAAAGGAAGTCTTCCTTAAGAGTTTCTGTGAGAAGTGGGAGCTGATACTCACATAGGTAGCTCCCTGGATACCCCAGGCCAACACAGCATAGTGGAGATAACGCCATACCTGTGTCTTGCTGAAAAACTTGCCTTACAGGGGGTCCTGACTATGAAAGTTGATAGAGAGGACTCCTTAGGAACCAGAATGAGTTTACTAGAGGTCACAGGAAAGTCCCAGGGCTGTGTGAACTTTGGAACAACTGCCCAAGGAACAGCTGGGAACAGGCCTGTGAAGGGAGGGGCTCAAAGACCTTTAGAAGGCAATAAGGTCTGGACACATCACCGTCAAGCACACGCAGATGTTGGATAAACTGAATCCACAGCACTTTGCTGCCTCAGCAAATAGGAGGGCTTGGGCAACCATGGCTCTGTCCCAAAATGAGTGGCACTGGTGACTACAGTTGAGGTCATTTAGATAGAACCCAGGAAGCAAAGCCACTCACTCTGACTCAGTAAAGTATTTTAATTTGTTAATGCATTTTCCTGAGGCTGGGGTTGGGAAGTGGATGACAATTAATGATGGGTTTGATGCCAAAAACTGGCTGGAGAAGCCAGGAAATAGATAAGGACTCTTTGGTTTCTCTGCATCTATGGCAAGAACAGCACAGCATTCGTTTTTAATTTTAATCAGCTAAAGGCAAACAAAGATCCAAGGATGCTGCCAAGAGCTATTGTCTCACCAGCTATGCTAATCAGGAAGGCAAGCTGGGCGCTACTAGCATTTCTGGCGCCTGCCTCCCTACTCCCTGAACATCTTTCGGAGGGAATCAGGATCAGGGAACAGGCAGAAACCTTAGCACCATCGTCACTGACTCCCAGCTAGAAGAAGACAGGAAAGACAAGCACATAAAAGCTATATCTTCTGTGGCCAATGTGGGGAGGGCCACAGCAATGGGAATATGTTCATGTTTGCCCCACAGGAGGCTGTGGATAGCTCATACCAAACCACAGACAGTGAAGACAGAAGGGCCTAGAACCAGTTCCCATGCTGCCCATGGGAAGGTGACCCCAGAACAGTGGCACTGAAGCTGTGTGCAGCAAAGGGAAGGTGTGACACTGCCACCCACAGGGAAGTTTCGAGTGGAGGAAAGGTAGGTCCTGCATGAGAGGGAGCCCAGGAACAGACATCAGAGGCTACCAGCACGTCCCAAGCACTAAGCTACTGAAGAAGGGAATCTGCTCCACGTGAGGCCACAACCTGAGTCTCCTTAGCACCCTGACAGCTCTCACAGGGCCCGCTGCTAATAGAAAAGAAGCACTGGTTCCTGTGTCTTATTTTAGCTGTAAGTGGGCCAAAGAGTAGAAAGAACCCTCTTCCCACTAATCCTGCTCATGCTGAATTAGGCATTTAATCACGTTCAAAAGCCTGTCCACAGGACATGCCACCTCGCTCAGGTCTAACTTGGGAAGCTCTCATTTCATTTGAAGTGACCATGTTTCTCTGGAAGAGCCACCAAAAGCTACTTCCCAAGAAATGTGATTTCTAGGTACTTGTTTTGTCCCCAAACTTGGATTCTCCCTTTGTTTCTTAAAATAATCTAAGCAAAGCTATGCCAGCTGACAAGAGGTGGGAACACCACTATGTTGGCTGAGGTGGCAAGAGGGCTTGCCTGCCCCAGAGACACACCCCTGGCTCGGCTACAGGTATACATCACATGCTGCATACCACACACATACTAAACACCCCTCATCTATACCCACAAACATGCATGCCACACACATATTAAACTACACACACACACCACAGAACACAGAACACACATACTATGTACCCTTCACCCATAAAACATACATACATATGCACTCCACACACACACACATATACACATACTTCACAAGCATACACAGTCCACACTACATATTATACATACTCACTATATATACTTCTTCAATATAATTCTACACACGTACATCTCTCACACACACACAACATATATACTACACAGACATTACACATTCTGTATACATACACACCTCCTTCACACATTTACATACCTCATCCATATACAAACTACCCACACCCATATGTAAACTACATATATATATATACTTATATACTATATATGTCTTGCACATACTCAAAGCACACACTGTACATTTTACAACTTTATCCCTATACACTCTACACATGTATATATTGTATATGTACAACATTCATATCATATATGCATACTATACATACAAATACTTATATACCATACACATAAAATTATACATATAACATACATGCCAAGATCATAGGCAACACACACACACACACACACACACACACAGGAAACAGGAAACCTTCGAAAATAGCAGAGGAAACAGCAGTCTGGACAGCTAGTGATGGTCCCAGAGCATCTCCTAGGAAACACTTTCTAGAGCCCAATTTCCCCACATCTGAAACCTACCCTCTCTTTGTGTTCTATTGTTGTGTTGTTGTTCTATTGTGTGTTGACACTGCAACACACACAAATGTACAGGTGGGTCACCCCAGAATCCTGAGTTGGACACAGGCCGCATCCAGGTTCCTTCTTAGGACAGCAAGGGAGGAAAATAGAAACTGGAAAACCACACCATATAGACTTGCTCAGGTTCTCACAAAAGTCCAAGAGCACTTCTACATTCACGATGGCATGGAGTCTGTGGCCACTGTGATCTAGGGGATCCATCTTCACAGGATCACCCATTGAACATGGGCTCTGTGCAGAAAGCCCTCACTCTTGGGCTGAGGAGAATAAGGTCCTCAAACCAAACCACTTCCCATAGATGGATACAGCAGAGTGCTGTGGCTTATCTCTTCCCCTTTCTGTGAGCTGACTGGGATTACCTGTTAGGCAAAGTAGGAGGGAAGGAAGGAAGGAAGGAAGCAAGGAAGGAAGGAAGGAAGGAAGCAAGGAAGGAAGGAAGCAAGGAAGGAAGGAAGAGAGAGAGGAAGCAACCAGCCTTCACCTCTCTTCTTCCAAGGCCCCAGCAGTTGACTGTTAGATCAGATGTAATCTGGTTCCCAAAAGACCCTTAACAAAGACTGCTGATGTCAGTCAACCAAGTTCCACCTCCACACAGAGCAACAGCTGTCAGTAGAACAAACACTTGCTGTTCCCAGAATGTGATATACATATCCTTCGAGACATAGGAAGCTGAGAGGTCATGCAATTTCCTCCTACACAGTGAAGGCCAAGAGTAGCAGTGGCCCTGAACTCAGTGTCAGAAGAGTCTCAGGTAGTGAGAGCTGTCCTTTTCTTCGCTAAGGGACATCAACAAGGATGTCTGCTTCCCAGTAGAACCTGACTATTAAGAAAAGATGTCAGGGTACAAAAAGGAGGATGGTCTGCAAGTGGGGTGTCAGGTGCTAGCACTGGATGATTGGTTGGCATGACCTTTAAAATTCCTTCCAACCTTGAAAGCCTCTGGTTCAACAGAAAGAATAAGAAAGCCACTGGAGACATCCAGTCACCTGCCTACCAGCCTCTCCTCTGGGCCTAAAAATAAAATTTCCAGAGTCCTGATCCAAATTATCCCCTTAATAACACATCACTTTTGCTATAAATATGTGTCTTTGAGGGCCAGCTAATATAATTATCTTAATTATATTCTAACAAAGAAGGACCACCATCTCCATTTTCCTTGGCCTTGACTAAGCAGACTATCTCTTCCTTGACCTCAGCAGAGCTGGTCCTTGGAATAGTCACAGAGATGAAGATGAGTTTCAGCATCACCCCCCCCACACACACACACATACACACACATGCAAGTACGTGTGCATCCCAATAACCCCATGACTTTTGCTTTATGCTTTTATGCTGGGAATTTCACAGTGTCTCCTGATGACTCATCAGGACTTCCAAAAGAGGACAGGGATATAGTTGCCACTGTGTACTGGAGAAGCAAGAACATAACACGAGACTGGGAGTAGTGTGGGGGATTGTGATAGATTCTGCTATTTTCACACAGAACCTCACAGTAAAGGCCTGCATTCGAAGGCAGACCCTTTCAAGAGGTGAGTGATTCAAATGAGGCCATTGGGTGGGTCTTACTCCAGCAGTCAGTATCCTTATGAGAAGCCACACAGGGCAAAGACCAGGTAAAGTCATAGAGGACAGCCACCTGTAAGCCAAGGAGAGAGGCCTCACAAGACACCAACTGTGCCTGGACCTTGTAGTTCCAGCCACAGAAGTCTGTGCTTGAAGAACCACAGCCACACACACTAGTGGTGTTTGTTAAGACAGCCATGGTACATTCACACAGGGTAAGGGTGCATGTCTCGCCAGGGAGTTTCAACTTCTCCCTTTCCCTCTTTTAAAGACTGAACCAACCAAGCAAAACAGAGTCCTGGTGCTCTCTGAGATTTGTGTGTGGTTCTCTGAAGTGATACCAAGGAAAAGAGAGTTCAGGGGGCTGGAGAAGAAAGGTCACTGCACCCCAGTCAGGAGAGCTTGTGGGTGCACACCGTCAGTTGTTCACAAAACAAATGGCCCCCATTTATCTCACCAGTTTGCTGGAACACTGGAACCAAATGACCTTGAAGAGACTCCCTAGGTCGAGGACCCTCCCCACTTCTAGCTCTAAGGGTTGAAGGCTTGGTTAGCAAGGGCAAGCTGTGACACATGAGCCAGGATAGGAGATGTCCAGGAGCACGAGACACAGATATTGTTTCATGACTTTTTCTAAGATCTAGTAGCACCAGCTCCTATCCAGACTCCTCACTGGCCATGTCCCTAAAGCACATGTGTGAGCAAGCTAACCCGAATGTCAGAGTTACAGAACAGTAAAGCAACCTTGTCCCTTACAAGTGGACAAGAAGAAGGGATGAGTGTCTAGTGGCTTCCTGGAACTCACACCACATCTGATAGTATCCCCAGCAATTCAGGATAAGCCTTCAGATGAAGGTAGAGTAGGTATTTGGTGACTCAGTCCATAACAGACCTGGCCACCAAATAGCTACACTCTTAGAGATACTGCGCGATTGTGGCATTCTGAATGGGGCAATGTAAGCCCCTTCTGATGGAGCCAGGGAAGGCTACAGTGGCATTCAGAGGGTCATCGTGTAAGCTTATCACTTTATGTTTTCCATGGGGTGTTCACCAACACTATCTCCCAGGAGTCACGACACCCATTTCATAGATGAAGAAACTAAGGCTGAGAGAAGCTAAGGAAAACAATGTAGTTGGTTGGGTAGGAGAAAAACAACAAACATCAGGCCTTGAATCTTACCTTGACCTAGAATAAAGGTATTTAATATCTCGTTACCAAATCATTTGAAAAGGAAGTCGCATAGCCAGCGCTGGCAGAGTCACAAGATGGTGACCCAGAACACACCACTTGAACATTTGGTGGGTTGAAATAATCTCCAAATTGAAACAGCTCTTGGCAATCACAGATTTTCTGACCCCAGTGTTTGGCCAGGAAACTGAGGCCCAAAATGTCACTTGCTCAGGGGCCACAGCAAGGCTCTGGCAGGCTGGGACCAGGGTTCTTTCTATCCCACAGACTACCCTGCTTTGTGGGTTTTTTAGTTGAAAACTAAACTTCCTCTCCAACAATGCACAAGAGTTCTCCTGGCATCCCTACAGTGAGCTGTAAGGAGAAGTTTCTTCCCCCAGTTCCAAATCTGGAGTGTTGCTTTCTACGCAGGACACGAGCCTCCTGCAGGGGCTCTGGGCAAGAAAGCAAATGAACTTCGTGCTACTCTCACAGGATAAGGCTGCTGGGAGTCGCTCAAAGGACTGAAATTAGAAATTCTAATTATTAGAACTCTCAAATGAACCAAAGGACAATTTATAATTAGCACATGTCAAAAGGCCACCCCTAATGGCACTGCCTTGTAAGCCAGGAAACAAAGACAGCCTCAGGAGGGGAACGGGGAGCTGCGCCTGTTGGGTCTTCTGCTCCTCCTTGCAGCCCCGAATGCAATCCACCCCACTCTGCAAGCCCATGCTTTCCAGCTAGTGCTGGCCTCTGTCCTGTGACCTTGACCTGTGTTGGCCCAGCATGGAAGTCCCTACTCTCCAAGCTTCCTTCTCTTGCTGCCCAGACAAGGACCTTCCCATTATTCAGGACCCACACAGCTTTAAACCCAGATAAGAAGCTAGGCAGAGGTCTGTCTGCTGTCCTGGGATGTCCATAAGGATAAAAAGGCTGGCGTCTTTGTAGGGAAGAAAGCATCTCCAGTGGACTAATGATATCATTAGCCTTTGCTCTAGTGCGTGAAGCTCAATGAATGAATCTTCTGTTCACTTGTGGCTCATTGATACTTTCTGGATACTTTCTTAGCTCTTAAACAAGGACTTGAGGCTGAAGAAGTCAGACAGAGAATCAAGTAAGCCATGGCCCCACCCTCCAGTAACTCATAGGAGATCAAGGTTAGTAGAACCTTTACTATCTCAAGAAGAGCTTTGTGCTATGTGACATGTGTCCTATAGGTCAACATGTCTGGCCTAAGCCTCTATGACCTGTGTCACAGAGACCATCTCAACCTCTACATCATTATATGTCTTGATTCAGCTTCGAGGAACTGTGCCACAGAGATCATTCCAACCTTGTAGATCCCATAGATTCTGCTATAGAAAACATTCAATAAAACACAACAGGCTTTCTTGAAACGATATATGACATAACACATCACCATCCCATGATCCAGTGGAGACTCTGCTGGCTGAAAACAGAAGGAGCACCTGTGTTTCTCATCCGTGTGAACCCTGCTTCTGATGGCACCCAGCTCTTTGGACAAACATGTAGGAAAGGTGGTTTGTCACAGCTGTCTTTGCCAAAAAATCTTGCAGAAGGTGACCTATTTTCCCATATGACATAGCCAATTTTCTCATAGTGGCAAAAAAGTTTTACTCCTGGAGCAAATGAGCTCTGGTATATGATAATAGGGCTCATATCTTCCCTCAGTCAGAGAGAGATGAATGAAGGATATGTGTTACGGAACCAAAGAATAAGAAAATGACAGTTGGTCATTTGTGGCCCTGTCAGGTGATGTTCCCATCTCCTCACTTTATGCCTTTACAGTATGTCATCAGCATTCAGACATTTAAGAGTGAGATATGTTTACCAATCTCCTGACCCAGATCCCTTCTGTGTGAGCCACTACAATTAAGTTGTTTCACCCAGAACAGCCAAACATAAGCTGTGCAAGAAAGTGCTACTTTTGGAAAAATGAGCTGTCCCTCAGTCCCTGTTGATGTGTGTCAGGTGGTCTCAAGCATGCTACTTATGAGCTGTGAACAACACCGTGCAAATCTGGGTCCAGAGCTCACAACTGCTGGGCACTATTATACAGAATCACCCAGCTAGATACATTCCATCATATACCAAACTCCCCAGGACCTTGACTCCTATGCCATTTTTAAAGCCTTCTACTTCCTGCCTTTATCACTTCTCAGGACAATATGTTCCCTGAGCTTAATTAAAGCTAACATAACAAGCATCCCTCTATTCGTCCAAGTAGTAACTGTATTTTAAAATTTAAGTCTCATTTGCAAGAGTCTACCTTCCCTTAATAGCTCTGCTCTTCATTTTATAAGACTTCACGATGTCTGTACCAACTGCCAGAAGACCAGGGCTACTGTCAACCCCATGGAGTAGGAAAGCTGAGCAAATGAACACTCTGATCCTGCCTGCAAGGAAAAGGGAACAGACTGTGCCCAAGCCCATCCACAACATCATCTGTGCCCCAGGAATGCTGCAAACAAATATCCTGAGTGCATCATGGGAGCTGAGGGATCCTTGAATGATTGATCCTACATTTGCAGTCAGAACCACAGGTGTGGCTGGGGGGGGGCAGCTATGGAACCTCTTAAGTCAATGCAGATGTGGGAATGAAGGCAAAAAACCTTCCTACGGTGAGCCCAGGATGCTTAACAGCAGCAGCAGCACAAAACTGGGCATGTAAAACCTCATCCTGTACCTTTTTGCTACGTCAGATGGTTGTGAAACTCATCTCAGTGCCAAGGAGAATATCAACAAGTCTTTTCCTTAAAGGAGAAAGCACATTTTTGTACCTACTCAATATACTCAGAATTGCAATGAACAAAGAGAGCAATGTGTATAACTCTGACAAAAGATAGTGCATTAACATTCGTAACAACCACAAAAATATGCTAAAAAGCAATGATGAAGAGAAAGGATGAGCACCTATGCAATATGTTAGCATTTCAAAATGTTGACAGAGTCCCAGTGACAGGTAGGAACACTTACCAGATGATGTTAAGGGAAAGGCAGAACATCAGATTGCACGCACTCTAGGAGCTTGGCATTTTGAGGAAAACTACACAGTAATAATGTAGAGAGAAAGGTAAAGCAAAGCATGAATAGTGGTGGATGCTTCTGCTGGGACTGTGAAGGGATTATCCCTGCTTCTTCAGACTCCTCTGTCTACTGTGAGTAGCTTCTTGGGGGCCCACAGGACCTCTGGAAATAGTGGGACAGCCAGTAAGAAGCAGGGAAGAACGTGGATACACATCCATCGCCCTCACTGACGCCTAGAACAAGATAGATCATTTGCCTCTTTCTATGTAGTTCAGCTGATCACAGAGCTGTGCAGCATGAAGACAGGCAAAGGCAAGGCCCCCTGGGCCTGAGGACCAGGCCCATACTAGGCAAACAGCAGTTGTATATCAAAATGCACTTAAGGAGGGATCAGGGGACATTCAATTGTCCTCTTCATTCTTACCTTACACATCTTAGTTTCTATTGCTGTGATAAAACACTTGATGAGCAATTTTGTGGGAGTGGTAGGGTTTATTCTAGCTTAAAGTTGTACATTACTGTCTATCGCTGAAGGAAGTCAGAGCAGGAACTCAAGCAGGGCAGGAATCTGGAGGCAGGAGCTGATGCAGAGGCCATGGAGAGGAGGCTTGCTCTCTGATGGCTTGCTCAGCCTGCTTTCTTAAAGCACCCATGACCACCAGCCCAGGAGCAGCACTATCCACAAGGGGCTGGACCCTCCTGCTTCAATAATCAATCATGAAAAGACATCACAGGCTAGCCTAGAGGCCAATCTGGTAGGGTCATTTTCTCAAGTGAGGTACCCTTTTCTGAAAGGACTCTCATGCCAGTTGTCTCGACAGGCCCAGCAATGTCTGCCTCAGAGATGTGGTAAGGACTTACTGGACCGGTATGCAGAGGACAGAGAGAATTGCCTTGTTGAGACCACTAGAGACTAAGACTCCTTGAAGGCAAGACAGGTAAGTAAGGTGTCAAATTCAACACCAGTGCCTGACTGTTGCACCCTGGTCTATGGGCCTCAGCTAGTCACTCCTCCCTCTGGATCTGTGCCACTGAGAAAAGTCACTTCACACCCTCCTGTCGAGCTGACACTATATCTTCTGACTTGTCCCCCACAGGTCTTGTCTTCCCTGCTAGGACATGGTTAACCTTTCACATCCACCTGTCTCTCTCTTGCCTCCCCTCTACTGAACTGACCATGCCTTAGAATTCCTCAGGCTTCCTACAGAGCTACCTGGAGAATTCTTAAATGTCTGCCACCTCAGGGCTCAGGGACATTTGTTCATTGATTAGCTGATTGAGCAGGCTAAAGAGGACAGTGGTCCTGTGGACATCTTGGACTGCAATTAACAGAGACACCTTCCCAATGGCCTACTGACCTTGGCAGCTAGGACACTAATGTGTGTTACCTGTCATGCTAGCATTTGTCTCCTGTATGCTGAGCCACAAACCAATAAACTGGAATGTACTGAGATACCAGCATGTGTATCTAACTTCCCAGTGGACTTGGGCTGGCTACAGGCCAGACAGGAAAGGCCTGACCACATCAACTCCCATCTGGCTTCAGGGATTCTGTTCCAGTTTCTGATTTTCAGTTGAGGGTCTGGCATAATGACCTACAGACAAATCCAGGTCACAAACCTTTGATCCAAACCAGTCACATACAGGACCTCCAGCGGGCCACGTAGCCAGGAGGGGCTTGTTTGCTATATGAGACAATTAAAGCATGGTGCAATAAAGGAAACAGTCCCCTCTTCAGGAACAAACAATTCAGCAGAAGCAGGCTGAGGAGAGACATGGTATGCACAATGACACCCTTTCTGTCTGAGCATGCCATGAGGTGCTGCATGTGGTAGACTACAAGCAGCAATGTGGGCTGGGGGCTTTTGGAATGGAGAAGACTTCTCAGAGGCCCTAGACCACTGCCTACCCTGGACAGGTTTCCCTTTCTGCTTTCCTGATGGCCCCACCTGCCCACAGATCCCCAACGTTTGTTTCCAGCCTGGGATGAGCACATGACGACACACATGTGTGCAAATGCACGCTGCTCTTCTGACAAGAGCACATTTTCCTCAATTGTGAGGAGTACTGAAGCAGGGACCCAAGAGCCTGGAATGAGTAAATAAACGAGAGCACTCGGGCACTTGTCGGGGGATTGGGTAAGGCCCAAAGTGAAGCCCAACTCAAGAGCAATCTTCTGGAAATAGGTCAACAATGGTGTTAGCATTTGCTTGGAACCTACTTGGTGCAGGATACTAGTCATTTGATGTATTTTTCATGCAATATCACAGATGGGGTGGTATCATCATTAGTACACCCATTGGAAGGGTTAGAAAATAGTTACCTACGGCTCAGTACACGGGAGTTGGGATCTACTGAGAAAGAGCTGTATAAACCATTAAGGGGCTGTTAGTCAGAGGACTGCCTTGTTTAACCCTAATTCCAGAAGAGTCCAAAACCCAAAGTGTCAAGAGCCTCATAAGCAAACTGTAAACCTGTTCTATGGGATTCAGAACTGGAGGCCTGGAGGAATGACTGCCCTGAGTTGTCCTTTGCTAAACTGTTGGTTAGACGGTTCCCATCCTTCAGTTTTATTTAATCAAAGCAAAGAATTCATAAGAATCCACAAGCAGTCATTCATCAGGCAGTTTAATTTTTCATGGCTCTCATGCACGGAGGGAAGAGCTCGCACCATCCCTGGAACAGAAGAGCAGTTGCTGAAGGAAGCCAGAAGTGGGGAGGCTCTGCTCCATGACACACCCTTCCTCACAAAAATCATGAAAGAAGGTAAGGTTTGGGAACAGCAAACTGAGGACATCACAGATCAGGGAGGGACTCAAGCCACGGAAACACCCGTTCTTCAGGAAGAGAGCATAGCCTTCTCCCAGTCTCCTCCCAGCCACCTGGCCACAACAGTGTGTTACATAACACAAAGGGAAGGACTTCCTGCTCATCTCTGCCAATTAGAGCATCAGGGGTCACTCAAACTCTTCCCTTGCCCTTCCAATGGCACACCTTCCAGCCACTAAAGTCTTCTTTCTTACATGTCAAGAGTTTCTTCTGAGGCCTGGGAGTTAACTAAGAAGAATAATTTGGAGCCGTGAGTCCCTCACAGACCCACACTCCAATGCAGAATTATCAGCCCTGTCATTAGCCTCCAAATTATAGCAATATTTGTCTCTTCTACCTCAAAATTCAACTCCTGAAATATACAACCTACTCCCATGTTTGTGTGTGTGTGTGTGTTTCTGTGTATGTGTGTCTGTCTGTCTGTCTCTTTCCATCCCTCTCTCCCCTATTCCCTTTCTCCTACTCTGTCTACCATGATACAGTGTCCCCCTCTTTCTCTCCCTCCCTTCCTACTCTCTCATGGCATCTAAGAACCTAACTGGTGTCTGATAATCATCCACCCAGGTCATGTGTCTTGAGGTTTGTAGGGAGCTATAAAAGAGACCCATGACCCAGAAGTCAGCCTGCATTTCACCTTTAACTTCGTTTTAGTCGTGGGGAAACCTAACAGTTTGAGAGAACTCTCTGCTCCAAACCCCCAGCTCTTGTCCCCTTCTGGGGAATGAATGTGTCCGCAGCTTTCTATCAAAGTACAGAAATGCCACAGCAGACCTTAACTCATTTCTCCCCTGTCCTGATTCGTCGGCAACCTAATGAGGAGGCATAATAGCAGGAGAAGTGTCTATTTCATCGGCACAGGGCTTGCGGAGGCAGGTGTGCTGTGAAGGTGTGTGTAAAGAGGGAGCCAGGTGCTCCCATCTGCAAGAAAAGCTACAGGTCGTGACTCCTGCCTCCCTCATCCTGTCTCTGCCTTCAGGACTCAAAGCCCAGACAGCAATTCAATAGCAGCTGGAATCGGCAAGTCTGGACCCCGTATTGGAGAAGGACATTTAGCCATTGAGCCCTGCTGTGGAAAGACTGGGAGTGGTGAGTAGCAAAGAGAAAACTCTTTGCCCATTTTCTTCACTTCAGAGTCTGGTGAGATGACGAGGAAGGATTATCTCCGCACGGGGACAATGCATGTTGTAGAAACAGCACTGGGATGTCAAAGGAAGCGGGCAATTTATCTGCTGTCTTGGCACCACAGCCTAAGCAATTATCATAATGGCTAAAGGACAGAATGAACAGCCGTCACCATCTTCTCATCCTGGAAACTGAAAGGCTTTTCTTGAATTGCACGTGACATTTTCATAAAGGACTGGCATGGGACTGCGGGGGAAGTATACTTTGGGTCAGAATCTGGCTCAAGACAACCAAGGCCAGAGGGACCAGAAATGCCACAGGGAAGGAAGAGTGTGATTCACTGGACAGAGAAGATCTTCAAGTCCCAGCCTGCTGTGACTTTCCTCTCCTGCCTCATTTGCTGTTTGGACAAAGAAGTTGTGTTTTCTACAGAAAACATGGCAGAAACCACCTCATAAATGACTCTAATATTTTCTCGTACTTGGTTAGTATTTTGAAAAGCAGAGGGGCACCTTCAGCATGCCATCCTGCCTGATCCTGCTGTGTGAGTGTCGTTAGTCCTACTTCCTAGTCAAGGAGACCCAGAAGGTCACAGAAGTCAACCAGGGAAGATGGGGGAAAGCAGACATTTCTGGGCATTAAAAGGCAGCCCATCACGATGCAGGGATAATTAGAACAAGGCAAGATGGGGGAAAGCAGACGTTTCTGGGCATTAAAAGGCAGCCTATCATGATGCAGGGATAATTAGAACAAGGCAAGATGGGGGAAAGCAGACGTTTCAGGGCATTAAAAGGCAGCCAGTCATAATGCAGTGTAATTAAAACAACTATGGCACCTGGCACTGCCCTGCCTGGGAATAAGGGCTTCATACCAGTTAGCTCCTGTTTTAAGTCTTCCATTAAAGTCCATAGAGAGATGTAGTAACGGTTCGTCTGATGCAGAAATCAAAGCTCAAGGACCTAGGAACTGACCACATGCCACAAAAGTGGCAGTACCTTCCAAAACATTGTTTCCATCTGTGGTGCCCGCTGTAATCACCTGGAAGAACGGTTGCCTGGTCAAAGGATTCTGGCCACACCCTCAGAGTCTCTGGATGGCTGATGTGGGGACCTAAGTATCTACATGGACAATGAGTTCACAATGGATGCTCATGACGCTCGTGCGGGGTCCCTACTTGGAGAACTTCTGCCTCCTCTCCCCTGTCCCTGTCACTCGACAGCCAGTGTAAAGTGAAGAAAAGCGATGTAAAGTATGGCTGCATTCACGCATGGCATTGAGCACCAGGGGCTGTAAGCACCAGCCTAGGGATGTGCTGAACCAATTCAAACGAAAACTCACTCCCATTCTTCTAGAAGGCAGTGTAATACCTACCCCCTCCAGCTGTGCCATCTCATTATTATTTCAACATGATTTTGGAAAGATGGGGAACATTTAACAATGAGTATCACATGTCTACATGTCCATCATGTGCCACACTGTGCCAAAACGCATATATGATCAATGCATACAGAAACACTCATTTAAAGGGATAATGGGAAATATAAATTGATAGTTCGATACTTCCTTTCTATATTATGAAAGATAGATAGCCTTGGGCATCCTGTTTTGGAGAAGGGTGGTCCAGATTTCAGTATTGTCATTTCTAAGGACTGGCTGTGCCAGCCTGTGAACTACCCCTTGCCATTGGGGACCAATAACTTTGGGTTGTAGAATTGAGGAAAAAGTGTTGCTGAAGCCCCTGGAGAAGAGGTGATGCCAATTGAAGCCTCACTCAGGATTGAGAGATCTCTTAAGATGCCAGATTTCATATGCTAAACCTTGGCAGCCCCAGGTAAGCTGGAACAACTGGTAACTTTGAGTGCTGACCTGGCCACCTATCTTGACCTCTGCTGTGAGGTCCAATCCACTGATTGCAACTGCAAGTCTTGAGTCAGGTGGCCCTTATCATGAAGAGGATGAGAAGCATAAAGGTTTCCTGAAAGATAGCAGCTACCTCCAAAAACCTGTCATCTAAAGGTAGATAGCAGGCGATAGTGCCCTCATGTCCCGTGAGCATGGAGAAGGGGTCACTGCATCAGGGGTTGAAGAGTACCCCCCCGTATCTCCTCCAGGAACAATGGAAGGCATTCAGATAACACTGTGTGCCCCAGGATACCAGCATCCTTGGCTGTCTAATAACATAGTGACCATCTGGCTTAAGTTACCCAGGTTGAGGGATCTCCTAGGGTTCTACTTTAAATGCTAAAACCTTGGCAAGTCCAGAGCCAATTGGAACAACTGATAATGTTTAGTGTGGATCATGCACTAGTCGAGGTCCAGGTGATGGGGGTATTTATTAGCCTCACTCTGATCCTGACCTCTGGCTGTAAGGTGTTCAAGGACAGTTGGAGGGTGGTTGGGGACAAACACTGTTCTCAAAGGTGAGGTAATCCTACCAATATAGAGCTGGTAGAACAGTACAGTATGCCATTTAGTACATCAAATGTCAACATCAGATTAAAAAAAAGATGCTGGAAAGAGCACATGAGGCATATTGATGGTCTGAAGGAAGCTGGGATACAGGAGGCAGAGTGAGCATGAATGGACCACAGCCTTTCCTCTATGTCACCTGCAAGTCCCTTCATCTCCTGCCTCCATAACTTACAGCAGAATGGAGCCTTCATCTCCTGCCCCCATAACTTACAGCAGAATGGAGCCTTCATCTCCATCAGAAGCCAACCTCATTCTGCCATTCTCAAATTCCACACCCTCAGTACTCTTATCTTTAAAGCAGTTCACACATGTACTTTGACACCATGTCTGATAGCACATGTGCCATAAGGCTTCGTTGTTCTTAACCTCTCTTGTCCCTCTTCTATCTGTTCAAAAACCCAACATATTTTAAAAGGACAATGCCCTGCACCAGCAGTTCCACACGGGTGAGCTATTAACATCAGTATAGCAGACTGAGGCTACTCTGACCTGCCACTTCCAAAGCCAGCCAATGAGGTACATGAGGAGAGAATGAGTGAAACTGGCCTTCATCCCAAACCAAGCCTTCAGCTTCTAACTATAACTCAGTGTCCCACTCAAGTCATAGAGGGGCTCCCCTGGCTCCCCGGCTCCCAAGTTCTGTTTCGGCAACTGTCCCCTCAGACCATGACAAGACTCTGGCTAAACATTATTTCAGGACAGGACCACACAAGACTCTTGGAAAAGAGCCTCCCAAGAGCAAAGAGGCAGGTCTCAAGAAGCCCTGCACGTGAAGCCTCACCCCAAACCTCAGAGAGCATACTGGTGATAGGACCAGAGAGGGTCCCCTCTTCTCAGGTCACTGCTAGAATTAGACAATGTAATTGAATTCAAGCGCTGAAATCCCACCGTTAAGGGATTTCAGCCTCATAGGTAAGCTGGAGAGACAAGCCACGTGGGAGACAAGTTGGGGATAGATGTGGGGATCTTACTATCCATCAAAGGACGCTGCCCCACTGCCCTCCCCCACACCCCCAGCTTCAGTACAAAGCCCCAATAGAAGCAATTGGATCAAGTGAGAATTGGAAAATTGAGGGGTTCTGGGGCTTTATTTTTTTTTTTGAAATAGGATCTCATGTAGCTCAGGTTGGCTTCAAAACACATAGCCAAGGCTAACCTTGAATACTTGATCCCCTGAGTTTACCTCCCAAGTGCTGAGAGTACAGGTGTGCACCATCAGACTCTGTAATGTTTTTTTAAAAGATTTATTTATTAGGTATACAGTGTTCTATCTGCATGTATGCCTGCAGACCAGAAGAGGGCACCAGATCTCATTATAGACGGTTGTGAGCCACCATGTGGTTGCTGGGAATTGAACTCAGGTCCTCTGGAAGAACAGCCAGTGCTCTTAACTTCTGAGCCATCTCTCCAGCACCTCTGTAATCATTTTTAATGTGCAATTCCCTCACTGTCTGGGCCACTGTTGCCAATTTGGCATCACAATCTGCTACAAGAAACACAATTGGTATCCTATGAAGATTTTGTTAATCTGTGAACTAATGAGTATTTTAATATTAGCAAACCTGAAGTATAAGACATTCAGAAAAGAGAAATAACTTGAGCCAGTCATTCTCAAAGTGTGGCCTGAAGCAGCAGTACTACATGCAAAGTAGATAGAAATGCCCTGGCCTTTGCCCCTACTCCAGGCCTGTGGTTCAGGGAGTCCTGAGGCCAGGGTGATTCTGTGTGTTTGAGAATGGCCTCCTAATGGTGCACGTGCCCACTTGGACATGAGAGCCAGTGGTGCCATCCTGTGTTGCTAGACACCTTCTCTAAAATGCTCATCTTCTGCAGACACTCCTTCAGCATGCACTTTTGAACACCTACTCCATAAGTCCATGACAGTGAGACACTGCACATCACATGGAGACTCACAAGATGGCAGGTGGCATAATGAATCCTCAGGCAGCCATCCTACACATCTCAGAATGTGGAGACACGCTCAATCCAAAGCCCCTCTTAAAGCAACTCCGAGCCAACAGGAAGAAAGGGTACCAGGCTGGGACTTTGAACAGTGAGCTCTTCTCCAGGAGTGGCTATAGATATAGCCAGCTCCCTGACGGCACGCATCCTGCTGCCTGGACTGTTCTTGGTGCAGGAGAGGGAGCCACGCAGAAGCCATCAGGGCCTGACTGCCTGTTTGGAACCTATTTTCTGTGCTGGTGAGGCAAAACACGCAGAGGACCAAGAGAAAAAATGAACCAGCAGGAGCTGTCTTAAACTATCTTGATTGAGTTCAGAGCGAACATCACCTCACTCTGTCCTTTCCTGCTGGACCAGGTGACACTGCCCAACCGTGTCTCCTGCAGAAAGTTCAAACCTCAGGGGCCACATGGGGACAGTAGCCCAGTCCCGAAAGCTGCTGTAACCAGGTGTTTCTCAGCCCCTATGGCTTGGAAGCCAGCAAACGAGGACACTCTGCTCCTAGAGCAGAGTTGCCATGACTTCCCCCTGGCTCTAGTGTTCCAGGGATGCAGGTCACTTGCTGACACTTCACTTGAACTATCCCCCAGTTTTAAAAAGGGACTACTCACCACCTTCTCAACTTACAGACAAGTTGGCCCACTGTGGATGGCCAGCTTCTCCCCCAGCACCTGCCAACCCAGTGCCAGGGTGACTACTCACCTCTCAGGGCCACCACCCGCCACTTCAAAAACAAAACAAACAACAACGATAAAAACCAAGACACAGACCTCTTACTCATGTGAAACCCAAATGCAACAGAGCCATCTATTTCATCTACCCAATTACACCCTATGAGCAAAGCCAGAACAGCAAGACCTAGACTCCTCAAGGCAGAACTCAGGAAAGCCCCTCTTAAAGCAACTCCGAGCCAACAGGAAGAAAGGGTACCAGGCTGGGACTTTGAACAGTGAGCTCTTCTCCAGGAGTGGCTATAGATATAGCCAGCTCCCTGACAGCATGCATCCTGCTGCCTGAACCATGTGACAAAGACTTCTAGGAACACAAGAATCAGTCCTGACCTCAGTTATTCATATTTAACTTTTCATCCCAGTCCTGACTCAGAGATGCTCCTCATCCTGGCAAGCCATTCTCTTCCCTTAGGAGTATATTCTCCATATTTGAACTTGGGTAGATAGCCTTAACCTGGGCACCACTGCCATTTGGCCTAGGCCGTCCTTTAGGGTGGCAGCTGTCTCAACATGATGAGAGTAAACAACATCCCTAGTTTCTCACCCATCAGATGCCGGCAGCACTCCACTCAATTGTGCCAAATATATCATGTGACCATTACTCCTGCTTAAGAACCCTTGCATGAAGTGGCTGTCTATGTTTCTGTGTACACCTAGATTGTGAGAAAGATTCTTAACTGTAGAACTCTCACAGTGATCTAATGTAGGATGTGGATTCAGATGGCATGACTACTGTACAAAGTGCACCCCTACCTGATTCACCTCCTCCTCATTCAGCATTCCAAAAGTGGCCAGCTAAAGTCCAGTAAATAACCCCAACTTTTTTTGAGGACCTTGCCACAGCAAGTCCTTGACAATCCTCAAAAATGAAATTGCTAACACCATGACAAAAGGCAATGATATAGTGCTTCAAACCCAGCTTCTGTGGGTTCACAACTAAGACACCATTGACAGCTATGTGCAGGTTGCGGCCATAGCTATGACTGTGCCCGGTAATAGGGGTCATTTATCCTCCCCACAGCCCTAAAAGGTTGATACTATGCCAAATCACAATTCGCAGTTGAAGAAATAGGTTCCGAGAGGGCAAACACTTAGGAGTCCCCCATTAATGCAATGTGCTCTTTACATACGGCTTCTGTGGAGAACTCCTGGTTCTCCATCCTGGTTAAAAGCTCATGAGCTTTATTATCTAGAACCATTTAAGGGAAGCAGTTAACGGTCCTGCAAGCACGTTGAGAGCACCTTTTCCACACCAAGAACCCCACTTGTCACACAGATATCCTCAACTTATGACGGGGTCATGGTTCAGTAAAGCCATCATATGGTAAAGATAATGTGTACAAGAATGGCATGTAATATGTAACCTACCAAACAGTGGGGCTCATCCTTGCCAGACCAGACTGCTCAGACACATCCACTCTCACTTGGGCAGAATCATCTAAATGAAACCAGTTTGGTAGTAACTGCTGGCTATGTCCATGACTCAGGGAATGCAGCATTAGAAACTAAGCACAGAGTGGTTATTTGGGCACACACACAATCCATACAGATCAAAGCACATGGAGCCTGAAGAGTGTTGGAAACCCTGGACTAAAGTCATTTGCTAGACATTGAACAAATCACAGTAAAGATGATGGAGTCACCTCAGGACCCCACTAAGAGTCACAGCTCGCGGCTGCTGCCCAGCACCATGACAGATTTACATCCTATATCAATCACTGAAAAAACGATAAAAATTCGAAGTACAGTAACTGATGAATGCAGACTTTTTCGCCGCATCCTAAGCCAGGGGTCCAAACAGCACATCCCTTGACTAATGTTACCGTGAACATCTTTTGTAACTCCAGCACCTGTTACAGAACCAAGGCCACAGCAGGCACCCACATGATGAACACCCTAGCTGGATAAGTATTCCACATGGAGCCCCACCTCTCTGGATATAAGTGTGATTACAAGGAAACTGACTGCCACCCTCAAGTGACCTTGACCCTGTACCCCAAATTCTCAGCAGCGTTGTGAACTTGCTTGTAGGATTCCATGCTCCCTCGGGTGCTATTAGCAAGTGAAGAGTTGGGCATTTGAAAAGCCCTGGTTGCCCGGTGACCCAAAGGACTGGCCTGGGAGACCCCAGAAGAATTCCTGGAGCTCCTCTCTGGAAAAACAAGTGTTCATGCCTTCAGTTACTAGGACACCTTGAGTGAGGCTGCCACACTGTTCTGTGGCCCAGTTTCCCCCTTGGACAGTGTGGTGAGTGAGATTCCCCCCCTGACGGTGTGCTATTATTACCTGGCACACGGAGGAATGAGGCCAGCACCACAATAAGGCCACCCCGCCTCCAAGATTTTTCAAAACTCTGCTCCTTGAGGCAAGACAACAAGGCCATGCAGGAGAGCACTCCAATTGCCAAGAGCCACAGGACAGAAGAGAGAATTGCAGGGTGACCCAGGAGACACCATTCCAGAATGCAGAGCAATACAAAGAGAGTAAAGAACAGGCCTCACCTGGGAAAGACAGGCTTAAAAACCACACATACATGCACATACTACCACCATCCCCACCGGTAGGGAGTGTAACTTTAGTAGCCAATCACCCTAGCAAAGCACTTCGCAAGCAGTTATTTTGAGAAATGCTATTAGCCACCAGGTTATTTTTAAGGCCCCTTGTGTGACAGGCATTTATGACACAAACAGCAGCTGAAAGGCAGTAAACCCATAGCTTTGGATGCATCCAGAGGCCATGGGCTAGTAGGTCAGGATAATCCCCCAGGCCCCTTTAGATTGGGGAAGAAGCATGTATCCCCGGAGTCCTAACACCTCCGCCACTCTGGTGGCTCCTGCTCTGCTCTCCGGCTGCTGCTGATGTAGGCGTAAGAAGCCACTCTGATTTGTGACAGTCAAACTGCTGATGACACCCCTCAGGTCCTGCTCATAGGTCAAAATCCATGCATCCTACAGCCCATAGTGATCTCTCATGGCCTTTCTTCAGCTCTAGTCCTCAGACTCTGTTTCTAAAATACCAACTTTCTGTTCTCTGTTTTCCCTCACGTGCCCCCCAACTAAGGAGCCCCTCACATAGGATGCCCCCCTTCCCATCTCTAATAACCCAGCTCCCACTGAGCTCCACAACTCTGACCCCTTTCATAAAACAGTCGTAACATTTACCTGTTGGCCAGGATTGTATGTTTCCATTGTTCAGGGTGGTGACTACAGAAAACAGCAATGGATTGCATTCCAAATATCTAAAATGTGGGCTATCTGATGCCTCTCCAGAAAGGAGTGGCCAATGCTTAAAATTGTGAATATTATAATTAACCTCCATCTGATTGCAAATATATCTTTATGTATATTGAAACATTACTTTATACCTACAAGTATACAGAATTATTAACGTACAATAAAATATAATTGCCACCATATTGGTAGCTTTTGGTTTGGGTCAGCTGTGTGTAGCTCGTTTTATGGATACTGTAGATACTGAGTGCTTGCCATGAGTCAGGCATCACCCAAAGTCCTGTACAAAGCTTGATGGAGTCTTCTAAAGATCCTAGTAAGTACTCCCCACCTGACCCCGATTTTAAAGATGAGGAAACGGGGTTCATGGAGGCTATGTGGAGCTTCCATGCAGGGTGGTCTCTATGCAAAACCAGGAATCAGAGCCACTAAAGTCACAAACTCAGAGGAAGAATGCTTAGGTTAAAGACCAGTTCTCCACTTAGAACCTCAGATCAATTTCTCACAGCCGATCTGTGCTTCCATGATTTTCTGGGCTCCCACACAGAGTGGATGAACAAACTGTGATAAAACCCCTTTGCGAGTGCGGGGCGCACCACAGTGGATGTGAGACACCAGCGTGTTTAGAGTGAGATTAATGGGTCCCCTACAATGCACCGGGCATGATTCTAAAGCATTCTGCATGCACTATCTTATTTGATGCTCCAAAGGCCTTGCAAAGTTTACGAAGCAATCAAGTTTAAAGAAGCAAAATCCTTCACCTAAGGTCAATTCAGGAAGGTAGAAATTTGAACCAAGCAGTTGGACACAAGTCTGAGTCTATTAACCCAAATTCTCTACTGCTTGTCTTTGCAAACTCATCATGTCTTTAGAGTCCCTGCTGCTCTAGGAACTGAGCTGGCCCCTTTTTATTTTTATTTATTTATTTTTTTGGTTTTTCGAGACAGGGTTTCTCTGTATAGTTTTTGAGGCTGTCGGTCCAGCCCAGCCTCGAACTCACAGAGATCCGCCTGCCTCTGCCTCCCGAGTGCTGGGATTAAAGGCATGCGCCACCACCGCCCGGCTCCTGAGCTGGCCCCTTTAAACACACTTAACAACTATAGGCTCTGGCAAGGCCGACTGACTACAAGACTGGCCTGTGGGTCACAAGCCTCCAGCCCCTTCCAGGACACCCTTTACCATAGTCCCTCTGTACCCTATCTAGAAGAAGGTCTTATGCTTAAAAAGCAGAAGCAATGCAGTCAGACACTTAGAAATGTCTCACTGGGATTCAGGATGGCAGCAAGGTACCCACAGAGATCCAAGGCCCAAAGGTCAGGAATCTGTTCCTGGCCAGCCAAGGCAGGCACCATGGTATGCAGGAGAAGTCCAGCCTTGTGAGCATCCAACGTGAGCTGGAGACAGGGTGAAGGGAGAAGGCAAGTCCAGTTGAGCCATGCCTGAGAGTGAGTTATGTGTGCTTCAATTTTAGGCACTGGGCAGATTTATAAAGCTCAACGCCCTCCTTCAGTTGCCTACAAAAAGCCAAATTTTAGCACCATATCAATCAATTAACACAGGTGTGCCAGGAGGAGAGTATGCCCAGCCCAGAGCAGGGAGCCCAGGAGCTGAGGGGTGAGAGTTAACCTGACCCAGTGGTTCGTGATCTCAGTCAAGGGAAAGTGCAGTACTTCTGAGAACATTCATTGCAGGAAACAGTAAACTCTTATGTGAAACCAATTCATTTACCAGTTTCCTGTGAACCTACTATGTGCCGGGGGACTTCTGTGAATCCCTGAGCCTGAGGTACCTTCACTGGGCAATACCAGTAAAAGAGGCCTCCTGCACATAGCAGAGGAAGACAGCCCCAAGTAACTGCCCCTCTCCTTCTGCACAGAGAGGCCTAGGCATATGGGAGGGTGGAAATCAACTAAAGCAGCTAGCATTCCAAAAATGATAACCATAGGCTAGGGAAATGGCTCAATGTATAAAGTGCATGCTGCATAACCGTGAAGGCCAGGGTTCAAATCCCCAACATCTATGTAAACACCTGGCAGGAGTGGTAGGCTATAATCGCAGCACTCCAAAGCAGAGACAAGGCATCCCTGGGACAAGCCGGCTAGGAGACTAGCCAAATCAGTGACCTATGGGTTCAGCAAGAGACCCTGCCTCAGCAAATGAAATGGACAGCAAATGAGGAAGGCGACTGACTGATGTCAACCTCTGGAGTCCGCATTCACACACACACACATGCAAGCATATCCAAATAACACACACACACACACACACACACACACACACACACACACACACACAGAAAAGAATGACCATAGCTACAGAGTGGCAGGTGCTATAAGAGTAAGCTAGCCGTAGCAGAGGATTTAACGATTTAAAGCTAGAAAGACTCATCACATTGTTCTTGACTTTGAAAGGCAGGTCTGCTCAGTCTAGGAATCTTCTCAACAAAAGTCAGACTCCGTGACCTAATGCCCTATCCAGCCTCAAGTTGGGCAGGATAGGTACTTGGTAGTTGCTAAGGAAGGTTATGCAGAAGGATAGCACAGCAGCCTGTCTGGACTTGACACACATATTCTCAAGGCTAGGACTTGGGGAGTTGAAGACAAGTGGACAGAGAGACACACAGGAGGGAAGGTATGCAATCTTCAATACAGGCCACAATTTGTGCTCTCTATCCATGGGAGCTGCCCAGAATCTTGGTGGCTAAGAGCACATACCTAAACAGTTTTGTTATTTCTAAATAGTTCAAGGTCTGGATCACACAGGTCTTCTGATACCAATAGAAGTGGTTTTCCAGAGAGAAGGAAAATGGGACCTTGGGAGCTTGTTGTGTTCATCTGTAAGGGCTCTGTCACTGAGTATACGCACATGGTAGCTTGAATCCCAGACACACTGCCTCTTACTTCTGATGCTCCATGACCCAAGATTAAGGTGTTCTGCTCTGCAGGACCTGTGGGTGCCCAAGAAAAGGACATGGCTTGCTTTTTGTGACTTTCTACATTCTTTGTGACCTGGACCAACAAGCGTATTAGCCAGTAGGTAACCATAACCTCTCAGCCTCTGCCTTCACTGGCAGACGAGAAAGCAAAGCTTCCATGTATCTACATCTAGAACATTCCTCTGAGAAATCTAAAGGGTAAACAGCTGCCCAATGAAGACAGATACGTTAAGACACCTATAAGAAGCTGGGAACCTTGTGTAATCCATGTGCCATAAACATAAAAGAAAAGCCATGATTTTTGAAGATGGAAGTTACCTTGGTTATCTTCACTGGCTAAGAAACAGTAGAGCTGCCCAGATAAGTAAGGCCTGCCCAAGGAGGTAAACCAGGTTGGGAAAGAGAAGTTCCCAAGGCAGGACTCCTCCTGTCCTTGTGGATACTGTGGTTCTACAAAAGTGTGTGTGTGTGTGTGTGTGTGTGTGTGTGTGTGTGTGTGTGTATGTAAGTCTGGAGTGTGTATGTCTGAGTAAGTCTGGATGTGTTTGTGTGTGTATCTGTGTGCATGTATCTGGATGTGTGCATTATAATTGTCTGTCTGTCTGACTCTCTCTCTCTTTGTGTGTGTGTGTGTGTGTGTGTGTGTGTGTGTGTGTGTGTGTGTGTGAACATAGAGAAGCCCTGGTATATCAGAAGAACACTGGCTGGGGACAGGGGGCCTGTCCCTGACACAGCAGGTGGCAGCTCCAGGAAGGAAGACAAGTTTGAGCACAGTTTGTACCTGGCATGGTGGCCAAGTCAAACAGCAAGCCAGAAGAAAACAGTTGGCATCCGGTGCAGTGGCTTTACCAAGTCAGGAAAATGTTGTGGGGATTGATCTCCCACTGGAACTGCACATGGTTCTGACTCTCTGGGGTGGCTGGAGCATGTGACATGCCCTTCCTTCGCCAGCATCCTGGTGGCATTCTCCTGCAATGAGGTGAACACCAAAGCCACCCAGGAGAGTCAGCCCTCCCTGCTTGTAGGCAAACACTGACTGCATTCATGGTGAAAGCCGCAAAATGCAGCCATCAATCCTGTGAAGACATGTGTAAACACCCAAGTAGAGAACACAGAGCTCAAAGGAAGGATGAAGAAAATGACTGCTCAGTTGGCTCTAGTGGTCACCCTTGTAATCTCAGCAGTAGTGACTTAAAGAATTGGAGGCTAGCTTTGACTACAGTGAGTTTCAGGCCAGCTTGGGCTACAGTGTAAGCTGGAGAGGTGGCTCAGTGCTTAAGAACCCTTTCTACTTTCATTAAGGACCTAAGTTCAATTCCCAGTACCCATGTTTGGCAGCTCACAACCAAATATAACTCCAACTCTAAGGGGCCTTCTTCTGACTTTCAAAAGCACACACACACACACACACACACACACACACACACAGTGTACATACAGACACACACACACACACCTACATATAAGTAAAAATAAGGTAAGTCTAAAGCACAAAAGAAAAAAACCAGAAAAACAAAAGAATGATTCCAGAAAAAAGCCTCTTAGGGTCATGGCCAATAGCACAGCTTCTGCTGCCTGTTGGGGTAGACTCAAATCCTACCTCCTTCCTCTCAGTGCCTGGATGAGGCTGGATGAGGCTGGGCCTCTCAGTACACATTTTCCCCATCCACACAGAGAGCACAATTCAAGCACAAGGTTCTTCACCTCACTCTGCAGAGTCAAGAATAGAGCAGATAAGGTACTTTGCACGGGGCTCAGGAAACAACTCAAGCATGGAGTCCCTGTCAATGCTCCCAAGAGAAGGGCAAGACTACTGAGAGAGATAGAGTACTAAGGCTGAGTGCTGGGTCATACAAAAGGGGCCCAGACAGCCAGCTCATTATGGACACAACTGAAAAAGAAAAGGAAATAAAAATCACTTTCAAGCTGGGTGGTGGTGGAGCATGCACTTGGGAGGCAGAAGCAGGCAGATCTCTGTGAGTTCAAAACCAGCCTGGCCTACAAAAGTTATTTCCAGGACAGCCTCCAAAGCCACAGAGAAACCCTGTCTCGAAAAACAAACAAAAAACATTTTCCAGACCTAAAGATAGACTTGGCTGTGAAGGTCAAGGGACATCCCGATTACCAAGAAAATATGTCTGCTGACTTCCATGGTAGCCATTCCACAGTGCCCATGCAGAAGATGTCAGCTAACCTTTGAAAAGAAGAAAAGTTACTGCTGTTTGACTTTTTTACAAAACACAGCAACAGGGCCACACGTCATTAGCCATAGAAGAAGCAAAATACAGAGGCTAAGGATCTGACTCAGTGACTGAAGGATTGCTCAGCCCAGAGGGGGTCCTGGGTTCCATCCCTAGCAATGCCACCAAAGCAAAGGGGGAAAGTGCAATGAATCGGAAGCAGTTGTTCCAAAATGTGTTATGGGTGGTAAGCATTTCATATGCATGATTCAGACATTGATCAAAATGAAGAATTCAATAAGAGTAGATGTCCATGGGAATAAAGCTCTCATGATGAGCCCTAAAATCCATTAAGTTTAAATAATTCTCAACATTGGCATCACAAATAAAAGTGAACATTAGAGCTAAGATAAGGACACAAAAATAATAAATATTATCTAATACTGAGACAATAGAGGTTTAAAATAGCAGCCTATATGGTAAAGTACAATCCTGACTGCAATGTTCTTGGAGGTGGAGCACTTAAAAATCACACTTGCTACAAGTGATAACATGTTACCTGTGCATTTAACCACCAGCATAATGATACTACACAGTACCTTTCATACCTAAGGAGCAAAACAGGTAAAGCCAACATTGCCATTTGCTAGAGAAAAGTGTAAGATAAAAATTTTAGGTATCCCACTATAAACTGACAACCAAGGCTTCATAGAAACATTTAAAGTGGGAAGGGAACCAAAAGGTATTAGCCGTAAGAGTAAAAATCAATGACATATTCTATGTAGTATAAAATAGTTGGAATAATGCATGGCAAGTTAATGCATGTAATTACGTGTTTTGTGTAAGAAATAAACCCTGCACAGACTGATAAAATGAGGTTAAAAGTAAAAAATGACCCAAAATACATCAGGAAAAAACTAAGTGCCAGGTTGGGGACATTTGAGAAAGCAAAATTCATAGCAAGGGATATTAAATATGATGATGTGGGAGCCAGGTATGGGATCGAACCTGGAGAAGGGAAATCAAGAGTGTGCAGCTGACCTGATCACACAGAATGACTCTGTCTCAAAATCATAAATACCATGTGAGAGCCAGGCATAGTGGCATGCAGTGCAGTCCCAGCACTCAACAGGTAATGACAAGAACTCACTGCCCAGCCAGTCTGGCCTGCCTGGCCTGCTCTAGGCTAATAAGAGACCCTTTCTCAAAAACAATCTTAGTAACCATGCCCAAGGCAGACCTCTGGCCTTCACACAGGCACAGGCACATGCACACGCAAACACACACACATCTGTGCATAAACACAGAGAAGGAGATGTCCAATAAATACGTAACATACGAGAATACAAGAGGTTTTATACTGGTAGAGGATAATCCAAAACGAGCATCTGAAAGCCAATGACCTTTACACACCAAGGACACAGGTGACAAGAAAAGGGACAAATGGCAGAAGCACGGTGGCAAAAAGAGAACTTCACCTGCAGATGCTTTTCCTAAATTAAGTCCTCAACCAGACACAGCTGTGAATGGCTGGAAGGACGCCTTTCATGGGAGACAGTTAACCAGTGGCCCGGGGAGAGCAGGTAGAGATGTCATGCTTCTGGAGTTTTCTGAAGATATAGAAACTGGGACAGGAAGCTGAGTAAGGAGTGTAAGGAACGGTGGACCTCAAACCTTGGGACTATTATCACAGGACACATAACTTGGAACTATCATTAATGGACACATAACTCAGACTCCACTAGAACCAGCCCCTCAGTGCTTCTGGTACAGGCTTAGGGCTGACTCAGCTGCAGCAATGAAGTCCAAGACTCCAGGAGGAACAGAGCCAAATCATGTCCTATTCCACAATTGCTAGGTGATGTCAGTCAATTTACTCAGTCTCTCAGGGTCTCAGATTCATCATTCCCGAACACTAGCGCTGTCCTCTTGCGCAGGTATGGTTCATGCAGCAGGGGCGCTCACTTAGACCTCCCTTTGACTTCCAAGTGCAAGGCAGAACAGCGTCATGAATCCCACTGTTTGTCTCCACCTACCCCCAGCTCAGTAAACCCTCCTGCACCCACTCCTCTGTGCCCATGCCCCAGGAGGAGCTCTATCTCTGTCTCTGTCTCTCTCTGTGTCTCTGTCCCTGTCTCTGTCTCTGTCTCTGTCTCTCTGTCTCTCTGTCTCTGTCTCTGTCTCTGTCTCTGTCTCTGTCTCTGTCTCTGTCTCTGTCTCTCTGTCTCTCTGTCTCTCTGTCTCTGTCTCTGTCTCTGTCTCTGTCTCTGTCTCTGTCTCTCTCTCTCTCTCTCTCTCTCTCTCTCTCTCTCTCTCTCTCTCTCTCTCTCTCTCACACACACCCCAAAGGCAGATCACTACCATGTCAGAGCTGGCTCCTTGCCTGCTGCATTAGGCAATGCTGCCTGGTATCCCCCCTCCCTGGGGCTCTCCAGCTGGAGCCTGAAGCTGTGAGTCACTCAGGGAGCCTGTCATCTCTGCCTCCTTCCCCTCCCACACGGCCTCCATCGCTGCCTCCCCACTCAGACCCTCCCCACTTCCAGCAGAGCCCATCTGCAGTGTCCTACCCTGACCAAGGCTGATCTCCACAGAGGACAGGGAGCTGGCAGCCCGTGTCCTGTCTGGGAGGCTTCTTGCATTGCTTTATGCAGTAGGCAAGGGACCAGCTCTGACATGGAAATGAACCTGGAGGGAGCAGAGGTGACACACCCTCCTGGGGCACAGGCACAGAGGAGTGGGTGCAGAAGAGGTTTGCTGAGGTAGGAGGGACAGAAGAACAGTTGCATTCAAGCTCTTCTCTGCCTTGAGCTTGGAAATCAGAAGGAGCTATCCCTGAGCATCTCACTGGAACACTCTGGTTGAAGGAACCATAAACACACACTGCCACCCACACAGGGAGGGGAGGGGTCAGGGCAGACTGGAGCTGACACCACGCAGCAGCCTCTCTGCTCCTGAAGGCAGACTGAGAGCAGGTGTGTCCTAGCTAAAGCAAAATGACCTGTGGGGCAAGAGGCGGATTCTCATTCATGAAAACGCAGTTCATTTGTGGCCCGGCCACGGATTTCTCCGCTGCTGACGTCACCGTGCTTAGATCACACGCTACAGCATTTGCATAGCTGCAAGTACCCACAGCAATCACCAGGATGACCTCTCCTGCTACAAGAGAGCCAGGAAGACAGAAGATGTTCAGGCATCCCTAAAGTCACAGAACCAAATGATCCACTCCTGAGGTCTAAACCCCACAGCCAGTTTCAAAGCAAGCTTCCAACTACTGCCTCATGTGTCATTAAAAGCTAGCAGTAATCACGAGAAGAGAAAATCACGAGGCCAGCTCCCCACGCACACCCACTCATCATGTGACAGCAGAAGTGCCTTCACAGCTGCACTATTTTTCCATGGGGAACCTGCCTCAGCACCCCTTTATTCATGACCACCCGTGCTGAGGATGGGGGGACTGAGGCTAGCCCTCAGGCCACCTGCCTCTGTCCTGCTTCCTCTCCTAGAACACCTGCTCCTACCCTTGGCTCTTCACCTGATCCATTTGCCTCCTTCCTCCCTCCAGGAAGCTCTCCATGCTAATGTCCTCCATCCTTGCTCTTCTCATCCGGGATTTTTGGGCCATCTCACTTGGTCATCCTGATATTCATAGCTGTGTCTGCTCTGTAAGGAGACTTTGGGGGCCTGTGGGTTACATTCCTAGCACCCTGTGGACACCCAAAGAAAAGCAAGAAATCCTGAACTCTTGGCTCAGCCTCACAGAGTTCAAATTTTGCCTCAACTACTTATCTTCCCTTTGTAATTGGGCATGTGATGCATTATCACCACCGGTCCTCAGTTTCCCCTCCTGAGAAATGGCCACGATAGTGATCACCATCTTCCTAGGTCACTGTGAGGATTACATGAGAGAGCATGTACAAAAGCTCCAAGCATCTCCAACACATGTGAACTGAGTATGCCTGGTAGCATAGGCCCATAATCCAACCACTGGGCATGGTGGAAAAACCTCTGAACTGAACCCAGCACTTTGGAGACTGAGACACGGGGATCACGAGTTTAAGTATAGCCTGGGCTACGTCAAAATGAAAAACAAAACTATGTCTTAAGGGTTGAGAAGAGTGTCTACATAGTGAGACTCTGGGTTCAGTCCCCAAGGATGCAAAATACAATGGATGGCATTCTGGTAAAAATGATGAGATTAATGATGATGGCTAAAATACCATTAGAACACAAAGTAGACTTTTCCATTCAAATTTTCCAAGGTTCCTTGGCAATGCTATTAAAGCAAAAGACAAGGAGCCTCTTTGGTTAAAATACTGGCACTGTATCCGCCCTAAGCCTGGATGGGGGAATGAGGTAATAACAGAATTTTGGTTTTTTAAAAAATGTAATAACAAAATCTATCTTCCAGACAAAAGTACCCTGAATTGAGTCTTTTTTTTTCCAGAAAGGGTTTTACATATCCCAGACCTGGAAGTCACTGTGTATCCTAGGATTGACCTTGAATGTGTGATCTTCATTCCTCTACCTCCTAGTGCTAGGATTACAGGTATAGATGGCCATGATCAGTTTATGCCGTGCCCAGGACTTAACCCAAGGCTCAGTGCATGCTGAACAAGCACTCTATTCACTGGGCTGCATCCCCAGCACTGGGCCAGGTCTTTAGAACAACACGTTCACTTCTCCCTTCTCAGAGCAGATTTAAGATGCATGATCATTCCCATCAACTATATACAAAGCTATCTATGTAGGGTCTGTTCATCCACTCAGCTGAGGTATTCCCTGAGGTCCAGGTATTCCATTTTAAGTTGAAGGGGTCATCAATTCAGTGTTTTAGGAAATGCATTACTTTTTTTCCTCAATCTGTTTTTATTTAAATTAGAAACATGCATGCTTCACATGTCAATCCCAGCTCCCTCTCCCACTCCTCCTCCCTTGTCCCTCCACCAGCCTCCCCAGCCCTCCACCCAATCCCCACATCATTCCCCAGGGAGGGTGAGGCCCTCCTTGGGGGGTCTCCAGAGTCTGTCATTTCATCCAGGGCAGGACCTAGGCCCTTCCCCATGTGTCCAGGCTGAGAGAGCATCACTTCATGTGGAATGGACTCCCAAAGTTCATTTGTACGCCATGGTAAACACTGATCTACTACCCAATGTCCCAGAGATTTCTGAGGCCTCCTCACTACATTCATGGAGTCTAGATCAATCCCCTGTTGATCTCTCAGCCATCAGTCTGGGGTTCAAGAGCTACCCCTTGTCCAGTCAGGTGTCTTTGTGGGTTTCACCAGCACAGTCTTGACCCCTTTATTCATCGCTCCTCCATCTCTGTCACTGGGTTCCAGGAATTCAGTTCAGTGTTTAGCTGTGGGTATCTGTCTCTGCTTCCATCAGTCACTGGATGAAGGTTCTAGGATGGCATATAAGGTAGTCATCAATCTCATTATTGGGGAACGGTATTTAAGGTAGCCCCTCCACTACTGCTTAGTTTGCCAGTTGGTGTCATCCTTGTAGATCTCTGGAAATAGTGTCAGCTCTCTGGAAATGCATTTCTTAACAGTTCTGAGCAGACCTACTGGTGTCAGTTGCCTGGGAGCATTATTAGATCTGCTTTCTGTAGCCAGCTATTTAATAGTGGTTCCATGCCCAGCAACTACAATGTACTAGGTCATGCTTGTGCAGGTTATTGTGAATGGTTCTCTGCCCTCAAGAATCTTCCATCTAGAGCTATAAATGTGGCTATGTTGGTAGAGAGCTTGCTCACCACGGAGGAATCCATGGGCTCAATTCTAGGACCCCCTAAAACTGGGCATATGTGGTGTTTTGAATGAAAATGACCCCCATAGACTCATAGGGAATGGCATTATTGGGAAATGTGACCTTGTTGGAGGAAGTGTGTCACTGGGGATGGGCTTTCAGGTTTCAAATGCTCAAGCCAGGCCCAGTGTCACTTTCTCTCTTTCTGCTGCCTGCCAATCCACATGTAGAACTCTAAGCTACCTCTCCATTACCATGTCTGTCTGTGTGCTGCAGGCTTGCTTCCCACCATGACAATAATAGACTAAACTTCTGAACTGTAAGCCAGCCCCAATTAAATGCTTTCCTTTATAAGAGTTGTCATGGTTGTGGTATCTTTTCGTAGCAATAGAAACCCTAAGACATCCACTTGTGACCCCAACCTAGAACATGAAGGCAGAAGGATAGGAAATTCAGGGTCATCCTAGGTGGCACAATAAGTTTGAGGTCAGTCTGGGCTACTTGAGATGGTGTTTCAAAAGCCAAAACCATTCTTGAAACTGCTTCTGAAGAACTGTAAGAAAACAAATGGCTGATAGTTTCCACATCCGAATTCACAGTAGAATCTGTGATACCATCCACTGCTGGGAGGGGTCATCACTGATCCTTAGCTGCAGGAAATCAAGTGTTAGAAACCTCACATGTTACTTGAATTGTCATTGCAACTATCCTTCATATTAGGAATTTTGTCATTTAATAGTTCAGACACCATGGGAGGTGCATGTCATACATCAATGTTCACTGAAAGGTGTGGGAAGGTACAGGAGGGCATGACACAGGTTGCTGGAGAAAAAAAGTCCCTCCTTGTGGGAGTCCAATCTGCTAGCATCGTCAGTCAGATTGTTTTCCGTTGTCCCTTCTTTGTTATATTCCTGCCTAACGAGAACTAGTCTCTTCTAGTGATGCTGACACAGAGACCTGAGCTTCGCTGGCTATATAATTACACATATTTTTTGCAGTGGTATCACATATTCAGCATTCATTTCTCTACTGGAAAAGTAGAAAATGAAAGTTCTCCTCCTCCCCCAGCTGTCCTCTGACTGTGGTATCTACATAACTGGAGGATTCTGAACCCAGCTCCATCTACCTCTAAGTATAACTTGTTGGCACTAGCTGCCTCTTATACTCCAACAGCCATGGCCAAGGAGCTTCATATCCAGAAAGCAAAGAATGAACATCCTCCCGCTCTTAGCTCATAGTACAGCCTGGAGCTGGAAATAAGGGCATACATCTCCTGCTTCAGGAAGAGTCTAGCTCATTACATTCTATCTTTCTAAATGCATAAGAATCTCACCATTCTCCATGCTGTGGTAGAGTGGAGTCAACATTAAAACATATTTATTTCTAAACTTTTCAGAAGATCTATTTCTCCAACAAAATGAACTGTCTTGATATTGCATCTTTGAGCATTACCCAGAAGGCCCCAGGCTAACGACCTCTAAAGTTGCAAAGGCAGACAAGCCTGTGGCCATCTGTCCATTCATACCATCTACTCATTGATTCAGAAGAGCCCAGACTGGCATCCGAGCCAGCAATTCTTCAGTCCATCTCACTTTCTACCTCCTTCCAGCATCAGTTGCTAGGGTCAGTCATGTGCTAGGGTCAGGTCAACCCAGATTCATACTACAACCCAACAAGAGGAGCCTGTAAAGCCAAAAACAGCCAAATAGCAGAGGAAGGTAGAAATAAAGGTTCACACCATGGGACCCATTCAGTCATTGGTCCATTAATGCATCAACCATTCTAGGCTCCTGATCATGTACAAGGTACCTGTGGCGTGGAATGCTCAGGGGTGAACTAGAGCTTCATAAAGGGCAGATCTGGGAAAAGACCAGGCAGACAAGGTAGGGCATAACGATGTAAGTTTTGAGAGAGGAACTAGTATGGGCGCTATGTAGGCAAAAGCTGATTTGTTAGAATAGAGAGAGGTTGATTCTTGGAACAACAGAAACAAGTTATTGGGGAAAGCCGCCATAACAAGTGGGATTTCAAGCTAAGCAAACAAGGAAACCAAAAGGGTAGAATGCACTAAGCCAAGAGGCAGTAAACAGAGGAAGCAGAGAGCAGGCAGGATTCCAGAGACATAGAGATAAAACAGGAAGGTTTATGAAGACCTTTGACAAACCAAGAAAGGAAACTGGGGTTTCTGTTTTCCTTCAGCTAACCAGGGGCTTGTGAGAGACTTTTGATGAGGAAGGTGACATAACCAACATCGGGAAAGCTCAACTTGCTAGTGAGACATATGGGTAGTGAGAAATGAGGGTCATGGGATTAGCTGGAAGACTACCGCAATGGCCCAAGCAAGGCCAGCAGGGGCTTCAACAGGATGGGAAGCAGCAGTTGAAGAGGGAGAATGAACTGCCAGGACCTGGCCACTGACTGGAGAGCAGGGTGGGGACTCTAAAAAGCACACTTTTGGAGGAGGCCATTTTGTTTTCCCTTTCTCTGTGTTTTCCTTGGGGGATGTAGTGTGCCCTTGACCCTCCCCGCCCCCCATCACTCTGGGTGAATTAAACCCCTCAGACTCATGTGATAAGCTAATTAGATTTTTCTTCAGGTACAATTAAAGGCACCAATAGGGACTCTCCAGGACAGAGATGAGCCTATGACTCACCCTGCCTGTCTGTTCCTCCTTACGGAGGAAGTACAGTTAAAGTTGCCTTTCTAGAACATCCTAGAATAAAAAGATGGAGTCTTCTCAGCGTTTCCTTTACCAAAGAGAAACCAAGGATGCATGTTCTTAAACACGAAATTTGTGTAACAGTGATAAAAAGAGGGAAAGAGGCTGTGAAAGGAAGAGGAGAGGAGGGAGGAGGGAGAGGAGAGGAGGGAGAAGGGAGAGAAGTGAGGAAGAGGAGAGTAGGGAGGAGGGAGAGGAGTGAGGACGAGGAGAGGAGGGGGGAGGGAGAGGAGTGAGGAAGAGGAGAGGAGGGAGGAGAGGGAGTGGGAACAAAGGTTCCCTGGCAGCCTTGGGCTCCCAGCCTTCATCCTCTTCCTCACTCCTCCCACAGCCATCATAGAGCTTCATTCCAGAATAGTCCATTCAATCCAGACCAATGTTTAGGCTGTCAGCTCAAAATAAGAACAGAATTCTATTTCTCCAACAGGTTGTGGGAAGCCAATCTTTGTTTCTACATTCTGCCAAAAAGAATTTAATTTAAAAAAAAACAGAAACTACGTAACTTCTAAATTACTTTATTTTTCCTGTTTTTTCCTTCTCTCCCTCGTATCCCTCCTTCACCCCCTTCTTACCAGTGCTCTCTCTCCCCAATGTGTGTGTGTGTGTGTGTGTGTGTGTGTGTGTGTGTGTGTGTGTATGTGTGTGTGTGTGATGTATACATACATGTCTTGGGGTCAGAGGCCAACCTTGGGTATCATTCCCCAGGCGCTGTCCATTTATTTTGTTTTTGTCAGAAAGGGTCTCACTGGCCCAGGGCTCACCAAGTAGCTTAAGCTAGCTGGCCAGCAAGCAGCAGCAATTCACCTGCCTCTGCCTCAGCTCTAGGGTCTCAAGGGTCTGCCTATGTTCATCCTTTTTCACATGAATTCTGGGGATCACACTCATGCTTGCACAGCAAGCACATTCCCACTGTTCATTCAGGGTGTGGATTACTTTTGAAACAACATGGATAGATGAGAAGGATAGCATGCCATGTGAAGTAAGACATGAAAAATATTATCGCACACACAAATGAGAGAGAGAGAGAGAGAGAGAGAGAGAGAGAGAGAGAGAGCTAGAATCCACACTGAATATGGAATAAAGGTTTTCAGCAAAGGAATGAAGTGAAAGAGTATTATAAAATGTAGGTCAAAGGTTATGGAGAGTGAACACAGCAACCCTTGTGTCCAGTATTCTCTTTTTTTAAGATCCTGTACATTAAAGATTTCTTAATGTAAGTTGCCCTTGTCACAGTGAAAATTGACCGATGTTAACACTTCTTTTGTGGGGCTGTTTTACTATCTAACTAGATCTCACATAGTCACGTAGCAAACACCAACTACACACAACCAAACTACATTTGAAAAAGCAAAAGGAGCAACTGTGTGGGACAGCAACGGGAAATGGATGCTTCCCACTCGATTTCTCACCCTGTTCTGCTGGAAAAGGAGCTTGGGAAACCAGGTGAAATTTGTTCTCAGTCTTCAAAACGTTGCATCTCAGAGCACACTGGAGAAGAGCAGAGGGGAGCCACCTTGCTGTTTGCTAGGAAATGTGATCTGAGGGCTCAGTGAGCATCACCCTGGCCCCAGCCAGAGCTGAAACTTGCAATCAGCCTAGATAAAAATCGCTAGACTGGAACCAGAGCTCGATATCAAGGGATTTCCTGTGAACTGGCTGTTCTTTCCCATGGACTGACTCCACATAAGCGTCCTCTGGCTGAGCACTAACCAGCCCTATCCGGGCTCATCACAGAGGCACTCACATGCTTCAAGTCACATAGGCAACTAGAAAACCACTGAGACAACCAGCCACCAATGGACGACAGTTAAGGATTGTTGCTATGTTTACCCAAAAAAAAAAAAAAAAAAAAGGAATAGACATCATTTTAAAAAGCAGTTTCAAAGTTGGACATGGTGGTACTTGCAGGCAAACCTGGTTGTTGAAGCAGGAGGATTGCTGCAAGCTCAAAGCCAACTGGACTACATAGCCAGAAACTGTCTCAAAACAAACAAAGGGCAAAGACCTACTAATGAAATGGGATAAGTTATAGACAATCTAAGTACACAGAGAAAAAATATATTCAAATACCCATATCATCTTGGACATGTAACTGTTGCTTTTATCTCTATATTCTTGTGTGCTATGGGGTATGCATACGTGTGCGTGTGGGTCATGTATGCATATGCACATATAGAGGCCAGAGGACCCAACAGGGTGTCTTCCTTTATTGATCACCACCTTATTTTGTAAGCAAGGGTCTTTCACCGCACCCGGGCTTGCTGTTCAACTAGACTAGTGGGCTAGCAGGCTCCCAGAAGCCATCTGTCTCCATCACCCCCTCCCAGTCCACAAGAAGGGCATTCAGGCAGGGGCTCAAGCAGAGACAGAGGCAGAAACCATATAAGAACACTGGTTCAAGGCTGGCTTTCCATGCCTTGCTCAGCGTGCTTTCTTACATAGCCCAAGAGCACCTGCTCATGAGTGCCATGGCCCACAGTGGGCTAGGCCCTCCTATATCAATCATCAGTGAAGAAAAAGGCCCACACGGACTGGAAAGATGGTTTCATGGTAAGAGCACTGGTTGCTCTTACAAATGATCTGGGTTTGAATCCCAGCACCTGCGTGATAGCTCACAACCCTCTATAACTACACTTCCAGAGGAGCTAGCACTCTTTTCTGGACTCCATGGATACTAGTTATGTATGTAGTACACAGACATGCATGTAGGGAAAACATCCACACACATATAGAAAAGACAAAAGATTAAAAGGAAAACATTATCTAAAACCATGACCACAGGCTAATCTGAGGGACCCAATCTTGGGGTTAAGGTCCTGCTTGCCATATGACTCCTTGCATCCCTGTTTTCATTTCTGTGAAACTTCTGGACCACATTATACTCCCATGCTTAATATAATAAGCAGCTACCATTGTCCCACCAGCAGTGGGCCAGCGTTTCAACATACACCCTGGCAGGCATTTGTGTTTGTTCTGACTTTTCAATATTAGTCAACCTCTATTTTTTTTACTTATTTTCTGAGTTTCCTACAAGAAACATGGTTATGTTCAACAACCAGAAAAACAAGAATTGAAATCATATTTTATTTATTTTTAGAATATTTTTATTTTGCCTGGGTATTTTGCCTACATGTGTGTGTGTGTTTAGTATGTACATACTCAATGTCCAAAAAGGCCAGAGAGGGCACCAGATCTCCTAGAACTGGAGTTACAGACAGGTTATAAACTACCTTGTGGGTACTGGGATCTGAATTCAGGTCCTCTGCAAGGACAACAAATGGTCTTAACCACTCGGCCATCTCTCCTGCAACTATGAGAGCAACTAAGGAAGACACATGATACAGACGTCTGGTTTAGAGGCCGGGGGGCGGGGAGCATATTATACAAACATATTTGACACTAACCCCTACTCCTTTGGGCCTCTCACCTACAAAGAGTGCATGGGCTGCCTTGGAGCCACACTGTTTTAGTCCTCAACCCACCTGAGTCTCAGGTTCTGGCTCCTCATAGATACCCAGCCTCTTTACAAAGGCAAACATAGGGAGTGCAGCAGGTTTGAGATGAACTAGAGTTGTGAAAATCCAGCAAGGGTGTCAATCCAGAGAGAAAGTGTGAATTACATGGAAAGGCAGTCACTTCAAGTCCCAGACCCCAGCTCACTATCCACTCCAGTGGCTGGGGTGGGTTCTGACAATATTCCTTTCTAAGAAATACTCGGGGGAGACAGAAGTTGCTAATCAGTGGAGCACATTTTGAGAAGCAAGACCACAGGAAAAATATGTCTGCTTTTTGTAGCAACACACATACACACACACACACACACACACACACACACACACACACACACACACACACACACACAAATCAAGTCTTATTCAGAATTTGAAACATCTTTTCTGGGAAAAAATCTTCTTAAAATATGTATATTACTGCACATGTATTAATGTATTAATACATATTAATGTAATACATATTAATTTTATGTGTACAGGTTATTTGGTCTGCGTGTATTTCTGTGCACCACCGATATGCAGCGCCTAGATTAGCCAGGAGATGGCTTCATACCCTGGAATTAGAGTTACAGAGGATTGAAAACTGTCATCTGGGAGCTGGGAACCCAACTGCAGCTGAGACAAGTGCTTGAAAAACAAATTGCACAGTGGTTTTCAAAAATGGACTCTGATGTTTGCAGATCCAGCTCTCCCACAGACCAGAGGAAGGACCAGAGGCAAGTTATTTCTTCCTCCCAACATGCAGTTTCTCCATCTCTAAGATGGGACTAACAAGGGTGATGCCTGCTTGTAGAATCCCTGTGATATCAAGATAAATATAACACAGAATGTTCAGGAACAGACTTGGCACCAAGAAATGACTGCTGGCATTGGTTATTTTTAATAATTTTGTTTATTGCCACCTTTCCTGGTAAACAGGCAGCATCTGTGTGCTTGCTTACAGGTGATGTATTTTTAAAGCTGGCAGACCCTCCTTCACTGGCTGCCCAGGATCCGCACATACATCACACCTGCTGTTTGCAGACCCCCAGTGCCCCATCCGCCACTGGCGGTCCTTGGAAGGGGCTCTTGCACACCCATCCGCCACTGGCGGTCCTTGGAAGGGGCTCGTGCACACGGCAGCCCACAAAGCTCTTCTAGCACCGCCATTCACTGTCTGGGAGATTACCCTAGCAAGTGTGCTACATGTTCAAGGACAACAGCAGCTCTTGAGCCCCATGCCACCCACTGAGATGGCTCAACAGGAGAGGCCTGTTGGGGGCACTGTTCCTGGCTGGGGCTGGGCTGCATATGCAGATGCCTTTAACCCAGGATCTCAGAAGGGGACCAGACAGAGGTAAAGTTTGTAAATAACACACAAAATCCAAGCAAGTCATTAGAGTACATTCTCATCTGGTACGACTGACACTAGTGTCCTAAGAGGAAGAGACCAGGAGCCAAAATGCAGGCAGTGTGACTCCCTGTGGAGAAAAGGACCAGGCTACCTGTGAGCCGAGAAACTGGATCTCAAGGAAAGTGGCTTCAGTCCTCCCCATGCCTTGAGCTCCAGTCCCCCTAAGGAGCAGGAAGAGGGTGGCTGACTTTCCAGCCTCTCCCCTGGGTGCTGTGTCACAGCAGCCATCCTCCCTGGGGATAGCTCCCAGCTAAAACCAAATACACTTCTGAGTGCCAAGTTAAGCCAGCCTCCTGAGACTCCAGGCTAAGACAAGGAGAGACAGCAGGTCCTCAAGCTGGGTCTACCGGTGCAGTTATCAGTTGCTGACTGACTCTGGAACCTCTGTTTCTTCCTCTGATGGGGCTGCTATGCAGGTTGAGATGGATCCTGCTTGAGCTTGAGGCCCTGCTCCTCTATCCCCTCTCCCAGGGCAGGACACCCCTCTGGAGGGTGCTGCTTCCATGCCTGCCCTGCTTGCTTCCTGGCCTCGTTACCATGGACTGAGCTTTAGAAAATTCTAACTAGGTTGCACGCATGGCTACCTAAAGCTCTCCAATAATCTATGCTCATAGCACTGACATGGAGATTCCACTCCTCGGTGTTGTCTACAAATCTCTGTAAGAACATCCCCTGGACATCTCCTAGCAAAGCACCATGGGCTGTCTACTCCATTCAATGAAGTGTCTGCACAGTCTGAAATGGGCAAACACTTTCTGGCCTACCCCAGAACCTCTGTATATGCTCCTCCTACCTGGAGATTCTTCTCTCCAATTTCCACTGCTTGCTTCCTCTGCAAACATTCCCTCCTAGGAGAGGCCTTTTCTACCATCACCAGGAAACATTTCCCATCTCTTCATACCTTGCTGGCATCTTCCAGAGGTTAGGGGAAACCAACAACACTTCCCAAAAGGCATCCCCTACTTCTGCCTAATATACTGTAACATGTCCTATATCTAGCCCTTTGCCCAGTGCTTCGAAGGAAACTAGTGTGTGTAGCCTGTATGGGGGTCAGGAGCATGAGAAAGTCCTGAAAACTGTAAAGTGCTCCAGAGGACTTCTCAAATAAATTCAGAGGGGAAAGCATCAGGAAAGTAACCAAGCAACCACTGGCTGGATACAAGAGGCCTTTGGAACAAGGAGACAGCTGCATTGAGGCTTCACTCCCGCTGGGCAACCCTGTTCCACCCAGCCATGGAGGCTGGCACACACTGCCACATCTATAGCTCCCCTCTTATTCAGAGTTAGGCACCTGAGCACCTGCCCAGGGACCAGGAAGGGGATCCTAGCCTCACCAGCAAGGCTGACTCCTCCTCCCCTCTCTCCACCCCCACTCCACCATTGAACGGCACCCACCTGCATCTGGCCACTTCTAACAGAGCTTCCTTCCTGCCACAAGCCTAGGGCCTGCACACCCTTGGTGAGCGGCTTGTGAATCACAGATTTCCTGTCATTGCCAGTACCAGCAGAGTAGCACCTTGCCTATCTTTAGCTGTTCCAAAGACTGAAAAAAATCAATTTACCTGCCTGGCTTTCAGGCCAGGAAGCCTCTGATAACATCAGCAATGAGCAATCTGAGGCTTCCCTGGTGCATCAGGGAAAGACAGTGCTAGGGTCTGGTCCAACAGCCCCCTGATACCCTAAGGCATGTCCTTTGGAGTTGGCCAGGCTTCAGTGGAAGCTGTAGATGTCTAATCCTAGAGGTACCAGCAAGGGGAAAGTCATTCCTTTGTCACGGGATCCATGTGGGGCCACGCTAGACCAGCTAGAGTGTGGCTCTGGTACTTAGAACTGAGATTAGCTGTAAGAGAGCAGTTTAAAAGGGAAGCAAGAACCCAAGGCAGGCCCTGGAGCTGCCTGCTTCCTTAGAAAACCACAGGTAGTCAGGCAAGCCAAGTGGAAGGGGTCTTGGATGTGGGAATGGAAAAAGCCTAAGATGTTTACTCCTGATTGGGGTCAGATCTCATTTCCTCTCAGCTGGCTGGATGAGCAGACCAAGGCAAAAGGGGAGCTGGAGTACGGGCAGGAACAAAGGAGACCTGCCCTGCCCCCCGCAAGTCCCCAGCCCCTCTACACTTCTTTTGCATCTTCCAATTCCCTGTGCTCAACCTTTTAGATGTCCTTGACCTCTGACCTTCATGTTACACACCCACACCTAGAAGCCAGCATTAGACCTGGGGAAAATGTTCCCTGTGTTGTTCAAGGACACAGCCAGAAACCCCGCCCCCACCTGTTTCTTTCTGACCTCAGACTCACTGGGACTCTCCAGCAGAGGTCCAGAGGTACTGGCTTCCATCCCGGCTTCTGGCAGAACTTTAGAGCTCAAGAGACATTTGTGAGAACATACAGAAGCCCATATTTGTGTCCTTAATCCAAAGAAGGTGCTTAGAGAAGTCTTTGGGGTTTTTTTCCCCCAAGGTACCCAGAACAGGGATTGGGCTACAACTGCTGTGCCTATTAGCCAAGTTACCATGAAAGGGATGCAGGCATCAGTGCATATCTTCAATCATTTTTGTTGGAAAAGTGAACAACCCATATATTTAATCCAAAAAGTGTTTGCTTTGTAAATGCAGATGATGAATAAAAAAATGAACTGTGCATAAAAAAATACATTTGCAGAACCCAAGTGTGCTCCCTAAGAGACAGAGGGTGTCAGCAGCGCTGGGGAGATAATGGGGCATCTTCTGCCTCTGCCCCTCCTCAGGAAGGTTCCCCGGCTGCAGTCCAAACACACAGCTTCCAAAATGACAGCCAGGAAGCATGGCTCTGCCTACTTTGAAGATGGAAGGTAACTCACCACAAAACACACTGCAGGTGCCACTGCCCAGGCTGGCCTCTCCTCTTGCTGCCCTGACTCAAGGCAGCTCCCGCCCCTCCCAGCGCTTCATATCCAGCTGTACTGTCTCCTTCCTCTGGGGTTCATGCATTCAGTTAAGCACTCACCAGCTGGGAGCCCCACAAGGAAGGGCTATGCTTTCCATCTCCTAAGCCTAGAACACAGGAGCAGATCCATGAATAACCACATCACTGTCGGTCAAAAGGCAAATGATCTCTGAGCACCAGCCTAAGCGAGCCCCATATGGCTAGGGACTCCCAGACTTTTGCAAGTGACACCTGTTGAAGAAGTCTCCGCCCCTGGAGGAGACTCCACTCTACCATAGCCATCGGGTCTCAGCACACTCATGCTTGCTTCTTCCTCTGACTACAGTGATAGCTGCTTGGAGCCCCTTAGGGGGACACATCGGCACCCTCTTATTTTCATTCCTCCTTGTCCCCATTTTACATGTCCCTTTGTACTATCAACAGCTTGTCTTCCCCATTCTATGCAGGGCCTCTTCCTACAGCTAGAACCTCAAGCCCTCTGAGGCAAGACCATCTACACTGGTCCCTGCCATGTCCCCAGTGCCTCAGGCATGCTCTAACACATGACGGTATGCAACGTATGTGACATGAAGAAGAAAGCCAGACATTTCTAAGGAGCACAGAACAAAGTCAAAGCCTGTGCTTGAGCAGCAGGTGGACCCCTGACTCCCCCTCCCTATCCTTCCTCCCACTTTTCTCAGTGGATAGAATGCTGGCAGAACTTTCCACCCTTGCTTCCTCATGTTTCTGTGTCCTGGTGTGGCTTTACAGATTGGAAAGTCTTGTGTGTGAGTGGCTGAGGTGAGGGGAGGAAATCCTCTGCAAGAGAGCCTCTCCGCCCCCAACCCTACATTTTAAGATGCTGCCTACGCGCGGGCAAATGGGCACAGTCCAGGAGCAGGTGGGGCAGACGGCAAAGGGAAACGGCTGTGAGCATGGCACACACAGGTGCGCGCACTGAAAGGGCAGGGAAAGGAACAGCAGGCACTCAAGTGTGATTCCCTGGAATAAACGCAGGCTGGAGACGCAGCCGTGGAGACCCCTGCCTCGGGATCATGAGCGAGAGCGAGTTTCATCCCTGTGTCACGTGCTTCCTGACCTCTGCACAGCTGCACATGAAGGAAACACTACTGGTTTCAGCCATTACAGTGCCTCTGGAAACACAGTGGCCCCCATATCTGGACATGTTGGGTACCCTGGAACTGGGTGGGGTCCTGGCATCCTTCAGAAGGACTTCATGCCTCCAGTGATTTGACACCACAGTGGATCACAGATTTAGATTCCATGGAGGTTCCAGGAAGCAACTGAGGCATCACACATTACAGGTCACAGGAGATTAGAATGGTCATAGCAGCTGAACACAAGGAACTGTGAGATGCCCAAAGCAGGGCTCACAGACCCAAGAAGCCCATTCCCAGCCATACCTTCCCAGTCGCAGTGAGATGGGGCCACGGACGCAATGGCTACATTCCCAGTCCTTTCCTCTAGCCTGTGCCCTGACTCAGCATGCCACTCATCCCAACCTCTCCCTACCCATCAGCTCTCCTTCCTCTCCTTTTCAAGCCAGAAGATGCCAAGGATCACCTCTCAGGGCACCTCCCTGATGGAGAGCTGGACAGAACAGATAAGATGGTACCCTCAGGGGACAGCTGGGGAAGCAAGTGACAAATGTACCAAATATAATGGTATTGATTAGCAATGACAAGTGACCAGAAGCAAATCAAACAAGGAGGAAGGCAAAGGGAGGGGCAGGACAGTTGACAGACTCACCCCAGCACCCAGACTCTACCACTGCTATTCTACAAACCTGAATATGCTGTTCCCTCTGACAGCTAATGGTTTCCCGGCCCCATGCATCGGCCATGTTCTTAAACAGAACCTCCCTGGTCATCCACATACTCCTATGTTTACCACTATGACCTGCTTCATATTCACTTAATATCATAGGGAATGAAATCATTGCTCATTTACCATGCTGCGGCTTCTCACACTAGACTACAAATTCAAATGGCTTCCTGTCTGTTATCTTACCACTGGTTCCCTAGCACCTGAAACAGACCAACCTGTCACAGGCATCAGGGCCCAAATGCCACAGCCCAACTTTTATGTCCAACAAGCTAGGCCCTCCTGGGTCAGCATGGGCATCCTTTGTAACACATGAGACCATTAACAGTCTGTGATAAACTCCATCACCTCTAAGAACTAAGGGCTGGAGAGATGGACAGTGGGTAAGATGCTTGCTACCCAAGTGTAAAAGCTGGATCCAGCAGCACACCTCTGTCATGCCCGTTTTGGGGGGGGATGGAGTCAGGAGGATCCTGGGGGCTTGCTAAACAGCCAGGATAGACCAAGTAAATGAAGTGAAGGATAGACCCTACCTCACAAAGTGTGGGGGAAATAAAGTTATAAGAGTTGGGAGTGGGGGTGAAAATACTATACACACACACATATATGTATATATATATATATGAAAATATCAAGCAATAAAAAGTAAGGTAGGATCTAAAGATAAGGCTCGGTAGTTAAGAACACTTACTACTCTTGCAGAGGATCCAGGTTTGGTTCCCAGCAACCACATGATGGCTCACAGCTGTCTGTGGCTCCAGTTCCAGAGGATCTGATGCCCTCATCTGACTTCAGAGTGCACCAGGCACACTCATAGTACACATACCCACTTGAAGGAAAAACACTTGCATGCATAAAATAAATAAATCTAAAACTTTTATTTTCAAGAAGATGAGGAGAAAAAGGAAAAAACACCTGACATCAAACCCTGGCCCCCATACACACACAGACTTGAAAACTCACAAGGGTTAGCATACAGAAGCACGCACAAGCATGTGCACACACACTTACCTATATGTGTGTAAACATATGTACACACATACATATATGCATGCAAGCATATGCATTAACACATCCCCAGTCAGGATTGCCAGCACAGATATCACACCTGGGGTTTATTTAAAACACACACACCCCGCATCATCTAAGAGCTGGGGTCCTGTCCCAAGTCAGGAGGAATTCCCTGAGCATCCATATCCTTGTGACTTTGAGGCAAGAGGGGCTCTGCTGGATTCCCCAGGGAAGGGACAGCTCAATTAGGAGAGAGGACATGCTTAGCTGCCTCTTGACTCCAACGTCAGGGACAACAGGTCTGTGGTCTGATCTCTCTGCCTCCAGCAAGCAGGGGAAAACCAAATCACGGTGGGGAGCCACAGGCACTTTATTAATGCACTCTCTGAGACGATGCCTCCCGTTGCTAAGCGCCCGCTGTACACACAGGGTTACTATTAGAAAGTTAATCATGGAAAATGCTGAGGTCTCTTTCCCCAGCCCTGCGTCTCTCAGCTCCACGCTACAATTTCATCTTCCAGATCACGTTACAGGGGCAGTGCTGTTGGCCCCATCCCTTCCCTTGTCCTGGGCTTTTGTGACCTTTCCATTAGCTCCCAGCCATACGCCACGTCAGCCCTGCAGAGCTAGCTGTAAGACATGCTGACTTTGGCCTGGGCCATCAGGCTGACATTTTCCATACAGCCTACCAGCCAGCCAAACGCTCAGGAGGATTAAAACAACGTGCTACAACACCTTTGGAAAAGGGACAAGATCTGCTCCCCACCAAGGCAGCTGATGCTATCCACACACCATCACTACCCAGAGGTGACAGGCCAGGACAAACAACAGCTTCTTGGTCCTTGCTTTCACGTCTCACACTTTCTAGAAGTTGGCCAGAGAAGCTGTCCTGCTCGGAAGGCCAACCTGTAAAACACTTAGTTCTTACTTGTTGATCAACACCCCATTGAGAGACAATTGATTCCTTTGTTTTATGATTATTTCCAGACACTGGCTCCCATTTCAGTCTGGACCGTCTGAAGGGAGACTATGAAAGTGTATTAGTATCCCTACCAAGGTCAGGTGCTGCTTGCTGCTGCCTCACCAACCTCAAGGCTGAATCATTATGGTTTTTATTCCTAATAACCAGAACAATAAATATAATCCCTGTGATTACAAAGCACAGGGATTTCTGTGGTTACCTCAACAGCCAGACCTTCCCTGGTCACACATAGAATGGAAAAAAAAGTTCTGAAGTTCAAACTTGCAATCTTCTGCAAGAGAAGTGCCTTCTGCTTGGTGGCACTGTAAATCCGAAAGGGACCTGACATGAAGAAATACTATGCAAAGTCAGGCCTGGCTCTGGGATATACCCAGGGAGCCACGCTATTTGGCAGGTCCTTGCGTGGAGATGGGAGGACTGGACAAAAGGGCAGACTGAAAGGGCACGGCACAGTGCCTGGCACACAGAGGTAGTCTCTGGGCATCAGCCACCACCACTGTGTGATGATTCACAAAGACAGCAGCTCGAGCAGGAAAGACACGCCTGCATTTGACCCTCATGCCAGCCCAGGAATAGAGCTCAAAATGGCACTGCTACTGTTTAGAGGAACCTATACCTAGGAAAGCTCTGGCCTCCACACACCATATCCAGCTCTAGGCCATAGGAGACCTACAAGCCTCCATCCTCATTCCAGCCCCACCTTAGCCTCAGCCTGCGAGGCACGCAACAGCCTTTGTCAGGATTAGCAGGGAAAAGCATTTTCTCAGAGCCTGAGAACTTTACTTCTGGTTCATTTGCTCAATAGGTTTCTGCCAAGTGTCTACCATGTGCCAGGCTTTTCTTATGTCTTGACGGGGAAGAAGAAACAAATATACAAAGAGTAGGAAAACAATGACACTAGCCAGAGAGAAGCTCTGTGGTATGTGGGAACATGGTATGTGCTCTGTGGAACATTCTAGAGGTTAAGAGTGCCATTAATGGTTGACACATTTCTTATCATGTTGCCCAGTAATAATGTCCTCTACAGAGCCACAGACAGGACTGTCTCCAGCTCAGAAAGCTCAGAGCCCCCATCTCCCACGCCTCAACTCTCTCATCCCATCTGCCTTCCTCAGTTTTGACACAGGTACCTACTAGTAACTGTGAAGTAGTAGGTGCTAGGCAGGCACATGAGTGCTAAGGAAGCCAGGGTTCCTGCGTTGGTGATGCTAGTAAGGCAACCTAACCTTCTCTGTGCCTCAGTTTCCTCACCTGTCAATCATGGTTACCCCAAAACCACTTCTCAGCCCTTCGCTCAGCCCCCAGCACACAGAAGGTGCCTGATAAAGCAAGCCTCGTTACGTCTTGTGACTGTTACCATCTCGGTAGGGTTCCTTTGCTCCCAGTCCCTTATGAGTGAAGTCAGTATGGATGAATGACACCCCTAGTGGCCCCCTTCCCAGACTCCTAAATCCCAGTCCCCTGGTCTTGGTTATCACTCAACATGCCCAAACTCCTCACTCTCTATGGTGATTCGGGGGAAGCTTGAGGGAACCCAGAACTTTGCAGACATTCTGATGAGTCATTTCCAGCTGCCTCCTTCAGGGTCTTCCTTTCTCACCTGAGGAAAGCTAGTTCAGGGTAGGGCAGCTCCATATGCTGAGGCCTGTGTGCACCTGTCTAGCTGCGTGCTGCTCCAGGTGTTTCTTCCATGATTCTGCTTCCTCCTCTGTGTCTGCCTTTTCAGTTTGCCTCTCGTCTCTCCCAACACCCCTTGCCTGCCTCAAGTCCCCAGTCTTCCAACTGGGAAGCTGCTGGGGACTATAGTCAGGGGTACTAAATTAAATGTGAGACAGGAAAAGCAAAGACGAGCATTTCCCCAGCAAGCCTTCACAGCTGTCACTCTTGAAGGGCTGCAGAAAGCAGGTGCGGGGGCAGGCCTGTTGTACAACCTGTTTCCGTCTTTATCCAACGTCTTGAGCTCTGCTCAATACATGTACCACAGGAAACGGGTCTCAGGTCAGCCGACAGTTGAAGTCGATCTATTGTTTTCCACTTTGAATGAACAAAAGCACAAGTGCCCGAGTGCTATAATGGGCTCAACTGAATCCAAAGTCTTCACACACTCAACAGCAGCACCCACCACAAAACATAGTATATTTACCATCAGAATGTAAGCTCCAACACCAGGGCAGATTTCTCCACAAGGTAGCATGAATCCTAGCTCCTCCCCACCTACAGGTGGGGTGACTCTTTCCCCGCTCAGAACTCTCTCAGGTTTTTCCCAATAGCTTTCACATGGAGCAGGATCACAATCAAGCCAGTGCACCTCGAGGCTCCTCTGCTAGACTAGGACATCCTAGAGAAGAGAAGATTTGCCTACTCCTCCCTCTTGGCTTACATTCAAGAGCAATCCTAGAGCATCTCATAGGCACCAAAATATACATCATCATCATCATCAACAACAACAGCACTGACAAATGCACAGTAGGTACCAGAATGCCTGGCACATAACATTTGCTTAATAAATAAACACAGCTTCTTCAGAGGAATAGCCTCAGAACTCACCAAGTTTGGGGAAAACAGAAGTGTGTTATTAACTAGAACTTGCCCCCACTGGTAAATAAGCCATTTGTAAACATGGCTTTTCCAACTTTGAGCTTGCCTAACTGAAGCTGTTCACAGGCGACAAAGACAAGAGCTGAAACAGTATTCATCAGTGGGGGACTCCTCCACCAGCTATGTGCGGGTAAGAATGCTGGTCTAGAGGAGAAGATAGGGTGCAGAGACACCAATGGAAGGACATGCATTTTCAGGAAAGATGGGAGACCGCCCAACGCCTGATTCCACTGTGCTGTTTTGCCCAGGTGGGAAGAAGCATCAGAGACTTATGGTAGGCCCACCCTTCTAAGCAAATAACCAATCATCAGTCAATGTGCATGGTGGTAGACACCTTTTAGCCCCTCACTCAGGAAGTAGAGACCGAAGGATCACCCTCTGTTATACAACTAGTTTGAGGTTAGCCAGGAAATCATGGGATTCCATGTAGATGGATGGACAGACGGACGGACAGATGGACAGGACAGATGGGTGAGTGGATAAGTAGATATTTACCCCCACAAGAATGCACCAAGACATAGGATTTATGTTGCAAAACTCCCATCCAGAGCACTTAAGGTCTAAGATCTGTACCCTCCACAGAAATAACAACCTCAGCAGCATGTAAGATGTTAAAAGGAAACCTGGAGTGCTCAAGTTATCAGAGAGCCAAGAACTTTCCATGTGATGCAAACAGAGAGGCCTTGAGGATCTGCATTGCACTCAGTCCTGTCAGAGATCAAGGCTGTAAGCTGTGCTTACTTTGAATATTAAAAGGGTTCCCCCATCTCCTGTGGGAATCTTGACAGGTCCAGGAGTTTCCAACACTCCAAAGTACAGAGGGTCCTGAGCTTGGCTTTGGAAACCACAGCATGATGCCTTGGGTGATGCTCTGAATTCCCAGTTCCGGACACACCTGGAGACTCAGCGCCAGAGAAGGTAGAAAAAATGCCAGAATACTGACACATCTGTGGGTTACTGCACAGCTTCACTTCGGATGGTTGGAGGCTAAGGGATGGGCTGCCAGCATCTGACAACCTTTATGGGAAAGAGAAGGCTAGAAGAGGGTCTTCAAAGTCCTGCAGGAGCAGTGAACAAGATGAAGTGTGGGCCACCCACTTACACTATCCATAAATTCAAGGAAGGCCCCATGTGGCCATCAGATCTGACTTTACCAGAACTATTTAGGCTGACTTCCCATCACCATCTAACTCCTCAGCCCAGTTGATTTATACACAGTAGCAAAAGCCACCATCCACAAAGGAGTTCACACCCAGGAAGGAAGGTGGTTTAATATTCACAATCTCTTGACACCATCTTGTCTAGAGTATAGCTATTATTATTTAACTCAGTGAGTAAGCTGGAGCATGATACAATCAATGTATTTCTGGGTCTCCTATAGTCATGTGGGAGCTGACTTTTACTTTTTATTTTGAATATCAGATATCCCAAGGTGGCCAAGACCCACTACACAACCAAGAATGATCTTGAATTTCTGATTCTCCTGCCTCTACTTTCTGACTGCTGTATTACAGGTGTGCACAACACCCAGTTCAGGCAGTGTTGAGGACTGAGCAAGCACTCCCACCAACTGAGCTAAATCCCAGGCCTCTTGAGTCAGGCAAACATAGGAATGGTTTAGTAACCTGTGACACTGTTTAGCTTGGGTTATATATTCCCCTATTCTAATAGCACAGTTGGCAGCCTAGTTCCTCTAAGTGCACATGTTGTACACAGTTACTCATCTCTGAGAAATACACTTAGCAACTTCAAATCCCCACTGGCTTTGAGCTACACATGCACCTATCTCTGAATGATGGGATAATCTTCTCCCTTAAAAATCAAACCTGAACAACATCCCCAGAGTATCAAATACAAAGAATAAAAGGGTGATCTCACCTGACCTGGTTTGGGCACCTGCACAGTAAAACTGTTTTCTCAAGTAAACTTATGAGGAGACTCCCCTATTTACTATCTTATGCCTATGCATAATAAGCATGCATATGATTACTATCAGGAGGAGGAAAGACACCAGAGAAAATTATTATATGACCTCATCTATCCATCAAAACAGAGGACCACTCTCACTGTACCCCTTAATAACCATACTTCTCCTCTCTCTCTTTAACGCCATAAAAAGAAACCTCAAACAACAATCTAGGCACCCTGTTTTACTCTCACTTCTATAGCCTGCTGCCAATCTTGACAGTGCTGACTGCTTTAACCTCAACTATCCTGTCACTCTGAGTAAAGATTTCTCTCAGATTGTGTGTGTGTGTGTGTGTGTGTGTGTGTGTGTGTGTGTGTGTGTGATGGGTTCAGGTGCTCATGAGGCCAAGAGAGGACATCAGATCCTCTGGAACTGGTGTTAAAGGCACTAGGTTGTTGTGTGCTGCTTGAACCCAACTCCAGTCCTCAACAAGTGCTCTTAACCACCAAGCCATCTCTAGTCCCTCATCCCAACTCCATATTACCTTGCTTCTTTTATAAATCTAGGTGAGCCTTTATTTTCAACTCTTTGGATAAGAGGCCAAGAATATGAATATACTCAGTATAGGTCCCAACCACTGGTGACATGGTATCTCTAAGAACATCTGAAGAAAGGAAGGGAAGGACCAAGAGCTTCACCCACGTCACTGAACCCTTGTACAAGAGCTCTCTCTCCCTTGACTCACACTCTACCTACGGAAGAAACATGTCATTACTGTAAGCCAACAAGAG